>NC_064414.1:21882500-24282500 GCF_023375975.1 Astyanax mexicanus
CTAAAGAGGAAGTTGATTTAACTTTATTATTTTTGTTATACTGTAAGACCGGATAAGTGGAGTTTACTTAACTATCCCAGGGGGAATCACTACACACTGATGGTGAGTGTTAGTCAAAAACTGTTGGACACACCCAGAATGCAAATAGATTGTGCCAAAAGCCAATGGAAAAGAAGTTGTTAATGGCAACAGATTAAACTCAGTTATTATAAGTTGGTTCAACTCAAAGATCTCAGTTTGAATGTATATTTGTTCCCAAAAATGTTCAACTAACTCAAAATAGTTGAGTATTGTTTAGAAATATTTTATCCAATTTATGTAGAACAGACTTAAATCATTTGAGTTTAAACAACTTCTGGGTTTACAGTGCATCTGTGGAAGTACTAAATTATTAAACATTTCTTGTACTTGTACTAAAATTTACAATTCAAGAACTAAAAAAAATACTACTAAGTCATTTTTATAACTCTTACAAGCAAGGGCGTAGGAGCGGGCTTGATATTGGGGGGGACACATTTGCCAATATGAACCCAAGCCCACCCAATAGTTTCCTAGAACAACATTTGTGGAAATTACTTTTAATTAAAAGTAAATTATTATTATAAGGTGATTTTACAACCTAAACATGTTACTCCACATTACAGTTACTGTTGTTAGAAAAATTATGCAAGCAATGTCTGAATTATCACCTAATATTTAAAATAATATAACAGATGTATTATGTATTGGCATGTCAATTCTGTTGTATATTTACATTTTCTCCTGCACTTTTATTTTTTTCTACTGAGAGCTCTTCTTAAGATGGTGTCCTTTTATGTAAAAGAATGTAACATTACGTTTCATAGAGACTTTTATAAACGTCAGGATATGTGGTCTTACTGTGAAATACAAATGAACAGAAGTCACGTTACAGCAGTGTTTCTCAACCCAGTTCTTATTTATTCTACTGCATATTAAAACTGTTCTGCATATTCTAGAGCTTCCTCTGGTGGATATACATGATTAATTTAGGCTCCATAGGGGGCTAAAGGATTCTAACAGGTAAACTCAGTAAATGACTGTTTATTAGCTGATCAGGTGGAAAACACTAGTTTAGGGCAGTGATCGGGGTTAAGTAACTGCTTTAAACTACCAACTTAAAGTACTGTACGAAATTCTGGCGATCATCTACATCCAGCTTCTAGATAACTAGTTAGTTAAATCAATTTTCGTTCATTATAGCTCACAGTAAGTCCTGTAATCCTAAATGAATAAACAGTTTGAAAATTAAAGTGATTAGCTGATCAGGTACAGGGAAACATTACATATATATTTTATTTTTTTCCTTTAACCCTGACTCCCAATCTAGCTAATTCCAAAGATAAGCTTACACACTAACACAGCTGCAGTTTATTAATCACAGTGGGTTTAAACTGTGTGCTGATTCAGAGACGTGTATTTTTAACCAGCTATCAGAAACATATCATCACAGTTGAAGTGGTTAGCCTATCGTTACCTTTCTTTTAGAAAAATCTCCGTATATCCATATCTGTTTTAAAATCAGATGAAGCTGCTGCGTCCCGATGCCGCTGCTAAATCTCACAGCGAGGGGGCGGGGCTTCCCCAACAGCAAACTGCCTCTGCTCCGCGCGCCGCAAAACCAGCAAGCTGATTGGCTGTTTCTACTGAGAGGCGTGACTTAATACCTGAACCGGCTCCGTGATTGGTCCGGTCTGTCTCCTCATTAATAGTACAGCTGACCTGAGCGAACTGATATCATTTTTGGGGGGGACAAATCCACCTATTTCTAATATTGGGTGGGACATGTCCCACCCACCCCCCCGCCCCCCCCCCCGGTTCCTACGCCTATGCTTACAAGTAACAATGCAATTGAAGTAAAAGTATTACATTCATCGAAAAAATGTGTAGTGAGGGAAAAGTGATAGTAGGAATGTTAGCTAATGTAACATACTGTACCAGATGTCTCAATATGAAGCTGTAGAGGTTCCTAATCGTGTTCTGCCACAATCCACACCATGCAGCTTGATTATTCATGCAGGTCCTGCAGATTTTCAGGTGTATCCAATAGCATCTCACATATTTTCAATCAGGGATAATTTTGGTGTTTCATTTGTAGCTCCGCCCCCCTCGTTACCTGTCCTCAGGTGTTCCCAGTTTCTTTCCCCGCCTTGTGTCTGCACTTATAATCCTGTGTTTCCTGTTTGCTTTGTCAGTTCTTGTGCATTTTTTACGTACGTCAGGTTGCATGTTTCTTTGATTTTTCAGTCTATAGTTTTTTCCATGTTTCTTGTTGTTTT
The DNA here is from genome assembly GCF_023375975.1 of Astyanax mexicanus. Classification (NCBI taxonomy): domain Eukaryota; kingdom Metazoa; phylum Chordata; class Actinopteri; order Characiformes; family Acestrorhamphidae; genus Astyanax; species Astyanax mexicanus. Next base: position 21,884,798 of record NC_064414.1, read on the forward strand.
TGTTTGTTTTCTTGTTATGCTCTTCACATCCTCTCCTTGCTTCTGCGTTTTTCTGACACAAATGAAGAAGTATTCAAATTTGCACCCCACACCATGACGCCAGGCCTTCTGGACGTGTGAAATTGATACTAAGTTTTTTAGGGTGTATAAGTGTAGCTAGTGGTAGCGTGCATGTTTGTGAGAAGCTATCTGTTTATTCCAAGGTGTTGAGGAGAGTGACTGAACTCTCTTATTGGCGTGTCCCCCAATCCTCAATTCAGTCTACCATCAGTGTAAAGTCTTGCCCACCAGGGCTCCTTCTGTGGGATATTCCATTGTATTTTATGTAATGGTTGTTTGCCTAGCTAACATTTAGTTGGCTATAAGAGCAAGTTACCATGTTCTGCACTGTTAAGTGTGACAAAGTGCTGACATTGCACTGAAAACTGCAGTGTTTAAAGTATTACAATGTTTTTTGATAATATTAGTTTTTAATAACACCATTTTTTTTGCATTAATTGGTAACACTGTGAAGGAGTTTCTGTAAAAATCAACTCCATCTAATAGCTGTATTTTACTCTAGATTGGATAAATATTTTTTTAACTCCCACAACAGTTCAGATTTACCTCTTAATCAGAGTTAAAAGGCCAAAAACTCCCAGAACAGAGTTACTTTTTACCTACTACTTATTAACTCTTAGGGAGTTTATTCCAAAAAACAGAATTTGCTGTGTAGGTATGCATGTAGATGTTTGAGTGTAGCTAGGTGTGTGTATATTTGTGTGTAGCTAAGAGAGAGTGTGTGTATGTGTGTGTGTTTGTGTGTGTGCAGCGTTGTCAGTGTCCATCTCGTCTGCAGTACAGTAGTGAGAGATTAGTGAGAGGTGGTCTCTCCCTCAGCCTCAGGGGCCTGGTAGGAAATCAGGCAGTGGAGCCGTAGGAAAATGGGGTCAAATTGCCTTTCAGCCGCCGTAATCTTCAAATCGTTGGGAAATTACCTCAGGAGTGAGTGCCGGCAATTTGTTTCTATTCTGAGTAGTGAGGACGAGGGGGCGACTTGAATTACTTAATTTCAGAGTTTGATGAACACACAAACATGCCATGCTCCGTGTGGGCCCGGACCCTTCTCAAAGGGAGTTGTTTACATGCAGAGAGAGAATTGCAGGTGCAATCGATGGGCGCACCATTACAGCACATGCTTAAATGCAGCACGGCCGTTTTAGCAATTTGACCGCGTCTAAATTCTGCTGAAGGAATTATTTGATCAATATCATCGCCGGCTAATAGAAAAGAGTAAATTATATGATCAATGCTGCTACCCTTGTGTGTGCGAGGGAGAGTGATACACCTAGGTGCACATTTTGTTTGTGGGAGTGTGTGAGGTTGTGTGTGTGTGTGTGTGTGTGTGTGTGTGTTAAAGGGCGAGGAAGAGACCGGGTATTATATGTTTGCATGAATCAATGAATCATTGCTTTTTTTTACTTGGCTGAGTGTCTGTGCAGACAGGTACATAGTGCAGCCGTAGGGCTGGGCAATATAGCTTAAAAATGACTATATTCAAAACTTGCTTATACAAGATAAAAATATATAATATAATATAATATAACATAATAAAAGTTACCATCTGTGTTAGATTAAAAGTTATTTTAGAGCATTTTAACACAACTCAGCTGGCATTTCAACGTTGAATAAATGTTGAATCAACGTTGATCAATGTAAATGTTATAGTTGAATCAACTGTTGATTCAACTCTCAACTTTATGACATATACCCATTCTGGCAGTTTATATATATATATATATATATATATATATATATATATATATATATATATATATATATATATATATATATATATATATATATATATATTGTGTCAAAATGGTATTTTACATTAATTGGACCAATAGAAATAGTTCCATATTTTTTACATTTTTACATAAACTTTTATGGTGTTTCACTGAAGTTCTGAAGTTTTTTTGGCATAGATTTATAATACTTATTTTTTATTAATCTATTATTACTACATTTGTATATGTTTTATATACATATCTTAAATATGCACAATTCTTGCTATAAGTCCAGCCCTTAAACTAAATATTCAGATCACAAAACAAAACATTTTAATATTTTTTATAGAGAGATACTGATCACAACATGCTAGAAATAACAGACATATCCTTAATCTCCCAGAAATGCTTAATTTGCAACAAATCTGATAAATCTGGCAAAGGAACTGTTGCAATCTGGCAGAGACCTTCATAGGAAATCTTTGCAGTGTGTTTGTGAGCATTATCCTGCTGAAAAATGACAGTTGACAGCTCTGACATAAGAGGATGTTCAGCACTTTAGCTATTAGTATCCCTCTTTAACTACTAGGGGTGACTGACTGTGGTATTCAGTGGCTTCACAGATCATCACAACAGCAGCAGTTGGGTCAGTGTTTCACTCCACAGGAAATACAGGCACTGAATGTAAAATCACTCACCACAATGCTTTTCTTATTAAACCCAGTTAGACCAGGATTTGTTGCTAAATGCTGGTACGTTTTCAAGCCACACAGCATTTACAGGTTTTTCATTCACCCCTGCAAACAAAGGTGCAGTGACTGGCTGATTGAAGGTCTAGATGGCAGGCAGTTCATTGACATTTTTGGTCATCATCCTGCTTCCTTAGTCCAATTAGGTGGCACCACTTAAAGACTGTAAACTGGGCAAAATGTCTTCAAGTGCTTAAAGGCATGTCTGGCAGTCAACTATCTCTCACCAAGAGGTATACTGCCCAAAATATCATCTGAAAGCCTTTTTAGGGCCTTTTCTTGAAGCAAAACCTAGTGTCTAAATAATTTAAAACCTGAGACTTTGTGTTCTAAACACAAAAGATTCTCCCTAGACATGCTTTTGTCAACAATGCTCACCTGAGTACTGATTTCCCACATTTGTATTTACTATCAAGGTTTGTGTAAAATACCAGAACGTTTTATATTTTAAATTCTTCAAAGTAAGAACATCTTTCTAGACTGGATTTTTTTAGTAACCTGGAATGGCTTTCAGTTAACAGCTGTGCTGAACTTGTCAAGAGTTCATTACTTAAATTTCTTGCTTCTTAATGTGTTTGAGAGCATCAGTTGTAAAGTTGTGAAGAGGTAGAGTTGGTATTGAGTAAATAGTAAACTATTTGTGTGATGTTCTTATCTGGATTATGGCAAGAACTACTCAACTAAGTAAAGAAAGTATCCTCAAGTGCAGTTGCAAAGACCATCAAATACGTTATGATGAAACTGGCTCTCATCAGGACCGCCCTAGCAAAGCAAGAACAACACATCTGAGTTACATCTGTTGCACAGGATAAGTTCATCAGAGTTACTACAAAGTTTACTACATGATTTCCTATGTGTTACTGCATTGTCTGAATGAATTCAAGTATTTTGACAGGTACTTAATATGACTCATTGCTTGTTTAAATTCTTTGCAAAGTATTGCCATCTTTTAGGACGTTTATAGAACGTTAATCTGATCACTTGTTTATGTTTGATATATTGACCCATTTGTTGTATTTGGGTGTTTTTTTTTTCTTTCTACTTATACTTAATTTATACTCTCATTTGCTCTGTTTGCCATTTGTTGTGATTATTTGAGTGTGGACTCTATTTTATTGCTTTCGCATGTGTCCTTAGCTTTTCCCAGGTTTTAGAATACTGTATACTCAAATGGCTCACCTGGCTTGGCTTATATACCCTTTTTTGGCTTCTCTTTTGCTATTAACAATTTTTTTCAATTTCTTTCTGTTTACTGGCATCTGTGAGTACACGGTTACTCACGACACTCTTTAACTAACCCAAAGATTATTATTCTGCGGCAATCCTTCAAAAATACTTTGGAGCATTTTTACATTTGTCAACAAGCGTGTTGACCTAGGCTTTCTTCATTCCTTACACTAATTAGCGAAGAATCCCCTTCTGAAAGTGTTTAGCTTCTAATAAAACAGAGATACGTTACAGTGATAGAGTGTGGGATTTACTGCTGATCTAATATGATCTGTGTTTACGTGCCTGGCCTCGGGTTAGAAACGTGAAGCCCTGCTCGGTGATCTGAGGTGGCATGTTATCGGGGCTCAGAATGTGGCAAAAAACTAAAACGCCAGTGATGCAAGTCACAGTGAGCTCAGAGCTCACTCCTTTACTCATCCAGCCCGTCCCTCCTTCCTCTCGCCGGCGGATGAGTGATCTTACCTCGCTCACACATGAGAGGAGTAGAGGCGCAGTACTACGAGATGCCTTCACACGTACACGCGCATACACATTACACTACTCCTTCCTGAGGCTGCTGGGTGATAGGGGAGATGAGGACGTATATTGGGTGGGGTTGGAAGGGTGGGAAGGGAGATTTGGGGGGGCTAGAGACAACCTTTTTGTCGAATTTGATTTTGTGTTTTTTTTTGTGTTTGTTTGTCTGCTCTGTTTGTCCCTTGCTCTCATCATGTGGTGAGGCCTGTAATGCTACGCAAGCAGGTCGAGGAGGAGGAGGCGGGTGGTGGAGGTGGAGGTGGTGGTGGTGGTGGGGGTACTCTGTGGAGGAGGGATAGAGTGACACAAAGAGAGGCTGTCACACTTGCTTAAGGATGAAATATGAAAGTGTGCAGCCAGGTTATAATTTTCCCCCGGCAAGCGGGAGAAGCGGGCGGAAAGGTATCACACCATGTCACTCTCGCTCTCCATCCAGCCCTCATTTTACTCTTTTAATAACAGTATTTTAATTACAGATGAGATAAACTAGGGAGACACTTCACGCTCCTGCCCCTGTTTTTAACGTGACAAGCAATTTACGATAAACAAGTTACAGATACAGACTCAGCAGCCCCGTGACTTCTGTTCACAATCTTTCACAGGGTTGGTGAAGAGCTTGTTAGGAGGAGATTTTAAATTTTGATGGAGCAAGAATATAAACAAGATCATTGGGGGTCCCTCTCCCCCCTCCATCACGGACATCTACACCACGTGCTGCATCCGCGAAGCCACCAGCATTGCAGGTGACCCCACCCATTCCAGGAGGAGGTAACGAAGCATCTGAGCCTCCACTACCTGACTCTGCAACAGCTTCTTCCACCAGGCAGTCAGACTCCTCAACACAGAGATATGGAACTAAACTTGAACCCCCCCCCCATTACTCCTCACACTCAACCCACACAATCTCAACACACAGAGACTAAAACTATCTCCATCAGTAATGTTCTGTTAAATACGGTATCATTTTAAGTAATGTAATGTATATTCTCTACATCACAAACTGCTGTGATTTTGAATGATCTATTCAGCATGCATAGTATGTTACATACAATATTTCTGCACTTTATCCTCACCGCTCTAGACTGTACTGTGTCAGTACTGCACTGTTCTGTTTCTTAAACTGTCTCATGTCTATTGTATCTATTGTATTTACTGTATTCATCGTAAAGTTGTAGTTCTATTTTGTACAATTTGTTGTATGTTTGTCCTTTATTTTGTCTATATTGGACTGTTTGTTCCACGTTGCACCATGGTTCCGGAAGCTCGTAATTTCAGATGGAATAGAATGACAATAAAAGCCTCTTGACTTTCCTGCACTGGAGGTTAAAAAGGTTTGAGTATTACTTGATTTATGGTCATCTCCTCCTTGTATACTTCCATTGCATTTCCATTAGGTGAATCAGACAAAAAATCAGGCAGTTTTTTTTTCACAATTCAATTGTTTTTTTTTTTAAACAATGAAAAGCAGCTGTAACTATCTAAAAAAGTACTTTAAAGTTATACAAACCTCTTGTATATTAACCAATTATTGATCTGTGCAAGCAACATTCTTAAAGGAGTTCCCAAAGAGTTGATTAGCTCTGTGTAGGAGAATATTTAAAGGTCATACGCATATCACAATTAATTTAGAGGTAAATAGTGATAAATAATATGGAATTAAAGCAACAGACACAAGAGTTGGACCTGGAGATTTAAATGATTCAAATAAATTGCAGCCAAAATGTACGCAAACAGAACAGGTTTTAAATGCAATAATAATGTATTCAGTAAAGCATAAAAATGAACAATATATAGGTTACGTGAAGTAAGAATAAAATGAACAAGAGTTACAGAGCTTAATTATAAACACATAAAAAGTAAGGCTTTTTTTAACCTGGATTTAAAAATTGCTAAATTTTAGGGCACATTTACGTCATTCTAGTTGTTAAGTAGCGTAAAAGCTAAATGCTATTTCACCATGTTTAGTTTGCACTCTGAGCTCTATTAATGGACCTAAATCCAAGGATATAAGAGATCTACTTTGTTTAAATTCTTGGTGTACACATATCGGAGATACAGCATTCTGGGCAAATAAAGAATAAGAACTAACCCCAGAATTTCTCATCCATGTCATCAGATTATTGATCAGATCATTAGGTGTTCAGCCAGGAAAGGAACCCCAAACATACATCCGAGGTGGTTGTGGAAGGGTAAACCATGTTAACAGTTAATTTTTTAAACAACTTCCAAAGACAAAGTCCCTTGAACTCATTCCTACTGGAAAATATGAACTGTGCTTAACATCATCCAGTTCAACTGAGAGAGATTTGCAGTGGTCAAATATCAAACCAGAATTCTGACAGACACTTTTTAGTGTCCAAATCTGGTGGAGGTGAGATCTGGTTGATCTTGCTCTTATTAAACAGTAAGAATTCTGACTTTATGCACCACTCTGCCCTACTCAACCTAATCTTTATCTTCAGTGTCTGTTAAATATAATGTAGAGTCTTTTTTCTGAATTTTCATATATTTACTATAGAAGAGAAAAACCCACTGATTTGAAGAACACACTCGAGGACTCCAGAGAGCCTTGATTCAACAGGACGCCTGTTATTTTCCAAGTACAGAAAAATAGCTTTCAAGGTAATCAATCATAGGCAGGTTAGCTTGAAACATGTGATTATTTCTGTAAATAATGGCACTAAAGATTTGCTGCATTTCCTTTAGTATTAAATACTAATAATAATCATGTACCTCCATGATGATGTTTTTTTGGACATCCATAACAATAGTATAAACTGCTTTACATTGTTTAGAAAAAAAAACAATTAAACAACTGACCAATAGATTCCTTGTTTAATTACTTTGACTTTCATTGACAACAAAGAAGATTTTTCTTTCTCTTGTAAAGATGCCATTTTAAAGATACGGGTAATTTTTTTTTATTTATTTGGTCCTCCCTGCTCCTGTCCTTTATTTTTCTTGTTTTGTTTTCCTCTCCATGTGCTCCTTCAGCACATGGCTCTGTTTTGTTTTTTGGTTTTGTCTCAACCTTAGCCTCACCCTGTCATCTGTAATCCGTCCTGTCTCATCTGTAACCCCGCCCCCTTGTTACTTCCCAGTGGTGTCCCTTGTCTGTGCCTGTGCTTAAATACCCCATGTGTTCCTTTGGTCTCTGTCGTGCTTGTTTAAATTTGACCCTGTCGTGTTTAACACTGATTTACAGTGTGATTTCTGTTACTTTGACCGTCAGTTTTTTTTAGTTTGTTTGTTTCATTGTTTATTTTTACTTTTTTGTTAGATACGCCTTGCTGGTACTTTGTTTGTTATATAGTCCTTTTTTTGTCTCAGTTTTTGTTCCTAGTTCTTATTTATAATTGCTACAAATAAAAAGATATACTTGCATTTGCATCCTGCCTCCATTTTTGTACAATAGCAATATATTGTGTCTTTTGTTCTCTGCAACAGAGTTCTTCAAATTTTTTACAAACCATGTTGTAACCGATTTTTAAGATAAGGTTCTTTTCCATGTTTGCAGTGTTACCTGGTTAAGTTTAATGATTCTTTTAATCATATATATATATATATATATATATATATATATATATATATATGAAAAGTTGAAATGCTTAAAAAAAAAATATATATATATATATATATATATATATATATATATATTTTTAAGCATTTCAACTTTTCAATTATTAATTCAACTACTGTATTTTTATACAAATATAAAGCTATTTAAACGTGTCAGTAAATTCACTCTCTATACACCCTGTCATGCTGGGCTAACCACCCCTTTACAAAGGGGCATTTGACATCAGTTACATGAACAATTCAAAATGTGCAGCTCTCATCCACATTTTCATCAAATACTTATTTTAGCAATATTGTCCACCCTGTCATTGTCCACTCTTTTGCGTCGCTTGCCATTGCAGTGTGGACAGATGCATGACATAAAATTAAAAATAAAAATAAAAAGTGATTAAGCTGGGAAAATATGATTTTTGTGTAGTATGTAATCTTATAGATATTAGGAATAGTCAAAAGAATAAAAAATTCTAAGTAATTTTTTTAACCGGAAATATTATACCCTTTTTACACATATCTTCTTCATAGACTGTATCTATGGGCGATACAAAAGATTTTCATTAAGCCCAAAATCATCTTCACATAAAAAGATCTTACCAGCTTATTTCTTGCCAGTTTCAGTCCCTTTTAGAATGAGTTGTTTAAAGGCTCTGTCACTTTTATACAAATAAGGTGTTGCTGGCCATGCCCCGTGTTTTTGCTGAGCAATATTTAAAACTACTTACATGTTCCTTATTTGCTGACTTGCCACAGACTGTAGGTACAGATTCCTCCTTCAGACGAAGCACGGTACTCGTAAAACCAGCAGAATGAAACTGCGGATCTTAAGCTAATGTTGTGGGTGAGGTTCTGGTGGGGGTTGATGGGTGAGGGGTGGTGCCAGGGTGGTTTTATACAGGTTTTCTTTTTGTGAGGTCACAATATAAGAGGCATCCAAATGACTTATAGAAGAATATGATTCCTGACACCAACTATTTATGTTATATTTAAACTAAGCATTTTTTGGTGCTTGGAGCGTTCATAGGGGCAGTTGAGACTTACACAAATCTGGATATACAAAATCACGCAAAAAGTGAGTATAGCATCATCTGTCCCCTTTAAGTTTTGAGGGTAAAAATGCACAGTATTCTGATAATGATCCATATGAGGGGTTAGCATGAGAGTATTCATACATTCAACCGTAATACTGTACCTCCACGTGTGTGTGTGTGTGTGTGTGTGTGTGTGTGTGTGTGTGTGTGTGTATATGTGTGTGTGTATTCACTGCCGCTCCTGACAGGAGTGTGTTAGACCCACTCTCTCTCTCTCTCTATTTGATGTGATGCAGGAGGACAGGTGAGGAGCTCATCTCTCTTTCACACACTCAGGTCACCAGCTTATTTCACTCTCCATGTCTCTGACTCCCCCTGTCCTGGGAATATCCCTACTCTTGACCTTCACCTTTCCTCATCACACACACACACACTTGCAGTTGACACAGCACTAAGCCTGAGTCTGCAGCTCTCTAACAGCCAAGATAAGATCACCTCTTAACCCACGCTTCACTAACTCAGACCACATACAGTATAATACAGTACACTACAATCACCCTACACACACACCAAACCAATCATATGCTTCTAAACCATGCTAGAACATGGAGTGTGTGTATTTAACAGGTAAGTAATTAAAACACGCTTAGTTTAAATTAAAATTTATCATCAATATTAAAAGAAATAATTAAGTACACAGAAAACGTACTAAGACTCGGATCTGAGTGGTCCATCAGGCTAAGTGCTTCAACCATGATCAGGAGATCGCTGGTTCAGATCCTGTTCATGTAGCTTGTCTTCAGCTACCGGAGCCCTGAGAGAGCACAATTGGCCTTCCTCTCTCTGCATGGGTAGATGACGCTCTCTCCCGACATCACTCCAAAGGGTGATGTCAATCAGCACAAGGCATCTGTGAGCTGATGTATCTGAACCGAATCACTGTACCTTCCTCCGAGTGCGCTGTGATGCTGCGCTACAATTGAGACAGAGGCCTACTTTACATGTATCAGAGGAGGCATGTGTTAGTCTTCACCCTCATGGTGTGTTGGGGAATCAGTAGTGATAAGGGGAGTCCTAATGAGTGGGTTGGGTAATTGGCTGTGTAAATTGGGGAGAAAATGGAATAAAAATTAGAAATAAAATTATGAAAAAGACTCAACCTCAGTTAACCGCAATAATATTTTTTTTTCAAGCTGGATTACTTGCTGGTAAACATCGGAGGTGTTAAGTAACAAAGTACAAATCTTTGTTGTTATTTCAGCCATTTCTCATTTCCTGCAAATAAATACTCTAAATGACAATATATTTATTTGGAATTTGGGAGAAATGTTGTCTGTAGTTTATAGAATAAAACAACAATGTTCATTTTACTCAAACATAAACCTATAAATAGCAAAATCAGAGAAACTGGTTCAGAAACTGAAGTGGTCTTTTAATTTTGTAGCAGATTAAAGTAACAGCTTATCAAAGAGGTGATAATGTTTATCAGTTATAAAATATAGTAACTTGTTCCTGAGTATTAATATACATCAAGACAATAGATTCAATCAGTATAAAAGTGGCCTCTCTAGTTGTTCTGTAATTTAAGCAGGGGAATTACAATAGTGCTTATATCATAACCGTTACCTAACCTTAACCTCCGTAACCAATACAAAGGTTTTTTCCTTCATATTTCTCCTAAAATACACCAAACAAATACTCACTTTGGCAACAACACACAAATCCACTTTACCCAGTCCAGTGCATGTTAATCTTCATAGTGACCCTTCATAAGCCCATGATCAGTCTCAATATTAAGAAGATTATGGGGAAAAAAGACAAATGAAAACATTCATCTTCATATTCAGCTTCTGCGTTCTATGTGCGCATGATTAGAGTGTGTATTTTTAATCTCCACACAAATGAATATATCTTTATGTGTCTGATTGTTCAGTGTGTTTTATAAAGTGTAACCTTATATTGTAGCATAAAGCAAATTAATTTCCCCAAAAAAAGCCATAATGACTATAATGTTATAATAAAATGTTAAAGCTAAAAAAATGGGATGCAGTAGGCTCCCTGTTTTAGCTGCATGTATGCCCATTGAAAATGAAACTCTTCAATCTCCATTGTCTGCAGTAGCTAGTAAAAGAAAATATTCAGAAAAATTAGGTGATCAGGAAAAGCACCGTTTTTATGTCAACCAATGAATTAAAATTCATGGCCTCGCCCACCTTGGCCCACGACCACCCACAGGTAGCGCTAAAGCCGTCACAGGCTTGTCAGGTAGGAGCTAACAGCACTAGGAACAGCATGGCAGTTCATTCCTGTATTATTTGTGCAAATAACACATCAGTGTTATATGCTTTACGGAGTAATTAAGAGCTAAGGACCAAATTCTTAGAATTTGTCTATAAAACACCACCAGCGAAGTACAATTGAGATAAGTAGGTGTATGTTTAAAACAGTTCTGTTTACATTAGTTAAAAGTAAAACTCCACCCTTTGGTTTTGTTCCAACTGCCTGGGCGGCTCTGCTGCGGCTCAGCCAGCAAAACCCTGGGGTGGATTTTTACTTTCTGAACCTGGACTATCCACATCTGTGTAAGTTACTAGGTTTACATAGGATCTCCGGTGGAGTTCACGTTTTACAGAGACTATATGGCAATATGTATGCATGTATGAATATTCATGAGCAAGAGCCAAAATCTATCGCCACCCCCACACTCCTCCACTGGACTAAAAGAGGCGGTATACAATATCACCGGAGCACTTTCTTTTTCTTTTTTTTTACAAAAAAACAGCTCACATCTTTAATATGTCAAATGATCTGGATGTTCTTAGAATTACATTAATCACATTTTTGGTTATTTGAATGTTACTTTTTTTTTACGTTTTTAAATGTTAGTATTCTTCCAGATGGGAAAGTTGTGTGGAAAAATGTCTAATAACATTGTGACGCAAACCAGTGTTATGTCACATGTTTTGGGAACATTTCTGAAACATCATTTCTGTAACGTTAAACAGAAATCTTCCTGGAACCTTTCCAAAGCATTGCTAAACGTTCTTATAATCTTCTCTGTTAGCTGGGATTCAGTAAAGCGCATTTTCAGTAACACCCAGAGGATTTAGTTCATCAGTCTGCTGCGATGCTAACACATAGCTAATATATTTGATTGGTCATGTGTTGTTCATGTGTCATCTTGGCTCTCATCAGCGCTTGACTCTGTGAGCGCTGAGTAATGTCTGGAACGCAAAAGGCAACCTCAGTCATTCTGGCCAGCCAGGCGACCACAGATTACTCACTGGTGCTTAGTCTCAGAGTTCACTGTTCCAACAGGTAATGCTGGTTGAAATGGTTCCACTTCTCAGTCTCTTCCAATCTCTCTCTCTCTCCGCTCCTCTCATCAGCTGACAGCCTGTCATGTGATATCAGTTTCTCGCGTGATTTTACGCAACTTAAATACTTGTGAGATCCTGGGATGCCACGCGGTATTAGAAGTTGAAGATGACAGTAGTCTGGCACGCTGCGCAGACAGGCTGTTTACAGTGGTTTCGTAGTTAACCTGAAATGGGAATCATAATTCATTTCCCTTGTGTAACGTGACATATTCCTAAGCGAAACAGAATATTTGGATGGAAAATGAAGTGGGGGCGGGACTGGCGGGACGAAAAAACATCCATCAGGACTTGTTTGGACTGTGGAAAGTGGATGTTTAAAGAGGTTTTAAAGTTCTGTAGGAATAAAAGACAATAAAACAAACAACTTCATTGTATTAAGATAAATTGAAACAACAGAACCAACAGAACAGTCTCTTTTTTTGAGGCAATACGCCCTAAACCATGTATATTTTTTATTAGTATCTGAAATGTGCTCTTTTGAAGTAATGAAAAATGTTTAAAAATGTTTTTATTGCAGTAAGTTCTGCCGTTGCAGCAGCTCAACAGGTTAAATTGTGTTATAGGTGAGGATGATGTGTCTGTGTACTTTGGTATTTGGACACTCACATTGTGCAAATCAATCAATTAATGATACCACCCCCCTGGTGACATCCAACCATCTGCAGCTCACAGCTATCAGAGGCACACTACTCAGACCAATCAGCTCTCCCTCCTGCCTCACCCCTAAACCCATACATCACCCAGTCCCCCTCCCAAACTACTCCTCACATTTTTTTGCATTTTCAAATTTGAGCTGAAGGTGGAGTTAGCTAAAATCAGGGGGTTTAGTTACCCTTAAACGACAGTAGCCTCTCTATTTGTTCTGTCATTTAAACAGGAAAATTGTTAATGTGCAGTAGGAGTGTGTAACGAAGTTAGTTACTTTACGGTACCTACCAAATTACCTCCATAATATTTAGTAAAATATCATGTAATTTCAAATTGGCAAGGCTTAAATAGGCCTGTCAGCATTACTAAATGTCAGCATTGTTTTGCTAGTTCGAAAACCATGCCATCAGCTTATGGCTATTTGGAAAGAAAAGATGAGATGAAAAAACTCAGATAACTTTGAGCTGGAGTTTGGGTAGCTTCTGCTTGTCATAGAAAGCCAGTCCCCCATCCTATAAGAAGAGTCAGAAGGGAGATATAACAGATTTAAAGGGAGAAAATGGGGCAGTGGAGGGCTGTGAAAACTCATCATCATACGTATATGAAGTGCAGGGTATTTATAGGATGTAAGACTGGAAGAGGGAGGTGCTTAAGTTATGTTCCGCCTCCAAAAACTTAATTATTAACTCATAACAGCACTTTAAATTTAAGGCTGCTAATTGGCAAATCTAAATGACCCCAATGACCTATTACCCATTCTACTGCACCAGTTATTTTAAAATCCAATAAAATATATTTATTCTAAATTTAAAAAGATTCTCTGTGGAAAGTTAGTGACTGTGGGGGTGAAACTTTTTAAATGAGCATGTATATGTACCCGGATATTTGGGGCTGGAATTAAACTAATTTTGTTGGGTCTTAAAGGATTTGGTGAGCTCTGTGCTGATTGGCTGATTTACAGCAGGCCACATTGCATAGCACAAATTTATTTTTTTAATACTGTAATGACAACACTGCAATTATTAAAACAATATATATATATATATATATATATATATATATATATATATATATATATATATATATATATATATTTTATGAGAAAGTATGGGGTGAAAAATATTTGATATACCGAAGTATCATGATATTTTGTTTTTAAATAAAAATCGTAATGAGTTTCAAAAGCACAATATTGATTTTTAATGATTAGTTTACATGTAAATATTGTTGTTAGACAGGGATTCATTTTGTGTTATATTTAAATCCAGTTGGCTAGATAACAGTATTGTACTAAATATGATTTAACAATCACAATATATTGCCTTTCTTACAGTAATTCAATATGTTTCTATATAGTATAGTATATTGACTTATAACACATGTATTATCATACATATTGTATCGACAAGTTGTTGCCAATACAATTGCCAATGGAAGCTATAAAAAAACTCTGTATTAAATGAAGTTTTAGAGTTTTAGAGCTAAATTCATTACATTTTAATGAAATTGTTCATTAATCTAACAAGTAACCGGAAGAAACAAGTCAACATTTCCTATTTCTTTTAAAAATCAGGTTTATTTTATTGTTCCTCACAGAGAGAGAGAACTACACTGTCCTGATTTCTGCTAATGCCCTGCGTGTGATGTCAGGCCACAGAGATTTCTTTCACTCTGGTGATTATTTTAAGACAATCAAACATGATCCTCTGTCTGTAATCTTGTTTTGGAGCTGATTGGTCAGTATAATCTCACGGCTACATGCTGATTGTCTGAATACCTAGTGCTGTCATGAGTTCATCACCCATGTGTGTATGCCTGCGCTGTCTGTGACTGTGTTTAAAAACACTAAGCTAAGAGTTAGAGTTAGAACGGTTAAAAAGAGTTCTAGAGAAGAGACAGAGTTAACTGTATGTACAGGATTAAGAAGGCATTAGTGTCTAAGCTTTGAGCTACTGATTCAGTTTTTGTCCCTTTACAGTGGCTTGCAAAAGTATTCCTACCCCTTGAACTTTTCCACATTTTGTCACATTAAATGTATTTTTTTGAGATTTTAAGTGATAGACAAACACAAAGTATTGCACAAGGGTGAAGTGGAACGAACATGATACAAGGTTTTCAAAATGTTTTATCAAATAAAATCTGAAAAGTGTTCATTCCCAATTATATGCTATTTTGTGTTTGTTTATCACTTAAAATCTCTATAAATTACATTTAAGTTTGTGGTTGTAAAGTGACAAAATGTGAAAAAGTTCATGTAAGTTCAAAATGTATATTTTTGCAAGCCACTGTATTATTATCCCCAGCGTCCTTCCATCAGTACAGTGACATGCACTATAAATTAATACTTAAGTCATCCAGACTATGAAGCAACACAAAATGAATCATGTAGTAACTTGAAAGTGTTAAACAAACCAAAAATACTCTGTAAAGCATTCAAGTGCTCTTATCTGGGGTGCTGTTAACTTTGCGGTTTCTGAGACTGGTACCTGATGAGCTTACCCTGTGCAACAGAGGCAACTCTTCTTCTTTCTTTTCTTGGGTGGTCCTGATGGCTTACGCCTCCTCCAATGAGCGTCGCCTCGCATTGCCAAACATTCACACAAAGCAATCGAGACTGTTCTCATACAGAGTTCCCCAATGGTGGAACAAACTACCGTCCACTACCAGATCAGGAGAATCTCTCGCTATCTTTAATAAACTCCTGAAGACAGAGCTCTTCAAAGAGCACTTACTCTCCTAACACCTCTAACACACTAAATACTTCTAACCTCATTTCCTTCTTCCCCTCCTTCACTTCTCTTTCCTCTTATTTCCTTTCGACTTCCTTTAAGCCCTATCTAAAAAAATGTTTTACCTTTAACTTCTATTACTTTTGTACTTCACTATTGTAAGTCGCTTTGGACAAAAGCGTCTGCCAAATGTAATGTAGTGTAATGATGAGGGCCAGTTTCATCAAAACGTTTTTGATGGTCTTTGTGACTGCATTTGAGGATGCATTTAAACTTCTTGGAATTTTTGTATTGACTGACCTTCATTTCTTAAAGTATTTTTTTATATTTTCTTATTGAGTAGTTCTTGCCATAACATGGATTAGAACATTACTCAAATAGGGCTATTCACTGTATACCAACTCTACCTCTTCAAAACTTTACAATTGATGCTCTCAAACACATTAGGAGGCAAGAAATTCAATGAATTAACTTTTGATAAGTTTACATTACATCACATTTGGCAGACGATTTTGTCCAAAGGGACTTAATATGTACATAAAGTAATAAAAGTTCAAGGTAAAAAAAAAACTTTTTAGACAGGGCCTAAAGGAGGTCAAAGGGAAATAATAGGAGAAGGAGTGAAGGAGGGGAAGAAGGAAATGAGGTTAGAAGTAGTTAGTTAGTTTGTTAGAGGTGTTAGGAAAGTAAGTGCGCTTTGAAGAGCTCTGTCTTCAGGAGTTTCTTAAAGATAGCGAGAGATTCTCCTGATCTGGTAGTGGACGGTAGTTTGTTCCACCATTGGGGAACTCTGTATGAGAACAGTCTGGATTGCTTTGTGTGAATGTTTGGTAAAGCGAGGCGACGTACATTGGAGGAGCGCAGCGGCCGGGAGGTAATGTAAGCCTTCAGGAGTGATCAGTGCAGGTAGGAAGGAGCTGTTCTGTCATCACCTTGTAGGCGATTGCAAGAGCTTTGAATTTGATATGAGCAGCAACTGGTAGCCAATTGAGCTAAATGAGCAGTGAAGTGACCTGTGCCTGTTTTGGTTGGTTGAAGACCAGACGTGCTGCTGCATTCTGGATCATCTGGAATGGTTTAATACCACAGGCCGGGAGGCTTGTTGCGCACACATGGACACAAAGCAGTGCACAAACCCGTAGCGCATGACTGTCGGCAGCTATGCAAACTTTTACTGTACATCAGCAATAAACAGAATGAACAAGCATAAAAGAGCAGGTCAGTTGCACCCCTTAAATAGCAATCCGCCATATCACAGCACAACTGGATCTTAAAGGGAATGTTAAGTGAAACACTTATTGGTTTATTGCACTTTACGCCTAAAACTCATGAATGAGTACATGCTTTTTGTGGGTTTTGAGCCATAGAAGCCATACTTTTCCTGTCGATGCAATAGCAAACACACTTTGACACGCCCTAAATCAAGCTGCGTACTGCATCATTGACGATTCACCTATAGATCACTAAAACAGGGCCCAAAGTTTGTTTTTTTTATGTTATTGTCAGTGTCGTTTACCGCTGTCTCTTTGTTGTGAAGATGCTTAAAGATGAGAAAGAAGACACAGCAGACATTGCCTTAGGTGTAATACAATTATTTACTACAAAAGACTAAGACAAAGTCTTCAAGGCTTCCTAGGCCAGCCTTGGAGAGAGATGTTTTCCCGATTTGATGTTCCTTGCTCTCTTCCCCTCCCCACTCTTGGGAACCTCCTTATATATGGTGTCATGGTATACACCTGGAATCACTTAAGACATACATAACTATAGACAGCCATAGGCAGAGTCTACCCAAAGAACAATTACATACATTAGGGAAGAGTAATAAAGAGAATGTAAAGAAAATACATATGCTGAAAATATACTTCATCAGTTCCCACATATTTGAAGCATTGCTAATCTCTTCATGTCCATTAGTAAGTAACACTGCTGTAAGTGCAGCATTCTCTTTATTTTGATTTTGATATTGAATGCTACCCTCTTTCTTTTTTTAACGACAAACTGAAAGTGATGGGAATGAGTGGCTTGTTTAGGGCGAGCGTGGTGTCACAGGGGTGAGCTTTTTGTAAATGAGTGATTTTATCTCCCCTCGCGTTTCCCCGTCCCTTTCTTCCCCCTCATCCTCACTTTTTCTTTCGGGCCGCGCTGGTGAAATATCAGTGGTGTTTATGCTCGGGATTAGAACGGAATTGGGCAGAAGCTGGTTGTTGTGTGGAGATGGAGATAAGATGGGGGCTTTGAGCGGGAGGGCTGAGGGGGGCTGGGGGCCATGCGCGGGCCCCTCTTATCTTGGCCCCTGCCACAAGCGCTGTATGAAGTTGTTCATGCTAATTAGTCCTGGCAGGAGTAGATTTCATGAGCAGATTTGGGGACTGGCTCGAGCCATGATGCTAATGCAGGGAGAGAAGCTCACTCATGCACACACACACACACACACACACACACACACACACACACACACACACACACACACACACACACACACACACACACATACCCTGCTCCATGTCAGCTGCTTAATTCCCCATTTGCTTTGTTTACGTTTGAAATGCTCATTTCAAAAGAAGAAGACGATGCCACTTAAAGTGTTATATCATTGTGGAATCATTTGCTATTGTTTAATTTTTTATGTACAGTATGTGGTAGTCAGGTAATAATTTGCCTCAGGAAACATCCATTACTTCTTAAGGTCTATTTTTATGAAAGTAATCTTCACATACAGTCAATGTAAGCATCATTTAAGGAAGAGAAAAAACTCCTTTGTGATTGTATAAGATGAGCTTTAGAGCTTTAGAAAGGGGACATAACACTCTTATTGATTCACTCATCTTTCTAAGCCCCTCTCTAAACCCCTCCCACTTCTTTGCCTTTAGAGGTTGCTTCCACAGCGTTCTTGTTCTAGGTCCTGTCGAGCTGGCGGGTGAATTTTATTGACACCTTCACCTTGACACACTCTGCCCTAAGTGAGCAGAGCACACTAGACTGAGTCATCTGACCTTTGCATTAATGGAGCGTCTCCAATATGTGCAAACCCCAAGGACTCCTTTTTGAGCTTTCAAATCACATGCATTAAGCATTTTACACACCCGGATTCCTTTGTACGTCCTTTTTTTTTATTTATTTTTTTTTAGCAAAAGAGTGCTTTCGGATTGTCCAAAAAAAAAGCCCATCTTGCAAAAGCCGCGCAGCCTCCCGCCTCTCCAGTAATGGTAGGAAATGTGCTACGACCAGGCCAGAGCCGGCGCTTTAGATTACCTTTATCAGAGCATCTTTACAGGCGTCAGGAGAAATGAGCGCGGAGGTCAGTATTGAGAGCAATTTCGCCTGATAGGGCCAAAGCACTCACTTCCTCTCCCTGACCAGTCCCTAATCTTCAGCTTGTATTGTTGCTTATCTACCTAACATCAACAGATCAGCCCAACGGTGCCTTTCAGAAAGTCAGCTGCTAGCTGCCAGACCAATTAGCACTTCATTAGCCACACTTAAGAGATGTAAATGCAGTGCTAACAGGCTATGCTGCAGGCACGGCTAAGCCCCATCCACTTACCGCACTGCAGGTGTGAGAAAGTTTGTGTATGTGTGTGTGTGTGTGAGAGAGAGAGAGAGAGAGGGAGAGAGTGAGCGAAAGATATTTCAGTGGTTCAGGAATTGCTTCGTAATATACAGTATTTCTTCCGAAATGCATCTGACCTCTGCAAGATATCAATGCAGACAGGAGATACCTGTTAATGTTCAAATGGATCAATACAAAAGTGCTGATTCATATGCATAGAAAAGTTAATATACAACTTATTCAACATAATAATAGTTACTTCAGGTCTTCCTCAAGCAAGCATTGAAAAAGAGCTGGCTATGGTGTGACACCAAGGAAATTCTTCGAAATATATTTCTTTCAAAATGCATCTGACCTCTGCAAACGGACAAGATATTAACACAGACAGGAGAACTCTATCAATGTTCAAGTGGATCAATATGTATGTGCTGATTAATATGCTTTAAAAAGTTAAAATACAACTTATTCAACATAATAATAGTTCCTTAAGGCCTTCCTTTTTTACCATAAGGCAAAACACAGTTGAAGCCTTCACTAGGCCTAGCTGTGACCAAGCATTGCAGATCCCAGAGAAATAATACAAAACACTGTGCAATGCTGTAAATATTCAGTTTATATATATGTATACTTCAGCTCATTCAGCAAGCATTGAAAAAGAGCTGGCTGTGGTGTGACACCACGTATTTTCGCCAAGAGTTTTCTTAAGAGGTTGAGTGAAATAAAGGCCTCAGCTTCTCCGTGGCCTTTTTGTCTTATTCAGACTCGCATTGGACGTGACCCCGCGCACAAGTGTTTTCAATATCTCAAGGTAAATCAGATTTCACGTGAAAGAGAAGGAACAAACGATTCTCTCCGGCTCACTCGCATTGTGGAGGAGCCTCTTCAGTTATTGCTCTCACAGGTGACAGCCAGAAAGCAATCATACTATGCGCACAGAGAGCGAGCTGGCAAACAAACGCACAATTGAATTAGGTGTGCGGTATTCGAGAGAAAGAATAATCAGCCTGGTCTCAAAGCAAATTAGTACATATTTGACAGAAAGACCATTCCCAGCATTCATACAACATGTGCAGAGTATAGTTATGATTTTATGGTTTTAGCTGTTTGTTTTTTTTTTAATATCTGAATAGCTGCTGTTGCCATTATTGCTGTTGTCGCTCGGCTGAAGAGCTGATGAGTCGAGACAAGACAAGACAAGCTAATGGTCGGATCTCCTGGACTACACATTATTCTAAATGGAGATTAAAGGAAAATATAGTCTAGGGACTATAGGTTAAAACCCTGTTCAGGGGTTTTCAATCAACTCACAGAGATTTGGCCTATAGTCCTAGACTAGATATACAGGGGTTGGATAATGAAACTGAAACACCTAATTTCAGACCACAATAATTTATTGTCCCGACGGACAACTCTCCTGGTGGAAACAGGAGAGTTGAGGTGCACATTGAATTCTGCCGTGATTTGGCACCTGAACATCCCTTTTAGAGTGCTTCCGCTTGCATTCACAGTTAATCCTGTTGGATGTGGTTCGTCCTTCTTGGTGGTATGCAGAGGCGGTCTTTGCATAGAGGCATTGCTAGGCAACTGCCTTGGGCCCCTCCCACTGCAGCCCACTGTAGGGGCCCCCTGACTAGCTGCAAACTTCCCATAGGCCTACAGCTGTAATTGGGGCCCTTTGGACAGTAATTCACAGAAATGGTGATTCTTGTATGTTTAAATGGAAACAAAGACAACACAATAAATTACAAAGAAATACAGTTCAGTCCACACCCCCTCTCTTTCCCGTTAAAATGGAATATTCCATCCAGGCCATGTGGCCATGCCCTGAACCTACACGAGGAATTAAGGTGAAATTAAGTACAAGTGGGTTGTGAGCAAAGCCATGAAGCGCCACTTGCTACAAAAAGAAAAAAGAAGGAAGAGGCTAAACTAAAAACAGATGCTCTTCCAAAACTGATTTTTTGAGCTTTTTTTTTTATCAATAAAATACTAAAAATATTTAAAATGAATAATAAGTAATTAATATAAAATAAAAACTCATTTAAAACACAATCAAAAGCTATCTAATAGTGCACAGAATAATATCAGTTTTAGTTAGTTTCAGTTTCAAATAATTGAAACAGCTCACCAAAACCTCTACCCATCCTTTATATTTGACAATATTGTATTACTTTACAGGTCCTCACCCATCTTAATTTTAGTTGTTATATTATTTTTAGCCTCGCGCTGAATTTAGCTCCGTGCTGCGGGAGGGAGGGAGGGAGGGAGGGAGGGGGAGAGAGAGAGCGCATTTTGCCTGATTTCTCTTGATTAAATTTCAATAAACATGTGAATTTAATACCTTTTAATACGATATATTTTAATTCACTTGATAGGACCTTATTTATTAAAACGTTTTTTTTTTAAATCGCAATGCCGCGCACGCTTTCCTTTTGACTGACGCTAAACTGTTTGATCCAGTTGTTATATTATATTATATTAATACCATTTTAAAGTTTTTCGTTTCTATGTTTTGTAATTCGTTAGATTATATTTTTGTCAACATTTTGGGTTAATTTTCGTTTGTTATTTTTCTAATAATAATAGAATTTACATAATTTATTTTCAAAGTACCGTGCCCAACACTGGCTGACAATGAGCAAGTTTCCTGGCACAAACCAGCATGAATGACAAGAAATGTTTAAAATTAATACAGACATGTAGAAAAACGAAGACGAAGACAAGCTGTAACCTAGATATAAATAATAATATAATAATAATAATAGAATAATAATAGAAAAATAATAAATAATAATAAATAATAGAATAATATGCCAATTAGGCATATTTGTAGCAGTAGGGTATTTTTTCATCCCTGACTCTAATTCATTTAAGTTATATACCTGATTTGATCTTTTTCCGTACAATCCCTGCTAAGTTTTAGGTGAAGGAGACCTAAAGAAGGTCAGGGCATGTTTCTGGAAAAACAAAACAGTGGGCGTGGCATCGCGATGGTTACCATCCATCGCAATGTTGGGTCATAAATGAGGATGGACTATGATATCATCCATCGGCACAACCCTATTTCTTGCATATTAATGTCGTGCACCAACAACTTGTCCTCTTTTGAACTCTGGTATGTCACCCATAATGTTGTGTGCATTGCAATATTTTAAGTAAAACTGTGCTCTTACCCTGCTAATTGAACCTTCACACTCTGCTCTTACTGGTGCAATGTGCAATTAATGAAGACTGGCCACCAGGCTGCTCCAATTTAGCCATGAAACCTCCCACACTAAAATGACAGGTGTTTCAGTTTCATTGCCCAACCTCTGTATTTGTGAAAGGTGAACCTCTACTGACACTATATATATATATATATATATATATATATATATATATATATATATATATATATATAGGCTTAATCCCTGTCTGGGAACCTGCCCTTACGAGTAATAAAGTTTTGAAATGTACATCAAAATGATATTGCACATTGTTATGGCACATTTAAAGATATTCAATTCTGCATCCTGTAATTTGTAGTGTGTCTAAGGCCCAATCCCATTTCACCCCTTGGCCCTACCACTTAGCCCTACTTAGCCCTTTGTTTTGTGCTTGCATGCCTCGGGGTAGGGTGTCCTGATTCTGGTTAGGCATGAGGGTAGGTGTTAGGGCTACATAACCCTTCAAACTGAGATTTTTTTATAGGCACACTGAAAACAGAGGGCTATGATAATCACTGGCAAGATGGCGGCACAAGCAACCAAAGAGCCCACAAATTTCAACAATTTCCTTAATAAAATTATTATTCAAATTAACCACTACATTAAAATAGTTTAGTTTGTGTTGTAGTGTGTAGTTATGTAGCCATGTTCTTCATAACAGGTGGAAAAATAATCGCTAGTAGGTTGTCTCAAAAGCGAGCTAGCTAGCTTGTTAACTTCTCTGTTTCACCTTAAATGGTGCAATAGATTCATTGTTCATAATTCATTGTTGCACCACTTGCCACTTTCTGAAGACATACAAAGTCCTAAAGTTAACTAGTTAACCAGCAGCAGCTAGGTTGCTGAACTTTAGCGCTCCACTGCAATAACTATACTGTATCAGGTTCCAGAAGGGTTATCCCAATTCTTAGGGGGAGGATTTAACCCTTTTTCCTCTGTTTTAAGATTATGGTTTACACTCAAAAGCAAGGGGTAGGGGAACAAAAAGAGAAATGGGATTGCACCTATATACTGTATAGTATACTGGGAGCAGTGGTGGTTTTACAGTCTACCTGCAGCAGGAAGGAGGATCTGCAGTAAAGTTCCTTCATACATTGGTTGATTGAATCAGCCAATCACAGAAGGAGCTCTCCATAGATGTTAGAGTTTTCTTAAAAAAAAGGTGGATGTTGCTGTCCCTTAATGGGGACACCACGTCCATTAGATTAAAAATATGTATCAAATTGATCACAATAGAATTCTGTGATTAATTACGATTAGTTAATTTTTTTTCCTTGAGATAAAGCTTTTGATAATGTGTATTTAAATGTGAATGTGTTAGAAACACTTATATTTGTATTATTGGTGGCTTAAAATCTCTTAAAAATAAACTATAATATTGACAACAAAATTCTATGAATAAATCACATATAAAATCATGATTATTTTTTTTAAATGCTGGTACTTAACTGTATTTTTGGCAAGAGCACAATAATAATGGTGAAGTGTGGTTTACACCTGTAGTATAATACCCCAGGGTAGATTTACTGTATATTGTAATATCTCAGGGTAGTTTTACTGTACATTATAATATATCAGGGTAGTTTTAATGCTTTTAAATTAGAACATTGTAATGTGCTGAGTTACTGAGTTTAACTAAGAGTTTTTAATGGAGAAAATAAACAATAGTGTAGCTCCATATTCCACACTCAACAGTTTAAAAAGAGGAAATGAGCCATAAGCTCTGTGTGTGTGTGTGTGTGTGTGTGTTTGTGTTTGTATGACCACATGAGTGTGTAAGAGAGAGAGAGGTCAAAAGGTAATCTACCTTCTGAACTCAACAGTAAGCGGTGCTGTGTTATAGTACTGAATAAAACTGCTAATGGGTCTCCAGGCTTGTCAATTTTGTCTCGACTTGATCAAGTTGTGTTTCAAAAATGAATGTGTTAAAGGTTCTACAGCCCTAATCATAACTATACTTCTTCCTATATATCAATACACTAACGTATGCCTGTGTATGATGATGACAGTTTTTTTTTTTTAGAAGAAGGCCAGAGGAAAGGGGCTTCCCTTGCTCAGTAAATGCTGTGATGTGCCACTCACCAGTATGTGTTTATACGTATGTGTCACAATCAGTGCTAATTATACAGGAATGTTTGGGCCTGGCCTGCTAATCCGCTCACACCAATCCACAACGCACCCCACTCCCCACTCCTCACGCCCCCCCACATATACAAAAACAGGAACAGGGCAAGTTGTGGTTCATATCTGCGGGGTTTTCCCTGCTCAACATCTCACAGGCATGGTGTCAGAGTGTCATCTTGGCTGCTCAGACACGTACAAAGTGTTCTGGAGATCACCCAAAGATCACACAGAGATTACAGCATTTCAGCAGCCTGAAAGAGATACTATTCAAAAGGACGAGGATTGAGATTTTAATGATAGGCTACTGATATGTGCTCCGCATTGCACATGGGCCTGAGCGGGTTCACATGGGTTCACACAAAGACTAGTTGTGCTAATCCCCAGAATCTGAGCTTTAAATTGGCCTGTCGGTTTATTTTGGAAGACGTTGGCGTTTTTTAAGTGCCTCGGCCTCTGTGATTTAATATTCACTGTAAATTCTCCCAGGCAGTATCCGGCTGCCTAATGGATAATAATGGACTCACGGAAAACGATGCAGTAATATGACATCTACTGAAGTGAATAACAAAGTCAGATGCCCAGCTGAACTTTGCTGCAAGCCTCTCTGGGGTTTCCAGAGACCCGAGGATGCCGCTCGGATACACGGCCGTAAATGCAGCCGGCTTCCCCCTGCAGAATACGCTTTATCATATTGCATTACACACTACAACAATATCCCGCACGCTATGCAAAATATCTGCAATATTCATTTGCCTGTGTTCATACCACAGAGATTGCAGGAGCAGAAAACCATCACTGTGATATCCCTCTGTACCTGAGCGCTAATGGACGTTCCATGTCAGCAGGAGCGTTGATGAAAGCAGCCCCTGGACAGGTTGGGGAAAGGGGTGTGCTATTGAGAATGAGAGAGGGGAGCAGAGCATGAACAGGTGGCCCAGACGCTACTTTTTCCTGAATCAGTTTCTCTGATTTTGCTATTTATAGGTATATGTTTGAGTAAAATGAACATTGTTGTTTTATTCTATAAACTACAGACAACATTTCTCCCAAATTCCAAAAAAAATATTGTCATTTACAGCATTTATTTGCAGAAAATGAGAAATGGCTGAAATAACAAAAAACGATGCCGAGCTTTCAGACCTCAAATAGTGCAAAGATGTCCAGACATTTTCAATTTGGTAAAATCAAAGAAACTCATCATTTTAAGTGATCTCTTATTGTTTTCAGAGCTCGTATATACAGGGTCAAAAATATATATACAGTTTACTTAAATTTGGCTAAATAAGACCTTCTAACAAACAGCCATATCTTGACCAGATGTTTTCTTACTACTGTAAGTGCCTTAAAAAAAGAAAAGAAGTACAAAAATATATGTCTAAACAAAGCAGATCTTATTGGTATCCATTAACAAGCTCCTGCTGAATTTTGGTTACATATTTTTAAACTTAGATTTTATGCATATAAAACATAGGTCATAAAAACTTAATGAAAGCCAGCTTTAGCCACAGTTGATGCGTGGTAGAGCTCCTTACTTTGTAAAACCTTCAGAATGTCCGCATAAACTTCATTTATGACATAATTCCTAAAAACAGAGCCAACTCAAAATGGGACAAAAATATAAGACTTTGTATTTATTTATGGAGTAAATTATATAAAATTTAATTTTTCTACAATGCAATTGTGTGAATGTATGTAGGAGTATCAGATAATTTGAAAGTGACATTGACCGAGACCGAGTCTGGGGTTTTCAATCAATGAAAATCAGGTATAAATGGGTGTTGTGCTTTATATAAAGACAGGCATCTATCGGATTTGGATCATCACAACACAACACAACAAAATTCAAGAGGTTTATTCTCCCCAAGAGTGTTTGCCCAACAGAGATCACAGATACTGTTATATTGGATCACTTTTATCAATAATTAAATGACCAAGTCATTATTTTTGTCCCATGTGTTGGATTTTGTTCTACCTATCTACTTTTAAGACTTAAGTGAAAAAGAACTTTCATGTCAATAAAATGCAGAGATATAAAAGATTCTAAAGAGTATATATATTTGGGGTCATCGTCCTGTTACAAGACCCAGTTGTGTTCAGGTAAAGCAGGATGGCTTGAGTTATGCTGAAGAACTGTAGGGTAGCCCTCCTTCTTCATTATTCCATCTACTTTGTGAAATGTACCAGTTCCATTCTTGGACTAGATCTTCCACCAACATTCTTTACAGCTGGTTAATTTTCTATTTATTTCTGGTATTTTGTTAAGCGCGAAAATGTCATTGTTTGTTAAAATTGACTATATACAAAAAACACTATTTTACTTAATTGTAATGGATTGCAACTCCTTAAGTTTTGTCTTATTCTAGGAGCACCTCATACTGTGTAAACCAATAAAAAAAGGCTCATAAGCTCCTTAACACCAAATATATTACTGGCAGTGACTCATGTAATGCTACGGTATAGCAGCCTATCTGGAATAATTACAGCAAAGCCCTCCATCTGTGCACACTTCCTCCACTTAATTTGAAAATGGTCCTCTTTGCATATATGAATGAGGGAAATGAATGCCTTGACGCAGGTCCGCTGATAATATTCACACGGCTGCTGCTCCTCATCCTCTGTGCTCTCACTGTGCAGCTGTGCTTCTTCTGAAGCTGCCTTATGCCCAAGCATCAGTGGAAAATGCAAAAGTGGACAAGGCCGGTCACAAGCCCAAAGGGCAGGTGAATTTGAGCCATGATGTCAGAGCAAGTCTTCAACATAAGCTTTGTAATTATGTTAATCTTCTGCAAGAGTGGTGTTGCGAGGGAAGCAGGTGTTGCCTGGAACAGTCAGAGTAGCAGATAAGCTACCTGAGATCAGAGTCTTAGTCTAAGCATTGCCCAGTGCCTGACAAGTACAGTAATCATGCTCATTGATCTTTGGCCTCAGACATGTAAATACAACATTGCTTATGTGTAAAGAGAAAAAAGTTTAGGTAAGACTTAAGATAGAGACAATAAGAGTACATTATTAAAAATACTTATGACAGAATGTCTCAACTCATTAATACATTATTGATCAATATTTTTGAATAAAAAATATCTTAATTTAGTATTATATAAATATAGAATATTTTTAAGCGTTAACTTTTTAAAAATATTTAATAATGTCTTGAGTAGTGTACATTTTAAATGACTGTTTTTGTGACCCATTTTATAAAGTGCTACCAATGTTTTTATATCATTATTTTAATGCATATGCTAAAATGAATTAATATATAAAAATGTCTGCACTCTGGTTCTCTATGTGTATCTTGCACAAAACTATGTAGAACAAAGCACAAAAAAATAATATGTTACATTTGTCTGTGTCTTAAATGCAGGTAAAATATATCTAAATATCTAGTAAATAAATTTTAAATAACAAAATTCCAGTGAAGGATCAGTTTAAACTTTCCTGGCTGATGAGCACAAACTGCAAAATCTTTTAACATCTTAAACAGGCTGGTATCTGTTTACCTGTGCCTTCCAAACTATTCAACTTGCTCCACTTTCGCACACTTTTAGTACTTTATAGTTTTGATTCTTTTTAGCATTTAAATTTTGTGTAATTTTAAATTGAGTCTTATTTCATGTTATTTATTTTTTATTTAACTTAGTTTTTATTATTATTACTTTTTAACAATATGTTTTTTATCTCTCTGTAACGCACTTTGAATTGACTCTGTGTATCAAGGGTGCTACAGAAATAAACTTGCCTTGCCTTGTCTTGACATTAGGTTGCATGGTCAGAAAAAACACCTTGTGATGTTATGGCACACAGTATATTATTGCTGTTACGCAAAAACCCAGTATCTCCATTTTTAACATTGTTATTGACATAATGTGAATGCAACAATTGCTTTGCTTTTTTATTTTGTCAAAATTTCATGACAATCTTTTTTGCTTTTAGTGTTTTTTCTTATCTTATAAAGTTTTAATTTTTGAAATATAAGGTATGCAAAAAATTAGTATGTTTTTTTAAATGAACACTAATTCAATCCATTTATAAATTAAAAGAATACATTGAAAGATATAATATCTGTCATTCAAAAGTTATAGAAACGTCTATGATGAGTGTAAAACAGTGGTATTAAGATTTTAAAATTCTTGTTTAATTGTTTGAAAACAGCAACTGAACTCCTCTTAAACTGCAATTTTGAAATGCAGCTAGAGAACAGACACAGGGCAGGTCTTAACTTTCAGGTCTGGTGAGCAATTAACACTGATACAGCAATTTTCAACAGGAAACCTAAAGTAAAGTAAGTGGTGGCAGAGCTCTGACCCTCAGCTGCAACAAATGAACTAACTCCAGCCTTCAGAGAGAGAACGACTTATTTTCAGCCTGGACTCTCTTCACTCTACCAGCAAGTACATCTATTTGATGGGCTTTAGTTAATGGTGAAACTAATATATTAATAATATGAAAGTGTTTTAGTCTCTGAAGCTTACAGTAGCCTGGCTAGCTAGCATTGAGCTAAGCTGTAATAGAAGCTACTGAGCTAATGCTAGCTAGCATGAAGCTGAGCTGTGATATAAGCTACTGAGCTAATGCTAGCTAGCACTGAGCTGAGCTGTGTGAGAAGCTAGTGAGCTAATGCTAGCTAGCACTGAGCTGGGCTGTGTGAGAAGCTACTGAGCTAATGCTAGCTAGCATGAAGCTGAGCTGTGTGAGAAGCTACTGAGCTAATGCTAGCTAGCATGAAGCTGAGCTGGGATAGAAGCTACTGAGTTAATGATTTTACCCACATGCAAATATTTAAGTACAGTGGCCATTTCAAACCTAAGCTTATGCTAGCAAGCACTGAGCTGTCTGTTTAAGAAGCTACTGAGCTAATGCTAGCTAGCATGGAGCTGCCTGTTTGAGAAGCTACTGAGCTAATTATAGCTAACACTAGGCTGTCTGTGTGAGAAGGTCCTAAGTTAATGCTAGCTAGCACTGAGCTGAGCTGTGAGAGAATGCTACTGAGCTAATGCTAGATAGCATGGAGCTGAGCTGTCTGTGAGATGCTATTAAGCTAATGCTAGATAGCACTGAGCTTAACATTACATTACATTACATTACATTTCATTTGGCAGATGCTTTTGTCCAAAGCGACTTACAATAATGAAGTACAAAAGTAATAGGAATTTAGATAACCCATTTTTAGATAGGGCTTAAAGGAGGTCGAAGGGAAATAAAGGGATAGAGAAGTGAAGGAGGGGAAGAAGGAAATGGGGTTAGAAGTAGTTAGTGTGTTAGAGGTGTTAGGAGAGTAAGTGCTCTTTGAAGAGCTCTGTCTTCAGGAGTCTCTTAAAGATAGCGAGAGATTCTCCTGATCTGGTAGTGGAAGGTAGTTTGTTCCACCATTGGGGAACTCTGTATGAGAACAGTCTGGATTGCTTTGTGTGAGTGTTTGGCAAAGCGAGGCGACGTTCATTGGAGGAGCGCAGCGGCCGGGAGGTAGCGTAAGCCTTCAGGAGTGCAGGTAGGAAGGAGCCTGTTCTGTCATCACCTTGTAGGCGATTGTAAGAGTTTTGAATTTGATGCGAGCATCAACTGGTAGCCAGTGGAGCTCAATGAGCAGCGGGGTGACATGTGCCCGTTTTGGTTGGTTGGTTAACCCGGCCAAACAGTTTTTAGATGTCTTGCTGCCATGAAGTTCTTTCAAGTTAATGTTTTCATGAAATGGTAAAATTTTTCACTTTCTATTCCTTGTATGTTTTTGGGTTGTAGAAGAGAATGGGTTTTAATGAAAAGGAAAAATGTCATAATTAATTAATTCTGTAATCAGGAGCTCTCACAGCCATTTAATTTGGATTACATAGAAGGTGCTTTAGAGTACAAGACCCTACAGAACGCACAGAACGAGAGGGGATATAAGGTTTTACAGTGTGCTAAATCTAACACTGACATTTTGTTAGATTGACACCCCTGGTAACATTTGTTTTGAGACATGATCTGTTTCTCCACTGTCACTTAGGCCTGAAGCTCATCTGTACAACCACGTGGCAACTGGTGTTGGGGTTCTTGCTTGAGGCTCTTCTACTGCTGATCATCTCTCTCTCAGTTTAAGACCAAGAATGTTGGCTTACCACATCCACAAGCTAAACATGTTCTCACCTAGCCTCGTTTCGCCTGAGGTGCAGGAGGAGAGGGTCATCTCAGGTAAGAGTCAGCAAACACTAGCCATCACAGATTAATACTGTGACTCAGTGATTGGTGTAAAGGAGTCTAAACAAGCCGTCTCATCCGTGCTCACTTTTCCTTTCTCACTGCTGCTGATCGTGACTTGCTCTGCTGCACATCAGTCACATGGCAGGAAGGCCCAGGGCAGATATTTTAGTCAGGTTTATTTTTATAAAACACAATCGCTATGATAAATTAAAAACTCCTCGAGGCTTTTCATATTGTTTCCCATCAAATATTGATCGTCAGAAACATGGTTGGCATCTGATGAAACTAATATGAGCAGAAGGCATTTGGGATGATGCAAGACAGACAGTATGAATATGACTCTTTTTTTTTGCCTCCAGAAAGGATCTAAAGGTGTTAAGTGCTTCTTTCCTTTTCAGTACTATAGCTCTTAGGTAACAAAGGCCATGGATACCAGCTTGAATGTCAGTCAGTTGCCTAAGGGTAGCGTCAGAGTGCAGGCGTCTCTTTGGCAAGCAGATAGTCTCGGAAACCACAATATTTAATGCTGAGAGCGAGTGAAGACTCTAAATTTGAGTGCCAGGATCAAATTAAGAATGATTTGTCAAAACAGTTCAATTCAAATACATTGATATAGTTATGGAGTTTGATAGGGTTAATTAATTTCACATTAATATGGAATTAGAACAGTGTTACAACTTGTTGCAGAGAAAATGTTAACTTATACTGTAACTTAACAATATAATGTTAACAAAGGTTATTTAGGACTGATTTGGTGTGAAATGTCTTGGAGAGAAACTTTAGTAATTAAGAGTAGGTTAATCTACACTTGTTTTTACTTATGTAATACTGTAATACTGATTATGGTTAAATAGTGACATAAAACTTCTTTTTATGAAAAGAGAGAAAAATACTTTTTTGGGTGTTAGTTGACCTTGCAATGTCAGATATGCTTTAGGGCCGTGAATGAAGTTGATTACATCTTTTAGTCTAATACCTTGTTAGAAGTATTCTAAAGCATGATATCATAGTTTTTGCAAACTTTAGTATCGTCCATTATGTTTGCTTGCATGTTTGTTTACGTATAAATGAACATCACCCCAATATACAGTACCAGTCAAAAGTTTAAACACAGTTTCATTAATATTTGTTCATTATTTGTATTATTTAACCCTCCTATTATCTTTGGGGTCAATTTGACCCCATTCAGTGTTTAAAACCTAGATTTGTGATTCACATTTATTGTATTTTCTTAACTCTTTGATGAAGACCATAAGTATCTTTAATTCTATACCTTCTATATCTTCTAGAGGTTTAAATTGCTGTGATCATAGTGACCCATTAAAATAAAGTGTGTTACTGAATATGAGGATATAAGAAGGGTTAATATATGTGTAATATTTTGTAAAAACTATAAAGGAACAAAGAAAGTAGACAAAAAAGTGTTTAGTCTTCACAAACACCTGGAATAAAAACCCAGTCCAGGTAGTTTGGGATGAGTTGAAAAGCAGAGTGAAGGAAAAGCAGTTAATAAGAGCTCAGCACCTCTAGAACTCCTTTAAGTTGGAGTTGGAGAATAATTCCAGGTTTCATTTTATGAAACTGACTGAGAGAAAAAGGCTAAAAATGTGCAAAGTTGTCATAAAAGCAAAAGGTGCTACTTTAAAGAATCTGAAGTACTGTATAAAATATATTTTGAATTGATTAACACATTTTTGTTTACTTTATGATGCACCATATCATATGGTGTGACATTCAGAATAAAAAAAAATAAGGATTTTGGTTTGGTATTTGTCATAAACTCTTCAATGTGACATAGGGAATAGTGCCAGCAAAGGGTGCAAGAATTTTGGTTCTTTTATAAAAAAAAAGGTATTCCCTGAGTAATTAAAAGTATATTGAAAGAATTCGTTTAAACATGTTCCTATGTGTGTAGATAATGAAAAATAATGCAAAAGGTAACTTGCACGTGAGCAATGCTATACTTTTATATAGTAATGATAAAGACTCAGGATAAATTGACTTACATTATCACATTATACCCATTTTTAATTTAATACACAATAACATTCATGTCACACCATATTTTAGTCAATTTTAGTCCCTAAGAGCATAAACTAGTGAATAAATGTAAATTTCAAAAACAAATCTTGACCATATATAGATTTTTTTTACATTTTTTCAGCCAAATATGTCAACCACCCATAAACGTTCCTTTATAGTTTTGATGTCTTCAATATTAATCTACAGCATAGAAAATAATAAATTCACATGACACATAATGGAGAATAAATAGGAAGGGGTGTGTCCAAATATTTTACCTGCACTGTACAGTTCTCTTCTGTTGGAACATCTATTTGTATGCATCTATTTAATTATTTCACATATGATCTAATCTACCATATATAAGCTAATAACTAATGCTGTAGTGTGTTGTGAAGAACTATAGAAATATCTTGGGTTTTATAAACAGGCGTTCTTTGATCCGTACTTCTTTTTTTTTACTGTTCATAAAATATTGATCACAATATGGATCAATAATGGCACCTATATAAACACACAGAGCGGACTGCAACAGGTGTAGAAAAAAATATATATACATATATATTTGTGTTAACTAGTTTTTGACAAAAAAATCAATTGTACTTTAATATGGTGCAGCTGCTTTATTATGATATTAAATTATTGCTTCATTGGTGGAATTAAGGTATCTTAAAATTACAGCAGAACCATTTATCACAATTAGTACTGAGACAACTTATTATACAAAATTTTAAATATTGTAACATTTCTGATCTAGAATGATGCATGATTTATTTACATCTTAGCAATTAATTTTGCATTTTAAAGCAATATGTATTTATTTACTATTAAGCCATAAAAAACAATAGAAATACATAAATCGCTACAGTTATCTGTCTCATTGTGTTCGTCAACGGTGAGCACTGTTCTCGAGTTTCTATACAATGAATTTTCACACGTTGCGATGATTGTCATTTCCATGGCGGCCTGAGCGCATAACCCACGCACGTCAATGAATGTGTACAAACAAGTGCATGTTGTAACAAGCATATGGACAAAACGTAACACTTCCAGCAGCTGCTCCCGCCATCGTGAACAATCCCCCACACAATGTGGTGTTGTGCACCGTGTTCTTTGGCAGCGGCTGAATGACAGCTCTGAAGCCCTGTCTGCCCCTCCCCTCTCCTCCCTTGCTCTCCTCTCCTCCCATAACCAACACCCCCCACCCCCCCATTTGGCCAGCCTGCCACTCTTTATCTCACTTGATTGGGTACAGAGAAAGGCACCATGTGCATGCGTGTGTGTGTGCCTGTGTGTGTGTATATATATATATATATGTGTGTTTTATAGTTGCCGCTCTGCGAACATACATATATGCGTGTGTGTGTGTGTATTTGCACAAAGGTCTGGGGTCCGGCCTGTGGTCTCGGTAAGCAGGGTCGTGTTTGGTAGGGGCTGTTGACACGAGCAGCAGGGTCTTGTTTCTCTTTGCTTGAGGGAGGGGAGAGGGGGGGAGCACAAGCCAGGCTCTGGAGCTTGAATGGATGGAAAGCCGGTTTACCGGACACTCCCTGCCAGCCCGCAGGGTTAATAGAACTGTCACGCAGGGGTCAAGCGCAGACTCCCGGGTCTCCGTTAATATGCTCACAGTCATTACTGTGCCAAATGGGCTGACCTCTCATCTCCCTCTCTCTCTCTCTCTCTCTCTCTCTCTCTCTGTCTCTCTCTCCTGCTTTCACTTTCTCTCACTCACTCTCTCTCTCTCTCGCACCTGCCATCTCACTCTGCCATTGTGTGGCTGTGCAAACGTTTAACCGACATTGAATGCAGAACCCCCCGCGATAAAGGGGAAGGGGGCAGGATATTGAGAGAGAGAAAGAGAGGCCAGGAAAGGGCATGTTCTCCCTCCCCACCCTTCTCTCCTCTCGCCCCTGCCGAACGAAAAGGCACGGCTTTGTTCGTTGCTTTTCTTTTTTTTTCTTTCTCGTAAGTGAGCGACGTTTTGGGATGGCTCTCGCCTCTCGTGTTCAAAAAAAAAAATGAGCATCAGAATCAGGAATATGAAAGAAGTAGCTCGAATAAGACTCGGCCCCACATTTCTTCGTTTCTTGCCTTTGAAACAACGTACGTAGACTCATTCACTTGGTGTGTAGACTGCATGGAATGCTACTAACCCCCCCCCCTACAAAACCACCCCACCCACCCCTCACCGCCCTTAATTCCCCTTTGTGGTTTTTAAGCAGTCGCATTCCTATTGGCCTTTGTTTTGGGAGCGGAGGCCAGGCTGGTAATTGGTAATTGTTGTCCCTCTTTTGCAGCACTTGGATGCCCCCTGAGCTGTTAGCCCATCACCTGGGTGACAGGTCACCGCAGGAGCCTCTGCTTCCGCTGCAGATGCTGAACCCTTGTCTCCAGTGTCTTCTCCTCACCTCTGCCCCTGGGGTCATCACCTTTAACCTCACCTGTACTCAACTGGGGTCAAACTGAGGGTCAGGCTGGGTCAGGTCTAGGCAGGAGGTCATACAGGCAGTCTATAATGAGTTCCTTCACAGTGGGTAAAGTCTTTATACCTATAGTAGCGAGAGAAAGTAAGAAGGAAAGAGTTTTAGACTTTTTCTATTGGCCTTGGCCAACACCAGCACCTCTACCACTCTACCAGCAACAACAGCAGCAGCAGCAAAAGTAGCAGCCCAGGCTAGTTAACACGGAGACATTGGAGATTAGAAAGTATGTTTGCAAATAAAAGAGACAGAGAGAATCAGAGACAGTTTAGCTCACCAGCTCCATCAATGGGTAAGGCCTACATTCTCATACTGCCACAGACATAGTGCATAGTGCAAACACACACATATACACACACACACACACACACACACTCACTAACTCACATATCCGCATGGCGAGGACGGAGGGAGAGGAAAAAAACAATTACAGTTTCTCATTAAAATACTCTTAATCCTTTTATACGAAACATAGTTACACAAGTGTACACAATGAGGAGGAAGAAAAGAGGAGAAGGCGTGAGGAATAATTACATATATCATGGAGCTGGGGCTTTTATTTGGGGTGTCACTTGTGATGTCACAGGCTGCCTGCGCTAATTTGAATTCAGACCTTTATCTCTGGCCCGCAGCAGATTTGAGTGACGGGCCACCGAATGCTCGCGCCACTGTCCTATTGATTTCTCTAAATCCCCAACAATAGCATTTGCATGCTTGTTTCTGTAATAATACAGATATGCCGTTCGCAATGAAAGGCCGCGCAGACCAGAGGTAACTAATTGTGCGGCGTGTAATGAGTGCGGTT
The DNA here is from genome assembly GCF_023375975.1 of Astyanax mexicanus. Taxonomy (NCBI): domain Eukaryota; kingdom Metazoa; phylum Chordata; class Actinopteri; order Characiformes; family Acestrorhamphidae; genus Astyanax; species Astyanax mexicanus. The sequence continues at coordinate 21,920,784 of NC_064414.1, forward strand.
TCAATTTGATATAACCCACAGCTCGGCTCGCCACAGCCCCGCGCTAAGTACTTTCAAGTCTTTGTGGGGAAATAATTGATTTTTTGTGCTTTGGGCGCGAGGAAAACTATTATGATCTTTTTGAATAATGGCAGCGGAAGGCCCGTGAACGATTTAAATTGGTATTAGAGGAAGAAGCCGTGGTGGGAAGATAGCGCAGCCGCTTGACTGACAGCTTGCAAATGGAGCCCGGGCTGCTTGATTAGTCATTCTCTTAAGGTGGAGACGAGGCGCTGCTGGAGCCGGGCATCTTTTTCTCCTATGGGCGCGGGGTTTTAGAGAGGGGTCCTCAAGGGGTGATCCTCCTGACTTTGGCACCCTGTCTGACATGCCAAAGAAGGGATAGAGGAGGCCTGGACCTGGTGGGGTGTTTTTGGGGGGTTGTAATGGTGGAGGGTGATAGGCTCGGGGCTCTGTCCTTGAGTGAGGAGGGAAATGCATTTCCGAGCCCCGTCCCGCTTAGCCGGCGGACGGTCTTAAATGCGCTCTACCTGTGCCAGCCGCAGGGATTTGAGGCAGAATGTGATTATTCTGGGTATCAGTGAGCCTTGGCGTCGCTCTCTCAAGGCTGAAAAACTCATTTCTTTCCCCAGGCCTTTGTTTCCTTTGGAACAAAAGGGCTTTCTTAGTTAACGCAGCGTGTTCGAATTTCATGCTCTTAATTGCGCTCATAGATAAATGTGTCTGTGGTGCCGGGGGAATGTTGGCTGTGTGTGTGTCCACGTGGCAGAAGCATCAGTGTGCAGCCAGAGTGAGCGAGCGAGTGAGTGTGTGTATGTGTATGTGTGTTTTTAGAAACGTGGCCTTCTTTCAAAGGCACTTGCTTGGTGTGAGAAATCCAGGGGCTTGTTTCCAACGGGGTAATCCAATTCCACAGTTGCTTTCAACAAGGAGACTTAATCTGGTTGAAAACGGGACTAGCTTGGATGGCTCCATGTACCAGTGTGTGTACAAGTGTCATCCCGTGTCACGTCTGTTAAGTTATCTTGCCGAAACACAATGCACAGTGAAGGACAGTGGGTAATTTTTCTAAAACCGACAGTGGCAACAGTGTTTTCGGGCTCTGTGCGGATGAACACTGGACTGACTTGACTTGTGTGCATGCACATTAGCATTCCCAGCACAAGAACATGGCAGTGAAGAACTGCTGTTTAATTTCAGTGATGCAGAACGACAAGAAGACAAGAAAAAGGTGATTATACTAGAAGTGCATCCTTAAATTTAGTTGTTATGTGAGACATTTTAAAAAGTTTGTGTGATTTCCAGGTTGCAGTTTAAAAAAAAAAATGAAAATCTATGTTAATCCTCCAAAAACATTTTTTCTCACCTTAGCCATAATATTTTTTATCCATAAAATTAGGATTTCCATTTTCTTGTGATTTGCCACTGTGTATAAAATTTGTGATTCAATTAAACATGCCTTGCCTAAATAGTATGGTATGGTATGAGACAGGGTGGTAACTTTCATTCTAAAATGGCTGTAGTTTGCCTTGTTGTCACGTTTTTTGATCTATCACTCATTCAGATTATTTTTTAACATATTTTTCTTTAATAGTTTAATAGTTTATTTAGATTATTAAAATAAAAAAATCCATATGTATTGTATGTGATAGTGTTGAAACAATGTAAAAGACCTTCATAACTTGCCTTTTTGTTCTTGGCTGCTGCAAAACCTCAAATGAGGTCACTTCCTCTTGGTGATGTCATTTAAAGCATATACACTATTTATTTATAAAATAAAAATAAAAAAAAACATATGTTCTAGGAAAAAGTAATTTGTACTAGAAGTAGTGAAAGTTGTATAGTTTATATGCATCCACACGAAATATATTGGGTTTTGTCCCAGAGCAAAAAAAAGCTCCAGGTTATACTGTCTTAAAGCAAACATAAAAAGCTTTTATTAACACATGGAAAAGTGATTAAAAATGTGCCCACATGTTGCAGCCTAAACAGGCCTTCGTCAGGATGCAAAGCGGAATATGTCCTTCTTTCTGTTTTGAAGATGATTAAAAAAGAAAAAGTATACTCATGAAAAACATTTTAAAAGTATGTTATTGTTGTAGATACAATAGTATGTTTTGAAACACTGTTTTCTCATATGTCATGTTAACAATAACACTTTTTAATTAGCTTTAAGCTTTTGAAACACTAATGCAATCATGTTGTACTTACTGCAGTCATGTGAATCAAATGTTGCAGACAAACATTCTGTTGATTTAATCAAATAATCAGTCAATGAGCAGAGATATCTCTCAATCATAAATATATCTACATACATATCTGGAGAAAAAATAAGAGATTGATTAGTTTTTTTTTTTTTTTTTTTTTTTTTACCAAACCTCTGGAATATAATCAAGAGGAAGATGGTTGATCACAAGCTATCAAACCAAGCTGAACTGCTGGAATTTGGGCAGCAGGAGTGCCATGAAGTTATCCAAAAGCAGTGTGTAAGACTGGTGGAGGAGAACATGCCTGGATGCATGAAAACTGTGATTAAAAACCAGGGTTATTCCACCAAATATTGATTTCTGAACTCTTAAAACTTTATGAATATGAACTTGTTTTCTTTGCATTGTTTAAGGTTTGAAAGCTCTGTACCTTTTTCATTATTTTCTGCAGTAACATACTCGTAATGACAATATTTGTATTTGTAACTTGGGAGAAATGTTGTCAGTGGTTTATAGAATTAAACCACAAGAGGAACTGATTTAGAAACTAAAGTGGTCTCTTAATTTTTTCCAAAGCTATATATTATATGACTCAAAACATCAATATTTTGTGGCTGCTTTTATTGTAATGCAGGAGAAAGACAACAAAAAGAAAAGAAAGAAAGAGAGATGGACTCCAGAAGCCTGAAGCTCTGGAGCTGCAGTTGGAGGCAGGTTTGTGACGAATGCTTCATTGCTTCTCTCATCACTTTGTCCCAGATGTGATTGCTTAATATAGTTAACACTGGCCATGCGGAGTGTGTGTGTGTGTGTGTGTGTGTGTGTGTGTGTGATTGTGTGTGTGTAAGGGGAACCCATGCAGACAGCGAGGCAGCGGGCTGTACAGGGCTACCCCCTAGCAAGAGAGTGGTTATCTCGTCTGGAAGTGCGCACACATATACACACACATACACACACACACCATTTGGCTGGTTCATCCCATTCACCATATTGTCTCTATCACATTATTGCAGTGACCCTTGTCAAAAAGCAGTGAGCTCAGACTGCAGGCGAATCGTCTCGGCAGCAAAGCGCCCGAGAATATACTGCACTCTCACTTTCAGATTTTCCCTCAACAGCCATTTGGCCCAAAACCATCAATCTCAGTCTTGGATACTCACTCTCAATGGCATGCATTCTCAGTAAAATACATATTCGTAACCACCCTCAAATCACTGTTACAAACTCAGATGTGTTTTTTTTTTCTTCTTTTTCTATTTTTAAGAAAGCGCTCCCTGGCTAACTAAAGGAAGATGGAGTGCATGGCACTACTGTACATCCCCACAGCCAGTAAAGGAAGAGGTGATGGAGAGAGAGAAGTAGAGGAAGGGCAAGAGGTTAGATGCTTCAACCCTGGGTGAAGTAAGTACTGTATGAGGTAAGGCATGGTTGCGCAGCTTTGCAGAGTGATTGGCAGGAGCTTAGAACTCAATAGCAACTTGCACTTTGGACTTTTTGTTATTTTTTGTATTTATCATATCTATTTTATTATTATTTCATTTTTATTCTGTTTATTTCGTCATATATATATATATTTTTTTTTTTGTTTTGTTTTTTCTCTTTAGGTGTAAACTGGACTGGGGAAAATTTCGTTCCATCTCTAGATGTAAAATGATAATAAAATCTCCTTGAATCCTTGAATCATACAGGAGCTTTCCTGTACAGGGGTCGTTTGGGTACTGTAAATTATGCACATGAAAGAGGATGTATTGCCCCATGGTCTTGCTTTATTGTTACTGGATCAGTAAGTAGACAACAGACTTAAGTCCATACAGAACAACAATGACGGATATTTTAGATTTGTAGTCTAATCTGTAATTATAGTCTGCTCACAAAATGTTTAATATATACATCATCCAAAAACAACTCTTCTGCAGAGTTGAATGCACAATTTCTCTTTGTTTGTTTGTTTGTATAACAATATATAATACTACAGATACAATGACACACAGATGATGTTTTATTTAGCATTAATTTATACCACTTTATACATATTATATACTAAAATTAGAAATTATGTCATGCAAACATCTTTTTTTTTTTATAATATTTAAATCTGTTCTTTACTCTGAGTCAAAACATCTTAGTACATTAAACTTATAGCAATGCCTAGAAACATAAAAATAAATAACCATCTTCTATTGACAGTTAAGAAGTTGTAAAGTTGCATATCATTGCTGTCATTCAAAACCATTAATTCAAATCTCTAAAATGGCAAGTTTACATGAGAAGAAAAAAATCTTAACTAATCTTAACTAAATTCTGATAAATATTATAAAATGAAATACATTAGATATAAATATTATATGTAAAACATTGAGTGCATTTTTCATGAAATGTTAAAAGCATGTGAATGTTTGTCAGATTCAAATTTTTTTATATATATATATATATATAATTGTGAGAATATATATTATAGATTTCTATATTACCACGTGAAGTGCTTCTAATACGTTTCCCTTTACTTTATTGTGAGAGGCTGCAGAATATGATCAGTATAATTCCTGACTAAAAGCGTGTTTTATGTATGTTTCTTAGTTTTTCTTACAGATTCACAATGTGTTGCAGGCTTGTGGCTCTTCAAACAAAATTAATTCCCTCACAAAATTACACATAGAATTGAAAAAAAAATGAGGTAATTGAAATAGTAGCTCACATTCCAATCTGGTATGTCCTCTATATGGTGTAGACTAATTATGATTCGGAATATTGTTGGCAGGAAATTGTCACCGTTTTTATCAAAGCAATATGATGTTGAATCCGTCCATACTCTAAAAAAAGCAATTTATTCAAGTAGTGCATCAAGTAAATTAAAAGCTACTATACCGAACCGTAATTTCATCAGCATATTTTTTTTTTTTTTTTTTGCAGGAGGTGAAATTAGTCGACTGGCATTTAGAAAATAATTAAATGTAATGTTTTCTAAGCTGTGAGTGAATGGGTGCAGATTTGTTTTTTTTTGTCCGAGAATTTCTTGGCGGTGTGTAAGGGAGCGTGAAATTACACCCGTATATATGGACACGGGGGGAAAGTGGGTACAAGCGCGTGCCCATGACTTTGTAAAAGACTACAAATAATGTGTGTGAACATGGAGTTGCCACTTTAAGGCAGATGCACACACTGCACTGTGCATTCAGTCCTGTCTCTCTCTCTCTCTCTCTCTTTCTCTCTCTTTCTCTCTTTCTCTCCCTCTCTCTCTCTCTCTCTTAGCAGGCGAGAGCTGTTCATTTAGTTGGTCATAACTAATAGTGTCTAATCTGGGAGAGGAAGTCTTGGGAGAATATTGGACAGTGTAAAGGTTAATCACCACTGCCTGGTTAGCCAAGGAAGACGGGGCTAATTCCTCCGAAGGCAAATGGCATGCGCTCGTTATCTGGGCTGCCGATAAGGAGTGTTAATGTACCGGGCTGAATGGATGCTCAAGGGCCCAGTTCCTCTTATCAGCAAACTTTACAACGAAAGCTCCGGCAAGCGCACAACCCCCGCGCACACACAATAAGCACCTCATTTTACCTCTCAAGCAGAACTATCGCCGAGCCCCCCAAGCCACACACACACACACACATACACACAAGCCACGCACGCACGCACACACACACACAGCGCCACCAGAAGCTGGGGTATTATGAGCGTGGGCTAATTGGAAGATCACTCTAATGCATTAAGAGATAAAATACTTTGGCTGGAAGCCTAAAGCGTGGATCAGGACAACATTGGGCAGCTATCTAGCCTTGTCACACACTCTGAGATTTCCATACAAACACAGCACGAGCAATTACCCAAAACACATCTCTGTTTGTGCTACAACATACTCCCTGCCAATGTGGCGGCCTGAGGAAATTAGACGAGCTCGGGGTGTGTGTATATGTGTGTGTGTGTGTCTATGAGACAGAGAGTTAGTTAGTGGGCCAACGGAGGGTAAATTGGCTCAGTGTTTGTCTGATTGTGTTTGTGTATTTATTAGGAGGAACAGAGAATTGGCTCCTAGGCTGTGTGTGTGTGTGTGTGTGTGTGTGTATCTGTGATTGAGTGTGTGAATAGCTCAGAAAAGGCATGCCTTATTGACGGGGTTAAAGTCGCGTTCACAAAGAAAGACAAAGAAATGAAGGTAGTAAGCTGTTGTTTGTTGCTGATATGAAATCAGCCAGCTGCCTGGCTCCTTCACAGCCACTTTCTTCCCCTCCCTCTTTCTTTTTTTTCCTCCCTGATTTAATTGCTGTTTGTTTATTCCCAACAATGAAAGTGTTCCAGTTTAGACCAATGTGTGTTTTATCATTAGTATCATATTCTCTGCCCTTTAGTTGTAGCAGCGGGTGGCCAACTCCGCGATAAAGACAACACTCATTTCCCCCGAAAGAAAAAAAAAGAGGTTGAAAAAAGGAAAAAAAAACGTGTTTTTTAGAGAGTGAGACAGAGCGAGGGGGAAAGAAATGGAACTTTCAGAGGTGCAGCTAACAAGTAAATTAGTCAAATGAACCAGGAATGACGACAGATCCAGCTTTTATCGCGTCACATATTCACATATGTTAATGTTTTATTTTTATCTCGCTCGTATCAAAATGACAAAGAGTCTCATAATATTTACAGTTTTAAAAACAAAGCTGCGTTATTTCCCCGGCTGAGTGGATTCGTTCTAGATGAATTAATAATAGGATGCTCATCCTCTGGTGCCTTTTTGTTTGTTTTGAGCTTTTTTTTATTTTGGTCTAACCTTTCATACAGGGAAGTCAACTCTTCGAATTTTTGCGGATTTCACTTGCAAATCGTGGCTTTTTAAAGCTTGCCAACACTGGATAAAAGGAAGTATTTCTGCGGGCTGCACCATGGGAGTCGCAGGCTCTTAGAATAGCCTGGCTGAATAGCGTACCATCGCTTTCCAGCAAGAGACATTCTTTGAAAGAGCGCTGGCTGCAAAGAAAGAGGATTCTCAGCAGCCGGTCGAGTCCAGATAGGCCTACAGTACTTCTGTTTTCTTCTTCTTCTTCCGCTACGTGATAAATGTGTGCCATCAGTGTGAATGTGGGCTTCACCTGGAGGACAACTCGGGAGTAACAGAATGCGTTCAAGAAAAGTGAAAATGTGGGTATATAGTGTTATATGCACTAAATAGAATATTATAAGAAATTCTTAGAATATTGTTCTTAATGTTTTGGCAGTATGTGATTTTAAAGTTTTTGCACTGTGTTCTGGAGGTTTTGTTCTGACTGATAATTAATCAATAATTAATTTAAGTTAATTAATTAAATTAACAATTTTACATATCATCACTGTCATACTAAAACATATGTCCATATTGGCAGATTTAGTGGAGAAGAGAAGACTCATCGTAGATTTCAATGGAAGGTAATGTAAAAATATTTGATTATATATTTATTACTTAACTTTTTATGGAAGCTTGCTCTTATAGCCTACAACACTATTGATTTGTATTGGTCCATACCCATACAACATTTTAAAACTATCTATTATGACTTAATGCTATATTCAAAAGTAAAAGAAAAGGTCAAAAAGATTGTGTGTGATAGCAATTGCATTATATTATTGTATTATCATACCAAACAATAAACCAATTAATGCAATACCTAAGCAGTATTGACACATGCTTCTTCAGAAATCAGGCTGCCATTTGGCTTTTCAGAGTAGCTTCACTTCTCCATATTTAAACACATTTTGCTCTTATTGTTATGGTAAATAGCTAATATTGTGGGTTGAAAGCCACCTCTGATGTTCCCCAAAGTGACAAGAACACTCCACTGTAGAAAACAAACTAAAAGGATGTGCATGAGAACACTTTATTTATCTCCAGAGCTCTAATTTCTGTGCCAGCCACACCAGGTTAGATGTTATGTGTTTAAACTTGAGAGCAGGTTTCACAGCTTCTTTCTAAATGGCAGTCGGGTTGTAAATATTAGCCTTGGCTGTGGCAGGGGCACAGAGGTTTAGATCAGGTGCCGTGACCGTTTCGTGTTTGAGAGTTGAAGTCAAACACCATCTTAGTTGACTCACATTTCTGCTCCTTCTTTGGCACACCTGTAATTTGGGCACTTCTTCAGACATTAATAATTTTTTTATTATTTTTTTTAACAACTTAAATACTTTAAAACTAAGAAATCATTCAGAGTGTGAATGATGGGTGTCCATGTAGACAAGATTTATATTGTTACATCATAGTGATACAGTGGGGTCTGTAACTCATTTTTTTTTTTCATGAATAATTACTACTAAATTTGCAATAAAATCATGTATGTGAGCATTTGATTTAGCTGCTAGATATATTTTATAAGACTGTATTATGTACTTGTAAATGTACGTATGATACACATACTTTCTCCTTTGCGCAACAAAATATTAGTATAGATATTAAATTGATATAAAAACCACTAGAGCCTATACGTGAACCCACACCTAAATTCCTCACTTTCACATTAAATATTAATTTAATATTCTGTACTAAATTGGTGCACTAAAAAGAAGCATACTGGGAACCTCTCGAGCAAGGGTATCTTAGCACATCTCATGCTGTCCTGGTTGATTTTTAATTTTCTATATTTTTGCAATAAATTAATTTAATCATTCAGTATTCAAGGTATTCCTCAATTAACTTGTTTTTAATCATAGTACATCCTTATTATTATTTTTTCCTTTTCCTGTTTTTTTTTTTAAGTAAAATCCCTTTTTGTATCACTACCCCTCTAATGTGCAAATGGGTCAAAAAAACAAGTTAAATGAGGAACACCTTACATTCTGAATGACTGAATTAATTTATTGGTAAGATATACCACAGAAACACTCAGCCACACATGAAGTCACATAGAAAATGAATGTGGGTCATTTATAACCCATGTTGCGCATTAGAGGGGGTGAGCATATGTTGCGCATCAAAGGGTTAATAAATATAGTAAATATAACCTAGTTTCATTGTAGATGATACTGTAAATATAGCTTAAAAAGTTATAGCTATAAAGTTTTATTCTAGTTAGTAAAAACTCCCTATAATCTTCTGGAAAAACCCATAATTTTAAAGAATGTGATTCATCCTCTTGTTCAGACTGAAGCTATGTACCATAAGCGTGAAATGTGGAAGCATGCTGCTACAGGTAGTCCTCCTGAAAGAGCAGTGCCCACGGGCATGGCCTGTAAGCTGGTACCTAACTGGATAAACGGTCATGGGTCCTCTCAGTCAGATCAATTTCATACCCTACAAAGATGAGTCACTTGTGCCATGTTGGAGTGGGGCGTAGCGCACACGTCCGCGGCCATTGTTGTGCCGATGCGCTGTTAAATCGGATTTTCTGCTCATATGGAAATCGTGTGATACCCCTGCCGAATAAGCCCAGTTTTACACCGTCTATCCTGTTCCACATCCGCTCCGGTGCGGTACTGGGGGTCAACATAGCCCCGAGATATATTTCTCACACAGCACGCCTTCACTCAGTCTTCAGGCTGCTGTCTCACAGCCTCCCGACCAGGCTCGCTAATTATCAGCTGAGGATGAGTCCTTTCACAACGGACACATCACAGGCTCTGGATGTATGATACTGTTTAGAGGCTTTTGAAGATGTATGTGTATTTGAATTTTCTGAACAAATACTTGTAGATTTTGTAATAGCTCTAACCCACCAAACAAAGGATTTCTCTTCATTTCAGTCTATCAGAGAGTTCTGAAAGCTGTAGTTACTTCAGGATCAGGTGTGGTGAACAGGAGGGGCTTCGATCAGAAGTTTAGGGGTGCTGAGCACCAACAAATCCAGCCACAACGCTTTGCTGTTATCTGGGCTAATTTAAATAGCTAAAAGAGGGAACAAACAAGCAAGATTTTTCTGTTCACCCTACTGGGCAATGAAATCGCTTTATTTTTTTATTTATGTATTTTTGATAATTTTTTTATTTATTCTTTCACCTGAACATGAACTCAATATCCATGTCTGACTGGCTGGCAAAACTCACCCACACGCACACACACACACACACATAGAGACCATATCAGCCATTGGAAATCACTGTAATCCAGGAGTCGGCATTAGGATGTAAAATGTGGCGCAAGCATGAAACTTCTGGTCTGTGAGGTTGTTTGAACTACAATTAACGATAATGAAAAAAAAAAAAAGCTTCTATGGCAAGCTTTTGTTTACATTCCTCCCCTGTCTCTCTGTCGCGCTCGGTGTGACTTAAGTCTCATTTTTCCGCCCGTTCTTGGGCTCCCTATCTCCTAATAAGGACGTTTTTTTAATGAGGCCGTGTCCCAATTCACTAGCTAAGGCAGCAATAGCGTATTGGATCGCAACTCTGACAACACAGGTTCGATCCCACGTTTACCTGCTTTGAGATCAACTGTTCCGCAATTGGGTTCAACAACCCTCTGGGCTGGAGAGCTACTAGTCTGTAGCACTCCATCCCATTACACTTCATTTTCCAAAACAGATTTTTTTTTTTGTGGCCCACCATGTAATAGCTTGGAGAATATCTGGCCCGCGACCAAACTTAATCTGTTGCAATCAATTCTGTAACATTAATAGGCTGATGCACACAGACAGTACTAGTCTAACACACTGGTTTTCAAATCAGAACAGAAACTGACTAAAAGCAACACAGCTCTAGCCCATCTAGTGCTGTTTGGTTTTGTGCAGGCGTGCGCATGGAAAAGCAAAGTACATTATACTACTTGCAAAGGGAAACTGATATATTTTTGTTCTAAATATTTAGTTTAATGAATTACTTTCTTAGATTTAAATATTTTTTCAGTAAAAAAACAACAAAAACACATTTCTTTTAAAGGTGCTCAGACACGTTTTACACGTGTTTGGGCTCTACCACACAAAAAGGGATAGTGTTGTCACTGGTGGTGGATTTAACTTAAATCCAAAGTCTGCAGGAAGGTAGATGTCCAGGAACAGGAGTTGGGTTGGAGACCCCTGGTGTAAAGTGTATATGTGTCACTGTGTTTCACAGTACTCCATGTCTAATCTTCATGTCAAGACCAATTTTGGTCTTGGTCAGAGCTGGACTGGCAACAGAAATTTAGCCCTGGAATTTGTTGTCACACAGAAGGAGGTGAGGGCTGTTTGGTGTCTTCCTCGTCACTTGCAGACCACTTAAATGAATCATTTTTTTAGGCCAATTTGTGGCGTCAGACAGCAAAGCCTTTTGTGACGCGTTCTTTGGACCTTTCTGTTTCAAACTTTTCAAAGTGTGCTCCATTGTAACTGTTTTAGTAAAAGTGTATAATTGAAGGCTCCACAGCAACCACAGTATTTTTTTTTATAAAAATAAATACTGTTTGATAATGTTTCATTGTAAAACTGTAGAACGCAGTACATCTTGAGAAGCACTGTACTGTGTATTTAACCATAAAATGTGTGGTTAGATTGAAGTTTTCAAGAACTGTTGGATTTTGATACTACACACCAGGCAAAAACCCTGCAAAGCTTTCTAAACTGTAGCCAATTACAGACTGTAAAAAGTCTGTTTAACACTGTGCAACACTGTTTACTCTCGTTTTGGTGGAATTTACTCCATATTTTAAACAAAAAAATTGCCTACATTGAGCAACACTCAGAGGTGCCCCCTTACATTACTTTTACTTTTATACGTTAAGTTTTATACGTTAAGTTGTTTTTAAATACTAGTATCTGAATTTCTAGATGAGTAATGAATGTGAATACACTTGACACCTTTGACAGCTTTACTTAGTATGTTACACAGAAATTACAGCTTTTTTGTTGCCCTCTGACATCATTAATGGCCACAGTGTTGTGGGCCATAAGAGCAAGTTACCATGTTCTTTAACACAAAGTGTGAATTCATGCTTGCTGGACTAAATGCAAACATGTACTGTGTATGTATGGCTAGCCCTAATTTGACAGTACTTTATTGGCATCTAAACATTTAAGTAACACATAGTTATTGTAAATAATAATTACAACATTATAATGTAATTGTATTACATTGCCAAAATGCCAAAATGTGTAGAAAAAAGCTGTAATACTCTGCTGTACTCTTTTTTCAGACAGAATAACTGTAATTTCACAAGCCTTTATTGGCAGCATTTTACCTATCATTTACTCTTCATTTTATCAAAAAACTCTATTACAGTGTCGATACTTTTAACAAGTCCTAGCTAAATACAGTCTAAAGTCAGTTTGCTTACAATGGCAACTCCTATCTGCAGTAACAGACTGCAAAAAACAAGAAATGGTTACGCTTATAGCCAGTGTCAAATTCACCCCCACTTTGTTTGTAATACATTAACATTAGAATAAATACAAAAACTAAATAATTTGTATCATCCAGTCATAATAAATTGTCTGATCAATCTTTCATTAAATCAGGAAAAAATAGGAGGAATTTTACAAATCTCAGAAAAGTGTTTATATCAATAATTTACGGAAAACAAGACATTTCTCTTGTTTTCCTGTGTTTTATTAGTGTCAGTTACAATGCTTTGGGCAAAATCACTTAGAACTGCTTTAAACTGGATTTAAAATAATATCTAATCATTTCAGACATTTCTGCGCTAACATTATTCTTAAAAAAAGAAAAATATTGTATTAATGTAAAGAATATACTAATACAACATATTAAATGTTAAGTTTAAAAGCTTTATTGCGTATAAATATAACAGTTTCAAGCATTCAGTAAAAAAAAAAACCTGGAAACACTTCTATTGTATAAACAAGAGAAACTTACAATGACTTAGATGTATTAAATATTAATTATTATTAATAATAATACTCTTAGGGGTGTGCCATATCGTATCATTTTTGAATATCGTGAACGATATTATAACCTCTAAATATCACGTCAGGTACTACTGTTTTGCTGTTTTTAGGAAAAGAAAAAAATCATACTGTTCTCATTTCCCATTATATATCTACTATAAACAGATTATATCTGTTCAGTATAATTTTTTTGATATATAGAGATATATAGAGTGCATTATTAGTATTATTAGTATCGTGACATTCTGAATTAGTGACATCTGTTACAACTACAAAATTAAATTTTCATTTTGTGGCAGTAGTGTTTTCTTTTTTTTTTTTTTCAATTCAGTGTTTTGCCAGAGTATTGTTATCATAAAAAATACCATAAAATATTGTGATATTATTTTAGGGCCATATCGCCCACCCCTAAATACTGTAACAAAATGAATAATATATGATAATAATAATAATAATGTAGCAAAAAATAAACCACAATACTAAAATGCAGAATATTTAGTGTCTACACCTAAACTGCAAACATTAACAATAACTGTTAACATAAAACTACCCATTAAACTTCACAGTGAATAGCAAATGAAATACAATTTATTTAAAGGTCTGCCAACATAAAACTACTATTATCATGTTTTTTTTTTTAAGAAAATATAATGCAATTATGATGTATACTACTATACTACACACCTACACAAGTCCTGCTGTGTGTTTAATCTAAATGGGGCACATGTACGGGACGGACATCCTGACACAGAATAAAAAACAAATGTGTGTATGTGCATGTGTGCTCACTCTCCAAAATCTCTATTCAGACAGGTGAGACACTGAAGCTGGAGCACAGCTGCGCACTGCACCCCCTGCAGGCGGACGCTTTTCCTGATGTTGACAGTGCAAATGAAACCAGACACTGAAACAGTTCCAAAGAAAGGCGGGATAGAGCCGATCGGGAGAGAATGGGTTGGAGAAAATCATCCCCGCAGCACGGAGAGCACGTCCCGTACACCAGGAGTCACTAGAATCATGCCTCTAACACATGCATACTACCAACAGTATAAGAACAGCTGTTCAGATATGCCACACACCACTAGAGGATCTGGTGCAACATCTGCACTAATGGTTTAAAAATGTTTTTTTTTTTTTTTTTGATATGAATATGAATTAAGAACCATCAGAATGAGCTGGGTATAGAACTGTAAGGCCCCAGTGTCCTGAAGGAAGATGTCCTGAGAGTGGAATAATAATAAAACAGAAAGAGAAACTCTGAGAAATTCTTTTTCTCCAGAACGAGCCGACAGCCCTGCGCCAACCCCACTGTGAGTGGGGCACACAGACGCAGTCCAGAACATGTGACGGGCCCTGATAGCGATGAAGGAGGATTTCAGAGGGGCTGTGGAGGGGAGTGTAGGGGGGACGTCTCAGTTCACCCCCACACAAACCACACACACACCTGCCTCCTCATCCATCCACACCGGCTCCGCTCGCCAGACACAGCAGCAGCAGCAGCAGCACTGACCAGCAGCCAAAGCTCTCCGCTCAGCACCGGAGAATCAGTGCCAGCCTGTCTGTCTGCCCGTCTCTCTCCTTTACCTCCCTCTATCCCTTTCTCACTGCTCTGTCTTTCTCCTGTACCTCTGTGTATCTGTCTTTCTCTATCTATTCATTTTCACTTAAGTCTCTCTCTCCACTCTCTCCTAATCTCTCTCTCTATCCCTTTTCTATCCATTCTCTTTCTTTGTACTTTTCTTTTTCTCTCTCTTTCTCTTTTATTTCTTCTTTTTATATTTCTCTCTATAAACCTTTTTTCTTCAGGCTCTTTCATCTGTACCTCTCTTTCTCTCCCTCTAGCCCTTTCCTCTCTTGTCTCTTTCTCCTGTACTTCTCTGTCTCTCTCTCTTTTACTTTTTTTCTCCAGTCTCTTTCTCCTTTATTTCTCTTTATCTCTTTATGTCTATCCACTTTCTATCCAGTCTCTCTCTCTCCTTTACTGGTCTTTATCTTGTATTTCTTTTTATCTCTCTCTCTTTCCCATTACTCTCCTGTCTGTTTCTGTTGTACTCTCTTTATCTCTCTGTCCATCACTTTTCTCTCCATTCTCTTTTACTGTACCTCTCTTTGTCTCTTTATCCATTTTCTCTCCAGTCTCTCTTCTGTACTTTTTTTTTTCTCTCCCTTTCTCTTGTATTTCTTTTTATCTTTCTCTCTATCCCTTTTCTCTCAAGTCTCTTGCTCCTATACCTCTCTCTCTCTCTTGTACTTTTATCTCCAGTCTGTTTCTCATGTACCTCTGTCTATCTCTTTATTTCTATCCCTTTTCTCTCCAGTCTCGTTCATTTCCTTTTCTTTATCTCTCTCCTGTACCTCTCTCTCTCTCTCTCTCTCTCTCTTCTCTCCAGTCTCTTTCACTTGTACCTCTCTCTCTCTCTCTCTCTCTCTCTCTCTCTCTCTTCTCTCCAGTCTCTTTCACTTGTACCTCTCTTTATCTCTATCTATTGTATCCCTCTTCTCACTGCTCTGTCTCTCTCCTGTACTGTTCTTTATCTGTCTTTTTATCTCACTGCTTTGTCTCTTTTCTGTACCTCTCTTTATCTGTCTCTCTCTCCGTTCTTTCACCATGAGTTTTCTCATCTCTCTCCTGTATCTCTGTTTATCTCTCTCTCTGTCTCTTTTCTCTAATCTCTCACCATTACCTCCTTATATCTCTTTCTATCCCTTTCTCATTGCTCTGTTTTTCTACTGCCCTATCTTTGTCTCTTTCTCTATCCCTTTTCTCTAGTCTTTCTCCATAATCTTTCTTTATCTCTCTCTCTATATCTGCCCCTACCTCAATGCTCTATCTCTCTTCTGTGATTCTTTTTTTTTATCTCTTCTCACTGTATTACCTCTCTCCTGTACCTCTCTTTATCTCTCTCTCAATCCATTTTCTCTCATTCTCATGTCTCTCTCTGTTTTTCTTCATTTCTCTGGACTTATTTCTAATATTCTTTCTTTAATTACCTCCAATCATCTCACATCCTCTACCTACATTTCTCCCTGCCTTTCTTCCTATTTCCTCTATAGCCACCTTCTCTACCTTTTATCATCTTTTCTTTTGTTGCACTTTTATTTATTTCTGTCTTTTTCTCTTTCTTTTTGTCTTTCATTCTGCATGTTTCTTTCTGTTATGTTTTAGTGCCTTTCTTTCTCTTTCAGTGCCTCTCACTCTCTGTCTAACCTTTTCTTCAGTTTGCATGTACACTTTTATTTTTTCTGTCTTTCTTCTCTCTTTCTTTCTTTCTCTCTCTCTCCCACTATCTTTTTGCCTTTCGTCTCTCTCTCTCTCTCTCTCTCTCTCTCTCTCTCTCTCTCTCTCTCTCTCTCTCTTCTCTCTCTCTCTTCCTCTTACCTCTGTCTTTTCTCTTTTCGTTCCCCCTCTCTAATCTGAATCCCCTTTTTGTCCCCTCATTGTCTTTATAAAACAATTGGCAGATGTAACATTTAATTAAATGCGGTATCTCCTCAGGGCTGCCTGGTCTGCCACTGGCTTTGTGAAGGAGGTTGCATTACAATTTGCTGAGGAGTACGCTTTGAGAGAGAGAGTGAGAGAGGCAGGCAGAGAGAGAGAGAGAGAGAGAGAGAGAGAGAGAGAGAGAACGCGAGAGCAGATGGAAAAAAAGAGAAAGTAATTTCTGGATCCCTGTTGAAAAAAGGTCAAATGCTTTTTAATGACTGTGTTTTGTGATAACGGCGAGCAGGGACGGCCAATAATAAACTTGCAGATTGGTATCGTGCGCGTTGCACTTAAATGCCGCACGCTGTTGAGGACTTAATTTGCCGCCGTGGCACTGGGCGACTGTCAGCAGGTGTGATTTCTCTATTCCAGATGCCTGGCCTGTTTGCAGCAGAGCGCAGCCAATTTGAAGAGAGCAAATACGGAGATGGACGAGCGGAGAGTTATTGAGCGGCGATTAATAAATGTGAATAAATACAGGCGAGAGAGTGGACCGCTTCCACTGACGGCGGACCCTTTTTCTACATTTGAAGCTGTTAAATTAGAGAAACAGAGGAGGACATTGATAAGACAGTGAGGTAGAGGACATGAATACTGATGGGCCTCCGGGACATGGCTTGTTCTCTCAGGTCGTGCACTCTGGCGCGGGTCACGGCGCTCTGCCACATCTCACTTTTAATTCAAGTGTTTTTTTTCTGAGCTATGATTCGTCTTCTCCATGGTTACTATTCTAATGCCTTTTAGGTGGCATGACCTCACTGCCAGCTCCTTTTACTGAGAACATTACATTACATTACATCACATTTGGCAGACGCTTTTGTCCAAAGCGACTTACAATATTGAAGTGCAAATAATAGAAGGGGTTAAGTACAAAAATAATAGAAGTTAAAAATAAAGCATCTATAGATAGGGCCTTAAGGAGGTCAGAGGGAAATAATGGGATAGAGGAGTAGAGAAGAGGAAGAAGGAGATGAGGTTAGAATTAGTTAGTTAGTTAGAGGTGTTAGGAGAGTAAGTGCTCTTTGAAGAGCTCTGTCTTCAGGAGTTTCTTAAAGATAGCGAGAGATTCTCCTGATCTGGTAGTGGAAGGTAGTTTGTTCCACCATTGGGGAACTCTGTATGAGAACAGTCTGGATTGCATGTCAGATGACTGACATGCAAACACGTGAACAAATACGTGAACACGACTATTATTATAGACAGTATATAGAAGGCTTTAGAAGGAGCAGTGGTTCAGGAGCTTCACTATAAATGGTCATCTTTCAGTTGGCAAAGTCTCAGGTTCTGTTGTATCTAAGATTATAGATGATAGAGAATCTCAAATTCTATTTCTCTCTCTTTATCTCACTGTTCAGCTTCATCTAAAGGTATTTTAGGTGGTGGTGGTCTTAACTTGCATTTTTGCAGGACAGAGCATCATGTGTTCTCCAGCTGGGGCCTTCTGATGTACTCTTATAAGTCTTCATACTATTTTTTTGATAAATTAAATACTATTCTACCAGAGGTATCAAGTAATGAAGTACAAATACTTTGTTAGTTTATTTAAGTAGAAATGTTGTTTATCTATACTGTACTGGAGTAATATTTTAATCCTTTTAAAAATAGCAACTTTACTCTTATTTCATTTTAGCTTATTTTTTTATTCTGACACTCTTTTATTCTGACACTTTATTTGTACTCGATCCATCACACCTGCACACATCTTGTCACACTCCAGCAAAGACATAACAGATGTATGTAGCCTAGTATGAAAAGGATCTGTGGCAGAGACTCAAGACTAACTAAGGTTCTTGTACTAAAATACATTTATTTTCAATGGGTACATATTGTCGCTGTCCTATGAAAAACACTTATCTTTATTTTTTTATCGATTTTTTTGTTTACTACAGAATTTAAACAGACAAACTGTCCCTTACACTCTGCCAAAATTTCTTGATGAATGGACCGATAGAAACTCTTCAAAATGACCTGAAATAAACTATTCTATTGAAAGTTTACAAGGGTTTTTCTCTCTCCTGTAAAGTTGCTGTTTTGGACAGCGACAATATGCAGCTGAAACAGGGAGTCTATAGTGCATCCCAGCCTTTTCATCATTAACATTTTAATATAACATTATAGTCATTATTGCTTTTAGAAAAATGTGTTTTGGGGAGGGGGGTAGTGCACTATAGACTCCTGTGGAGTGGCCTAAGCTTTTGTCCGTAATGACATTTTTCCTCTTACATTACTTTTACTTTTATACTTGAAGTAGTTTTGAAATCCGAAATTTTACACTTTTACTTGAGTAAAACGTTGATAGAGTTGATACTTTAACTTCTATAAAAGTATTTTAAACTCTAGTATCTATACCTCTACCTGAGTAACGAAAGTGAATATTTTGACATCTTTGCAATTTATGAGAGAATACAAAGGGACACATTAATTAACCAAAAATACACCTAAAAAATCAGCATGAGATCTACTGAGATTAAGAAACCAGAACATCTGTAAAAACAAAACCGAAAAATTGATTCTGTTGAAACGATGATGTTAAATGACTTTGTAGGCTTCCCCATAATTTAACAAACAAAGGTCAGGTTTTGGATTATAAAAGAAATGTAACATTTCATCATATTAGAGTTTGCAAGCACACAAAATCTGCAATAACCTTAAATTTCTTAAACATACTGTATTAAAGAATGTGCATTTTGAACAAACAGTGTCATCACTGTTTGTATTGTATGTTGTTGTATTGCTGATTGATTATATTTCTCAGAACTTAATTCACTTCAGAACATGTTTTATGCTTTACTTTACCAACATGAAGCTGAATACAGTACTTACCCTCACATTTAATATGCATTAAAACCACTGAAACACTTTAGACATGCCCCATAGTCAACTCAACTCTAGCACAACATCAATGAAAAAGAACACCGGGGACACATGAACACATCCTCTGTGGTTTGGATCTTGTGGCTGGGGTGTTTTAAGTAGGCCTAAAACTATGGTAGTGTGTCTGTGTGAGGGTGCAAGTGAGAGTAAATGATGTTAATGAACATAAGTATAGAAATATTTATTCAATAATGAAACAAAAACTAGTAAACAGTAGTAATATCCTACATTTCTAAATCCCCTCCATTAATTCCATTAACTCTTGCTGCTCCTTTCCTGGGGCAGTCCTGACGAGAGCCAGTTTCATCATAATGTGTTTGATGGTCTTTGCAACTGCACTAGAGGATACTTTTAAAGTTTTTAAGTTCTTCAGATTCGATGTAACTTCATTGCTTTAAGCAAATGTTTTCTTCGCTTTGAGTAGAGCTATTTACTGAACTTTAACTACTTAACACAGCACAGCTGTTACCTGAAAGCCATTCCACCAAGTGACTCTACCTCATAAAGCTGACAGGAAAAATGCCCAGATGTGCAAAGCTTTCTTCTAAGCAATATTTAAAAGATATTTTGGTTTGTTTAACCCATAGAACCCAACAGACGGATTTTCCATCCAAAATCGCACCTTGTGTTCTCAACTTAATTACTCAGGAATGCCTTCACACATTACCATAATCCATAGATGGTTCGAAAAGGCGAACTTACCCTTTTTAAAAATAGCGATTACATCACAGTGTGGTAAAGCATCTATAAGAAACCCATTGAGAAAAACACCTAGATTTGAAGTGAGATTTCCTTTCTCAACTAATATTATTTACCTTTAGTGCTTCAAACATATTTATATGATATTTCAAACCAAATAATATCAGTAAACAACCCAAAAGTGTCCACAGAAAAAGTGTGAAACCACCTGCACACAAACTAGGTATGCTGAGCAATACTTTATATAGTTTTTATTTTACTCACACATTTTACTCAGTAGTTATTTTGCACTAAACATTTTTATTTATTTAGACTAAAAAAAAATTACATTTTTGTATATAGTTTTCCTTATGTGGCCTGATTAAAATACTGAAAGGCTTAAGCTCCTCTGAGTGTCAGATTTTTATTAATCTACATGTATGCTAGAGGTGTGAGTATCAAGAAAAATAATGCTCTCCATGTATTTTGTCAAAGTAATAATTAATAAGCCATGTAATGAACTATCATCAATATTATTTTGCTTTTAACTCATATACACTCTAGTCTAACCACTTTTGAAAAGATGTCTTAGGAGTGAATATATTTAAAGTCAATAAATTAAAAAATATGTAAAAAAAAAAAAAAAAAAAAAAATCAGTTCCAGGAAAATATAACAAGTCTGCTCCTTTTTACATTTTAAATGATTACATTTTTGAGCAGCCGTATGTCTTCTGGAGTAAAAGAGCTCATGGCATGTGTCTGTCTAATATAATTACTGTGTTATAAGACCCGAAAAATGAACTGACAAAAACAGAGAAAAAAACCCACACCAAAACAGCCTAGGGTTCAAAGGGTTAATACTGTACTTTGTTAACTAAGAAAATTTAATATATTTTTCTTCATGGTTTGAATGACTTAGTATGAAGTAGTATTAATCTAAAATGCAGAACATTTTAAAATAATGAAAAGAAAAAACATTGAGTTGAAGGTGTTTGTACTGTACATACAGATACTCAAATGATACTCAAATGAAACACATGATTTATAATATTCATTTAAGGTAAACTATAATTAATATTGTGGTTTAAACAATAAAAAATAAAAGAGATTCTAATTAGATTCATCCATCCACAAAACCCAAACCCAGAGTCATTTAAAAAATGACACATTTAGGTAACAAAACATTTCGTGGTGTTTATTGTGTGCCGCATGTTGGAAGAGTTTGCCTTTAACCTTGCCTTTAGAGAGCAAATGTCTTAATTAGAGGTGTATGTTTATGAGGACCATTAATACTGCATCATCCTTGACATGAACTCCTTGGTTCCACAGACCATGCATTTTTTATTCTAATTATCCATAATTACTTTTGTGCGGCCTCAATCTTTTATACAGCGGCGGTGTGGGTTAAATAATTAATAACAGGAGTGATCTGAGTGCCTGCAGTCTGCTATAAGATAATGAAACGAAGAAGCAGGATTGTAGTGGCGTAAGATTTTTTTTCTTTTTTCGTTTATTTGTTGTACGGCTGATCGAGTAATCGTACGTAATAAGGGGCTTTCTGTTCACTGACTGCATGACAAATAGAAAGACGAAGCACAGCAACAACAACATTAACGCAGGCCAGTGAACACACATGGGTGCAGGTGACAGAGTTTGTCTAAGCTGAGCTCCGCACTTGACGGGAAGAGCGAGCGGTAGAAGCATCGCGCACTTGAATGAAGTTGTGTTTGTTTACGTCCTCACGCCGCCCTGCGAGCACTGTTGTTTGGTAGAGAGGGTCACGTTTTAGTCGCTGCACGCCAAAACAAGCATTTATTTAGCCGGAGACAAAAGAGGAATTCTGGGTAAACCTGGTTCCACCTACATGCCCCTACAATCTGAAAGTACTGTTTGTCTCCTTGAACCTTTGACGGCGTACACTAGAGTTTTGCTGGCCTTGGGGGTCTAGTGCATTCCACAGAGAGTGAAACTCGAAGCCAAGCCAAGGATCCTTTCAAGATCTGCCTACAGTGACGTAAGAGGTGTTTTTTTTTTTCTTCTTCCCCCGCACTGTCATTATTATCTCACAAGTAGGTGAACTCCTTCTCCTTCTCTGGTCATCCCCCTTTTGTCTTTTTCAGTACACTGTTGTTCCCATCCTGAGAGAATTCTCAGGCATGCACAATGCTTCCCAGGCGGACCCACCGGTCCTGAAGGGCATAACGGTCGGAACGAAAGCGAAAGGCCCATCACCACCCTGCTCCGAGCAGGAGAGCCCTTCTGTGTCTCAAAGGCGCATTCGGGCCAGTTTTTGGAGGGCTCCAGGAGTGGGGGGCTTTGGACAAGGTAAATAGATGCACTCGGTGGGCAAGAAGAGCGTCTTCGGCCTTAATTGGGGGAGGAGAGGGGCCTTACTCCGGCACTGTAGCAAGCTGCTGGCGAGGCCTCAGGCACATCCTCACAATGCGAGGTAATTGGGATTTCTACCTTGGTGAAAGCTGCTAATTTTCCATAGGAAGTGCGAACAGGACCTTTGTCCGGCATGTTTTCCTTTTTCCTTCCTAAGGGAGTTAGGGCAGCGGAGAATGGGGAACGGCTGGGGCAAGTACCTGAGAGGAGGAGAGTCTCTGTAATGAACCACTTCACATGGTGGTTTATGGGGGGAGAGAAGAGGAGGGGGAGAGAAAGGGCCAAAGAAAAAGGAAGCCTAATTTTGTGGCCTGAGAAAGGCTGGGGGCACAAAAGGTCTTGTTTAAGGACGCTATTAAGAGTATTCTTCAGGCAGGCCTCAGTCTTCAGCAGCAATGGGCCACTTAGCACAAGTGTACCAATCTCAGTCCCTAATGGAAACAAACTGATGCAATTTGTCAATGTTTACCATTATGGATTTCATGTTGCAAATCACATATGCAAGGCCTCAATACAATAGAGGCCTAGTGCATTGTCTGCGCCTCGGAACGGTTTTGCCAACACGCCCACAAAACAGAATGCGAGAGATCTAAATGTTGGATCTTGTGGAATGTAAGGAGCTTCCTGTCTTCAAGTTTGTGATCGCCTGTGATTATCATCCATCCACAGCTTAGTAGAAGCCTGAGAAATTGAGTTTTAAACTGGACCTTCTTAATGGTGCCGTATATGTGGTACAATTCAATTAGTATGACATTAGTGGCCTCAAATTGTAATAAAAAACATAATTTAGCAAAATGCTCACAGGTACTCTTTAAAAGTCCTTTTAGCACCTTTATATATAAGTTTCATAAACAAATTCAGCCGTTTACCTTCAAATCTTTAAGCATTGTTTCCACTACATACTCATACACAGAAGCTCCTGTGTGGAACTTCATTGAAGAACCTGTTAAACTTCTGCCCCTCTCAGACCCATCCACCGCTCTGCCAATAGTAGTGGAAAAGATGGGAAGTGAATAAACGAGATAGAGGGACCGGCGCAAGATGACGACAGGCTTCTTTTTTTTGTACACGGAGAGCAACAATTAAAACAAAGAGAGTTCCGTTCCTTTTTCGTCCCTGTTTCTCCCTTTAAAATCTAGCACTGGCAGACAATAGCCCCCCTACCCATTGCCCTGTGTCTGGATGACCCCCTACAGGCCTGTGTGGGGTAGAAGAGCTTCCTAGAAGTTAGCCCCACTTCCGTTGTGCTTTTGTGCCCTGGTGGCCTGGCTCCAAAAGCCTCTGAAAGATATTGTAGTGGATGGTGGCCTGCGGTTCCTGCCTGTATTGTGCAGGTTGCTCTGCTCTTTCAGACAGTCAAAAAAAAAGAAGAAAAAAAAAATACAGCCAAGCTCAGAACGAGCTGCTGCTTACATTATACAAGTCAAAACTAAAACTTCCAGGAGAAGAAGGAGCTTCAGCAGGACTGCGGTCTGTAGCAAACATCATACAGTGAAAAGATGGCTAATAGATGGTGGGGTGGATTGTTTTTACCACTACATTAATTATAACTTGGGAAAATCCTTCTTAGACATTCAAAGAATAAGGTAGGACCTGTTAAATGGGGTTATATATATATATATATATATATATATATATATATATATATATATATATATATATATATATATATATATATATATATATATATTATAACCAGTTGAGCACATTGTTTTGTAATTGTAATGTATCTACATTCATAATTATGTAATTTCAGGCATTGTGATTCTTTTACAACTTTCTTTCTTGAAACTTCTAACTTCTAGAAGAACATTTTATTTTAATAGACCATTATCATCAGATGCTCTGTTAAGATCATATATTTTACAGTTCCCATGTATTACTGTGTACCAGGCAATGTAATAACACTTAATTTATGACTGAATAAAGAGTACTTATTGTTTAGAATATTATGATAAAACCCTTTACACTATGGATTTACATTTGTGTACATATTAGAACTCCACAGCTTGTTATATGTGTGTTACTACATAACAAAACTTACTGTATGTTTCGTTAAGATATGAAAAATCCATAGGTAGTTACAGTTGTATTATTACATATGAAAATTCCTCAGCTCATGTACATATACAAATTCTGCAACTTGTTACATTTATAGAATTGCATATTAGAATTCTTGAATTTGTTAAATTTGTTTGTTATTACACATCCTTGTAAAATATTACAACTTGTTTAAGTTTTGTAATTACATGTCATAATCCTACAGTTTCTTACATGTTTTATTACATGTCACAATTTCACAACTTGCTACATTTAATCACATATTAAAATTCCAGAGCTTGTTGCATTTTGGTTATTACATAGCCTTGTAAAAAGTTATGAAATGACATATCACAGTTTATTACATGTCACATTTTCACAACTGGCTACATTTGTAGAGTTATATATTAGAATCCCAGAGCTTTTTAAATTTGTGTTATTACATAGCCTTGTAAAAAGTTATGAAATTAAATATCATAGCTGTCCAGTGAAAAACACTTATCTCCAAAAACAGCAACTTTACAGGAGAGAGAGAAAACCTTGTAAACTTTCAATGGAAGTCAATGTAAAAAGAGTTTATTTCAGGTCATTTTGAAGAGTTTCTATAGATCTGTTCATCAAGACATTTTGGCACAGTTTAAGGGACAGTTTGTCTGTTCAAATTATGTAGTAAACTAAAAATCAACAAAAATGGAGATAAGTGTTTTTCATTGGGCAGCGACGAAATCATAATCTCAGTTTGTTAGATGTGTTTATTACATATTATTTGAGCAATTTAACTTTAGAATCCCATAGCTTTGTAAAAAGTTATGAAATTACATATCACAGTTTATTACATGTGATTTATTACATGTCACATGTTCACAACTGGCTACATTTGTTACATAGAGTTACATGTTAGAATCACATAGCTTGTTGAATTTGTATAATTAGATAGCATTGTAAAAAGGTATGAAATTGTATAGAATAATTTGTGTTTTATTACATGTTAGAATTTTGCAGTTTCTACATTTGTGGAATTTACCTATTGGAATTCCATAGCTTGTGGAATTTGTGTAATTACATAGCCTTGGAAAAAGTTATGTAATTACATCATAGTTTGTGAGATGTGTTAGATGTGTTACATATCAGAATTCTGATATTTCTACATTTGTGGAATTTTACGTTTGTAATTCCAGAGATTGTTTAATTACATTTGTGTAATTACATAGTCTTGTAAAATACCACAGCTTGTTAAAGTTATGTAATTACATGTCAAAATCCTACAGTTTTTTACATGTTTTGTTACATGTCCCAATTTTATAATTGTCTGCGTTTGTAGAGTTACATATTAGAATTTCCAAACCTTGTAGAATTTGAGTTATTACATAGCCTTGTAAAAAGTTATGAAATGACATATTAAAGTTTGTTAGATGTGTTTTATTACATACAGTATCATAATTCTGCAATTTCTACATTTGTGGAATTTTACTATTGGAATTCCAGAGATTGTTAAATTTGTGTAATTACATAGCCTTTAAAATATCACAATTTGTTAAGGTTAAGTAATTAGATGACAGAATCCTACAGTTTCTAACATGTCTTATTACATGTCACAATTTCACCTGCTACATTAGTGAAATTCCATATTGGGATTTAAATGGAAGTTTTAGAACCACTGGTGACACTGGTAATGAGGCACTGTATGAGCCATTTAACTCAGAATGAGTAATGGTTAATTTAGCTTTTGTTCCTAAGACTGGAACGTGAAACAGCTCAGACAGTGATGTGTAATTGCAGGTAAGTATGATGGAATGATTCAGTTTAAATAAGGTGTGAGTGAACAGTGGCTCTGCAGCAGCTACATTGTATTTTTAAGTCTGGTCAGTGTGCGCAGGATTGCATGAACATCAACAATAGGCTTTTCTCTTCTTTGTCGCTAAGATTGATACGTGTAACCCATCGGGAAACATTGTGTAATAATAATAATAATTATTATTTAATCTTTGGAACTGTTTTGTGGAAAGTGCTATAAATGTTCACAAATGTTGTGGAATTCTCATATGTAAGTAAAACAGTGTTAGTAGATCTTACTGTTGGATTTTTATCTAGCATTTATAAAAAAAAATCACAATTATGAATAATTCTAAGAATTTCCAATGTATATAAGTAATATATATTAATTAAGATATATATAATATATCCAGGTTTGTTATGTATGTATGTACTTACTGCTATAGACCAAGCATGCACATTGACTTCTCTTTATTCAGTAATTAATTAAATGTAATTGCATTGTTCCTTATTCTGTAATTAAAAGCACTGTAAATAGTGTTATTAGATATCCACATTTAGTTAAAACTCTATTATGCAATTACACAAATGTGGAACATTGTGAAATTCCATTATGTAATTAGACAAATATTTCACATATTAGAATTCTCATATGTAAAGACACAAATATAACAAATTATGTACATTTGTAATGTAATAAAGTTGAAACACATTGTGAATTGGCAACATATAATTGCAAATGTATAACAAAATGATGAATTCTGATATATAATTACTGTAATGCAACAAATAGTGGAATTAATAATATGTAACAGCTGTAATAACTTGTGGAATGTTGGAATATAACTTTACAACTACCTTATCTAATAAAAATTACAAAAAAAATAAACAAATTTAATTGTTAATAAGCTTAATTAATTAATGTGTATTACATGTAATAAAAATGTAACACATTGTGGAATTGTAATATGTTATGATGTAAGTGTAACAAGTCGTGTTATACCAGTATGTAATTACACAAATTTAAGTATATTATCTAATAAACATTATTTTTAAGTCCTGGTCAATGTGAATAGACTAATTAATCACTGTGTATTACATGTAATTAGAGAAATGTAACACATTGTGGTATTCTAATATGTGATGACTTTTTTAAATATGTAATTACATTAAATTAAGTACTTTATCTAATAATCATTATTCCTAACAATGTTAATAGGCAAATTAATTAATTAATGTGTATTACACGTAACTCCAAACATGTATCACACTGTGGAATTCTAATATGTGATCACATAATTGTAACAAGTTGTGGTATTCCAGTATGTAATTACACAAATGTAACTTTATCTAATAAATCTTATTTACAATCTGATCAACGTTACTTGGCTAATTAATTAATGTGTATTACATGAAATTACACAAATGTAACACACTGTGAAATGACATACCTGTTACAAGTTGTGTTATTATAGTATGTAATTACACAACTGTAAGTATTTTATCTAATAAACATTATTTACAAATTCTGATCAACCTTAATATGCTAAATAAATAATGTGTAGTACATGTAACTACAGAAATGAAATAAACTGTGGAATTCTAATATATAATGACTTAAATGTAACAAGTTGTGGTATCCCAGTATGTAATTACACAAATTTAAGTATTCTGATTAATGTTAATAGGTTAACTAATTAATGTCTATTTCATGTAATTACACAAATGTTACATATTGTGGAATTTTAATATGTAATGACTTAAGTGTAACAAGTTGTGATATTCCAGGATGTAATTACACAAATTTAAGTACTTTATCTAATAAACATTATCTCCAAAATCTGATTAACTTTAATAGGCTAAATTAATTAATATGTATTACATGTAATGTAATGTAAAACACAGTGAAATTCTAAAATATAATGACATAAGTGTAACAAGTGATGGTATTTCAGTATGTTATTACACAAATTTCAGTACTTTATCTAATAAACATTATTTATAAATTCTAATCAACATTAGTAGGTTAATTAATGTAGTTACATAAATGTAGTTACATAAATGTAACACACTGTGGTATTCTAATATGTAATGACTTAAATGTAACAAGTTGTGGTATTCCACTATGTAATTACACAAATTTAATTACTTTATCTAATAAATCTTATTTTAGAATTCTGATCAACATTAATTAATAATTACTGTTAATTACATTTAACTTCATAAATGTAACACTGTGGAATTCTAATATGTGATGACTTAAGTGTAACAAGTTGTGGTATTTAATTAATCAATGCTAATAGGCTACTTGATTAATATGTATTACATGACACCCAAACCCTGTAACACACTGTGGAATTCTAACATGATGACGTAATTGTAACAAAATTCAAAAGTATGTATGTAATTATGAAAGTATGTAATTGCATAAATGTAAGTACTTTATCTTATAAACCTTATTTCCAGATTCCTAGCAATGTTTATAGGCTAATTAATTAATGTGCATTACATGTAATTACACAAATGTAACCCATTGTGTTGTTTCAGTATGTAATTACACAAATTTAGGTACTTTATCTAATAAACCTTATTTCCAAATTCTATTTAACGTTAATAAGCTAATTAATTATATATAACTACATAAATGAAACACACTGTGGAATTCTAGTATGACGTGATGACGTAGATGTGTTGTGGTATTACAGTTATGTTAATACATAATATAATATAATGCAACATATTTTCTTGTAAAACCATATAAACATGACAACTTTGGGACGGAGAGATTTCCTTTACTGGCTCTTCTTTGGATTGGGATACTGTTCGTTTTATTTAATTTACACCAAACTTTCAAAAACGTGATTCATCAGCTTATTCATTACAAAATTACACATAAAGCTTATGCAACACAATATAGGAGATATCAAATGAAACTCATTTCTTATATATTTTATATATCTTATATATTATATTTGTAATATCTGTAATTCTGCACCTGGAACATTCATCCACATGTTTTGGGAATGTTTTGTCCAAATATAGCGAATATATGGATTCTTACAGTAGATGTACCATCTAATTCACTTGGTATCATGCCACATTTATGATTTATAAAAAGAAAGATGTTATTCGCAGGTTTTACAGCCACCAAAAAAAAAAATGATGCTTTGCAACTTTGGATTTCTCCTCAGCTTTCAGTTGTGAATTTCTGGATCTCTAGTCTTCAAAATATAGTCAGAATGGAATATCTTACAGCTAAAATTAACAAAGCTAAATTTTGTAGCTTCTTGGCGAGTTATTTGATTTGTATGTTCTTATCTGATGGTTCTTTAGTAATATGTGTATCTTGAAATTGTATAAAAAAAAAGGTCTGTGTTAAATTAGTAGTATGCTATTGTCTGCTCCCTCGTTCCTACCCCTTCCCTGTTGATATACATTTGTAAAACAAATAAAAAGTTGATAGCCAAAAAAATATATATATAAATAAATATAATAGAAGCCATTTCCCTAATGCTATAACATGAGCCTCAACAGATTCAGCAGTTGGTTATTTTCTATTATTATTATTATTTGAGCATGTAAGCATTTATGCATTTCATACAGCAGGAATCGAGGGGGGGGGGGGAAGTATCACTGTATTAGTAAATGCAGTGACTGCAGTGTGTAGCTGAGCACTAAACTGACTGTGAAAGCATAAAAGAATAAGTATGTTTGTATTTATGTAGCTGTTGATAGGACACATGGTGTAAAACAGCAACATAAACAGGCTGATTAATAAAGTCAGTGATATAAGTGCTTTGTTTAAGAGAAAGAGAGAGATAGGGAATATAGTGGCTGTTCTGGCTCACAGAGAGAAAGGGATAGGTGCAGAGAGAGGGGGGATAAAGCTGGCAGACGGTGTGACGGTTCCATTAGAGTTACTTTACTGTAAGCTGGGGCACGGCTCTGCTGCTGTAGAGGCTGCTGTCACCATGCTGCTGCCAAAATGACAAGCACTCCAAAGAGGACACGAAGGACAACTGAGAAAGTGTCATCTTTTCTTCTCTCGCTGCGATGTCTTGTTCGATAAAGGAGCAGCAGAGGGAACAAAAGGAACAATGAGGAGTAAGAGAGAGAGAAAGAGAGAGAGAGAGAACAGATATAGAGAAAGAGAGAGAGAGAAAGAGAGACAGAGTCGACACCATATGGTAGAGAGACACCGCGCTGACATCTGAATTACATTTTAGGCATGTGGAGAGAAAGAAAAGGGAGAAATAACTACATCTCCAATGTTTATTTAACTCCGGCTTTGTCTTGTCACTCAAGCACCCGGAGCTGCAGCTGAAATGGGCATGTATACATCGGAAGGCACACAGATAACTGACAGACTACGTGTACATATTGCAGGTTTAGGTGCCAAAGTGGCACGGCTGACATTTATATCATTTAACTTCACTGACATTTTACCCCACTGCATCCAACGTATGCCGCTATCTTTACATGCCGTATCTCATCTCTCGCTGCACTGGGCGCGAGACGACGTGTCGAAAAAGGACATTTGTAGAGCATTATATAATAAAGATATCTGGATTTCGGAGACTGATTATGTTAGTATATGGTCAGATGTTATCGGCACCAAAGAACTTAGCAAGAGAGAGAATTAAAGACATCCCTGTGCGGATATACAGTATAGTACCAGACACTATTTAAATTCATGCAGGGGTTTCAATGTGTTTTTTTTTGGGGGGGGGGGGGGGGGGGTTATGTTCTGCATTGTAGTTTAATTAACCCTCCTGTTATGTTCCGGGTCAATTTGAACCGTTTTAAAGTTGAAAATCTAGGGGAAAAAAAGGCTAAAAATATTTATTTTCTCTCTATGAAACTTCTTCTGCTTTCCCTAATTTGTCTAATCAACATATAATATGAAAATGGTTCAAACTAATGGCACAAACTAAAACTAAAAAAACAAGATTGCAATGTTATGTTTCAATATTATGTAAATCTATTGTTTTACAGTATATTTTGGTCTTTAAAAAATAAATAAAGTAGTGAAACATTAAAAAAAGTGTATTGATGAATTATCCTAATTGAAGCATTACCTGTTAGAGGTAAGGAACACCACTACACTAAACATTGAGAGAATAATTAGTAAATGAGTTAGTAAAAAAAAAAAATATTTACACTGCTTGTATGGATTTTTGTTGGGTTTCAGATATCTTTTGAATGATCAAAAACATGCACCAGTTCAAAGTAACCCCTAAATACCATTGTCATGTCTGGTGCTGAAAGCACGTCTGTGTCTCCCACATCCAGCTCTATCTGCGATTCTCACAGTAACAACTACAATACCCAGAACGCACCACTCCATGACACAACACACACTCCCGATCACATGTCACGTCACATGACGCCACCAGGAAGCCCCGAGTACTGATTACTCAGAGTATTTAAGGACCATGCTCACGCTCACACCTCGCCGAGTATCTGTTTGGTAAATCCTACAATACAAAGCGTTTCTCTTGCCCTTGCTATTTTCCGTGTATGATCCTGTTTTTGTTTTCTACCGACTTTGATTTTTGCCTGCTCCCTTGTGTTGGATTACCGTGTATGACCTGGACTGTTTATTGTACTTTGGATTTTTGCCTAACCTGTGATACTGCCTTTCCGTGTATGAACTCTGGACTGTCCTCCGTTTATGGTATGGTTTCTCTACACTGTGCATTTTTGGTATTGACCCTGTTTCTGTTGACTACCCCTGTTTACTCTATAACTTTAATAAAAGTTATTTTATTGTATCTGCACCAGTCTCCTTCCTGTCTGGCCCTGACAAGATACTCGGCCGTAATGACAGAGACTGCGGATACAGAGTCTATTAAGTCTGGTTTGGCTAACCAGGGTCGGCTTTTAGGTCAGCACCAGCAAACGCTCGCTGGTGTGACCCAAGCGGTTGACGAGCTAGCACGCCACCAGGTTAACCAACAGCAGCAGCTAGCCGAGATTATGAGTCACCTCCGGGGTTTGTCCACCCAGAACCCTAGCCCAGTGGTTAGTCCTGTAGCCAGCCCTAACGAAACCACTACTCCCTTTTTCGCTGTGTGTAAACCCGAAGTCTATGACGGAAACACTGAGAAATGTAATGGGTTTCTGCTCCAGTGCTCCGTGTTTTTTAGCAACTCACCTCCTGCTTCTGATAAAGCTAAAATCGGGTTTATAATTTCTCGACTGTCTGGCAAGGCTTTGGACTGGGCTACAGCTATTTGGGAGAACATTTCTGAATCCAGCTACGACACTTTTTTGTCTATTTTTCGCAGCGTTTTTGATCATACACGCTATGGGCAATCTAGTGGAGAGCTTCTGATTACCTTGAAGCAAGGTAAACTATCTGTGGCAGCCTTTGCTCTGGAGTTCCGTACGTTAGCTGCTAGCAGCGGTTGGAACGACCCTGCTCTCATCTCCATGTTTCGACACGGACTTAACCCTGAGATTCAAAGAGAACTTGCATGCAAGGACGACTCACTCACCCTGGATCAGCTGATCGCTCTGTCTATCCGTCTGGATCAGCTCCTTTCCCGTAAGCCCAAAGCTGTTAGCCACACTCCTGCGGTTCGCCCTGCACTACTCCAGTCCGGGAATCCAGTTCCGGAATTTGCGCCTGCACCCAGCCCTGAGCCCATGGACATCACACGATCCAGACTATCCGTCGCTGAGAGGCAGCGTCGCATACGCCTTCACCTGTGCCTCTATTGTGGTGGTCCAGATCATCTAAGGGCTAACTGTGAACTCCGGCCCAATTCTGCTCAAGCGTCTGCTCTGGGACAGCGCGTGGAGAGTACTCCACGCGCTAACGTGGTATGTACCCCTGTTTCTAAACTTAAAGAAAAATGTTTCGTGTTGCCTGTTATTATTACCACTCCAACGGATGTTTTTTGTGTCTCAGCGCTTGTAGATTCTGGGTCGGAGGGGAACTTTATCAGCCTGGATTTGGTGGAGGAGCACGCCATACCCACGAAAGTTCTCTCCAAGTCGATCTCCATCCATGCCATCGATGGAGAGACTGTACGCTCCAAACCTGTGACCCTGCAGACTCTTCCTCTCACCCTTCAAGCCAGCGCTCTACATGTGGAACAGCTCTCTCTCTATGTGCTCCCACGCACAGAACATCCACTGGTTTTGGGAGCGCCATGGCTAAAGACACACGACCCCGTCATTTCATGGAGCCTGGGAGACATCACTGCCTGGTCTCCTTTCTGTCGTGAGAACTGTTTATCTTTAATTTCACTCTCTTTGCAATCTACCTCTGTCGAAAGCCCTAATTCTGTAGATACCCCTGATATTCCCTCCGAGTACTATGATTTTTCTGATGTGTTTAGTAAAGCTAAAGCTACTGAGTTACCTCCGCATCGCCCCTATGATTGCTCTATTGATTTAATAGAGGGTTCTGTACTGCCCAAAGCTCGTGTGTACCCATTGTCTCGTGATGAGGAGAAGGCTATGGAAGAGTATGTTAGTGAAGCTCTTGCGCAGGGTTTCATTCGCCCATCCAAATCCCCAGTTGGTTCAGGTTTCTTCTTCGTGAAGAAGAAGGATGGGGGTTTGAGACCCTGCATAGATTACAGAGGCTTAAACGACATTACTAAAAAGTTCGCTTACCCACTCCCGTTAATCCCAGCAGCTCTCGAACAGTTACGTAATGCCGTGTACTTCACCAAACTCGATCTCCGTAGCGCTTATAATCTCATTCGCATCAGGGAAGGTGACGAATGGAAAACGGCGTTTTCCACCACCAACTATGAATACCTGGTCATGAGCTACGGTCTCGCTAACGCCCCAGCTATATTCCAGTCGTTTATGAATGACATATTTCGCGATCTCATTAATCACTCTGTTGTCCTTTTTATAGACGATATCCTTATCTATTCACCAGATCTCCCCACACACATTCAGCATGTCCGCCAAGTTCTCCAACGCCTGAGAGAACATAGTCTGTTTGCCAAAGCCGAGAAATGTGAGTTCCACACTCAAAGGGTCACATTTCTCGGCTACGTTATCAGTTCCTCCGGTGTCCTTATGGACGATGAGAAAGTAACTGCCGTTACTAATTGGCCAGTGCCCCAGACCATTAAAGAACTCCAGCGATTCCTTGGCTTCGCTAATTTTTATAGGCGGTTCATCCGTAACTTTAGCTCCATTGCTGCGCCCCTGACTGCTCTCACTAAGGGGGCTGCTAAAATCCTGAAGTGGTCAACCGAAGCAGATCGCGCTTTCAGTGAGCTGAAAGCTGCGTTCACTTCAGCCCCTGTACTTAGGCACCCTAATCCCGAGTTTCCCTTCGTAGTGGAAGTGGACGCTTCCGAATCGGGTGTTGGCGCGGTTCTCTCTCAGCGTAGTGGGTCGCCACCCAAATTGTTTCCTGTAGCCTTCTTCTCACGCAAGCTTTCCCCTGCGGAGCGTAACTATGGGATAGGGGATAGGGAACTTCTTGCTGTGAAATTAGCTCTAGAAGAATGGCGTCACTGGCTGGAGGGGTCCGTTCATCCGTTCACTGTGTATACTGATCACAAGAATTTGGAATACCTCCGCACGGCTAAACGACTTAATCCGAGACAAGCACGTTGGTCTCTTTTTTTCTCTAGATTTAACTTCTCGATCTCGTTCCGTCCGGGAAACCGTAATACTAAAGCTGATGCGCTGTCCAGGGTTTACAGCACTGTGGACAGCGCATCCCAGCCCCAGGAGGCTGAACGCATTCTTCCTCCCTCTGTTCAGATCGCAACCATTCAATGGGAGTTAGACGATCAGATTCGCCAAAGTAACGCTAATCAGCCCAATTCTGAGGACTGTCCTCAGGGTAAAACGTTCGTACCCGTTCAGTTTCGAGACAGGCTCATCACCTGGGCTCATTCCGCTTTAACCTCTGGTCATCCCGGTGTCACACGCACGTTACAATTACTCTCTGCCCGTTACTGGTGGGATTCTATGCGTGCTGATGTTCACTCTTTCGTTACCTCCTGCTCTGTCTGTGCGCAATGTAAAACGCCTAAAACCCTTCCAGCCGGTAAGCTACTACCTCTCCCTGTACCTGAGAGACCTTGGTCGCATATAGCGGTTGATTTTGTTACTGATCTGCCTGTATCTGAGGGTTATACTACAGTTCTCACTATTGTTGATCGTTTCTCTAGAGGGGTTAAATTTATTCCATTCCCAGCTCTGCCTACTGCCTTCCAAACTGCTCAAGCTATTTATATGCATGTATTTAGACACTTTGGTATCCCCGAAGATATTTTGTCTGACCGTGGTCCTCAATTTACTTCTCGTGTGTGGAAGGCATTTTTTGAACATCTCGGTGTACATGTCAGTCTCACTTCTGGGTTCCACCCTACATGTAACGGTCAATGTGAGAGGGTTAATCAGGAACTCGGGAAATTCCTCCGCACATACTGCTTCAAACATCCCACTGATTGGTCACAATACCTCGTCTGGGCTGAAATAGCACAAAACTCCCTAGTTAACACTACCTCTGGCCTCACCCCCTTTCAGTGTGTTCTGGGTTTTCAGCCTCCTCTAGCTCCTTGGACAGCGGTGTCCACTGATGTGCCGGCTGTGGATGAATGGATGAAGCGCAGTGAGCAGGTGTGGGAAGACACGCATCGTAAAGTCTCTGAGGTACTGCGCGTGTACAAGGAGCGTGCTGACAAGCACCGTGGTGACAACCCAGACTACCAACCAGGAGATCGGGTGTGGCTCTCTACCCGGGACTTTAGGTTTGAGGGTAGTTGTAGAAAGCTCCTGCCTAAGTTTATTGGTCCTCTTAAGATTTTGTCACGTATTAATGAAGTTACTTACAAGGTGGAGTTACCCCCTCAGTATCGTGTTAATAATTCTTTCCATGTATCTCTCCTCAAGCCTATGGTCCCGGGTCCGCTCGCTGACGCTGCACCGGCTGATGTTCCACCCGCGGCTGTGGAGGGGGAGGGGTCGTCCACGTATTCTGTCCGGGAGGTGCTGGATTCACGCAGACGTGGGGGTGTACTCCAATACCTTATCGATTGGGAGGGGTATGGTCCGGAGGAGCGTTGTTGGGTGGCTGCCAAAGACGTGCTGGACCCTGCCTTGCTCGTGGAGTTTCATGCTCGTTTTCCTGGTAAGCCTGCTCCTAGGCCCCGTGGACGTCCCAAGCGTCCTCCGACCTCCTCTGCTCCAACTCGTCGGGTTTCTCGCTCTGGTGAGCCCCGTCTGTCTGGCACCTCCGCTCCGACACCTGCACCTCCCGCCGGTACTCCCTGTCCGCCGGGTGGTCGTCGCCGGGGTCGGCCCCGTTCTGCCTCCGCTCCGGGCCCTCAGGGGGAGGGTACTGTCATGTCTGGTGCTGAAAGCACGTCTGTGTCTCCCACATCCAGCTCTATCTGCGATTCTCACAGTAACAACTACAATACCCAGAACGCACCACTCCATGACACAACACACACTCCCGATCACATGTCACGTCACATGACGCCACCAGGAAGCCCCGAGTACTGATTACTCAGAGTATTTAAGGACCATGCTCACGCTCACACCTCGCCGAGTATCTGTTTGGTAAATCCTACAATACAAAGCGTTTCTCTTGCCCTTGCTATTTTCCGTGTATGATCCTGTTTTTGTTTTCTACCGACTTTGATTTTTGCCTGCTCCCTTGTGTTGGATTACCGTGTATGACCTGGACTGTTTATTGTACTTTGGATTTTTGCCTAACCTGTGATACTGCCTTTCCGTGTATGAACTCTGGACTGTCCTCCGTTTATGGTATGGTTTCTCTACACTGTGCATTTTTGGTATTGACCCTGTTTCTGTTGACTACCCCTGTTTACTCTATAACTTTAATAAAAGTTATTTTATTGTATCTGCACCAGTCTCCTTCCTGTCTGGCCCTGACAACCATTGCTGTTCCTGACAAATGAACATAACAGGAGGGTTAATACCTTAATCATCCAAACTATGAAGAAAAACATATGGAATTATTTAGTTAACAAAAAAAAGGTGTTAAAACAAACCAGAATATGTTTTATATTTTAGATTCTTTATTGTAGGCACCACTTGCCTAGATGACAGCTTTGAACTTCTACTTCTTTTTGGCTGGATTTTCTCAGTCAGCTTTATAAGTTAGAGTCTCCTGGAATGGCCTAAAGTTAACAGCTCTCATCAGGACCACCCAAAACAAAAAGAACCTAGACGAAGAGTTACCTCTGTTGCACAGGATAAGTTCATCAGAGTTATAGGGCTGGAACTAACAGTTATTTTGGTAGTCAACTAATAATAATCTGCCAATTATTTTTCCAAAAAGTCGACTAGTCAACGTTTTTTTCTTTGCCATGCCCTCCATCTATGCCTGCTGTGGGTGTGGCTCCTTTTTCTAGCTTTCTCTATCTCTTTAAAACCAGTGTTAATTTCGTTAACAAAAACTATGACGAAAAATCTTCATTGACGACCTATTTTTCATGACGAAAACGATATTGTGTTTGGACAGTTTAAAACACAGGTGGAGTTGAGTGTAAACTATGTGAGTGAGCCCATTAATCTAATTCTAATCAACGATTATTTGACAATTAACATTTGGAGTTGACAATTTTTTTTATAACTGACATTGTCGATTATATCGACTAATCGTTGCAGCTGTACAGAGTTCATGTGTCTGATCATGTGACCTTTAGTATTTGGAGTGTTCTCGTTGGTTGTTTTGAGCTGGAATGCTATTAACTTTTGTCCTTTAACTCTGATGAAGGCCTGAGCACCGAAACGCGTTGGTTATTCTTGTATTGCTAATAAATCAGAAATTCTCCAGTCAACAAGTGCTGCTGGTTTTTTACCATTTTTTGAGCTGTACAGAGTTACCAGCCTCAGAAACCACAAGTTAACCCCAGATGAGTAAAACACTCATAAGGAATCATGCAGTAACTTAGTGTTTCTTCATAGTCTGGATGACATCAGTATACATTTTCTATACAATTTAGAAAAAAAAAAAAAAACATTGAATGAGAAGGTATGTCCAAACTTTTGACTGGTACTGTAGCTTTCATAGTTTTTCTGATAATGTTTTCTGGTAACTCTTTCATTAGATATGAGCTTGTCATGTGAGTTAACATGTTCCTTTGAATCCTGTTTTTGCAATGCAAACACACTTGCAATGTGTTTATAATGCATTATACTGCATACATAATACTTTATATTGATTGTCGTGTGCTTGCATACTTCAGCAATAATACATGAGAGGGAGTGCTATAATGTGTAATATTGGCACTGCTGTGCTGCGGTCGTAGGCACAAAGCAGCAGTCCGAACACAACAGTGCATTACCGGCTAATCATGTCACTCATAAAGCGCCTCTCAGCCACACATCACATTGCAGGGTCAGAACTAACTATGGTATATAATACCTCATAAGTATGTACAAAAACATAAAACACCATCTTTAAAGAGTACAAGTATATGATAGAACAATGCACTACTGTGAAATAATGTCTGTTAATAATGACATGTTGTTTTTCTAATGCTATTATACAACCTTAATTTAATAATTGCATTTGAATATATTATCAATTCAGTATTTATTTAATTAAAAAACAAAAGAGAATAAAAATGATATCTCTGAATACCCCAGCAAGTAAAGGTTGAGGGGGCCTATCTTTCTTCTTATGTCTGGAATGTAGCCACCATCTAGAAATCCACCATATTCCGTTTCTGACCTAAAAGGGTGTCTTACGATTTTTGATTCATTATACTTATGGTTATCTTCTCTTTTTGAAGGTTACTTTTTTATTTTACTTGTTTTTTTTTCACTTTAATTGTTTAAATAGTGGTATGTTACATATTAGTTGGGCAAAAGAAAGAATAGAATCTTTGTAATCTTTGCTAATATGTTTTATCTTGAAATACAGCTCTGAAAAAAAAATTAAAAGACCACTTCAGTTTCTGAATCAGTTTCTATGATTTTGCTATTTATATTTGAGTATGGTTTATGTTTGAGTAAAATGAACATTGTTTTATTCTGTAAACTACGGATAACATTTCTCCCAAATTCCAAATAAAAATATTGTCATTTAGAGCATTTATTTGCAGAAAATGAGAAATGTCTGAAATAACAAAAAAGATGCAGAGCTTTCAGACCTCAAATAATGCAAAGAAAACAAGTTCATATTCATAAGGTTTTAAGAGTCCAGATATCTTGGAATAACCTTGTTTTTTTCATCACAGTTTTCATGCATCTTGACATGTTCTCCTCCCCCAGTCTTACACATTGCTTTTGGACAACTTTATGCCTCTCCTGGAGCAAAAAGTTAAGCACTTCAGCTTGGTTTGATGGCTTGTGATCATCCATCTTTCTCTTGATTATATTCCAGAGCTTTTTAATTTGGTAAAATCAAGGAAACTCATTATTTTAAAGGGGTCTCATTTTTTTTTTCCAGAGCTGTATTTTGGATTCTTGAATGCAGTTCTTTGAGCTGTTGCTTTTGTACTCTCTACCAAGAGTGTTAAAAATAATGCTACAAAAGCCATATAAGAAGAACCACAGTGTTTTTTAGTGCATGGTGTAAAGAAAAAAATACATCATGCAAAGATGCTTTAAAACCTTTAGAATGTCTTTACACTCTTTATTCTAAAAGTACCAGAAGAACTTCTGTAGCATCAAATAAAAAAAAAATAAAAAAAACCTTTGTAGCAGCTTTAATCAAGGTACATTTCCCTTCATTATTTTACAGGAGTAACAATATTGAGCACAAGTTCACGCCACTCTATTCACCTCCAGTTGCTACTGTAAAATCCTACACTGTAGCAGACGTTACATGACTAGTCCACTTCTCGGCATAATTAAGGAGGTCGTGACCTTTCCTTTCATGCTCTTTTTTCCCCCTGTGTTCTTTTCCCCTGTGTTCCCGGCTCGGAGAACTGTCAGCGTTCGGCTGAACCAAGCTTGAGTGCGCGGAGGGTTATTTTGTAGGAAGAAATCAAGTCAGGGAAAAGAGGAGCTCTGGAGAGAAGGGGCTGTCATGGACCTCAATGGCCGCATTATGTAAATCTCTGACGTTCCCTTGATGTAAACCTGAATAGAAACACATTAACGTCCTGTATGTACTTAAAAAGAGCCCAGACTTTGCCTGCGCGAGACGGCAGATCCAGTAATCATGTTGACAAATTAATGGCAGAGAATTAGCTGTCCATTAAAAGTGTATTATGTGCCACGCTGGCACATAAAATTACTCCCAAATAAGTGTGGGAGCGGGAGAAAAAGCGCTAAGGCGAGAGAGAGAGAGAAAAAAAAAGAGAGGGAGAGTGATGGAGCCGGTGCTGACGTTAGGGGCCGTCTGACTGACATTTTTAGTCCCGGAGCCATCAAAGCACAGTCAGAGTGCCTTCAGGTGCTAACCTTTGTTGAAAGGTTGTAATGAGGTTGTGTGGGGGTTGAGATGTCAGAGACTTTGGGTCTTTGCTTCTTTGCACTATGTGATAGAAAAAGAGAGAGAGAGAGAGAGAGAGAGAGAGAGTGTGTGTGTGTGTGTGTATATATGTGTGTGTGTGTGTATGCTGAGGGGGTTTGAGGAGACAATCAGCATACCTGTCTCATAACCCTGTTTTATTTCATGGATAATTTAGCCCTGCTGTGCGCTGATGCGGTGTCACCAAACGTGCCATTTCAGCCGGAGCAACTCACCCCGCCAGCCTTCTTCCTCCTCACGCTGGGGCCTTGAAATTTAAATAAGCGGAGAAACTGAAACGTAGCGCCCCGCTTGCTATGATAGCTATCAATTATTTATTCCTTCATCATGACTGGAGCAGGAAATGTCATCAAAATGAGCAGCCAGCTCTACTGCTTTTTTTTTAGATTCCATTGAATCATTATTGTTCCATTTATTATTATGCAGCACTTTAGACCACCTTAACAAAACAAAAAAAAGTAAAAAATACAGGTGAGCTGAATGGGTTTCAGTTGTGCTCTCTTTGAGAAAAAACGCTTAAAACAGTAAAAACATGCAATACCATGCAGTAACTTAAAAGTCTTAAACATAGAAAAAAAAACTGCAGTTTCTGAGACTGGTAGCTCTGATGAACTCTTAGTCTTCCTTCCCTGAGGCGGTCCTGATGAGTGCCAGTTTCATCAAAACGTTTTTGATGGTCTTTGCGACTGCACTTGAGAATACTTTCAAAGTTCTTTAAAAAGTATTTTTGTTTCTTTACTGAGTTGAGTAGTTCTTGTCATAACATGGATTAGAACATAACTCAAATACTGTAGAGAACATTACTCGAACTCTACCACTCCACAACTTTATGAGAAACTCAACAGATGAGAAATTCATGTAATTCACTCTTGATAAGTTCAGCACAGCTGTTAACTGAAAGCCTGAATTCCAGGTCACTGTACCTCATAAAGCCTACTGAGAAAATCCAGAGGTTTTTAATTTGGTAAAATCAAAGAAACTCTTAAAATTTTCCAGAGCTGTATTTGCATATTGGCCTGGTCCTCTCCTCTCAGCATGTATATTTAGTGTCATCCCTTCAACATTCCCTCTATTGGGTGTGCATTTATATTTTATATATTAAGTAGTTGCAAGGCGTTGTAGAGCAAGTTATCTTTATTCTGTGTTGCAGAGGGTTAATGAGTGTCACCCTATTGCTTCAGGGACAGTTTTCCAGACAGGGGTTAAGCCTTGTCCTGGACTACACAGCATTTTTGGATAGAGACTTTTCATTAACAGGTAATATAGTCTAAGACTAGGTTTATAGTATTCTAGTGTTAAAGCTATAGTGTTCATTCTTGTGTTACCACAAGAATATACTGGCT
This sequence comes from Astyanax mexicanus, assembly GCF_023375975.1. Classification (NCBI taxonomy): domain Eukaryota; kingdom Metazoa; phylum Chordata; class Actinopteri; order Characiformes; family Acestrorhamphidae; genus Astyanax; species Astyanax mexicanus. The sequence continues at coordinate 21,962,774 of NC_064414.1, forward strand.
GGGTTGGCAGTTTTTTTAATTAATTTTTTTGCGAATATGATCCATATTACAGCTCTAGAAAAAAATAAGAGACCACTTCATTTTCTGAATCAGTTTCTCTGATTTTGCTGTTAATAGGTTTATGTTTGAGTAACATGTACGTTGTTGAATTATTATACAAACTACAGACAACATTTTTTTTTCTAAATTCCAATTAAAAATAATCATTTAGAGCATTTATTTGTAGAAAATGAGAAATGGCTGAAATAACAAAAAAGATGCAGAGCTTTCAGACCTCAAATAATGCAAAGCAAACAAGTTCATATTCATAAAGTATATTGGCATGTTCTCCTCCACCAGTCCTACACACTGTTTTTGGAGTAGTTCCAAGCAGATCAGCTTGGTTTGATGACTTGTGATCATCCATCTTCCTCTTGATTATATTCCAGAGATTTTTTCAAAGTAGCTCATCATTTTTAACTGATCTCAGAGCTGGAAGTGAACATAATGTATTATTTTAAAAACTGAAAAAATAAACTTCTACTAATTTTGTATAAAGTTGTCAATATTAATTTTATGAAATCACAATACACAGACAATAAAAAGACTGTTGTGTGAGCAAAACGTAAAGTTAAACAAACCTTACATGATATGTTTTTAACTTAAAGCAAAACTAAAGATGAAAGTTGAGTCAACGCTTATTTTTCTTTTCAGTGTAATAAATCTAATATTACAAACAGGAGAGTTGAGGTGCACATTGAATTCTGCCGTGATTTAGGCAGCCGTGGTTTTATGGTTTTTGGATACAATCCGGGTTAGCACCCGAACATCCTTTCAGACAGCTTCCTCTAGCGTCCACAGTTAATCCTGTTGGATGTGGTTGGTCCTTCTTGGTGGTATGCTGACATGACCTTGGATACCGTGGCTCTTGATACATTACAAGACGTACACCAACAATTTGTCCTCGTTTGAACTCTGGTATGTCACCCATAATGTTGTGTGCATTGCAGTATTTTGAGCAAAACTGTGCTCTTACCCTGCTAATTGCAATTAATGAAGATTGGCCACCAGGTTGGTCCACACTGTGCAAATGAACACCACTATTTGCAGTGGGTGCATCTTAATGCAGCTGAATTCACTATTCAGAAAAATATAAAATATAAAAAAAATAACATCCACCCATGGATAGACGGCCAGTTTGAACCCAGCTCAGTCCCACGGCCGAGGAGTCCACTTCACATGAAAGCACTTCAGAAGTCCGCACGCAGGAGGTTGAAAAGGTAGGAACAAAAAGCCGGAGGTTTACGGTCAGGTCACAGCCATGACCAGAGCCCTGCACCTCCCAACAACCCAACCCAGGAAACACAACCTCTGCCGGCAGGAAGTTAACGAGGCGACAGATCCAGACATCAAAAACAGTCCTCCTGCACAGGTTCTGACTGGGCACGGCACATATACACACCGGATTGTTTTTGCCGACAGTTGAACACTTCCTTAGGAGCCATCTTTGATGTACAGAGAACATGGGGTTGATGGACGGATCAGAAAGAAGCAGATCCATCTTCCTCTTTTCCTGCCACTTTGATGCATGACTGACTGTAAGCAGCGTTAAAACTGCTGTTTATTCTAACAGTTATTTATTTATTTTTTTAAGTTTGATAGATATGCTACATGAATCATTGAGTAAGTGTTTTTATATGACTATTAATGTAACAATTTGAAAGTCACTATTAGCAAAAAATATATATGTTAAGTACGAAACATCATCTGTGTGTTCTCGGAGTTGGTCTGTCTGTTTGTCTGTCTGTCTATCAGTATGTCTGTCTATCTGTCTGTCTTTTTATCTATAAATTAGTTTATAATAGTAAAATACTTTTAGATACTTAATAATAAATGTATACTAATCCAGTTAATGATCAAATTACTGTAAAACGACACACCTTTAATCATTATTGTTCCATATGTTATGCAGCAATTTATAACAATAATAAAAAAAAAAGGATGAATGTGTTTAGGTTGTGCTCACTTAAAAAAAACAGTTATCTCATTTAAAAGAAAATATACAGAAACAGTCAAATTATTGGGACACACAATGGTAAAAATGGTGTGTTTTAGATATTTGATATAATCAAATAAATGACAAAAAATCACTGTAAAACGACACAGCTGTAAAGAAAATTACCTAGCAAGAGACAATTGTGTTTTCTTTAGATTTTGACATAATTTTATAATTAAATATATTATGAAATAATGTCAATGTAATCTATTTTTATTTTAACTTTTTAATACATGTAATTACATGTAATACATATAATTTAAATATAATTATTCAGGTTTTATACAATTTGGCAACCATTTTTAGTATTTGTGGAAAACATGAAAGCTGGAAACATGACTTGTTAAATTTAGACATATAATATACAGCAGGCATTTATTTTTTATTCTTTACTATTTCATTGTTGATAAATTAGTTTTTTTTTTAATATATATTCATTTTATTTACATATTTCCTATTGATCCTTTCTTTTTTACATGCTTATATTGATTCTTTAAAGTGATTCTTTTTTATTTTATTATGCAGGTCTGAAGGGAGGGGTGTTGCGGGGAGGGAGGGGGTTGAAAGGGCACGGGAATCTTTGTATCATGTATGTGCCACAAATCTTCAATAAACCGGCTTATAAAAATATTTACTGTTAGCAGACATTATTACTCTTAGATTTTTTTTATTGTTGTAAAATGTATATCTTATGCAACATACATTACAAATCAAAGGTTTGGACACACATTCTCATTTAATATTTTTCTTTATTTAATTTATTTTTTACATTGTAGTTTAAAGACATGAAAGCAAGTGACACATATGAAATTATGTAGTAAACAACAAAAAGTGTTTGTCCTCCACAATCACCTGACCTAAACCCAGATGAGATGGGGATTTAGGGTGATTTGGGATGAGCTGGAGCTTCACAGTGTGAAGAAAAGGCAGCAACTACAGTTCAGCACCTCCAGGAACTTCTTCAAGACTGAACACAAAATTCCAGGTGACTCTACCTCATGGAGACACTGAGATTAAAGTACCAAGAGTGTTTACAGAATAATTCTGCATGTGTTCCTATATAACTTTAATATAGTCTTCAGTATTACATATACAATGTAAAAAACCTTAAGAAGAAAAGAAAGAAAACACATTAAATGGAAGAGACGTGGTGTCCAAACTTTTGACTTTTACTGTATAGGAACGTAATCATACATTTTTCCTCAACAAAGGCAGCATCTTTGCAGCTTTTGCAAAACTGATTAAACCCCTATGTGCACTAATCTATATGTGGTCCACACTGTCTCAATTCCTCAGACTTGTAACAGCAAAACACACTACCAGCTTCCTAGTAGTTAATTATTACAGTATATTATTATTATTATTATATTATAAGTCAACAACAGGATTAATAGCTAAATTACAAAGCTGGGGTTTAAGAGGTTTATAGCTGTAATGCTTTATGTAAATTTACTGGGGTTATTGTTTGTGCTTTAGAGCTAAATACTTGATGGTGCAAGTCATAGTTTAGAGGTGTGAAAAAGTGAGGCGTTTGTATGTTAAACATTAAACCAAATTTCCAGCATAGAGAAATGTATAAAATGCATAGTGAATAGTGTGGAAGCCAAAACTTGATTGTACAATTTCTTATTGTCTTACTCTTGACCTTTACATTAAAGCTAATGTCCGTAATCTTTGGGATTTGGGTTTTTTTCTTAGCATGCGGAAGAATCATTTTAAACTGGGCGGGTGTGACGCGGTCTCCTTCCAGAGCAGATGAATCCGAGAACTCCTGTGAAAAGCGACCTGAGACCCCAGTTTTTAGAATGATAATAATAGGCTTAGCAGGGATGGTCGTTTTAGCAAACTGGTGCCATTAAACACAATATTTTATCCCTTCTTTACTCAGAAATGCTTCTGCTTTCAGTTTAGAAACAAAATAATATGGACTGCCACTTTAAGTGTAGTTTATATATTCATTGACAAAATAGTGCACCAAAAAAAGAGATGTTTGTGAATGTGTGTTTGGGGACTTTTTGTTGAATTAAAGTAGAGGACCTGGTGTTGTGGGGGTGGGGCTTACGGGGGCAAGTAACACAAAAGTAACGCAATAGTTACTTTTACTGTACTGGTAACTAGTTACTTTTATAGTGAAATAAATCAGTTAGTAACATTTTTGAAGAAGTAACTAGTAACTGTAACTAATTACTTTTTCAAAGTAACGTGCCCACCACTGCATACATGTCTGCAAACTATATCGCTGTAATTGAGGAAGTAACGTAACCTGGACCAAAGTGAGTTTTGCATCACGAATAAAATACCGAGATATTTGTATTTTACTATTTGCTCCATGATGGCTTCCTCCTTGGTAGTGAATTCAAGGGTGGGTTCAATGAGATTGCGCTTCCGATTAAATCAGCGCTGTTTTAGCAGTGTTGAATGACTTCAATCTTAAAGAGTCTAATCAAAGTCTAAATTAAAGGTCTAAAAATAACAAAATGTATAAAATTCAGTGGATTTAACCTGAAAACAGATGTATTTTGTTTTTAGATAAAGAAATGTCTGCATTTCCAAATTGTTACACTGTTCTACAGATAGGTAGTTGTCTTTCTGGTGTATATTTGTTGATTTGACCTAGTTAAATTCAGTTTTATTTATTTTTTAAAATGTTACCAGTAGTTTTTTTATAGCTTTTACCTAGTAACATTCTATACATACCTTTATTTTAGATAGGTCGTTATTATAATTAGTATTATTCTGATTATTTTTTACAAATGATTTATGTGCAGTGAATAATCCGCACTGGCAGTGCACCAGAACTGACGACAACACCAGTGCAAAGGAAGGTGACGGGCTGGTTAACAGAAAGTCTAGATGGTGGGCAATTTGTGGAAATGACTATCCTGTTCCTCTTAGTCCAATAATGCGTCCCCTCGCAAAGTCTCTCAACTGGGCAAAATGTCAACAATCACTCACCAGGAGGTACACTACCTAAAAGCAGCCTTTGAAAGCCTTTTTTCATAGGGAAGTGCGGGAATCATTTTTCCACCGCCTTGTTGCAATTAAGGAATCTTTGTTTTTTGCTCTACACGTTTTTTTTCCTTTTAGGCCTCAGCCTTTTCTGTAACTCATGTCAGTACACCCAAATTTCAGCCTAGACCAAGAAGCCACTTCATTGACTCCTCTCTCTCTCTCTCTCTTCTGTTCTGTTCATGTTAAACAAGGTCTACGTCTATGAACATGACTACTTAGGGACGAGCAGAAAGAGGAGTGTTCTCTTATGCTGACAGTGAGTCTGCGCTATCAATTAGAGAAACTGTGGGACCCTAATTAACAGCATCAAACGGTTAATTAATGCGAGCAGTGTGAGTTAATCTGCTGCACAGGCTGGCTGCATGTAGCATAGCATGGAATGCATTTTCTATAATCCAGGCCGAGGCACAAAGCGCGGCGTAATCTACACAGGAAAAGACTACAGGCAGGAATTTGCATGCCAGACATGAGGCTTAGACCCAGAGAGGCACTACAGGCTGCTGGTGAGCTGATCACCGTGTACGGGGCCCGAGGCAGCGGGTCCAAGACATACTGCACTTTCGTCCGAGAGTGACAGAAGGTAAGAGTAAGATTTGGTGGCGGCGGTGCACATCGCTGCCTCGTTGACCTTCAAAAAAAGGAACTGACCCTCTTAGTGCTTGGCAGTCCACTTGTTAGAGGAAGAGGCTTGTTGACCAATCGCAGAGCCTGAAAAGGATGAGAGCCTTGAGGGCATTCACATGGTCCCCTTGGCGACTGAAAGAAGCCAAAAGAACTTGACTTCACTACTTCCTGTCAAATAGCTTGGACTCTGAGGACGTACACTAGCGTAGCCCGCTTAATTATCGTTATGCTGTAGCCAAACAAACGACTCATCTCTCTCATACTGTTGCAAGAAACACAGCAATACAGTAAGGAAGCCAGAGCCAGCTACTTTCACCCCTCTCTAATCACCAGGGCAGAACATGGAATCATCATTGTGAGGAACCAATCAATAAAGTGTAAGTGCTTTCCCTTCCAGAGCTCCACAGCCTCTTGAGCTGCTTGGCTCTTTTACAGAAAAAGCTTAATGTCAGATGCAGGTGACCTATAGAGGTGGACAGTGTGATGGAGAGCTAGCTCCGTGAGAGCGCTTCTACAGCGGACCTTATTCAAGACTCTCGACCCAAAGAGGCTTACTTCCCAGCTGCTGTATGAGGGCATTAGGCTGTGTCTGAAAGACTTTAAGCTAGGCTTCACTCCTAAAAGTAAAATAAAGCTAAGTGGCCCCTGGCATGGAGGCATGGACGTTCACTTCTAGGAAAGTTCTTCAGGTTGATTTGGCATTACACATACATTTTTGCAGTGTGCTAAAAGAAATCATGTTGGAGAAAATCCTATTAAAAAAGTAGAGAAGGAAGGCAGAGATCATTAAGGTTTATCCTTGTTACGTGCAAGTCTAGGGTGCTGGATATGTTCTGTGTGCTCTCCCTCTCTGTGTGTGTGTTTTTTTCATGTTTCTCTGCAGGTTGCAGTCCACCTGACCTTCATGGGAGGAGCCATGGGCTATAAAAACCTGCAGTCACCACCAAGATGGCGGCTAGAGCTCACACAGGAAGTGGGGCCTACTGTGTGTGCTTCTAGTTCCCCTGCTACCTTCACTACCACCTTCATTATTACCATCACTGCCATGTGCTTTATTCTGAGTGTTTGCTCTTGTAGTCATTCCTTAGGGAATATCTTTCAGTCCTGTTTGTGCCATACAAACTTATACCAATTTGAGGAGTCCAACAGGTAAGGTTAAGGCGCCTTATACATTTCCATCATGTAGCTGTCTTTGTGTATAGATACATTAGGTTAGCAGGCGGGTGCTTCTTTTGTACTTATGTTGTTAGTTTAAGTAGTAGTTTTTATTTTGTTCTTTTGTTTAGGATAAATAGTTTAGATTAAGTTTATGTTTTGTTTCTTTCTTTCCTTTGGCACCGTCACCGTTGGCTCCTCTTAGGCCTTAAGACTCTTAGGCCTTGGTATTGTTTAAAGTTGATGTTTGGCAGTTTTAAAATAAATCACTGATTGTGAAACATCTAATTCTGGTCTGGTCTCCTCACTTCCCTCCTGTTCCCTTTGTTGCAACCATTTTTAAAAACGAGCCAACTTGGGTTGTAACATATTGGGGGCTCGTCCGGGATAATTTTGGGAACAGAGAGTGTGGTGAGTGGACTAGTACTAACTGTTTGGTGGTAGCAGTAGGTTTTGTTTGTTTGGTAGCTGTAGTTTGTTGGGATGGCTTTGTCTGGTAGTCTAGCTGCATTTGTTCAAGCCCCTTCAGCAGATTTACTTAATGTCTGTAGGAAGGATGTTTTGTTGGAGATAGCGCAGCACTTTGGTATTTCAGTCTCTAAATCTTTGGTTAAAAGGGAACTAAAAAGGATTGTGATGGAAGGTTTGGTAGACTTGGGTGTTTTAGCATCTAGTGTAGAAGGTGATACTACAGTAGCGAGTGCTACTTCTGCTTCTTCACCTATTTCTGAGAAGCTAGTTGCAGTTACTCCTGCTTCTCAACCAGTTGAGCCTCCTGTTGTGCAGGAGATTGTCCAAACGTTACCTGGAACACGTGCTACACTTCCACGTTTTGATCCTTTTTCTCCTTTGGAAACTGGGTCAGATAGTCGGGAGAAAGCTTTAGTAAAGGTGAGGGTTGCACGGTTGCAGTTTGAGTCTGAGGAGAAGCGTCAAAAGTTAGAGATGGAGAAAGAGCTTGCAATTCGGCGCATGGAGTAGACGTTGAGCGTGAGGTTCGCTTGCGAGAACTGGAGCTTGGGGTGAAGCGCTCCACTTCAAACCCAGTTGTACAGAAGGTTTCTTCTCCAGCAGTTGTAGAGCTAGCTGCTTCTGAGGCAATAGAGGCCTCTAGCCAAACTCCATGTCCTTCTACATCTTCTGAATCTCACTCTTCATCTCTTAATGTGAGTAAGCTTATTGCTTTAGTTCCGCCTTTTAGAGAAACTGAGGTAGACACATATTTTTGTGTTTTTGAGCGCATTGCTTTAGCTTTAAGTTGGCCTAAAGATTTGTGGACACTACTCCTACAATGTAAGTTGACTGGGAAAGCTCAGGATGTTTTATCCTCTTTGTCATTAAATGATAGCTTGGATTATGATACAGTTAAGACTGCAGTGTTGAGGGCTTATGAGCTTGTACCTGAAGCCTATAGGCAGCGCTTTCGTAATTGTAGAAAGGGTTCTTCACAGACATTTGTTGAGTTTTCTAGGGAAAAGCTTCAGCTTTTTGATAAGTGGTGTGCTGCTAGTAAAGTGGACGATTATGATAAACTACGGGAGTTAATCCTTTTGGAGGAGTTTAAGACTTGTTTACCTGAGAGTGTTGTTGTTTATCTAAATGAGCGCCATGTAAAGTCTGTTTCAGAAGCTGCTGTTCTAGCTGATGAGTATGTGCTTACACACCGAAGTGTTTTTAAGCCAGTGAAGTCTAGGTCAGGAGAGGTGAAGGCTGCTGCAGAACAGCCTCAGCCTCGTCAGTCCAACTTTCCTACTCGCTTGTCACGTGACCAAGCTGAGTGTTACTATTGCCATAAGCCAGGGCATATAGCTGTTGATTGTCCAGCATTGAAACGTAAACAAGAACGTGAAGCTGTTTCAGGTGAAGTCAGGAAAGGAGTGGCTTTTGTAAAAACTGTTGACCCTGTGTTGGATTACAGTGTAGGTGATTTGGTAAGTGATGATTACAGGCCTTTTGTTAGTAAAGGATTTGTCTCTTTGGGAGATAAGCAGAGTCCAGTACAGATTTTGCGTGACACTGGGGCAGCATTAACCTTGATGCTTGCTGATGTTTTGCCTTCTCAGCCAGAGCTTTCTTTTTGTGGGTCACATGCACTATGCCAAGGCATTGACATGTCCTACATGAAAGTTCCCTTGCATGAGGTTTATTTGAAGTCTGATTTTGTTTCTGGTCATTTTAAAGTGGGAGCCTGTTCAGCATTGCCTGTAAAGGGTGTACAGCTAATTCTAGGTAATGATATCGCCGGTGGCAGAGTGGTTCCTGTGCCAGAGGTTATAGATAAGCCTAGTCCTAATGGGTCAGTGGAACATTGTTCTGCAATTGAAAATCTTCCCATGTGTGCTGTTACTCGTGCTCAGTCTCAAAAGTATTCTGATGCACCTTCCCTTTCTGATACGTTTTTAGCTAGAGATAACCCACTGATTGACTTTTCAGTTAAATTGACTCCAGTTAGTGAGTATTCTGATGTCCAGAGGTCTGCTGGAAGTGATGCTTCAGTAAGTCGAGAGTGCTTGATAAAAGCTCAGCAAACTGACCCTAGTTTGGCTAAGTATTTGTCTTTGTCATCTACCAATGTCCTTGTAGACAAAAAGGTTGGCTTTTATTTTGAACAGGGTGTGTTGATGAGAAAGTGGACTCCACGTGAGAATGAAGGTGTTGATGATGTGTGCCAAATAGTTGTACCTTCTGACTACAGGCCTCAGGTGTTGCAGCTAGCACATGATCATCCATGGTCTGGTCATCAAGGCATAGCAAAAACCTATGCTCGAGTGCTAAGGCATTTTTTTTGGCCAGCATTAAAGCAGGATGTGACAGCTTTTTGTAGGTCTTGTGATGTTTGCCAAAGAACAGGCAAGCCAAATCAGGTGATTCCTTTGGCTCCACTGCATCCCATCCCAGCAGTTGGAGAACCGTTTGAGAGAGTTCTAGTAGATTGTGTTGGTCCGTTACCTCGTACTAAGTCTGGTAATCAGTTTTTACTAACAGTTATGTGTGCTGCAACTCGCTTTCCAGAAGCATTTCCACTTCGGAAAATAAGTGCACCCTCTGTGTTGAAGGCATTGACAAAGTTCTTTTCAATCTTTGGATTGCCTAAAATAATTCAGACCGATCAGGGCACTAATTTCATGTCCAGGGTGTTTTCTCAGGTCATGAAAACACTGCAGATAAAGCATGTTGTGTCCAGTTCATACCATCCTGAGAGTCAGGGCGCACTTGAGCGATTCCATCAGACTTTAAAGTCCATGTTACGCAAGTACTGCCTAGATTCAGGTCGACAGTGGGATGATGGGGTACCCTTTGCACTTTTTGCTACTCGAGAAGCAGTCCAGGAGTCTCTGGGTTTTTCCCCAGCACAGCTTGTTTTTGGTCACTCAGTGAGAGGTCCTTTGAAGTTGCTGAAAGAGTCCTTCCTTTCAGACAAAAAGGAAGAAACTAATGTCTTAGACTATGTGAGCAAGTTTAGAGAGCATTTACATGCTGCTTGTCAAGCTGCAAAAACTGCTCTGTGCTCAGTTCAGGGAAAAATGAAACAGCATTATGATAGGAAAACTGTCCCACGCCAGTTTCAACCAGGGGATAAAGTCCTTGTTTTGTTGCCATTGCTTGGGTCTTCACTGTCTGCTAAATTTTCTGGCCCATATGTAATTCAGCAGAAGCTAAGTGAGACTGATTATGTGGTAAAAACTCCAGATCGGAATCGTAAATCACGAGTCTGTCATATCAACATGTTAAAGTCCTATGTGGACAGAGAGGTTCCGGAGGTCATGAGTAAGGACCAAGTTAAAGTGTCTTCGCTTTGTGAGACTGCAGTGCCTGTTGCTGTATCTAAGGTAACTTCTCAGGAAAGTTGTGTACAGGACACAGATGGTCTTGTTCCCCCTCAGGTTGGTTCTGTTGGTGCTCGTTTGTCGAACTCTGAAATGTTGTGTAATTTATCATCTCTTACTGCACATTTGACAGAGAAACAGCAAGCTGATATAGACCACTTGATTAGAAGTTACCCTAGTATTTTTGGAGATGTCCCCACTCAGACTTCTGTTGTTCACCATGACATTGAAGTCACTAGTAATCCTATAAAACAACATCCTTATAGAGTTAATGTCTTTAAAAGAGACATAATGAAACAGGAAGTAAGCTATTTGTTGAAGCATGGTTTAGCTAAACCCAGCTGTAGCCCATGGAGTTCACCATGCGTGCTTGTACCTAAACCTGACGGAACATCTAGTTTTTGTACAGATTACCGGCGTGTAAATGCAGTTTCTGTCTCTGATTCTTTCCCACTGCCCAGAATTGATGACTGCATTGACAGTCTTGGATCAGCAAAGTATGTAAGTAAGCTTGACCTTTTGAAAGGTTACTGGCAAGTGCCTTTGACTACAAGAGCTTCTGAGATCTCTGCTTTTGTTACTCCAGATGCGTTAATGCAGTATACTGTAATGCCGTTTGGCTTAAAAAATGCACCAGCAACATTTCAAAGACTGGTAAGCATTGTTTTTTCAGATGTTCCACACTGTACAGCTTATTTGGATGATTTGATTTTGCATTCCGTCAATTGGGAAAGTCATGTTGAGCTGTTGGATACAGTTTTTCAACGTCTGTCTACTGCCTCTTTAACTCTGAATCTTGCTAAATGTGAGTTTGCACACGCTACAGTTACATACTTGGGGAAACAAGTAGGCCAGGGGCAAGTTCGTCCAGTTCACGCCAAGGTTCAAGCCATTGCAGAATTCCCTGTACCTTTATCACGCCGTGCTCTTCGTCGATTTTTGGGAATGGCTGGATACTATAGGTGTTTCTGTAAGAATTTTTCTTCTGTTGTTGAGCCACTTACTACCCTATTGAGTCCCAAGCAATCTTTTAAATGGTCTGCTGAATGTCAAGATGCATTTGAGCATGTGAAGGCTTTGTTGTGTTCTTCTCCTGTTCTAGCTGCTCCAGATTTTAAGAAGCCATTCAGCTTGGAGGTCGATGCTAGTGCTGTAGGTGCAGGAGCTGTACTGTTACAGCCAGATGATGTGGGAGTTGTTCACCCTCTGTGCTACTTCTCACGTAAGTTTAATTCCTACCAGTTGAAGTATTCAACTATTGAGAAAGAAGCACTAGCTTTGTTATGGGCACTCCAACATTTTGAGGTGTACGTTGGTTCATGTATGTCACCTGTAAAGGTATACACTGACCATAACCCCTTAGTGTTCCTGTCACGCATGTGTAATTCCAATCAGCGGTTGATGCGTTGGGCTTTATGTATGCAGGAATTTAATGTGGACATCATCCATAAGAAGGGCTCTGAGAACATTGTTGCTGAAGCCCTCGTGCAGACTGCACTTGATGGTGCATGATTTTCTTTTAGAACTTATTTTGGGAAGTTCTATCTTTTGTGGGGGGGTGTTACGTGCAAGTCTAGGGTGCTGGATATGTTCTGTGTGCTCTCCCTCTCTGTGTGTGTGTTTTTTTCATGTTTCTCTGCAGGTTGCAGTCCACCTGACCTTCATGGGAGGAGCCATGGGCTATAAAAACCTGCAGTCACCACCAAGATGGCGGCTAGAGCTCACACAGGAAGTGGGGCCTACTGTGTGTGCTTCTAGTTCCCCTGCTACCTTCACTACCACCTTCATTATTACCATCACTGCCATGTGCTTTATTCTGAGTGTTTGCTCTTGTAGTCATTCCTTAGGGAATATCTTTCAGTCCTGTTTGTGCCATACAAACTTATACCAATTTGAGGAGTCCAACAGGTAAGGTTAAGGCGCCTTATACATTTCCATCATGTAGCTGTCTTTGTGTATAGATACATTAGGTTAGCAGGCGGGTGCTTCTTTTGTACTTATGTTGTTAGTTTAAGTAGTAGTTTTTATTTTGTTCTTTTGTTTAGGATAAATAGTTTAGATTAAGTTTATGTTTTGTTTCTTTCTTTCCTTTGGCACCGTCACCGTTGGCTCCTCTTAGGCCTTAAGACTCTTAGGCCTTGGTATTGTTTAAAGTTGATGTTTGGCAGTTTTAAAATAAATCACTGATTGTGAAACATCTAATTCTGGTCTGGTCTCCTCACTTCCCTCCTGTTCCCTTTGTTGCAACCATTTTTAAAAACGAGCCAACTTGGGTTGTAACAATCCTAATGGGTCTGCGCAGGACTCCAATCACCAAACTGGATGCCAGACTTCTAGGACTGGACTTGACCACCCCCAACACACACACACTATACAGCATTGCCCTTTTTGAATACTTGATGTTGTTTTTTCTACAGTAACTCATAACATGGTCTGGATGTATCATTAGATGTTAAAGAAACATGAAGAGTAAAAACTCTGACCTCTGTCAGCAAAGCTTAAGTTAGTATATTCTTATTTGAACTGTGTGTTTTGTGCTGAACAAGTAATCATTGAGCTTCAGTAAGGTTTCTAATCATAGCTGGGTAATTTAACACCACGACTAGCATAGCAGAAACACTGAAACGTATATTTTAGCTACAGACTGTTTGTCAATCTGTCAACCTGTGTAAGCTTTGCCCCTTGTGGTGGCGGGTGGGGTTGTTCCTTTAAGACTATTTAACACTATTTAATTTATTAGCTATTTGTAACATGTTGTTAAACCTGCCATTCTGATTTACTGTCTGAAATCAAATCACATTTTTATGGTACAGTAATTACCTGCTATTTAGTAGGTTTATAGTGAGTAAGTACTAGTGATTTTATGGTACATAGTAACGCACAGTGACGTGTTCATATGTTACTCTTTAATTCCCACATAGTTAACTCAAGTTTACAGAGCTCTTTCCAGAAAATTTCCCACACCCTTGGACTGGAATGAGAAGGAAAAGGGGCTGGCGAACTCAGAGCATCCACAAAGAGAGATACAGGAAGAGAAAAGGGAGAAGTAAGAAAGGAGGAAGATGGGGAGGAGGTGGGTGCGAAGTTGTTCAACGCACAGGAAGAGGAAGCGGAAGTGGCGGTTTATATAGGGAGGAGAGTGGGAGAAGTACATTAAGTTATAATCATATATTTAACTCCACTTACTTGAGAACAAAAAATTAAATCTCAGAATTAAGTGGATTAAGCACATTGCAATATGTTCCCTACAGTTGTCTGGTCTGATTTCTAAACATCAGCAATGGCTTACAAAAGAATGAATAATTTGAATGAATTAATAAGTAATGCTGTACTACCAAGTTGGAAGTTTTAAGTAAAAAATATCCCTTGGACAACGTGTCACTTGCCATTTCCTTTAAGAGCCAGGTGAGCTCTGACTTTGGCACATTGATATTTTAATGGCACAGAGCTTCTGCACTTCACAGCAGAGGAAACTGACCTTCACGCTGTGAAGGTGCACGAGCACGAGCAGGTCATTTACGGGAACAGCAATGTTATTTCATTTTTTTAATTCTGTTTATTGTTCATGTAAATGTTGGGTGTGTGCACTGCTGCGCTTCTGCGCGTGTGTAACAAGTGGGGGGTATGATGCATTTGAGTTGTCAATATAGCAATTAACCTTTGATGAATGACTTTTGTCATGTTTTAAATCAGTCAGTGGCGCACCTGTGGTTTCTATTGCTTTTCTTAAACAGCCCTCCCCCTCTAAAACGCCATGCCTATCAGTGTAGATATACTTACAAGCGTCATTGCTATTTAAATGACGCAGGTGCAAGGTATTGCACAGTAAATACAGGCAATTAATCTGCAGTTCTATAGTTTCTTAAAAGTTTAAAACTGTCAGTAGTTTTCAGCATCTCTACTGTTTAGCATTGGAGCACTGCACCACTTCTATACTTTTGCCGAATGACCCGGGGCCAGCTATGATCATTTACTTTGTTCCTTGCATTAACAACAGCACCAATCATGTCAAATAAATATCTCAAGACTTTTCCACACTTCCACTAATGTTGTTCATCATGTCCAAACAGAGCATAGACTGGCATTTCCATAACCCAGGATGATGACTTCAGCTTGTACAGGTCCAAATCTGTGTGTGACTGCTTTATCAGACATTATAAAACACTGGGATATTTTGACTGAGCAGCAGAATCTGATCTTAATCTCAGTTTTATGTCCAAATTTTCTTTCATGAAATTGCTGAGATGTAAACACAGCAAAACCCATCTGCTGCTGAATCTTATTCACCTCATTGAACAGATTATTGAGTATAAAGTCAATTATACATGACATTTTTACTTTCTTACCTCAAAGTTGTGTTTTCTTACATAAACATATACCTGTTTCACTCAAAGTCGCCATATTTCTGATGTGTGCTATAGAGGGTGGTGGATGTGCACACACAGTAATTATCACCTTTTTCTTTTCTAGAGAACTTGCTGCAGAAGATGCCTCAATGTAGGCATAGCCTTCAAGATGGCCTTGCAGATACGACAGGCCAGAGACAGTCTATTCATCCTCTTCACTGTGGTTCTCTCAGTGGACGGTGTGGAGGAGTAAAGGTAATTCAGGTTCCTCAGGGCTGCTAGGAGCAGTAACGCACTTCCTGCCCTGATGCTAACACTCAAAGATGCTTTCAGCTGCTCTTTGCTCTGCCTGACGACAGGAAACCTTTTAAAAGGAAAGCACCAAATTTAGGGATGGAGACTTTAAAATCTACCAACTCAATAAAAAAGAGATCACCAAAAGCATTAAAAAATCAGGTTGGAGAGGAAGAATGTGAGCTTTTATTGCTTTTAAAATCAAGGACGAGTGGGGATGGTGCTGATGCCGGTGGGGCGAGGGCTGCAGGAGTGGGAACGTAGAATTTGGGAAGTGAAAGCAGCAGGTTTGAGTCAGAACACTTTGGAGCTCGAAGTGAAGACTGAGAATTAGTCCTAATTTGAGGACAAAATAGCAGTAAGCTGAAAATAAACTGAGCTACAAGATGTTGGAACTGAATTCCCTAAAATTCTCAGTTTGATTCCACCTGCAGGGGTTTAAAAACAGAAATCTGAGTGTTGTTTAAGCAATTTCACATATTTACAGTTCTTTTCTTTACTGTTATTAGTAGGTTATTTTATTTTAAGTGCCTTTATAAATGAAAAAATACATATACGTCCTAATAAAGTACGTTTTATTTTCTTAATATAAAAAGTTGTCCAATTGAAGAAAAGAAAAACTTATGATACATGGTTTATATAAGTGGTTATTCATTGGAATGGCTCAAATAACAAAAAAATAAATAAACCACACCAAATGTCTTGTTAACATATAATTAAATTGAAAATGATAAAACTACAAGTACCCTCTTTACCTGTTTTTTTTTTTTCAATATTATTGATTGATTTGTATATTGTGAGTGTCTGTGTATCATGGAAACATCATCCTCACCTATAGTATAGTTGAACCTGAGAGGGCGCTGCAGAGGCAGAAATGACCACAATAAAAGCGTTTGTTTAAGGGTTAGGAAATGTTTATATGAATTTTAAGCAAGACTAGTATGTTTTATTACTTCAGAGGGACACATTTCAGCTATTAATAATATATATATATATATATATATATATATATATATATATATATATATATATATATATATATATATATCCAGACTAAGGGGGCTTCTCTGTTTGTTATTGTTGTACAAGTACCTTGTAGGTATCTGTAGGGTACTTGGCAGTTGAGGCAATGGACCATGAACATAGTATTATGCTGTGCCTCTGGATCCTTGTCGATCCTATAATAATAATAATGATAATAATAATAAAAATAATAATAATAAATAATACATCCTGCCTGAATCCTATGCGTAACTCCAGATGTTAGGTGCAGGATTTATTATCTCTCCTTGTATTATTTTACTAGGGGATCGGACCAGCAGTGCTGCTGAAGTGTTTAAACACCGTGTTCAATGCAGAAGTCAAGGACAGAAGCTCTGTTATCCGCTGCTGCACAGTTTATGTTGGTCATCCTCTAGTCCTTCATCAGTGGTCACAGGACGTTGCCCAAAGGAATTACTGTTGGCTGGATGTTTCTTGTTGGTGGACTATTCTCCATCCAGCAGTGACACAGAGGTGTTTAAGAACTCAAGCAGCACTGCTGTGTGCTGTGTTCAGCAGCAGTTCTGAGAATGAATTACTGACCCACCATCCAAATAATAATACCTTCACTCTGGAGGTCCTGTGGGGTTCTGACCATTGAAGAACAGAGTGAAAGAAAGATAAAAATAAAGTATTCAGAGAAACAGAAGTACTACAGCATGTAAAGAATGACACACACACATCCCTATACTGTGTTTACCTGTATCTTTCTGGTTTATTTTCCCAGAAGTCAGGTGTTCTCACTGAGCTGAGTAAAACTGTGTGAACAAGGCAGGAGGAGATCAAGTGGCCACCTGAGCCAGTACGGTCCGTACCGTATCCATGCTGGGTCTTTAGCCCGGCGCTGCTGTCCGGGTCCCGCGAGGACGGCCGGGATGTGATTACACCAACACGCCACTCGCAGTGTGTCCGTTGGTGTTTGTGTGGAATGTCATGCTTCAGTGAGAGGAGCTGGAGTCGAGTGTGCTGCCAGCTGCCCCAACTGCAATCAAATCTGCAGCGTTCTGAGCCTCGCACAATAACCCCAGCACACTCTCCCGCTGCCGGACGCTTTAACAGTGATAATGGAAACTCGGCATAAAATGCATGAGCAAACAAACTAATTGAGAATTTCCATTTCCACTTCTAGCGCGTTCATACGCCGCCACCTCCGAGCGCATTCAAGCTATCTGCGCAGAGTCAGGACTAATGCGCCGGCTCTATCTAGCTGCATGCACTGGTGGGAAATATGGCAGCCTGCATGAAACACGCATGTAGTTCCGTTATTAAATGGCTGCCCTCTCTCGGACGGTTAACAGCGCCCGCTCTCTGCGTCTCTCTGCATCTTGACACAGCACACTGAGCCTAATCGCACATAATTGGGTGGGTGGTACAGAGGGCCGGCCCAGGCTTTGTGTGCAAAGGGCAAGTGGTCAAGTTAATGGGGCCCTTGTACGGAACGGGGAGCTCGCTCTTTCTCTCTCACTCTCCGTCTCTCCCTCCAGAGCGAGCGAGGGAGGGATGGAGGGAGGGGAGAACAGGCCTCTTTCAAATCTCAAAAGATGGAGAGGGGGCACTCGCCCCATTCGCACCCCCTCCGTCTCCCTCCCTCCCTCCCTCTCTCTCTCCTCCAGTAGTAGCCTCTGTAACCCAGGCCTGTGGATGAGGCCTCAGCTGATAGAGTTCAGGAGGAGAGTGAGGGGGAGAGACAGAGGAGAGTGAGGGGGAGAGACTGGGGAGAGAAATGAAGGAGAGACAGGAGAGGTGAGACTGGAAGAGAGATTGGAGGAGAGGGGGAGAGACGTGGGAGAGACAGAAGGAGAAACGGGAGGAGAGATGGGGAGAGAAAGGAGGAGAGACTGGAAGAGAGATTGAAGGAAAGGGGGAGAGACGTGGGAGAGAGAGGAGGAGAGATGGGAAGAGAAAGGAGGAGAGACTGGAAGAGAGATTGAAGGAAAGGGGGAGAGACGTGGGAGAGAGAGGAGGAGAGACAGGAGGAGAGATGGGGAGAGAAAGGAGGGGAGACTGGAAGAGAGATTGAAGGAAAGGGGGAGAGACGTGGGAGAGACAGGAGGAGAGATGGGGAGAGAAAGGAGGGGAGACTGGAAGAGAGATTGAAGGAAAGGGGGAGAGACGTGGGAGAGACAGGAGGAGAGATGGGGAGAGAAAGGAGGAGAGACTGGAAGAGAGATTGAAGGAGAGGGGGAGAGACGTGGGAGAGACAGGAGGAGAGACGGGAGGAGAGATGGGGAGAGAAAGGAGGAGAGACTGGAAGAGAGATTGGAGGAGAGACCGGAGGAGAGACGGGAGGAGAGAGATGGAAGGAGACACAGGAGGAGAAGTTCAATCTGAACCTGAAATGTATGTTTTAATCCACACCAGAGCAAAAGTCCTGAAAATTGGAAACTGGTGAAAAAAAAAAAAAAAAAAAAAACTATATATTACACATTCACATACTTCTCTATATATATATATTTGTAATAATTTGTAAGTACAAGTATATATATTATGTTTTTTTTATACAAAATATTATTATTATTGTTGTTATTATTATTTTTTTCATGATTATTTCAGTAATCATGATAAAATATTAATAATAATAATAATAATAATAATAATATTATATAATAATATTAAATCACAGTTTTGTTTTTATTACATAATTATTATTATGCTATCTGTGAATAAGTTTTTACATTTTTCATTTCATTGGTTGTTTTTATACATCATTGGTTGTCAGAGAAAAATCATACTTTATCCATTTTATTACGCAAATAGGGAATTTCTTTTCATATTATCAAAACTTTGTGATAAATTAATCAATAAATAACAAAGTTAAGAAGCTGCTTTCTTTCGCAAACGTGCATTAATTAAATTTTACAATTTTTTTTTCTAAAACATTACATTCTGATTTTATTATTCTAAAATAGGCTGACACTAATTCTGGTGGTGCACTGTTTTACTGTGCAGTGTTGCATAAACTTCATCGATCAGTCATTAGAGAGGAAAAAGTAGAAAATATAAACTGACTCATTATAAATAAAATTAAATAAGAGAGAATTTGCTGTGGACTGAGTCTTTGGCTACAGCCAGCAATGGTATATTTAGAGAAAAGAAACCACATTTAATAAGGGGTGGACTTATCATTCTTTGTGGTGAATAGGATTTATGCAGTGCTGAATCTATAATTTCTATGAAATATATTTGGTTATATGCAGTATTTAAAGCTCAGATTAAAGTTCAGATAGTGTACAGTACATGCGCCTGGCACAACAGGTGAATGTGTGATAAAGCTAAAATACTATTTGTTGTAAAAAAAATAAAAAAAAAAAGGCACAGGACACAAAACTGTTTCAAATAATGATTTAATCACAGTAATTACAACCACCTGCTCCATTAGTGTAAAACAATCACTTTGGACTCATCTGTGTATTGGGTAGGAAATACAGTCACAGTGCAGAAGCACACAGCTCAGAAAAAAAACAAACAAACAAACAAAACTCAATCATATTTAATATAAAAACGCAAACAAACACTCAAACTCAAACGAATCTGAAGGAGCTCAGCATAAACGGCAGGATAAACCCTACTACACTGCAGAGCTCAGATATATCATTTTATTCATCTCAGCATATGATAACACTTGTGTTTTAATCACTGTGATATTGTACCTTGACTGATATGATCACATGCAGACCCTGTGAAATCTGATACAGCGTATACATGTACGAGTACATGTGATAGTTGATAGGTCAGTATTAACAAATCACTGGATAATGATGATTATTACATCAACACTGTAATGCACTGATTATTTCTTGTTTAAGTAACACAGATCACACAGATAATCCTCTAGAAATATTTGAAATGTAACACCTCCTCTAGCTTGCACAGTGGATGAGCCTAAAATTCATACTGCATTTCCGAGCTTGAGCTGCTGTGCATCTTCCTGCTGGGCCAAATATTGGCTGAGTATACCCTGTAAACACAAAGCATTCCAAACAGTGTTGAAGGTCTTTCTGCAAGCAATGCGACACACGGTGTGGTAATAAACGTGATGTTCTCACAGGACGTGAATCATGGCAGTTAGAGTGAATCACAGTGAAGCAAGCCTTAGAATCTCTTCTTCTCCTCCAGTTGGGAAGGGCAATACCACTATAATATAATACTGTGTTCATCTACAGCACAGCAGGCCTAGTTTCTCAAAATATATAATATATTAAACTTTATTTGGATAGGGTTAGTTTTAAATGAGGAGGTTGAGTAATGTAATTTTACTACAGTACGCCTGTAAAATTTAGGTTAATAAACCTCAGCAATTACTCAAAAATCACTGAAATGGGAGCGGCTACTCCAT
Organism: Astyanax mexicanus; assembly: GCF_023375975.1. Classification (NCBI taxonomy): domain Eukaryota; kingdom Metazoa; phylum Chordata; class Actinopteri; order Characiformes; family Acestrorhamphidae; genus Astyanax; species Astyanax mexicanus. Next base: position 21,983,444 of record NC_064414.1, read on the forward strand.
TTATGAACCGCAGTCTGCAACCAGTTCAAAACATATGATGATAGCCAATCTTATAACCCATTTATGGTATGGAAAATTAACAGCTACATCATATATCATCCATTATTTTGTGTATGGAGGCTGTAGGCAACACTACCCAATGATTTGTCCATTACATGGTTGTTCTGGACGGGAATTAAATCACAGAGGACCCCCATAAAAGAGAAAATAACCCCAGGACCCCCTCATAAACTAATCCCGTCTGGATAGGGCTTTTGATGCTTTTGAGAAACTCAGTCCTGAACAGAAATTTTAAAACTAATATTCTGACAGTAATATTTTTAAAGCTTTTTTGCTGCACGTATATATACATCTACAGTAAAAATTCAGGCCATGAAGCAACTTTGTTGTCAGTACTGGATATTATGGGACCATCCTTTGCATTGATATTAAATGTATTCTGCTTCATATGATTATATGCCCATAATAAAGACATTTGGGCCAGATTTCAAAAAATGCACCAGCAGATTTACAACTTATTAACTTTAAACAGCAAACAGGATTGCAGTAACACAGTTGCGCATAAACTTATACAAGAATTACTGATGAGTTTTACTATTTTGCGTAATCTGCTCTTTTGTGTACACTGTTAGTGACTTATAACTGAACACTGTTGTAGTAAAAAATACCACCTCGATAAACTGGATAGCAAGGTTTCGAATAAGATCAAAAATAAAGGCAATACAAAGATTTTTTTGAGTAATAACATTAAAGAACCACAATATTTTTCATAACAGTGCATTTTTGTAAAAGAGCTGCTCAAAGAAATCGGTGAAGAATCTTTTTCTTAAAGTTCTTCACAAATACACTATTTTTATAGGTATAAAAATGATTCTTCATAGGTTAGGGTGTCAAGTCATATCCGCATAGTACCAGTGTGGCTGCAGGTTTTCACTCTAAACAACCAGCATCACACCTGATTCCACTTGTTTTATCAGTTGGTCAGTCTTTAAACATTCATTCTTAGACATTCGGATCCTTCACAGATAAGATTTGACACCCTTTTCTATGGTATCACTCAAAAAACCCGTCGCAGTGCTTTTATTTTAAGAGTAAAGCTGGTTAAAAAGTTCTGTTTTTGAATATGTTTGGTCGCACAGGCAAGTCTGGTCTAAATATGACTTCTGGAATACTTAAAGGGCATATTCTGCAACACTGAAGCTGCAGCTCAGATGAAGTATACGTTTTTTTTTATGTTTACTGTATTTTACGGACTATAAGGCGCATCGTGTTATAAGGCGCACTATCAATGAACGTTTATTTTCTGGTCTATTTTCATACATAAGGTGCACCTGATTATAAAGCGAATTTTAAGCAACACTAGTAAGGGACAAGGGTGTCGCCATGTTTCCCTTCTAATCCAGCAAATTAAAAACGAGCACTGGATGTTAATCTACACTGATTTCTCTCCTGAAAACGGTTTATTTGGGCGAGTAAAGCACTTCTGTTTACTTACAGTAAGCTTAGATTTCCAGTTTGTTAGTGCAGTTATCCACAATTATCAGCACTTAGCGCTAGTAAATTCCACCCAACAGTGCAACACTGAGGAACCCTAAGTGTTCTGATAAGCCAGGGCACTATCAGCTAGAGGTTTGCCCCACATAGCTTGTTTTAACACGGTAAACACGCAGACTAGAGGCCGATAATACCCACCTCTAAATGGTAAAAGAGCTAGCGCTGCAGTTAGCAGCTAATGCTAATACTGCTTTAGCCTTGGAGCTGGAGAAACTTCACTGAAACTCCTGTATAACGCTGTACTTCAGCAGAGTTGCCTTACTGCTCCTTTCGACCTGACTGGTAGAATTCATAATACATAAAGCGCATCAGATTATAGGGTGCATTGACGATTTTTGAGAAAATTAAAGGATTTTAGGTGCGCCGTATAGTGCGAAAAATACAGTTTACAATTTGTTGCTGTCTTGTATAAGAAACTTTAGCTCAGACTGCCCTCAGATTGTTCCTGTTCCATTTTGGAACCCAAACAGGACCAAAACAATGGAAATTGATGTGAATGAGCTTATTATCGATATGTTATCAATATGTTTCATTGTTCATATGCTGCTCCACTAAATGCTTAAAGTTAACACCATGTATCAATATCTTTTCCACCCGTTCCCTCCCTCCTTCCCTCCCTGCTTCCCTCCTTCCCTCCCTCTCTTCCAAACGCCAAGCCTTTAGTGTGAACCTGGAGCACACACCGCACACAGCAACACTAGACCATATTTTTGGTAACACGTTCTATGAACCCTGTATTCATGATGCCTTATATGACATGCATAATACCTTATAATGACTGTAATAAGCCTGTATAATAACTCTTACGTACTTACAGCGACATTTGTAACACAACATAAACTACAAGTGTAAGGCTTTATAAAGAAAGGGCTTATAATGCCTTAGAATATCTGTTCATAAGTACATTGTACAATGCAGTGTTGTAATAGCACTATAACACAGATTTGTTAGTATATGTTGGCATAATGCATTATAATATGCAGCTATGACTTTTTTAATTAAGCTTTTAATTAAAAGTGTGTAACACATTATAAAGCCTTATATACAGTCATTACTGACTTTAAGTGAAGCATGTTTTAAAATGCCTTTTTTTTAAATGTCTAGAGTAAGACATAATAACATTTGCTTCACGTTTAAAACACACTTCACTTAAAGCCAAAAAAAGAGCACTCATAATGCTCTATAATTGCTGCATTTTATAATGCATTATACCAAAATGTACCAAATATGTGTTACAGGGCATTACAGCACTACATTGTACAATCTACTTATGAACAGATGTTATAAGGCATTGTAAGCCCTTTCTTTATAAACTTTATATACTTGTAATTTATAATGTACTTATAAGCTATTATACAGGCTTATGACAGTCATTATAAGATATTATGCATGTCTTATAATGCATTATGATTGCATTTATAATGCGTTATGAATACAGGGTTCATAGGAACTGTTACAATGTTTTTTTTGTAGTTTCTCACCAGGCCATTGCAGCTATAGCATGAATAGAAGGTGGTCATGCATGGTAACATTAACACGATTATGCCGAGGGTACATAATTAAGCCGACCATTATACAAAAGCACCGCACCATTAAGTTAACGTCCATCTTAATGGTATGGTGCATTCTGCCGCGTGTGCTGATATTGAGTACAGCTGTAACTGCAGTGATATTACAGCTGTGTTGTTTATATACTGCATGTGTGTGTAATACAGTGAGTTCAGAGTGAGGCTCGTGAGGCTCTGCTCCGTGTGTTTAGACTGCCTCACACTTTTTTCATCGCACAGTAACAAGGTCAGGCATGAGCTCTCACGCACATACAAACTCAGTCACGTGTGTACATACATTCACACACTCTCACACACACACACACACACACACACACAATACCTAAAAAATCGTTCGAGTTAAAGGAGTGAAAAAGGCTAGGTTGTGGAAACCCCCGGAGGTCACAGTGGCAGAGCCAGCGGGTGGCACAGCAGGGCACGCTGGCACTGCCATACTCACAGCAGCCCGGTGCTGGGTCTGAGGGTGAGCGTGAGCAGCACAGGATAGTGGATGTTCTCATCGTACACCTCCTTCCCCTCAGTTTTCATCTGAAAACACAGAAATAAAAAACAGAAATAAAACTGTTTGTTGGACTGGAATTGTGAGACAAATTTAGCTAGCCTTAACAGTTATTTGACTCAAACAAAACGTAATTTTCTAAAGAAAAACAGTTCAATGATAAATAATACAATTGATTACATTCAAATCAATCAGCCAAAACATGATACAATAGTTCAGCCAAGTAAAAACTGGATTTACTAGTTCAACATTGCTAAAAACACTGGATTTAAACACTTACCAACCCCGGAATCGTCCCTCAACTAGCTGAGAACACATCTAGATCTTAATTTGGTTTGTACCAGGCAATGTGCTTCAGAACATCATATGCTTCATATGATTTACTTTATATACAGTACTTATATAAAAATAACATCCAGTGTGCATTATTAGTGTTATCCCAGCATTTCCCAATTCAAATCAATCAGCCGAGACTTTAATGCATCGTTAGTGCATCTTTAAATAATAATAAAAAAAAGACTTCTATTACTAACTTACTCGTTACTCCTATTTAATTTCAGCTCATTTTCATTCTGGCTTCTCATCATTCAAAAAAAAAAAAAAAAAAAAAAAAAAAGGCTGAAAGACGGAGCCTAATTATTCAACGTTAACATTGTAATATAACATTACAGTCATTATGGCTTTTAGTAAAATGTGTTTTGGGGGGGTAGTGGGGTAGTGCACTATAGGACCCCGTGGCGAGGCCTATGCTTTTGTCCTTAATGCCATTTTTCCCCCCTGACATTACTTAATTTTTCCTTTTTGTTTAAATAAGTACTTTTACACTTTTTTCTTGAGTAAAAACCTTAAAACATCTACAGAACTATTTTTAAACTCTAGTAACTATACTTCTACCTGAGTAATGAATTTAAATACTTTTGACACCTTTGGTCTGAACCACATTGTCACCCCTCTATACGTCCTGCGTTTTTAGCTACGTTAGTCTAGCGTCTCATAGTGTTTACTTTCCTAAATTACTGAATCACATTCCTTAAAGCAGCTTTGCAGCATAGGCAAGATATTACATGACTAAATAATAAACTAAACAGAAAATCTAATTATTATTAGATATGAAATTACAGTTTGTAATGTTTTATTTACATTCCTGATTCCTTTATGAGATGTGCTGTATTATGGTAGCGCCAAGCTAAAATCCACCACACTGCCAGCTGATTGTGGCTCTTGTTTAACCACAGACATTTAAAGAAGCCAACAGGCATGTAAGGTTTACTCTACCTTTATTTGAACTTTTTTTCTAAGAGATGGTCTGTTATTCTGTAAGCTCTTTGCTAAGCTGCTCAGTCTTCTCTAATAAGGGCTGATTATACACTACTGCTCAAAAGTTTAGGATCACTTGCAAATTTCCTTCTTTTTAATGGGATTTGATCATGCAATTCACAAACAATATTGACCATTTCACAATTAATTTGACTGTATCAGATGATGTTTAAAGAATAAAAATGTTTGTATTAAAGCCTATTTTTGTATACAGGCTTATTTTGCATATAGTCCTGTTATCAGCCATTCTCGGTCCTCTGCCTAAATCTCCTGGTATGGCCACCAATCCAAGTTAAGGATGTTATTTCTTTCTCAATTGTGATGCACAGCTGAAAAACATTAATAATAAAAAAATAAGCATAAAAGGGAGCACAATATTCTAGGTTAGTTTAATATCTGAAGCATCAGCAGTTCTAGGCTTGCTTACAGCCTCAAAATGGGCAGAAAGAAACAACTTTCTTTAGAGACCCATCAGTCCATTGTTGTGTTCAGTAAGGAAAGCTACTCAATGCAAAATATTGCCAAGAAACTGAAAATATCTCACCTCTTTTCAAGGAGGGACAACAACTTGCTCTAACAAGGACATATACAAAAGGAGTGGGAGGCCCCGATGCACAACTGTGCAAGAAGACAAATATCTTAGAGTGTGCAGTTTGAGAAAAAGAAAGATGCCTCACAGGCTGTCACTGACAGCTGCACTAAATGGAACTCGTCAAACACCAGTGTCGGCATCAACGGTCAAGAGGCGAATTCAGGATGCTGGACTTGCCTTGATTGGCAGAATTGCCAAGAAGAAGCCATACCTCACACTGGCCAATACAAAGAAAATTGATGGGGTTTTGTGGTCTTTGGATCAAAGAGAATAACATTTGTGAGGTGCAGAACCAATAAAAAGATGCATGACCAGTGCTTAATGCCATCTGTCAAGCATGGTAGCGGTAGCATGATGGTCTGGGGATGCTTTGGATGTGGTAAAATAGGAGATTTATACAGAGTGGAAGGGATCTTGTAGAAAGAAAGCTACCACAGGATTTTGCAATGCCATGCCATACCCTTTGTGGCCCAATTTCATTCACAAATGTGATAAGTGTGTTTCCATTGAAAAAATTCACTGTGATCCCAAACTTTTGAGCGGTAGTGTGTGTAGTTGCACAGAAAATAAAGTTTAAAACCCTTTATAAAAGTGTACTATTTCCTTTTTAAAGTGGTAAATTATGAAGCTATATTCACACATCCACTGCACTTCTGTGCTTTTCTGAGAGGTTTCATAACATCCCTGTTTGTTCCATAATTTCAGTCTCACTCAGCTTGTAGCCACCGCTGTGAACAGCATGTTGCCCTATTTACAGTGGATTGCAAAAGTATTCATAGCTCTTAAACTTTTTCACATTGTGTCACCTTACAACCACGTGCATTTAAATTTGCCCATTTTTAAAGCTTAAAATCTGATAGTTCATGTATGTTTGTTTAAGCATACATAAACATATTTGCACTGTTTTGTTTGCTTCAAGTAAATAAAAAAAAATGCTATAAATATATTGTTTCCATTAACATATTTAGTAAGAAATTATTTTCCTTTAAGAAGTGCAGGCTAGTACAATATAAGACTTTTACAGTAACATTTTACAAGAAGTGTCACAAATAAAAGTACTTACACCAGTAATAAAAATTATTGAATAGTTAGGTAATGTCTCACTAATTACTAGTTGACACCAGGGAACACAATATTAATCATTACTAAATTACTAAGCATCACTAAGTAATGCTTAAGGATGTTGTTAATATAATAATGATGAATTGAGACATTAATTAAAACATCTGTTATTTATAATAATGTCTTAACTAGTTTTACTTAATCATTAGTTGGGTAAGTACTGTTAATTAATGTATCTGTATTGTAAAGTGTTACCACTTGTACAAACATATTTTTGTGATAAAATGTTATGTTTAGATTTTTTTATTTTCATTATTATTAAAACGGTAAGAGACAACCTGAATTATGTAGGGTTATTATTATTATTATTTTTTTTTTATCTCCATTGCCAAAGTATTGGTTTGGGACACTTAAATCAAAATGATTTGTACTTAATACTTAAAATCAAATGATTTGGACTCGGGGGTAAAAAATGTGATCAGCACATCTTTAGTTATATTTAGATATATGGTTGGTTATATGTTAGAAGGCCTCAAATGATAAGGTAGACCTGCAGCTTACACACAGCAAACTAGTGGTAGTGCATTTTTTTGTACCACTTTAAAATAAGACTACCTTTATAAAGGGTTTATAAATGGTTTACAATTAGTTTATTAATGGTTACTAATTAGGTTGTAAATGCCTTAAAAATCATTAATAATCAGTTATAACACATACGTAGAAAGGGCAACAATATAGATTGCTGTTGGTTCACTATTTGGCAAACAACAGGTCATTGTTGCCCTTTCTATGTATGTGTTATAACTGATTATTAATGATTTTTAAGACATTTACAACCTAATTAGTGACCATTAGGGGTGGGCAATATTATATCGTATACAATATATCGAGACAGAAATATCGTGATATTAAAAATCCATATCGTGATAATAGAGATGTTCTGTCTTAAAAGTAGTCTATTATTTACTGTGAAGCTTTATGTGTATTTATTGTTTAATTGTTTTATTTTGCAGTTCATATGCATGCACTAAATATTCTGCAATGTTATTTTCTTCATTATATTATTTTATGCTATATTATTTATTTTGCCACATTATGAATATTCTGTTATACTCTTATACTATATTCCTGAAATTAATTAATTATTTTTCTGTTTTCCTATATCGCCAAGTATATCGTTATCACAAAAATACCCTAAAATATTGTGATATTATTTTAAAGCCATATCGCCCACCCCTAGTGACCATTAATAAACTAATTGTAAACCATTTATAAAGCCTACTTTAAAGTGGTACCCATTTTTTTCATAATTAATTAATAACTATTAGCCTCCAGTTCAAAATTGTAAAAGCTGAAATATTTAGACACTAAATGAGTCTTAGCTGATCAGCTACGTGTGATATAAAGGAGAACGCTGTGTAAATGAGATTTCTGCAGAACTAACAGCCAGTCCTGATTTATCTTGTTTTTACTCCTGTTGCTTCCACCCCTGTTAGACACGGCTCATCTCAGAGCCACCCGGGCCACAGTGAGCGAATGGGAACAGACACACTAACTGCTTCACAATGACTCATTTAGAGCCGAGGTGTCTGCATGAAGAACGTCAGCGAACCCCGGCTGCGCTTCAGGCCCCCAGGCTCCATTTTCTGCTAACAAATGCGGCATTATTGCCACCCTCTCCCTCTCTGCCAGCAGGCCGGCCAGCCCTGCCACGTCCCAGCCAATCGGTTCGCCCGCAGGCTGGCCCGCGCGCTCCGCCGTGAGGACTGTGCTCTCCTGTTATAAAAATCAGAGCCTCCATACAGCCACAGAAGCTGACGTGCACACACTGCTTACAAAAGCCTGGGCTCTGGAGGAGAATCACACACACACAAAGTGGAAAAGAAAGAAAGGAAGTGCAACCGAAAGTCAACAAGCAGGATTCAAGTGCTCCAAAACTAATGCAAATGCATATCTGGGTCACATGTGCAACTACAGACATTCCTCTGTGTTGCTGGACAAATACTGTGCATTATATAATATACAGCTCTGGAAAAAAATAAAAGACCACTTAAATATAATCTTTTTAATATTTTCTTAGATTTTACCAAATTGAAAATCTCTGAAATATAATCAAGAAGAAGAGATGGATGATCACAAGCCATCAATCCAAACTGAACTGCTTGAATTTTTGCACCAGGAGTGGCATAAATTTATTCAAAAGCAGTGTGTAAGACTGGTGGAGGAGAACATGATGCCAAGATGCATGAAAACTGTGATTAAAAAACAGAGCTATTCCACCAAATATTGATTTCAGAACTCTTAAAACTTTATAAATACTTTTCTTTGCATTATTTGAGGAATGTTGTCAGCTGACATACTGTTGCTGAACCTAGACCTGACCAACTGCAGCATCAACCCACATCATTTACTTAGTTAAAACTAGGTGGCGACTATTTTTAGGGCAGGCAGTGTATAAGACGATCCGTCCAACTTTATAATAAATGTCTCTTAAACAGTGTAGTTACACTGAAATAACATATGTAAAATATGCTTAGTTACAGATTAATTACAGTTTTAGAGGTTATGTAAGTGCACATCAACATCATTTTTGACTCAGACTTGTGGTGTGTGTAATAGGGTCGTAAAGTGTACTTTCACGTGTAATAGGGCATGTGTAATTGTGTTAAGTCATGTAAAAATGTATATTTCTCCAACAGGTGTTGTTTGGTATTTCATTAGGAATGTGATTGTGAATACTGAATATCATTATTCAGATTTTAGATTTTATATGGAAGGACCGACAAAATATAAATATGTGTAATGACACAACCTGTACTGTAACTGCAATTAATCTGTACATTTTTTCCTTCACCAGTAGTTACACTGTCATTACATGGATTGTTTATTTATAACTACACTGTTATGGTATTGCTCAAAGAACCATTGTTAGCACCTGTTCAAGCAACTACTTTTAAGAGTGTAGACAAAAAGTTAGCAAGCTATGAATGTCATAAACGCATGAAGAAAATAAAGCAAATGCAATGTTTGCTACATTCTAGTTCAAAAACAATGTGTCCAGTTTCTCAAATACAGTGAAATGAGAGATTAATAATTACTGTGAGGCAAATGTTTCTGAAAAGTCTGAAAGAAAAGCCCTCCTAACAGATATTTGTTTTCCAACAGACATTACAGCAACTTCTAAATCATTTGGTTTATCTCATGTTTTACAGTGTAAAATACAAAACAAATACATAAATACAAAGTTATAAGGTAGAACGTAGAAGTTTACTACATATTGCTGTAACTACATACTGGGACTACATATTGTTGACAATGTCTAATATGCTTGCAATTCCTTTTAAGAAAATTCCATAATTTTGTTTTTTAAGTGATGATAGTTATTTTACTTTTGTCAATTTTTAAAACCAATAAATCTTTGCTGGTAAACTTCCGCAAAAATGAGATTAAGATTAAACGTAAATGGCTAAACTCTAACATATTGGTCATTATTCTCAAGCTGACTACTGCAATAGTAAATAAAGCCATGTTAGGTAGAGTTTTGATTTGGGAATTGATTCAATCAGCTCTAAAGGATTTATTAACAGCATATTAGATAAATGTCCATCAAAATGACCATATACTGATTTTTTTTTCATTATTTAGAGACTGTTTTATATTGTTTGCTATTCTGTTTGTACTTCTGTACGTTTGTATGTATTTATGTTTGTCTGAGCTGAAGAGAAATGGTCTTGCACACTTGTAAAAATCCATAAAAATGCATCACAAAAATGTTATTAAAAGTTAAGTGTTGTTAGTGTGTTTTTACTGGTTTGATCAAAGTGTATTGCAATGTATTGCAAAACTAAGTACATTTAAATTCAATAGTTTGGAATCGACACTCCTGATTGAATTAAATCACACCATGCTTATGTTACTACTCTGATCGGCACTGTTGTCCTGTGGCAGACACTTCTAATACCTCCCAGACGAGGAGCTGATTGGTTGGGAGATTCACGCCTGATCTGCAGGGGAAAGAAACTCACAGCTACAGTAGATAAACTCACACTGTACGAACACCGTCATCACACACACACACACACACGCACACACACACACACACACACCGTTCTCCACCTCTCTCTCTCTCTCTCTCTCTCTCTCTCCTCAGCCGCTGGAGGAGGACGGATGAAAGACTCCCCTCTTGCCCTTCATGTGCGTTATCTCTCCCTCCACTCTCTCTACACAGCGGCCGGTGGTTGAACCCGTGACCTCTCGGTAATCAGGGCGACCAGCCGGCCAACACTAAACCCACTGCAGAGACCCACACATTCACATTCAAATCTCACACCCCAGAGAGAGAGAGAGAGAGAGAGAGAGAGAGAGAGAGAGAGAGAGAGAGAGAGATATTAAGAAGAGGGGTGCATGATGAGAGAAAACTGGGAAGAATAATGGGCAGACAGGAAAAGCAAACTATTTTATAATTGTTCATATTTTTAATTTATGTAAATTTGCTACATTGCCTTTTTCTCCTTTCCTTTACATTTACATTTTTTATGTAATAATTAACAAATCCAAATGTGTGTTTGGCACATGTGTTTTTAACCATGTAGGTATTTTTAATAACTACTCCAACTTTTTCTTTATTATATACAGGTCAGGGAAAAAAAGAGACCACTTAAATGTTTCTTAAAGAGTTTCTCTGATTTTACCAAATTGAAAACCTCTGGAATATAATCAAGAGGAAGATGGATGATCACAAGCCATCAAACCAAACTGAACTGCTTGACTTTTTGCTCCAGGAGTGGCATAAAGTTATCCAAAAGCAGTGTGTGAGACTGGTGGAGGAGATCATGCCAAGATGAATGAAAACTGGGATTAAAAACCAGGGTTATTGCACCAAATATTGATTTCAGAACTCTTAAAACTTTATGAATATGAACTTCATTTCTCATTTTCTGCAAATAAATGCTCTAAATGACTATTTTTATTTGGAATTTGGACAATATGACAAAATGTATTAGAACAGGGTGATATGGCAAAAATACAGCTCTGGAAAAAAATAAGAAGCCACTTCAGTTTCTGAATCAGTTTCTTGGATTTTGCTATTTATAGGTATATGTTTGAGTAAAATAAACACTGTTGTTTTATTTTATAAACTACAGACAACATTTCTCCCAAATTCTAAATAAAAATATTGCCAGTTAGAGCATTTATTTGCAGAAAATGAGAAATGGCTGAAATAACAAAAAAGATGCAGATAATCACAGTTTTCATTCATCTTGGCATGTTCTTTTCCACCAGTCTTACACACTGCTTTTGCATAACGTTTTTGGATAACTAGCCACTCCTGGTGCAAAAATGCAAGCAGTTCATCCTTCTCTTGATTATATTCCAGAGGTTTTCAATTTGGTAAATTCAAAGAAACTCATCATTTTTTAATGTATTTCTTTATTTATGTACATATAGAATGACAGAGAGAGAGGGAAAGCAAAAGAGAAGATGCAGGAAAGAAAGATGGGAAGAGAGAGAAAGAGAGTAAGAGAGAGTAAGAGTGAGCGAGAGAGTGAAAGTAGGCGAGCTTGCAAAAGGTGAAAAGTTTAACAAGCAAAGCTGTTCCTCCTGATCAGAGGCCGCTAATCAGCTTCATGGGTGGCTGGATAAATCGGCTCGTAGGTTTTAATCGCGCGGCTGCTGAGATGCAAGTCATTTATTTTATTGCTACTTTCACCCCTCCTTCCCCCTCCCGCCCCCTTTTTTTCCCCCCCACTTTTTTTCTCGTCTTCTGAGAGGCTCCTAAGAGAACGAGGGATAGACTGAACATCAGCAGGTTTGAATCACAGGCCCCAGAAAGCAGTGGACAGATGGATGGATGGATGAAGAAGGAGTGGAGAAAAAGACACTCGGGCTAAGGGAAGCGGGGAGGACTCTGAGGGGGTTAGGATAGTGTGTGTGTGTGTGTGTGTGTGTGTATTGGGGGGAGTTGTCAAAATTAAAATTCATGACTCTCCTCACCACCATTTGAGTAACAAGATTAAGACGGGCGGGCGGAAAATAGCGGCATTATCAGGCGGCTTGCAGTCCTCCAGCTGCTGGGGCTCTATTCCAGAACAGTGGGGATAAGAGGATAACACGCAGCCCCCTCGCCGCAGCCCCGCACTGCTGAGAGCACAGCACAGCCCCACACACCCCTACACACACACACACACACACTGCATCATCATCCTCCCGACTTCCATCAACACCACACACTGTCTGCATGGGGAGGTTTAGGGGGTCAAAGGAAACGCCTCAATCTCCAGGACATCAGAGACTGCAGCTGAGGAGTGAGAGACATGTGGGAGTGTGAAAACAAATCCACACACACAAACACACACATTCACACACACACACACACTCTTTCTTAAACACACACACTTACACAAACACACACATGAAATCACATGCAAATATCAGGCATCAAGTCTGGACTTGCATTATGTCTACTTTGGCATCAGGGTTAATACACAGACATGCCACACACATCATGGGACAGGAACTAGTTATAGTGTCCCATGACTTTTGCCACAGCTAAAGAAAGCTGCACTGACCTGCAGGATATGCAGATTAACCCTCCTGTTATGTTACGGGTCAAAATTGACCCGTTTTAAAGTTTGAAAATCTAGGAAAAATAGTTCTAAACTAACTACTTCTAACCTCATTTCCTTCTTCCCCTCCTTCACTTCTCTATCCCTTTATTTCCCTTTGACCTCCTTTAGACCCTGCCTAAAGTTGTTTTTACCTTTAAACTTCTATTACTTTTGTACTTCACTATTGTAAGTCGCTTTGGACAAAAGCATCTGCCCAATGTAATGTAATGTAATGTAATGTAATTGAAGCATTACCTGTTAGAGGTAAGGAACACCATTGCACTAAATATTTTTAGAATAATTAGTAATGAAATTGGTAATAAAATGTTCACACTGTTTGTTAGGATTTTTTTTTTTGTTTCAAACATTTTTTGGATGATTAAACATACACCGTGTCAATATGACCTGGGAACACCATTGTTGTTCCTGACAGATGAACAGAACAGGAGGGTTAAGCCTTGTCACGTTGTCTTGCCATGAGAACGTTGGCCAGTGTTTAGCCTTATTCACAAGACAACACCTCACAACTTATACAGGTGTGGACATTCTTTGAGGTAAAACATTTTGATTAGTTTACATACTGCTTATTCCATGATGTCTGGAAAAATGAGTGAACTTACACAAAAAAAATAGGCCTGTCACAATAATTACATTATTGACTTATCGTATAATATATTGGCATAACTTTAATTATTTGACTTATCGAGAAAGTCCCATAAATGTAAATTAGTCTGTATGTCAACTATACAACTTATTTTATTATTATTTAATTTTGTTTATATAAGGTATAGGCCTGTCACAATAATCACATTATAGACTTATATATGTGCAATGTACAGATTTGTACACAGTAACTGGGTTTTAATTAAGTTTTTGGTAACACTTTCTATGAATGTCATCTCTATAAGCGCGTTATAATGCATTCATAAGGCATAATAAACATGGCTATACACATTTATTAAAAAAAAATATAATTCATCATAGTCATGTTTATTATGCATCATGAACTGCGATTGTATTGCATTAATAGCTGTGTTTATAACGTATTACAGTACGTCAATACCAAGAAACTCCACAAGTCCCAGCTTGCAGAGACATTAGAGACATTATGACTAAAAAAGCTTCCAACTTATAAACACACCCTCAGTAATCCTATAATATTAGTTATAGTCAGTTATAATGTATTATAACAGGTCTTTGTGTGCTCCAAATAAAGTGCCAGATTTTCATTGTGGGACTAGATTATTAACGATAGATACATACTATTTTAACATGCATATTATAACACAAAGCTTATAATGTATTATGATCACAAGTCATAATGCTTAATAAACTTGGCTTTAATAGGTTATGCATTTTGATAAATATTTATAGCCATGTTTATCATGCCTTACGAATGCATTATAATATGTTATGGATGTGGTTATAGAGTCTAATAGAAATTACATTCATAAAAAAGTGCTACCATGTTTTTCTTAGCGAGAAGAGAACTTGAATGCCCAAAATGTTAACTACAAACTAAAAACAGCAAAGGATATTTTTTAAAGTTTTATTGCAATTCGAATGCCTGAATATTCTTAAGAATTTAAAATATTACTCTTTAAAACTAAGCAATTGTATTATTATGCTGTTACTCCTTCAAGACGCTGAGAAAACCTAAATTCCAGGTGACTCTCCCTCATGAAGACACTGAGATTAAAATACCAAGAGTGTGCAGATCTGTCCTCAAAGATAAATGTGCTACTTAGAAAAAAACTAAAGTATCTAAACTATATTCTGGTTTGTACTTACTTTACTTTATGTTCTGCATGTGCTTGTGTATAAGTTTAATTAATGTCTTGAATATTAAATTTACAATGTAAAAAACAACAACAACAAAAAAAAAAAACATTTTTTTGACTGGTATAGTATATGTTTGATGGGGCACACTGAACATAGGTCTAATCTGGATCTAAGTCTATGCATAAAAAATAGCAAAAAAATAAAATAATAAAATAAATTAAAAAAGTACAAATGTTGTTGTTTTTTTTAAATGGTCTGGACATTTTTGTCCCCAAAATGTACAAAAACAAATATGCATGAGCACACACACACACACACACACACACACACACACACACACACACACACACACACAGGTCTGGGTATTCATCCAAAGATAAGAAGTGGGCCTTAATCACCTTCAGATATGATGAGGCCACTTCAGTCTGCACTGCTATCACACACACAGCAGTAATATCCTGCTGACATGTCCAAGAAGCACACACACACACACACACACACTCATACTGTGTTTCATGTAAAATCTCTTTCCCTGTGCTCTCTCTCTCTCACACACACAGGCAGTAGTAGGACACTTGACTCAGCTCTCTTGGCCTCTCACTGTTATCATCATTATCCACACAGTGGCATAGTAGGTGGCCCTGTTTCTTGTGCAGAAGGCTCCTATCAGTCTTCAGGTGCCCCACGCTGCTATATATGTGTGTGTGTGTGTGTGTGTGTGTGTGTGTATTCAGCTGTAGGTATAACTCTGGGAGAATGCATCATCCATACATAAAGCACATATAAAACAGCATAAATAACCATGCTAGGCAGATATTGAAAGCAATACGAGTTGAAATGAAATGGCATGTATCTGTTATCCATCCTTTACACACACACACACTCCCTCTATGCTCTTCAGGCCGGAGGGTATTCAATAGTCAAGATGTTTCAGCTATTGTGTTAACCCTTTCACAAGAACACCACTTTCTCCCAAGAGGATCCGAACATTCAGCGTTGAGCGCCTCCCCAGAATGCACTCTTTTTTTTTTAATCTTTTTCTGTTTCACATCAAGTAATGCAGATGTTGTTGCAATGATTTGATGATGATCTATCAACACAGATTACAGGTATGTTCTAGGTATATTAGAACATACCTGTGAAAGGGTCAATAATATAATATAATATGTTAACAGTGACAGTGAAGAAACCTAACCTAACTGAATAATTGAGAACAGAATTTTATACCAATAGTCATAAGATGTACATAAACAGTACGAAAAAAAAAACTAATCACGAGTTACCTGTTTAAGTTGTGAGGTGCTCTCTTGTGCCAATTGTGAAACAATTTTATGAGAACAATTCTGCCCATCTTGCATAATAGATTCATTTTTTTTTTTTACTCTATTATTTTTATCTCAGGGCAGGTTTTTGTTTTGAGTTTAACTGAGAGCTTTAATGAAGGAAATAAACACTAGCGTAGCTCCATATTCCATACTCCAAATGTGCTGTGTGTGTGTGCTCGTGTGAAAGTGAAAGAGACAGAGCGAGAGAGAGTGAGACAGAGAGAGTGAGAGAAATTTAAACAGAGAGACAGAGAGAGATAGACTGTTAGAGATACTGAGAGAGACTGAGCGAGAGAAAGTGAGACAGAGAGAGTGAGAGAAATTTAAACAGAGAAAGAAAGACAGAGTGAAAGTGAGACTGAGAGCGAGAGAGAGACATTGTGAGAGAAACTGAGAGAGACTAAGCGAGTGAGAGCGAGAGAGACTGAGAGAAATTTAGACTGAGAGAGAGAGAAATTGTACAGATTGTACAGAGAGACAGATTGTAACAGATACTGAGAGAGACTGAGCAAGACTCAGCAAGACAGGATCAGAGAAATTGTGGGAGAGAGACAGTCAGAGAGACAGTGAGAGAGTGAGAGAGTAAGAACGAGAGACTGAGAGATTATGAAAGAGAAAGAGAGAGAGAGAGAGAGAGAGAGAGAGACAGAGAGAGATAGATTGTGAGAGCGAGACAGTCAAAGAGACAGTCAGAGATTGAGAAAGAGTAAGAAAGAGTAAGAACGAGACACTAAGAGAGATTATGTGGGGGAAAGTGAGAGACAGAGTGAGAGAAAGACAGAGATTGTAAGAGAGAGACACATTTAGAGAGACAGTAAGAGAGAGAGAGGCAGCGAGACAAATTTTGTGGGAAAGAGACAGTCAGAGAGACAGTAAGAGAGGGAGGTGTGCTCCTCTCTCTCAGTTTCTCTGTGTCTCTCTCCCATGGGACATGACACTAGTTTCTGTCCCATGACATTTGTGCAAGTGTCAGTGTAAATCCACTGTACTGCAATCCAGTGAATCACTGGCCCAGGACATTCAAGTCACAAAGGCAAAAAGCTCTTTCTCTCTCTCTCTCCCTCTCTCTCTATCCTTTATCCATCTCTCAGCTTCACATCTCTCTCTCTCTCTCTCTCTCTCTTTCTGACCACTGAATTCACTCCCCCTCTTTCCTGTAGCCGCAGAAGCTGCTTGCCTCCGTTTGTTTTGCGAGCGCTTGCCTCCGGCCGCCCACAGCTGCCGGTAGAGTGGCCACTCAAAGGACCTTGGGCAAAAAAAGGGCCTCAAATTACTCAGTGCCAGGGTCCTGCTGGCAGGCCCATTTTCTTCAGGCATGGGCAGGGCCACCCGTCAGGCCCTCGGGGCCTAATGGGTCCTGACAGCGTCCTCCGCAGCTAAAAATGGCAGCCGTAGCCGTCCTGTCAATGCCAGTTAACCAGCTGGACTCCACGCCCGCTGCCGCCCGGCCACGGTGCTGATGGGCAAGGCGGCACGGGCAGTGCCCACCGCGCGCGTGTGAGGGTTTTTTCTGCAGGGTCATTGTGCTTCTACTTACTTAGAGTTCAGCTTCTCAGAGTGTTGCCTTTGAGCTTGAGGCTTCCATGTGCGGCCGAGTTCCGGAGATGGAGAAACACCTGCACACGCTGTGCCCAGATAAACAGCACCTACGGCTGCTGGCACTTTAGAGTTTGCTGAAAGATCAGTGTGCACATACACACACACACACACACATTTACCACACATGGTACTGAGTGTGTATAAGTGTGTGGGTTTGCGTGTCCTTAGCAATACCAAGCTTTATGCTGTTTTTTTTTTGTTTGTTTTTTTTTTTTTTACATTTTGAGTAACTTTTTCTAGAAGTAACTAAAAGATCAAGGTCATACAGGTCATGTCATATACCTTAAGGCAGTTCAACACCTGCCTGTATGCTGTCTGTCACAATAATACAGTGAAATATAAAAAGAATTCTTTGGTCACAAGATAAAATTGTTGACAGGCTCCAAGGCCGACTTAGTGTGATTAAACACGAGGAGAATTCAGGTCCAGAAACAGACAAATAAAGAACGAAAAAACAAAGCTATTGCTCCAAGTTACAATCTTATATAACAGATATAACAGATAACACTGCCCAGGGACCTTCACATACCAAAACTAACTGCCATCTACTGGACAAACAATTAGCCTACTGACCTCAAGTTTCCCTCGGGGAACGGACATTACATTTTGCCCTCTTTTCCCGAGCTAAGAATGGCTTTAAACTTCGTGCAATGTCTCCCACATGTTCAGAAACATTTTGGCAGCACAGATGCCTTTGAATTTGCCCAGGATTTCATCTACAGAATCTTTAGTGTTTTCTATAGTTCTAAGTTTTCTATAAACCATTCATTTTTGCACTACTGCATACAGGGGTTGGACAATGAAACTGAAACACCTGGTTTTAGACCACAATAATTTATTGTATCGACGGATAGTTCTGATGGAAACAGGAGAGTTGAGGTGCACATTGAATTCTGTTGTGATTTGAGCAGCCATGGTTTTACATTTTTTGGATACAATCCGGATTAGCACCCGAACATCCCTTTTAGACAGATTCCTCTTACAGCGTTCACAGTTAATCCTGTTGGATGTGGTTCGTCCTTCTTGGTGGTGTGCTGACATTACCCTGGATACCGTGGCTCCTGATACTTTCTGATATTTTTCTTGGCCTGCCACTTCTGGGCTTAACAAGAACTGTCCCTGTGGTCTTCCATTTCCTTACTATGTTCCTCACAGTGGACACTGACAGGTTAAATCTCTGAGACAACTTTTTGTATCCTTCCCCTGAACAACTATGTTGAACAATCTTTGTTTTTAGATCATTTGAGAGTTGTTTTGATGAGCCCATGATGCCACTCTTCAGAGGAGATTCAAATAGGAGAACAACTTGCAATTGGCCGCCTTAAATACCTTTTCTCATGATTGGATACACCTGGCTATAAAGTTCAAAGCTCAATGAGGTTAACAAACCAATGTTGTGCTTCAGTAAGTCAGTAAAAATTAGTTGGGAGTATTCAAATCAATAAAATGATAAGGGTGCCCATACTTTTGCACCGGTCAAATTTTGGTTTAATGCATATTGCATATTATATCAAACTGAAATGGCTGTTGCAAACACCCATGGGTGCCCAAACTTTTTCATATGACTGTATGTAACTGAAAATAGTGCCCAACTAAGCCACAAATAATGCTTTTGGAGGCACTATGTTTAGTCTGCCTTTGAATAGCTTGAAAATTGCTTGAAAAATAGCTCAATCATATTTACTCTCTGAGGCATTTTAAGGTCTTTTTTTAGATTGAAAACCAACCAAGACTTTTTTTAAGGATTAATGGACACACTGACTTTTTGTAGTGTTCTAATTAGAGGCTGTAGACCTTTTGATTCTCTGCATATTTAATTATCCTTCTTTTACCCTGTTCTTCAGAAATCCTGACCCCACAGAAGAGACCACCACAGAGCAGGTGTTATTATTTGGGAGGTGGATCATTCTCAGCACTGCAGTGACAGTGGCAGCATGGTGGTGGTGTGTTAAGCCGGCTGTACACTGGATGAGCAGCGCTGTGCCGAGCGAGCTGTGCAGAAAGCTCTGTGCAGTCCCGGGCAGCACCGTGGCTGAAGTCAGAGCTCTGCAGTGGATGGTTGGTTTATCGAGAAAATATTTAAATGAAGAAAGTTTTCAAGGAGTTTTATATATAGTTGAATATACAGTGGTTTGATATAGTTCGGACACCCCTGAAAATTTTCATGATTTTCCTTTATAAATCATTGGTGGTTCTGATCAGGAATTTCAGTTAAATATATTATATAACATTTGTGATATTTGAAAAGTGAAATGTAGTTTAGAGGATTTACAGAAAGTGTGCAATAATTATTTAAACAAAACTAGGTAGATTCATTGATTTGAATACATTTAGCACTAATTAGAAGAACACACAATTTGTTTGGTAAGCTCATTGACCCTTAACCTACAAACACAGGTGAATTTAATTATCATAAAGCGTTAAATTGGCCAAGACCGGCAACATGTGAGATGCAAAACAAAGCTCTCAAATGACCTGAAAACAAAGACTGTTTAACATCATGGTTTAGGGGAAGGATACAAAAAGCTTCATCAGAGATTTCAGCTGTCAGTTTCCACTGAGAGGAACATAGTAAGGAACTGGAAGACGATAGGAACAGATCTAGTTAAGGCCCGAAGTGGTAGACCAAGTAAAATCTCAGATAAACAGAGGAGAAGGATGGTGAGAACAGTCATCCTCAACCCACAGAACTCCAGAGCTCCAAAGACCTACAGCATCATCTTGCTGCAGATGGAGTCACTGTGCATCGTTCAACTATTCAGTGAACTTTTGCACAAGGAGAGGCTGTATGGGAGAGTAATTAATGCAGAAGAAGCCTTTTCTGTGCACACGCCACAAACAGAGTCACTTGAGGTATGCTAAAGCTAAAGCACTTTTAAACAAGCCAGCTTCATTTTGGAATAAAGTTCTGTGGACTGATGAAATTAAAACTGAGTTATTTGGAGGACGGTATGCATGGCAGAAGAAGAACACAACATTCCAAGATAAACACTTTACTGCTCCCCACAGTAAAATTTGGTGGTGGTTCCATCATGCTGTGAGGTTGTGTGGTCAGTGCAGGTCCTGAGAATCTTGTTAAAGTTAAGGGTCACATGGATTCCAGTCAATATCAGCAGATACTTGAGAACAATGTTTAAGAATCAGTGTTAAAGTTGAAGTTGCACTGGGGTTGGATACTTTAACAAGCCAACGACCCTAAACACTAAACTCTGCTCAAAATCTACTAAAACATTCATGCAGAGGAACAAGAACAACGTTCTGGAATGATCATCTCAGATCATCTCAGTCCCCAGACCTGAATATTACTGAAAGTCTGTGGTGTGATTTAAAGCAGGCTGTTCATGCTCAGAAACCATCAAACCTGAATAAACTGGAGACGTTTTGTAAAGAAGGATGATCCAAAAGACATTCTGCAAAAGGAGGATCTATTATATATTGACGTAATTTTTCTGTTGAGGTGCCTACATTTTTGCACCTGCCTAATTTTGTTTAAATAGTTATTGCACACTTTCTGTAAATCTTTTAAACTTCATTTCACTTCTCAAATATCACTTCAGTTCATCTGCTATAGGATATATATTTAACTGAAATTGCTGATCTGAACAACCAATGATTTATAAAGGAAAATCACAGTTAGTGTTTAAAATCTCTTTTTTTTGTGATGAACGAATAAAATCAATTCCACTGAATGTTAATAAGACTATTTCCTCCTCTTTTAAGGTTGCTATTTTGGAGACCCACATTTTGTGTGTGTGACAGTGAGTAAATAAATACATAAACTGTCTCTTCCTGAACTTTCACTTATAGCTGTCTGAAGGTTTCATTTAAAACACTCACCTTCATATGCAGGTCCCATATATGCGAGTCGTAGTTATCATAGCGACACACAAACAGTCCTGATTTCTCCGCCAGCCTGCAGAACTCTGTGAGTGTGTCTCCCCTGGTTGGAGCAAACACTAATGCTGTACCCTGTGAACATACACATACACACACACACACATATATAATTAAACAAACAAACAAAAATTACTTATTTTTATCAGTATCAAGAAAAGCCTGTGTTGTGCTGAATTCAGCATCCCCGCCAGGAAAAGCACCGCCTCACGGGAGCACGCACATACGTCTTCTTGGCTTTTACTTTTTTGAGAAAATGAAAATATCCAAGATGCTGTTCTAAGCTACGCTTACTCCTAAGTAATTACATAAAAAAATAGTAATGTCACCTGCAGCCTCTCCTGTGAGGGATTCCCTTTCCTGGCAGGGGTGCTGAATTCAGCACCATAGTAGTGCCGAAATCTGCACCCCCGCCATGAAAAGCACCCTCTCTCGGCTTTTTGATAAAAGCGTTTTAACTTTACTTAGAAATACAATACGGCTTTGTTATACTTAACAAACATCCCTAATATACTGTTGTTAATGGGGGCAGCAGTGAATTATTAAAATTTCAAAATTATTGAAAATATGACATCATTGCATATGCAAAATCGGTAACATTTCCTATGAACCCTGTGTTCATGATGCCTTATGAATGCATTCATAGTACATTATATGACATGCATAATACCATCATTACTGACTTAAATGAAGTGAATTTTCATATGCTTTATAAACATAAAGTCAATTTTATTCTGCCTCACTATATTATCTTGACAGTAATGACTGTATATAAGGCTTTATAATGTGTTACGCATTTGTATAAAAGCTTCATTTGAGAAATCATAGCTGCATATTATAATGCATTATACCAAAACATACCAAATCTGTGTTATAGTGCATTACAACACTACATTGTACAATGTTCTTGTGAACAGATATTATAAGGCATTATAAGCCCTTTCTTTATAAACCCTTATACTTGTAGTTTATAAAATGTTATGAATGTCGCTGTAAGTACTTATGAGTCATTATACAGGCTTATTACAGTCATTCTAAGGTATTATGCATGTCATATAATGCATTATAAATGCATTTATAATACATTATGAATACAGGGTTCATAGAAAGTGTTACCGCAAAATCTTTTAAATATTGTTTTTTCTGTAAATAAATAAAATGTACATCATGCAACTTTAACAGACAGCTGAACCAATCCTCACTCAGTCACCCAACAACCCCTTTACAATGACAGAGTAAAACAATTAGTCAATTATATGCATCTAAAAAGCATAAAGTAAAAAAAAACAACAGTTTCCTGCTGAAAAAAAAAACAGAGACAGAAATAAGAGTTTGACTTGCAGAATAAAGTGATGAGCACTGATTAAAGAGCTAATCTCAATCCGGCTGCCTCGTCTCCGTCCACCATTCCCACTCAGCGGCACGGACGCGCCATCAAACACAGCTCACCGCAAGTGGTGGTTTACATCATTACATTCTATTTGATTTCTCCCAGGTATTATATTAGATAATAAACAAAAAGATTAAAGCTCACCTAATCCAATCAATGGCTGCAAGCGCATCCCCACCCTTTATAGATCAACGGGCCTCGGACGGCCAGCCGTGCTAAGAGGATTACCCAAAGGTTCAAAGTTTCTTTGAAATCCTTCGGCTTTAAATATTATTTCATATTTTCTTGATCATATTATTGTTTTAATTAAATGGGGGCTGAGCTCGAATGAAACAAACAAACTACAAATGTGAGAAGAAGCGTTGGATGCCTCTCACTTCCGCAGCTTATTTTTAAATTATATTAGCCTTTAATTTGAGTTTGGAAGTGTGCTGGAAACACACACACACACACACACACACACCACAAACACACACACACACACACACTCTATTACAGCTGTGTTAATCTGTGTGTGTGAGAGTGAGAGAGAGGGAGAAAGCATGAGAGCGAGAGAGAGAGAGAGAGAGAGAAATAACAAGTCCAACTTTATTTTATTTCATTATAATAATTGTCATTAAAGCTGTGTGTTTTGTAGCTGCAGTCAGGCATGTAAGCACTGCACTCATGCTGTTGAACACTGGCGTTAATGATGTTCCATCTTAATCCTGAATAAAGCAGATGTTTCTCAGTCCTCTGCAGGTTATTACAGCGAGGAGATGATTGTGTTTATTTAATATTATCAGCCAATGAGAAGAAAAAAAAAATTATTACACTGTAAAATCAGTTCTTCATCCACTTCAACCTCTTTACTAACATACACCTGTACACATCTCAGAGAGACTACAGAGAGTGATGGAGGGGAAAAGAGAGTATGAGAGAGAGAGTGGACAGAGAGAGAGAGAGAGCGAACACAATAGAAAACATAAGACTGGGTGATAACTGAAAATAAAAAAACTGTAGAGGTTGGAAGATAGAAGGAGAAAAATCATGAAAGAAAAAGAGACAGAACGAATACAGAGAAAATAGGGAATAAACATTGAGACCATTAAGAGAAAAAAGAAAGAGAGACAGAAGCCTAAGAGGACAAATAATGGAAGAGTGACAGAAAGCGTTGAGAGTCATGAAAAAAACAAGAAACAACAAATCAAACAAAACAGTGAGAGGTGGATAAAGGTAAAATAAGAAAACGAAAGAGGAAAGACAGAGAGGATAAACAGAAAAATAAACAAATATAGTAACAGGAAAAGAAGAAGGAGAAAGAACAGGGAAAGAAAGAAGAAAGAAAGTTAAAACAGCAAGAAAATAAAAAAGAAAGAATGAAAGACAGAAAGAAAGAAAAATAGGTTGAAGTTGATAAAATGAGAAAACAAGACAAAAAACAGAACAAGAAGGTGAACAGATATATGTAAAATAGTGATGAAGGAGAGGAAGAATACGAGAAAGAAAGAATAAACAAGAAAAAAGTCAGGTAGAAAAGATTGAGCTGAGGAGGAAGAGATTAAGAGAGAGGAATACAACACATCTTCAAAATAAAAGAAACTGAGAAAGGGTGTGAGAGAGAGAGAGACAGAAAAAGAAGAACGAAAGAGGGAATGAGAGAGAGATAGAAAAAAGAAAGAGGGAAAGAGTGAGACAGAGAAAGAGACAAGAAGAAAGAAAGAGGTAAAGAGAGAGAAAGATGGAGAAAGAAAGAGAAGGAGAAAGTGAAAAGGAAAGAGAGAGAAAGACAAAGGAAAAAGAGAGGGAAAGAGAGAGAGAAGAAGAAGAGAGAAATAAATGGAGAGAGAAAAAGAAAAGGGGAAAGAGAAAGGGAAAGAGAGAGAGCACGAGTTTGGGGAAGAGAGAGAATTAGAAAGAGAGAGGTAAAGAGAGAGATGGAGAGAGAAAGAAAGAGAAAGAGAGAGGGAAAGAGAGAGAGAAGAAGAAAGAAAAAGAGAGGGAAAGAGAGAAGACAAAGAGAGAGAGAAAAGTAGAGAGACAAAGAAATGGAGAGAGAAAAAGAAAAGGGGAAAGAGAAAGGGAAAGAGAGAGAGCACGAGAGTTTGGGGAAGAGAAAGAATTAGAAAGAGAGAGGTAAAGAGAGAGTGAGAGAGAGAGAGACGGAGAGATGGAGAGAGAAAGGGAGAAAGAGAGAGCGCAAGAGTTAGAGAGAGAGAGAGAGAGAGGGAGAGAGAAGGAAAGTGAGAGATGGAGAGAGGGAGAAAGAGAGAGACGGACCAAGAAAAAGAAAGAGAGAGGGAGGGAGAGAGAGATAGAGAGAGAGAAGGAGAAAGAGAGAGGGAATGAGAGACAGGTACAGAGAGAGAGAAGGAGAAAGAGAGACAGATAGAATTAGAAAGAAAGAGGTAAAGAGAGAGATGGAGAGAGAAAGAAAGAGAAAGAGAGAGAGAGCGTGAGAGTTAGGGAGAGAGAGGGAGATTAGAGGTGTAAACATAAACATGGAAATCAC
Source organism: Astyanax mexicanus (assembly GCF_023375975.1). NCBI lineage: Eukaryota > Metazoa > Chordata > Actinopteri > Characiformes > Acestrorhamphidae > Astyanax > Astyanax mexicanus. The sequence goes on from NC_064414.1 coordinate 22,009,125, forward strand.
CATGATCAGTGAGCTTTCACAGCATGTGCTGCCCCACACCACCAAAACACTGACCAACCCCCTCATCACACACACACACACACACACACACACACACACAGTGAGAGAGAGAGAGAGAGAGCTGTGCCCTGTTTTATTATAAAGACATCCACTATCAAAGGCTGTACTTGAATAAAAAGCTTAGAGATAAATAGGAATCTGCCGCTATCTCTGAAGCCGTTTGATTCGCCGGGGCTCGGCGGCGGAGGCGGCGGCTCTTATCACAGGCCAGTAGGAGAAGTTGTGAGCTTTATGATTAATGCGGAGCATCAAATACACCACACAGCCCAATTCAAGATCCACACAATAAGTATTAAAGTATTACATGATATTAACCCTGCCATTCCATTACTCTCTCAATCACTGTGCACGCACTAATTACTGAGAGTACACACACACACACACACACACACTTACATCAGGTCGCAGTAATCTCCTTAGTGCATCAACCAAGTTGCCTCTGTACTGGTCCAGAAACAGGCTGTGAGAGACACGGGGGGAGAAAGAGAGAAAGAGAGAAAGAGAGAGAGAGAGAGATTAGAATGCATTTCAATGATAGTGGTGTGAGATAAAGCAGAAGGTTATTTATTTTTTGTTTACAACACAATTCCACTCTCACTCTGATTCACAACAGCATGTTTTATTCTCCTGCAGACACTTTCCAACACTTCTTTAGCCTTTTTACGCCCTTCTAACTCTCTCAGACAGTATGAAGAGCCAAAATACAGACCACAAACATACAGTAGTCGGGAATAGAAACATCCATTTTTCATCATTTTCTTTTTTTTTTTTTCATTACAAATATAATACATCATACTTACACTGTGTCCTATAATGTTTGGGACAAAGACAATTGTTTTTCTTGATATGACCCTCTGCTCAACATGTTAAAACTGTGAATCAAACTGTAAATTACAGGCATTTTTTCACACCTTAAAGTCTGAACCAAGGGTTATATTTTTCATATATGTACAGCTCTGGAAAAAAATGAAGAGACCACTTCAGTTTCTAAATCAGTTTCTCTGGTTTTGCTATTTATAGGTATATGTTTGAGTAAAACAAACATTGTTGTTTTATTCTATAAACTACAGACAACATTTCTCCCAAAAAAGATGCAGAGCTTTCAAACCTCAAATAATGCAAAAAAAAAAAAAAACACAAAAAAAACAAGTTCATATTCATAAAGTTTGAAGAATCCAGAAATAAACATATAACCAGAGAATAATCCTGGTTTTAATCACAGTTTCATGCATCTTGACATGTTTTCCTCCACCAGTCTTTCACACTGCTTTTAGATGAGTTTATGCCACTCCTGGTGCAAAAATTCAAGCAGTTTATCTTGGTTTAATGACTTGTGAGCATCCATATTCTTCTTGATTATATTCCAGAGGTTTTCAGTTTGGTAAAAACAAAGAAACTCATCATTTCTAAGAAGGTCTGGACCATATAATGTTGTTTTTACACCTGTAGTTTGCTTCTCTGGTGCGAATCATTTGATGAGTTTGTTTGCTTGGATGTTTCCCCCCTTGATTTGGTTTGTTTCCACACAGGTAAAAATCTAATTGCATCCATGAGAGCATGTTGTCTCTAAATATAGTTAGAAGGTCCTGAGTTCTAGACCAGTACATATATTTGTGCAGTGTGAATCGTTTTTTTGCAACTGTGCTTTCAAACACAGTGTTTTCAATGGGTAGCACAGCATTGTGTCCAAATATGAGGAATATATTTGATAGTTGAGTCAGATCGAGTCTGGATCGTGTTCTCACCACAAATAAAGCACTCTAGAATTTGGAAAATGGACTGAGACCACCTTCTTTTGCAGGTCTTGGTGCATTTATGAGATCATTTCAAGTCATGAGATCATTATGAAGTCAGTTCACACCAGCCCAAATGAACCACACCAACAGTACAAACCATAAACTGTGTATAGCTGGACAGAGCATCGTCTCTCAAAATAATGAAGTGAAGCGCCCTGCTGTTCGGTTGCAGAAAGCTGTGTAACCCCACTCATCCTCATAGGTTTCAATGGAAAAACAGACAACTTTCAATCACGTTTTTTTTTTTCCGATATACTGTAATTCTACCTCCATTATTTAAGTGCAGCAGCTAGTGTAACCTCTGTTTATACTGTCAAATGTTTATATCCCCACAGAACCCGTTTTTTAAAACATTGTTCAGCTCTATTCAAAAAGGTGTGGTTATTGTAAAATGGCTGGGTTACACCTAGCCGGGGTGGAACCAATGGCTGTATGGGTGGGACCACAGACTGTGTATAGCTCTGTGGAGGCAGCACTAAGGGGCGGGGTTATTTAAATGAGTAGGCTGTTTCTCCACAGTCTTTCTCCCTCCTCTGGTCTCCACTGCGCAGATTTGAGTTCAGGATCGCCAACATGGCGGAAGATTTTGGCTTTATTTCCATTGAATGAATGGGAACGGCGACACGGCGTCCATCTTTTTTACAGTATCTGGTACAAACAAACCAGAGTCCGTTTTTAACCAGACCAAATATGGCTGGTGTAAAAACACAGTAAAAAGTGTTTTCACACTGTAAGTGAACTGCACCATATTTTAGTTGAACAGAACCAAGACCACCTCTTTTGTTTGAACGTAATTTTGGTCTAGATCATAGTCATTGGTCTAGATCACTACTATAAGCCATATAGTAGAAAATAATAGAATAGAATAAACCCACTGGACACATTGGTCAAACATTGGGATTACCAAAATGAAATGTGTATGAAATGTCATTAAGAACTCATTATTCACAAAGGGACTGGTGGGCCAAGGAAGACTACCAATGCTGCTCTGATGGCAGAGAAATCCCAACTATAATTTCAATTAAGTAGAGCAAACAAGGGGAACAAGGCCCTGAAACCACCAACCTTGCATTTCCAAGCCAACTTCCCTAACCTTTAGCTCATGGCGTCCCCCTGTGTGTTAGCGAGTAAGATGATGTGCATGCCTGCTGGACTCCCTCACCCACAGGGTAGATAATAATGGAAAACAGCTCCATCTTGTTTGGCTCTCAGTGATATGAATAATAATTTATGCTGGATTGTCACAATCTTACAACCAAATTGTAGTGTTGCGATAAAGTTCTTCAAATACTGACAACACACTCGAGTTCCATTATTTTTCTGAATGATTGTGTGTGGGCATGTGTATCTGTGTGTATGTTTGTGTGTGTGTGCGTGTGCGTGAGAGAGAGAGAGAGAGAGAGAGAGAGAAGGAAGGAGAGAGAGAGAATGTTTGTTTATTCCATGGTCATTTCTGCTCGAGTGCCTGAGTGTAATTGAGAGTGAGCTAATCACTGTGAACGTATGTACAAGTGTGTAGTAGTGTGTGGAACTATTTGTGAGGCAGACAATGTAGTGATTGTGTGTGTGCATGTATGTGTGTGATTGGTTGAGCATGAGCCCTATTTCTGCTGAAGATATGAGCCTGAAGAGTCATTGAGAACAACATGAGAGGAGAGAACAGACTTTAGCATTTGTCTCATTGCACTTATTCCACTCTTTCTTTCACATGTGCACACACACCACTAACAGGGCCCAATATGTAACACATCCATCACTGACCGACCAACAGTGACCCAAAATACCCGCTAATCCACACTAAAACTCTTTTAAAAAGGTGTTTTAAAGCCTTTTTTTGACCAATAAAAGACAAAATAGAACAAGATTAATTTAGGCACCAGAGTAATGAGAAGAGGACACATCATTATCTGTCAAACATGATGGAGTCAGCGGCCAGAGTCCGAGAGAGCACAACTGAAGAGCATAGCTTTTTCAGAGATGAATGGATCGTGCTCTCTTCCCTCATCATTACTAGAGTAATACTGGCACAGGAATCTGTTAGCTGATGCATCAAAGCTGGTTTTGCTGCACTTTCCTCTGTGCATGTTGTGCATTGCCACACAGTGATGCTTCATCAGCGACAACTTAAAAAGTGGTGTTGGCTGTCTTGGCTGAAGAGGCGTGTGCTAGTCCTCAACCCCCTAGTAATGGAGGCATGGTCAGTGATAGGGGGAGTTCTTATTAACGGGGCTTGGGCAAATTGTGGAAAAAAAATTACATTGTATAAGCGCAGTATATTTATATTTAGTTATATTTTATATTTCAGACCCAAAAATAAATTTGGTGAGAGCCCTGGCCTATCTAGAATGTCTCTCTGCAAGAGAAGACAAGACAAGACAAGGCAAAAAAGGTGATTACACAATACAAGTCTAGACAAGACAAGACAGGACAAGACAATACTTGACAAGACTAGACAAGACAAGAGAAGACAAAGGTAGAATAGACTAGACTAGACTAGACAAGACAAGACAAGAGTAGACTAGACAAGACAAGAAAGGACAAGACAGAAATAGATTACACAATACAATAATAGACTAAATAAGACTAGACTTGTCAGGACAAGACAAGACAAGACAAGACTAGATTAGACTAGACTAGACTAGACAAGACAAACGTAGACTAGACAATACAAGACAAAACTTGACAAGACTAGACAAGATAAAAGAAAACTTGACAAGAAAAGACAAGATGACAAAAGAAGACAAGTCAAGACAAGATAAGTCAAAAGTAGACTAGGCAAGACAAGATCAGACTAGACAAGACAAAGGAAGACTAGACAAGACAAAATAAGACTAGACAAGCCAAGATAAGATGAGTCAAAAGTAGACTAGGCAAGACAAGATCAGACTAGACAAGACAAGACAAAAGTTAATTACACAATACAAGACAAGACAGGACAAGACTTGACAAGACTTGACAAGACAAGAAAAGACAAGACAAAAGTAGAATAGAGAAGACAAGAGTAGACTAGACTAGATGAAATAAGACAAGAGTAGACTAGACAAGACAAGAAAGGACAAGACAAAAATAGATTACACAATATAATACTAGACTAAATTAGACTAGACTTGGCAGGACAAGAAAAGACAAGACAGGACAAGACAAGTCAAGACTAGACTAGACAAGACAAACGTAGACTAGACAATACACGACAAAACTTGCCAAGACTTGACAAGATAAAACAAAACTTGACAAGAAAAAACAAGATGACAAAAGAAGACAAGACAAGTCAAGACAAGAGGAGTCAAAAGTAGACTAGGCAAGACAAGATCAGACTAGACAAGACAAAGGAAGACTAGACAAGACAAAGGAACGCTAGACAAGACAAAATATGAATAGATAAGGCAAAAGAAAACTAGACAAGACAAAAAAATACATACACCATACCTGAGCTGGGCACAGAACACACAAACATGCACACAACACATACAAACACACTAGTGAGCTGGCTTGCTAACAACTAATTAAATCATGACTGACTAAAAAACAATACTGCCTCCACCATGCTTGACAGATGATGTGCTATGCTTTCTATATCATTTTTTTAATGATATAGAATTCCACTTTAAAATAAGACTACCTTTATAAAGGGTTTATAAATGGTTTACAATTAGTTTATTAATGGTTACTAATTAGGTTGTAAATGCCTTAAAAATGATTAATAATCAGTCATAACACTTACGTAGAAAGGGCAACAATATAGATGGCTGTTGGTTCACTATTTGGCAAACAACAGGTCATTGTTGCCCTTTCTACGAATGTGTTATAACTGATTATTAATGATTTTAAGGCATTTAAAACCTAATTAGTAACCATTAACAAACTAATTGTAAACCATTTATAAACCCTTTATAAAGGTAGTCTTATTTTAAAGTGGTACCGATTTTTTTATACTTGTCTTTTCTGTGTATTTTTTTCAGATCTTCTCTATAATAACCGTGTCTGTTTTTTTTTTCTTTTATTAGAGTGTTTCCAGTGGTTTGCATCTTGTGATAAACCTCCTGCCTTTACATTCATGTAGACATCTCTTGAGATTTGACTGATTCATCCACCTGCTTTTTCCAACTTTTCCAAACTTAACAGGCTGTTTTCTTCTTCTCCTAGCAATTATTAAAATTCTGTGACTATCTACTTCACTTCACTTCATCTACGTCAGGGATGGGCAACTGGCGGCCCGGGGGCCGCACACGGCCCTCGTCATCACTCAGTGCGGCCCACGAATAGATCAAAATAATTTCATAATTTCATAATAAAAAAAAAAAAAAAAAATCTATAATATAATAATTCTACTTTTGACCGCTAGAGGGCGCGCCGCTGCCAAATAATAGCAGGCACGGGCGCACAGTGAGGAAGAAAGTCAACAGCCATGGCCACTAGCAGTGGCATAAAGAGAAAACTTGACCGAGAAAATCGCATTTTTCAGACAAAATGGGAAGAAGAGTACCTTTTCACCGAATTCAAGGGAAAACGCATTTGATGTGCACGAGGAGTTACTGAAATTGACATCTCTGCACGACACCACTAAAGGCAGCGATATATTCAACGCCGTTACCAGTGCTGTGGGTGAATATGGTGGCTTTGAAAAGCTGTCAACTGTTGTTACGGATGGCGCACCTGCGATGCAGGGAAGACACAGAGGTTTCGCGGGGCTACTCAGGCAGAGCGGAGTAAACTGCCCTATACTGCACTGCATTATGCATCAGGTGGGTAGAGTCATATACACGCCCTGGCCCGCCGGCGGGCCAGAAATTTATGAAAAATAATATCTGGCTATGTTTATGAATAGTTATGAACAGTTATAGGCTCAATATAGACAAACAATATACTTTATATACAATATACTATATATTTTAAAGCTTTGAAACTCTGCTTTTCAGTTATCTAGCCTATTTAGCAGTATTTCCTTTCAGAAAATAAGTATTTAGGGCGAAATATGCCTAGTTTCATAAAGATATTAAATACTGTTTTCATATTTGCGTTTATCGCACGTCCATATTTGGTCGGATGCGGTCATGTTATACACCATTCAAACCGTCTGGCTCTCCTGATACCGGAACTGTGCTCCGTTTTACTGTAGGATGTACGGTTCCTAAATTAGAGCTGAACGCGCGCGTCGGAGCGCGTGTTTACAGTTAAAACCTGCTCGGGTTTTGTCCTGGGGTTACCTCAGGACACACCACACACCCCCCCCAACCCCCACCAGCGCGTCCCCCAAACTCTTACCTTCAAAACGCGTCCAAACTTAAGATAATCCATCAATCCAGTCTCCTATAATCCCCATTTATATCTAATCAGTGCTGGAAATCATTTCAGGCAGAAAGAAATTAATAAAAACTTTAACTCCTTATTAAACGCGCTGTATTCGAGGCTGCACGTGTTAACGCACGTGTGGTGACTCAGCCAATCCTACTGCACGTGACGATATGCAAATGAGGACTGTCAGCCAATCAGGGGCCGAGTTCAGACACCTTCATACTGCAGAATAAAGTATAAAATGAGTAGTTTTTATTATTATAAAGTTTCCAGTCCTTTGGAGAAAGAAAATACCATTACTGCTTCAGATCACTATAATATTTAATCAGTAAAATGGAGCAGTTTATAATTTTATATTTATAATGCATATTAAAATGCATTAATATGCAGAAAATAGTTGTTGATAAATGTTGGTGCTGTAAACATACAGATATAAATTCATATAAAATTTGTTCTTATTGAAAATAATTTTAGCGTTTTTCATATTCAATTATTTGAAGTGCGAGGTCATGTGGCCCTCCAAGGGTCATGCTGAAAAAAATGTGGCCCTCTCCATCATGGAAGTTGCCCATCCCTGATCTACGTCTTTCATGGTCTTCCAGGCCTTTTGGTATAGGTGAGCTAGATGGTGCATTCCTTCGTTTTTGAGAATGTACCTAATTGTTGATTAGGGTGCTTCTAAAAGTTCTGCTGTTTCTCTGATAGGTTTCTTTTGTTTTGTTTTTTCAGCCTAATGATGGCCTCCTTTACCTGTGCTTGCAAAACCTGCTCACCTCTAAAGATCAGGTTTGTTTTCTGAGTATTGTATTCGGCTCAGACAGTCAAAACAGGGCAATCAGTGCTGTTGATGAAATATTTCCACTAGTCTGTAGTGCAGGATGTTCGGGTCTAAGCAAGGTCAAAAAATGACCTCAGTAGCCATGTATAGTCCACTTCAGCCTGGAAACAGAGTGTTCTCCATTAACAGCCACACTATTGACCCTTTGTTTTGGGTGGAGCAGGTCAGGGTGGACAATAGGGGGCTGCTGAAGGGTGGGGCAGGCTAAGATTGGTCAGGCAGGGCCAGTCTTGACCAGGGTGACCTAGACAAGCTCCCTCCCCAATCTTAACATGGCACTTCCTTTTTCATTTCCTTATATCCACCTGCCAGACATCTGATACCACTTCTCTATACTTCTCCAATCACCAATCACATATTCCTGTTGAACAAATATTTGGCTAATAAGCAGCTTATATGACCAATAATACTATATATATTTATATCACACAAATATGTCTATAAAGTGTACCATATTTTACTGACTATAAGTCAAGTCAAGTCATTATCAACCGCTTCATCCATTAAGGGTCGCGGGGGGGAGGGGGGGGGGGTTTGTGGTGCTGGAGCCTATCCCAGCCGGCATCGGGCGGAAGGCAGGATACACCCTGGACAGGCCGCCAATCCATCGCAGGGCAGACAGACACAGACAGACACACAGACACATTCATTCACACACTCACACCTAGGGGCAATTTGTATCCGACATCCAATTAGCCTGAACGTGCCGTCTTTGGACTGTGGGAGGAAACCGGAGGAACCCGGAGGAAACCCACGCAGACACGGGGAGAACGTGCAAACTCCACACAGAAAGACCAGGGTCGCCCCAGCCGGGAATCGAACCCAGGCCGTCTTGCTGTGAGGCGGAAGTGCTACCCACTGCGCCACCGTGCCGCCCCCTACTGACTATAAGGCGCAACATATTATAAAATAAAACTCTATTTTCTGGACTATTTTCATACATACAAGGTGCACATAAGAATTATAAATCGCATTTGAAGTGACAATCGTAAAGAACAAGGGTGTCGCCATGTTTCCTTTCTAATTTAGCAGGTCTCGCCACCGGGGGGGGGGAGGGGGGTGTGGTTGGGTCATTTGGCACATGCTTGCAACAACTTTGTTGCAAATAATTTGAGTTTTTTTATGTCAAATTTGAAAATATACATACTTATAAAAAAAAAAAAAAAAAACATTTTTTGGAAATTTCAGGGGTGCCAACACTTTCGGCCATGATTGTATGAACTTAATATTTATAGTACTTCACAATAATAAAATTAAGACCATGAATGAAGAAAGGTTACAAAGTAAGCCCTTTTAAATTACTACTTGTCAGTTTCTCAGATGGCCCGTCACCTCTAAACTCTAGGCCTCGCCTCCTCTGGCATTTCCAGCATTATGAACAGACCTGCTGTAACATGACAAAATTATTACAGTAATGAAAGTCTTCTAACGGCGTCCGTTCTTTATTTACCCCGACAGCGGAAAACAGGTCAGAGAGACTAGAGCACTTATTAAGAAAAGAGACAATCTCTTTGACACAGAGAGTCTAATTCTGAGGCCTACGCCGGCTGAAACCTGGCACTGTTAATCTGGAGGTGGACGCCCTCAGATTACGGTAAGTATAATCTGGGCAGGGTCCCTAAGGGTGGCCGGCCACTCTGACCCCACTTCGACACTTAATCTGCCCTAATCCCGCCAGCATTAACCTCATCCCTGCTATGAGACCTGAAGGGTGCGACGGAGGAGCGGCTGGGAGAGGCATTTACTGAATTACCACTCGGAATCGTACGGTGTTGTTTAGCGGCTTATTCTAATCAGATGACCGACATTAGCGACAATTAGAGAGTAAACTGTTCCGTTCAGGTGGGGGTTAAGAAAATTTTTGTGATTTTTTTTTTTTTTTTTTTGGTAGGTGGTTTCTTGCATTGTTTTTTCATATCAGATTAGTATGCTTTGACTAATTCATCTGCTTGTGTGAAGCTTTCTGTGAAAAAAAAACAAAAGCAAACAAAAGCCCCTTTCTGTCTTGCTGTCTGTCTGACTGACTTACTGTCTTGCTGTTTGTCTGTCTATCTCTTTCTCCCTCTTCATCTCAAATATATAAGACACACAGACACACACTTGGACTTCACAACTAGCATAATACAGCCAGGTCAATAAAAATAGAGGGTTATCAGAACAGAAACTACTCCTGAGTATTAAACACAAACTGCACAGTACAGTTTTAGACACACACACATACACACACACACACACACACACACACTCACACAAAGGCTTTATCTTGGAGCCCACACACAGGCAGCTTAGAGGAGGCAGACATGCCAGGCACAGAGCTAGCCAGGCAGTCGCAGCAACAACAGCAAGGCCTCTGCAGGAATTCCACATCAGCCTAACAGCACTGCCAAGATTACACAACTGAGCCGTCTGTGTGTGTGTGTGTGTGTGTGTGTGTGTGTGTGTGTGTTTGTGTGTGTGTGTGTGTGTGTTTGTGTGTGTCTATAACAAGATGCTCTGTTCCTATAGTTTGACACGTGTTAAAAGACACAAGCATTTAATTATGTTGAAGTATTGCTTAATATAAAACACAGACAAAAGCTTCCAGGCACAGATCAAATACATTATATAGGTAGTATTTATAATTATATAAATACAGCTCTAAAAAAATAAGAGATCACTTCAGTTTCTGAATCAGTTTCTCTGATTTAGCTATTTATAGGTATATGTTTGAATAAAATAAACATTGCTGTTTTATTCTATAATCTACGGACAACATTTCTCCCAAACTCCAAATAAAAATATTGTCATTTAGATTATTTATTTGCAGAACCTGAGAAAGTCTGAAATAAGAAAAAAATGCAGAGCTTTCAGACCTCAAAGAATGCAAAGAAAACAAGTTTATATTCATAAAGTTTTAAGTTTTCAGAAATCAATATTTGGCATGTTCTCCTCCACCAGTCTTATACACTGCTTTTGGATAATTTTATGCCACTCCTGGTGCAAAGATTCAAGCAGTTCAGTTTGGTTTGATGGCTTATGATCATCCATCTTCCTCTTGATTATATTCCAGAGGTTTTCAATTATCTACTGTACGCCGATGGGCATGGTGGTCTGGAAGTGTTGTGTGTTCAGGCAAATTTCTGATGTATTGTTATCTTGGCAACAGAAAACAGAGGTGCGCCTCAGACTAAAAAAAAAAAAGCCTAGATAACAGCAGTCATCAGTCAGACGGCAACAATAAAAAGTATACAACATAAAATAACAATGCTGTGCAGTGCAGAAGTGATACGTCATTAAAATACCAATCCGCCAAAGTCAAAATGCACCTGGCTGTTACAGCTAATGGCAAGTGACACACTGATTGGTTCATTTCACGTTAAGCCCAAAACACACCCATGATTAATAAAGAGAATAAGCACATGCCTTTTGATCGGCACAAGGTGTACTTCTTGCACTTTTTACAATAGCAAAGACACAATGACATGCCCTAATGACATGCACTGATTACTTTCACACTTTGTATAGTTTTTTTGTATTTATATATTTATGTATATATTTTTAAGTCTCAGTTTATAATTTTATAGTTTAGAGTCTTATATTCCTCACTGTGCTCTTTTATTTTATTTTATAATACTTATTGTTTGTTTCTACTGTGTACTGTTTGTTTCGACTGTGTTGTGTAACTGCTACTGGCTGCTAAATTTCCTTCGGGATCAATAAAGTATCTATCTATCTATCTATCTATCTATCTAAATTAAGTTGAAAGGTATGTGGTTGACGGCTCACCTATAGGTTGATAAAATAGGGCCACATGTGTGAACAGAGCAGGTTCTTCTAAAAATGTAGAATAAAAAAATGCTAGACTGGTTCTTGGTAGATCCATCTTTGCTGCACTAACAGCTTTAAGTCTGCTGGGGTCGGTGAGTTGCTAACAGCTTTGCACGCTGTTTGGAATTGATTTTCACCTATTCTTCCAGACAGATCTGCTCTTGGTGGTTGAAGCTGGTTGATAGCACTTGAGCACAACCGTTTTTAAGTACAGCCATAGATTTTCAATTGGATTTAGATCTGGACTTTGACTTGGCCATTGTGAAGCATTTGCCGGTTTGTTGTTCAGCCACTCCTGTGTTGTTCTGGCCTTGTGCTCGGGATCACTGGCCTCCTGAACGCAGAAATTTTAGCTTTAGCTTTAGTTTTCCAAGCATTTAAAGCAGGTTGCCTTGCAGTAGTACTGTGGCATAAATATTGATAGCAGGGACATTCCAGGATTTTGGTACATTTCCTGTCCCACCACTTCAAATGTACATATCCAAAATATCTAAATGACTATTTTTTGTTATAAGACAAACTGTAAAATATGGTGGAAAAATAAGCTCCTAAATATTATTCAAAAGACCGAATACCTTTGGACCACCTCAAAAAATGGCCGCTTTCTCTTGTCCCACACATTGGGTGACCAACTCCTTTGGCAAATTTAACAATTAAAATAAGCTCTAAATAAATGACTTCCTCTTGTATATTGTTGATATGCATCTCCTTTACTTATGAAAACATCTTCTTTGGTCTACATTGTATTGCATGTTACAGTTTTTATGCTATTAAGTTGTGTCCCACAACATGCACGCAACCCTGTTACCATAAGGAATTTTACCAGAGAAAGAGTAAAAAATATTTGTCTACTGGCACAAAGGAAGTGACATCACAAGGACATTTTCTGCCCACATGGCAAGACCAAGAGTAAGTGCTCTAACAATTTTCAAGTTTTTTTCCCAAATCTGTTTGTCCAAGTTGTGTGTGTCACTCAGTGAACGCAACCCTGTTACTCATATTGTGTAGAGTCAAATTTTTCTTTATATACTTATATAACCATGTTTATCCTTGATCTTGTATACATAGCTAAATTTTACAGTTAGCATCTGTTCCTGGGGTAAACCACAACTTAGCCTAGATTTCAAACCCTGTTACTGTAAGTTACCAAATATATTGCATAATCTAACTTTCTTTGATACCTGAGCTTGACGAATCAAACTTTTTGATAGTCTATTACCTGTATTTTTATAAATATATGACTAAAAATGATCAAATTGAAGACCACCCCTGAAATGTACCAAAATCCTGAAATGTCCCAGCAGTAAAATATATCAGTTTTGATCCTTCCATCTATTAGTTTTACCAAAGAGTCCAAATGTCCAAAACCATCCCCAAAACATAATTTGGTCACCTAAGGCTGGGCGGTATGACCAAAATATATATATTAGGTTATTTTTCAAGATTTAAACGTTATATCACAGTATTTTTAATGTATTTTTTTTTTTCATTATTGGATGACTGAGTTTTTTTATAGGTTTGTGACTTACTGTTCTGTTAGAAGTACACATAATAGCAAATATTAAGGCTTTAAATTAAGGCTTTGATTACTACTGGGTTTACTTTGTTCCACAAAATTACACACAATCACAATCCCCTTTTTTCTCCAGTTAACAAATTCATATTTATTCAATTCAGTGTGCATTAAAATCATCCTTCAAACTACAGTATTAATATACTCAGAAGGGTTATACTGCTTATTTGAAGTGGGTGTTGCTTTTGAAGCTTTTTTCCACTTAATATTCAGAGTTTTAGGGAGTTTTTATTACTTGTGCTGAATAAATGATTCTGTACCCAGGACGTTTTAGGGGATGAGAAGCATTGTCAAGCTGTGGATCAATTGCACAATTCCATTCCTTTCTTTTCTAAGAGAATAGTTGCCATTTGCTGTTGTTTTTCTATATTACCCAGATAAAAACATTTTTATGGGAAGAAACAGCAGCAGGAGTTCCTCAGATAAAGTGCTGTTCTCATTTCTCTCCAGACAAGACGTCGCATTTGACTCCACAGAGCTGAGCTACCTTTACTCTGCTAAGCTGTATCTGCTTTATGGCAGTGCTGTTCTACACGGCACTCTGCAGCGCCTCTAGAGGTATGGCAGTATGTGAAAAATGAATTCCAGTTTTACTATCCCCTCCACTATGGTCACCCAATAAATAAATTAAAAAAAACGTACTACTGGGCTTACGTTTACTGTGTTCTTGTTCGGTAGTTTAATTTTATTTTAACTTCATTAACTAGTGAATAAATATTTTATACCCCTCCGAAAACACATTGTATTATTGTGCTATTGTATCAGCATTATATCAGCGAATTATATGGTCTCAAAATGACAATAATATTGTTTATCGTTTATTGATTCTGGGACAATATACCTTCCAAAAGGACAGGCCTCTCTAGTTTTCTTCGAACGCTTTTTGGTCTTATTTTTCACAGCTTTTCTGACCAACAGCACTTGTATTAAGGGGCAGTTTTAGCCAGAAAGGAAGCTTTATAATGATGCGCAGGTAATGGTTGATTGTAAGCCAACTGTGTCCTTGAAGTGTCCACAGTATTTTAAGTATTTTCTGTCACAGAACTTTATATATATATATATATATATATATATATATATATATATATATATATTTTATATATATTTTTTTTTTTACATAAATCTTAGATCACTTGGGTTCATCACTTCAGAATGAATGACTAAAGCTAAATAGTAATAAGTGCCTTTTGTCATCTAAATGAATCTGATGGCTTTATAGGGGGTGGAATTTTTGCATTTATTTGCTTGATGGGATAAAAAGAATTTTTTTTGGTATAGGAACAATGATTAAAGTGTCTATTTTGAGTCATTTAGCTCTGATATTATGTTTCATTCTGTACTACGATGTTCTGTAAAACGACTAAGAAATGTCGGCAAAGTGGCAGCTGTAAGCGGAGAGTGGCTTAATTCGAAGGAGAAATAAAGAGTGCTGTTATCTTTCTTTCTCTCTCTCTTTCTTTCTATCTATCTGTACTTTACGAAAAAGCTGTAACTCTCTCTCTCTCTCTCTCTCGATCTCTCTCTCCTCCTGGCATGAGGATCCCGGCGGTGGCTGCAGCGTTGCCAGGCCCCTGCCTGAAAGACTATAATTAATGGCAGTAGAAGTACGGCTGTTGACCTTTTCGCAGGTGATCGTCTGTGCGGCGATGTTCATTAATCGCAGAGAGATCACTCTCCTGAAGACGGCAATTACAGACAAGTCGCCGGCTGGAGCGACAGGGGGACAGCCGCCACCGCGTGTGACTCATCTTCACTCTCGCGTGCGCTCTCACACATACACACACACACACTCTCGCTCGCACACAAATCAACCACATGCTGGCCCTCTACTGTTCATTTCACCTGCGTATTAGCTGCCATTTGTGTGGCATTAGAATAATAGTAGGGTGTGCTGGGTTTTTGTGCTCATCAGAGCAAGCGCAGGTATCACTGCTCTCTCCCCGCTACACGCTCTGCACTCAGGCGGATCCTCACCGACACATTACGTGGAGCGAGCACATCCTGTACGAGAGGTTTAGGTGTGTAATAAGCACTTAATAACAGTTGCAGCATTTGACAGATGAACCAGTTTGTGAAGCCTGTCCTTTATAAATGTTATAGAGAGGTAATGAGGACAGAAATGTGACATGAACAATAGATTTTTTTTTTTACGAAACAATGACATTATGATTATTCAGAGATATTTCAGAATGCTTGTGTAACTGGTGGTTCAAAGAACATCTCTTTTTATGGGCACACACACACACACACACACACACACACACACACACACACACACACACAATCAGAAGCTGAATTCACATCACAATGACTTGAACAGAAGGGCTTGGTGAAACTGATGTGCTGTATTCATAAATGTACAAAAACAGAGCAGCAGCAGCAAAGAAATAAAGAAATACCAATAAATAATAAAAGTATATGGTATACATCAACAGAAACGTCGTACCCTAAATGGGATATCAACCAAAAGTATTAGGTACTAGGGGTGTGTCATATCGTATCATATGCAATAATATCGCCAACTATTTTGAATATCGTGAACGATATTATACCCTGAAACATCATGCCATATGACCCACCCCTAATTATCACATCAGAGTACGACTTTTTAGCTGTTTTTAGCAAAATTTTAGCATAAATTCACACTGTTCTCATTTTCAATGATATATCTACTACAAGCAAATTATATCTGTCCATTATCATTAATTTTACTTCAGTCCTGGATATATGTTTAAAATCTGATAAAAATTCTTGTATTTTTTAATATCTCAGTTAGGGGTGTGCAATATCATATCCTATGCAATAATAAAATATATTTTAAATTTATTGCATTGTTTTTTTTTTTTTTTTTTAGTGTTTTGTTATATTGCAAAAATACCATTAAATATCATAATATTATTTTAGGGCATTATTGCCCGCCCTATTAGGCACCTAAACACATTACTGAGAACCATGTATCACTTATTTATCTTAAACAATTTTTAAAACATATTTGAACAAATTCAAATAAGCATAAATACAGCAAAAAGAACATAAATTTTTTGAGAAAGTAATTGATATCCCACTCTTAGCAGAGTTAGTAGGACAAAAGTTAAATTTCAGATTTCTCTGATTTGTGTTCCAACAGATGCAATTCAGAATTGAACTGAGAAGGACCCCTAAACTGCAATTAAATTCTTCAATTAGAATTTGAGATTGCAAACAGGAAGCAGAATTGCAATTCAAATTTAAATTGCAGGAGAAAATTAATAATACATGTATATAACACTGAAGCTTTACTGTATATTTAATTTTTAATATGATTACAACATGAAGTTTATACAGATATTATTGTATGGATCACAAATTACCATTAAAAAAAACTACTCTACAAAATAAATCGTTAAAATTGTTTTAACTTTTAAACTGTGGAAAATGATAGAACAGCACTTATTATTTGTGTTGTATTATTTATATACACTGCTCAAAAAAATAAAGGGAACACTCAAATAACACATCCTAGATCTGAATGAATGAAATATTCTCATTGAATACTTTGTTCTGTACAAAGTTGAATGTGCTGACAACAAAATCACACAAAAATCATCAATGGAAATCAAATTTATTAACCAATGGAGGCCTGGATTTGGAGCCACACACAAAATTAAAGTGAAAAACACACTACAGGCTGATCCAACTTTAATGTAATGTCCTTAAAACAAGTCAAAATGAGGCTCAGTATTGTGTGTGGCCTACACGTGCCTGTATGACCTCCCTACAACGCCTGGGCATGCTCCTGATGAGGTGGCGGATGGTCTCCTGAGGGATCTCCTCCCAGACCTGGACTAAAGCATCCGCCAACTCCTGGACAGTCTGTGGTGCAACGTGACGTTGGTGGATGGAGCGAGACATGATGTCCCAGATGTGCTCAATCGGATTCAGGTCTGGGGAACGGGCGGGCCAGTCCATAGCTTCAATGCCTTCATCTTGCAGGAACTGCTGACACACTCCAGCCACATGAGGTCTAGCATTGTCCTGCATTAGGAGGAACCCAGGGCCAACCGCACCAGCATATGGTCTCACAAGGGGTCTGAGGATCTCATCTTGGTACCTAATGTCAGTCAGGCTACCTCTGGTGAGCACATGGAGAGCTGTGCGGCCCTCCAAAGAAATGCCACCCCACACCATTACTGACCCACTGCCAAACCGGTCATGCTGAAGGATGTTGCAGGCAGCAGACCGCTCTCCACGGCGTCTCCAGACTCTGTCACGTCTGTCATGTGCTCAGTGTGAACCTGCTTTCATCTGTGAAGAGCACAAGGCGCCAGTGGCGAATTTGCCAATCCTGGTGTTCTCTGGCAAATGCCAAGCGTCCTGCACGGTGTTGGGCTGTGAGCACAACCCCCATCTGTGGACGTCGGGCCCTCATACCATCCTCATGGAGTCGGTTTCTAACCGTTTGTGCAGACACATGCACATTTGTGGCCTGCTGGAGGTCATTTTGCAGGGCTCTGGCAGTGCTCCTCCTGTTCCTTCTTGCACAAAGGCGGAGGTAGCGGTCCTGCTGCTGGGTTGTTGCCCTCCTACGGCCTCCTCCACGTCTCCTGGTGTACTGGCCTGTCCCCTGGTAGCGCCTCCAGCCTCTGGACACTACGCTGA
This sequence comes from Astyanax mexicanus, assembly GCF_023375975.1. Taxonomy (NCBI): domain Eukaryota; kingdom Metazoa; phylum Chordata; class Actinopteri; order Characiformes; family Acestrorhamphidae; genus Astyanax; species Astyanax mexicanus. Next base: position 22,027,129 of record NC_064414.1, read on the forward strand.
CAGACACAGCAAACCTTCTTGCCACAGCTCGCATTGATGTGCCATCCTGGATGAGCTGCACTACCTGAGCCACTTGTGTGGGTTGTAGAGTCCGTCTCATGCTACCACGAGTGTGAAAGCACCACCAACATTCAAAACTGACCAAAACATCAGCCAGACAGCATAGGTTCTGAGAAGTGGTCTGTGGTCCCCACCTGCAGAACCACTCCTTTATTGAGTTTGTCTTGCTAATTGCCAATCATTTCCACCTGTTGTCTATTCCATTTGCACAACAGCAGGTGAAATTGATTGTCAATCAGTGTTGCTTCCTAAGTGGACAGTTTAATTTCACAGAAGTTTGATTTACTTGGAGTTATATTGTGTTATTTGAGTGTTCCCTTTATTTTTTTGAGCAGTGTATATACGTGCACAGTGTTATATTCTATTTTGTTTTATTATAATTAGATGGTTCTAAGTACCACATTTAGCTATGATGACAGATTTGCACCCTCTTGGGGCCCTATTTAAGTGATTTTTTATCTTTTATAGGTGTGTTTTTATTGTAACGTGAAGTAAACCAACAACTTTGTGGATTGCTATTTTAATGGTGAGACACTTTTTCGTTTACTACAGAATTTGTTGTAGAATCTGTCTATTAATTGTTTTCGCCTTTAATATTAACCTACAATGTAGAAAATTTATTAAATAAAGAAATAAAGAAAAACATTGAAAGAGAAGGTGTCCAAACGTCTGACTGGAACTGTATGTATTTTTTCATAAAGGGGTGGTTGGGTTGAGCAGCAATGTGAAAAAAGAAAAACACATCAGAACTGCTCTAAACTTTGAATGAAGTAATTGTCTCTTTGGTATCATTTAAAGGAATAACACATTATTGATAGGCGAAACAAGTCAAGTGTGACTTGTTAATTTCGCTGGTATTTTGTTTTGTGTGTTAATCAAATGTATTATTTACATTACACTTACATTTTACAACAATTTTGTATGCACAGGCCTGAGTCTCACTAATAAAATATTTATTCTGATCATAAACCATTGCATTTATCACCAGACTCAAATCATATCATGTCTACACAATTGTAATGTGGATTTTTCGTTTAGAATCTACTCTTTTTCCAATATTTTTGCATTGTTTTAATAAGCAACAAGTGATAAGAAGTAATAACTTTTATGCTTTTATCATCTTTAAAAAAAACGGACTAAAATTAAAAATGTCCCTCTGTTTGAGAAAATGAAAGTTGAGAGATAACAGTGATGTTTTAACTGACAATAAGAAAATCTGTGACTATTAAACAGAGGTTGTGATATTAATTCAATCTAAGCAGCTAATGTTCCTGAGATTAATGTTATGTTAGTTGTGTTACATAATTAGAGAAAATCTAGTTTGAATTTGCAGAGCGTTTTACCTCTCCATGAGAGAGCACACAGCATACAGAGAGAAGAGAGGGAAAAAAAGAAATCGACAGTGTGATCTATGTTAAGAAGTGGACTAACTGAAATATTTGTGTTCTTCTTTCTCTCTCTCTCTCTCTCTCTCTCTCTCTCTCTCTCTGCTCCTCACATGGGCATAATTATTTGCAATTTGCCTAAGACATCCATTTGCTGGGACACCGAGCATGAAAAAAGAGGCAATTTGGGGAAAAATGGAAATGCCTGGCGGAGTTAGCCGAGGGGAAGTAACACGGTGCCAGCCTGGGGCTGACGGCTGCCATCTGATAAGCGCTGTGAGCGGGGATATTAGCACACCGTCACCAGGCCAACGAGCCGTGCACCGTTATTGAGGGTGTGGACGTATTGTGGCTGGAAAAGCTGCTAAAGGCTGAGACATGATATTTGTTTCCTAGTGATGAGAGCAGGGATGGCACAGAGAGCAGTGCTACCTGTGGCCGCTTGTAAAACGAGAGCAGGTAGGTTTGTGTTTGAAAGGTAATTGCTGTTTCTTTTGTGCTGTAATTGAGAATTAATTAGAACAGTGTTCTTGCACCATCTATACGTGAAAATTAAGTTTTTTTAAGACCTCAATAACTATAATTTAAGACCCAAAAATGTAGTCATAATTTCTTTGGTAGAAAATAATTTATTGTATTGGAAATCAAAACTTTCCTATTTTTTTTTTTTTATTCCATTAGTAATGCAGAACAGAGCCAACATAACATATTGTCGCTGTCCAATGAAAAACACTCCAAACACTCCAAAACGGCAACTTTACAGGAGAGAGAAAAAGCCTTGTAAAATTTTCAATAGAAGTCAATGTAAAAAGAGTTTATTTCAGGTCATTTTGAAGAGTTTCTATTGGTCCGTTTTTCATAGGACAGCAGCGATATGTAAGTTGCATGAGCTCTTTTGTAGTTAAAGTACTTCTAGTACTCTTACTACTACTAGTAACAATAATAATAATAATAATAATAATAATAATAATTAAACATTAAAGTATTTTCTATAAATAAATGTCAGATTCAGCCACATCTTTAAAAGTGGTGCCTGATAACATAAAACCCCACAAGATTAAACTTGCGTGCAGATTTTGGTTTGTACCCAGGGTGCACAAAGGGGGTCTCCAACTGAAACGTTTGAAAACCGCAGTGGTAAATTGCAGCCTAAAATTAACGTTAGCTAACTCGCCGCTAAAGTTAGTATGTTAGCTAGCTCACCACTAATGTTAGCTAGCTTTCTGCCAACCTTAGTTTTCTCCCCGGTAACGTTAGCTAACTCACCACTAAAGTTAGTATGTTAGCTATCTCGCCACTAATGTTATAGCTAGCTCTCTGCTAACCTTAGTTGTCTCCCCAGTAATGTTAGATAACTCACCGCTAGAGTTAGTATGTTAGCTAGCTCGCTGCTAATGTTAGCTAGCTCTCTGCTGACCTTAGTTCTCTCTCCGGTAATGTTAGATAACTCACCGCTAAAGTTAGTATGTTAGCTATCTCGCCACTAATGTTATAGCTAGCTCTCTGCTAACCTTAGATCTCTCCCCGGTAATGTTAGATAACTCACCGCTAAATTTAGTATGTTAGCTTAAGGACCTGCAGGCACCCTGTAGAAGCCTCCAACAGATTAACCAACTAAATCTTGGGGCTTAAATTCCATATTTCAGATACATACATATCAAATTCACACATCATTCTCTCCATTTTTGTTGCTTTTCCCTCTTGGATATTTAAAATTTGAAACTGTTGTAATTTAAGGCAATTTCCACATCTGAACAAACAAAGTAGGTGTGAGAGCCCCCTAAATTTTTCCCAATTACCCCCCAAAAATCTCCCATTTTCCTGTAAATAGAACTAAAAGACAATTAAATCAAGTAAAATCACATCTACATCTACATAAGGCAGAAGGCCCTACAGCATACACACATTGCCCCTTCAGTCAGTGCAGCATTCATGAAACACAACACTAGGCCCATGACTCATGACATTTGGCATTTCAACTTATGTATTGGCTATTTTCAAATAGTACACATAATAATTAATAAATGGCCGATAAATACACAGCTCAACCCTTTAAACTTGATTTGCAATTTCAGTTACCATATTTTTTGGACTATAAGGCGCACATATATTTTTCCTAAAAATTTTAACTGGTCAGGTATTAAGGAGCATTAAAGCCACTCTACTGAAGTGCAGCGTTATACAGAGGTTTCAGTTTAGCTCTCCAGCATTATTAGCATTAGCCACTAATTGCGCTAGCTCTTTGGTCATCCAGAGGTGAGCATTATCAGCTTGTAGCCTGCTGTTAACCCCGGCTAGCACTGCTGGAGCAGTATTAGCATAAGCTGCTAACCGCGCTAAGCACTAGCTCTTTAGAGGGAAAACATGGCGACACCTCTGTTCTTTACTAGTGTTGCAAAAATGTGCTTTATATTCCAGTGCGCCTTGTGTATGAAAATAGACCAGAAAAAAACGTTTATTGATAGTGCACCTTATAATTATAGTACTTATAGGGTGCTTTCACACCTGAAAGTCCGGACCGTGGTCCGAATCAAGGTTCATGTGTTTGCTGCATTGTATATATTTGGTCCGCTTATTTTTATTTTTACACTGCAGTTTAAGGAGCGCACCAAAGACCTTTGTGTGATATGCCTACATCCTTTCGTCATCATTTACGTATCGATGCATTTACCTTAACTTGACGCTGATTGGTTTTAGAAGGACATGCGTCTGACGTTGGCGTGTTGAAACTTCAGCGGGTGGTTCATTCGGTGGAAAGCCTTTCCAGGTTAAGGATAAAATGAACAGAACTGATTCATTTTTTCTCCATAGTAGTGCTGCTATTGTGGTTTTTATACCAGCAGCAGCAATTTCAGGCACAGTACTCTAGGTTATTTCAAATTCGCCAAACGAACGTGCTTGTCCTGAAGCAACTGTATCCACATTTTTCCTGCTTTTCCGGTTATTTTAAGAGGGTACTGACTGCAGGCTGCAGGAAGGCGGAGTTGGATGTCCAGTGCGTTCAGCTCCACCCACTTCGTCAGCATCATGTCTTAGCTCCGCCTCTGAATGGTAGTATGTACAATGTACAGGGCAGTTAGCGGACTTTGAATATAATGTGCCGCGTCGTCCGGCTTAAATACTGTGTATACACTACAAGCTTGCGAGACTGACAAGGCGCTGGATGTCCAACTTATTTTTCTTCTTCTGCTGCCGTTGTTGAGGAACGCCTGCTCAGCTTACTGTAATTGGTCCGAAAGTTTGAACCATCTAGAAAAGTGCTTTCACACTGCAGGCGAACTGGACCATGATTCAGAAGATCCGGACCGAGACCAACTCTCTTGGTCGTGCTCATTTGTGCTTGTCAGTCAACTTATCATGAATAAATTCAAGATGACTGTTGGGAGCATCGGCTAAAAGCACTGTATTTCGGATTGCTGGGGTTAAACGGTGGTGGGCTATTTGACAAAAGTTTGTAATAGTTATCATGTTCTTGTTAGTTTTGTTGCATTTTGTTACCATGTGTATAAACCCCTTTGGGAAACTGCTTTTTCATTAGTAGTAGCATTTGAAAAAAACAAGGAATTTAAATAGTGAAGGGAAACCTGTACTTCAACTTTGAGCTTTTTTTTCCCCATGGTTTGGTTTCTTTTCAGCAGTTCAATTTAATTCAATTGTACCAAAATGTGTCTCAATAAACAACAATTCTCTCCACATATTGGTCAGAACTGTCTTGGGCCAAAGTAAGACAGCAAATGCAGGAAGAAGTAAAATGTCCAATTTTACACAGTGCAACTGCAGAGATGGCAAGGGTTTATAGCTGTAGTAGTTAATATATAGCAATAAATCAGGTTACACTGTCTAAAAGACACATTTAGCTCAAACTTTTGGTGTACAACTGATAGACAGGTCTGGCTTCTGTCAGGTTCAGATTACATTCTCACCACAAATGAACCTTTCCAAAAAGTTAATTTGGGAACAGACCGCCTTCTTTCAAAGGTCTTGGTGACGCTGTTTCGGTCTGCAGGTCCGAAAAAACACGCTAAAAATGTCAAATCTGGGTCCATGTCAGTGTATGAGAACTTAGAATGAATGTAGACCAGGTGATGAGCCACTTACCAGTCAGCACACATGACCACGTCAAAGCGTCCCTCCAGAGCGGACACGTCCATCTCACTGTCCCATCTGACCACCCTGACAACAGGAAGAACAAAAGACATTGATTATAAGGGTCAGAACAGACTATTTCTCTCGTTTAACCCAATCACTTCCAGTTGTATTATGTAAGACCAGAGTATCTCACTGCTGAGCTGAACCAGCTGTGTTTAAACACGGGAACCAGCAAACTGCTCTAGACTAAGACCCTCAAATACTGGAACATCTGGAAAGCCATTGTACCAACTCCATTATCTCCAGCCTAAGTGGGGACTGTCCAGAACCAAGTAGAAGCAGTTATAATACTGGGCATATTATTCTAACTCGTTCTCTCTCTCCCTCTCTCTCTCTCTCTCTCTCTCTCTCCTCTTCACGCCACCTATCTCCTCCTTAAGTGCCTGGGCCGATTTTCAGGCTGGCAAATCTGATTATTAATTAGCCATTATTAACAGTCAGTAAACAAAAATTATGTCTTGTGGAAATACAATCTCCTCTCTCAGCAGGGGGGCACACCGCTTATTCACTGAGTTGAGAAAGAGAACCCCCCCCCCCCCCCCCCACACACACACACACAGACACACACACACACACACACCACCCCTCCCTCGTCCAATCACGCGCGACCTTCACCCCACTCAAAGCGTGTGCTCTGACAGGAAGCCTAATCTCTAAAGAAAACAATCAAAGTAATGCAGGCTAATTATACGTTTACTCTTGCACTTCATCAGCCCAGGGTAAATACGGAGGGAGGAGGGAGGTGTGCAGAGAGAGTAAGAGTGAGAATGTGAGAGAGAGAGAGAGAGAGAGAGAGAGAGAGAGAGAGAGAGAGAAAGAGAGAGAGAAAGAGAGAGAAAAGCGGTTAGATCACTGAACACCAAAATTACTTTAGGTGATAATGCATTTGAACATTTGAATGGCGGTGCACAGATTGTGAGTGGCGCATTGTGGGAAAAGCGGGAAGTGTGTGTGTGTGGGTGGGTGTGTGTGTGTGTGTGTGTGTGTTTTCATGATGGAGGCCTCAATCATGGAAAGAGGCTCATCATTCTGTAGGGATTGGACTGGGGTGAATCTAACTCTCAACCATGGAGGCTGATACTTGGTTACAGAGGTAGACAGGATCAGGGCAGTTACTTGAAGTCATGTGACCAGACGGACTATTACAGTGAAATGCCACATGTCACGGAACAGGAAGTTATATTGTGTCCCATAACTTTTGTCACTTACCTGTAGGACATGCTTGTGGGGCCTTCAGTATTGAATGTGGATGTTTTTTTGTTTTTTTTTTTACAGACAATTCATGTCAGACATTGCTGGTTATGATCATTATCCCAACCAACTGCACCGCCCACTGTGGGTGGTAATGCCTATTCTATGATGCATTTCCTGTTCACACTTGACACACGACTTTGGAAATGGAATGTCTCATCCATCCCACTATCAGGCCTTACTCAAAATCTCATGATGCATGTACTAATTCTCTTCACAGTGTGCCAGTAGTCATTCCCTTTAAGAGCTAGATGCACTCTTAATTGGTGCATTTTTATCTTAGCTTTGACAGAGAATGAGTGAGGATGAGTACCATTTTAAATTCTCAAACTGCAGAATCCCTATATCTGCTATATGAAGCTACAGTTTTTAAGTCTGTATACTGAACATATATATAATAGAAAATAAATAGAAAAAAAACATAACTAGTAATAACTTATAGTTACTGTGCACATTTTTAAGTATGTTTTATAGTTATAGTTGGTTTTATAGTAGCTGGTGATCCAGACTGGTTACGCGGCTGACTGTTGACTGTTGTCTAGGTTCATTTCAGTCAGTCAGTGGCGCACCTGTGTTTCCAGCTGCCAAGATAGCAACAGGCCAGAAATTTACCTGAACCCACCTCACTTCCAGACCACCGTACCCATCAGTGTAGATATATTCCTAAACTCCAACGCTATTTTATGATGCGTGCACGAGGCGTGAAAATAGAGTGTTGATGGGGTGTAAGATAGCAAAGAGCATCGTGCCTTGTGTAGGGTGCATGATAGGGCTCACTGACACTTGATATACAGTGCCTTGCAAAAGTGTTCGGCCCCCTTGAACTTTTCAAACGTTTGTCACATTTCAGGCTTCAAACATAAAGATATGAAATTGTATTTTTTTGTGAAGAATTAACAACAAGTGGGACATTTATTGGATATTTTAACCTTTTTTTTTTTATAAAAAACTGAAAAGTTGGGCATGCAATATTATTCGGCCCACTTGCCTTAATACTTTCTATCACCACCTTTTGCTGCGATTACAGCTGCAAGTCACTTGGGGTGTGTCTTTATCAGTTTTGCACATTGAGAGACTGAAATTTTTGCCCATTCTTCCTTGCAAAACAGATGGAGCTCAGTGAGGTTGGAAGGAGAGCGCTTGTGAACAGCAGTTTTCAGCTCTTTCCACAGATTCTCGATTGGAATTACGTCTGGACTTTGACTTGGCCATTCTAACAACTGGATACGTTTATTTATGAACAATTCCATTGTAGATTTTGCTTTATGTGTTGGATCATTGTCTTGTTGGAAGATAAACCTCTGTCCCACTCTGAGGTATTTTGCAGACTCCAACAGGTTTTCTTCCAGAATGATCCTCCTGTATTTGGCTCCATACATCCTCCCATTAATTTTAACCATCTTCCCAAATCTGTCCCTGCTGAAGAAAAGTAGGCCCAAGCCATGATGCTGCCACTACCATGTTTCACTTTGGGGATGGTGTGTTCAGGGTGATGACAAGAGTTTCTTTTCAGCCACACAAAGCACTTTGTATTTAAGCCAAAAAGTTCAACTTTGGTCTCATCTGACCAGAGCACCTTCTTCCACATGCTTACTGTACAAACAGAACTTCTTATGTCTTTCTTTCAACAGTGGCTTTCTTTCTGCAACTCTTGCATAAAGGCCAGATTTGTGCAGTGTACGACTGACTGTTGTCCTATGGACAGAGTCTCCCACCTCAGCTGTAGATCTCTGCAGTTCATCCAGAGTGATCATCGGCCTCTTGGCTGCATCTCTGATCAGTCTTCTCCTTGTTTGAGCTGAAAGTTTAGAGGGACGGCCGGATCTTGGTATATTTGCAGTGGTCTGATACTCCTTCCATTTCAATATGATCGCTTGCACAGAGCTTCATGAGATGTTTAAAGCTTGGGAAATCTTTTTGTATCCAAATCCGGCATTAAAATCATTTAAAAATCCTCACTGAACTTCTGGCGTGAGTTTGCTGCACTGAAAGTAAAGGAGCAGAATAATATTGCACACACCTCATTTCAGTTTTTTATTTCTAAAAAAAAAGTTTAAAATATCCAATACATTTCGTTCTACTTGTTGTAAATTCTTCAATAAAAATTACAATTTCATATCTTTATGTTTGAAGCCTGAAATGTGGCAAAAGGCACTGTATCCGTGGGCAAGTCTACTGCTATAAGTGCATATAAAACAATTCAAAAAATATTATCAACTAATATAGCATATGATACTGATAACAGTGTAGAATTCATCTAGGGCCTAGGTGTTATTCACCATTATAAAGCTCACCTGCTGGACACATCGGTGGAGCCAAAGAAACCGGCTCGTCTGTTCTTCTCAATAACCCCGCGAACGTCTGAGACAGGTGTCAAGGCAAATGCTGTTATCAATACCAGTTACACACTTGTATCTATTACCATACACACTTATGTATTCTATTATATGCAGTCATGCTGTGGCCCTCTAATACTGCCCTTTTTCAACGAGATCCACCGGTTCAAGAACCGTGTCCGAGTCAAGTCAAGAGGCTTTTATTGCCATTTCATTGCACTGAGTCTAAGTACACAGTGCAATGAAATCACCTTCCGCCGGAAACAAACAGCACAATATAGACAGCATAAAGTGCAAACTTGCGACAAGTTGTGCAACATAGATTTAGAACACTAGAAAAAAAATACAATCAATACAGCAGACATAAAACTATTTAACAGACAGGAGATTGCAAGATACTGAGAAGTTACTGAGGTAGTTAGTGGTCAGTAGTAATCTTCAGGATCAGTGAGATTTCCTTAATTATGTATGATTAAGATCATGTATGAACTCATGAACTCAGTATATACTAGTGCATCCAAAAAATATCATTAAACATCATTGAAAAGTAACTTTAGTTCAGTAATTCAGTTCAAATTGTGAAGTTTATATATTATATAGACGTATTACACACAGAATGATCTATTTTAAGCGATTATTTCTTTTATCGTTGATGTTTATGGCTTACAGCCAATAAAAATCTAAAAAGTAGGCTCTAAGAAAATTTGGATATTGTATAAGACCAATTGGTACTTGTGGCAGTGTGGGCAGTGTGCCAAGTCCTGCTGGAAAATGAAATCCGCATCTCCATAAAAGTTATCAGCAGAGAGAAGCATGAAGTGCTGTTAGATTTTCTGGGAGAACATTGCAACACCACACCACTGTAAAACCTGTCATTTTAGTGTGGGAGGTTTCATGGCTAAATTGGAGCAGCCTGGTGGCCAATCTTCATTAATTGCACATTGCACCAGTAAGAGCAGTGTGTGAAGGTTCAATTAGCAGGGTAAGAGCAGAGTTTTGCTCAAAAGATTGCAAAGCACACAACATTATGCATGACATACCAGAGTTCAAAAGAGGTCAAATTGTCAGCATACCACCAAGAAGGACGAACCACATCCAACAGGATTAACTGTGGACGCTGTAAGAGGAAGCTGTCTGAAAGAACCAAAAAAACATAAAACCACAGCTGCCCAAATCACGGCAGAATTCAATGTGCACCTCAACTCTCCTGTTTCCAACCTGAACTGTCCGTCAGGACAATAAATTATTGTGGTCTAAAACCAGGTGTTTCAGTTTCTTTGTCCAACCCCTGTAAACTGACAACAACAATAGGAACCACCACTCCTCAAAATGCCGTTCTTTCATCACAAATGACGTCAAGCCATGCCTAACCTACATATCACCATCCCTTCATCATTATCCCCTCCCTTTTACCACTCTCACATCCTCGGATTACCAGCGAGAGCAAAACCAACTCATGCAAAGCTTCCCCACAGACAATCAATAAGAAGGCTTTTAACCTGTAGCCACTGCTCCCAATGAGCCTCCACCCAGCGCTCTCAACAGCAGGATTGATGGCAGCCCAGCTATTAATAGACCGGACCTCCGTTTTAAGCTAATTCAATTAGGATTTCTCCCTCTTCTGCTCCTCTGCTCCTGCCTGCTGCCGCCTCTCTACACCAAACGGGCGCGGCAAATCCAATCTATAGCGCGGGCGGGCGGGTGGCTTGGAGGCTCTGAGCGGCGCTGATGGAGGACAGCAGGGCGAGCGAGAGGCTGGGGAAGTGTGTCACACGGGTGCGATCAGCCGCTAAGGAGATAGAGCAGAGCTTAGAGTGTAATCTCATCAGGAGAAGCCCACTGGGGGAGAGGTCAGACATGCTGTGTATCACATCGCCATCCACTCACACACACATGCATTCACATACACACACACACTCACACACACTCACACACACACACACACAGACAGACATGTACACGCTGTTCATTCAAGCCCCATGCCAGGGTGTGATAATTGTGTGGAACTTTATGATTTAACTATAAAATTTTAATAGACTCAAAGAATGAATTATCAGTTCAAACTGACAGCTCACAAAAGAGTGAGAGGGTGGTCTGACTGGTACGGACAGGTCTGGAGAGTCGGGCTATGGACTATGGTGGTTCGACAACTCTTTAGAAGATCTTCAGAATTTAGGATTAGGTCTTTAAATGTGTTTGTGAAGGAGAGAGAGTTTCTTTATATTTATCTTACAGTCATGTCTGTCTTCTGGCAGCCAGGAAATGTGTAAAAAAATTGTATTTATTAATATTTATTAATTATTATTGTAAAATGAATGTATTTCACACAAACACTAAAAAGATTAGTTTAGTTAATTGATAGATTAGTCAATAGGTCAATAGATTTATCAACAGATCATATCCCTGATAGGTCATGTTGTGTCTGTTCTACATATATATTTTCTATTATTAAGAGCTTTAATGAGTAGTATTAGCTAAATACTTATTAGATACATCATTTAGATTTTTTTTTTTTTTTTTTACATTATTTACATTGGGATGCACATTTTGGGCATTTCTTTTAGCTTCTGGTGTGCATGACTTGGGTACTGAAACACTGTAACACAGATTTAGCCAAATTATAACCAATTAGTAACAAACATCTACAAAAGAACAGTTACTAAAATCCTACACAGACAACAATTACATAAGTGTGCTTCTATACTGATTAGTACATCTGGCCCTTGAAACGGCCTGGCTCAAACAGACCTAAGGGCCGATGCTCTCACCATGAGCTTGTAGTAGTGAAACCCGAACTTTCCAAGTCCAAGTACAACTCAATCAAAAACACACTTCCCTCCAAAAGAATTGGAACAGTGAGGCCAATCATTAAAATAAGACATTAAAATATAAGACAAAATATCTACATTGTAGCTTTAACAGCAGCCTCTTTCAGTTGGTGTTTGTTTGTGGGGGGTTACTCCCTTCAGTCTCCACTTCAGCAGGTAAAATTAATTTTCTATAGGCATTAAGTTTGGAGATTGACTAGGTCAGTCTGAAACTCTTCACTTCTTGTGATCTGACAATCAGTTTGGTTCCATCTTTGGTAAAACAGACATACAAAATGTTTCTCTAGACTTCTAAGTTTATTGTACAGTGCCTTGCAAAAATATTCGGCCCCCTTGAACTTTTCAACCTTTTGCCACAAGAGACCCATGATCACTCTGGATGAACTGCAGAGATCTACAGCTGAAGTGGAAGACTCTGTCCATAGGACAACAATCAGTCATGCACTGCACAAATCTGGAGTTTATGGAAGAGTGGCAAGAAGAAAACCATTTCTCAAAGATATCCATAAAAAAGTCTTGTTTAAAGTTTGCCACAAGCCACCTGGGAGACACACCAAACGTGGAAGAAGGTGCTCGGTCGGATGAAACCAAAATCGAAAATTTGGTCACAATGAAAAACGTTATGTTTGCTGTAAAAGCAACACAGCTCATCACCCTGAACACATCATCCCCACTGTCAAACATGATGGTGGCAGCATCATGGTTTGGGTCTGCTTTTCTTCAGCAGGACAGGGAAGACCTGAGACTGGGGCGGAGATTTATCTTCCAACAAGACAATGATCTAAAACATGAAGCAAAATCTACAATGAAATGATTCACAAATAAATGTATCCAGGTGTTAGAATGGCCAAGTCAAAGTCCAGATCTGAATCCAATGGAGAATCTATGGAAAGAGCTGAAAACTGCTGTTCACAAACTCTCTCCATCCAACCTCACTGAGCTCCAGCTGTTGTGCAAGAAAGAATGGGCAAAAATCTCAGTCTCTTGATGTGAAAAAATGATAGAGATAGACAAACCCCAAGAGACTTGCAGCTGTAATCACAGCAAAAGGTGGAGCTACAAAGTATAAATGCAAGGGGGCCGAATAATATTGCACGGCCCACTTTTCAGTTTTTTATGACTACAAAAAGTTCAAAATATCCAATAAATTTCATTCCGCTTCACGATTTTGTCCCACTTATTGTTGATTCTTCACAAAAATAATACAATTTCATATTTCAAATAGTTTGAAGCCTGAAATTTGGCAAAAGTTTGAAAAGTTCAAGAGGGCTGAATACTTTTGCAAGGCACTGTACATAAACAAGGGTATGGACCCTATCCCAGAAGAAACTATGAAAGGCCAAGCCATGAAATTACCTCCACTGTGTTGCTCACAGATGAGCTGGTATGTTTGGGATCATGAACAGATCCTTTTATCTCCAAATTTTAACATTTCTAACCCAAACGTTTCTGTCTACAGCCAAAATTAAGGGATTGGACACACTGTTCCAATACTATAGTCTGTAAGAAAATCAGCAGCATCTCCCCTAAGCTTCTACACTGCAGTAACTGCCTTACCTGTTAAAAGATGAGTAGACTGATTACACACACACAGCAAGATTTCTGACAGCTTGTTACCACCTGAGACGACCAGCGAAGCAAATCATGAATCATTATTGATTATTACTTATGGTCCACTTTCCTCAATTATTACAGATAATCATTTTCAATTTCATTTTACATTTCTAGTGAAAGGCTGAGAGATAGAGAGGCAGAGAAAGGTACAGAGAAAAAGTGATATGGAGAAAAGAAAAAGAGCGAAAGCGCATGAGAAAAGGAAAAACAGTTTCTCTCTGCTTAATATGTGACTATATTACCAGAAGAGGGGCAGTGAGCACCACCTGCACCCCGATCACCCACCTCATAAAATTACTTTTAAACCCCACTCACTGTCTGTACAACCACTGTAAATACACTTAAAACTTAAAAGAATATAAATATTAGATGTAAAATAAGCATCAGCTATAAATGATTGAAATGTGTTTTAGAGGTTTTTTTGGAGGAGCCTGTTTTATGCTGCTTTCCATTTACTTTGGAAGCTGGATGTTGGAGCTGGGATTGACATTACACCACCTACACTGTATAGCAGGGGTGTCCAAACTTTTTTTGTTTGGGGGCCAGAAGGAGAAATATATTTGAAGTCATGGGCCACAGACTCTGTAATAAAACAAATAATGAAATAAACCACTTTAAATAATACTTTTTTTCCTGATTATTTCATTTACACACCATTTTACTTGACTTACTATCTTTATCTTTGACAGTGTTGTGTAAACTAAGATTTTTCGAATTGATGTTTAATTTCATTATGTCTCTTAATATAAAACTCCTTAATTACGGCAACTTTTAGACTCTTTTCCCCGTTTTTCTGCACTAGAAATGCGCACTCTCCGCTTTTAGACTCTTTGGCACGATTTTCTGCGCTAGAAATGCGCACTCTCTCCGCTTTTAGACTCTTTTGCCCCATTTTTCTGCGCTAGAAATGTGCACCCTCTCCGCTTTTAGACTCTTTGGCCCGAATTTCGAAACTAGAAATGTGCACCCTCTTCGCTTTTAGACTCTTTGGCCCGTTTTTCTGCGCTAGAAATGCGCACCCTCTTCGCTTTTAGACTCTTTGGCCCGATTTTCTGCGCTAGAAATGCGCACCCTCTCCGCTTTTAGACTCTTTGGCCCGATTTTCTGCGCTAGAAATGCGCACCCTCTCCGACTCTTTGGCCCGTTTCTGACACCTAGCGTTCAAACTTTGAATCTCACATTATAAAAACCTGCTTAACAGCGGGCCAACTTTCATTCTATTTCTAAAATACCTCTCCAAAAAAGGAAACGGGCCGCAAATGGCCCGCGGGCCGTAGTTTGGACACCCCTGCTGTACAGTATTACAAAAACTATCATATTTTTCGCACTATAAGGCGCACCAGATTATAAGGCGCACCAGATTATAAGGCGCACTATTAACAAACGTCTATTTTCTGGTCTATTATAAGGTGCATTTTAAGCAGCACTTGTTAAGAACAGGGGTGTCGCCATGTTTTCCTTCTAATTTAGCAGGTCTCGCCGCTGGGGGGCCTATCTGCCGCACTACACTGAGGAACCCTAAATGTTCCAGTAAACCAGGGCGATATTAGCTACCGGTTCATCCCACATTACTTGTTTTATCATGGTAAACACGCAGACTACAGTCCGATATACTCGCCTCTGAACAGCCAAATGACTAGCACGGTTAGTAGGCAATGCTAATACTGCTCCAGCAGTGCTAGCCGGGGTTAACAGCAGACATACTATTTTGCTGCTATGAACAGTTTCAAGAGAGTAATGAACAGTTTTCAGGAGAGAAATCTGTGTAGATTAACATCCAGCATTTGTCTGACTTTAAGAACTAGTCTCGTCTCTGCGGCGGCAAGATCTGCTGAATTAGAAGGGAAACATGGCGACCCCCCTGTTCCTAAAAATGTCCCCCTTAAAATGCATCTCATAATCCGGTGACCATTGTGATTGAAAATCAACCCTTGTGCCAGAAAACAGACATTTATCGATAGTGTGCCTCTGGTGCGCCCTATAGTACAAAAAATACTGTAATGTGTTAAATAATAAAGCAATACTGACATCACTGCTTGTGAGGACGTTCCAACTGAAATTTCCTACTTGGCAGTAGAAAATCTTGACATCCAAGCTCAAATGGAATGCAGCAATATTTAAACCTCAGTTATTGAATATGTGTTCCTCTTGATTGTTTGTGTGAGTAGTATAATTATAATAAAATCGAAAGAGCTTTCTGAGGCCTTTAGAAAGAAGGTTGTATATGTATGTCTTGGATGTCTTGGAAGGGATTTAAAGGTGCTTTCACACCTGAATGTCCGGACCAAGATTCATGTGTTTGCTACATTGTATATATTTGGTCCGCTTACTTTTGTTTTTACACAAAATACCAAATATCACCAAATACCTTTGTGTGATACTCCTACATCCTTTCGTCATCACTTACGTATCAATGCGTTTTCCTTGACTTGACGCTGATTGGTTTTAGAAGGACATGCGTCTGACGTTGGCGTGTTGACAACTCAGCGGGTGGTTCATTTGTCGGGAAGCCTTTCCAGGATAAGTATAAAACGAACAGAACTGATTCATTTCGTCTCCATAGTAGTGCTGCTATTGTGGTTTTTATACCAACAGCAGCAGAAACTTCAGGCACAGTACTCTAGGTTAGTTCAAATTCACCAAACGAGCGTGCTTGTCCTGAAGCAGCTGTATCCACGGCTCATTTTTCCTGCTTTTCCAGTTATTTTGAGAGGGTACTGACTGCAGCCTGCAGGAAGGCGGGGTTGGACGTCCAGTGTGTCTAGCTCCGCCCACTTTGTTAGCGTCATGCTACCCAGTCCCACCCACTTTGTCAGCATCATGTCTTAGCTCCGCCTATGAACGGTAGTTAACAATGTACAGGGCAGTAAGTGGACTTTAAATATAATGTGCCGCGTCGTCCGGCTTTAATACTGTGTATACACTACAAGCTTGCGAGACTGACAAGGCGTGGCGTGGACAAAGTGGGTGGGACTGGAAGCGCTGGACGTCCAACTCCGCCTTCCCGGAGGCTGCAGTCAATAGTAGTTGGTTATTTTTCTTCTTCTGCTGCCGTTGTTGAGGAACGCCTGCTCAGCTTCCTGTAATTGGTCCGAAAGTTCTAACCATCCAGAAAAGTGCTTTCACACTGCAGGCGAACCGGACCATGGTTCAGAAGATCCGGACCGAGACCACCTCTCTTGGTCGGACAAAAATCTGGTCCTTTGGTCTGGTCCATGGTTTGCGGCCCCTTTAACACCTGCTACTTTGGTTGGGACCAAACTGAAAAGTCCGAAAGTCCGGCCCAAACGAGGCAGGTGTGAAAGCACCCTAAAAGTAAATAGAAAAAACAATAAAAGATAGATAATAATAATAAAAGAAGATAAAGTCTGCCAGAGCATCTATAAAATAGCCAGAACATCTGAAACATGGGGTGTTCATAAGGTGTCACAGATTTGTTTGTTTTTTTCAACAATCTTGGAACTATGAAGATCTTTTCTTTCTTCCGCCATGAAAACTTAGTCAGACTTGATGTAACATCATCGCCCCTGGGTTCCAGCATGCCATTCAAGACTAAATGAGCTTCATCTCAGCGCCTCTCAGAGTCTCAGAGTCCAACGCAGTCAGCCCACGTCTGGAGGCTCCATATCATAACCCTGTATGCGAGAGGTGGGAAGCAGTTTAGAGTAATCATCTCATAAGCCCATTGTGTTCTAATAGAACTGTTCTGAACTCCTTCCTCCCCTGGATTTCTTCCTTTTGAAAAACCTATACAGTGTACATACAGGAATGTTATTTTTATTCTCCAGGGACAAGCGGCCTTGTTCTGGCTCCAATCACATCATCAGATCTATCAGTGCTCTATTATGGCAGAAACATCTCTCGCACAAAGCGCCGCCAATTAATGCTCTATCAACCCACCGGCAGCCTTTTCACTCTCTATAAGAGGAAATGGCTTCGGCACGGACTCTGACTGTTGCGAGCGTGTCCTCTCTGATTATCCGTTCTCGGCACCCTTCCCCTCCATTTGCACTTCTTTCTTTTAAACAAATCTCTGCTCTCAATGGAGAATTGTGTGCGTTTTTGTGTCACCGCCATTGTTCGGCGGGCGCTGAGATTCAATAAAGGCCCATTGTCGTCTCAGCGGCGGCTGTTGTGCTAACGAACGCGGGCGCTGTAATTTTACCGTATTTGCCGTCATCTCTGTTGCTGCTGTTTTTTCCGGCTTTTGTGTGTGCCGGGCGGTTTGAGCTGTCGGGAGGAGACGGGTGCACTCCAGGAGGAGGAGGAAAAGAAGGAGAGAGGAGGAAGAGGAAGAGGAGAAGGGAGAAAAACAGAAGGAGAAAAGGAAGAGATGACGAAGAAGAGAAGAAGAAAGTGAAAAGAAGATAAGAAAGTGGCTATTTCGTCTATTACTTTACTGAAATATGAACCTAATAATGAATAGACAGAGAGAAAAAGAGAGAGACGTTAGTGTTGCTCTTTGTTTTCCAAACTGCTCAGTGTTCTCCACCTCCTGAACTCCCCCAGGTTTATTATTGTGTTTGTGAGTCTCAAGATGATTGTTTTGTCTGAGTTAAAGTTGTTTATTTAAATCTTAGTTAGAGTTTAGGAAATACAGTCTAAAACTAGCTAGAATGCTAACTGTGGTACATTCACTAATTTGACTTAAATGTATTAAAAAAAATTAAATAATAAAATAAAGAACAAAAAAAGAAATTAAGAAAAATGAGAGAATAAAAGAATGGGAGGACAATTAGAGATTAGTGAGAGAATGAGAGAAAAAGAAGGAGAAAGAGAAGATAGATAAAGATAGATAGGGAGAAAGAGAGTGAGGAAAAGATGCCAAAAATATAGAATGAGAGAAAGAGAAGGAAAGATTGAGAGATTGAGAGAGAGAGAGAGAGATTGTATGTTAATAATAAGTTAATGATTCTGTTTGTAGGAATGAAATGAGGAACCCTTTAAGGATGAGTGTGTTGTGTGCATGCAGTGTGTGTGTGTGTGTGTGTGTGTGTATGTGTGTGGACTGTGATGGCAGCCACACACACTCTAAAAACACACAGTGCCAGCCAACAATGCTCCTGTATTTTTTGGTAAAACTGCAAATGATATCAGAAAATTGAAACAAACACACTCAAAGACACAAAAAGAGACACACACACACACACAGCAGTTGTAGGATACTCTGGATGGCCTTCTCATTCCCATCAGATAGCAGCACTTCCTTCACATCAGCAGAAACCGCAATCTGTGAGAAAAGAGGAAAAAAAAAAGAAAGTGAGAGAGAGAGAAATAAAAAACACACTCGCATAAAAAAACACAAAAACAAAACAACCGCTTTATAGGCAAACACACACACACTCAAACACACACACACTCAAACACACACACCTCTCGGAATTTTAAAACCCCACTCCACACAGAGACCACCGTCCCTCACACTCACTCTATCTCTCTCTTTCATTCTTTCTTTCTTTCTTTCTCCCACCCGCCTTCTTTCTCCCTCTCTGTCTCTGTCTCTTATCCCTCCCCTTCTGTCTCTCGGACCGTTTTTTCATTTTACGTCTGCATTATTTTAATCATTCAATCAAATCAGTCAATACTTTTATCATTCCCGGTGGCTGGGAGCCCTCTATCTTGCTATCACTCTGTTGGGTAATTGCATTGTGACAGGGGATGATGGCGAGCGCCGAGCCTTTCATTTGCGGCGCAGCATTTATCAGGCGGGGCCATCGCGCTCCGCTGTCACTCCGCACTCGGCTCGCCAGGCCTGCCTGATGCCCTTCATATAACTTTGTACGCCGCTGCCTCTGCTCTTTTTTTTTTTCTGCGCTCGCACTCTTTCCCCTGCCTTTTGTCACCGTGTTTTTTCCCCTCTCTTTCTTTGGTACGGGCTTTTTTTTTTTTTTTTTTCGAGTGGTCGTCTTTATCGGAGGGGTGTGTGTTGCCGTTGTTTTGAAGAGGGAGTGTGGGCAGAGGTGGGCTCAGAAGGACTGGATGTGTGTATGTGTGTGTGAATGTGTGTGTGTGTGTGTGTGCATCTAAGATAGAACTTTTTTTTCTTTCCTTTTACACAAAGGAGAAGTGGTATGTCAAAACAAATCTACTGCATATACTACTGCATTCGTTTTGTGGACTGGTCTTACATACATATCATCACTGTCGGACAAAATCCTCTCCAAATCCACTTTTGGTTGAAGTCATTTTGGAGCATTTTTATTGGTCTATTCATAGTTACATTTTAATGCCCTGTAAAGAACAAATGCTAAATTGTCTAATAATGTTGGCACCCCTAAAATCTTAAAAAAAAAATGTTATACACATGTTTATTTCCTTTGTGTGTATTGGAACACCACCAAAATGCAGAGGAAAAAAAAGGCGAGAAAATGATTGGCACATTTTCAAAATTTTGGGTAAACAACTTTGTTCTTTCGTTTAAATTCACCTGTGGCAAGTAACAGGTAAAAATCACAAGTAAAAACAGATAAAAAAAAAGAGAGAAGTTGACTTAATCCTTGCATTGTGTGTCTGTGTGTCACAGTAAGCATGGAGAACAAAAAGTGGAGAACAGGACTAAACAAAAATTGTGGCCAATATTAAATACAAATCTCAAGTTTACGAATATATCTCTGCAGAGATATTGATGTTCATTTATCAATGGTGCACACCATAATCAAGAAGTTCACACTGTAGCTAATCTCCCTGGACATAGACAGAAGAGAAAAAATCATGGTTGATGGTGGATAAGCAGCCCCAATCAAGTTTCAAAGAAATTCAAGCTGTCCTGCAGGCTCAGGGTGCATCAGCATCAGTGTGAACTATCACTATGTCAGCATGTGTACCAAATGAAACGCTATGGCAAGAGACCAAAGAAGATCCCACTGCTGACACAGAGACTAAAAAGAGCTCGTCATTTAGGCCTACAAATGACAGAACCTATCTGAATCAACTTTTAGTGGAAATCAGTGTAAAGGATTGTATTCCAAGTCATTTTGGAGCATTTTTATTGGTCCATTCATCATGAAATGCACAAGCTCCTGAGTGGCTTCCTGAGAGAGAAACATTTGAATTCTTCGGATCTTATACAGGGAAAATCTGCATGATCGAGTCAGATTTGCAACATGGCTGAGAACGATAACTGGTCATCCATTACTACTCCAAGGATTTGTGCTTCTGCCGATGGAGTGACCAGTGAGTTCTTATAACCTGTAGCACCACTGTGCGTTCCAAGCTATTTGGCGGTAATTGGAATTCACAAAATGAGGGGACAGAACTGTTTTCTTGAATTGCCATGCACTGAAGTCTGTCCCCACATTGTCCTCATTGTATTCAATGACAAGGGCTGTATTTTCAAAGGCGCCGTTCTGCTCAGTCACTTCTACCTGGTTCCATGTATTTGAGGGTGGCCACTGACATAAGTGCGAAATAGATAGGTGGAACGTGAAAGCGAGTGAGGCGGTTAAAGGAAAGGCGGTGGTGGGAAATAGAGAAATACTGCATCCATCTGTTTCCCCAGTAATTTGCTCTGCCTCTCTCTCTCTCTCTCTCTCTCTGATGCCCTTAGGATTGGTACCAGGTCAAAGGAGCGTGCAACAGCAGCTGGCCACATGGCTCCGGACCTGAGGGCATTAAAGCAGCCACCCGAGAGGAGCACGAGTGGCACTGCCAATGCCACATAACTACAGGGAGAGAAGAGTAACGATAGTAGAGGAATAGAGGGAGGATAGGAAAGGATAGAGTAGAGCAGATTAGGGTAGGGTAGGAATGAATAGGAATGGATAAGGGTTGAACTGGACAGGTTAGAAGAAGGTAGGGTCAAATATGGTGGGTAAGTAAGGAAAGAAGAGAGGAGAAAAGGAGAGGAGAAGATGGGAGAGCAATGGAGAGCAGAGGAAGGGATAGAGGAGAACAGAGGAGATGAGAGGAGGGGATAGGAAAAGAAAAAGTCAGGAAAGTAGATGACAGGTTAGGAGAGCAGCTGAGAGGAGATAGTTGGATAAGAGTGGAGAAAATAGGAAAGGAGCAGAGAAAGTAGGATAGGACAGAAGATGTGAGGGTATGAGAAGGGAGAAGGGGTTTGGATGGGATAGAATGGGAGAAGATAGAATAGGGGAGGAACCGGGAGGATAGGGAAGGACAGGAGTGGAATACAGAAGTGGGAAGGTAAAGAAGGTGGATAGGGATAGGACAGGGGACAGGTTAGATAAAGAGAGTGTAGGAGATGGGATGGGAGAGAATGGGAAAGGAGCAAATAGGAAAGGGTAGGAGAGAATATATAAAGACAAGTGAGGAGAGGAGAAGAGACAGAAAAGAAAAGGAGAAGAGAGAAAAAGGAACATGACAGGATAGACAAACATAAGAGACAGTTGGAATGAATTTGATGGGGTAGGAGAGCAGAATGATATAAGCGGGTATGGTAAAGGAGGGGAGATTATTGGATAGGATGGGATACAATAGGAAAAAGTAGGAGAAGATAGTCAAGGTCAAGAGTGGAGAGAAGAGGAGAACAGGGGAAAGGAGAAGAAAAGGAAAAAAGAAAAGGAAAAAAGAAAAGTATGAAGAAAGGAGAGGGGAAGGGTATGCAAACAGAGGAGACAGGTGGGTTGAATTTGATAGTAGAGGAGAGAATACAGGAGAAGGATATAAGAGGGTATGGTAGAAGAGGAGAAGAGAGGAGAAGAAAGAAGAGAGAAAAGGAGAGGAAAGAAGAGGAAAGAAGAGGAGAAGAGAGGAGAAGAAGGAATATGACATGATAGGAAAACAGAAGAGACAGTTGGAAAGAATTTGATAGTAGAGGAGAGGAGAAGGAGAAGGATATAAGAGGGTATGGTAGAAGAGGAGAAGAGAGGAGAAGAAAGAAGAGAGGAAAGGAGAGGAAAGAAGAGGAGAAGAGAGGAGCAGAAGGGATATGACAGAAAAGACAAACAGAGAAGACAGTTGGAATGAATTTGATGGGGTAGGAGAGGAGAAGCATATGGAGAGGAGAAGGAAGTGGGTATGGTAGGAAATAAGGGGTGTTTGTTGGATAGGATGGGACACGATAGGAAAAAGTAGGATAAGATAGGCAAGGTCAGGAGTGGAGAGAAGTGGAAAAAAGGAAAGGATAAGACAGTAGAGGAGAGGAGATGAGAGAAGAGGAGAGGGGAAGGGTATGCAAACAGAGGAGACAGGTGGATTGAATTTGATGGTAGAGGAGTGGAGTAAAGAGAAGTATATAATAAGGTATGATAGAAAAGATAATTAGATTATTGGATAGAATATGGCGGAACAGGTTAGGAAAGAGTAGGAGAAGAAAGGAGAAGGTAAGGGTGGAGTGGAGACAAAAGAGAGATGGGGAAAAGGGAAAAAGTAAAGATGGAAAAGATAAGAAAAGGAGAGGGGAGGAGAAGGAGAAGGGTATAAGAAGGTATGTTGGAAAGGAGAGGAGATTGTTGTGTATGACAGGATGGGTCAGGATAGGAAAGAGTAGGAGAAGATATAGGAATGTAGGCAACGTCAGGTGTGGAGATAAAGGGAAAGATGGAGAAAGGAGAAGAGGAAAAGTGGAGATGAAGAGATAGGAGATAAGAGAGGAGTGGAAAGAAAAGAAGAGGAAATGAGAATGAGAAGGATATAAGATGGGACAGGATAAGAAGGAGTAGGAGAAGATGGGAGAAGGTAGGCAAGGTCAGGAGTGGAGAGAAAAGGAGAGATGGAGAAAGGAGAAGAGGAAAAGAGGAGAGGATAAGACAGGAGAGGATAAGAGTGGGGAGAAGAGGAGAGAATAGAACAGGGATATGAAATTTTGGAGGACAAGAGGATAGAGGAGCAGCAGAGAGAAGGCAGGTGGATGGAGTAGGGTAACGGGAGAAAATAGGACAGAAAAAGAAGAGTAGGTTAGAAAAAAAAGGACAGGATTTTGAAAGAAAAGACAGAAGAACTCAGAAGAGGATAGTATAGAGAAGACGACAAGAGAGGATATAACAGGGCAGATGAGGAAAGTAGTAAGGGATAAGATAAACAATAAGCAACAATAGACAAAGGGAATAGAAGGGCAGGGAATACTTTTAAGGGACCCGTCTGGGGTCAGGTGGCTGAATAGTTGGCCAGAAACAGTCACAGGCAATGAAGGAGGTTTGGGGGGGGGGGCTGGGGGTGGAGGTTTTGCACAGGGGGCTGTGCAATGTCACAACACAAGCGTATTGAGTGGAGGAGATAGGAGATAAAGGCAGGCAGGTCTTATGAAGACGCAGCAGAAGATCGATCAGCTCTACAGCTTGTTCATCTGGAGGAGAGTCCATAGACCACCACTCATGACAACACACCGGCCCTCAGGATGTCCGTGTGTGCGTGTATATGTGTGTGTGTGTGTGTGTGCCTGCATGCCTACATGCATATGCATGTGCATGTGCATGCTTGAGTGTGCGAAAGCTCATGTGGAGTCAGTCCATTGGTCCACGGCCTGCTGGAGCGGAAATGCCCATGTATTAGAACTCATTTCATGTTGCTTACAATATGCCTGTGTTTGGGTATCCATGCTGAAATTGCCCATTTGCCTGTGATTGTGTTTTTGTGCGTGTGTGTGTGTGTGTGTGTGTGCATAAGCACATCTTTGACTTACCATGAGCCCAGCAAGACATGTCATCCCTCCACCCAACTCACATACAGAGAAACCCCTGTAAGAACGAGAGAGAGAGACACAAAGTGAGAGAGAGAGAGTGAGAGAGACAGAGAGTGAGAGAGACAGAGAGAGAGAGAGACATGTGGAGAGAGGGGGAAGAACTGCATGAATGTTGAGCGTGTACAATAACTCTAATTAACTGTGCATACCTTGTCTCTGTAGGGGATGTACCATTGATTGGAACGCAATTCCACTGGGCTCATTGATTTCAACCCTGCTCTCTCTCTCTCTCTCTCTCTCTCTCTCTCTCTGTCTCGCTCGCTCTTGGAAGGAAGTGACATTGTTCTTTTTTTCTGCTGGAAAAGGTGGATTTGTGGTGTAGAGGGAAGATTAACTTAATTAGAGTTATAGGGATCCCCCACGGTGCTGTTTGCTGTGTGTATAGAGGGCAGGCCTATAGACTCGCCTTGCCGACACAAGCATGTCTGTATGGAAAATTACACACGCTGCACAGGCTAGGCCTCGGGGGACGATGATATTAAAGAAACATTATGTAGTATTTATACCTTACAATAGCAGCTTTACAATCATTTTTTAATGAGTTTGAAGCTACACTGGCTTGTAAAAGGGAGAGCATCCTCTCTTTCATTCCCAATTACGGCAAGGCATGCCAGCAACTGCCCTGTTTACCTTTGGTAAAGCGGTTAGGGCAACGATCGGTTCTGTATATGGCAGCTTGTCTGAAAATGCATGTGAAAAGTGTGTCATTCAGTGATGGTTCAAAGTGTAGAGCAGAGGATAGTGTAGGGCCCTATGAAATCTGGTTAATTGTTTCCCAAATTCCATTTTCCCCTTATAAAAGACTTTAGGGCCTTATAAAAATCTGTTTTATTTCCCCCCCTATATTCCATGTTCCCCTTATGAAGAGTGTAGGACACTATGAAATCTGTTTTATTTCCCCCCCTATATTCCATGTTCCCCTTATGAAGAGTGTAGGACACTATGAAATCTGTTTTATTTTCCCCCTATATTCCATTTTTTTAATCTCCTAAAAAGTGTAGAGCTCTATAAAATCTGTTTTATTT
This sequence comes from Astyanax mexicanus, assembly GCF_023375975.1. Classification (NCBI taxonomy): domain Eukaryota; kingdom Metazoa; phylum Chordata; class Actinopteri; order Characiformes; family Acestrorhamphidae; genus Astyanax; species Astyanax mexicanus. The sequence goes on from NC_064414.1 coordinate 22,052,419, forward strand.
CTTCCCCTATATTCCATTTTACCCCTCATAAAAAGTGTAGAGCAGAGGAGAATGTAGAGCCCTGTATGAAATCGGTTTTATAGTTTCCGCAAATTAATTTTTTCCCTTATGAAGAGTGTCGGGCCCTATGAAACCTGTTTATTTGTTTCCCAAATTATTTTTTTCACTCATAAAGAGTTTAGGGCCTTAGGAAATATGTTTGTTTCCCAAATTAAAATTTTCCCCATATAAAGAGTGTATAAAATCTGTTTTATTTTTCCCCCTATATTCCATTTTTCCCCTGACGAAGAGAGTATGGCCCTATGAAATCCCTTTCTTTCCCAAAATTCAATTTATTCCCTCATTAAGAGTGCAGGGCCCTATGAAATCTGTTTAATTGTTTCTCAATTCCATTTTTAGCTTATAAAGAGTTTAGGGCCCTATGTATTCTGTTTATTTTTCTCCCCAAATTCTATTTTCCCTCATGAAGATTGTACGGCACAATGAAATATGTTTTATTTTTTCCCCAAATTCCATTTTTTCCCCTCACAAAGAGTGTAGGGCCCTATAAAAGGTTTTATTTTTTCCCAAATTCAATTTCCCCCCTCATGAAAAATGTAGGGCCATATGAAATCTGTTTATTTTTTCCCTAATTCCATTTTTTCCCCCTTATAAAGAGTGTAGGGCCCTATGAAATCTGTAAAATTATTTTTTAATTCCATTTTGTCCCCTCATGGAGAGTGTAGGGTCTTATAAAATCTGTAAAATTCCTCACAAATTCAGTTTTTCCCCTCATGAAGAGTGTAGGGCCTTATGAAATCATTTTTGTTCCGAAATTCAATTTTCTCTCATACAATTTTCTCTCTTTTTTTTTTCCAAATTCCTATTTTTATTACCTCATTAAGAGTGTAGGGCCCTATAAAATGTGTTTTATTTTTTCCCCAAATTCATTCTTTTTTCTCATGAAGGGACTTTTAATCTATTTATTCCATAAAATCTGTTTTTATGTCCCTTTTTATGTGAAAGCATTTTTTTTTCCCAAATTATTTTTTTTCTCATGATGAGTGTAGGGCCCTATGAAATCCATTTCCCTCCCAATCCCTATGACTTGCTCCCCACTATTCCATTTTTTTTTTCTCCTCATGAAAAACTATGAAATTCCATCCATGTTCTCTTCATCGCGGAAATCACAGGGCCCTACGAGTGTCACTGCTAACTTTGTCGCCCACTGGAATCTGACAGCGTGAGCGCCGTGTGTATTAAAGTGTGTAACGTATAAGCTTCCAGAGAGGCAGACTCTGAAAGGAGGATGAAGGGGCGATTGTTGCAAGGAGTGCAATTAAAAATTAATGTGCACAAAGCTGTTAGCATGAGCTTCAGCAGGGACAAAGGCCCAGTGACAGGTAGCTATTTGGCTGTACAGTGGGCTAGTATAGAGAGAGGGAAAGATGGAGTGGAACGAGGGGAGCTTGCTGTAAATTGGCTTTTTTTTTTTTTCTTCTTCTTCTTGTTCCCATTTCTCTCTCTTTCTCCCGCTCCCTCTCTCTTTCCTTCTCTTCTATTCTCCCTCATCCTGGAACACACTCGTCTTTATGGGGAGTGCTTGATAACAGCTCCGCCAGATAGCGACAGGGCAAAAGTCTCGGATGACATGGAGACATGTTAGTCACAGACACACAATAGAAAAAGAAAGAAAAGGGGGGAAAAGAAAAAACATCATAAAAAAAGATCAACGAAGGCCTTTAACAGGAAGAGATCAAGAGTTTTTTGGATGGCCTTCTTAATATTTACAGATGGCTCACGCATCAAGGCAGGTGCATAAGGACCTCACATCTCCCCCTCACCCCACAGTTACACACTTACACACTCGCACACACACAGATATAGAAAGACACAGAGCGGCCCATGGGCTCAGCACCCTCTGCTGTGTCTCTGTATGCCCAGTTGACCTTCAGCTTGTGGCTGTGTGATCGATAAGCCTCTCTTCCCCTCCTCTGCCTCTTGAATGTAAAAACAGGAAATCAAAGGCTCGTGTACCGCCTTGAGTGCAAATCAGAAAGTGCCCCTTGCATCTCTGTCAAATGGCCTGAGCAAGAGGGGAAGGGGAGGGGAGGGGTGCAGAGGAGGGGAGGGCGGAGGATAGTGGTGGAGATGGAGAAAGAGAGAGAGAAAGACTCACGTAAATATTTGACGTTTCTTCAGACAGTAGTAGGCCATCACCTCTTCAGAAGGCCAGACACCTGAGAGAGAACAAAAACACAGAACAGATTAGAGAATGAATAAATAAATACATGATTGTGCAAAAAAAGAACCTAAGAAAATTACATATAAATTCTGGGTAAAATGTGGATACCTGAAAAGGTATCATTTATTTGTTTTATTCTATAAACCACTGACAACATTCCTCCCAAACTCAAACTCATTTAGAGCATTTATTTGCAGAAAATGAGAAATGGCTGAAATAACAAAAAAAAGGTGCAGAGCTTTCAGACCTTAAATAATGCAAAGAAAATCAGTTAATATTCTTAAAGAGCAGAAATCAATATTTGGTGGAATAACCCTGGTTTTTAATCACAGTTTTCATACATCTTGGCATGTTCTCCTCCACCAGTCTTACACACTGCTTTTGGATAACTTTATGCCACTCCTGGTGCAAAAATTCAAGCAGTTCAGTTTGGTTTGATGGCTTGTGATCATCAATCTTCTTCTTGGTTATATTCCAGAAGTTCTCAATTTGGTAAAATCAAAGAAACTCATAATTTGGTTTCTTATTTTTTTTTTTCTAGAGCTGTATGTTATAAGCAAGATGCAAGGAGAATATTGTTGCTGTCCAGTGAAAACATGTATATTTAAAACATGAGAGAGATGAAAACCTTCTTTCCATGGACGTTAATGTAAAAAGGGCTTATTTTAGGTAATTTTGAAGATTTTTTATTGGTCCATTCATAAAGAAATAATGCAGTTAGCAATTCAATAAATTCCAGAAAATGTAGAATATGGGCCTTTTAAATAATGCTAAGATGCTTTGTAAAGTACAGCACAATACATCAACTGGTAGAAAAGAAAAATAAAAGAGCTCACAATGCTCGTCCATGACAAACTGGGCAATACACAAAGATAACACAATTACTATACAGAGGTAAGAATCTCCATTTTTGACAAAAACTTGTGGGTGGGGCCTAAGGATCTGTGTGAAGGCCTTATATCAGACTGTATACATTAGATATTACTAACTAGTTACTAACTAGCTAATCAATAGATTTACAACTGATTTATCCATCTATTTATCCATTCATACATGTACTAGTGAATGTACCAGAGTTAGCCAACGAGCTAATTTTAGACTGTAGTTCCTGAGGCCTAACAAAATAAACAACTTCCATACAGACAAAACAATCATCATAAGACTCAACACACCACGATCGACCCAATAATAAACCAGGACTTCAAGAGGAACAAGAGAACACTGGGCAGTTTGGAGGCATCCTGCTAACTGCTGGTTAAAAAAAAAAAAGTGATGTTCATCTCTCTCTCTCTCTCTCTCTCTTTCTCTCTCTCTCTCTCTCTCTCTCTTACACAGGCTGCTGTGTTCATCCTCTCTGTTCTACAGAGACTGCACTGAGCCTGTAATACAGCTCCACAGCACTCCCTGTGTCTGCCTGTACACACACACACACAGACAAACACACACACGCAGAGCGCATTCTGGCTACTTAGAGCTGTGTAAGCTGTGTGTGGGGAGAGTGGGGGTCCAGCGAGTGATTATCAGAAGGAGCAGGCTGGTGGTCTTATCACCCACTGTCAGCCTCTGCTCCTTCTGCTAGCTCCAGCAAGAGCCATAACGCTGCTTTTGTCTCTGAAACACACACACACACACACACAACACACATACACACATATATACACACACACACACACACACACACACTCTGGCAGTAGAAGAGATAAATACTCATTTCAATAAACTTCGGCCCCTGAGTCGACGCTGTGACGAGGCGCTCAGCTGTCGGTCCTGTGTGTCTGTGTGTGTGTGAGGTGTGTGTGCAGTGTTTATGTATGCCTGCGTTTGGGGATGCGTGCGGGTTTACACACCCGTGCATGTGACATCACTTCTCTGCAGATACACCAGAGAGCTGGAGTGATTGACACATAGACACACACACTGCAAGCATGTGTACTGGCACGGTCTTGACGGATGTGTGTGTTCCAGTGTGTTTTGTCTGCCCGGGTGTGTGTGTACACAAATGAACATGCGTCTCATGCGTTTATGATGCACTGCAGAAAACAACTCCATGTGTGTGTGTGTGTGGATGTGTGTGCACATGCACATGTCACAGAGAAAGAGAGAGAAATAAAGAGAGAGAGGGGTTGTGATAGAGAGAGAGAGAGAGGTTGTGTGTGAGAGAGAGAGAGAGAGAGAGAGAGTCGATATAATAAGCAGCTTATGACCTGCCTTTCACACAGGCCTGTTAATGCCTGTCTCTCTCAACCTCTCTGCAGCATCAACCCAAGATTAACTCACCCAAGCAAGATTTAATAATGCCTATTGATAAAACGTCAACATATGCCTCTGCCATTAAGTAGGCAGGCCCTGCTTGCTATTCTCCGCAAATTCAGCCGCCCGCAGGACTGATCAGCTGCATGACATATTGAGAGGCCACCATGAGGTTTATCATGAACAAGGGAGGGGGGCTGGAACACACTTATGACACTTAGAGGTCACCCAACACAAAAAGATACTTAAAGTCTAAAGAGAAACCATCCTAACACTTTCGAAGACATCGGTTATCGGTAACGGTTGTCCTACTCCGTCTCCGTTCGTCCCCTGAGCGGCTGAGCTGGTAAAAGCGTGGCTTGGAGTATAGTGGTGAGCCAGCTGTGCATCATCCATGCTTGGGAAGCTTCAAGAACATAATTGCCAGAGGAAAAAGCAGCACTTACTGCACCTTTTTTTAGCTAGTTAGATGGAGAATGATGGTTTGATCACAACAGTGAAATGGACATAAAAAAAGAAAAAATTACTACAGGATGTCCTACACACATATATATATATATATATATATATATATATAGGATGTATATAATGTATTCCTATACAAGCCTTAAACCCAACATGTGTGAACATCTTTAACAAAAGCATTAAATCATTTGATTATTGATAATTGAGTAAATACTGTAGCACTACAGTGACCTACAGTCTGTAATTATTGATACTATTGCTAATACTGATAAATGTTCTAATATTTTGAGAAAATATAAAAAAAATAATTTGCGTTTTATTTTTTAACCAAATAAGAATCTGACCTTTAGGGGTTTTTGATTCCATGCAGCTAAGATTTTATCAGCATCAGTGCGACTGATGGAAAGATACGGAGGGCCATAACACGTAAGGCCAGTAGTTCTCCCTAAGATTCCAAGCTACCGTATGATTGGTGTAAGCATCACCAGTGACTGAAGGACAATATTTAGATAAGAGGGCAAAACTTAGATGGCTTCACCATTCAGAAGCCTTTGTGACCACATTGTTGTGTCTTAAGTGGCACTTAAAAATATATTTGCGTTTTTTTTTTGTGTCATTACAATAAACTAAAAAGCAAAAAAAAAAACAAATCAAAAATACAGATGTCAGGCATGTAATATTAATGTTAAAATTAATTATGCAACTTCTTTAAAATAGAATAGCAAACAAGGAAATGTGGATAAAAAGTCTAAGACTAAGGATTCTAAGGGTTAAACTAAATTTAAATTAAAGTTCCGCTTTTTGGTCAAGTCATATTTGTTTTTTCTACAAAAAGCAACAAATGTGCACTTTTAAATTTCTCAGTGCCAAATTTTTTATTTTTAGGGCCCTTGGAATTCTGCCTATGAAGTATAGAGCTACTTTGAGCTTGTTAATGGTGTAAAAATAGGGATTTATTTGCAATGGAAACACTATGCCCCTATCACTAACATTGCAAGTCTGTTGGGAGCATCAGCTAAAAGCGCTGTATTTTGGAATGCTAAGGGAAAATGAGGGTGGGCTATTCAACAAAAGTTTGTACACATTATCATGTTTCACTTCATCCCAAGTCCATTTCACACCAGATTTCTCCTTTAAAACAGTTTTGGGTAAGGTGTACATATGTGTGTGTATGTAAGTGAAGGTGTGTGTCTGCATGTGATTGGTTGTGTGTGTGTGTGCTGCGTGTGTTGTGCCGTGCCAGGGGTTGAGCTGCACTCGAGGAAATGAGGAGCTCATGAGGTGATAGCAGATTACTCTCCTTCCTGTGGATAATGCAATCACTTCTCACCTTCAATTACCAGATGAGAAATAGAGCTCTTTCAATCTCTCTCACACTCTCTCTCCCTTCCTCTATCCCTCCTTCATCCTACTTTATCTATCTGTGCTTCCCACTGTTTTAAACTAGGACCTAATACTGTCCCATACACAAGTGACTGTATGTGTACGTGCATGAGTGTGTCCACAGAGGGGTCATGGCCTGTATTTGTTCCCAGACAGAGGGGGAAAAAAAAAAACAGCCTATTTTCAGGCCGAGCAGCTTGGTGCTAAATCTGGTTAGAAACAGAGCAGACGTCCAGGTCCACAGCAGACTTACAGATGATCATGTAACTAATACACACACACTCTCAGACAAAGTGTTTGTTTGCTAGCTAATACATGCTTAGAACAATACTTTCATTACATCAGCAACCCGAAAACCCAAGTTACAAAATGTTGAATGAAAGTGTTATATACAGCAGAAGAGTTTCACAACACAGGATTTTTTTTCTCAACTTTAGCCCAAAATAGAGCTTATCTTTTCCCTCTCTTCCTACTAAACAGACTCAATTTTTGACTTAAGTCATGGATCTCGAGAGTTAAAAATCTAATAATATAATTACATATTTGCTTCAATCTTAAGGAACTGAAAACTCAACTTCTTGACAGTTACTTAACTGTACTGTAAAAAAATACAGCCTCTATTCTCCTAACTATCTTTTTTATCATTATACGTATACACTATACACATTTTTTTTTTGCAAATCCCAGCTTAGAAAGTCAGTATCAAACATCCCAGCATGCTAACCACTAATCCACCATTCAAGCACAGTCACTATTGTCAGAAGGTCCGGGTTCAATCCTGGGGGATTCTTTACTAAGCAGGGAACATCTAATTAGCTGATGTAACAGAAATGGTAAGTAGTTAGTGTTCTCCTCCAAGCATGTTGAGCTGTCTGGTGATGATGATGATCCAGAGACAGATTATAAAAGATGCTGTGGCATTTCACGTGACTGAGGAGATGCACATAGTAGCTTTTACTCTGTCGGCTTTACGGTGTCATATATGACGATACCATACAAATGATGACACCATACATAAGATCATACCATACATGTTTGTTTAATTGTACTTTGTATCCAGTGCTTAGCTGATGAATATAAATTAATCTACCATTTTTTAGGCTTATGTAAAATTAAGTATTTAAAAAAGGCACTTAAATAAGATTATATCTTACAATAGAAAGCAAACAAGTGATTTGTCCCAAGAAAAACTAAAATGACTGGCATACAAAATTAGTAAAAAGTTTGGACAGAACTTAAATTCAGTGTTTTTTATTATTATTGTAAAATTTTCTGTATAGTAGCTTAATAAGAAAGACATACAAACTATAAAAAAACATCTGAAATGATTTCTTATACAAAAAAAGTGTTAAACAAAGTAGAATGTTTTATCTTGTTTAGCACATCTTTTTCTCAGTCACATTTACGAGTCACCTTTATGGCTATTAGCCTCATCAAGATTTATGTTCTAATCCATGTTAGGGCAAGAACTACTCAACTAAATAAAGAAAAAAAATAATAAGAAAAATAAATAAATAAATAAGAAATGAAGGTCAGCCAATCCGAAACATTTCAAGAACTTTGAAAGTATCCTCAAGTGCAGTCGCAAAGACCATTAAAAAATGTTAGGATGAAACTGGCTGTCATCAGGACAACCCCAGAAAAGAAAGAGCAAGAGTTACCTCTGTTGGACCCCAGATGCACCCCAGATAAGAGCCCAACTAAATGCTTTATAGAGTATGTCCAAACATTTGAGGGTTTTTTTTTTTTTTTTTTGGCAAGGGCTAGGTTGGACAAACAAGTCACTCTACATCAATAGTGATGGGACAAAATACTGATGTGGTGATATATTGTGATATATTTATATACATTAAATATCACAGGATCACAGTAGCTTTAGTTATATAATCGATCTCGTCGGGCAGTGTATTATGATACTATTGAATCGTGAGATGCCCTGTGATTCCATACTGTACACACCAGTAAGAGTCCCTGGGCAGAAGAGAACAATATGTTTTCCCATCGGTGCTACATAACTCAAATGTCACTCTAAATAAGAGTACCAGTCGTATGTGTGTTCTATTATGTTGTTGTGTTATGTGTGGTGGAGTCTTGTGCTGTAGCCAGTTAACACGTAATCTTCCCCCTCCTTCAGACTCAGAGCTCCAGGCTGAGTGAACTCCTGACCTGCTGAACTTTGGGAAAGCGCTGGAGCTGGCTAATCCTGACACCAGTGCCGGACACTAATCACATGAGCCAGGATGAGTCCCGCAGCTGCTGCTGCCCTGCACTTATTCACAAACACACACACTCACACAGAAACACTTAAATCCACTCACAACACACACATACATAACCCTCTGGTTTTCACATTGTTGTTTTTTTGTGAACTTTACACAGTAACAGTAGTAATAAGCTTACAAACTCTCAAGCTAACAATCAGCTAAAACGGTTTAGACTGGTTTAAAGACACTTGACCTGGTTCTGGTTCAGATTTACAGAGGTAAACACAGGATAGATTTAAGTAAGTACCGTATTTTTTGGTCTATAAGGTGCACTATCAATAAACGTCTATTTTCTGATCTGTTTTCATACATGAGAGGCACCATATTATAAGGTGCATTAAGCCACACTAGCATGGATGTCTACATTGAAGTGAGCAAGGGTGTCACCATGTTTCCCTTCTAATGGGGAAGCTGAGGGAAGCACCTAAATAAACAAACTAATTCTTAAAAAAAAAAAGTGCTGGATGTTGATCTACACATATTTCTCTCCTGAAAATCGTTTATTTGGTTGAGTAAAGTGCTTCTGTTTATTTAAAGTAAGCTTAGAATTCCAGTATTTTGTCCAAGGGTGAGCGCTAGCTACAGTTAGCAGCATAGCCAGCTGCAGCTAGGAGTGTTACCCAGCCGTGTTAAGCAGTGCTTTGCAGCCGTGGTAAGCAGCACTAGCCAGCCCCAGTTAGCAGTGCTAGTCAGCCCCAGTTAGCAGCCCTAGTCAGCCGTGGTTGATTAGCAGCATAGCCATCCACGGTTAGCATCATAGCCCAGCCACGATTAGCAGCATAGCCCAGCCCAGTGTTTAGCCGCAAAGCCAGCCACAGTTAGCAGGGCTACCCAGCCGTGTTTAGCAGCATAGCCAGCCACAGTTAGCAGTGCTAGCCAGTCGTGATTAGCAGCATAGCCAGCCACAGTTAGCAGGGCTACCCAGACGTGTTTAGCAGCATAGCCAGCCACAGTTAGCAGTGCTAGCCAGTCGTGATTAGCAGCATAGCCAGCCACAGTTAGCAGGACTACCCAGCCGTGTTTAGCAGCATAGCCAGCCACAGTTAACAGTGCTAGCCAGCTCCGAAAAATCCGAAAAAGTCCGAAAAATAGGGTAAGTAATGAAAGCAGTAACTTACAGTACATAGGCATTAATAATATCTACACAGTGAGACATACTGAAAGTTGGTGGTCAGAGAAAAGGAAAGGAAAGAAAGAGAAGTTATCAGTGTACTGTGTGTATAAGTGTGTGTCTGTGTCTGTGTGTTTAAGTGTGTGTGTGTGTGTGTGTGTGTGTGTGTGTGTGTGTGTGTGTGTGTGTGTGTGTGTGCGCGCGCACGCAGGCTGCCAGGCGGCCTCAAGCTTTCTCCAGATGATCTCCACATTAACGCTGGCCTCCGATAATTCTTAAGCCTCCTCCATTTCAGATCCAATAACGGATAAGAGCGCATTTCAGCATGATCAACTGCCAATCTGTTCCCTCACACCGCTACTTTACTCCACTCCAGGATTACTGGACACTCACACGCTTGCACAACCGCGCAGATAACGAGAGCCACTGAGCGGCGCTGCTCGGAGAGGACAAGATGGATCCTGCTCCAAAAAATACATACACGCACACATACTATTCACATATTACATTAGCAAACCTGTCTATGTCCACACAGTGCATAACTACAGTGCTTATTTTATTACAGACCGTCAGCTGAGATGGGCTGCTTGTTCTCAGCCACTTGGCAGTATGGGGTGTTCACAATCATCCATCATTTTCCATGAAAAACATTGAGGGGCTAATTTACACTACAAATGTTTTAAAACACCCCTATGGTTAGTTGTCCAGTAGCAGTAGCTTTTTTATTTCCTGGTCTTATCAGATCTTTAATTCTTCTCTTCACCGCTGAAACTGAGACTTAGTCTCAGACTTGTGTTAAGTGTTAAGCTGAGCTAAAGGAGTTGCCATGTGGGTCAGCCAGAACTGACTCTTCCTGTACCAGTTTTCTGTATTTTAAATGTGTAGGAAACAGTACTCACTGTTTTTATCTGTAATTTCTGTAAAGAAAATACTTTCTTTTAATAATTACAACATTTTCCCTGCTCTAAGCTGTTAACCAATGAGCTGTTTGCTAAAAATTCAACACCTCTTTTTTTAAACAATATATGACGAGTATATATATATATTTTTTTACAATAAAAATACAATACAATACAATACTTTAATCCATTTGTTTTCCTTAAAGACCTTGAAAGTTTACTGCTGTACACTGGATTTTGTATAGTTTCCGGTTATTGGCTGAACACAAAAGCTTAAATGTTTAATAAATTGTGCATTTTTGCTGTGAGTTCCGGTCACTTTACAAGGAAATATGGTATTAATCTGGAGCTCAGTAAGGCAGTGTTGGGGCCAGGCTTTTACAGCAAACTGTTATGTATGATGTATATCTGAACCCTAATCTGAACACCAATTGAACCAATCTGTGTCTGTCAATATTCTCTTTGGACCTACCAAGCTGAATCACCATAGGTGCATCCCAGTGAACTGCCCTAGTGAAGGACTACAAAGAGCAGTAAGCCACTTTAGAGGGGGTTGCAAACCAAATCCAAATGGAACTAAAAAATTACGTTTGGAAGGGAGCTTTAAATTGAGTTTATGGAGTGACCAGTTTATTACCCATCAGCCTGTGAGTGCTCTTTGAAGAGCATGTGTAGGATTATAAGCATTCGGTTGCGAGACCCTGTGGAATGTGGAATTCTGTTGATTATAAATGCAGACTACTGCCACCTTCTGGTACAGACAGCTAGTTCATATAATTTCCAGCATGAACACGCATCTGTAGTCCTCCTAGTGTGTTTAAATGCAACTTTGAACACAATGCGTGAGACTTTCAGGAAGCTACAGGAGGAGATCAGTGAGAATCTGGAGAAACGCTGTCATTTAACCAGCACAAATCCCAAAAGCTCACACAAAATCCAGCAGTCTCCCCATGTTTTTAAACCCCGGCAAGAAAGCACCACTCGCCTCCAGCCCCAAACAAACCAGAACGGCAGTCAAAAGGACGCTGTGTATTCTCCAAAACTGCATAGTGAACAGAAAAAACCCTCCTCCACTCTCAGTAAATAACTTTTTTGGATTAGGGAGCGGACGCGAGGCCTGTATACGAGAGGCAGAGGTCCAGAGCCACATTCCTCAAGCAAATCTCCACCCCGCTCTTGCTGGAGAGTCTTCTCGGCGGTAATAGCCGTATCAGAGGCTGCGGCGGCCGCCTGAGCGAGCGGGCCGCGCCTGGCTGATTAGCATAGCGGTGACAAGCCGAGATTACTGGCCTCAAACTGCTGCCTCCTCACCCAGGCAAAATTACAGGCCTGTCACCTGAACAGGCTTTATTTGGGGAATGTTAATGTATATAAACAATTAAGGGGAGAGAGGGAGGGAAGGCAGTAGGGAGAGAAATGATAGGGATGGAGAAAGGGAAAGAAAGTAGGGAGAGGGTTACTGGTAGAAGACCAAAAATAGAGGGAAAAGGTACGAATGAAGGACAGAGAAAGTGGTTTTGGGATACAATACAGAATAAGCTATACTTCTGAACTCCTTTTTGTTTGCTTGTCTATTTTCTATTGTCTATCTTGTCTTAGCAGAGAGTACTTGTATCATTCTAATCACCTGTCCAATACTGTTTAGGTCCCTGATGTGCCACTAAAACAATAATGAGGGTTGGCCCCTTGGGGTCTCATGTCCCCTGTCCGGCCAGACTGATGGAAGTTTCTGGAAGTCAGTCTTCCCCAAGGCCCACCACAGTTCAGCTGCCCATCGTCCAGTTTTTTCACCTGCCTCTGACTAGTTGTTCACTCACTACTGATTGCATCAAAGTTTGCTATAAACATGCTTATATTAGACCTGCGTGAATAAATAATGACTTAATATTTACTTAAAGGTGTCTGACCAGTGGTAGAATGGTCCCCCCTTATCTCCCTTATCCTCCTGATTCTTGGTCCTCCCAAGGTTTCTTCCTCCTCCAGCTCTGAGGGAGTTTTTTCATAGCCTCAGCGCTCACTAGGGGTTCTATATTACATGTTCAGTGTTTTGTCTGATTCTTTGTTCTGTAAAGCTGCTTTGTTTTGTTTTGATTCGATAGGATCTCTGGTTCGAATCTGGTTTTGAATTGCTGCTTGGCATCAGCAGCCAGAGTCTGAGAGAGCACAAGTGTCCATTCTCTCTGTGGGTAGGTAGAGTACAGGAGATGCCACTCTCTCCAATAATCACTCCGACAGTGATGATAGCTGACATACACACATCTGTTGACTGGTCTAATGCATCAGAGCTGGGGATGTGATGCTTGATGCTAGTGATGCTGCAGTTATTTTTCTTAATAATAAATAAATAAAAAAACACTTCACAAAACACAAATGAGCCTTTACTGCCCATGACCTTGTGTAAGTTACCAGGTTTTTTTTTTTGTTTACCTTATTTGGTCATCTTCTGGTAGGTACTGACCGCTCAATACTAGTAACTTCCCAACCCAAGACCTGATGTTCTGAAGACGCTCTGATCCAGTTGTCTAGCTATCACAAATCTGGTTCTTAGTGTTCAAAGTTTGCTGAATCTTACCTCATGTTTATCCTGCTTAAAACATATGTAATCAAAATAATGACTGTTTATTTGCTGCACAGTAAACAGTATATTTCAGTTTTAAGTTTTGCTGAAATGAAGAAATCTATGTAATTCACTTTAATTCTCAGTGTTTTTATTGTTATGGCTAATTGGTGCATTAGTGGCCACAACATGTACTTTTCTGATAAATTAAGAAACATATTTATTATTATAATTATTATTGGCTTGATAGTGGAATTACAGTTGATCAATAATTTAATTTAAAGACATTCATGTATTTATTGTAAAAACTGTTGAGTCAGAGTGTTCTTCAAAAGTGCTCCAGACAGCAGCAGACAGCCTGTCGAAAGCTGTGCACCTCAGTTCGGCACAGTTTTACGCAGATATTTTCAGTTACAGCTGAACTTGTGCTTTTAATCCCAGAAAACGCTCTTATTTACCTTTCTAACGGCCATTTAAAAGCCTGATTATTGTTGTTTTGCTGTTTCCCTCGGGTTTTGAGTGCTTGGCTGACTCTAAAGCACTGACTCAGCTCTCTGTAGGTCCAGATTTCTTATGGTCCTGAGACACCACACGAGTAGGAGCAGGGCTGGTGACGTAACGGGTCCTGCATTGTTTAATATCGCGATATATATCGTTGGAAAAAAAAACATTGCAATATCAAATTTTTCCAATATCATGCAGCCCCAATGCAGACCACTAAAAGGATTTTTTTTTACAGCTTGCCATAAAACAAGGACACTCTAAAAGTTCCACCACAAAATATTCTGCACAAAGCCCAAAAATAGGTTTAAATAGGTCTGCAGCGTCAAATGCTAACATTTAGCAAAAATTCTAATGATAATAAAAAATGAGGCTGTTATTAAAAACACTATCTGCACCCCTTGCTCTCCCAAAAAAATATGTTTTAAAATGCACTCAAACAGAGAAAAAATAAACAGCCACAAAGGATTATTTTGATGTTTCATGCTGAGTACCAGGTGAAGAACATTTTTACTACAGTGCTGATCGATTCATGTGCATCGTTTGGTTTGTTGACTGCTCAATAAGTGTACAGCAACCTTTAATAGGTTAAAAGGTTAATAAAGGTGAAATATACCAAACATCTCACACACATTAAAGATGTCCTGAATCACTGTTTTGGTTTGGTATCCCTGTCTTCTTGTAATACGGCAAAATAACATTTTACAAACTTGATTCTGGATTTCTGGGGGGAGTGAAAATTGGTCGTTTTGTCATTGAAACTCATGGGGATGGGCATGGCTAAAAAATATTTTGCAACCAGCCAGAGGAAGCACTAGACCTGTGGTGGAGTCATTTTTGGATTTGGTTTTTCTACAGTCATTATAGCATAAATTTAATTGGTTAAAAATAAGAAAAGTGAAAGGTGATTATTTCTATGAGTTTCAGTGAAATGATTGGCGCATCCCTAATTTTAAGCCATTTGTATGTAGTTTAAGTATCAAGTGTAGAGAAATGAGTGACATAGCAGTAAGCTAGCAAGAAAATGACGTGTGAATCCTTCATAAATGTATCTTGTGATATAAGTAAATGCTTCAGTGTGTCAGTCTATGTGTGTATGTGTGCGAGAGGGACAGAGAGAGACAGAGAGAGAGAGAGAGAGAGAGAGAGAGAGAGCTTGAGTGGGTCTGTTTATGGGTCTGTTGAGCTGTGGAAGCGGCAGTTAGAACTCTGGACAGACCGCCAATTGCCAAAACCCTCTTCATGGATAGCGTTCTCTCTCTCCTGGCGAGGGTGGACTACTTCTAAACCTGTAACCATGACAACATGCCACAGTGGTACTTTTGACGGGTACCAAAATTACCCTTGTGTCTGTCCTTACTCATCACTGTTCAGCTGGACCCAGAGATTGGAGTTCCGGCAGCAGGGCATTGGCAGAGAATTAGCATTAGCGTGATTATTTACTGGGGTTATGAGTGATTGGGGGGTAGCTGCCACTCCACTGAAACGCTTAGGTGTACAAATTTCTTTCCGGGAGCACTGCAGAAGATTCAGCTGGTAGAAAAGAATGATTCTGAGTTGGCTCACCAGCACCACCAATCTAAAACACTATGACTGAAAATCAGCACCAGGGAAAATAAAAACAGTGAACAAAACAGGCCTCTTCAAATTGCCCACAAAAGGCAAACACACTCAACCATCACCCACGAGAAAACTACATTCATGAGCGACTGCCTGCTCAGCCTCCCTGATGCTTAAAACATGAGAGAGGGAGAGAGAGAGAGAGGGATGCAGTGAATACATCAGGATGTCTTAGCCTCTATGCTATCTGATTAACGTTTTTCTTTTTTTTCTTGACTGTAGGAGATGCAGCAGACTCACCACACCACACAAAGTCACAAAAAAAGAGACAATGGTGGCTTTCTGTGTAAGATTTTTTGGTTATTCACTGATTCTAATTCACACATCCCAACTACGTCCCAATCATTTTTGACGCAACAGAGAACTAAAAGGCTCTATAAAGGGTTTCTTGAATACAAAGGGTTGTGTCCATAATAGAACCATTTAACAAATATTGGACATGGCCAGAGCAACCATTTAGAATGTCCTGAAGCAGAAAGTCGTCACTGGTGTACTAAGTAACAGATGTGTAACAGATGAACACGTAGACCAAAGAAAACCTCAGCACAAATCTACAGAGGGAAGGAGTAAAGGAAGCACGATCTACTTCTTGCAGAAGACTTCATGAGTGGAAAGATTTAGACCAGCCTTGTCAAACTCCAAACTAAAAAACACATAGAGCATGCGTTTTTTGCCTGCTAATAAGGAGACTGAAGGGAGTAAGCCCCCAAAACTAAGGTGAACGCCTGAAAAATCATCACAAATAAGTACGCAAAACTCAATGCAGATGTCAATGGATCACGGGCTTATTGCAGTTGCAATTGCAAGCAAAGGATTTGCATCTAATATCTGAGACGTCTTACAAATTTATTTTAAGTTTTAATATGCTCCAATACTAGCTCAAAAGAAAAATGGTTAGGAGGGTTAGGATAATAGGTGCTATCTTCTAACTGTGTATCATGTAAACACCTGAAAATTAAAGCTAAAAATATATATATTTAAGGTCAACCCCAAATGTTTTGAGTTCTCAGCAGAAATAAAGGAATTGGCTTCACTGTTCCAATACTTTTAGAGGGGAGTGTAAGCGATAGACCAACTCTCAGAGACCTATCATCTGAAGACTTATTTTACACAAATTAAAGTTCTTAGGGGGTTAAAAATAAAGAAATTAATGAATTAAGCTATGCTTATGAAGCACCATTCTTTAAGCTTTACATTCACATTTTATACACAACCATTCATACTAAGCACTCATCCACACACCAATGAGAAGTGACAACCAATCGTTTTCAACCGGAAACAATCGTCCACCTGGAAGACTGCATCGGGATCTCCATGTTTTTGGACTATGGGTGGAAACGGAATCCCCTAAGGAAACACACGCAGACATAGGGAGAACGTGAAAACTCCAACCAGATAGGGACTTGAACCCAAGACCTCAGTGCTGGGAGGCGAACGTGCTAACCACTAAGCCACGTGCCGCCCAAATGATTGAAAAATAATGCTTCTACAAAGAATCAAGACCGCTGCAGCAGTGCCTCAAAATGCTTAGCATGTGCATTAGAAAGCAAATGCGAGTCGTTATGAATAACTCATATCGCGCAGTTCCCTGGGTGGTTGGGCACTGAAGCTGTTTGTGTGGGGCCACAGCCTGGTGCAGCAGAACCATATGCTGGCTGTAGCATCCACTGCAGCATGCAGGCTCCCTCTATCTCTTCTTTTCTCCTGCTCTCTCAATCCCTCTCTCTCTTTCTCTCTCTGGACAGACACAGCGCCTGCAGGCTGTGCTTTGGCGTCGGCGCTTTTCTCTCTAAACGAAGATGAGCGCGCCGATATCCCGGGGCCAGCTCAGGGGGCCTCTATCTAACCCAAAATGATTTTTAGCACGCCGACTCAAGCACTTCCCAGAAGCAATGTCAACCCACTGCCACAGCTCAACCCCCCCATCTTCCACACACACACACACACACACACTTATACACATACACACACACACTCTCAGAGAGAGCTCTCTCTCTCGCGCGCTCTCTCTCTCTCTCTCTCTCTCTCTCTCTCTCTCTCTCTGTGGGGAGAGAGAAAAGCCGAACAGACAGGAGGAAGTTAAAAAGCTTAGCAGCGAGGGTCAGCTCACGACACAGGGGCTTATCGTTTTTCTGTCGCTCCCCCGCCGGCCAAAGAAGGGACCTCTTCCCCCCCTCCTCCCTTCCTTTTTCCTCCCTCTCCTTCTCCTCCTCCACTCTTCCTCATTCAGGTGAAAAGATTGCTACTTCCCTTGCTCTCTCTCTCTCTCTCTCTCTCTTTCTCTCTGTCAATCCCTCTCTCGCTTGCTCTCTCTCTCTCTTTCTCTTTTTCTCGCTCCATCGTGTACACACACACACATACACACACACACACACACGCTGCCTCCCTTTTCACATCTTGATGCCTTTTAAATGTCACTTATTTTACATGAGGTATTTTTGCGGGAGACGAGGAATCAGGAGCAATCAGGGCCATTATCCCTGTGGGGCAATGGCGGGTCCAGATGCATTACGACACCTTTCCTCCGGCTGGCCACAGCGCCAGCGCGCCACTTCTCGGGGAATTAAGTGGCGGTGTGGGGGGAAGCGGTGGCGATGGGAACAGCATGGGCAGTGAGGGGGGCAGCAGCAGCGATGGGAACAGCATTGGGAGGGGAGGCGAGTGGAGGGAGGGAGGTTGGCAATACGAGAACGGCGCAGAGGCCAGTGCAGGTACGACTCCACTCGAATCCTCTCCTCCCTCCAGGCCTTAAGTGAGCGAGCCTCGCTGAGGCCTAATCAAAGTGAAAGCCTCGGACAAAGCAGCAGCTCCGGACACGCTAAACCCTCAGCCGACCCCCCAGGGGAGAGCCAGGCCATTTAGTGACACACACACTTCATCCGCATCCACTTACTTGGTCTTCTATTACCTTCACACTTATACACACACACACACACAAAGCTCAGGAACGCCACACAAACCCTTTCTCCTTACACTGCTGCCAAATGGATGAGGTTTAATTTGTGGCGAGGATTACCTGTAGAGATTGCGTAGCTTCAATCACAATCAATTGGAGCAGCATCTACTTATCTTTTGCGGAAGATGCAACAGAACCTTCTGTGAAGTAGTGTTGTTGTATAATCAACAATGACAAATATGTATGATCAACTAACTTCTTTGAAGTTTAAGATCGTAGCTTTTTGTCTTTTTGTCCGTTGTCAGATCCCAAACAGATTTATTGCTAAAGATGATGTGGTGCAATCTATAGCAGTCCTGGATTTTCATTCACAGTTGTAACAGTGGATGGATGATGGATGACCAAGATGTCCAGTAAAATTCATTAAAACGATGTGCCATCTGTCAAAGTTAACTCTGAAAGTGTTATGTAAAATGTCTTTGAGTGTTTTGTAGAGACATATCTAGCAGCGAATGATCGAATGTTTTTTTTATTTTCCTTTCAAGCAATCCTAGAAGTATCATAGGAGCAGTTGACGTTGATCAGGGACGATTTCAAGTTAGGAAGGCTTTGCAATCTAGGGGACAATTATCTGGGAAATCCCTGCTGTATGTGGATGAGCATTATCCCGCTGAAAAAAGGCAAGTTGGAGAATGTCCTGCACATCTTTCTGAGTTGTTAGCGTCCCTTGTATCAATACTAGGGATGAAAGATCCAGATCTTTGCACCAGCCACTCAACAGAACCATTGTCAGATCCGAAACAGAACCTGGATTTGTCACTAAAGAGAATGTGGTTCCAGCCAGAAGCAGTCCTAGATTTTCATTCACAAATATGACAGTGGATGAATGATGGATTGCATAGATGGCTGGTAAATGATGTGCACTCTCCCAAAGTTAACTGTCTTATATAAAACGTTTTAGAGTGTTTTGTAGAGACGTGTTTCGCAGCGAAAGATTTCTCACCAAGAGGTACACTTCTTTACAGCTGAAGATCTTTTTTTTTCCAGTATTACACAGATTTTCCTTTTCATTTACCTTTCAAGCAATCACAGGAGTATTATAGGAGCAGTTGACGTTGACCAGGGAAGATGTCAGGTCAAGAAGGTCTTGCAATCTAGGGGACATTTATCTGTGAAATCCCTGCTGCATGTGGGTGAGCATAAATGAGGTGAGTTGGAAGCCCTGCCATAAGACGCAACATATGTTGCTGCAGAATGTCCTGCACATCTTTCTGAGCAGTTGGTGTCGCTCATATCACTAGTAGTGATGAGCAACTGTTGCATGCGATCTGGCTCCCCAGATCCTTGCACCAACAACAGACAACAGCACTGTTGTCAGATCCCAAAGAGAACCTGGACTTGTTGCTAAAAATTATGTGGTTCCAGTCTGTAGCAGTCCTAGACTTCTATTCACAAATGTAACAGTGGATGGATGTTGGATGGCCAAGATGGCTGGTAAAATTCATTGAATCATGACCAAAGTCAACTGGGCAAAATGTCTTTTGGTGCTTTGTAGAGACATGTCTAGCAGTCAAATGATCTCTCACCAAGAGATACACTACTCAAAAGTAAGCGACTCTATAGAGCATTATTAAAAGGACTTTACGTCCTCTTGTGGCGAGTCCCATTGTCCAATGCCTGACCAATCCCAGACCATGCCTGTAATCATTTACATATTTTTCTGAGACATAACTGCATGTTGAGTTTTTCAGCAATCTATACTGTGTTATTTCTTGTAACTATGTGATTTTGTGATGAGCTTTGACACCTTAATCTTTAGTTGGACAGAAATAATTTTAACATTTGGCAGCATCGCTATCCAACCTACACAAAACACCTCCAGAGTTGACATGCTCTGGAATAACAGCACCAAAACAAACACAGGCGGCCTGTACGTTTACAGAAGGCCTTCTTAGGCAGGGCTGCCATGGGATGACATTACACACCCTCGCTGTATCGGCCCAGACAGCCGCTAACAGCAGCGGGGAAGCATTAGCAGCTCGGGCCGAGACGCTAACATGACAGTTGGGGGTGACACTTCCTGTTACATCACACAGCGTCACAACAAGCCAGAGTGTTAGCTCATCTATATGCCACTCGGGGCGTTTGCAGAACGCAAAATGCTCCGATCTGAAATTTTACGCTCTATCCCCCCTTCTCTTCCCCTTCCCTTCCCTTCCCTTCCCTTTCTTTCCCTCCTTTCAAAGTCTGCAGGCATCTAATGAAGGAAAAGGCTTTGCTTTAAAGAGCTGAGCCCACAGGGCGATTTCTGAGACACACTTACACATGCTCTTATTCGCTGTCACTAGGCGTGATACAGTGGCGGTCAGATGCAATACTATCATAGAGTGCTAGAGACGCCTTTGTTGATCATTTCTGATGTGAATTATCTATTATAAAGATCTGGGGAATAGTAAGCGGCGTGAAGCTTTAATGGCTCTAAGCACTCACTTGGTAAGAGCAACATTCAAAACAAAATGCGTTCAGAACAACTCTTAATAACTTACCACATAAGTGTCATCAACGAGCGCATGGAGCCAAAACGCGCTCCGAAAATAAAGGCTGCAATTCTGACACTGGAGCTGAATGGGAAATGGACCAGTGAGTGGTGGCAGAAGAGGCAGATTTAACTCTTACCCATTTGAAGCGAACGCCAAAAGCATGCAGTGGTTCTGGATTGATTCTTTATACTTTTCGGAATTTTAATAAAAATCCCAAAGCAGGGCATTGAGTGGTCCAGCGGTATAAAGAACTGCTGCTTTGATAGGAAGATCGCTGGTTTGAGTCCCTGTCATGCAGCTTGCCATCAGCTTCTGGAGTCCTGAAAGAGCACAAGAGAAAGGCCTTGCTCTCTCTGGGTGATATCTGTCAGAACAGGGCATCTGTGAGCTGATGTATCGAAGTCTCTGCGCTTTTTCTCCGATCGCACTGTGATGCTATTCGGCAATGCTACAGCAGCAGCAGTTCATAAAGAGCCAGTGTTGGAGGAGGCATGTGCTACTCTTCACCCTCCTGGTGCTGTGGCATCACCAGTGATTGGGGATATACAGCTGACTAGCAGCTAAATAGGTAGGATTGGCCTAGCTAAATTGGGAGAAAAATGGGAGAAAACTTGAAAGAAAACAACAAAACAAAAGCAAAATGCGGTTTCTATGCTATTATTTGATTTACAATGGTGTGCTGTGATTAGCAGTAAATGCAATATAATAAATGTAGTAGGCCTTAAATCCAAAATACGTTTTTTTGAAGGGTTCACTGGTGTTTTCACACCTAACCTGCCAGTTTCAGACATGCATCCTTTTCAGTTTGGTCTAAACCAAAAAAGCAGATGTTAAAAATGGTGAAAAACAGTTTGTATGCAAAGTGCTAAGATTTTTACAGTTAGTTTAGTTTTTAGAACAAAAAGGGAGACAGATTCTGGTATGAAGACATAATTTGGCACAAAACTTATAAAGGCAACTTGCTGAATTGATGCACACCCTTCCACTTAGTGTCAAGCAAAGGCAATCACACCATTTTAAAGAGAAATTCAAATTTTAGTTAAGATTTTTTTGACTTAGGAATTGAAAAAAATATTTTTAAATACATTTCAAATAGATTAGACATGGCAGCTCATGCATGGTAAAGGATTTTTTTTGCAAAAAAAAATATTGAACAATATTAAGGTCAGCTAACATTTTTAAGTTTATGTCCATTTACTGCAATTACTGTATCTTTTATGATAATGTAATTATCATAACAGGCCTAATAACAGGATCTAGTAAAGATCTTTAGTTGGCTCATGAAACTACATTGTGAAACCAAAACTAACCAAACCAAACATGTACAATGTAACAAACACATGAACCTTGGTTTAGACTTTTAGATGTAAAAAAAAACACTACACAATCATGAATTTTGGAGGGAGGGGAAACTTCAAAGGAGCTCTGTAGGGCGGGGTGTGTATAGTGTGGCCCTTGTTCAGCATTACTCACAAGATAGCACCTAACAACATACACAAATGTGGGCATTCCCAATCGGTTCCCATAGATAATGTTTTATGATTAATTTACAAACTGCTATTCTATGAAATTTGCCATGTCACGTGTGAAAGAAAATACAAATTGTAATCAAAGTTAATTTTATATTTTTACAGAACTTTTAAACAGAAAAGGATTTAAAGTATCCTTTGAACTTTGAATGGAGTAAAATTCTGATGCAGACATTTTTAAAAACAGAGTTGAGCTTTTGTTTAGGGACAAGAATTGCTTAATTATATGACTAATTTTGTAATAATTTATGGTGTTACCACATAAATACATCTAAATATCATAGCAAAAACAGCAGCACTCACACCTAAGAGTAAAAAAACAAAATAAATCAGTGGTACAGCGGCGCCAGGCAAGAGAGCAGGGTATGATCTACAGGTGTCTGCATGGAACTAAACCCACCAGATCAGCAGCCTCCAGCCTTTTGCGAGTGTATGAGCAGCAAGACCTGAGAACTCCACAGCCTCCCCTGACTGCACCGCTAATAAAGAGCCTTTTCAGCAGGAGACTGAGTGACAGAGCGCGAGAGCACACGAGAGAGAGAGAGAGAGAGAGAGAGAGAGAGAGAGAGACTAACAGCAGTACTTGGTGAATATGTGGATTATGCTAGCGCTGCTGTCAAACTGCTTATCTAAGGAAGGTAATTTCCACCTGCATAACTCTGCCACATAGCAGGAGACAGCAGTGGGCCTTTCAGCAGCCACTTCCACACAGCATTGCAGGGGAGAACAGAGAGAGAGGAACACACACACACACACACACACACACACACACACACACAAGCAGCAAAGTTTAACCTCTCCCACTGGAAGTCAAGCTATTATTCGGTACAGCAAAAGGACTTATCTCCTGCCATCCGAGAGCACAATGGAAGGGTTCTTTGGTCTGGATTCTATTGTACCCTCGGCGATCCTGCTGCTCAGAGGATAAAGCTATTGTATCCCAGTGAGCTGCAGCCACAGAGGTGGCAGGAGTGCAAGAATGGGCCTGTGTCTGTGCACAGTGCAGCAATGGAGAGCGAGCGCGAGAGTGAGAGTGTGTGTGAGAGAGAGGATAAAGTTGGTCAGATTTTTGTATACTTTTGAAAGTCAGTTTACAGTGTTTGTACCAAATGGCTTTAAAGGAGCACTTTGCTTTTAACGCCAGGTTCACACCAATGACTTCCTCCTCCTGTTTGTCTAAAACGCCGCATATGTAAGCACGGCAGCTCTAACCCTATAGGGGCTGTCTGTTAGCATAGCGGCTATTGCACTCTAAACCTTCCAAGCCTGGCTGCTGCGTCTGTTGCTATTGCGTCCTTAAACCTAATTGCACTGTGGCTATTGCACTCTAAACTTTTCAAGCCTGGGTTCTGTGTCTGTTTGTACTGCAGCTCCAACCACCAATCATATCAGGCCTAGCTGTTAGCATCAGGCCTAACCTGCCAATCCTAGCTGCTGTCCCTGGTAGCATCATGGCTATCCTGTTTCAAACTTCCAGATGTTTTACTTGATTTTGCAACTCTATGTTAAAAAGATATACACTGCCTGGCTCCCCCAAAAATTATATTGATTATATTATTATATTATATTATTATTATTATATGGTATTTTGTTGGACCACCTTTCGCTTTGATTGTGGCCTGCAGTCGCTGTGGCATTGTTTCGATAAGCTTCTGCAATGTGACAAGATTTATTTCAATCCAGTGTTGCATTAATAAAGTCTTCTCCAGCACATCATAAAGATTCTCAATGAGGTTAAGGTCTGGACTCTGTGGTGAACTCTCTCTCAATCCATGTGTGAAAATGATGATCTCATGCTCCCTGAATCACTCTTTCACAATTCCAGCCCCATTAATGCTGATATTGTCATCTTGGAATATGCCCGTACCATCAGGAAAAAAAAAATCCATTGATGGAATAACCTGGTCTATATTCAGTATATTCAGGTAGTCAGCTGACCTCATTCTTTCAGCACATATTGTTGCTGAAACTAGACCTGCAGACCAACTGCAGCTTCAACCCCACATCATTTACTTAGTATTTTAGGCCAGGCAGTGTACTAACTTGGTGTGCGGGGGGTTACACCTTGCTGCTAGCTAGTATACAGTTTAGTTCATAGCATATATACTTTACTTCACCATGCCCACTTTTAAGAGTGTGTTTAAGAGATGTTAGAATTTATGCTCTTTTTTATTTCAGAAGGTTTATGGTCAAGGCCATTAAGTAGCATTTAGTGATAACCCAATAATTACATTTTTAACAGGCCAATTAACTATATTTTAAGGTATTTTGGGCAGAGCTAAACTGCATTCAACACAACATAAGCTGAGAGTGGTTTGGGATACTATGTAACTATACACCGCCTACCAAAGAAGATGAGTTGCATCTACGGTTAAAGGTGCCGAATGCATATGCTGTTATCCATTTTTGGAGGGAAACTTGGTTATGAAGCTCCAAGGTTTTTGTATCCATCAGGTAAAAGGTTAAGTCTAAAAGCCTTACAAAATGGCTAAAAGAGACATTCCTGTATTATTCAAATCTATATTTACTGTTCTCAGAATTGCATAAAGCTCCTTGCACATTAGTATTGTTCTATGTAACTGTGTAGCTGTAGTAAATTATGATCAATTACGAGAATTTGGTCATGAAAAGTTTTACAATATTTTACATACTGCTCCATATAATTACACTAGCACGGGTTGCTATAAGAAGAAAACTAATACAAACTTGTAATGTAAGTGTGTCTGTGTCTGTGTGTGTATGTGTGTGTGTCTCAACCTTGATTTGAAGCAGCATGGCTCTTGGCTGGTGTAATTCCTCTAATAGGCTGCTTTCTTAATAGTTCATTAAAGCGATTTAAGGCATGGAGGTCACTGAAGCCGTGCTGCTGGAAGAAGGCTGTGGCCTAAAATAGAGGCCTTGAGGACAGGTGGAGGAAGCCCCCCACACCCCGAGCAGCACTGACCACCACACACTGCCTCATCAGCCCGATCACACTCAGTCTGCAGACGCCTCCACAGGGTGTGTGTGTGTGTGTGTGACCCTCTAGCACTGCCCAACTCCCTGTCACACACACCAGCCACCAAGGGCACGAGAGGCAGCTGAGTCAAGGAGCAGGAATGAAGGGTGAAAAAAAAGAGAATAAGAAAGAAAGAGAAAGAGAGAGGGTGAAAAAGTACCTGGTTGGACTCTTAAGGAAGGTGCAGGTAACAGCAAGACATAATATCCATAACACCTGCAAAAGACCCCTGGGCTGACTCAGACTAAATTAAATCACATTAGAAAGTTGTGAAATAAACGCAATGTTCTCGAATCTTCTGATGAATATAAAGATAGTAAAACAAAGATGGATATTAAAATAAATAAACAGTAAAATAAATAATACAAGGATTTAAAAATTAATAAACATTTACTTTTATTATACACTGCTATTATACACAAAATATATGTGTTATATAATTAAATTGATTTTAAACAGATTTTCTATTGATAAGCAGTGCATGACTATCAGCTTTGTTCAAGTGACTTTGAACATGCCAACACACATTCCTTTTTGCATACCTTATAGATTTATTATAAGATGTATTATACGACTTATTATAAGATTAATTATAAGATTATTATTTAGTTATTTTTTTACAAGTGGCTTTAGTGGAAAAATGGTTGGACACAGTAGAGATCACTCTGCTAAATTATACAGCTCTGGAAAAAAAATAAGAGACCACTTTAAAATTATGGGTTTCTTTAATTTTACCAAATTGAAAACCTCTGGAATATAATCAAGAGGAAGATGGATGATCACAAGCCATCAAACCAAACTGAACTGCTTGATTTTTTGCATCAGGAGTGGCATAAAGTTATCCAAAATCAATGTGTAAGACTGGTGGAGGAGAACATGATGCCAAGATGCATGAAAACTGTGATTAAAAAACAGGGTTCTTCCACCAAATATTGATTTCTGAACTCGTAAAACTTTATGAATATGAGTTTGTTTTTCGTTGCATTATTTGACGTTTAAAAGCTCTGCATCTTTTTTGTTATTTTAGCTAGTTCTCATTTCAAGGAGCTAGCGGTTAGCGAAATAAGCGGCTAATGATAATACTGCTTTAGCCTCTGTGCTGGAGACCTAAACTGAAACTACTGTATAACACTGAACTTCAGCAGAGTGGCTTTACTGCTACTTTCAACCTGACTGGTAAAATTCATACATAAGGCGAACTAGAATATAAGGTGCACTGACTACTTTTGGGAAAATTAAAGGATTTTAAGTGCACCTTATAGATATAAACATAGTAATTTTAGTAAAATACAATAATACTGCCTTTCCCTGTAGTTTAAATTCATGTTGAACCATTTGTCCCACCTCACAAAAAACTCCACAAACACGTACCTTCAAACAGTGCAAATATCAACTACAGAGTTATGAGATTTGTAAGGTTCTACTTAGCATAATTAGCATCTGAAGCATACAAAGCAAGACAGCTCTCCTTTTTTCCAGTTAGATAGAGCCTATTCTTGGAGCCTGATATTAAGCAGAAGCAGCAGAGGACATGCGCTGAGTTACAGAGCTGCCTGTAAATATTTCATCATAGAAAAGTCAAGCCTATTCCCTCAGCCTCGGCTCACCATGTAGCTAAATGCTACGCTCACCAGAGGCTGCTGAAGTATTCACTCAGTATCGCAAAGCTCTCTATCTGAATGAATGTGCTAATTCACACATACAGCAAACACACACACACACTCGTACACACACACACACACACACACAGACATACACAAACATGCACACACACACTCAGGCATTCACAGTAGCGCTCTGCCATTTTCACATGCTAAAAGACTAGCCGAGCGAAATGCAGCCGCAATCAGCAACGTATGAGCAATGATACAAAACACACAGCGCAAATCGAAAAAAGCGCTGACTGTCTGTAATTAAGGGTAATTATGTACCTTGCCTTAATTAGGCTGAGTAATAGGGCCATGTTCTTGCCAAGTAAAACAGGCTTTCAGAGCACAAACAAAGGCAGCGGCTAAGTGGCAGGTAGGATCGGGGAAGGGCCTGCGTTCTGAGAGCAGTTACACATTCAGCGTCGCGCAAAATAAAAGCGCGCCGGAGGAGAGGAGGAAAATAAAGATAAAGGAACGAAAGATGCTCAACATTTCTCGGCTTCTTTGCTCCAGCTCTAAGCGCTGACTGACATTTTTGCATTTTTCATAAATTTATATATATATATATATATTTATATATATATATATATATTTTTTTTCTTGCACTCATTTGAGACCTTGGCTTAGCCTTACCATCATTTACTTGAACAACTGCTGTTTCAATTAATCTGGCAATGAATACTCCAACATGTAGAGTAGTACAGTACATGTGTGTGTGTGTGTTACAGTAAAGTAATGACTGCTCTATCTCCTCCAGAAAGAGCATCATCTCACTAACCCCGGTGAGCAGTAGACGGCTGCGTGGCGTGATGGACAGCAGCCATTGTTTGGGGGGGCTGCTATCTCCAGGCGACGAGTTGCCGTGGCGCTCTTGTCGCCGTGACACCAATGGACTGAAATGAAGAGAGCTCATCCCTCCCACTCAATTACTGACCCTGACAGCTTGCCATTGTCTGCCCAGCTCTATCATTAACGTCACTTATGAACTAGCGCGGCATTTATAGAACAGCCGGCTCAGCCAGCCACTCTCCACCACCCTCACACACACACACACACACACACACACACACACACACACACACGTACACACATGCACACATGTACACACATGCACACACATGTACACACACACTCACGTTCACGTTCATACTTTCATCCCCCCTCCCTTCACACACGAACACCCCACACCAAACACCCCCAACACCCCATACTCCACTTTCTCTCCTATACAGACAGACATTCACCTCACATCCTCACACACCTTCTCTACCATCTGTGCTGCAAATGTATGTGCTTTAGGGTTTCAAATGAAACAATCATATAAAGCAAATCAAATAATTCAATCATAATAGATGTTCCTTAATCTATGAATCTTGTACACATGTACTATGTACTGTATGAGTATGTGCTTAATATGATGGCAATTATTTTGCACTTACTAGCACTAGCCTATTCGTGCCTTAATTCTAAAGCCCGGATCAGACTATGCAAATTTAGTCAGATTTTTTTCTCTTGATTTTGACGGAGGCAACAAATTGCCTGTATTGAATATGACAATTTCAGTGTCACAAGTGACAAAGAACCGTGTAGTATGACAAAGTTAAAGAGTAGTAATTTGACGTGAGCGATGCTGTGTGACTGTATGACGAAAAGACTAGCATGTCCGATTTTTTTTGTATTTTATCGCCTAGTTTGACATGCCCTGTAACATACATGACTGATTGATTGAGTAGGTTTTTAACGCCGTGCCGACACACTAGGGTCATTTTTACGGCGGTACTTAAGTCAATTCTTTAAACTGTGTCATTAAAAAAATAAAATAAAAATACATATATACATACACACATATATATATATACAAAAACAATTCCTGTGACATGCACCCCGACACTGACCAATAAGAAGACAGAGGGTTCTGTGGTGCAAAAAGTAAACAATAGTGAAAAGAAAGAGGAACGTTACTCCTGCAGTTTTGCTGGAACATATATAAATTGTATTCCAATAATTTACTTCATCCATAAGCTATTCTGTTTGTCTGCACTGAAAACGAAGGCTACCTAGCGTAACGCATATCTTTACCATACCTCAAGTTCTCTCTGAAGTAAACCAAGCCTGTCCTCTGTCCTCTTTGGGTTTGGGTCACTGGGTTTCTTTTTGTGTTTTTTTGAGCAAAAAAAAACGCAAAACGCATATGTAACTATGATTTTCAGATTGTTTGCTGAACTACGCCACTGTTTGATGACTTATGAACTCACACAAGGACGTGGAGGATGATTGGTCGTTGACGTGTTCAATGTGTAGTGTTGACAATTCCCCTAATAAGACACGAAAAGAAGATGACTGCTTAATCTAGCATAGGGAACATCGTGAGAGACAAAAATGTTGTGAAGTCTGATCTTGGTTTTAGCAAAAAATGCAGTCTAATAAACTAGGCTTAATAATAATCCGGGAAAGCGTTGCCGAATTTTATAGCCATATACACTGATTATCAATAACATCAGAACAACCAACCTCCCACCTTTTTGCAGTAAGGCTGGGCGATATTGAAAAAAAAAATCTTTTTTTTTTATTTGTAAACACATTGCACAATTTAAAGTGACGCACATGATTTTATTCAATTTTTAGTAAGCAGCCCCCCTCAACCTTACATGTTTATATTAAACACTATGCAACCATAACCTCCTTGTATTTTAGTTAAGGAAAATTGCCTCTAGCAGCTTCTATATATCAAGATTTACAATCACAATTATCCCATTTTAAAAATCATGTAAAAACATAATTTGATTAATCTCTCAGCCTTTGCAGGTATCACTTGGGTCACGTGGGTCATTCATAGCACTGCGGTATTCAGTTTATTCATAACAGAACTGTAACATACTTGGCCACATTTGAGAAACATTGCTAAAATGGCACACCATGTCATATTATATACTTTTTTTTTTTTTACCAAATTTTAACAGAAGTCAATGATCCAATATGTCCTGATACTAACTAGATGTCACCTCTGAACAGCGAAAGAGCTAGCGGTGTGGTTAGCAGCTAATGCTAATACTGCTCCAGCCTTGGAGCTGGAGAAACATCACCGAAAACTCTTTGCGATTTCGTTATCGCAAAAATACACAGAAATATCACAATATTTCAGTGTATTTTTGCCGTAACGAAATCACCATTGGACAAACTGGAGCCCTGATGGATGGATCCCTTTCCTTAATACAGTAATAAATAAGTGAATTTTATGTAACTTATCGTGTAGCAGCCAATCAGATTAGGACAACACTTACAGCTCACTGCTACACTGTCATAATACAAAAGAACTGAAGTTTTCACACCTGCACTTTCTAGTCCGGTTAAACCAGACTCTTCTTCATTTTCACCTTTGGTGCAATTTGTTGTGCACGTGTGAAACTGAATAGAGTAATTGCACTTGGATGCAGACCAAAACTACAGCATCCATGATCTGACCTCGATCTGACCTGACTATCAGGTGCACTCTGCGAGTTTGAGCTGAACGCACTCTGCAGGTGCAGTTTAACCTCTTATATTACCTAAATAATCACTACAGTTCAGACAAATTCCATATCTGCTGTTGCTCCTGCTTAAACAGCACAAAAATGTATGATCTGGTTTGTGCTGCAGGGAGGTCTGACCAATAAGAAGAGAGCGCACATCAAGTTCACAAACTTGTTAATTGATTTAGACAAGAGTCAGATAACTATAGGTGTGAAAATGCTCTTAGTGTAGACATGCTGTTGGTGTCAAGCACTGCAACTGTCTGTATATTTGGAAGCTCTCTGCATTTGCTGCATTTGATATTTGGATTATTGGAATATATGACTCTGATTCTGAGAATTTTGGTCAGTTTGAACCCTAGCTGTTTACATGTGCCAATTCAATATAAGCTCATTTCAGTAGTGATAGGTTGGAGATGAGATCTAAACGATATGACCTTAAAACAATAATCACAATATTTCAAAATTTAAACTTTTATTTTCTAATCACAATCAGAAAGTCTGTGACTGTTTTAAATGAGTTTCTCTTTTCTGTTATTTTCATTTTTATTGTTTTATTTATTAGATTTTTTTATTCTTATGTTTTTATATGTAGATTCTTATGTTCTTAGTTATTAGTATTAATTTTATAATCTCTTAATTCTTATCATGTTATTTTACATTTACTATTTTTACTAATTTTCTATGGTTATTTTCTATTTTTGTGGTAATTTTTCAATATATATATGTATCTATATTAAATGTTTATGTAAAATATGTATTTCTTATTTTTTTTTTCTTTAAATTATTATTTCTAATTTCTTATTAAAATGTTTTCAATCCCTTTTATAATGTGAATGCTCGGCTGCATTGTAAATGAGGGTCCCGAGTGAAAATAAAGGTTGGTTGATTGACACATTTATTGATGTAGCAAACCAATGGATTAGTTAAAAATAATTTTAAGAAAAAATAAACATACAAAAGTACATGTAAAATTATACATTTAGTTCATGTAGAGTTTCAAACATTTAGATAAAGTGAAAAAGTCTATTTTGTGAATAACAGTAACTTAAAGACTTTGTTTAAAACAGTAAAAAAAAATGTAGCAAAGTAAATAACGAAACAGTTATTAATGTACCATGACAAGAAATGTGTTGAATATTTGTGCATGTGTGCATGTATGTAAACTACAAACATAAAAAAATTATACAAAACCTTTTTTCCACAGTAAACAGCATAGAATACAGTATGATATGGCACATCCCTGGAAAATACTATTCTTAGTCATGTGTTCCACTCATTTTACCTCCTGAATACTGTGTAATAAACAATATAGTTCATGTTGTGAGGGATACCAAAGCTACAAATGATATTTTGCAGGGAAAACTTGCAGCCCAGGCTTTAACTGTAGGGGTAAGAGCTTTCTCCACACAGACCTGCCTAATCCCGTTCTGACGCATTCGGAAAGCGAAATGGCTTATGGTGAAAACACAATGTGGTGGCATGCGCTATTGCAGGTTTGATATCACAAAAAGGGAAGAGGCTGGAGATAAACAGAGGCATTGCCGCCTGGAAAAGAGTGAGAGGAAAAGAGTGAGTGAACGAGCGCGAGAGACGTATCATACAGTCATTTTTTTTTTCTTTACCAGTGTGATTGAAATAGGGTGAAGGCTGTGGCAGCTCCAGCCATTCCACTGTTTGCATTCATTCCAGCAAACAGACTAAATAAATACGCCATCATCTACGGGCCAGCAGTGCGATTAGAATGTCAAGATAAGCGAGGACACATGGCAGCCATTCAAGAGAGCGAGAATGAAACCAGGGACGCCAACAATCCCCCCAATGTCACTCTCTTTTACTCTCTCTCATACAGCCCTACTCTTTTTCTCTCTCCATCCATCTCTCGCGCGTACGTCTATACACACCGGTTGTCAGTCAGTGCTCTGCCCCATTGCTCGATGACTGTGAATGTGCAGAGATATAATGATAGAGACGGTTTACAGAGGCCTGCTTTGATCGACACGGAGCACAGAGCCCTTCCCAAATGACAATTTAGAAGAACCAATGAGCATTATGTTAAAAAATTAATAAACTGCCAAGAAACATAACTTAATAACATCCTTTAATTTTCCCCAAAATCTACAGTGTGTTTTATAATCCAGTGTGCTTTATGTATGAATTTTATCAGTCAGGCTGTAAGGAGCTGTAAAGCCCCTATAAATGAGTTTCAGTGAAGTTCCTCCAGCATCTAGGCTGGAGCAGTATTAGCTTTAGCCGTTAACCGCAGCACTAGCTCTTTCGCCTTTCAGAGGCGAGTATTTCAAACTGTAGTCCATGTGTTAACAATGTTTAAACAAGCTACGTGGGACGAACCGCTAGCTGATAGCGCCCTGGCTTACCGGAGCACTCAGAGTTCCTCAGTGTAGCTAGCGCTGCTGCTAACCCCTAAACTACTTCTTAGTCTGGAAATAATAAGTCCAGCCAAGCCAAGCTTACATCAACTTATGATCAAAACACTGTCAATACTGCCAGAGTAGAACCTTTTACCACGGTTTTACACAACATTTGAAAATGGCAACTGTCTAAGGCAAAATCCCATTTCTTATTCCTCGTTTTTTGGGTGTACCCTAGTGAGTCACACCCTTTACTGTAAATCAGTTCCAAGGGGCAGTGGTTGAAATCCTCTCTCTAAGTATTGCACAGTTTTCATATGATCCACCGGACTAAGGCACTGCTACTATGTTCTGAGAATTACCAGTGTGAATCCTGGGTCATGCTGCTTGTCATCAGCAGCCGAAGTCTGAGAGTGGTGTTGGGACCCATTTGAAATAAAATTATATTAAAAAATATAAATAAATAACAAGGTGCTAAACTGGTATATGGGTATTTTTCAAAGTAACCACAAGCACAAGTTTTATACTTGCTATTTATATATGAAAGAAAGATATATATATAATAACATTATTAATCCCAAAGAAAATTACAGCATTACAGAAGCAAATACTTACACTTAGCATACAATAAAGCTCTGGAAAAAAAAACACAGTAAGGGACCACTTCAGTTTCTGAATCAGTTTCTCAGATTTTTCTATTTATAGGTATATATTTTTGATTAAAATGAACATTGTTGTTTATTCTATAAACAACGGACAAGATTTCTCCCAAATTGCAAATAAAAATATTGTCATTTAGAGCATTTATTTGCAGAAAATGAGAAATGGCTGAAATCACAAAAAAGATGCAGAGCTTTCAGAGCTTTTTTTAAATAATGCAAAGAAAACATATTCATAAAGTTTTAGGAGTTCAGCAGTCTTACACACTGCTTTTGGATAATTTTATGCCACTCCTGGTGCAACAAATTCAAGCAGTTCAGCTTGGTTTGATGGCTTGTGATCATCCATCTTCCTCTTGATTATATTCCAGAGGTTTTCAATATGGTAAAATAAAATAAAAAAAAATCATCATTTTTAGTGGTCTCTAGAGCTGTATATTAAGTAAAATAAAGATCAAATAAGACCCACCTATATCCTTCCTTTACAAGCCTGTTCTCCAGCGGCTGCACTGACTGAGACTAACACAGTAGACAGAGAGGTACGCTGCCTATGTGTGTGTGTGTGTGTGTGTGTGTGTGTGTGTGTGTGTATCTGTGTGGAGGGGAGGGAAAAGGGGGATCCTGCCAGGCCTGGTGGAGCCCTCAAATGAATATTTCACATCTCCATCTGAATATTTTAAGGCTGACAAGCGCGTGTAAACAGAGGCAGGCAAAGTGCCCAAATCCACTCAGGAGAGACTATTAAGTCGTCAGGCTCTTGCTGACAGCCACCAAGCGATGTAGCAACACAGGCTAGTCAGCAGACAGTGGGGCATCGCCGGCAGACTGCTAATTTAACTTGTCTTCAGGGGAGAGCGAGCGAGAAAGAGAGAGCAGAGGAAGAGAGGGAGGGAGGTGATAAGAGATAGAAAGAGAGAGAGAAAAGAAATCAAAGTTAGCGTGTCGCATGCTGTCATACAGGTTCATGAAGCAGCTGAGCAGAAGGTAGACAGAAAAGAAGAGTACTGTAAGAGTACCAGTGGTCCAAGTGTGTGTGGGTGTATGAGTTGGTGTGTGGGTGAGGGGTTTGTGTATCAGGTGAGGGGTCTCACTTGGACGACATTGTAAATATATGGAAACCCGGCATAGTATTTCTATAGAGTTGCAGTGTATACAGTGTCATACAGGTGTGTGTGTGTACATGCAATTGCCTCTATACCCACTGCCCATGTCTGGTTTGTTTACATCAGGTGATAAAGTGCACCACTCAATAGGATGAGCACAAGAGAGCACACACACACACACACACACACACACTTACCCCCCTTATCACTTCCAGATTATAGAGGTTATGTGAAGGTGACCTAATCAGTGCTGCCATTAGAGCACAAGTGTGTAGCACTGATGAAGAAGAAACACACATGTGATCTGTAACCAAGAGGAGAAAATCAAACTTCACATCCGAAAACATCCACAGGTTTTTTTTCTGTCCATCCTAAAGTCTGCGAAGACCACTAAACCATGTGGGTCTTAATGACACAGAGCCTGTATGTGAACACACACATTTCTTTTATTTACTTTACTTTCATAAATACAGGGACTGAAAGACAAATCATATTTTTATTATAATTATGACAGGAGTTTTAACATTAAACACATCGAAAGAGCCGCAATAACCTAACAAAACAAAACTGCAATTAAAAAATTTTATAAAACGAGTGCTGGATGTTAATCTACACAAATTTCTCTCCTGAAAACTGTTAATTTGGGTGAGTAGAGAGCTTCTGTTTATTTACAATATTTTAGTGAAGTTAACAGCTGTGTTAGCAGTGGTTAGCAGTGTTTAGCGCTAATAAGCACAGCCTGACAGAGCTACACTGAGGAACCCTGAGTGTTCCAGTAAGCCAGAGCGATATTAGCTAGAGGTTCATCCCAAGTAGCTTGTTTTCACATGGTAAACACGCAGGCCACAGTTCAATATACTCACCTCTGAACAGTGAAAGAGCAGGAACTGCGGTTAGCAGCTAATGCTAATGCTACTCCAGCATCAGTGCGGGAGAAACTCTAAACACTAAACCTCCTGTATAACGCTGTACTTCAGCGGAGTGGCTTTACTGCTCCTTACAACCTGACACGCACTGGATTATAAGACGCACTGCCAATTTTTGGTAATATTTAAGGATTTTAAGAGCATTTTATAGTGCAAAAAATATGGTACTTTAATTAGGCTGGAGGCAGAACGAGTTCATTAAGGCCAAGCTAACATCAATTTACAATCTAAACTAATGTTTTACATAAATTTCGGGATATCCAATTGCATTTTTTGTACTTAATATGATGTCCTAATAACTACAATAACTACTATCAATAACAATAATTTTTATAGGCTTTCAAATAGAACACTGTCTGACTCCACCAGATAGGATGATATGCTAAACCAAACAGTTACTAAATAATTCACAATCTACATTGTTTCTGCATTTGAATTTTTCAACTAAATAATAAACCTAGAGTTCAAGTCATTCTAAAGATCTGAAGCTGATTAAGAAATTAAGGTGTACAAGTCAAATTCCAGTAAAAAAAAAAATAATAATAATAATAATACATTTAAACGAGTTCAGTGCAGCAGAGTTTACAATAGGCTAATACATCAAACTGCTGGAAGCTGGCTACAATTAAATACTTTACTGCAACAGCTACAAAAAACGAAATATTTGCAAGTGAAATTATGAAATTTTTACGCAATAAATCTTATTCTCTTTTTTTGTCTGATGAGATGTTTTGTCTTACTAAACATTTTACGTATAAGATTATTTTGTTTGTTTTAAGAAAAACTCAAAATATTCACAAAACGTTACCAGTCAAGTTATTCAGATTTTTGTGTCCACATTTAAGCCAAAAAATCTGATTTTTGCTTTATGTAAGTCTTACTTCACTCTTTACTCGTTTTGCGACTTTATGTTTGCTCATTTGAAGAAATCTTACTAAGAGAAACTTGCTTACCTGATTGGCAGATGTTTTTTTTTTCTAATATAAGCATATATGTCTCAATTTCCATATATTTTTGTCTAGTTTTGGCAATGTATTCATTTCAGTATAGACTCCAATCTAATGGCACTCCATAACTCCATAACTTACTATACTTCCTTGGAATTCCACATATGTAAGTGTAAGAAATGTCTACGAGACTCCAAAATTAAAGTGATTTTGATAATTACAAAATGTACAGTCTACTGTACTGTACATAACAGTGTGTGTATGGAAAGCAGGTATCTGTCTGCAATGTGTATGTATTGCCTTCAACATGCCCAGAGAAGAAAAAAAAGCCTTGAATACTGCATCATCATAAACACATTCAAAGAAAAACACACATGTAAAACCTACCATATCTGCACCACAACAGGATCTTTGACTAAATTACCTTGCTGAGTTTATAACCTTGAATCAGACATGCTATCTCATGTTGAACTGGTATCATTTCAAAAGCACTGCCTTTCCCTTTTACATCACTATACACAGCGTGCACTTTCCAAAGCAAAGAGTATGATCATCGTAAAAGGTCTGAAAGCTTGAGATGATGGGCAAACAGTGTGCCGATTGTGAGCGTATGTCTGTGTGCATGTACTGTAGATCCACAGTGTGTTTTACTAGTATTGCTTATTACTGGTCTAACATCACATCTACCATCTATACAGTGCTCCAGATGAACACCATCCCGTCCTGGGGTAGATTTAAAAAAAAAAATGCTATTGGAATGCTTATAAGAGGTTAATGGGGAGACCGGTCATCAGCTGATGAAGACTGAATAAGAAATGTAGCACTAGCATGATATTGTGGTTAGTGGATAGTCAGGTCACTCAACTGTGGAGCTTCAAAAGTGCTTTCTTCCCATGGCAGCTGCAAGCAAACAGTTTACCTTCAGCATTCCGTAATATTCCGCTTTTAGCTGATGCTCCCAGCAGGTTTGCAATGCAACCAATAGGGGCATAGTGCCGCCATCTTTAAATTAAGTCATGATAAGTTAAATGATAAGCACAAATTAATAGGTAAGAAAAAATAAACAAAATCCATGAAAATGCATGAATTCCAACAGTTTAAGTTTGGGATTGTAAGTCACTTATTTTGACTTAATTTCAAGAGGGCAGAACCTGGATACTTGCCTCGATGTACTGTGTGTACAAACATTGTTTTTTTTTTGTTTTTATAAACTACCTGTGCACATTTAAAGTTCTTAGTGAATCATTTTGAATGTCAGGGCCCTCAGAATTCTACCAAAGAAGTGTGGAGCTACTTTGAGCTTGTTAATAGTGTAAAAATAGGGATTTCTTTTTCATGGTCAACTCTATGCCCCTTTTATTAGCATTGTAAGCCAATTGGGAGCATCAACTAAAATTGCTGTGTTTTAGAATCCTGAGGATGAATGGAGGTAGGCCATTCAACAAATGTTTGTACTCGTTATCATGTTTCACTACAAGCCAAGTCTATTTCACAGCAGATTTCTACTTTAACCCTTGTGTGGAGTTCATATTTTTGTTACTCGTTTACTTTGTTACTTGTATTTAAATCAGCAAAATTAAGCAATTTTACATTAAAATGCTTTACACATGCTTGCTTCACCTAAATTGCAAGCAATATAAACAGCTTACATGGTTAATATTTGCCCTTTACCTTTCTTATGTTACATTTCTTTCAAAAAGTGCTACTCTTTTTTTTATTAGTTTTTTAATAAAATGTAAAAGAAAATGAATTAAACTCAAGATATGAGTAGAAAATTTGATTAGTTTAAAATTTACAAATGAAGCAATGTTTATTAGCCCTTGGCCAAACAGACTGTATGTAATATAAATGTGTAGGGGGGGGGGGGGGTGTACAGTGTGTGTTTATTGAAAATGTGTTTTGATTTATGTTTTTCACAAAAAATGAGCCAATGCCAATGAGTTTGATTTAGAATTTTTTTTTTTAGTATCATTTGATGAAAAATGAAAACGAACCGAACCGAACACCACACAAGGGTTAAGAAAACTGTGAGTCAGTGTTAACTTACAACAGCATGTTCAAAACCAGGAAACAGGAGCAGTGTTGTATATGTAGTAATGACATAAAATAGTCTGATGTTACTTATTCAGACTTAAATAAAATTAAGACATGGAATTGACAGACAGAAAACTGCAGGATGCTTCTGAAATGGTTGTGAAAAAAAGGTACCCTGGTCCTTTTGGCTTACCAAAATGGGCTTGATTACAGTACTAAATAGCATCTACATCATTATTTTTGGATACTAAGCAATAGAGAAGCTCAGAAAATGTCCAATTGGCCGACCAGATTTCCTGGCATTGATCCCACACGGTCAAATCGACTGTGTCGAGAGCCAGAGTGACAAACAGCTGCTCAACTAAGTGCCTTATTAAAAGTTAAACAGTGAAAGAAACATGGCGCGCCAGGCCCCTAGTGAGCCTAGGCCTGGCCACCTGCTACAGGCCTGTGCAGGGACTTCAGGAGCTGGGTGAGGCAGTAGGTGAACAGAGGGCCACCATAACCAGGGACTTACTGTAGATAAGATACTGTCGTTCAATAAAGGTGAAACTTGTGTCTTTTACAGTATGTGTCCATTAGGACTTAAAGCCTTGACGAAACCTATTATTTTCAATAAAGAGAGGTGCCACTTGCCGTGGTGCATGCTGGGTTGTGTTGTGTTG
The DNA here is from genome assembly GCF_023375975.1 of Astyanax mexicanus. Taxonomy (NCBI): domain Eukaryota; kingdom Metazoa; phylum Chordata; class Actinopteri; order Characiformes; family Acestrorhamphidae; genus Astyanax; species Astyanax mexicanus. The sequence goes on from NC_064414.1 coordinate 22,091,520, forward strand.
AATGCAGCCCCGCCCTCCGGCGAAAAATTTTAGCAGAGCTCAACTTTATTCAAATGAATTCCGCCGCTGCACTACGTCCAGCCAATCAGGGAACAGCAGGCTGCGACTCCACACACATACATACAAGCCTCACACTCACAGAGCAGGTGTCTTTTAACTACAGAATAATAGCTGAAAATGGCAGAATATAGACTATAGAACTATAGATTACAGTGAGGTTGATTAAAAACATATCGCATGATATGATTGGCTAACAGTACTGCGACACCAGTGAGATGGAAACATTCTAAAATAAAGACATTTTTACACCAATAACAGTCTTTGCAATGTAATATGTTACTTTACAACATGTGTAACGCCCTGCTAAGTGCAGTTCAGCCTCTGACCTAGTCTTAGAGTCTCTGTAAAACGCCAAATCCACCGGAGATCCTATGTAAACACACAGAGGTGGGCAGTCCAGGTCCAGAAAGCAAAAATCCAATCCAATCCAATCTATCTTTCACTTTTAACTAGTGTAAACAGATCTGTTTTAAAAATACACCTACCCATGTTAATTTTACTTCGGTGGATGTGTTCCATAGACGAATTGTAACCATTTGTTCCTTAGCCCTGATATTACTGGGCAAAGCATATAACACTGATTTGTTGGCTTCAGCTTTGCCTGTGGGCGATTGCAAGCCAAGGTGGACAAGGCCAGGAATACACGAGTTGACACAGACACGGTTCTGTTTTCTGATGGACTTGTTATTCTGAACATTTTCTTTTACTAGCTACTGCAGACAATGGAGGTTGAGGAGGTTGAGCATACATATACAACTCAGAGAGACCTATTGTATTTCACAAAGAACAAGAAAAAGCAGATTTTTGCGGAATGAGACCTTTAAACTTCTGTTGCTTCATTTAAATTCAAAAACGTCCCAATTTTGCCCACACGCCGCAAGCTAAAACATACGGTACGCTGGAATGAGTTAAAGAAAAGTGCTGGTGGACATGTTCCGTTCAAGAGTGTAGAAGTGCAGTCATGTGACATATCACATATAATGGGATTGGGGTACCTATTTTTCCAAATGCTCTGCCCATAAAAACATAGAGCTTTTAGAGTGCTAGATACACACCTTCCAAGATTTTGTCAGGTGCATTCTGGATAAGCTGAAAACCACCAAAGTTACTCAGTGCAGTACCAGCCCTTTCACTCGTGACAATGGTAGGGATACCATATTACAGGTCAAAGGAGCATCAAAACAACAACAAGTAGCTGGAAACACTTATGAGTGGCTCATAAACTGGCGAGTTTACATGTTTCGAAATACCTTTCTCATGGAAGTTTCTATTAATGCAAAAAACAGGAGATGTGGAAGTCATGGAAAGAAGAGAAAGGCAAGTGTAAGGGATGGAATTGGACCTTCTGTGGAAGAGGAGGTGTGGAACGTGGTCTGGTCATGCAAGTAAAGGAATGGTAAGAAAAGCGAAAGGGGAAAAAAAAGCTCAAGGTTGGACTTCTGTGCTCTGCAAACTCATCTGTAGAATCTGTAGAGAGCACTTCACTTACTGAAGCCCAGCTCACACAAAAGCACTGCTTCCCTGTAGGAATTCAAGCAGGAGAGCAGGAGCAGGATTCAATATGTTTGACTCGCAGGTGGGTGCGATGCAATGCTTCTCCATCACAATCAGTGAGATTGAACGTGAGAGCACGTGAATGACTGCGAGGGGTCCGTAAACATGAAATACAGACATATGAGCGACGGCATCACCTATTAATACTGGAATGAGCTTTAGTGTAAATTAATAATAGTGAGAAGGTGACGGAGGAGTGGAGAATCCAGGCTTAAGTGCTTGCTCTCCAGCCCTCTTTTTATGCATGTGTCTATGAGTGAGGGATAGGATCTATATGATTGCAGGACTGCATGTTGTTGTAAATGCATCGAGAGAAAATGAGGGCTTTTGTGTTAGAGAGAGAGCGAATGTGAGCCTGCGAGCAAGCGTGCGTGTGTGTGTGTGTCGAGGAGGTGTGAGCCGACCACCCTGGGGTCAACAGGCAGGCAGCCAATAATTTACCCACCGACAGCAAATTTCATCTGTCTACCGCCTCCATCCACTGATTATGCCATCAATACTGTGCGGATGAGAGGAGCTGACAATTGACCAGGCCTGGATCAATGTTGGCTGATAAGCATTTCGTGGAGGAGTGAGAGAGAGTCTGAGCGAGAGGGGAGAGAGAGAGAGAGAGAGAGAGAGAGAGAGAGAGAGAGAGAGAGAGAGAGAGAGAGAGAGAGAAAGCGAGAGCGTGAGTCAACCAGAGACAAGTTTGATCCAATTCCGCTGTTTGGCGTCTGGTGGTGTAAGTGCGATGATTGGGGCTGTTATTGCTGGTTTAATGTTGGGCAATCAAGCTATAGTGGTCTAGATATCAACAAACATCAACAAATTGTCCCCTTTCTTCTGATACCCTCTTCTCTGACTCCGCCTGCCCTCCCAGGAACAATGCCCAAACAATTGAGCCAGGAGCGGTGTTTTCACAACCCGAGGAGGGAGAATTGATAGCCACGGATGAGCAGAAAAAGCCTTTTTTGTTTAGCACCGTCTTTTTTTTTCCCCTGTGTTGTTTGCGTGAAGATGTTTTCCCTCGTTTTTCTCTCTCCTCCCCATGGTTCCCGCCAGAGGAACTTGGCGGTCCGGCTCGTGAGATAATAACACAGCCAGGTGTCGGTGGAATTGTGTGATTTGACTTTGCGTAAATCACCATGGTGGGTTTTTTTTTCCTGTGCCAGTGTCATTTTCTTTTGCTCAAATTACCTTTTCCGTTGCCCTGTGGATCACACAATTGGAGGTGCTCTATGGATACTGATTGAGGCCTTTTCTTGGCGTCGACAGACTGGCATATACTGTATCCACCACTGTTAAGGACAGCGTTTTATTGCTGCCAATTACGTCTTAGGTATAGGGAAGGCTGTGAACGGGAAGACAGTGCTGACAGACGGGTGAGCGGAGAGAAAGGTAGAATGGTGCGGACTCAGGCTTTTGAAAGATAAATGGGCACAAGTCTGAAGAAGAGGAAGCCTCGGCACGCATGCTAGTAGGGAGCTAGCGGGCCATAAAAATGCAGAAATGAGTGGAAAAGTGAGTGGGGTGCCTTGTTTATTTTTAACTCTTTCACTGGCACAGTTGCACTTTACGTGTGGTTAGGAGACTTTGAGACAAAACCAGTCAAATGCAGATGACATATGAAGAGATAATGATGGTGATGATTTGAGAAGTATTCAGATGCCAGACGCAAATATGAGAACTTGAGCGATAAAAAACAGAACCAGCGGCACAAATTTAGAAACCAGTGAAAGTGTTGTCTGGTAGCATTGTTTGGAAAATATATTAGTGTTTTAAACATATTTTAAGTTTAGTTTCCCACCAGTACTATATGATCTGGTTAAACCTATTTCTGGTTCGTTTGCATCCTTGGTGCAGTTAATTTCAGCAGGTGTGAAAACGATAATCGTTTCCATAATGAACTCTGGAGTGGTTCGCTTGTGGTGAAAATGTGATTCGGTCTCGATCTGACCCAACTTTAAGCTAAACTGCTGTTCAGGTGCAGTTTAACCTGATTAATTACCTAGATATTTATCATAGTTATGAATAAATGAATACTGTATGTGCAGCACTTACCGCTGTAGATTGCTTTAACACAATAAACACGCAGGCTACAGAATGAGTTACTCGCCTCTAAATTAGTGCTAACCTCACTTAGTGCGGTTAGCAGCTAATCCTAATGCTGCTTCAGCAGTGCTAGCCGGGATTAGCAGCAGGCTACGGGCCGGTAATATCTGAATTGCGAACGAGCTAGCGCTTAGCACAGTTAGGAGCTAATGCTAATACTGCTCCACCCTCGGCACTGGAAAGCTAAATGGAAACTCCTTTATAACCCTGCACTTTAGAGGAGTGGCTACTTAAAAACTGCTTCTTCCAAATCTGACTGGTAAACATTCATACATAAGGTGCACTGATGACTTCTGGGAAAATGAAAGGATTTTAAGTGTGCCTTATATAGTGCACTAGGAGGGGTTTTAGTTGTTGGAGCTTTGGATGTGTTTATACCACTATAATGTGGCTCAAATGAATCTTAGACAACCTCCTGAAGTAAATTGAGTGATCAGACTTGTTTTAAATGAATCTTGGGTGTGTTTACACTTGCACTTTTATTTAGATTGACCTAATCCAGATATAATCCTGATACTCAATATACATCAAGTGACCATGTGTAAACAGGATCACAGTTTGATGTACATCAGTTCCATTGTTGATAAAAGTTATTATCATTATTTGTGTACCCACTCGTGAATGTTGTGAATGTGACTTTTTTTTTTTTTTTTTACAGTTTGTTGAACTTCTTTTTGACTTGGCCTCCTGCATTAAATGTAGATTAGATTTGTGTCAGATGATTTCATCTGTCTGTTACAACTGTCTGTTAGTCCTTCCGGCCAGTCCAGCAGTCTCCAGCAGTGGACCCATGGTCCTGCCTGCTAAAAGGTCCGTGCCAAAACTGTTGGACATTCCTCTGCTCACTTAGAACGCCCCTTAATCTCATTTACATTTTTATAGGCCCTCGGCAGGGAGAGAGACGCGACATTTCCAATTATCAATCCCGCTGCATAGTGACAACGTCCCCACTCCTGTCCCCGTCTCCTCCTCCCTTTCTCAGCTCAACGTCCTCCAGCCCTCACTGTCACTATCAAAGAACACAGGGCTCCAGAATGCTAAATGCTACCATGCTAAAGAGGTACGACTGGAGGTCACGGAGCACACTGAATTCTTAAAAGAGTGTGCTCTCTTTGCAGCTCTACGCTGTGGTAAGTGGTAATAGAGCAAAAAATATATAAATAAATAAAAAGCCTCTACACTAATTCCTCTGGAGGCAGTTCCGGCCAACCTCTCCACAGCCTATCGGCGAATTAATCTAGCAGTAAAGCGGGTAACTTCATCTATGAACATGGATTTCATAGATGACAAGATATCCACATGACAAGATAAATCTAGGATGTCGAAGCCCAGACGAGATTAAAAGACCACGTACTGGAGCACATTAGCGTCGAGAGCCATCATGCCTCTGCATATTAAATTCATTCATTATGTGCCGGCGACCATCTGGTCTTGGAAGGATCTCTCCGGAAAGACCCTTACTTATGAAAATGAAAATACAGGCTTCTCAAAGCTGGACTGACATGATGAGGGCTGTTAGCTTTTTGTTATATGAGGTATCGCGATGCTAAGCCCCCCTTTAGCGCGGCTAAAGCGAAGGCAATCAGATAATCTATGGATGTGAAACCCATTCATCATCGTTTACAGCATCAGACTGTCATTACTTTTATTACATATAGTCTGGATGGGTGAGGGGTGCTGATGATGAAGGTAGACCAGGCGTTGGAGCCTCCCCTTTGTAAATATTGTCACTGTCACCAAAGAGAGAATGCGAAAAGGAATAGATATGGAATCTGCTCTCAGCCAGTAGCGGTCCGGACCTAAACTGAACCTTTTCGCTGTGTCTCACAAACATGGGTCAGTGTGCCTATATTTTCAGGCGTGCCATGCCATCATGCTGCATGCAAGCCACCACAGAAATGGCCGTGATTGACAGCTGATTGCTCGTCTCCAGGACAGCGGGGCTGGCTACACACTGATGCATTTCATTACACGCAATTCGGTTATCGCCGAAAGTAATTTATCTAACATCCGCCGTGCCATCCTTCAGTCTGTCAGTAAGACCTGATATGCCAGAAAGAGAAAGAAAGAGAGAGAGAGAGAGAGAGAGAACTGCTGACATTTGTGTAAGGCATCCTCCCCCTGAATAAGAAAAGAGCCTGATTATACACTATTATATTTGTGGGGAACACAACCTCTTGGCCTAATCTGGCCAGCAATTGAGCCTGTGCAAACAGAGCAGAGTGAACCCAAGCAGAGGAAAAGAGAGAAAGAAAGACAGATGGACACACTGACAGATCAAAAAGGGGTGGGCAACACAGCAAAAAATATTAATTCATACACAAACATATAATATCACAGTATTTTTAACATCAGATGTGTCAAATTTAAAAGCCGCCTTCAAAAGCATACACAGACACATATCACACTGATGTGTCATGAGATATTACTATAGAAACTGACAATTAAGTGTTACCTCAAAGCTTGGGATTGGGAATACCCTTATCTATATAAGTTGTGAGGTGATATCTTATGAGTAAGTGAGGAAGAACACTGGCAAGGTGACTTGAAACACAGAGTTTCAGGACCTAATAGTTGGTGCCAAATGGATGGGACATTCCATTTCCAAAGCTTTTAACTTTTAGCACTTAACATTACTTTAAACGGAATGTGTGCACCAGGAATACGTCATAAGCCCTATCCGGACGGGATTCCTATCTCATATATGCGGGTCCGGGCCGGAGGAGATTCGGATCCGGGCCGGAGGAGATACGGTTCTGGGCCGGAGGAGATGCGGTTTCGGGCCGGAGGAGATGCGGTTCCGGGCCGGAGGAGATGCGGTTCCGGGCCGGAGGAGATGCGGTTCTGGGCCCGGAGGAGAGTCGAATCCGGGCCGGAGGAGACACGGATCCGGGCCGGAGGAGATACGGTTCTGGGCCGGAGGAGATGCGGATCCGGGCTGGAGGAGATGCGGATCCGGGCCAGTGGGCATATAGATGCAGGCTGGAAGAAACACAGATCTGGGCCAGAGTTGAACTGATCCAGATGTGAAATAAGGCCGGATTTGGGCCATATGAGTAAAGAAATCGCTGAGATCTGGTTTACGGACCCGGACCAGAACTTCTGGATGATTTGCGCAGGATCAGGGCCAGATAATTTTTGCTATGTGGGAAGCCATATTGCTCAAATTACATTTTTTGCTCAGACCAGATTTGTCTATCTTGATGGTTCACATTCACAAATGTAAGTGACCTGTATCTGTTTGTATTTACAATGTGAACAAATCTGTCCCTGAAATGTCTCACATGCGCATAATGATACCTGTATAAATGTGGCCTTTTTCACCAACAATAAAAAAACTTCATATTTGAGAGACGACTCGTAGCTTTATAAAGGTAAAATGGATGAGGTAGCAGCTCATATGTGAAGCATCGTTTGCTGGAGTGGAGAGCAAACAGCTGGTCTGAAGTTCATGTTCAGGTCAAGGAGGTGAAAAAAGGCCAGGTGGATGGCTTTTGCTGTTTTTGCAGCTATATCAGCACAGCTGCACCAAGAGATGTGTGGTTAAGAGAGAGAAGAATGCAGCGCATGAGTAAAAGCTAAAAGACGCATGAATTCCGATTTGACCGTTCACATTCATGTTGCATGTCCATGGATCGGATATGTATCTGATTTAGAACCACTTATGAAAGTGACTCAAATCTGATTTGACAAAATCGGATTTGGCACATTCACACAACCATGAAAAAATCAGATCTGAGCCACATAGAGCAAGAAATCTGATTTGACTTTTGAAATCTGACTTCTTTAGTTTTTGTAGCAGCACTTGTAGTGTACCTGACAATTCATTTAAGTTGGTTTGCCAGAATCGTCCATGTTTCTTCAGCTGAAGAGAATGAGAGATGGAAGTGGAGTAATAGGGCAGTAGGGAGTGTCTCATAAAAAGATTATAAAATGATTGACAGGAGGTCAGTAAACACATACAAGGTTCCAGTCCAGAGCTTTTCTGAAAGTGTTTAAATCTCTTTTTTCAATAAACAAATAGACATGAGCTTACACCATTGCTAAAATAATTTATGTTTGTCATGTTGTCCATATTTTACTTTTTTTTAGACTCCAGTGGCATCGCTGAAACACATCATGCGTAATGAAGCAGTGGGTCACTCAGGTCAAAATCTTTTCTCATAATGATGCTCCTATCACTTGTGTTGTCTAAAAAAAAAAAGACAATTGAAAAGCCCAAATGCTAATGTTTTGCTTGCTCAGTAATACACAGCTCACTGTAAATGAGTACTGATGATGTCCACAATTTATGATACCAATAAACATCTTGATATAACAACAGCTGACAGAAACACCACCACAGACTGCAAACAGGCTATCAGTGTACGTGTGCTCACTTTACACATTCAACTAGCCTTGGGCCGATAAACGATATTATCGAATATCGCGATAATTTAAGCCAGTGACGATATGAGGTGCGTTATCGTTAACCACGTGTTTTTTTTTTTGGTCCGTTTTTTAATCAACCACATTATTTCATTAATCTAATCTATGACATGTTCATAGCCATAAGAAAAAAGGTAGTATTTTAGACCACACATACATAATATGCTTCAAATTAAAACGTAAGTTGATTATATCAGAACAAAGAGTTTAACTCCGGAATTGAATGCTGGGCTGCAAATTAATTACTGCTCCATGTGACCTTCTCCTGGGTGGACGGTGAAAAATGGAGGATCTTGTACAAAAGAAAGGTGTCACCTCGCCGATTTGGCAGCATTTTGGCTTCCAAGCAGACGAACATGGAGAACCATTAGACATCAATGCAGTTAAATGTCGTCTGTGCAGAAAGTCGATCATGACAAAGGACGGCAATACCAGCAATTTGCGTGCGCATCTCAGGATACATCATCCGAATGAGTGTGCTAAACTTGGTCTGACCAAAGGAGAAAGCAGTTCATTCAGTCAGTACAAACAGTAAACGCTTGCCTATAATGGCAAGACTTGCACGCAAATACCTGTGTGTGTGCGCAACAAGCACCCCATCCGAGCGTGTTTTCAGCACAGCTGGAAATGTTGTTAGTCCCTCACGCTCTCATCTTAAACCCGACAAGGTTAACATGCTTGTCTTCCTCGCAAAGAATGCTTAAGCGTGCTGGCACAGAGCAGTTAAAGGGTACATGTAGCTACCGAATGTGTGTATTGTATAATTTTTGCCAGCTGCAAAAACGTTTTTTTTGTCCTAGTGGTGTAAGAGGTTTATTTTCTATACTTTAAAATGTAATAATAAGAAACGAATACTTCTATGTTTAAAACTTTATTTAGTTTGTTAACTATAAGACAAGATTTCCAATTTTCCTGGATTGTATTTGAAGTTCACAATTTTCTGCTATAAAGCAGAATAAAATATTTGTGTTAAAACTCGAATTGTCGAATTTAATTTAAATTGCTGTGATTCACGAATGCTTGTTGGTAAAAAAGTGAACAAATACGGGACATTTCTGTTAAAAAGCAAATATAAAAACAATTAAGAAATAAAAAAAATAACTAACAAAAAATAAAATAGTACTACAACTTAATAATAATAATAATAATAATAATAATAATAATAATAATAATAACAGTTAGGGCTGCCCGTGAAAGTCGACGTGATGCATCTAAGTAGACTGAAATTCGAGCAGTCCAGGGCTTGTTTTATAAAAACTTAATAAAAAATGCACAAGGATAAGGTTTTAATTAGGTTTTAATTTTAAGACAAGACAATATTGCATATATCGATATAGACTACGGTGCGTTACAGTGAATCCTGTCAGTTCTCCCGCTGTCTGTCTGTACAGCCTCACCTAGCCCCGCCTCCCTCCCTCACTAAACACACTACCCCTCCCCCACCGCAGTCAGCAGCAGTCAGAGCGGGGAGAGAGAGGAGGAAACATATTGAGATATATATCATATATCGCAATTCAGAAAAAAATATTGAGATATAGTTTTTGATCCATATCGCTCAGCCCTAATCCCTGCTTTGTCTAATATGTTCATTCTAATAACTGGGCTGTCGGGTCGCTTTTCGTGGCAGTTCTTTTGGTCACATCACACATCTTTACGTACTTATGTCACATGTACAGCCTCTAAAAGAGGATCTGGCTCAATTTTACTAAAGGCGAGCGGCTGGTGGAGCAATGGAGACTTCAGAAGGGGAAACTCAGTGCTCAGTAGCTCATTTACTCATAGTAAAAACCAAGAAACGTAAGAGTGAAGTTTCTGACTGAGCGTGCTCTCTCTCTCTCTCTGACTGAACATAACCTGGAATCGGATTCATCCGCTCTGAAAGGAGACCGCATCACATCAGGGAAGTTTACAATTATTCTTCCGCATCAGTGCAATTACCCATTCTCACCAGAGAGGGCCCTCAATCCAGAAACTAAGGGACATCAGCTTTAATTTTGGGCTAACTTCTCAACTGTAAGTAAATATAAAAGAACCGGATATAAAAACAAGTTTTAAGTTAAATTAACTCAAGTTTAATTTTAGTAAAATCTTAAAGGCAATCAATTTCCTTCAATGATTTAAGTAAATTCAACTCATCCAGGCTTACAGTGCAATCTTATTAAACAAGAGACTCTGAGACACACAATGAGAACACAAACAAAACAAGCAGATGCAAATGTGTACAGCAGCTACACGCAATGACAGTTTTAGATTGCAGACAGGCTACACCAACACTGTCAGACGTTCAAAACACACTGATTGGACAGAAGCAAACGCATATTTTCACAAAAGTATCAATTTTCTCAGTTGGTTTTGAAAGGTTTTCTACACACACACAGACACACACACACATCCTCGATACTATGCTAGGTCACACAAGCGGAGACACACACACACCTGAAAGATATAGATCCTGTCATTCTGTCCTCCTCCTGCCCCTCTCAGAGGGAATTACTCACCCAGTGCGGAATATTAAAAACAAACAAACAGAGCGAATTCGCTTCCTGCTCGAATTATAGCTCAGCTGATTACATCTGACCTCTCACCCTCCTGTCACACGCCAATCAGAGAACTCCACCCCTCACTCTCACACACACACGCACACAAATGTTTGTTTTAATACAATGTCAGGATGTGGGGATATACATGTCCCATATGTATTTTATCTGTATATGTATAACTGCATTGTGTGGACAAAAACCTTGCATTCCCATTTTTGCTGTTTTTCAATTATTGAAATAATGTAAGTTTTGCAGTTAATCTATACACTGTGTCACTTTTCATGATCAATGGACCAATAAAATATCTATTTTTTTAAATGTTTTTTTTTCTTGTTTCTGAGAAGATACACGTCTAGAGGAACAATATTAGTGCTTGTTAGCAATGCTACGCATATATTTATCTTAATTGGAAAAAGACAATGCTCAATATGTATTATTGGGAGTTACTATGTTTTATGTATTTTAACCACTGTTAAATTCGGAATGTTAATAATAAATGTGCAACTAAATATGCAAAATTTAGGTGATCTGTCTTCTAAAATCAATGAAATGCATCATTTGACCAGAGGCAGCTAAAGTTTTAGTTATTTGTAAAGTTCAGCCTACCTTGACAAAAGACACGGAATTATTCTCAATTACTCTTAGCAATAATTGGGAGATGGGATTGAACGATCAAGAAAAGTCAGTGAGCTCATATGCTGGTAAGACAGGCAAGTCAAAATTCTTTTGTGACTGCCAAAAACCTGTAGAAAAATGTTACTCAGATAAAAAAAAACAAAATGCAAAAGTTTTGAGAGTAAAAAACACTACCAAATGTTTTGCACTATATGGTGCACTTAAAATCCTTTTATTTTTCCAAAAATCATCAGTGCCCCTTATAATCCAGTGCATTTTACGTATTAATTCTACCAGTCAGGTATTAAGGCGCAGTAAAGCTACTCCGCTGAAGTACAGAGTTATAAAGGAGCTTCAGTGAAGTTTTTCTCCAGTACTGAGGCTGGAGCAGTATTAGCATAGCTGCTAACCGCAGTGCTAGCTCTTTTATCGTTCTGAGGTGAGTATATCAGACTGTAGCCTGCATGTTTACAGTGTTAAAACAAGCTACGTGGAATGAACCGCTAGCTGATAGCACCCTTGCTTACCGCAACACTCAGGGTTCCTCAGTGTAGCGCTGCCAGGCGGAATTTACTAGCGCTAAGCGCTGCTAATCGTGGCTGGTGCTACAGCTAACCACGGCTAGCGTTGCTGCTAACCGTGTCAAACTACTGGAAATCTAAGCTAGCTGTAAATAAATGGAAGTGCTTTACTCACCCAAATAAACAGTTTTCAGGAGAAAAAATCTGTGTAGATTAACATCCAGCACTCAAATGAAAAACATGGCCACACCTTAGTTTCTTACTATTGTCGCTTAAAATGTGCCTTATAATCCAGTGCACCTTATGTATGTAAATATACCAGAAAATAGATGTTCATTGATGGTGCACCTTATAGTCCGTAAATTACGGTATTATGGTATAATGTAAAGCATTGGGAGAATCTCTCATGCTTTGGGTTTGTGTTGTAACTAGTGGAAGTAGCAATACTGCACAAATGGAGCAAAAAATGTATTCAACAAAATACACCAAATCCTAGAAGCAAATCTGAAACTCTATGTTAAAATGCTGAAGCTAAGAACTGGATTGTTTTAAAATAGGATAATTATCCAAAACATACTTCAAACTCCATTCATAATCCACTTGACTATTTAAAGTTACAAAAACTGAAGCTTTGTGAATGACCCGAACAGTCCTCTTACCGTACAGAATTTGTGAATAGACCTTAAACAAGACAACTTTAGAATATCTCAGAACTGGAGGTCTACTAGAGCGGAAGGACAATTAGCTGCTATAAAAAAAAAACATTTGCACGACGAGATTTCTGACAAATGTACCCACTAAACAAAGAGACGTTGAAACGACGTCTTTTCTAGGTCATTTTTGCACGTCCAATTTTGGTCTCCTGAAGGTGCAGACTGTGACGCCAGACGACGTCTTTTTTCTGACGTCTTCTGCACGTCCAGTATTGACGTCCCCCAGACCTCCGGATAAGGGCTAATTCTAGTTTAAATTAAGTCGTTGTGGACGTCTTTTCTACGTGAAATTTACGTGTATACGTTTTTATAGACCAACTACTTTGAGGCTCCCTGCATAACTGTAGTGCCATTTCAGACGGTGGCAACTGTTCCATTGTTCCAGCTTCAGCAGTTAACTGGAAACGCATACAAAGCTAAGCCAAACAATTACTGGAACAGGTTCACAACCTTCTGGAACTAGTTATGCACGTTAGTTATACACAATATGCTTTACAAATAAATTGCATTTCAACCCTCTCACTTTTTCCAAAACATGTCAACCTGCAAAGAACCAGTAAAAGCAAGGGATAAATTAATTACCCCCATCTTACCACTGTTGATTTTTAATTGACCCTTTCTGTTTGGGGAAACATTAATATAATAATAAACATAATGAGTAAATCTCATTTGGGGTTAATGCCTTTATTTTACATCAACATAACATACACCTTAGATTCACACCATAACAATTTCACTAAACATTTACCTTCCCTTAAAACTATTACAGCTTTACATTACACCTTCCCTTAACAATATTATACCTTCCCTTAACACTATTACACCTTTAACATTACACCAGGGGTCTCAAAGTACCGGCCCACGCGGTTTCATACGGCCCCTCACGGGTTAACAAAATAAACATACATCTGGCCCGCAATTCAATTTAATTATTTATGCTTTATTATGTTCGTTTTCATACTTTATCTTAACTTGTATTTTGGTGTGTGTGTGTGGTTTTTGTTTTTTTTTTGCTTACGCTGCGTTGCCTGCTTTAATAGTCTCCAGTAGCCTTCAACAGTCTAACCTTGCAGCCGCGGTGTGTCCTATAAACTCCGCAGTTATAAACATCCTGAGGTTAGCAGCGCGCTAACTGACCTGTTTATAATGTAATCCGAGCAGTGACTCCGTAACGCTGCTCTAAACTGCTGCTGTTAGCTGCTTGGGCTGAAAGATGAACTGTAGAGAGCTGTATTATCCGGTTAGTGGGGTTATTTTATTTCATACACAGAAGAACTTAAAAAATTTCAAAACGCTCCAGACTGGCTCAGCTGAGTCCTGTAGCCCGTGGCTGGGCTGTAGCTCTGACTAAGCAAAGACTGCGGGCTTGTGGTGCTGCAGCTCCGACTAGTGGTTGGATGAGGAACTGCTAAATCTGAGGAAATGCTAAATCTGTCACAGCTCACAATTTTTGATTTAATATTTATTAAGCCTTATTTCAGTATCAAACGTTTTGATCAAAGTTAATATAACTTGTACTTGATGTAATTTCTATTCACTTGAATAGTTTGGTTCTTGATTGATGGAGTTTTTGGATTTCATAACATGACAAATTAAAAGGATTTATGTTAATAGAGCAACAAGCAAACATTTTTCCATGCAACTGTAATATTTGATTGAATAAATAGTATATTGAGAGTTATTTAACATTAAGGAGTAATTACATTCATTTTATATTACATCTGGTTACATTTTCTTATATTTATAAGTTACATCTGGCCCTCAGAGGACAGCCAATATGTCAATGTGGCCCTCGGCAAAAATTAGTTTGAGACCCCTGCATTACACCTTCCCTTAACACTATTACACCTTTAACATTACACCTTCCCTCAACACTATTACACCTTTAACATTACCCCTTCCCTCAACACTATTACACCTTTAACATTACCCCTTCCCTCAACACTATTACACCTTCCCTCAACACTATTACACCTTTAACATTACACCTTCCCTCAACACTATCACACCTTTCCACTACACCTTCCCTTAACACCATTACAACTTTACATTACACCTTTCCATTACACCTTCCCTTAACATCATTATACTTTCATTAAGATTCTAGGTCCTGAGAGACAGCGGTGTGTCCTCCACGTCTTTGTGGTGCATGTTTGAGATGCTCCGAAGTATGAAGTCCTCGGTGGCTGTCCCGTCACATTTCATGACTCCATCTGCACAAGTAGAAAAAGACAAATTAGAAATCTCAGAAAATGTTGAAGATGGCCATTTATTTTTGTCCCACAACAAACTATTTTAAATTGCCTTATTTATGTAATATTCACATAAACTTACTTCTTCATGCTATGGCTTAGCTAACGCTAAGCTAACGCTAAGCTAAAGGCGGGAATACACATTTAACACCTGACGAGAATTATCGTGCCGTTTTAATTCTCACACATCATATTAAGCTATTTTAATAATTTTTTTTCCCACAACAAACTATTTTAAATTGCCTTATTTATGTAATATTAACATAAACTTACTTCTTCATGCTATGGCTTAGCTAACGCTAAGCTAACGCTAAGCTAAAGGCAGGAATACACATTTAACACCTGACCAGAATTATCGTGCTGTTTTAATTCTCACACATCATATTAAGCTATTTTAATAAATGTTTTCCCACAACAAACTATTTTAAATTGCCTTATTTATGTAATATTCACATAAACTTACTTCTTCACACTATGGCTTAGCTAACGCTAAGCTAACGGCGGGAATACACATTTAACACCTGACGAGAATTATCGTGCCGTTTTAATTCTCACACATCATATTAAGCTATTTTAATAAATGTTTTCCCACAACAAACTATTTTAAATTGCCTTATTTATGTAATATAAACATAAACTTACTTCTTCGGGCTATTCAAAATGCACTTGATATTGCCCCCAGTTGCCTAGGTTAATTGTGGGTGCCACAAACTTATATAACTTAACGCTAGCTTAGCGAATTTAGCCAAAGACGGTTCTTTGATTTAGCTTAGATTGGCTTATCAGCCTAGCTCTGGTTAGTGCATTGACTTAATGACCGGACAATGCTTCTACGTTAAAGCTTCGGTTACAGTAAATATTATTTGCATTACGGTCGTTCTCAAAAGTAATTCCAATTCCATTTTAACTATGGCCACTGTTTAGCTATCGTTAGCTAGCTAGCTAGTTAGCTAACTGCCTGGGAAGAGAGGCAACGCCAGCAGGTTCAGATGATTTAAGACCACAGAGCTAAAACAACTAACACTACAAATACATTAACTTATACATATCGTCTTACCTTATAGCTTGGCAGCTGAGTCCGGTCCGGAGCGGAGCTGAGCTGAGCGAGCTGAACTGAATGAGCTGAGCTGAGCTGAGCTACTGCAGCAGCCAAAAAATGTTTAGCGTGTTTTGCCTCGGCATATCAGAGTGGAGTTTATGATGAAGTGCGGTCTCAGCAAATCAGAGTGGCGTTGACTGGTTGAAATCAACTTAACAATTTTCCACATAAATTGCATTTCCAAATAAAAATAAAAACATACGTAAATAAATACCTACATTCGTTAATTAATTAAATAGATAAAAAAATGTAATACTCAAATAAATAATTAGAAATAAATGATGCTTAATCATAAATAATCTATATTCATAGTGATTAACAATATTGATAACAACAATTTTGACATACATTTAAAAATAAATATATTCTTAAATAATGTTAATTTCCTGCACCTGTATTAGACGTCCCCATGACGTCCAAAAAAGTGACCTAGTCCGACGTTCAAATGTTTAACTGCATATTGACGTCCAAGTGGGGTCATAGTTAGACGTCCAAATAGCGGACCTAGTTTGCACGTCGTGTAGACGTACAGAATTGGTCTTGGACCGACCGACGCAATATAGACATGATCTTCACGTCCATAAGACGTCTAATGTTTAGTGGGTAGGGTCTACATAGAACACAGTGATAAGTTATATTTTTAATGTGTTTTTTTCTGTTATAAAAGAGTTGTGAGTGTGTGCAAAAGGCTGTGTCCTAGATCTCAAGAGGAAACTCTGAATAGACAAGAATTTTGTCTATTCGTTTCTCGTTTCTGTCGTTCTTCGTGCTAGCCCTGTTTTTCTGTAGCTTTCCATTTTTGTCCCTAAAATGTACAAAAACAAACATGAACGCTCAGACACAGCAGCTTCAGGAGGCGGATGGACAGGGTGGAAGGATATGTCTGTCTTGGCGGACACAATGTTCTACAACAGGTCATGACTTCCCAATTCCATACTATAAATGACATCATCCTGCACAATAACGGCAGACTTCAACAGCCTCCGCTATGTTCAGACTGTAGTACAGTCAATAAATTCAGCTCAATCCTCACTTCTTGGGTTGGGACGACACGCGGTACTGGGTTTACGAGACGAGAATGAAATACTTTTTAATATTTTGTACATAAACATCTTGTAATGGATGTCAATCAGTTTTTAATCAGATTATGAATTATGTGTGATTTATCACATGCAGTGAAGGACAGAACAGTATCACAGTTTTACAGTTGTAAACCAAACATCTTCTCTACTGCATGATCTGACTTGAGTCTCTTCAGACCTTAGAACTATTGCCACAACCACCCCTGTCTCAAGTGTGATTTAAGTTTATTTATTATGCCCAAGTAAAATAAAACGTGACTTTCCAAGCTGGCTGCTACTTCCACTATTCAGGGCTCATCCCCAATTGTTAAATGATAAGATTTTTACAATAACTTAAAGTTTACTTCTTGTTAATTAGAAGTATGATAAAGGTTGTTTATTGTCTTATTATTGGGTTTTATTGATTTTGAAATAGGAAAATAAAAGTCCATTAAGCTCTTTTTATTTTTTATTGATTATTTGTGTGCATTTTAGACAGCAAAATAGGAAAATAAAAGTCCATAAAGCTCAAAATGTTTTCTTTTTTTATTTATTGTTTGTATGAATTTTAGTCAGCAAAACAGGAAAATAAAAGTCCATAAAGTTCAAAATGTTTTCTTTTTGTTGTTTTTTTTGTGCATTTTAGTCAGCTAAATAGGAAAATAAATGTCCATAAAGCTCAATTTACATAGACATATATATACACAGGAGTCTATGTTTAGCTCTGAGCGCTGCCATAATGTCATAGACATTATATATATATATATATATATATATATATATATATATATATATATATATATATATATATATATATGCCTATGACATTATGGCAGCGCTCGGAGCTAAAGCTAGCGTTACAGGATGTTAGTGTTTTTAAAAAGCATCTTGTGCTTTTTTTTTTAAGTTATTAATGCCTCGTTTTAAATGTCAGGGTGGAGCTACTTTGAGCTGGATAACGGTGGATAAAGAAAGCCTAGTCTGAAGAGTGTTTGGACTGAACTGTTAAAAATTCTGGATCTCAGAATGCTGTGGGACAACAAAGGTGTGCTAGTCATCAAAGGTAAGTACTTTTTATCATGTTTTACTACACCGGAGTTCTCCTTTAAAGCAATAGGAGGTTAAACTCATGGACGATATTGCAGCTGTTTATCTTTTAGTCCCTAATCTGAAAACAACTTTACAGTCAAGTGACAGTTCAGGACATCACCCATGCAGACACCTACACACACACACATTGCAAAGATGGCTACTTTTGCCTAACAGAGCATCTTCCTGAACAGTGTCTTTTTTTAGTGAATTGTTCCTGTGCGAAAAGCAATTTCTGCTGCCATTACTTCAGGATCGGTTAATCCTCCATCTGACGTGCCTGAATATTCACAGGCCCAAAAAAAGAACGGGCCGGGAGTAAATGGGTGTTTAATTGGGCTTAATTTGGCCCGATTTCCCCTCATTACCACAACGCGTGTGTCAGTCAGGCGCGGGTGCGGAGGTGAGGGGTCAGGGAAAGAGAGTGCCGCTTCACACCGCTTTACACACCGAACACACTCTTCCTCAGACAGAAGATCTGTCTTTCGCCGTGACACCTGGACACAGACTGCCTTTATTATCATCCTGCTCAAATACACTCTTCTCTGTCTTCTCTCTCTCTCTTTCCCTCTCTTTTACACACACACACACACACACACACACACACAGATGCACACATTCTCGCACATATGCCACTTTCGTCCAGTCTCTCACAATATCTGCCTCTCTTCACGTGTGTATGCACTCACACACACTCACGCAGTCGCACTCTGTCCATTATCCCTCCTCAAACACACGCCTGTCTGACCTTTCTCTCTCCCTCACTCACCCTCTCTCTCCCTCTGTCATCGAGTATTCCTCTTCCCTCTCAGTGTGTCAGTCAGGTGCTCCTTGTTGCTCTCTCTTCATCCTCACCTCCTCTCCCACTCACACACACTCATACACACACACACACTCACTCCTTCCCCAGTGCCAACGGCCACTCTGGTCAGTGTTCCATGTGTTTGCTATGGAAGTCTGTTAGATAACTGATGCTGCTCTGTGGCTCTGTGAACACTGTAGATTAACTGGACGTTCTTGTTCAATTGGTGGTCATTAAAAATTATTTAATAACCAACATGAAACTAAAGTCATATGATAAATAAAGGGCATTGTATAAAAAGAAATAAAACTCGCAAAAAAAAAAAAAAAAAAAAAAAGGATATTTTCCAAAATTAAGTTAAAGAAAGCGATTGCAGTAGTTGATCTACATGGTCAAATGTTTAGACACACATTCTCATTATTATTTGTACTTTATTTGTATTATTTACAGCTCTGCAGATTAAAATTAAAGTTAGGCCTTCAAAAACACCTGACATAAAAACCCATTCCAGATGGTTTGGGACGAGTTAGAGCAGAGCAGAGTGAAGGAAAAGCAGTTAACAAGAGCTCAGCACCTCTAGAACTCATTTAAGACAGAACCATGGAGAACCATTCCAGGTTCAACCTCATGAAGCTCATTGAGAGAATAATGCCAAAAGTAGGCAAAGTTGGCACTAAATCAAAAGGTGCTATAAAATAATCTATAAATAAAACCTAATTTGGCTTGTTTAAGACTTTTTTGTTTACTTTATAATTGGTATATGCATTCCTTCATAGTTCCGATGTCTTCAATATTAATCTACAATTAGATTAATAAACAATAAAAAAAAATCTGATAAAAATAAATCTGATTTTAATAGTTTTCCTATATAAATAAAGGTACAGATGACAAAAAAAATGATTCAAAACTAGGTTTACCTTTATTTATATTTATATTATATTCTCCTTTTGGGAGTGCAATCAAAAATAAGCTTGTAGATGAGATGGCAGACCATTACATTGTAAATATTGAAAACATATATTTTGAAGAAGAAAAAAAAAAATATATATATATATATATATATATATATATATACATATATATATATATATATATATATATATACATATATGTATGTATATATATATATATATATATATATACATACATATATATATATATATATATATATATATATATATATATATATATATATATATATATATATATATATATATATATATATATTGTCAGGGTTAATCATGACCTGGGTCAAGACATTTAATTTAGAACTTTATATTAGCTTATAGTTTAGTAGCTTCCCTGTAGGAGTAGTATAATGATCCTATTTTATATATTTTTTTAATGGGAAGTGTAGGTTCCATCAGATGTGGCCAGAAGGTGAATAATGGGTCCAATGCACAAGTGCACAAAGTTTATGCAAAGGAATTCAGCCGCTGAATATATCATCATCAATATTCTTACATTTTCTAATCATATCGACAACAGGCTTTTTTTTTTATCACGATCCAATAAAATATTGATAATTTGACCAGCTCTAGCCACACAATACTGGTCATGATCATTATCACCCTCTGCGCTGTTGACTGTGGATTGTACTGTCTTGTATGACATATTTCTGGTACACGTGACACTCTGGATCAATGAATTTTAAATGCCCTTTAGAAATGGAATGTCTCAAAATTCCATTAAGTTTTATTTAAGGTTAGATTCACAGTAATCTAACGTGGAAAATATGGAAAAGTCTATTAAAAAAAATAAAAAATAAAAAACTGCGGCATACTTTTGTGTGTAGTGCAGGTGCACTCTGCTTACAGAGCAGTGATGCAAGCAAGCTGATCCTAGAACAGAGCTTATATGAGCCTAAAGCCTAATCGCAGCCACAATAAGCTAAACATGCAAGCAAGTGACTTAAAAAGTCCAATGACTTTTACACACACACACACACTTACACATACTCTCACTTTCTCTCTCTCACACACACACTGAACTTTCAGTGAACCTGAGATCAGCGACCAGGTCACTTGTGAGACTGAACTTTACGCAGCGTACCCAACACGGGCTAATCCTATTTCTGCAACGGTATGGCTCCTATAGCCCGTGATCAAGAGCAGTGTGTGTACGGCAGTTTAAGATCACCTGCCTCGGCTACACCAAATCTGCCTTGCTTAAATCTGCACACTAATTCCCTTCAGCATATGTCGCTGAACCAAACACAACATGCAAAGCCTCTTACCCACCTGTAGGTTAAACTCAACTTTTCCCCTCATGCATTGCCATTCAAACACTCTGCTGCATGATTTTTTGTTGTATGTGCTTACGACTCAAATGTTTATACAGATCTGAAAAAAAAAATAAGAGACCGCTTCAGTTTCTGAATCAGTTTCTCTGATTTTGCTGTTTATAGGTACATGTTTGAGTAAAATGAACATTGCTGTTTTATTCTATAAACTATGAACAACATTTCTCCCGAATTCCAAATAAAAATATTGTCATTTAGAGCATTTATTTGCAGAAAAAGAGAAATGTCTGCAATAACAACAACAAAAAA
The DNA here is from genome assembly GCF_023375975.1 of Astyanax mexicanus. NCBI lineage: Eukaryota > Metazoa > Chordata > Actinopteri > Characiformes > Acestrorhamphidae > Astyanax > Astyanax mexicanus. The sequence continues at coordinate 22,112,899 of NC_064414.1, forward strand.
AAGATGCAGAGCCTTTAGACCTCAAGTTCATGTTATTCAATGCGTTTTCTTTATTTTCATGACTATTTACATTGTAGATTCTCACTGAAGGCATCAAAACTATGAATGAACACATGTGGAGTTTTATGTATTTAACAAAAAATGACCTAGTCTCCACAGTCTCCGGACCTGAACCCAGTCGAGATGGTTTGGGGTGAGCTGGACCACAGAGTCAAGGCAAAGGGGCCAACAAGTGCTAATAAACACCTCTGGGAACTCCTTCAAGACTGTTGGAAAACCATTTCAGGTGACCACCTCTTGTTGAAGCTCATTGAGAGAATGATGCCAAAAGTGTGCAAAGCAGTAATCAGAGCAAAGGGTGGCTATTTTGAAGAAACTAAAATATATAGATTTTTTGTTTTTGGTTATTTCACCTTTTTTTTGTTAAGTACATAAAACTCCACATGTGTTCATCCATAGTTTTGATGCCTTCAGTGAGAATCTACAATGTAAATAGTCATTAAAATAAAGAAAACGCATTGAAAAAGAGACAGAAGAATAAGTGACATAAGGGTTAAAAAGAGCCCCCAAAGGAAGATAAGCTGCTCACTTCCAGAAAAAGAAAACGAGGAAAAAAAAGAACACATCTCATGTATCAAGAGAGGTTACAGTAACTTCCATCTTTTTAGTTGATCTGCCTCTCAGTCTCACGCTGCTCCCGCTCTCTGGTTGATGGCTCATCCATCTAGCGCACCGCTCGTGTGTGTGAGCAGGTTTCACAGCAGTCATGGTTGAAAGCCTTTTATACAGAGTGAGATAGCACTGAGATGCGGTCTACTGGGGCTTACAGGGGAAAGTGAGACATGTCCATCAACATGAGCTGGATCTTCCTCTCTTACTCTCTTACACACACTCACTCTCACTCACACTCTGAGTGCACAGGCAGTCAGGGTTCACTCAGGCCTTACAAAGTGACATGCGCATGCAAGCACACACACACACACCCCTACACACACACACAGGCACATGCATCTGCGAAGGGTCATTTGCTCACTCACGAATGTACACACGTAGCAAAGCAGTGGAGAGCAACACTCAGTACAGGACGCTGCAGCTGATACTCCTTCCTCACAGAGACACTGACTGTGACACTAAATGTCCATGCCACAGATCATCACATAACACTAAGCAGCATTACTCTACTCTATTACTTTAATGATGAATAAATGCACACCTTTTCTACTAAATAACATCTTATAAAGACAAAATCATCAAATAACCAGTGTTGGGCATGTTACTTTGAAAAAGTAATTAGTTATAGCTACTCGTTACTTCTCCAAAAAAGTAACCGAGTTACTAACGGACTTACTTCACTATAAAAGTAACTAGTTACCAGTAAAAGTAACTATCGCGTTACTTTTGTTATTTGCCCGTAAAAAAAAGAACAGAAAATCAATTACGTAATTACTATTATTATAAGAAAATTAATAAACGAAAATAAACCCAAATGTTGATAAAAATATAATCAAACGAATTAAAAAAAAAAAAAAAAAAAAAAGCTACTAAAACAGAAATAAAAACAGAAAAACACATCTGGGGATGAAATTAAACAAACCAAACCACACTCAAAGGAAATATGTATATATAAACAAAACAAAATAATGGACAAAAACAACAATCTAATGACCGTTAAAATGGTGTGAATATAACAGTTTAACAGCTGGATCAAACAGCTTTACCAAAAGAGAAAGCAGCAGCACCCCAAAAAACCGGAGCAGCTAAAAAGAGCTTAACGTCGTTAAATCGGGACTTGGCCTGGCAATCACTGAATTGATTAGAGCACGCAAATAGTCACAATTGTGCGTCACTTCACCACGCCAAACCACAGGCACAGCGGCCAGAAGCTCAAGTTCACCGGAAAGAGGAGGGGTTAAACAGGGAAAAGCAAAGTTTAAAAAAAAAATAATAAAAAAAAAAATAAAAAAAATTCATAGAGCGGCTAAAGTAACGTGCAGTAATGGGGTGTCAGAAATGGTAACGGCGTTATAGTTACAGTCAGAGTAATTAGTTAGATTACTCGTTACTAAAAAAAAGTAACGGCCTTAGTAACGCCGTTAATTTCAACGCCGTTACTCCCAACACTGCAAATAACTGATAGAAAATTCTAAGTGGAAGGTTTAACAAGAACAAAAATATAAATAATAATAATAATAATACCACTGTATCTGTGACTTTGTGTCATATTTGATACAACAAACTACTGCATAAAGAACACAAAGTAAGTAAAGTACTTAAACTCCGACTTGGCTTTAAATTTAAAACTAGGTAATGATTGATAGATTTTTGTTGAAGTATTTATCTACACTAGTACGAATAATTATTTGTTTAGTTTATTTTTTTTATAATTGGAAATTAATTAAAAATAATATCCGCCATGTATCCATTTTTCATGTTTTTGCCAATTATAGGTTAAAAATCTCAGTTCTGGTACTTTTAGTCATGTTATTCATAACATAAAGAGTAACAGGACTGCGTGCCAGTAACAAGAGTGAGTTGAGTCTCCTGGTTTATTGATATATTAATGTGAATATTAGTTTATGTAAACCACTTTTTTCCAATTATGTTTGTTTCATCATTTATCCATTTGTTTAATACATTTCATGATAAGAAATTTGATCAATTTCAGATTTGGGTTTTGCATCTTTTAGAAAAAAACTTGCATATATTGTGATTTTGTTTGTCATGAATATAAATTATCTGAACATGCAGTCAACCATTTCTTTAAAATAAAGACTTTCTTCAGAGAAAATCAAAGGAATTTGTGGACTTGCTTTTAAACATGCTTTTTAAATGTCACATGAGTTTTGGTAACAGGACTGAGAAAAATGTAACCATCCTTGGCTTAGAAACATTAAGTAAAAAAAAATAAAAAATAAAAATAAGTAAAGCTGCCTGAGATTGACTAGCACATGTTTTGAATAGTTAAACACATGCGTTATTAGATTCAGAGTTGAAGACAGCTTATGGTGCCCCTTTGATGGAACGGCCCATAAATTAAAACAAAGCACTCACAATATAACATGACATATTGGGGTTTTGGAAATGACCCAATTTGCAAACATCACTGTTTTCTGGCCTTGCGTTTCCACTGTGGTGGTAGTGGTTTCTCTGGTGTGTGTGTGTATGTGTGTATGTGTGTGTGTGTGTGTGTGTGTGTGTGTGTGTGTGTGTGTGTGTGTGTGTGTAAGCGAGCCCCAGTCATTAGTGCTCTGAGGTTAACCTTTAATAACACACAGGGATTGTAAACACATCATTAGCAGTGTAATGAAGGCAGTAGGTCCAGGAAAAGGAGGGAGTCGGAGTGCGCGACAGGCCGCAGGGGTGCGAGGGCGCGAGGGCACAGTGAGAAGAGTAAGGGGCAGCACAGGGTCCTGAGCTTCACCTCGTACTGCCCTCACAGACATTACACTCACAGGGAGGGTCCAGAGGGCTCCACAGTGTACCCTACTGTCTCGACTCAAGTTTATAAAGAGAGACAACACAAGTATATTATTAGCATTAGTAAAAAAAAATCAAACAGACTGATCCAATATTTGTGGGAATGCTTAGAAAATAGTTGTGGATATAAGATAAATAAACTGTTAAGGAGCATTTCAGTAACTTTTGATATGTATAAATACTTCTGAAAGAAATATGGATCGTTTTTGAATTAAGATACATTTTATTTTTGATAATCTGTTATTTTTTTTCCATAAAAACTACAAACCATATTAGACGTTTACTATTAAAAACTATTGGTTGTATATTTAAGGCACAATTTATTCACAAAGAGAGAGAGAGAGTCTGTAAGGGGGGGTGACAGTAGCTTAGTTTGAAACTTTGTACTAGGATAGCACAATTATCAAAAACCATCAAAATCAGAGCTCTTCAAAGAGCACTTACTCTCCTAACACCTCTAACACACTAACTACTTCTAACCCCATTTCCTTCTTCCCCTCCTTCACTTCTCTATCCCTTTATTTCCCTTCGACCTCCTTTGAGCCCTATCTAAAATGGTTTATCTTAATTCCTATTACTTTTGTACTTCATTATTGTAAGTCGCTTTGGACAAAAGCATCTGCCAAATGTAATGTAATGTAATGTAATGTAATGTAAAATCAGAACCAATAACCGAATTAATCTTGCTCATACTGTCTCACTACCACATGTGTAGTCACATGCATTTTTTTACTGAAGAAATATTGAATACTTGTCATTCATTACACAAGTTAATCATTCAAAAATGATAAACAGGGTAAAATTTTTAATTAATTAGCCTTCAACTCTTCATATTGACCAAATTTAAAGTCACACACTCACTAGATGTTAAAACAAAAAAAAAATTGATGGTATGTGATAAAACCGCAACATGGACGTGATAATTACGTGAAAATGACATATAGAAAAATCTAATGCAGGTGGTCTTGCATAATCAAAATAACTGGTGCAATGTCGTCAATTCTTTATTTTTATTTTTTTTTAGAATTCTAAAAGCTTTTTAACAAAGTCTGTTAATACTTTCTCCACTGTGTATGCTCATATATTGTCACCTAAAAAAAATCTGGTCTGTGACATGGAAGCAATATGGAGGAGAACGTGAATGATAAGTGCGTTATTCATTAAAATTATAAATTGTTCAGTTATTGAAATCGAGGTAAAGTGTTAAATTAATCATAAAATTGATTTCAAGCCACATTGCATTCAAGTCACACTTATGAAGCTATTAAGCTATGTTTACTTGTAACTTGTAAATCTGGAAGTTGATCTTTAAATTATGTTCGAATTTTGTGTTAAATGGGACCAATATAGCGATCACTCTCAAATCTACTAATAAAATGTATAAATATTGTTTATACAGCTCTGGAAAAAATAAGAGCACTTCAGGATCTGAATCTGTTTCTCTGATTTTGCTATTTATTGGTACATATTCGAGTATATTCGAAATAAACATTGTTGTTTTATTCTATAAACTACAGACAACAGTTCTCCCAAATTCCAGATGCAGAGCTTTCAGACCTCAAATAATGCAAAGAAAACAAGTTCATATTCATAAAGATTTAAGAGTTCAGAAATCAATATTTGGTGGAATAACCCTGGTTTTTAATCACAGTTTTCATGCATCTTGGCATGTTCTCCTCCACCAGTCTTACACACTGCTTTTGGATAACTTTATGCTGCTTATGGTGCAAATATTCAAGCGGTTCAGCTTGATTTGATGGTTGTAATCATCCATCTTCCTCTTAATTATATTACAGAGTTTTTCAATTTGGTAAAATCAAAGAAACTCATAATTTTTAAGTGGTGTCTATAATGTATATTGTAGCAGAAACTCAAGAATGTATAGAGATGCAACCGTTTTGAGAGAGTTACCCTTTTAAAAAGGCTGCCACTGTTCACTGTTCCCATCATTCCAACAGTCAGGAGAACATCAATAACATATCCTAAAGCTGTGCTTTTTCCTCTTATATTATTATATTATGAGCATGAAAACAGGGCTGTAAGAGGTTAAAATCAATACTCCATAGCTTATATAAGAGTCACAGCAGGCACATCGTCTAAACAAAGGAAACGGTGTCTGAGCCCTCTCAGCTCCTTCCTCTCAGACAGCTCTTTCTATATGTGCATAGATACAAATACAGCGAGAGGGAGAGAGCGCACCTACCCACACACGCAGCCGCTTGCCCCGGCGTTATCACTCTATTGCCTTTTGCAGGGCGGGCTGATAAGTTGCACAATACAGCTGCAAAATCCAAAGCGCCAGACGGCATGCGTGTGTGTATGTGTGTGTGTTTGTGTATAAGCATGCGTGTGTGTATGTATGTGTGCATGAGTTTTATTTTGAAGAAGAGGATGAGCAATGCATAGATAGGAGCCTGTCTACAAAGCCATGTGGATTGTGCATGTGTAGTGTAGTGTGTGTGTATGTGTATATGTGTATGTATATGTTTGTGTATATGTGTAAGACTGACAGAGGTGACTCCATGTTGCACCGTACACCCATCGTCCTCCCCCCTCCCCTCCAAAAAATTAAAAAAAAAAAGCCTTGAAACCCTCATTGCCCCCCTGCCACAAGACCAGCTAGCCAATGCTGGTCAATTATGGCCTTATGAATAGAACTACAGCGTTGGCAAATGGGTGCGGGTTCAAGGGGCCAGCCGAAGGGCCAGCGGGGGCACGCGGCAGAATGTGCGGGGTCTCTCCCAGCGCCGCCGCTCATTTTGCCTGGAGAAAGGAGTGTATGGAAACGGCGCGAGAAGAAAAACGCTTGTGCTCTCCCCAATCTCACGCCCTGAAAGCAGCCCAATCAGGAGTGGAGATGGAGGTGGTGGTACGGAACTGGCCAGGGTCACACACACACGCTGAAAGCATTTCAGCTCTCTATTGTGCACTTCGAAATAGCCAGACACCAGGCAGCAGCATGACAAGCGCCGTCCACCTGTGGGGATGAACACAACAACATGCCAACACACACTCACACACACACTCACACACACACTCACACACACACACACAAACACACACACAAACACACACACACAAGATGGCCATACCACCATATAATAATCATCCAAACCAAGTCGTGCCTATGCAGGCAGAAATACAAGCTTAGATTTAAGCACACTCTTCTAACATCTACAAACTATACATTATGTAGAGCTCAGCTGATTTCCATTAATTACCGTTTTTTTTTTCCGCACTAATAAGGCACACTGGATTATAAGGCTCTGGAAAAAAAAATAGGCTCAACTAGCATAAACTACAGACAACATTTCTCCAAAATTCCAAAGAAAAATATTTTCATTTAAAGCATTTATTTGCAGAAAATGAGAAATGGCCGAAATAACAAAAAAGATGCAGAGCTGTCAGACCTCAAATAATGCAAAGAAAAAAACAAGTTCCTATTCATAAAGTTTCAAGAGTTCAGAAATCAATATTTGTTGTGGAAAAACCCTGTTTTTTAATCACAGTTTTCATGCATCTTGGCATGTTCTCCTTCACCAGTCTTACACGCTGCTTTTGGATAACCTTATGCCTTTACTCCTGGTGCAAAAATTCAAGCAGTTCAGCTTGGTTTGGTGGCTTCTGATCATCCATCTTCCTCCTGATTATATTCCAGATGTTTTCAATTTGGTAAAATCAAAGAAACTCATCATTTTTATGTGCTCTTGTTTTTTTTTCCAGGGCTGTATATTTGGAAGCACACAGACAGTGGGGTCCAGGCGGTGGGTGGAGTCTGGCGCCAACATGAGTAGTTTTTTAATACTGCAATGTAGTAATCACTACATTCATAAATATAAAGGTATACTTGATACCAACAACCTCTTGCAGGTGAGTTTAATGTTTGCCAATACATTAATTTACCAATATAATATTTAGTTAGCCAATTTAAATAAAGAAAAATAAAACATCCAGTGTTTTTAAACGTTCTGTAAAGCTACGCACGCATCTCTACGCTTCATCCCTCACACCGTTATTGTTAGTGCAGACATGTAAGCTACGAGACGTAGGTTTCAATTATGGCAAAGGCCATTCCTCTGCATGTCATTTCTGAGATACGAATGCTCAGCTTTATCCTCCGGCTCCCTCTGATCACCATATCAGAACGCTGGTTGCAGTGACATGGCTGCCTTTCATCAGGGGTCGGTCCTCCTCCAACGGGTGAGCATCATGATCGTCTCCCCGCCGCGCAGTGTATCCTCCAGCCTTCTGAAGTTACCATTTTAATTCCCCTTGCGCTTCTATCTGATAGCCTCAAATTAAAGTCCAGCGTCTACACTCTTAGTTCACACGGCAGCTTGCAGCTGCGCCACTGAAGTGGCTTCTCATTGTCTGGCATTGTTCTGTCTATCTCTCATTCTTGAGACATTTTCACTCTTTTTTGCCCAGTTTGTTTGGGTGAAATGAAGATGTGTAAGATTCTGTGATTGCTCTTTGAGGGATGTGTGGATGATAGGCCTGTGTGGCCTGTGGATTCTGCTGTTTGCCGTTTCTTTGAGGCGATGTGTCGTGTGAGACAGACACTGCATACAGACCGCAGAAGGTCATTAAGACTAGGGCTCATTTTTTCTGACAGTAGGTTGGTAAAAGGTCATCAACTTGCTGTTGAACAGAAATGATGAGCCTAATATCTGTATGGAGTGTCTGTTTCATAGAATATAGGCACAGAATTCTGCAAAAATGAAGTAAAGTAGCTGCTAGACTGAGAACTTTTGGGTAGTGTACCTCTTGGTGAGATACTGTTTACTGTTAGACATGCTGGGGGGCATTTTCAGTAAAGTCAGGTAAGCTTTAAGCATTGAAGAAGAAGAGCCTTTTTATGCCAATGATGAAACATTATGCATGCAGTCATGTTTCAGATATGTACATATGTAAATTATTACAGGTGTGTAGACAATGGAACTTAGCAGAAAAGCTTCCCGTTGCCCTTTAAAAGGCTTTTAGAGGCTACTTTTGGGTAGCGTACCTACTGGCGATAGATTTGTTGAAGATATTTTGCTAATTGACATACTTAGAAAGGGGGGATATTTTAGATTAATTCCTAGCTTCAACGAATGGCCTGCCATCTAGGATCTAGGTCCATCAGCTAGCTGTCATTGCCCTCTCATTCACATCTGCCGTTAGGTGCCAAAGGATACAAAAAGGACTATACGAGCATTGCGTTTTTGTTTGCACAACTATATCAGCATCGGGTGCAACTTAAAGCATCTGAAAATGTATATTATACACATTTAGTTCCAACCCTGCAATGTGATTGGTTGAAAGGCGTTCTATGAGTGCCATTATCAGCCGGTAATGCACTGTAACTAAAGCTTCTCACCACATACAGGTAACCTAGCAACGATGCAGGAAAACAATTGTTTAAATAAACTTTAATTTTAAAAAGTCTAATGCAGTCATGAAGTTTATGTCTATAAAGGGTGTACATAAACTTCCAAAAACAAAAGTCAAGTGAACAAAAAATCAGGTGATTTGTGCTCTCCTCTTACAATATTGAGGCGTTTAAAATATTTTTCATCTTTATGATGTGGTGGTCCAGAGATACGGTTCACTTGGACGAGGTGCACTTGGACCCCGAGCACGTAACAAGATGGCGATAGCGGTATGTTGTTCCTGTAATAAAACTTGGCGGTGTTGTGTCAAATTCAGAACCGTCAACAAGAAAAGCATTTCTAAGTAAGTTTATGTGGATTATCTCCACTTTTATCAAGAAGCTGCACTCCCGAGAGAGGGTGGTTTGCAGGGCGGGGGGGGGGGTGGGGGGGGTGAATTCAGCACAACACCTGAAAGCCCACCGAGCAGTGAATGATGATGTAAGCGTGCTTGGGCACGGATTGTTTAAACGCAGTGTGAGTGCAGGCCAGCGGGGAAGTGGGGAGGGGATATAACCATGCTCTAGCACTAACCACCAAACTGTGCCTACTGTGAAAACACCCTAAAAAAATCTTTAAAATGTGGTTTAGTACAAATTAAAATACACAAATAAAAACACGTTAATATTAGCTTACAACAAAGCATATTTTTGTTTGTTTGTTTTAATGTAGGTTTTTACTCGTGTTTGGAGTTACAGTGTGAAAATTTGGCCACCACGCGAAAATTGTGTCCTAATTACTGGACTGACTCTGAAATGTGTGAATGTGGTATTTTCTAACATGGCCCCTCACTAATTCACATGCACTCACCCACACTATCCAAACAGTTACATTTTGCACCACATGTGAACAAAAGTCTGGTGAGCCCTGGTCAAAACTCATCAAGAGATTATAATTCCTCTCCAGCTGTGCAATCATCATTGAAAGGTGTTGGGCATAATTTGGGTGGATTAGGAGATTAGCAGACTATTGTCGTGGCTTTTTGTGGGCTTACTGACAGGCCTTGTCTGATCTAACCCCACTGATGAAATGCTTTGTCTCTACTGAGTGCCAGCCATTGTTCCGCCCTTGGCCGGGTCGTTTTGGGGGGAAAAGCTAGCAGGGGGAGGCTTTCACATTTGCACAGCATATTTTCTGATTTACTCAGTGTTGTATTATTTCATTAATTTGTCTCAGCTAATGCACAGGGATTTAACCCCCCGTCAGAGCAAGAGAATTATTCTGTCAGGAGAATGGAAGGGAGAGGTTTTTTTTTTTTTCCCCTCCTTCTTTTTTTTTTTTTTCGTTAATGGGCACACACACACATGCACACTAACACTCACACAGCGATGTATTAATGGTGTAATACTTGCAGCTGTATAGCACACCTGTTCTGAACTCCAGGTTTGCCCACAATTAAAGACCTCCACATCAGTGAGGCACGGGTTTGCTGGTTTGCTGTCTGTGTGCACAGACAAATACTGCTGCTACACAATCACAGCATGCTATATCAACACATTTCAACCATATACTGTACTTGGGCTGGACGAGTCAAAAGTCAATATCGATATTTATCTCTATAGAAAATATTTTAATAACAATGATATCAATTTAAAACACATTTTGTGTGCATTTTATAGCTCCGGTAGTGTAAAATTAAAATTGGGGAAATGTGCTCTGTTTTTGGCCTTTTATGCTGCACTGTAAACTCAATGATGGCAATCTGAGACACCAATTGGTCTCAATTGGACTACAAAGACTGTAATTGCAAATGTGACAACATGGCAGACCATTTTGTCTTAATTGTTCTAAAACAGAAAGGGAATGGACGTGGACACCCACATCCGTCTATGTTTTCTACAGTCACTTGTGGAGAAGCAAACTGGAAATACCACCTTAGTGCCACTTTGTGCATACACTCATCTGAAAACTGGAATGGGTTTTGGTCCCATTTAAACAAGTTTTAAAGGTTAATAAGAGGAATTGTTTTGAAACAGATCCTCAATTTGAATGCAAACAGTATTTTATTGAACATTTCCACTGAACTGCATTCAATCAATTTACCATCTTACTATGCTTGCTTTGAAATCCACCATATGGCCAAAAAAGCATACTGTAACAGATAACCCTTTAATATAAGCTAGTCATTAATCACAGAAACCTGCTATATCCGCAACTTGTGAGAGGGAGCTGCAGCTAAACAATCCACCTTACTGGAACAGGATTTAGGACAATATTTTTTCTTCATCAAAGAACCTTTCACATCAGTTGATAAACTTCAAGTTAATCCATAGAATGTACACCACACCTCTAAAAAGATACCAAATGAAGCTCGCACCTGATCCCTACTGTCACCTCTGTGCTAATTATTTAAACTGGCACAGTAATGCATATGTTTTGGGAATGTCCCATTATTTATAAGTTCTGGTGTAATGTGGCTTCTGTGCTAACAGCTCTGAACCTTCCTGTTTCCCCTTCCCCAACACTCTTTCTTCTCAATGATGACTCTATACTGCAGCACCAGCTTCCTCATCGCTTCCTCATGCTTCCTCATGCTTTAACAGCAGCAAAAAAGACAATTCTCCAAGTTTGGTTTAATCCTGCTCTTCCACTATCTGATGCCTGGAAGTGGAATGTTCTTTATATTGCTATCCATGAAAAAGCCTGTGCTAGATTTCAGGGTGCATCAGACAAAACAATAAGAATCTGGTCTTCAGTTATTAGTCTTATCAGGAATCTTTTGTAATGCACTATTTCTACTTCTCTTTATTTTTTGTCTCTTTACTGCTGTAATCACCTTCTCCCCACAATGCAAATAAAAAGTTATTAACAAAAAAAAAAGCTAGTCATCAATAGCATACCATAACCATTTAACAAATAACCCTAACTAAAACGAATAAAACCTTTCCAAATCCTGAGAAGTTTTGGTCATAACCTCAAAAATTTTTAAGGCATTTCTATATGGTTTGTCAACATAAAGCACCTCTCATACTTCAGCCCCTTCATTCCGACAGAGAATATGCACTGTACTTATGATCACCAGAATGATATAGTTTATTATGTTGTCACCACAGATTTCATCTCCTAGTCTCAATAGCAGACACCTTGCCTTCCACTCTGTACAGAATCTCTGTAGGGAAGCAGTGAGTCTCATCAATACAAGGTTTGCTCTCGGATAATGTTTACTTCAGACCTGCTTTTTAACTCGGACAATAATTAGTTTTCTAAGGTTATGGCTTGTTTACAGTCGAAACCAAAAGGCCGGGAAAACTTTTAAATAGAATGTTTCATAAAAGTGCACAACCTACTGTATTTTGGACTGCAAAAGAGCTCCAGGAAGATCTTGAGTGATTGTGCAATGCAGCAAAACATTGGGTCATAGACTACACTAGTGCTGGGCGAGAGAATTCAGAAAATACGTAAACTTTAACTTTTGGAAACCAAGTCATCTATTACTTGCATAGCTATTAACAGTGGCATATATTTTGCCCTATGTGATGCATGCCACTGTACTCCATTCATCCTGCATCCTGTTTGAATGGGATTAATGTTACATGGGAAGATGGAGTAATGTCATTTTACTACAGTATGTACTTTTACTCTAAATGTAACTGCTGACACATTTAAATAAAACAAAACTAGACACATCTTGTTTAACTACTCTAGCTGCCTCTATAAAAATGCAGGGAGACAAAAAAATTTACTTTTTGTTTTGAAACTACTGGTCTAGTGCATTTAAGGTGGAATTTAAGGTGGAATGGTGAAAGGTAAGCTGTAAACCTCTCTGAAAATGTTAGCCTTAAATTGTTTGCTAAACGCAAGTGAGATATTTTATGAGACAGGTCTTGTTTAACTAGTCTAGCATGGCACTGGCACGCAGGAAAAATAGGTTAATTTTAAAGATCAATCTCTGTTTTTATTAATCAACATTGGATCATTTAAATGAACATTGATTTGATTTATTTTTTTAATCATACCATTGCCGTTTGCTTATTACTGATAAAAGGCAAGTTAGCTGACTTACCTGCGTGATTCTGCTCTACTTCAGCTGCTCAAGCACACAGTGGTGAAAAGTGCAACAGATTGAACCACAGACTTGGATTTTTCCGGACTCAAATGTGAATGGCGTCATTAATTTACATGCAAGCCTACTTTTCATACATTAAATTCGGGCTCAGTGTAGAACAGTCAGTACATGCAGACACATTCTGTTCCCTCAGGGCTCAAGATTGATTGCTGCACATAAAACTGTTCTTCAACCCCCATTGTCTGCAGTAGTAATAAAAGACAATACTCAGAAATTTTGAGAGTCGATCACAAAAAAGCACGCGGGTCTACATCAACCAGTGAAATAGTATTTATAGCCTCACCCACCTTGGCTCGGGACCACTCACAGACAGAGCTGAAGCCGAAAAAGAGTTTACAGCTTTGTTTACACCAGCTAGTTAACGTTAGCTATCTTGTGTAAGTAACTATAGGTTTAAATCGGATCTCCGGTGAATTCTGCGTTTTACAGAACTTAAAAAATACTATGGGAGCATGGTTTGATAAGGCAGCTCAACTCGACAGAACACCGGTCAAATCGGGCGACGTTCACGTCAGACTTTATGATATAGAGCGCACTCTGGGGCTTCAACATGGTAAAACTGCCCAAGCACCGAAAGACAAAGTCCGAGGGAAAAATTAGGTAGTGTTAGTTTAGCTGAAAGGAAAGTTATCAATGCCACGGGGAGAGCGCTAAGAGAGTCTGACGTTAGGTGAAGTTTAAGAGTTAACTTTACCTAGCACTCAACTATACCTAGCTATACCTTTTTTAATGAAGAGACATACATTTTTTATTTCATATTTATTTCTAATATTAGAGTTTTTGCAGGAGGTGCACAGACCCTTTGTACATCTTTAAAATGGTTCCAAGTTTCAACTACAGTAAATAATTATTTAAACAAAACAAACAAAAAAAAGTTTAGTTATCATTTCCCAAAGGGTCAGTGTAACTTATAACAATATACATATATATTATTATAAAAAAACTTGAAAATCATGATACCATGGCTTTCTTTCAGGGGGTGATTATCATACCATAAATATCTCGTACTGTTGCAACCCTTCAAGGCAGTAAAAATAGTAAATCAGTCTTAACTCTAAAAGTCAGTCACTTCTTCACTAATTAAAACACCACCTTCATTAATGGAACAGATTTTTCTGATACAATCCCCCACCCCCACTGTGAGGCACCCTCCTCATACTACTACTAGCACTGAGTCCACAAAAAGCCCTCCTCCAGTGCTCTCCTCTTTCTCTTTCTCTTTCTCTTCCTCCAGGGAGTGGTCCGGTGGCCCAGTGTCCGGCGGCCTGCCTGGTGGCCCAGGTGTTCCCGGCAGTGAGGGGGAGCACCTGGCAGCTAATGTGGGGTTTAGAGAGGCTGGCTGGGATAATGGAGGGCAGAACGACGCCACGTCTGGACAAATATTAACCCCCCGCTGGGCAACTTCTGTCTCAACACACCCAACAGCAGGCAGCTAAGCACTGACTCAGGTGTAAGAATGGAGGCTGGAGTGTGTATTCGTGTGTGTGTGTTGTATGTATATAGAAGTGGGATTCCTCCCAGAGTCAGGTCTCCAAATCCCAAACGTCTCCTCTCACTCAGACACAGCAAATCACTTCCCGTCTCGAGAGAAATCTGACTGCGACTCGACGAGCCTAAATCACAAGGATACACAATAGTTAAGACACTGCTGATCCGCCGTCAACACAGGGAGCTCTTAAGAGAACAAACAAATACATTTGTGGTCATTCTGGTCTTGCTTAATTGACTGTGCCTCGGACACAAAGAAGCCAGCTGGTGTGGGCTGCTACAGCGGGCAGGTGCCTAACACTCCCTCACACGCGTCGGCGGTGGGACCGGGAGGGAGGCCTTTCAACTAATGACACACCTTGTGCAGGACACCAAAAAAAAAAAAGGAAAAAGAAAAGAAAGCCTGGCACTGTCCGAAATCTCCACTTGTTAAACCCTTGCTAAGATGACTAAGCCTTTTCTAAAAGCTCCAGGATAAATATTTCTAATTCTAATATTTCAATCAGAAAAAAACAATCTGACCTGGCAAGCGTGTGCAGCACAGAAAACCAGAGCAACAGTTTCAAGTGATTTTATTATATGTTATGTGAATGTATTATTACAAACCAAATTTAGAAAATAGTAGAACCATGTAAAACATAAAAAAGCAGCATTTCATAAATTTCCTTTCACTTTTATTCATTGCTGACAGAAAAAAAAAATATGATTTTTTTTTATCTTATTTAACTTAAATTAAATTATTATTACTACACAGTACCAAACAAAAGTTCTGACACTCATTTAATATTTTCTTGATCCCTTTTTTCATTTATTTTTAATCTACATTGTAGATTAATACTAAATGCATGAAAACAGTTAAGGAACACACATATGGAATACTGTGTGTTCCTTATTTCAACTGAGATTGTGCACTGTGAGAAGGAAAAGCCACCAACTATTAGAATCTAGAACTTTAGAATCTAAAGTATAAAATATATTCTGGTTTGTTTAACAAATTGAATGAGATGAGGTGTGTCCAATCTTTTGACTAGTGCTGGACATCCATTCCACAACCGTTTTATGCCTGCAGCACATTCCAAAATATGTTCGAATGGTAAAACATTTACCACTTTCTCACACTTTCTCATTATTTAAAGGATGTTTTGGCACGGAGGATACCAAGTAATTAAGTGTTTCAGGTGTTATTTTGTCCCATAATTCCCCCTATGCTTTCATATCAAATTAAAACCTGTTGACATCGCCTGTTTTAAATCATCTGCACTGCACATATCAGGGTTCTTACATTTTTCAACTAATACATTTCATACAATCTTTAAAATATCTCTAAAATGGTGCAAAAAAACAAAAAAAGAAAATGCATGTCTAATCTGGTTATAGTAGGCTTTTATCTCACCTAATATTATTTGAAAAATGTTGAAATGCCACGTTTTACTAGCTGAATAACATTTCTGCATTTTTTGCACGTATCTGCCTGAATGTGTCTGAATGACTCAGGACTCACATAGAAAGCTAGCTAATGTTAAGAGATCTGATGGATTTACCCCAAAAAAAATCATTCTTTTTTTTTTAAACCAAAACAGTCAATAAATGGTAACAATTGTTTTCTAATTTCCATGATTTTCCAAAACTTTCTGAATATTTTTCGTTTTCCAAAGGCCTGGAAATTCCATGACTTTTCCAGGTTTTTCATGACCATACAAACCCTGAGATCTGCTTTGAGAATCAACATTTCTATTTACAAAATATTTGTCCATCCTTTCCACTATCAACTGGAAATCCATTCATTAACTGTCTGGAATCTGTGTGGAGTCAACCTGAATCCACAAATCTAGTTTATAGGAGGTGCAGGTATTGTATTACACTCATTTTAAACACCTAGCACAGTCTAGATCCAGAAATCAGTGTTCTGCTGCTCTGGTGCAGCAATTCTTGTGCCACCCCCTCTCCACGTCACGCTCTCTCATGTTCTCCGCACACTTGTGGAAACACCTATGCAATCAGCAGCGGCCTTATGAAAATAAGAGCATGTGTGTGTATTGTCTGTTGGAGGAGAATATGCACATTCGCAAAGCGCTCTCCCACTCGGTACAGGAGCCTCTGTGGGAGGCGAGGGTGAGTGTGTGAGCTGTGTTTGCCAATGAGCCCTTGACTATATGTGTGTGTGTGTGTGTGTGTGTGTGTGTGTGTGTGTGTACGCTCACATTCGTGTCAGTATTTTTTATGATGATGTGTAGGCTGGCCACAATTGAAAAATGCCACTGATTCCACCCACTTGAAAGCAAACAGCAGGTCCACTAGTGTTTATGTCTAACGCTTAGTGTATGGAGCAGGTGGGAGACAGAACGATGACAGAACGATGGAGAAATATAGTGTGTGTGTGTGTGTGTGTGTGTGTTGTGCATCAAGTACACTGGTGTACTACAGACCAGGACATAAACACACAAGCACTTGTAGCATTTGAGGTGCTAATGGCCATGTTTTGTGCTCGTCAGGCCATGTTTTACATGCTAATTGACTTCTGACACCTCGTATTTAGATCGTGCTCTCGGAGCGAGGCTCGTCGGGGCAAAACGCAAACAAAAGCTCTGGGGGTGTCGCTGTGTGGGAAGCATGCTTTTGTTTTCTTTGTCATTTACCACACACTTTAGCACCGCTACTGGGGAATGAGTGTGAGTAAACAAGCCAGTCAGTCAAGACGGAAGGTTTACGAGTCCTGAACGAAACCAGTTCATCATTTAGAATAACTGGAGAGGTTCACAAATCATGGCGAAACAATTCACAGACAGAATTAGAGGTCCTGTGTAACCAATCAGGGTTTAAGGAATTAAGGTAACAATTTGGGGACTAATAAGTCATAGTTAGAATTAAAACTCAGGGAGCAATTAACCAGGATTTAAGGAATCAGGGTGTAACAATTTGAGGAGTAATCATAGAACTCAGGGTGTAACTTAAAAAAAATAATTCGACCCTGCGAGGTAACAAATCACAGTGAGAATAAACTAATCATGGGGTCAATTCAGCTATAACCATTTAGTATATAACAATTTACAGACAACATAATTATAACTAGGTGTGAAACCATTCAGGATTTAACAATTAAGGACGTAACAATTTACAGATAGCATACATATAACTTGGGGTATAATGATTCAGTGTGTAACAATTCAGAATTTAACAATTAAGGATGTAACAATTTACAGATAGCATAAATATAACTTTTGATGTAACAATTTAGAATGTAACAATTCATAGATGGAATAATTCGATTTCAGAGTGTAACAATTCAGCACATTACGATTCAGAATGTAACAATTTACAGACAGACTAAGAAGTCAGCACGTGATGGGTGTTACAAATTAGGAAGTTACGAACCAGGGTGTAACAGGGTGTTATGAACCAGGATGTTACGGACCAGGATGTTACGGACCAGGGTGTTGTGAACCAGGGTGTTACAAACCAGGGTGCTTCGAACCAGGGTGCTACGAACCAGGGTGCTACGAACCAGGGTGCTACGAACCAGGGTGTAACAGGTTGTTACGAACCAGGGTGTCACGAACCAGGATGTTACGAACCAGGGTGTTACGAACCAGGGTGTTACGAACTAGGATGTTACGAACCAGGATGTTACGAACCAGGGTGTTACGAACCAGGATGTTACGAACCAGAATGTTACGAACCAGGGAGTTACGAACCAGGATGTTACGAACCAGGGTGTTACGAACCAGGGTGTTACGAACCAGGGTGTTACGAACCAGGGTGCTACGAACCAGGGTGTAACAGGTTGTTACGAACCAGGGTGTTACGAACCAGGATGTTACGAACCAGGATGTTACGAACCAGGATGTTACGAACCAGGATGTTACGAACCAGGGTGTTACGAACCAGGGTGTTACGAACCAGGGTGTTACGAACCAGGGTGTTACGAACCAGGGTGTTACGAACCAGGATGTCACGAACCAGGACGTTACGAACCAGGACGTTACAAACCAGGGTGCTACAAACCAGGGTAGCAAGGTGTTATGAACCAGGGTGCTACGAACCAGAGTGTTACGAACCAGGGTGTAATTTTATCACAGATGGAAAAATCAGAACCCAGGGTTTAACTTTTTAGGTTGTAAGTCACGATTTAACAATTCACAATTTAATAATTAGAATTTAATGAACTACACTTCTATTACACTGCTAAACAAAGAGCTAATGTCTTCCTGTTATTCTCTTGATGCAACGTATCATGGTAGTATATCATGGTAGTATACTATTATTCCAGAACACAAAGTGGAGGCAGAAACAAAATTAAGAAAGTTACTTCAACTGGGTTTTCTTTAGAGGAAAACATTTAAAGGTGATTGTGTTTCTGAAAAGCTGAAATCACAGTATTGTTCATTTTCAGAGTTCATTTATATTCTTTAATCCGGTTCAGAGCCCAGAGCTTCCACCAACAGCCAGGGTTCTGTGGGCTGGAGGGGTGACAGAAAGAGAGAGAGAGAGCATGAAGTGTGGGCAGAAAAGAGACGGATTAATGTCCAGGCCCTACACACACACACACACACACACACACACACACACACACACACACACACACACACACACACATACACACACACACATACACACATACACACACACACACACATACACACACACACTCCTAAAACAGTAGCACTCTAAAGTCCAGAGTCATGACTAATTCAGAGGGCCTGCTGCATATGACTTGCTATCTGTGATCTGTTTTTGAAAACAGAGCTGCTGGATGGGGACCTGGACTGTTTTTTTTTGTTTCTTTTGTGTGTGTGTGTGTGTGTGTGTGTGTGTGTGTGTGTGTGTGTGTGTGTGTGTGTGTGTGTGTTTGTGTGTGTGTGTGTGTAATGAGGAGGTGTTTTACGATGACATTTGGTTCGGGCATCTGAGCAGAGTTGGTGAATCTGTCTAGTTGTAAAACTTTTGGTTTAGAATTATGCTTGTTATAAATGTCCATCATTTTAGTTCATGGGCTTAATAAATAAATACAGAAGCCTGAATTTAAATTGGATTGACCTTTACAGCGTGAATGAGAAGGTAAATTCCCAGCAGAAGCACTGCGCCAGTAAAATATCAATCCGCCAAAGTCAGAGAGCACCTGGTTCTTAAAATTAATGGCACCACCACTTTGATTGGTTTATTTCATGTTAGACCTAAAATAAACCCATAATTACTGAAGAGAATTAGTACATGTGTTGCATCTTTATGATGTCAAAGACACACCGACACGCACTAATTAAAGTTGCACCGTGCTCACCTATAGATCACTAACAGTAGTGTCCCTTGTCATTAAACAGAGTTGGTGTCACAGCCAAGTCTTGATGCATGTACACAAACTCAGCTTGTTAACTGATATATAAGGTATATAACACCAAGAAGCTAGGCATTAGGTCTGCTTCTACAAATATTAGAGAAGAAAAGGGTCGCTCTCAGGAGCTCAGTGATTAAAATCCAGTGTGGTACTGTGATATGATGCCACTCGTGCAACAAGTCCAGTCCTAAAATTTCCTCACTACTAAATATTCCACAGCCAACTGTGAGTGATACTATAAAGTGGTAGGCCACATACAATGACAGAGTGGTGTCAGCAGATGCTGAGGCATAGTGAGCAGAGGTCACCCAGCTTTCTGCAGAGTCAGTGAGCTCTCTGAACTTGTGAATTGGGACACAGCCGGGAAAAAAATGGCATTATAATAAGATAGGAAGCCCAAGAACGGGGGGAAAAAATTTATTTGTTTCATTATCGTTCATTATAGTTCAAACAAACTCACGGGCCAGATGTTTCATGTTTGCGGGCCACCTATTGCCGACCCCTGTCTTAGCACTTCAGTATGCACTGAGAGTTAGAGTTAGAGTTCTGCAACAGACAAATAAGCATTAATTCGCTTACTTGTTAGCTGGTGTGAACACACAGACACAGACACACACACACACACACACAGTAGCAGGAAAGAAGCATGTGGCCTTAATGCCCTGGAAGGAACCTGTGCTTGTCAATGGGAAGTGACATCTGTGCGACCTGCAGTCTGTTTAGGACCCTGTGCTTCTTCCTGTCCGGCCCTAGCCAGCCAAACAGTTAGTGTGTGTATTTGTGTGTATGTATGTGGGTGTGTAGGGGTGGGTGGGTGTGTGAGTAGGTTGCAGTGGGCTATGGGACACTGAGGGAGAGCCTGAGGCTACCATGTGAAAGTGTGCAGGTTAGCTTGTCGAAACTATCAAACGTAAGTGTGTGGTGAAATAAATGTAACTAGTAATATAAAGACTTTTACAAACACTGTACGTCCTTCTAATATATGTACTGAGATGTGTACAAATGATTTTTCTTTTTTTTTTTTTTTTTGTATTTTTTAGGCAAATAAATGTAAATGGCCTAGGGTCTAAAAGACATATAGAGTAGGATTTTACAACATCAGAATACTGTCGTCAGGTCACTGCATTCAAGCTGAACACAAAGGGCAAATCTATGTAGAGCTCCTTAGCCTGGCAGTGGCAGTGTGTGATGTTCATCTTAACATCAGAATTATAATACATTGACTGAAATTGTGAGATATATTGTGATATAATGGTAAAAGATGAGCTGAAGACACTTACTTCATGGCCATCTCCATTACAGCACTACCGGCTTGGTGGGCTGTCAGCATTGCCCACCAACGGGAAACGGGGGTTCCCCAAACCTTCTCGGACAGAATTTACTTCTACAAACTGGTTCAAGGTCCTCCAGCACAGAGGAAAACTGCCAAGAGCGGCATTCTCATTATTGGAGACTCCATTGTTAAACATTTAAAATTTGTCCTGTTTTCCAAGTGCTTGGGTCCTGGATGACCGCTTTAACTTTCTTGCTCACATGCCAGACAGCTCTGACCAATCAGAGCAGATAATGTTCTTATGTGTTTTTTTGGTGTGTTTAGGTTTATGCCTGTGTGAAACCAAACCAAACATAGGGAGAAAAGCTCCAATAAACGAACATATCAACTAGTGCTGGGCGGTATGATCAAAAATGTATATCACAGCATTTTTCAAGATCCTGATGGTTTCACAGTAGTTTTTTTTTTGTTTGTTTTGACTTAATATAGGTTTGTGGCTTACTCTGCTGTTAGGAGTACATATAATATAAAACACTACGGCTTTGATTAGTATTGGTTTTACTTTGTCCCTAGTCATAAGTCTGGGAAGGCAGAATTGGCCTCACTCTCTATGGGTGGTTAGGATGTCCCTCCCTCTCTCCCAGTCTCTGCGCTAGTTAGCGTGGGTGTCTGTTAGGTGATGTAACAAAACTATCCACAAACCAGCAACATTAGCTGAAGTTAATGTCTCTCAGACAGGAGACAGAACTGAAAAGAGAGGACAGAAAGGGAGACACATGGATGGGTACGAGGAGTCACCTCATTCACCAAAGCACCTCAAGGCCTGAATCCAGAGAGAGAGAGAGCGTGTAAACATGTGTGAAACTGATTTGGTTCTTCCATCCTGCACTCGTTCTCCACACGAAAGAGCGCATGCTTCAGTCTGAACTCCTCTCTGATGAGTTACGGTCCACACACATTACAATAACAATCAATTTCTCCTTCAGGGGAAATCATCATCATCCTCCTCATCATCACCATCATCATCATCATCACACTGCTGGGGGATGCTCCACTCGTCCTCTTATCCCGGCGCTGCTGCTCCGGCATCCTCCGCTCAGCACAGCCAGAGAAGCCCACCGCTGGAGAGATTGTACCACTCCGGGGGCGTGCGGGGGAATCATAAGGTGAAATCAAATCATTTGATTAAAGCAGAGACGGACCCCTGGCTCTGATGAGCAGCGGTCACAAATCAGAGGGTCCAATCAGAATAATTTGGCTGCTGCAGTGATGACTTCCACCAGCCTCAATGTACCCCCCATCGCGTGTGTATGTGTGTGGGTTTGCTATTATCAGAGAACAGATACTGCAATAACACACACTAGAGACACCCAGCACCCAGTGTAGGCGATGAGTGTGACAGTGGAGAAAGAGAGGGAGAAGAAAGTGGCCAGTAGAGAATAGCGATGGGTCGATCCACAGTTTTTCATTTCTGATCTGATTCAGTTACACAACTGCCAAGATCTATATGAATTTCAATACGACAAATCATCTGATATTAATATCATGAGGCTGAAATCGAGTACTAAACACATCTTAACAAATATACAAAAATACACTGAATTATAATGCATTCCCAAGGACTTTCTTTTATTTGAAAAAAAACATGCACTCTAAATGCATTAACAGGCTGTAAAATCAACCACATTTTTACTACAGACAGTATTTGTTATCCAGTATCGTGAAAGTAGAGCTGGGCGATATGGCCAAAAAAAAAAAAATCTTCGATTCTTTTTTTTTTAATTCGATTTTCGATATAAATCGATTTTTTTTTTCCCTACTAAAATGTCCTAAAAGTCGCTAGAAGTCGCTAAATGACGTCATCGCCTAATTTGCATAATACATGTTTTTGAAACTGTAAAGGATTAACATTGTGAGAGAGAAAAAAGTGAGTAAAAACACTCTAAATATTTTAGAAATGATACAAATGAATTCCAAAAAATGAACAACTTCTGTTGCTTTTTAAATAGGCAGTCACGTCTCAAAACTTTATTTTTATGTAAATTACATAAATCAGTTGTTAAATGTTATTATAAGAGCAGTTTTTTATTTTATTATTATTTTTTTTTTTTAGCTTTCTTAAGTTTTCTTTATTTTCAAAGCTATAATAGACAAATTGTTAAATAGCTTTTTACAAAGAGGGAGACACTGTGGAGGAGGTCAGTGACAGGCTATGTGGTGAATGAGGTGAGTGACTGACTGAGACTGTGTCAGTTAAATTCAGTGAGGGAGGGAAAGAGGGGCGGGGCTAAGCTCAGGGGAGCGTCAGTGGTGAAAATTAAAACTCAGAGAAAATCGATTTTCATAAAAACACATCGTCCTTAACTGTAAATTCGAATTAATCGATAAGATCGATTAATCGCCCAGCTCTACGTGAAAGTGAGCTATTTCTTCATAATCCCTTTAGTCTTTGGGTTTTTCTACTTATATCCAGCATGAACAAGAGGCTGCTACTCACACGTTAATCTCGGCAGGTGCTCATTAAACGGCTTGATTGGTTATACAACAGCTGTACCTCCACCTCTCAGCATGCTGGCTTTACTCTTTAAATTTCCAACATTTTCAAACTAAAATATCTCAAAACAAACAATATTTAATTCAATTTTAACAGCTAACATTACCAGCTTAATCAGTTACAGCTAACTCATGGCACTTTCTTATAGAAAACCTCAAGAGGTGCTTAAACTGATAAACTGATTCTGGTTAAATTATTATACAAGAGTTTTACCCCAGGCCTTAAAAAACCCTGTCTTTACTCGCTTTACAAATAACTTGTTTGCTTTTTCTACTTATTCTATAAACTACAGACAACATTTCTCCCAAGTTTCAAATAAAAATATTGTCATTTAGAGCATTTATTAGCAGAAAATGAGAAATGGATGGAATGCTATAAAAGAAGCAGAGCTTTCAGACCTCAAATAATGCAAAGAAAACATATTCATAAGTTTTAGGAGTTCAGAAATCAATATTTGGTGGAATAATCCTGGTAATCATAGTTTTCATGCACTTTGGCATGTTCTCCTCCATTAGTCTTACACACTGCTTTTGGATAACTTTATGCCACTCCAAAAAAGCACTCCAAAATAGGAACACACATACAATTTATCTAAGCATATCCAGCACTCCCATCAGTGTAAATATTTTACTAAACTCTGATGCTATTTTAATGGCATGGTCGCAAGGCAGAAAAATACACTGTTGACTGTTGACAATAGGGCCCTTAGACTGGTTTAGTCTTTATGCTACCTGTTTTTCTCTTTTAACCTTTAAAGTGGGAATATTTAATTTCAGAAAATGCACTCGAACAAGAAAAATTACAAAAGCATAACTGAACTAATATTGAAATATCATCTACACACACTGTACCGCCAACTGCTGCCACCAGAGGAATATAAATTAGTGTCTATGTGTGAATGCATTTGTCTTGCAAATTGGTTTCAGCGTTGCTAAACAATAGACTCAAACTGTACTTCAGTACATGATAGACCAGCATGTGTTCAGAGAAACACTTCAGGCTCTGCTCTAAAACACTAATAATCAGGTCAGTTAAATGTGTTGTTTAAAGGTGCCATAAAATGGATTTATTCAGGATTTTAAACTACTGTATGATGTCTAAATAGTAAGTATGCAGCTTTTGTGGTTGAGGTGAAAAAAGCCCAGAAGCATTTTACACAACTATTTACAACCCTATTATGGCATCATGGATGAGCTGAATTATATCTCTTCCTCTGATTGGCTGCCTTACAGAGAGGCACAATGACTGTTCAGGCAAAAGCCACATTGCAAAGAATAGCACAGCTTTACCACTTTTTGACTGAGTTTAGGCCTGTTGTTTTCTGTGAGCTTTCTAATACCTTTCAGTTTGGTCCAAAAAAACAAAAAAAAACAGCAAATGTGAAAGACGCCAGGAAGCACAGTCCAAATTAAAAGAGGTATCAAATGTAGTGGTCTCAGTATGGCTCAACTAAAGTACGGTTTGGGTTGTTTGCCTTTTTTACGATTTAAATTTTTGGAGGTTGGAAATTGAAGCAGTCTATTGCCATCCATTAAGCATGAGAAGAAGAAAAAGGAACTGGTGCCGAAATCTAAATCCCCTTATGCTAGTGATTCCTGTATCTACTGTAACTGTAAAATAACCCAAATTAAAAAACTTGTACCTTCATTTCACTAACTGACATAATTTGAATCTGCCAATGATTACAATTGGTTCATTGGTTCAATACTCCACAATGGCTAATAATAATAAATTATTATAAAATCTGTTTGCACTGACCTTTAAGTTAAGATTTTTTTTATGTTCTTTTGTTGAAAGTTGTTATTTTGCACTTGAGAGAAATGCAACAGCATCAATATATTTTAATATTCCTATATACCCATGACATCACTTTTAGAGTCAGCCAATCACTGAAAAACAGACAATTGTTGGCCTTTAATTGGGCATTTAAATTGCATTTTAAAAGGTTAATACAAAGGTAAATAATTTCCTGAGATTAAAAGTGAGATTTTAGCTGTAACTTGAAATATCTGCGCAAAACGGTGCCGGACTGCTGTGCACAGCTTTCGTCAGGCTGTCTGCTACTGTGTTTACAAGCACGTACCCGGTCATGTGGAGGCCATGCAGTTACATAGTTACCTCATGTTTACTCCAACTCCCTCTCCCCCTCCTGCTTCTTAGGCAGCAGCAGCCTCTCACTCACATAGAGACAGAGACAGTGCTGTTCACTTTAATTACAACACTGTGTATCTACAGGGGTTGAACAATGAAACTGAAACACCTGGTTTTAGACCACAATAATTTATTGTCCTGACGGACAGTTGCTGGAAACAGGAGAGTTTAGGTGCACATTGAATTCTGCTGTGATTTAGGCAGCAGTGGTTTTATGTTTTTTGGATACAATCCGGGTTAGCACCCGAACATCCCTTTTACACAGCTTCCTCTTGCGTCCACAGTTAATCCTGTTGGATGTGGTTCGTCCTTATTGGTAGTATGCTGAAATTACCCTGGATACCGTGGTTCTTGATACATCACAAAGACTTGCTGTCTTGGTCACAGATGTGGCAGCAAGAAGAGCATCAACAATTTGTCCTCTTTTGAATCCTGGCATGTCACCCATAATGTTGTGTGCATTGCAATATTTCGAGCAAAACTGTGCTCTTACTCTGCTAATTGAACCTTCACACTCTGCTCTTACTGGTGCAATAATGTGCAATTAATGAAGATTGGACACCAGGCTGCTCCAATTTAGCCATGAAACCTCCCACACTAAAATGACAGGTGTTTCAGTTTCATTGTCCAACCCCTGTACTGCTTGTGTCAAGCAGCAAAACATTACGACATGACATGTTTGATTTAATTGCCTTAGTTGACAATGCACGTCCAGCGATGTGACTATTGTGCATGTGCACATAGCGATGACGATGCTTTAACGATATATCGTTAAAGCATCTACTGGGGCGATGCTTAAATTATATATCGTACAGCCCTCTGGGGATGCCTTATTTTAATACTAGACAGTGATTCCCATAAATCCCACCACACACTTTTGAGTTGTTTTTTGATATTGCTTCCAAAATCCTCACAGATCCCGTGCATGTGGGGGGAGATACCCTAACTCTGACTGTGAGAACATGAACGACGAGGTGCTACGAGTGGGAGCAATCACTCCGTCTCTCCTGGACTTCTGTGCCTGAACACACCAGTACCATGCTATTTCCCCCCAGGATTTACAGAGAAATGCATTACACACAGATAAAAAGAGAGAGAGAGGGAGAGAAAGAGAGAGAGAGACTCCATATGACCACTTTAATGCACTAAGATGTTGTCGAGCAAGAATATTATTGATGTTTCTGTGGCAACACTGGCTGAAGCGGAGGATTATACTGCCAACGTTCCGCTGACCAGAGGGAGCAATAAATCATGAAACAACTCAGATGGCACTGAAGAACATGAGGGCACGAGGGGGGCACACAGAAGAGTGGCAAAAAGACAGCGTATGATCTGAAACACTGGGAGAGGACAATTAAATAAGTGTGTGAGTGAGCGTGTGTATGTGTGTGTATGTAGCCTACTGTATGTGTGTGTGTGTGTGTGTGTGTGTGTGTGTGTGTGTGTGTGTGTGTGTGTGTGTGTGTGTTTGTGTGTGGTGGTTTCAGCTGGATCCTGCTCATTCCTTCTGCAGAACACACAGATGTGGCTTTTAAATCTTCCTGAAAATCCCTGGCCCCTCTCTTCCACTCTCTCTCTCTCTCTCTCTGTCTCTCTCAATCAAATTTGCCAGCAAAATGATCATCTGTTCAGGAAAGATTATCTTGGCAAAAGCCATCTATCGAATTACAATAGCACTACTTTCATCCATCTACCCTGAGCTTCATCCCAGCGTCTGTGTGTGTGTGTGTGTGTGTGTGTGTGTCTATATATATAGTGTGTGTGTGTGTGTGTGTGTGTGTGTGTGTGTGTGTGTGTGTGTGTGTGTGTGTGTGTGTTTGTGTGTGTAAGGCAGGCTACTTCATGGTTCTGCAGCACTTTTGCATTAGCATAATTGTATGGTATCACTGGACAATGTGCTCGGTACAATCCACTGCACAAAAAAAGGCAGCCAAATCCAAACCGATAATCTATTTAATGCGAAGGGGGAGGGAAAAAATACCAATATCATTTCCAAATTCCATTTTCAATATTCTCAGATAAGAGCATTTTCAAAATGTACTCTCCTTTAATTCGGGATTTGTGCAAAGCCTCGTTCGTCCAGCCTTTTTTCCCTCCCCAAAAAAACTGGACCAACACTCAAACACACACCGTGATCTTTGTGGTCTTCTCACAAGCAATTACCAAAACGAGTGCATTTCTGGCGACCGGTTTCAAAAGTCCTGTCTGCATCTTGTAAGCGCAGAAACGAGCCTCGCTTTAATGTCGGAATAAATTTGGCATCAAATGCGCTGCATGTAAACATGCGCTAACAAACAGCGATAAGGCAGAAAAGCTTTGGGTAGCTGTTGTTGAATAAATAGCTCTGTTCATTACCGAGATAAAAAATAAGAAGTTTCTCAGGCTTCCAATTAAAAGAATTCACTCACAGTGGCAAGAAAATGTAACGGGAAATGTAAAAACAGCAACAGGACCACTGCGTGTGTTTATGAATGTGTCTGGCTCCTGGAGGGACACCTAGAGCCAGTTAAGGGTAAAAAAAATAAAATAAATAAAAAAAAAAAGAATAATAATAAATAAATAATAAATGAAAAATGCTGCTGGCATTTCTCTCTCAATCACACACACACTAAAAGAGAGAGAGAGAGAGAGAGAGAGAGAGAGAGAGAGATGTTTTTACACTGCGCTTATTCTGATGTAAGTACAATACATATCATCCAGCTTCATTTACACATTTAATAATATATAGATAGTTAATGTCTTATACAATGCATTTACATTAAATTAAGATAATCAGTTTCTCTGATTTTGCTATTAATAGGTATATATTTAAATAAAATTAACATTTGTGTTTCATTCTATAAATGCAGACAACATTCAAAAATAAATTGTCATTTACAGCACTTGTTTGCAGAAAATGAGAAATGGCTGAAATAACAAAAAAAGAGCTTTCAGACCTCAAATAATGCAAAGAAAACAAGTTTATATTCATAAAGTTTTAAGAGTTGAAAAAAAACAATATTTGGTGGAATAACCCTGGTTTTTAATCACAGTTTTATGCATCTTGGCATGTTCTCCTCCACCAGTCTTACACACTGCTTTTGGAACTTTCAATTCAAGCAGTTCAGTTTGGTTTGATGGCTTGTGATCATCCATTTTCCCTTGATTATATTCCAGAGGTATTCAATTTGATAAAATCAAAGAAACTCTTTTAAGTGGTCATCAAAAACAAATTCCTGTTTATATATGGTCTTTAATTAACACATTAAGTGTATTGAGTATCAGGATTACACCTGCCTAAGACCAAGACATATATAAATGCAAGTGTAAATGCTCCCAATACACATTTAAAATCCATTAAATCCAATCACTTAAAGGTGATCAGAATTATATTGGAAGCACCTGCTTTATAGAGTAAACACAACAGGCTCTCCTAGACACAATCTTTTAAAAAAATAATAATAATAATTGTCCAACTAATTTTTAATTTTAAAGGATTTCTGTCCGACTAACTGGAGACACAAGTGGCTGAAAATGTTATCAGTATACAATACCAGATACTAGTTGCATGAAGGTACCATATGTGAACAGACCTGTGTCACAAACAGTAGTATTTATGACAGTATTTAACACTGTTAAGTGGTTAAGTAAGGTCTCAACTCTTTATTATTAGTTGACACTAGCTAAGACGTTATTGAACATGAGCAAATTTTGTATTGTAAAAAATAATGAATTGAGAAATTAATTAGTACTAAGTACTATAATGATTAATAATGTATTAACTAGTGTCAATTAATAATTAATTAGGACATTCTGTAGTCTCAAGTATTGTTAATTAATGCACTAATTTTGTAAAGTGTTACCATTTTATTAACAGGTTTTAACAGGTAGAATGCTCACTGTAATGACTGCTCAAAAAAAAATGTTCTTTCTGTTTTCACAACATTATTAATAAAAAAAAACAAAAAACAAAAAAAACACTGGATACCTTTTACACTGCCTGTACACAGAAAAAAATATCCTCATATTAACCCATTGAACCATTTTAAACTCTGTTAATTACTATTATAACATGTATCTCTTTTTTTTATATAGGGACTAAAATAGAACCCTGTGGCGTTCCACAATTTATGGAAAAAAACTAAAAAACTAAATAACTCACCACAGTTTCTTTTTTTTTTTTAGAATTAACTGAATAACTGAATCATTATCCTAAAGAGGTATAGAAGGGTAGATTAATACAGAAAGTACTTAATACTTAGTAGTACTTAATATAGTACTTAATATTATCACTTAGGAGATACAAGGATCCATCAGTGACAAACAATGGCCTGTACTTACTGCTTTCACCCAACATCTATATTAGTTTATCGGATCTATTGTTTTAAATGTTTTAAAGGTACATTGGCTGATTAAGATTATAGAGAAATCCTTAACCAAACCTAAATTCTTTTAAATGTAACCAGCAGCATATCAGCACCTCAAATTTCTGCAAATGACTGACTACAACATGTACTGCTTATTTATAATGAGTGGGCTGCTTCTTTTTTGTACGTTCACACTATAACAGCATTTTATAGGACTGAGATATCATTTTTATTCTATGATTAATATCCTACAGTGATTCTAGCTTTAATATAGCTATTTTACATCTTTTCACACTGAAATGCACAGTCTGTAAATCCTGTAAATTCATACAGTGCTGCTATGTCTCTCTCTGATGGAGGAAACTGAAGGGAAAAGGGAAATATCAGAAGAGCATCTCTGGCTACAGACAGATTTCGGTTAAAATACAGTGACTGCTGCCACCTACAGGCAAGAACGAGTTCAGCACTCAGTCAAGCGCTCTGGGCCACTGACAGCAGACCAGTTGTAAGGGAGCTCTCGCGTTCATTCTTATGACTGCAGCAGGCAAAGGCTGATCCAAAAGCAGCCGTTTGTAAAGGACCGCAGCTTTAACTCCTGTTTTGGAATGCCTGGCTCTTAGTAGCTATTCTTCCCAACAGCAGGGGTCTCCATAATTGAACTAAAGCCAATAAGTTTGTTTAAGAAAAGGCTTCCTTTTATAAAAAAAAAAAACTGGCCTGGAACCCAGTGGGAAGAAAGAGCCTTAGTTAAGTGCGCTAACTTAAAAAATACCAGCTTTCGTGGGACAAAAACAGAAGCCATACAAATCAGTTCAATAGTAAAAATGAATAATCAAGAGTTTATCCTCTAAACTTTAATAGCTGCTGAATCAGTGGCATATGACAAATTACCATACACTCTAAATATACTCTAAATAAATATAAAAGTACTTACCAGAGTTGTCCGATATGTTGTTGATCGCATAAAAGCACAACTATTGGTTCCATTCGTGAGTGCCAACAAGAGTGTTAAGAGCCTTGGCATCAAGTGACAGTTAAAAAGTTTGAATACATTTACAAATCTCTATTACAAGCACGATTCTTTATGGAAGCAAAAGCTGTTCTTCTGCAGGATTTTATTGCTCAAAGAGCCATATAAAGCATCTGTTGTACCCCTTTTAATGTTCTGCTCAACTTTGTGGTAGAGCACATATATCCTTTATCATTAACCCCTCAAAATGCCGTGTCCCATGTACAGGCTACAGGGGTAGGTGATACAAACCCCTTTTTCTGCAGTAAAATAGTTTATTTACATTTTGATTTTTTTTTTATGAAGTTCAGGAAAGAGACTTTTACAAGTTATTCATTATATTTTTTAAAGTTGCAGATTTACTTACATTTTAAAAATAATATCTATTAAAATTTCAATTAGAATTTGTAGTAACGTTTATTATCAAACATAAAACTTTTTTACGTAAAGCTTGAAAAGATATCTTCAAGATTGTGTAATGTTAGGTGTGTAATATCATGCAGACAACTGACAAACATGCTAGGCTGCAAAAAATCACCTGGAAGATACTGTGTCTTTCAGTCAGAGCATATAGATTTAGCAATACATTTAGCATAATATTTTAGTATATTATAGTTTCAGGGTTTTTAATGAATGGAATTATAACCTTATGCATCATTTATTTATTACATATTTATTTTTAGTATTTGTGTTCTGAGTTTCTGTTCTGGTGTTGCCATGTGGGTCAGCCAGACATCTTCCTGCACTAGTTTTCTCCAGTTTCCAAGAGTCTTGTGAATGTGCTGGAAACATTACTTGAAGATCTCTGATTTCATCTGTATTTTTTCTGAAGAAAGACTTAATAGAAGTTAAATTCTAGTCTAAATTTGCAGTGCTGTGTAAATGCTGGAGCATGGATTAGGCAGCATTTTAGGTTATTCACTGGACCCGAAGAGCTTAAATGGCTAAGAAAATCTAAAACTGTACGCATTAAAAAAGATTATTTTTGCTCCAAAACAAAATATACCAAATTTAATGACTACTGATGCTAAAAAAAAAACAAACAAAAAAAAAACACCTGCTATAGTTTCTTACTGTCTTCAATTCTAAATGTATTCTGACTTTTTGTTATTTTATTAAAACACCATCAGGATCATCCTTCATAACTAAGGTAAATAAGTTCTCAGATACAGCAGATATAGACAGAGATACCATATTCAACATTGAAGCTTTCTCCAAAACAGGAGAATCCACAGTCCCTTCATGTCTGAGCCG
The DNA here is from genome assembly GCF_023375975.1 of Astyanax mexicanus. Classification (NCBI taxonomy): domain Eukaryota; kingdom Metazoa; phylum Chordata; class Actinopteri; order Characiformes; family Acestrorhamphidae; genus Astyanax; species Astyanax mexicanus. The sequence goes on from NC_064414.1 coordinate 22,145,257, forward strand.
GGCACTGGGCTCCTGCAGTAGGTCAAAGGGCGGCCACGGGGGTGTTTTGAGGCCGAGCGGCGTGTCGTGTGAGAGAGGAGCGGAGAGATTCCGCTGTGATTGTGTCGGGGCGGATGGGACACAGGCTGTTTGTCTCCGTCCTTTTCTGACGCAGGAAACCCAGTTCAGCTTCTTAGCATCACCCAGATCCTGTTGCAGTCCAAAATAACCAAAACAGTGCGAAACAAAAGCCTCATACTGCCCCAGAGCTCCGTCTGAGTTAGTGTCTGCTACAGTAAATCAACCTCCGATTGGTCCTTTTCCTGCCCTTGCCTTTCACTGCAAACTAACAGTGAATGTACTATTATTGGATTAAAAGCTGTGAAGCTACAATATCCAGTTGTTATACTGGACAGTTCTAATAATGTACTTTAATATTAATAGACTGAAATCTTACATAGTAACAATGACAAGTATGGCAATTAGTATATATTAAATATTCATTAAACTTACACATTAATCTTGCAAACATTTTGACAAATAAATAATATTTATTTTTTTTCTGTGCAAATTTAACATATTTGCACAGTAAGAAATCATACATGTCCTTCAAAGGCTCCACAAAAGTGAAAATTAAATTAAGAGCGATTTAAAATATGCCTTATCATTAGAGCTGTCATGATTGCCTGAACTGATTACTCAATGTAAAAAGTCTTAAACTCATCAGGTAAAAAACAAATATATATAAAAATAAATGCATTTTTAATTACATTTAGACTGACCAGTGTGATGCTTAACTAACAGGCTAACTTGGTAAATCACATTATTTGGAATTTTGATATTTTTGTAGTTTATTAGATGACTGTCTAGCAGCAGCATTAAATCTAATTGTGTCAAAATAGCATTAAAACCTAAATACTGTCTTTTGAGCAAACAAATTATACTGAATGCAGCATTTGTTTACAAAACATTACAGCAAATAATGAAACTGTGTATTTATAAGAGCATTTACATTTTTTTAAAGGGTTATATATTTTTTAATATTTTGAACTTTGTATGGTGTCAGTGGCATAATGCAGAGTTTAAAGTTATTCTTCGAGTTATAAAAAGTAAGCATGGGATTTGTCTGAAAGGAAAGAAAATGGGTGACACCCACTAAAAACCCTGTAATTTAGCTCAGGATTGAACAAACTGTTTTTCCTTTAATGGCTGGTTACTGAAAACAACATCGGCTAGCACGGTATACAGTACAGCCTAGCACAGCTTTTAACAGTGTAACAAAAACACTGTAATTATCCTTTTGTAATTACTTCTGAATCTTGGTGGATAATGTTTCTCTCCTCTTTGTGTGCTCCAGGTGTGCTATGCTCTTAGCTAGATTGTAGCCATGGTAGCTTTTAGCTTAGCATCTGCATTACTAACCTGGGTTTGTTTGTTTTGGTTGTGCTTAGCATGGCGGTAGCCGGTTGGCTAGTGTTAGCTTTTAGCAGATATGAATAAAGTACTAGAGACCCAGACCAGAGTAAAAGTACTAAATGTGCTCTATCAAAAAATCCTTTAAGTAGAAACAGAAATGCTCTTTAAGCTTCAGACTTAAGTAGGAGTACAGAAGTAGCCAACATTTTTTGTACTTTATTGCAAGAAGTTTTTTTGTACTGTATTGCAAGAAGTTTATGCTAAAGTTGCTACTTAAGCACTGAAAGCAAAAGTACAGTACAGTGTTTTTTTATAGTAGTAATTATAGGTAATGTATACATCTATCATGATGTGGAAGGACACATTTGGTTATAAACAGAACACAAACACACAAAATAAATTAATAAATTAAATAAAAAAAATTACTGTATGTGTATAATGTATAAAGTTCTAACTTAAACTCTGAAACTATTTAAACTATGCTTTTAACATATTATGCTGTATGAACATATTATTATGTATGAAAAGACTTAACGACTTTAGTATCCTCTATTAACATTTTTAAGCCTAGCATACCTCTGCTGAATTCAGTTCAACACCTTAATAATATAGGACCAATATAACTTAATCACATTTTATAAATGTAATGCTAGATGGAACACATGCTTACATTGGACAGTGCAGTCCACACACACACACACACACACACACACACACACACACACACAAACACACACACACAAACACACACACACAAACACACACACACGCACACAAACACACACACACACACACACACAAACACACACAGTGAGCTATGGAGAACCAAGCCTGTCTGACAGCAGTAGCTCAGTTCTACAGTTCTGTGTGCTTTGCATTGAGGGTCTCTTGTACAGTCGTGGTGATCTTATGCATGTGTGTGTGTGTGTGTGTGTGTGTGTGTGTATTTCTGTTAAGTGCTCTAATGTTCAGCATTGTGTAAACATTTGCAGTAGCGGCGAGGTACTCACACACATGGACAGAGGATGTGTTGATTGATTTGTTTATGTACTAGACTGGATGACTCTCAGTACGGAGGCCTGGAGAGGACAATCAGCATGCACGCCTGCCTGTGGAGTGCTTTTTGAGGACAGCAATGTACTCTGCCAAATATTCATTTTATAAAAGCACAGGCTGGAGATTTTAGGACCCTATTAATGGAGATAAGTAAGAAACTAAATAGCAGCCGGAGAGATGCACTGTTATACTCTGATGCTTTCAAATGGTGAATAGCTTTAAATTAAACAATTAAGAAACAATAAATAAAACTGCTCTTGGTATAAAAAAAATAAAAAAAACTCAGCTAACTTTACTAATCAAACATGTCATTTGTAAGCTAAATTAAAATTTGGATAAACAGAACCATGTCATATAGTAACTATTTAATACGGTGTTAATAGTATATATAGAAATTACTTTATTGAACACAAAAAATATTCTGTTTTACAGTTAGCAATTAGCTCACAAGCAAATATGCTGGCACCCCCACATTCCATCTAGAAATTTGTTGTAATTGTAATAAATGCTTAGGTGTTCACAAAATCGTAAGAAAATAGTTTAATTTCAGGCTTGTGATGCTTCTTTAATTTGGATTTATGTTGAGTAACAGGTGCTAGCAATATTGAAATGACATGTTTAACCAGCTTAACTTTAAAAAAAGCTGACTTTTGTGCCACACTGAGCATGTCGAGAGTTTTCTTAGGATTAGACTGTGGAAATGTGTGGACCTAAATTAACTTCCACTAAAAAAATGTAGTAAAAAAAAATGTATTAAATTCAGACAGTGGTAAGTACTGTTTCACAAGACTGTTGGAAATTGGGAAAACTGGAGAAAAGCTCAGCATAATATTTAGTCTCAGTTTCAGCAGTGAAGGCATCTAACAAATTTAAGATGACCTGGTTACAGGCTCTGAAAACTCCTCTAAAATTTGTTTTTTCTATATCTAAACTTGTGTCAACAAAAAAAAAAATAAAATAATAGGTACCATTCAAAACAGAGTGACAAAAATAAAAAGGCCAAAAAGAAATGCCAAGAAAGAGACAAAACTTTGGAAATTTAGGAACAATATCAATGCAATATCTCTGTGATCACTGTGTGTAATATCCTTGAAATGTTTATATTTCACAGCACCATAGCTAACCTTTATGGATTTGGATAAAAAAATGAATGGGAGATTGAAATAAAAGATTAAATGTTGTTTAAATTGTGGTTTAAGAACTTCAATCAACTTCCAAACAAATTAAAGCTGTCATGCAACAGTGCAACAGACAACACTGTCAGTTTGCATTAATAATGATCACCATCTGAATTAAATAGAACACTGTGGTAGGAGACCCAGAAGGAGCCCAGTTAGCGGTGCACTTTGTAAATATGTGCAGGATGGTCATAATGGTATAAAGAAGTTCCTTTAGAAGAAAAACTTGATCACGTTATTAGGTTTTTAAACCATCAAGTATGGTTTTCATGGTAACAACTTACTTTGCTAAAATGTAATATTACAAACAACTAAATATTAAAAAGTGATTGTGACATTTTCTTGATGAAACCTAATGTATCAAGATTCACAGTGTGCAAACAAACAGTGCATAAAGAACCCAAGACCTAAAGTTTGCACAGAATGTATTTCTTACAGATATTACTGATTGGAAGTTAAGAATTAAACAAAATGCTTGCAAAAATCTCAATTTTGCATTATGTGTTGGTTCTTTAAAGAAGAACAGTGTAAAATTGACTTTTTGTGTAGTAAAACATGATAAAGAGTACTAACCTGTTGAATAGCACACCTCCATTCTTCTGCAGCTTTCTAAGATCCAGTAATTTTTTTTTTTGCAGTTTCTCCGTTTACAACCCGTAGCATAACCTAACCTCTGGGCACCGCAATCTTAAGGTAAATTCTTGTGCACTTTTAAAGTTAATAATACTTAATTTTAAATGTCAGGGCTCTCTGGATTCTACCAATGGGGTGTGGAGCTACTTTGAGCCTGGATAACTGTGTAAAAAAGTGTAAAAGAACTGTGTAAAAAAGAATTTATCTGCAGGGGCAAAATATGCCCCATATCATCTATTCTAATGCATGTTTAGAAAAACTGCAAAAAATACTGGATCACGGAAAGCTTGGGGGAGAGCAGAGGTAGGCTATTCAACAAAGTTTAGTTCTCTTTATCACATTTTACTAAACCAAAATTATATATTTTTTACACTGGAGTTCTCCTTTAAAAGAGCTTGAAACACATCATTTAAGGAACCAAGGTAAATTCCAAATCTTGTTCTTCTACAGCATCTCTCTAACAAAAAAAAAAGCCTTTGTTTCAAGTGTACATCATGTAGCAAAGACATGACAAGCTCTGCAACGAAACCACAAGCCACAATGTGTGCCTACCACCATCCCTCACTCTCTTTACATTCCCGCTGCACTCGCACAGCAGCCGGAAAGAGAAAGGATGAAAGACAGTCTGAAAAAGGGACGCTGACTGGCAGCGCTGGAGCTAATATCTCACTGTTCACAGTGCTGGGGCTCCCCACGACTCTTCCCAACATGCCGCACCGCAGTGCCTTCAAGACGTGCCAAAAACCGCAGCACCCTATGACTTTCGATTCTGCACCCATCCAGCGTTTGTCCGCCCTCATTAATATGGAAATAATCTACAAAACCGTCCCCAAAAAGTGCCTGCTGGGAAGTTTTTCCAGCTCCTGCGCAGCTAACGTGCGCGCCGGGGTTGGAATGGCGGGGGTGCATGTCGGTCGCTTTTCAAGAGCGCTCCAAAACAATGGTCTTATGTACCATAGGCCTCTCACTCGATCGTTTTTGCTAATTGGTATGCAAATCAGGAATGATACCAAGGCCCGCAGGTCTGTAGTACCTGCTAATTCCCAAATGTTCCAAAATGTGAGCAAAAAAAAAGAAAAAAAGAAGTGACAGAAAATACTCGACATCCTAAAAACACAGGGGATACAGCAGTAAACAAGCGAGACATTAATATTCACTATTCACACAAAGGTATTTGAGCTACTGAAAACATTAATACAGGAACAACACCGCCCTCACTACAGCAGGAAGTAAACAGCCCATTAAGTAGATGTGGGGGTGGGGGGACTTGACTTGGGACCTGTGCATTTGAAGAGGGCTGTGGTGCTCCAGGTATTTGTTTCAAAGCAACTCACTTCAGATGAACTTCAGTGCAGTGCTCTTAGATGCTGTTCAACCCTCTCCACACCACAGCTGGGAACAAAAAATATATAACTATATATATATATATATATATATATATATATATATATATATATATATATATATATATATATATATATATATACACAATTAAAGAGACAAAAGCTTCTGTTCTGCTATCACACATACACATACACACACACACACACACACACACCAAGGCCCAGGCCCTGAGCTAATTTGCACAGTTTTGTTGGTTTGTGATATCTGCGATCATGATTTCTAGGTCTAGCAAGAGCCTAAAAAAAGCTCGGAAATTCAGTAAAGACAGAAAAATTCATCATCTAACCAACTATGAGTGAGGATAAAAATAGCTTTGTTGTTATTACATGGATTAGTCGTCATAAGGCAGCTTGACAAATGGCATGCCAACACACACCCACAGGTAGGCCAGTCACAATAAACAACTTTTAATGTCACAGGATTTATCAAGATAAAAAAAATTATCAAAATTCTGATTCTGAAAAAAAACTTTTTTTATATAAATATATACACTGCCAGGTCAAAAAAAAAGTCGCCACCAAAAAAAAAAAAAAGGTCTCTAATAAACACTCTAATATTTTGTTGGACCACCTGTAGCTTTGATTGCAGCACACATTCGCTGTGGCATTGTTTCAATAAGCTTCTGCAATGTCACAAGATTTATTTCAATCCAGTGTTGTGTTCATTTTTCACCAAGATCTTGCAGACATCCTTAAGATGTCTGTTGTCTTAGCGCATGCATCAAAAATAAAGAAATTTTCAGAATTCTAAGAATATACCACATTTATTTTATCGCATGACAACAATAATAGTTATATGAGAATACTCTGTAGTATTTTTTAGCTTGTCCTGTGCCCAGTTCATTAGAAACTCCTTATTTAACACACCGATTTACTGCACCCACTCTATAATAAAAAAAGATTCCAGTAAGAACAAGTTCAGTTAGATGTAAATAAAGGGAAATTATACCACAGTTAGTTCTGACCCTGCAGTGTGATTGGCTAAGAGGCGTTCTATGAGTGCCATTATCAGTCAGTAACGCACTGTAACCAAAGCTCTCCATGTATTACTCCGCCACATACAGTTAACCTAGCAACGATGCAGCACTTACAAGCCAAACAGCACAGCTACAAACAGAGCAGCAATGGAACTATTTCAACTCATAGTCGTGCCTAGGACCACAGAACAGCAGTGCCAATATTACTCATTATAGCACTCTCTCTCTCATGTATTTTGCTTAATTAACTGTACTATAAATAAATGCATTAATGTAAATATAAGATTTTCATGTTTCCAAATACCAGTTCTGTGGTGTCCTTTTTTATCCACATACACACTAAAAACGTGAAGCCATCCCACCAGCTTTAGGGGAAACATTAGGAAAAAAGAGACCCCCTCAGTGGCAGGCAGACAGCTCCCCGCGACCTGGACACATCCTCAGCATGTGAGCGGCACAGCAAGAGCACTATCCCAAACTTCTCCAGTTAAAGGTCATTAAAGAAAAGTGGACTAAAAGAATGAAATAAAAATAGACAACAGAGTGAGATGGGGGGTTAGGTGGAGTGCTGATGGTCAGATTGCAAGCGGATGGAAGCGGAGAGAGGAGAGAAGAGAGAGTGATAACACTGGAGTGCCATTACAAACCAGGCACACAATGATGACCTCAGAGAGAGAGGACAACCTCTCTGTTCAGAACAAAAGCTCTGTCTTGCACACACACTCAGTCCCTCACAAACACAGCAGCGCAGTCTACTCCTTTCAGCTGGAATTAGATCACATCTTCTACAAAATTGGCTTTCAGTCTTAGTGCTGGTGAACGGTGTATCTGTAGCAGGACACGGTGAAAGCAGTACTCCTCTGAACCACAGGTTCTCAATAAGGGCAAAGCCATCAAGTTCCAGCCTGGATGAGGGAGTTCATACCAGTCATACACTTGAAGTAGCTACAGTATGCTGGTCCAAAATGCTTGATTCTTCTAAAAGAACGGCTTTACACTAGATGCTACAACACTGATGGGAGGATTTTACTTCATTAAGCCAAACTTGTCTAGTTTACATTAGTTCAACTAATGTTAGTACTAAGCTAAGCTAAGTAAACAAAACTGTAATTCTTAAAACACACAGCACACAGCAGAATAAACCAGTAGACTTTGTCTGATAGAGGGATCTGTGGTAAATCACCAGATGAGATTCCCAATAATGAGGTTTGTGCTTCAATTGCAGTTAAGTATGGACTAGCTTGTTCGTGTTTTGCCATTTAGCACATGCTAACACTAACGTGTGGTAAAGACTCAGTGTTTACATGGGGCAGGGCCAGCTATAGCTTATTTGCACAAAAATGACAGAGCCCTTAAACGGCTCATTCTGCAAGGGACAGAAACTGAACAGAACAGAGCTGGTGAGATCTCTTTATGCGAGAATGCGAGATTTTGTGCAAAGAACTTTGAACGTGTTTTTAAAGGCCCAGAGATGTCTATTCTAACTTGTTTAAAAAGAGGTATATAATGCTCTCCTCTTATATTGTGTAGTGCTGGGCGATATGGGAAAAATCATATATCACGATGTGGAATTTTTTTATATCACGATAACGATATATATCATGATATATCAAATTTAAGTATGTTTTCAGTTGTTCTTCGAAAAAATATGACAAAATAATATAATTGCTTACTTTTCTCCAACTTTATTTCAATGTGACATTAAACCAAACTTTCACAAATGAGAATTACTACCTTTTGCAGCAATATATATATATATGTATCAAATGAAAACAGATGAGGTAGATGCAGTAGCTATTTTTTTTTTTCAAAAGAACAATGCGTCTCCATTGTTCAGCTCTCCTGAGTTTAATAACATAAAGCATGTCGCAAACCAGTGTGTCCACGCGTGTCCGTCAAATAACTTAAAGCAGCGTCTTGTCGCAAAACCACATTATGAAGCTTTTTTGGCGAAGATTACTTTATTATCACTTATATAAACGCAGTTTATGCAAAGTGACCACGCCAATACATTTCATTGTAGCCTATCTTATATATTTGCATGAATAATTGATGAAATTACTGTAGAAATGATAGGATATACGATATTTATCATCATCTCGCACAGCACTACTATTGTGTGTACCTGTACTAGTAGAATTCATGTTTAATTTATAGTATTAGTGTAGTATGAAATTGGGACACAGCCACAGTGCCAGTGCATTGCTCCCTCTGTTAAAAACGTCAGATTTCTTTAACTGTTTTTGGCTAAACGTGAGAAACAGAAAATAGTGCTGGAGAACAACTGGTGCAGTGCTGTAAAAAGGCTGAGAGGCATTGATCTAAGCGTGTTGACGCGCATGCTGATGCACCTGTTCTGTCAGGCTAAATGCACAAAACACACACTCCCTGACTGCAACCCTGCACATTTACACCGGCGTGCTAAAAAAGACCGCTTCTCGTCAAGGGGCAATGCCAGAAATAGTGAGTTTGTGATGCGAGCGTGCGTCAGACCATAACTGACTGAGAGTGTGTTTGACCACGGGGATGATTGACCACGTCTGCAATTGCAGAATCAATGGCCCTATATGTGCGAGTGAGTGTGTGCATGTAATTAGAGTGTACGTTGCACACATCGAGCATATACACTACTGTCAATTCCCCTTCATGTGAATGTGTGTCAGTCCCTGACTAACTGATAATGTACTGTCGAGGTGTGACCGTATCATGGCGTGTAAGTGCATGTGAGTGTGTGTGAGTGCGAGTGTGTCTCTCTCTCTAATGGTCCTCGGGGGCAGGCGGCTCCAGCAGCAGTAGAGCATTAGCACTCAGCCAGGCCGTTTGGGTATCGATGGGCTGCAGCAGCACTGCAAGCCCCTGCCGGTCCGCCACACCCTCCGGACCGTCTGGCGCCGGTGACCCTTGACCCCGTGGCTGTTTGGCAGGGCCACGTTCGCTGTGACACAGCATCGGCCATCGATCCTCCACCGACACCAAGACAGCACTTAACACTCTGACTGCGGGAGTAATGGAGCCGGCCCACTGTTATTACTGACTGTGTGCGAGAGCGTGCGTGTGTGTGCGCGAGCGAGAGTCTGTGTTTGTAGCGCTCTCACTGTATCTCTCTCATCAATACTGACAATAAACTACTACAACACAGAGGAATGCTGCACTGCAGTGCCTCTTTTTATCACATTACGCTCATCATTTCACGCCTCCAATTTGACCTCCGCTGCTGTCACTTCTCCCCACTAATCTCTTTCATCACCTATATGGAAATATATTGTTGCAATGAGAAAGAAATTTATCCATATACAGCTTGTGTTACATTTTCACATTAATGTGAAAATAATTAATGTTTTCTTACGCTCATTGCTATCTTATTTCCCCCGCCACCAGTCTATTTTCTGCAACCTTAAAATAGCATCAGAGTTTAAAAATAAATCTATGCTGATAATCGTGGTAGTCTGGAAGTGAGGTGTGTTCAGGTAAATGTCTGGTGCATTGCTATCTTAGCAATAAAAAACACAGGTGCACAACAGACTGATTTAAATCTTGGCAGCAGTCTCCAGTCAGATTTATACCCATCTTAGCTACGCAGTAGGGTTGCAACGGTATGAGATTTTCACGGTATGATAACCGTCTCAGAAAATACCGCGGTATCACGGTTATCACGGTATAACAGTTTGTTACATATATTATTAAACTGACCCTTAAAGAAATTACAACAAAGGTTTTTTGTTCAATTAACTATTTATTGTAGAAACCTGGAACAATTATAATTTTAATGTCTCCTTAAAAAAAAAAAAAGCTGTACACCATCAGGTAAAGGAAACCAGGTTTTTCCACTACTCTTAAGGGCATTAAGAGTGTATATAAAAAAAAATATATATATATATATATATAAATATATACACACATACGCACACACACACGTTACACACATTACATGTCCTCTAAGAAGTAAAGATCCTGTATTTAAAATATTCAGTACAATTATTTAAGTTTAAATGATTTAATATCTGATAAACTGAGCCTGGGTCAGTGTCTGATCAACAATTGTTGTAAACGTCCATTTTACTGCCAAGTTGGAATAACCAGATACTACAGTAAGAGGGGATTTATTTCTGATTTCTGACATGATCCTCACAATAGAGATTTCTATTTTAAGGCTTTCACATATATATATATATATATATATATATATATATATATATATATATATATATATATATATATATATATATATATATATATATATATATATATATATATATATATATATATGTCTGGTTTTAACATATGAAAAACTGGCACGTCAGAATTTGAAAATGAACGCATGTAAATGAATGGCGTCTTTCACATCCAGTCCGGCCAGGACCTTTACACGGACACGTGAATCCATCGTAGCACGCACTTCACGCCTGTACCTGCGTGCCCAAATTTCAGATAACTCAGCGCTTTTGCGGGCGCTTACCGCATGGGTTGTGCACGACTACAAAGAGGTTTTATTTAGGTTCACACACACGGCATGATAACCGTGCATTTTAATACCATGGTATACCGTGAAACCGGTTACCGCTGCAACTCTACTACGCAGGTGAACCATGCATGCTCAGCGGCCATACACCCTTGCTTGTTACAAACACAAGGACACACCACAGTGTGCAAACCCAACTTTTACATCAATAATAAACCGAACACACAATAACATTCCTGTTCCTGAGAATTAAAACACCAATCCATCAAATTCAGAGTGCATCTGGCTCCTAAAGGGAATCGCAAGTGACGCGCTGATTGGTTTATTGCACATTACACCAAAAACACACCCATTTTTGGGGTCCTCGCAATACCCAACACAAACTGACATGCCCTAAATTAAACTGAGCTCTACGGGTTGACAGCTCGCCTACAGATCATCTTTTTTGAACTAAAGCTAAAAGGCTAATGTAACCAACAAGAAATGTAAGCTTTTTTACAGATAGGCCAGTATTAGTGCTTAGATCAGGCCCAAAAAATCCAAACCAACTCTACCTGAGCCACGGCAACCCAACCTGCCTCATAAACTGTCATTATAAACCCAAGCCTGATTTAAACCCAACTTTTTTTTTTAAATAAGTAAGCGTTAAAACTGAGCTTTAAACTACAATTTTAAGGTGTTTGAATGAGAGAAATCTATTCAGAATGATGTAAATGAACAGTACAATATGAAAAGAATGTAGGAGCTGCTGTGTGAACACTGCACAGGCCATTATTGTGTGATTATATCATTCTAAATTGTGTATTTTTTTTTTCATGATCACAGTGTTAACTTGCTATATTGTGATTATCACGCCATAGCTTTATATTAAATAAAAAATAGCAAATAAAATAAGTAGTCCTACGTTACAGAGCATTTTTTTGGACCAGACCCGACAGAGCCTGAGGAAAGTGGTGGGAAATCTCAGCCCGAGTTTGGGTTGTGCATTGGCTCGGGCTCATAATCTAAAATCCAGCCTGTGCCCCTTAAGCCAAGTAACAGCCCCTAAAAACAGAAAACGCTGACTTTGGAATAACAAATTAATAAGAGTTACATAAAAAAATATAGAACTGACCCACAGAAAAGCTCAACCAGTGTTGATGATGATAATGACGATGACAATGATGATGATAATTCTTTATTTTTCTTTATTTAGTAAGTTAATCATAAAATACAGTTCCTATCAGCACTAGAAATATTGTCAACAAAATAGTGACTAAAAAGGCACAGACAGAAGCAACATGTTTAGAATTATGCCTGACATACATAGCAAATTAAGCTACCCATCAACATTCTTCCAGTATAAAAGGAAAATAACTCAACCACTGTTGGTTAATGGTTTATTACCAAAACACCATGTAACAGCCTTGACCCTAAAATGTACAGTACATACATTTAGTCCACAACTGCCGTCATAGTAAACTGGCCAACAAAATCAGAGATTATTAACATGTTTTTTTAACAATCACATTATAAAACAACTAATAAGGCATAATAACAGGGTTATAGAAGATGTGTAAAACCACTTTTTTTTTGCATTTTGTGCCATATAAAAAGGCTTCACAACGCTGCTATGCTGGCTCAATAATTCAGAAAAACATCACATTCAAATACTGATAACTACCTGCTCAACAGCATCACTTTCCGGGCTACAGGTTACTGCAGGCTTTAAAAAATAGCCACCAATGTTCACCACAGTTTGACTTTATTCTACCTCTTGGTGTGTTTTGTGTAGAACGTTTTCCTTCTTCTGTCTTTCTTTCTCTCTAAATTTTGTTGTCAGCAATGCAAGAAATATTGTGAAGTTTATGACGTTTGTGAAGTTAACATAAAACTGCTTTAGCCTTTGAGTCTGTGTTCCACATGCAGAGCATATACATGTGAGTAGGGATGTGAGGTAGGCGTTTCATTCAGATGGAAAGAATGGGGTTTGATTTAATGATTGTATGTTTATAATAAAGATTTGTGAGTGTGAATAACCTTTAAATGGAAAGAGTGTATGGTTGCTGATGGAAAAGTATTTTCGATCTTTGGCTCCAGGTGATTTTCTTAGTTCACCTAAACATCTATAGAAATCTGTCAGGATCAAATAAGGTGAGGTCCAGCTCACAATCAACACTAAATTCATATAACACACTTTCCAAGCGACATGCTAACCTCATACCAGGACCCTGAATGCCATGTTGCAGGCAATGGCCGGGCAGACAGGTCCACACCGTGGCCTGAGGCGGGATGAGGGGTGTGTGGGAGGGGTTTGTCCCAGCCGCTAAATGAGATGCTTCACCTCAATTGAAGGGGAATCATTTCTCCTTTATTTCTCCATGTGCGCGACCTTGTCTTTCTTCGCCCATGTGAGGTGAAGGATGCAGGGGGCTAGCCGCTGGCTGGTGGGGGGACTTGGCGGGGGCTGGAGAGGGCCACTAGAGAGGGGGGGTCTTTACCACAGGCAGGCGAAGAGATTGGGTCACGCCAGGGGAAAGAGGCTCTTGAGTGATCTGATTGCCTGGTGGAGGATGCAGCGGCCCTTAGAAAGGTTGCTAATAGCATAGCCCCCTTTTAGTGAACAGCACAATACCTACTAATTGAACTTGATGCAAGGCTCTTGTGTACACACACGAGTACACACAAATGTGGACAAATTTGGATAAGCATTGAAACTGGGGAGGGGGAAAGGAAGAAGAAGTAGGAAAAAAAAAACATGCCGCTTTCAGCCAGTCAGCCATATATGTATATACATAAATACACACAGCGTGATTGTCATATACTAGTGCATCTTGAAAAATGTTGCTATAATCAAAAACTTACTTTATTTCAGTAATTCAGCAATTCAAACGTAAAACTCATATATTATATAGATGTATTACACACAGAGTGATCTATTTTAATTTTTTTATTTCTTTCATTGTTGATGATTATGGCTTACAGCCAATGAAAACCCAAAATGTATGTATGGGTTGACTTATGTAGCATACACTTTCATACATTCCTTTGCAAGGTAAACAGTCAGTTGTCCACCATATCAACTTAAACTCAGTCAGAGCTAATATAGAATGTGTAAAACTAACGGTCCTTTTGGGAAAGCAGAGGAAAGACTTTTCCCCTAAATCTTATACTGAGTAAATATTTCTGAACATTGAGATCAGAAAATACTATTAACATGATCAACCTGGCATGTCAACTTTGTATACAACCATAGTCTTTAGTCTTATCTTATATCATAAGTTATTTATGCAGAATAAATAAATATATATAATCATAAATGATTACAATAAAATTACAACATTGCAATGATTCCTGGGGCAATATATAGTCCATAAAAAAATTGATGGGCCTACTGATAGCTAACATATAAGTCATTACAGACAAACGCAAACACACACAAACACACACACACACTGAGTACCAGAAGTATTTTTAGCCAGTGAACGACACTTGTGCTGAATTGATTAGCAAAACGCTGGGTATTGTGGCCTCGCTGAGAATGGGCCTAAACGATTCTCATTGATTAGTGATGCCCCACTTTGAAGCACACTATGGGTTTCAATCTCACACACAGAACACATGATTGGGTGTGTATGTTTGTGGGGAATGAGTGGAAACAGCGTTGCTACAAGATCCAAGCGGAAGAAAACAACACAGCTATTCTACAAGTTAGGTCTGTTAGCGACTAATCACATAACATTACATCAATATACAGCATCTACTGTGTTTTTAAGCATGTTTTTTAACATGTAAAAGAACTTCACCAATATTTTAGTCAGAAGAAAAGTATACATATTCTAAACTATTATTAATGAACCCAAAATCAGAGTATCAGAAAATGTGAATATATACATATGTATATGTCTTATATACATAAGACCAATTGATACTTTTGGTAGATTCCTGCTGGTCCTGCTGGAAAATAAAATCTGCATCTTCATAAAAGTTGTCAGCAGAGGGAAGCATGAAGTGCTGTAAGATTTTCCGGAAAAACACTGCACTGACTTTGGACTTGATACAACACAGTGGATCAACACCAGCAGATGACATGTCTCTCCAAACCATCACTGACCATCAGTAATTTTTTTTATTTCATTTGGAAATCAAGGGAGCAGAGTCTGGAGGAAGAGCGGAGAGACACACAGTCCAAGCTGCTTGAGGTTTAGTGTGAAGTTTCAACAATCAGTGCAGTATTTTCCCAGAAAATCTTACAGCACTTCATGCTTCACTCTGCTAACAACTTTTATGAAGATGCAAATTTCATGTTCCAGGTCCTGCTAGAAAATGAAATCCTGCCCACACTGCCAAAAGTACCAATTGGTCTTTATAATATTCTAACTTTTCTAAGTCACTGATTTTTTGGGGTTTTCATTGGCTGTAAGCCATAATCATCAACAATAAAAGAAACAAACCCTTAAAATAGATCACTCTGTGTGTGTAATACATCTATATAATATATGTTTCATATTTTGAACTGAATTACTGAAATAAACTATATATAATAACTTTTCAATGATATCCAACATTTTTTAACATGCACTAGTGCATTGAAACTGACAATTAAAGCTTATCCAACAGCAGTATCACCTTATAACAACATATATATATATATATATATATATATATATATATATATATATATATATATATATATATATATATATATATACATATAAATACAGACATAAATAAAATGTGCACTTGATTTGAACATACTGCGACTGAACTGAGAAGAGAAAACAAAACAATCTGGTGTGTTACAACCCATGTGCTATATTTGGAATAGCTCTCTTAGGCTCTAAAATGATAGCAGCAGTAGCACCAGTGAGGAAGACGGAGGTGGGGGAAAAAAAAGAATGAGACACCATCACATCACATTTTAACAGCATTAGAAAGTCTGAGAGCACCCCCAACTGGACACAGATCAGTGCAAAGCATGAAGCAGCTTTAAGTCTACTGTATCTGCCACTGGCAAAGAAAAGCCCTGTATAGTTATAGAGTTTTCACACAGTAATGCTGTCCAACACATAGATACAGTGAAAAATAGACCCAAATACCTGATATAACCTTTAAATAGCCTAATATAACCTAATGCACATAAACACAACCGTACAACCACCTCTACCAGTAATGCTGTTAGTTTCAGCAGTGCGTTTCTCGCTGCGAATTAAAGCGCGGAGGTCGTGCGCGAGGCAGCCGCTGCCATTTCAGAGGCCCCAGGTAAGAGAGATGCAATTAGGACGCTAGCATGATCAATTAACCAGCTCTCCAAATCTACAGTAATTAGCTTCTCCATTGTGGAACAGTTGTAAAAAGCCACTTGGCAAAGCAGCAGAAAAGCATCATCGGCATTGTTTTTGGGAGAATGTGGGAGAGAGAGAGGGTGTGTGTATGTGTGTGTGTGCGTGTGGGTCTGAGTTTGCATGTTTGCAAAGTGAAGAGACTTCTACTGTGTGTGTGTCTGTGTCTGTGTGTGTATGTATGAAAGTGTGTGTGTGTGTGTGTGAGATGAGGGCTGAGCGTTGGCAGCTCTCTGATTGGAACACTTTCAGGAGCATGCCATGGTGTGGAGTAAAACAATAGAAACTGTCTGTTTGCCCCTGTGCTGATCAGGTAGCTGTAAATGTCTAAAGTGCCTACAGCCAGAGAAAAATACTTCAGAGATTTATTTTGTTAATATACTTAAGTATCATTTCCAAACACTTTGATCAAGTACTATTGAAGCTGAATACCTGCATTCTTAGCCAATTACAACTCTAAGAGAAAAATAAACACACTTTTTCCATTTAGACCTTCAAAATACTCATTTTATCTGCCAGAAACTCAAAGCACCACCAAGCTAACAACAGCTAACAACAGCTAGCAACTAGCAACTAGCTCTTAACTTTGTAAGGACCTGTAATCAATAAGGGTGTAAAAAATCACAAACCTCATGATTCAAAATGTGACAGAACAGACAGAATACAGTAGCTACCATATTTTTCGCCCTATAAAGTGCACTTACCAAAAATCGACAGTGTACCTTATAATCCATTGTAGCTCATGTATGAATTTTACCAGTCAGGTTGTAAGGAGCAGTAAAGCCACTCCACTGAGGTACAGGTTTATACAGGAGTTTCATTTTAGTTCTCCAGCAGTGTTAGCCGTGTTAGCAGTGTTAGCCACGGCTAAAAGCGCTAGCACATTGGCCGTCAAGAGGTGAGTATTATCAACCTGTAGCCTGCTGCTAACCCCAGCAAGCACTGCTGGAGCAGTATTAGCATTAGCCTTTAACCACTCTAAGCTCTAGCTCTCTGGCTTGTTCAGAGGTAAGTATTATCGACCTGTAGCCTGCTGCTAACCCTAGCAAGCACTGCTGGAGCAGCATTAGCATTAGCCAGTAACTTTTGCATTTTGTTGTCCAGAGGAGAGTATATGGCACTGTAGTTTACTGTGTTAATACAAGCTACGTGGGGCTTACCGCTAGCTAATATCTCCTCAGCTTACCAGAACACTCAGCTAGCAGTTAGCCGCTAATGCTAATGCTAATGCTCTAGCTTTTGTGAAAATCTTGAAATCTAAGCTGTAACTAAACTGTAAACAAATGAAAGCAACAAAGCAACAAATAAACAGTTTTCAGGAGAGAAATCTGTGTAGATTAACATCTAGCACTCATTTGACTTGTCTGACTCGTCTAAAATGTCTTGTTTACTTAACCTAGCCTGAATTAGAAGGAAAACTTGGCGACATCCCTATTCCAACTACTAGTTGCTAGTGTCACATGAAATGAGCCTTATAATCCAGTGCGCCTTTTGTATGAAAACAGACCAAAAAAATATATGTTTATAAATAGTGCGCCTTATAATCTGGTTTTACTTATTGTAAGCAAGTCAAATTCTCTCATTCTATTAGTTTGATTTGACTAAATAAATAATGTCTAAGAAAAAAGTAAATCTCAAAAATAAATGCTATCAGATCACTATCAATAGATGCTATTTTAATTTCACTCAAGCAGCCATATTTTAAGATCCACACTTTCACTTTTAGCTGAGTGAACTTTTGATGGCTGCCACACTTTCACTAAAGCCAACTTCTTGTTACTTTTCTCAGCCCTTAGCCATGTCTAGAATTTGTGCTAACGCAGTCCAGACCACGCAGACCACAGTTCAATTCCATTGACAGACTCTAGTAACACCCTGTCTGAGGTTTACCTTTTCAGACCCACACATACACACACACAAACACAGACACACACACTCACACACAGATGCACTTAAAAAGCTCAGTGGGAAAGCATGGCATCATCTGGCCACTGGGTCAGCACCACATCAACGCCCCGCATAATCCTTAGGCCCGGATGGATGGAGAGGGGAAGGAGAAAGCACCACTAAAGCCCCCCTTTCCCTTCTTATTCCATCCCCATCCGTCTGCTCTCTGATTGGGTCATTTCCACTCAATGCATTTTGTGAAGCATGAACCCCTGGGCTGGGGCTAACAAATGACTTCTCCTTATTGCAGCAGATTAGTTCTCATCACGGCTCTGGCAAGACAATGAGAACCTACAGGAACCAACCTGGCGGAAAAGTGGAGGACTGCCTGTTCGGGGTCTGACGGCGCAGATAGGCTGAGACGCTCTCTGGTTGGAATTAAAATGCCTGCTCCCATCCAGAATGTCTGCGTTTGTGAGGAAGACGGACAGCAGTCAATGTGTGGTAATGCCACATGGTAGCAAGGAAATTACAGGACACTGTAAAAAGTGGGAATTTAAATGCATTCCGCAAAAAGAGTGTTAAGAAGGTCAGGATGTTGTAAGATTGCCAACCCACCTCATCCTCCACTCCCTGACTCGTCCCAAAAGTACTAAATGGAGCTTCATTACTTCAGAGAACACAGTCCCACTGATTAATAGGTTAGTATGATGGCATTGGGTTTATGTTTATATGCTTCTGGGACTCTGGGATTCTTTTTTATTCTATTTCCAACACATTTCTACCAGAAATAGACTTGCTTTATGTGTCCATTTGGACAAAAAGTAACTAAGCTTTAACATAGCTGCGTGTGTTTGTTATAAAGGGTGTCCAAAAACATTTAGATACCTGGAGTCCAGGACAAGGATTAAGTCTAGTCCTAGACTATATTCTCCTTTCAAAGAAAACCCTCCACTGGCTGTGTAGTCCAAATATAGACCTAATCCTGTCCGGGAAACTGCCCAATAGTGTATTTTTTTATTATTTAACACTATCTAACACTGCTAATGCTTGTAAGGCACCATTAAAAGATACCAGCTAACAACTGTTATGACTGCTGTGTAATTATGGCCTAAAGAAATCTTAAATTTTTTCACCAAATACATGATTTTCCCCCCTACTAAAAATTTAATTAAAGATGACAAAGAAATGTTTCAAAACTATCAGACATTTAAAACAATAAAGCATTTAAAAGCTGGGACACACATAAACTCCGCTGATATTTTGTGAAATAACCACGTGATCTGACCTCGTGTACACACAGCAGAGGAGAAACTCGCACACTCAGACACTGGATTATACTTCACAACGCGGGTCTGTGCCTGAAAATTGAGAAATAACGCACTAAACAAGTTACAGGAGAAAATTTAAAGCAGTGATTATTACTGTCTATTTACCATTGATCACGAATCCTCACCGAAGAGCTATGACGCTGCAGTTTTTAGAAACGGTAGGATTTATTTCTAGCTAAATATAGGCTTTATCCCGCCAGGTGTTTGTGTGGAAAGTGCTGGAACAGAGATGGAACTTTTTTCAGTACAAGCTCAGTCCTCTGTGAAATGTTTAGAAAATATGCGCGGGTTAGTCTGTGGGAGGCACTGGTAACCAAGGTAACATGGATAAACATTTTAGAAATGACTAGGGCTTTCGCATATTTTAGATTAAAAAAATAAAATGTCTGTCTGTAAAGATGTAAAATCGTGATTACTTCATTTTGAAAATCGCATTAAAACTGTAATTCAAATTAACAGAATTAATCGTGAAAATCGCCCAGCACTATGACTGCTTATGACAATTTAGCTAGTATTAGCACAAACAAAGCTAATTTCGCAACAGTTTGGATATCTGTTGTGTTTCAAATGTAGCCTAAAAAATAGGTACAGGGCCTAGTCTAAAGGTCACTAATGTTGGCTTGGGTTGGTCTTCTCCGCTCTTCTGTCATGTGGCACATTCTTCAAGTCATGTGGCGAGTGACATGTGTTAAAAAGGTGACTGAAAAGACTAGAGAAGGGTGATAAAGTTCATATGAATGAGGCAGATCTGGAAGGGAAAGGGGATAATGAACAAGAGAAAGTGACAGAAGGAAGAATTCTGGACACAAAAAACACACAAAAAAAACAAAAGACAGAGGGCCTCCGTCCGGTCCTGAAAAGCCAGTGATGTGAAGCAACTTGTGGTCCATGTGAACAAGTGCAGACAAAAGGGCCAGCCTAGCAATCAGGCCTACTCTCTACAACCCCCACTCACCAACCCACCCCAATAACCCAGCAGCCAGAGCTGGAAGCTTCTTAATCTTTCTCTTCTGGCTAGCATGGGGATCCGGAGGTGTCATATTCCTCCCAAACATTCCTGCTCCTTTCGTTCCAAATGGCCGGCGTTTTGTCGCCAGACCAGGGCCCCCCTAATGAACCTGGGTGGGGTAGGCTGGCGGTGGAGATGGTGTGTGGTGGAAATGGAGTGAGGGGGGGACTTCAGAACTCAATGACTGGACATAATTACTTCTCTCCTTTTCTTCATTCCCTTTTCTCTAAGCTAGCGCTCTCCAGGAGCTGAGCAGGCCCCCGGCTTTCGGGCTGACTGGCCAAACACAAAAGAGAGGAGGGGGGGAAAGAGGGGGGACGGGACCCCTCAGATCAGCTGTCCCGGAGACACGGGGCCAGTCAGCACTGGGTTGACCAACCTGCAATGACCTTACAGCGCCACGGAAAGCAGTTTCTGAGTCCAGAGAGAGAGAAGGAGGAGAGGAAGGATAAATAACAAACCATGAAAGACAACTGATGTGTGAGGTCAATGTTGATAAGATTTGCATCTCAGAAAACTTTTAACAAGGTCTCAGACCTTAATCAGCTTGTCATGGCTATGGCTATTATTTACAATTATAAATTGTAAATAATATGAATTGTAAGACTTTATAAATACTCTTGACTCCTCAATCTTTAGCCAATCTATCAGCTGCCAATGGCTCCTCTAAGCAGCTGCCTAGCATTCTAAAGAAAAGTAAAATACTGATGCTCACAAAGAAGGAGAAGGTTATAAGAAGAAAGCAAAGTGTTTCCTCAGATAGCAGTTTGTTTAGTTCCTAATGTAATTAAGAAATGACAGTCAAATTGACCTGGAAAACCAATAAATTACTCATAGGATTGCTAGAAAGAAACAACAAAAAAACTTTTTGAATGCAAAAGACATTCAGGAAGTGAATGTGAGACTCTTGAGTGGTGATGCATTTTTCTGCTGTGCAGCGATATCTGCACAAATATGACCTAGTACATGACCTAGTACAAACATCTGTTTGGGGATCAGGTCCTTAAATAAGCAGATCATTGCATAAACATGACACACTCTAACACAAAGACAAAGACACAACGCCATCTGTTAAAAGGCTGAAGAAGACAAGAGGACAGCAGAAGAATAGTGGTCCTTTTTTCATGGCCCTCGTAATCCTCCTGTCTAAATATCAACGAAAAACCTGTGGCTAGGTCATAAAAGAGCAGTAAATGCAAGACGAGCCGAACTTTTTCATGCAACCATATACAAACCTTTAAAGATAAATTGTTCATATAAAGGGTGGGGAAATATACCGATAATGCAAACTATTGTATCATTTTGACTATACCATTTTGTATGGACACCTAACGTCAAATATCAATATTTTTTATGAAACATAGGCACTCTAAACTCATTAGACATGTACTCCAATTTGATATTCTAAAGTTAAAGCTTCATCACTACACGTGTCAAATTCTGTGAAATTCACATTTAAAAATAGTACTATAGTACTATAGTGAACTGTCTTGTGAAATTATTGTTATTGTGAGCAATGCAATATTATATCATATATCAATTACAAAATTATAAACATATCTTACATATAAATAAATGTGGTAAAAGGCATTCTCTCCAATATGAAAAAATAACACTAGAAAAACCCTATTTAGTGGGAGAAACATGAGGAAAAAACATGAGTTACAAACTATTTACAGCAAAAGGAAACAAGATCCAATCCTACTCAAGGAAGCTCAATTTAGTATGTATTGATTAGTCTCTACATAGTATATATAATATAGTGCTATATTAATTCATTTATAACAGTTTGGGAGAAAATCCCAACAGCTACATGAAGTATTAGTTTTTCATTCAAAATTATGAGGTTAAGCTAAGCAATGCTGCACTTAGTTTCTTTAAATTATAATTATTTGTTTTTTTTTTTTTTTTTTTTTTTTCATTTTTTGAATTTTTGGTTTAAATCAAAATTTTGGTGGTTGTGCTCTATTCTTAAAAACTAGCTTGAACTTTTTTTTACATTAGTAGCAATAAAACTTCTACATCACACTGTTGTTACTGTATACTTCTTACATACATACTTTATACAAATTACATAGATACACAGATTACAAACGTGTAAAACGTCCAAATGAGTGAAAGTTTTAAAGTAGTTTTAAACCAGTGAGGAGAAATCAGATCAACACACCTGACAGGCTATTATTTTGCAATAACCAGGAATGCAGTAATTGAGTATTATATTACATTAACTCATAAATTAATTTATTCAGGCACACCTAAAAATAAGAAACTATCCACGGAACCCCACAGAGAGAGCTTGGCAGATGACCATCCACCTTCAGTCCCCTAAAAACAAACTCCCACTCACACACTCAAAACACCCACCTACCCACCCTTTGCGTGGTGTCAGGTTTTTGGAATGCTGCCCAAGCTCTGAGTGAGAGGTGGCCATTTACAAGCATCATTCTCCACCAAGACGCTAATCAGATAAATGATCTATTTGTTTTAAAACATCATCAAGTACATTAAGGCTGCAGGAACGCTCGCACAGTTGCTAGGCAAATAGGGGCTCGGCCGAGGGGGAGGCGGGTGGGGCCGAGCCGGAGGGGCGAGGGGAAGCTTTGGGGGGTCCAATAGTCTGCCAATGGACGACAGAGAGATGCACTCTGATGGACGCAGAGCAACAAGAGACAAATTAACTACAGAGCGTTAATCACTTATCCCTCTAATGGCACAGACACACACACACACACGCGCGCGCACACACACACACCGGCCTCAGGGTACAAACAGTTGCCCTCCAAAACCATTGTAGGACATCACTTCCTGTCGATGTGCTAATCTAATGCTCAATTACAGCGACTTTCAAACTTTCCTGACGCTTCAAACTATTTCTTTCTTCAGGAAGTTGTGTAGCTACACTGTGCACTACTAATTACACGGAAAAAAAAAACCTTTTAACCCTTAACTACCCTTAACAACCTTCATATCTCAGAACTTACAGACACAATACATGTATCATAACACTTAGCAGGACTTTTCCTTTAACTCATTTACATCCATCCATCTTCCTATATGTTTCTTTCTAAGAGGATCAGGCTTTTCAGAGTCAGAGACCAAATATGTGTAACATAGTATTTTTCAAGATTCTGATGATTTTATGACATATCACTGTATATATGGAATAGGGTTTACTTTTTCCCACAAGATTACAAAACATATAAAGGAATCAAAATGTAGAAAAACAGCTAATGAAATGGAAAAAATACACCTTAAAAAGAGATACACCAACAACTTTAACACTGCCTTCTTTACAAAACGAAATATTTTACATAGTTCCATAAATAATATAAATGGACCTAAAATACTCAATGTTTGAGTATTCAAAAGAGATATTACTCAAAAGCTCTATTGCACAAGTAAGACACAAGTTTAACATGAATTTACAATATGTTATTATTGAAGCCATTAGAGATATTACAGTATTAAAATCAGCCATAATTTCCTTATTTCCCCAGTTAACAAATAAATGAAATTCAGTGTGCATTAATATTATCCTTCAAGCTACACTACTAATTTATTTAAACAGAGCTATAGTTGCTGCTCTTAAAGCTTTTTTGTGCCTTATATCCAGAGTTTTAAGGAGTTTTTTTTTTATCTCTTGTACTGAATAAATGACACTGCATCCAGGACAAATTAGGGCTCATCTGTGGGATGAGAGGAACAGTTGTGGCTCAATAGCGCAATACCATTTGTGTCTTTCTGAGTGTATAATTGCTGTTTGCTGTTGTTTTTCTATTTTACTTAGATGAAAACACTAATACAGTGAGGAGCAGCAGCAGGAGCTCCTCAGATACAGTGCTGTTCTCAATTCTCTCCAGGTAAGACAGAGCTGGGCTACTGTCACTCCAATGTGTTAGCTTGTGATGCTAACTGGCTAGCATTAGCTAGCAAACTGTGTCAGTGCGCTTCTTTGGTGGTGCTGTTCTACACAGCGCTCTGCAGGGACTCAAGGCGGTATGTGAAAACGTATACTGGTATATTTGTTTTTTTTAAATAAATACAATATCTCAAAACTAAATATTGTGATACTTACATTGATGAAACCTATTTTGTATTACATACCTGCTCTCTAAACTGCAGTACTAAAAAGCAATACAAATAAGCCTAAAAGTATAAAATGTAACCGAGATCTTACTCTTAGTTCAGTAATGTGCATCATGGTAATAAAATACGTAATCACAATAACAGAGTTCTATTATCAACTTAATTCATCTTATCGGTTAGCCCACAGCCTCTTCTGCAGCTTCCAGCCTCTCTATTTGTCGATACTGAGAAGGTGTAGGGGCTATTTGGCAAGGTGGCATATAACCTTGTGCAAAGGAGAAAGGGGTTTATTGAAATCCAAAATGAGGAGGAAATGAAGGGGAGCAGTAAAATCCAATAATCACCCAGGACTGCAGGGTGAATTCTAGGCGGTTATTTCTTTCCCCTGCAATCTTTCTCCCTCACCCCCACCCTATCTCTCTCTCTCTCCTTAATTCCTAACTCAAAGGGATATTTGAGACAGGGGAAAGAGTGTGACCTGGTCGCTGAAGTATGTCTGTAATTACTGGGGTATTAGAGCCATGCACAATGCCTGGGTGAAGTCTAATTCCGTTATTTCATTCTCCTAAAACTCTACTTCTAACCACTGTAGTCTGGCTTGTGTAATATACCTGTATTAACCTACAGTGCGTAGCTAGGTGATCGACTATTCCAACCCTAAACTCTTAGGCTTATATCTTCAATACAGTCTTGCTATATCTTCACAGTCTTGCACTACACTACATACACTATATACAGTAGACTTTATGAGCAAAAGTATTGGGACACTGGTTCATTCATTGTTTTTAAATGGGATTATCCTGTTGGAGTAATGATATCTACTGGAGCAAGTGTCTCTACTGTCCAGGAAAGGGCAGCCAACCTGGCAGTAGGCATGGTGGCAAAAGATTCATGCTTATCAGCTGTAGAGAGTTCTATTCTATCGCTTATATTTATTTTCCTTCAAGGACTAGACAAGTTGCATGTGTGGATTTGCATTGCACCTGTGTCAGTATTGGGTGCAACCTAAACTAAAGCTGAATTCATGCATTTACTAGAAAGTACACAAACATTGAAACAAATAGTGTGTATTTTTAAATTCAAACTAATAAGATTCTTACTTTACTACACCGCAATAGCACAGGTGTACATGTAAGTGAACAACCTGGGCGTCAGGTCGCTCACAGTAGCAGAAACACAATAAATACAAAATACTCAAATAAATGTGGTACTTAGGCCCAATCCCATTTCTAACTTGTACCTCCCCCCCTTTGTTTTCCAGTGTACTATTTTTTCCTCCATTCCACCTTAAATTATACAGCCTCTGCTATCTGCTTCAACAATTAAGGATGCAGGCTACCAAAATGTAGACGTTGTTATGAAGAAAATGGTCATTAATCATTGAAACTAAACACTGAAAGATGGTAATATAGTGGTTATCGGAAATTTCTAACAAGGAAAATACTTCTGGATTTCTTCTGTTATTTGGACAAAAAAAAACCCACTATGTATAAAATAGGTCCCATTACTGTTGGGTATTAATAACTGTCACTGTCACAATATACGAAGGGCCATAAAACTGGGCCCTGAGGGACGCCGCCAAATATGCCCATGTAAACCAGATACAGAATAATGCACAATAATTTTTGTAAATACTTTTATATGTTGACATTTTAGGGTTTAAGTGGTTAATGGGCCATCTACCCCTTGCACTTCCCCCTGCCTTTTAAGCCCAACAAGAATCAGGAAACTCTACCCCTAGGCGTAAAAACACAAAACAGAGGGGTAGGGCTAAATGGTAGAGCCAAGGGGTGAAATGGGATTGGGCCTGAGTTCAATTTAGTTCCATTTCTTTCAAATGAAAGAAATAAGACACTGTAAAAAGGCAGCTGGCAATTATGTAATTTATTCCCAAAATAATCTCTTAGTCTCTGACAGTATCCAGTTATACTGGATTTTTTTTTAACTCACACCAGTGGCCATTAAAGATCTGTACTGTCTGATACTTCATGGATTTATTGCACTAATGATGTGATGTTGATGATACAGTGTACAAGTATATATATATATATGTACAGTGAGTCCAAGAAGTATTTGATCCCTTGCTGATTTTCTTCGTTGGCCCACTAATAAAGACATGATCATTCTATACTTTTAATGGTAGATGTATTCTTACATGGAGAGACAGAATATTAAAAAGAAAATCCAGAAAATAAATCTAAGGAATATATATTAATTGATTTGTATTTCATGGAGTGAAATAAGTATTTGATCCCTTAGTATTCATTAGCAGTTCTGGCTTTTACAGACCAGTTAGACACTCCCAATCAACTTGTTACCTGACCTGAAGCCACCTGTTCTCACTAATCACTTGTGTGAAAAACACCTGTCCACAGAATCAGACAGATCACACAGATTTCAAGTCTCCAACATGGGTAAAACCAAAGAGCTGTCACAGGACCTCAGAGTCAGAATTGTTGACCTTCACAAAGCTGGAATGGGCTACAAAAAGATTAGTAAGGTGTTGGATGTGAAAGTAACAACTATTGGTGCAATTATCAGAAAGTTTAAAGAGTATAACATGACAATCAACAGACCTCGGCCCGGTGCTCCAAAGAAGATTTCGCCTCGTGGGGTGGCAATGATGCTGAGAACGGTCAGAAATCGTCCTGCAACCACTCGGCAGGAGTTAGCAAATGACCTGAAGGCAGCTGGGACCACAGTTTGCAAGGAAACAATTGGCAACACTTTGCGCAACAATGGATTCACATCCTGCAGTGCCCGAAAGGTACCCCTGCTGAAGAGAGCACATGTGGAGGCGCGCCTCAAGTATGCCAATGATCATTTGAAAGATGAACCAAGTTATTGGGAGAAGGTTTTGTGGTCAGACGAGACCAAAATTGAACTTTTTGGCCTCAACCCCACCCGCCATGTGCGGAGGAAGAAAAATGCTGCCTATGACCCCAAGAACACTGTGCCCACCGTCAAGCATGGAGGTGGAAGCATAATGTTTTGGGGGTGTTTCTCTGCCAAGGGTACAGGGCTACTTCACCGCATCACTGGGAAGATGGATGGAGCCATGTACCGCACAATCCTGAGGGACAACCTCCTCCCCTCTGCCAGGGATCTGAAAATGGGCCGTGGTTGGGTCTTCCAACATGATAACAACCCTAAACATACAGCAAAGGCAACAAAGGATTGGCTCAAGAAAAATCACATTAAGGTCACCAACCTTCATGATTTAGAGAGGATCTGCAAAGAAGAGTGGGCCAAAATTCCCCCTGGTGTGTGTGCTAAACTTGTGGTTAACTACAACAAACGTCTCACCGCTGTGCTTGCAAACAAAGGCTTTGCCACTAAGTATTGAGTGTGTTTGGCAAGAGGGATCAAATACTTATTTTCCTCATTGAAATACAAATTAATTAAAATATATTCTTTAAAATTATATTCTGGATTTTTGTCTTGATATTCTGTCTCTCCATGTTAGAATATATCTACCATTAAAAGTGCAGAAGGATAGTGTCTTTATTAGTGGGCAAACAAAGAAAATCAGCAAGGGATCAAATACTTCTTGGACTCACTGTATATATATATATATATATATATATATATATATATATATATATATATATATATATATATATATATATATATATATATATATATATATATATTTTTTTTTTTTTTTTTTTTTTTTTTTTTTTAATTTCACAATACAGCCCATCAATTTCATTCATGATACAGTATCAATATGTGGCCTCAAATATCAATACTTTTATTGAAACATACACACTCTAAACTGCCTCAGACTCTTTATCCTTGACCTATGTGGCAGGATAGATTAGTTATCTAAAACTGTATTCAGGCTGGATATGGTACAAACACTATACTTTGCAATAATGTGACAGTTTTCACACTAATGTAATATTTTCCTTCCAGATCTAAGTCAATTTCATATGTGATTGTAGGCCGAAGTTAATGAAAAGTATCATATTTGGAATTTGAGGAGGTTTTCTGGAGATCATTGATTTAGACCGATTGTTAGACATTTAAGAGCGTCATTTCTAAACAAATATAAATCCTAAATTGAGACGAATTTGATCTGAGGGGGAAGTTTTGCATCAATTGTCATTAACTGTTAAAGTTTAATAAACATTATGCATGTTTATTGCAAACATTTATATATGTACCATATGTTTCGCACTATAAGTCACACTTACAATCCTTTAATTTACCCAAACATTGACAGTGAGCCTTATGTATGAATTTTATCAGTCAGGTTGTAAGGAGCAGTAAAGCCACTCTGCTGAAGTACAGCGTTATACAGAAGTTTCAGTTTAGTTCTCCAAGACTAAGCAGCACTAGCATTAGCCGCTAACAGCGCTAAGCACTAGCTCTTTTACCATTCAGAAGTGAGTATATCGGACTTTATCCTGCATGTTGTTTATCGTGATAAAACAAGCTACATGGGATAAATCGCTAGCTGATAGCGCCCTGGCTTCTTGGAACGCTGAGGGTTTCTCAGTGTAGTGCTGTCGGACGGCATTTACTAGTGCTAAGCACTGCTAAACACAGCCCGCGCTGCTGCTGCTAGCCGTTAGCCCCCAATTAAACTATTGTCGCTTAAAATGCAACTTATAATGGTGTGCCTTATGTATGAACATAGACCAGAAAACAGACATTTATTAGTGCGCCTTATAATATGGTGTGCCTTAAAGTCTGTAAAAATACATAATGTCACTATGCTATTGCTTAAAAAAATATCTGAGGTATAATAATCTTAATGGTAGGCAATAAGAATCAAAAATAGTAGGTTTTCAGTCAAGAAACTTCTCTAAATTCATTTTTTGAGGCAGCGACTGACCCACACAGCCGATGCATAAAGGCTGTTGGTTATATTGTGAATAATGAGCCTGTAACTCTGAAATTTCCACCACTGACTCTCACTGCTTATGATGAGATCAGGGGCTTCACACACTGCCCCCAACCCTGCTGCACACGTCTGACCAGACTGAGCGTTTATATGTGAGAGTCCGGTCAGCAAGTCGCCCCCTAAACATCAGCGGAGAGAAGTGTTAATTAAGCATTACCAGTGCGCGAGTGAAGAGTCACAGAGAGTCAGAACAGCGGACCCCCGAGGCTCCAGAGGGCTAACCCAGCCTCGCTGGACGGCCATTGTCTCACTCAAGGCAATTAGCATTCTGGAGGCCTAAATCTGCATAATTGCCCAAGCAGAGAGAGGGAGAGCCAGGGGTGTGAGGGGAGACCACAGGAGGCATTCAAACATCCATAAACAAATATGTGTGGGTAGCTTAGCACCCAAATACACACACACACACACACAAAACATAGGACATTGACTAGAAGCTAATGCACATATGGAGTTGTAGGACCTCTTGTGGTTGCACTGACAGTATGTAAAAAAAAAATTTAATTATTTAAAACAACGCCAAATAATATTGTAAGATTTTTTTTTTTCCTTTTTATTTTTAGGTGCAACCCCCTCATGGACTGGACTTGACTAACTGACTCACACACTCATTTAGCAATTCAGCCATAAAGAAGCACTATAAGTAGTTAAGTTGCTTTAAAATAATTGTTGAATTATGTGCTTTTCCACATTCTTTTTTGCACTTTAGACTTTTTTTTTTTATACACTTTTTTTTGCGAATCTCTTAAAGCTACCCACGGCTTGTGCAATAACCTACTGTTATGTACACTTTGTATATAAAAGTATAGAAATATAAAGCCTGAAGCTGAACTGCTTAAATTTTAGCACCAGGAGTGACAAAGTTATCCAAAAGCAGTGTGTAAGACTGGTGAAGGAAAACATGATAACTGCATGAAAACTGTGATTAAAAAAACAGGGTTATTCCACCAAATATTGATTTCTGAACTCTTAAAATTTTATGATGGAATTTATTTGAAATTTGGGAGAAATTTGGTTCGTAGTTTATAGAATAAAACAACAATGTTCATTTTACTCAAACATATACCTATAAATATTAAAATCAGAAAAAAACTGTGGTCTCATTGTGGTCTGATTTTTCCTGAGCTGTACATTCTTCTCACTGTTTTTGGGTTTATTTTTTGTTTATTGAATGTTTGTTATTTATTGTATTTTATGTTAAGCATTTAATAGATTGCTGATCGATTTCATTGTACATCTTATCTTGGCTTACTTTCCACATTTAGAATATGATTTTAGTTTTAATACAAACAGTTGCCCATTAAGAGCATTTAAGTTTGCCAGGTCAGAGTAACACTGAGTAAAGGTCAGCTCACTCAGACTCATGTGTCATGTGATCAGGTTCAGGTCACTTCAGTGGGGAGTCTTCTTAACTCCTCACTCCAACACAGTAAGTCATGACCCCTGACATACGACCCTGCACACTACATATATAAGCTAGAGGATGCAGGAGTCATTAGCACAGTAATTAATGGAGCAGCAAAACGGCCTGCGTCTTATTCTGTGTTATTCATAGAACCAGGAGATAAACATCAGAGCCAAAGTTTGAAGTGTTCTCCTTCAAAACTGATGACAAAAAACTCCAGGCTCTTATCAGATGCACAAATATGTGAGGAAGGAAAAGCTTGAGCTTGAGTCTATACTGGTGGTCAACAAGCCTCTCCAAAGCTCTTCATGTCCATCCAGCATGTTCTGATAAGACCCATTGTGTCTCTCTTGATCCCCGCTGGAAACAAGAGCACTTAAATCCACAGTACGAGCAGGCCTCCCAGCCCTGATGAGGAGGATCACCCTAATCCATACATTTGGATTACTAATCCACATTCAGCACCTCAGAGGACACAGAGACTTTTGGGCTAGTCCAGTCCTTAGGCGAGGATTTGGAGTTCGGTATGGAGCATAGGTAATAGAAAGGCGCCCCCTCCCTCTTCAGACAATGCGCCAGGCCAGCTGAGCCGACAAGAACATGCAGGGGGGAGATGTTTGGACCTACCAATGCGTGAGATCAATTAGGGGTGGTTGAGAGGAAGGCCTGAAAAGAGAAGGGATGACCCTGCCTTGAAGAGGGGCAGCGGGCGAAAGAGAGGCGATGCTGCCAGCTCTTGTTAATCCAACCAGGGAACGAGGTAGTTAGAGAGATAGCAGCAGGAAGGGGGGCTGCTAAGGAAGTGAAATCTAACATATGGCTGGGGGTCTTTCTTCTAAAATGACATTATAGTGTCTGTTCAGTCACACATTTGATGTGTTTTAACACTTGGCAACAAAAACAAAAGGAGAGAGAGATAGAGAAGGAGAGCGAGAGAGAAAGGGAGAGAAACATGGCGGAAGAATACAAGAAAAAGTACAACATACAGATGGATGATATTAATAATATTTATATCATAAAATACATCATAATATTATTTTATGAGCACACTGGTGGAATTCAACGGTCCTGCCACTGGAGATCATAGTTTTAGTAATTTTATGTGATTAGCAATTTATTATTATTATTATTTGTATACCGTATTTTTCGCACTATAAGGTACAATTAATTACAAGGAGCTAGGATGTGTGACATAGCCCTAAAATAATATCTCAATATTTCATGGTATTTTCGCTTTAACTGTACTTTTGGCAATATGACAAAACATTAAATGAAAAAAATTATTTTAAGAATACATTACTGCACTAAAATGAATATAATTTTTTTTTTATGATATGGCACACCGCCAACTGAAAAATACAAGAATTTTATCAGATTTGTAACAGAAGTCAATTATCCAGAATGTCATGATATTAATAATGCATTTCAAATATCTCCATATATCCGGGATTAAAGTAAAATAAATGATACTGGACAGATATAATCTGTCTCTAGTAGATATAAAATGGGAAATGAGAACAGTGTGATTTTTTGTCATTTGCTAAAAACAGCCAAAAAAGTAGTATCCTGATGTGATAATTAGGGGTATAATATGGTTAACAATATTTTAAAATGTTGGCAATATTGTGGCACACACCTAATGTGTAGTAACAAATGAAATGAGTTTGATCAGACAAAACATTGCATATATTGGATTCATACTGTCTGCAAATGAAATATAAGTCAAAAAAGTGTTAGAAACATTATATTTGTTTCAATTGAATTGTCCATACTGTCCCAAATTTTCTGATTTAGGGTTTTAATATTTGTACTCTATATTTCAAGTTTAATTATGACAGTCATCATACCTTCTTTTAAAAGCATGCCTTAATCAAACCCCACTGAATTGAACAGTGTTTACAAAGAAGTATTATTTTGTTGTTACTGAGTCATTTGAGCCATTTAATATTATATTCAACAGATGATTCAAACAGTAGGAAATTCAAAATCTCATTCAGCACTGCTTTACTGCCTCTCACCTCAACAGTAAATCACACTAATTGCTCAAGTGTGCCTGCCAGTGGTCCCTTAGGGATCTGCAGCCTGAAGTAGAAACCAGACCCCACAAAGTGTTTAGTGTGCCCATCTTTCTCTCTACCAACACCAGTTAGTTTCACCCTTAAATACCCACATCACTCAAGAGTACAAGGTATAAGACTAAGAGTATAGTTTATCTGTGTACAACAACAGGACATGGGCTGCAGTACAGTGGAGTACACCTTTAGTGGATTAATAAGGTCATTAAATTGTAACACATTGATAAGTGTGTACAAATACATGGTCAATGTGTTCAGTAAAGTGGATGGTCAGTGTATAAGATGAAGATTGTAGATACAGACAGTATTTAGACAATATTACTCACAGACATTTCCGGTGTTGTCAAAGCTGTTGAGCACCTCATTTACTCTGATGGGTCCCAGGTTATCTCTAGAAAACATATGCAAGTACAAAAAATTAAAAAATGTTTTATATGATATATATAGTGGTATAATGAAATATGATACAATGCCAATGTTCCTATATTTAAAAACACTGCCTGGCCAAAAAAAAGCAAATGATCTGGGGTTGATGCTGCAGTTGGTCAGGTCTGGGTTCAGCAACAATATGTGCTGAAAGAATAAGGTCAGCTGACTACCTGAATATACTGAATATAGACCAGGTTATTCCATCAATGGATTTTTTCTTCCCTGATGGCACAAGTATATTCCAAGATGACTATGTCAGGATCCATGGAATTATGAAAGAGTGATTCAGGGAGCATGAGATATTTTTACATATGGATTGGCCACCACAGAGTCCAGATCTTAACTCCACTGAGAATCTTTGGGATGTGCTGGGTGGAAAAGGATTTGTGCAGCGGTGTCAGACTCTACCATCATTTGATCATTTTCTGCCCAACTTAAAAGGCCATTTACTCAATACCTGACCATATGTACTCACTCTATCATTTAGATCATAATGACAGTTTTCTGAGTTCAAGATTCAGTTTGACATTCAGTGTTTAGAATGTTGAATTCTACAGAGCTCTACAGAATTCTACAGTACATAGATTTAATAAAAGAACAACTCAGATAAATAATCACAGCTAATAATTTATACAACAGTTCCCAATAACAAATTACCCCAAAATCCCCCCTGCATATACTATGACCGATTCATAAAACACCAACAGCATGAGTGCATGTATGCCATAAGCTCCTCCCACATCCTTTAGTTTGCCATGACAGGACGCTTCCATATCTCCTCTTTGTCCTCTATCCTCTTCTCTATGTTGGAGGCCACTTTTAAAATAATAGGATAAGAGTATCTTTTGTAATATGTAAAACATTAAGAAAGTTATGTAAACATACAATACTTATGAAAAGTTTGGACACACCTTTTTTCATCCAATGTTTTTTTCTTTCTTTTCATATTTTTTTTTACATCGCGAATTGAATAAAAAACTATTGTGTAAACAAAAAGTTATAAACAACCAGAATATGTTTTATACTTTAGATTCTTTTAAGAAGCATATTTATCTTTGAGGACAGTTTGGCACTCTTGGTATTTTAATCTCAGCATCCTGATGAGTTAGAGTCACCTGGAATAGTTTTCTCAGCATCTTGAAGGAGTTCCTGGAGGTGCTGAACAATAGTTCCTGATTTTTCTTTATGCTGTACAGCTCCAGCTCATCCCAAATCACCTCAAATCACCCATCTGAGTTAGGTTTTTAAATCAGGGGATTGTGGAGGACAAACACTTTTTTATATTTACTATGTAATTCCATATGTGTCCATTGATTGTTTAGGTCTTTAATATTAATCTATAATGTAGAAAATAAATTACAGAAAAAAATAAAGAAAAACTTTGAAAAGGAGGTGTCCAAACTTTTGACTGGTACTGTACATTTATCTTAAATGTTCAGATTAATACATTTTAGGGATTCTATATTCAGAAGATTTGGCTTTGGCCTTACAAAATGTATATGGTGCGAATATAATTTATCTTTTGATTAATGAATGAAGTTTTCAGTAGTGTAGAGTGTTCATGAACACTCATATTTTTTATTCTGTAATGTAAAACTAAAGCACACTGAATAGTGATTAATACTTCAGCCACAAAATGCGTTATATGGCATTCAGACGCAGAAACATGAGAATTAACTAATGTTTTGTTAAAATAATGCAGTCAGACATGCGTCCCACTATTGACCCGTTTACTGTTAATAATACTGTCCTACATCCCACACTGTTCAGTGGAGAAGCACCTTAGCATTGCTCCCACTCTAGTACTCCTTTTCACACCCACCTGAGAAAGGCACTGTACTGGGGAAAGCAGGCACTTCTGTACTCCACCCACTGTCCATCTACTGGGTCATCGCTCTCTGATGAGGGAACCTTGGCTCTGGAAAACAGGTTGAAAGAAGAAAACCTGCGCACCGACACCTGCTGCACCTCAGCACTGTCCAGCTGTCTCTGCCTCAA
This sequence comes from Astyanax mexicanus, assembly GCF_023375975.1. NCBI lineage: Eukaryota > Metazoa > Chordata > Actinopteri > Characiformes > Acestrorhamphidae > Astyanax > Astyanax mexicanus. The sequence continues at coordinate 22,180,808 of NC_064414.1, forward strand.
CACCTGCAACAAGAGGAATTGACCATTTATGTGAAAAGCAGGAGGTAGTATGTTTGTGGATGGCATAATCAGAGTATATTAAATTATATGCATTCAGGCTTTGCATGACTGATTCAGCCTAGGTAAAAGTGCAACTTTACTGAAAACATCTTAGCACAAAGACAAGTGTTTAAAGTAATGTAGATGTAGGGAGCAGAGAAAACACTAAAAGGTGCAGGGAACCCACCAATATTTGCAAAGGAAAACCCTACACTACTGAGACAATACATAAAGATTCATCCTAGTTCTCCTAAAATCTTCTTTCCTCTCCTTGTCCATTTTTAATGCTACAACTCAACACTTAAACCCTGTCTAGGATTCAGACCGTATATGGTACTCCACCACTTTACTGTAAACAGATCCACCACTCTTGAATGCTGGGGAGAATTAATGTATATCCCTGCTGAAGCGTAGAAAGGTGACTTTAGCACCAGGCGTGCCCAAACATTTTTTGCTGGGGGCCAGAAGGAGAAATATATTTGCACTCACAGGCCACAGACGTTGTAATAAAACAAATAATGAAATATACCACTTCTAATAATACATTTTCTTGATTAGTATTATTTACAAACCATTTTACTTGACTAACTATCTTTATCTATCTTTGACAGTGTTGTGTTGTTTAGCACTTTTTTTCCAAAAATGTGTAAAAATATTATGACAAAATTAAAAACTAAATTAAATCACTTCATCTGCAATTGAATTTTTAAGCACGGGTCAAATGTAACAAATATAAAATTCAAATAAAAAAGGGTTTTTGCCATCTCATCTTCATTACCATACAGGTATTTTACAGTAAAATCTAAACTGAAAAAGCTAATTGTGAAAAATAAAATAAAAGCTTCACTTTGGTCTTGCATTTTCTTAATACACTGCATAGTAAGTGTCAAAAATAAAATCTAAATTAAATGATAACGTTTTTATTTATTAGTCCTCGCAATGGGCTGCATGTCTGACAGAATTACAATAAAAACACAAAATGGAACAATCAATTGCAAAGTGACAGTTTGTGATTCAGTGTTTGGCGAGGACGGCGCTTTAAGTGCCAAAAGTAAAATACAAACGAAAAAGGAAGATCAGCGCTCTCTGCTGGTGATTTAAATTATTTTCTTTTTCCACTTTGCCTTTTCATTTTCCACTTTTTATTTTAATTTTTAACTTCACCAGCATGCAAATACATGTAAATTAACAGTAGGCGGGGCTACAACTACTGACCCTCCCGCGAGCGAGAGCGAGGCTCTGGTCTGCAGCGAGCAGCGCCACAGATTAAACGGCGGCTCGCTGCTGCTGAACCGCGGCCTCAGCAGCTCCAGCCGCGTTCGGGAACCGCGGGTACCAGACTCCGGTGCAAGACACTAGGCTACAACAGTGAACCGCAGCTTCTGGGGCGAAAGAGACCGTTCAGAATAGGTTAGAGTGGTTAGTTAGTTAGCTAAGCTAGCTAGCACTGGCTAACAGCCGATCTACTATGAACGGTCTCTCCACGAAGCGGCTGAGGCTGCGGTTCACTGCTGTAGCCTAGTGCCTTGCACCGAAGTCAAGCAGGTCATCCGCGCTGTAAATTTAGATGCCCGTATACGCGTGATATTACCGTAAACGGACGCGCAGGCTGATAGCACGCTAAAATAGGGGAGACTGACACGTTTCAATCGCTTATATTAATTGACACGCACACTACTTCCAGAATATATAATGAGAGTCGATATATATACGGCACCGCCGGCGCATCGCATTTCCTTCGCAAGCTCCTGCCCGCGAGCTGTTTTCCCCGGGGCCGCCGACGGTCCTTTGCGTTCATATATCAGCGTTCATTTATATATAAATGATAGGATAGGACTGCATCACTTAGGACAGTGGCCTTGTTTCGGTATGTTGGAAAAACAAGAAACTGATTTTACATCTGATAATAGCAAGTACTTAAAAAACAATGCAGTAAAATTTGCCCACGCTTGCAGGGGTGATAGCCTAGGACTACCTCTTCCACATAATAGTGGATCTGTTGTGGGGAAAATCATGAAAAAATTCATTTTAACTTTTGTATGGTGTTTGGGTCTGTTTCATTTTGTATCAAACAAAAAATATATACACTTAATTGTATACAATTAACAGAACATATATCTGAACGCATTTTCAGTGAACAAAATGCAGCGGGCTCACTAAACCCACAAACACTTAGAGAAACACCACACAAGGCATGGATTTATAAAATTACTAATTAAAATGAAAAAAAGGCACTGGTGAATGACAATGACTGCATCTCTTATCTAAAACATTCTTTTGGCATTATAAGAAAATGCTAAGTAATTAAATACATTAAATAACACTTCAAAAAGGTCTGGTGATATCAAAAATGACTCAAACACTGGAGAGATTGTTATGGCATTATATCAAATAGATAATGTTTTTTTTTCCAATATACTGTAATTCTACCTCCTTTATTTAAGTGCAGCAGCTAGTGTAACCTCTGCTTATATTGTCAATTTTTTATATCCCCACAGAACTCGTTTTTAAGAAGGTTATTCAGCTCTATTCAAAAAAGGTGTGGTTATTGTAAAAGAGCTGGTTACGGGCGGGACCAATAGCAGACCGTCAGCTCCGCTCCGCACCGCTCTGCAGTCTGTGACCGCGAGGCAGCCCTCAGGGGCGGGGTTATTTAAATGAGTAGGCTGTCTCAACACAGTTTTTCTCCCTCTTCTGGTCTCTACTGCGCAGAATCGGGTGTCAGGATCGCCAACATGGCGGAAGATTTTAGCTTCATTTTCATTGAATGAATGGGAACGGCCACACGTTATCCATCTTTTTTTTTACAGTCTCTGGGATGACCTGACCGTGAATCTCCGAACCGCGGGTACTTGACTCCGGTGCCAGGCGCTGGATATCATCAGTGGACCGCAGCTTCCGTAGAGGGAGAGAGAGACTGTTCAGAGTAGATCGGCTGTTAGTTAGCCAGTGCTAGCTAGCTTAACTAAATAACTAACAACTCTAACCTACTCTGAACGGTCTCTCTCGCCCCAGAGGCTGCGGTTCACTGCTGTAGCCTAGTGCCGTGCACCGGAGTCGGGTACCCGGGTTCGGAGATTCTTGAAGCTGCGAGGCTCCCGAACGCGGCCAGGGCTGCTGAGGCCGCGGTTCAGCAGCAGCGAGCCTCAGTTTAATCTGTGGCGCTGCTCGCTGAAGCCCAGAGCCTCGCTCTCGGGAGGGTTAGTAGTTGTAGCCCCGCCTACTGTTAGTTTACATGTAAGTTATTTGCATGCTGGTAAAGTTTTTTGACTCTTTGGCCTGTTTTCCGCGGTACAACTGAACACTCTCGCTGCTTTTAGACTATTTGGCTTGTTTTCTTGACTACAACTGGACATTCTCGCCACTTTTAGACTCTTTGGACCGTTTTCTGCGCTACAACTTAACGCTCTCGCCGTTTTTCGACTCCTTGACCCTTTTTCTGCGGTACAACTGAACACTCGCCGCTTTTAGACTCTTTGGCTTGTTTTCTGCACTACAACTGTACACTCTCGCCGCTTTTAGCCTCTTTGGCTCGTTTTCTGCACTACAACTGAACACTCTCGCCGCTTTTTGACTCTTTGGCCTGTTTTCTGACACCTAACGTTCAAACTTTGAATCTCACATTATAAAAACCTGTTTAGTAGCGGGCCAACTTTCATTTAATTTCTAAAATACCTGGCTCGCAAGCCACTTCAAAAACAATCACCAGATATAAACGTGTGATATCCGAATGTCAGCATCGGCCTACAATTCCCACGTCAGTGGAACCTATTTAACCAGATAACCCAGCAAATACTGTTACATTGTATCAATGTTGGGACACCCCTCTGTTTTGGAGCTCACAATGTTAAGATTTGCTACATTATAAAATGTACAATGTTTTCTATTATCAGATAGTGAATAATGGAAGCTGTTTGGAATTTTGTACAGCTGTCTAATACCTAGTCTTAAGGCAATGTTACCTAATGACAAGATTTTGGCAATGTTGTAATTTTTTTGATGAGCAAATCATATTAATGTTACAGTACAATATTGTGGCGATGTTGCAAAAAAGTTAATAAGGGAAAAGCTTTTTTTGTTTGTTTAGAAGATATTGGATTTTGTTTGTAAACGTTTTTCTGACATTAAATTTAGTCATCTGAGATCAAGAACTAGGAGTAAATTCGGAACAGGTGTGCTCCTCAGACTTGAGCTAAGAAGTTGTCGGAAACAAGAGTTGTCTATTTTTTAGTGCAGCTATGTGCACTGGGTATCATATGTTGATATCAGATACAGTGATACAGATACAGATCTCTGTCTCGCTCTGTCTTTCTCTCTGTCTGTCTCTTCCTGTCTCTCTCTCTTTTTCTGTCTCACAATATCCATTACATCACAATGTAGCTTTGTCTCAATGGTCATTATGACCTCACAATGGGATGTCATTAACACTTTTACTCTGCTTGATGAAAAAAACAATAACCTTTGCACAATATTGCAGCAACATTGCAAGAAAGTGTTTAACGTTGTGGCAGCTGTGTGTGTGTCATTTAAAAGACGTTGGATTTTGATTACTTAATGTCAGATCTAAACCAAAAAATGCCAGGGCATAAGACCTTTTTCTGGCACTGAATTTTGTCACCTGACATCACGATATATCATATATATATCAACCAGATAACAACGTTTACAGACATTGGTGGTCATCACATTTCACTGACACTGAATGCATGAGTGCGTATATGGAAATTATACAGCCTTCTACAACAGGTGAGTTCACCCATTAGAACAGAGTCTGGAGTATGTTCTTTGGGGGATTTTAACTAGTGTATCATAGACTGACCCCCAACTAGCTAAAGCTAACTGGCTTTACTAACCTAGCTAACTACATTGTTGGAGAACAAGTGAACAGGTTATTTTTCTGCCTGTCAGTCTGATCACATTAATAACAACAGCAACCAGTGGGCAAGCCCTCGAGCTGGTTGAATCGTGTGTGTGAGCCCCCAACAGACACAGAACGAGGAGTAAATACAGAACAGGTGTGCTCTTCTCCCTCACCTGTCTCAGAATGGTCCACCGAGCTCGAGCTACATCGCTTCCACAGTCCGGGTGTTCAATCTCCTTCATGCTCGGGCGCCCTGCTCGCTTCGAGTCCATTTCTCTCCTAATCAGAGCGCTCAGTTACAGTGATACTGGGGGGTAAACAGGTCTAAGACTGTACTCATACAGATACTGTTTCCTCCAGCTGCTGATAACCTGTTTAAACCCCTCCACAGCCCCTCTGTAAACACACCAACCAGCCCCCAGCTCCCCCACTCCACCGGTATCCTAACACCCTGCAGCCAGGCACGCTGCTTCCGTACACTTCCTCCACCCAGGGAAAATAATCCACTACCGCTACCGTCGATCACAGAGACTCATATAGTTAATCCAGGCGACTGGGCTCGATTACTCCCGTCTGTCTGAAATGTCATATTTCAGCGTCGCTCTGTGTTGGATACGCATGTAAACATTAAGCCGGACCAGCTTCAGTTAAATAAACTAACCCTACCAAACCTATAAAATATAGATAACTAGACCTAATTTACATGTAGAATACAGAATAATGAGTATATTAATTTACAGTCAGTTAAACTGGAGGCAGAACCCGGGTTATTAAATGAATTCCTGTACTATTCTGCGCTCAGTGTTACGAAGCTTAAATACGAGTTGGGTTTCTAATCAGAGGCGATGGATCCGGTCAGCTCCAAGCCTTTACCGAACTGCGGTAAGAACAGCAGATAAACTAGCTAATGTATTCCCACTGTATAAAAGATAAACTAGCTAACTAATGGGATCAGCTCAACAGAGGATAAACATTAATTTAATCTGGACTCTTTCTCTCAATTATTTTCTCAATAACAAAAAAGAACTGCCCTATAAAGTCTATTAAAAACTAAAATAAGGAGTACGTGTGTTTTCTGTGAAGTAGCAAACTACTGAATACATTGAACACTTTTTAAAATATTTATTGTTTTTTGTCTTGTTTGGTTGAGGAGAAGGTTCCTCAATGAGAGATTTATTATACATTTGATTATAATTCTATGAAAATATTAGATACACAAAATGAAATTTGCTCATAAAAATTATAGAAAAAAATATATGAATAAATGTTACTTAATTTCAGTAATTCAGTCGAAATGTAAATATTGAATATTATATAGATGTATTACACACAGAGTGATCTGGTGATTATGCATTACAGTCAATGAAACCCCAATCAGTATTTTTGAAAATTAGAATATTATATAAACTTGTGGGCAGTCACAGTGTGCCAATCCAGCAGAGGGAAGCATGAAGTGCCGTAAGATTTTCCAGGAAAACACTGCACTGACTTTGAACTTGATAAAACACAGTGGACCAACACCAGCAGATGACATGACATGATTGTGGAAACGTCACATTATTGTTTGCTTTTTGTATATTTTTGTGTAATATATATATATATGGATCGTGAAATGGTCCTGTTGCTGTTTCTGTTTGTATTCCTGTTTTGGATTTTATCCATTACCTCAGCTTTTTAATAATACTGTAGCATTTCAGTTTAAAGTGTCATACAGGTGGTTTAACTGCATTAGCCACATGTTGGACAAGTTTTGAGCACAAGTCGCTCTGTCTCACTTTCTCTCTGTCTGTCTCTCTGTCTCACAATATCCATTATAACATCACAATGTAGCTTTATCACAAAGGGATGTTATATTGGCCTTGGTAGTTAGATATTTTCCAGAATCTCTTGAAATGACATATTTTACATTGATTTGCAGTGAAAGTTAAGAAGGATTTTATTTATTCTATTAAATAAGTTGCAGTATTGGCAGCAATGCAGGGTTTTTGCATGACAATCAGTTTATGCTGGTTTCACTGGTTACCAGCTTTTTGTTCGGGGCTGTCAGGGATGATACTTTATTGTATCAATTAAATTGTTTAAAGGAGCTTTTAGATGTTGTTTTCCCCTCTAAGATTATGTAATTATTTGCCCCTAAAACATTCATGAAGGATTGCTAAAGAACTTCTTTCTCCTGTGTGTAGGGTCACACGTCAAACACCACAGTCCACCACTCAGAGGCTACACTGGGGAAACTGAGAAGCCTTAATCGACAGTTTGATAGAAGGTTACGTTCTGTGTATCAACGATATGCTGATGGGCCTGACCATACAGTGGTATAGTATAAAGACTTTATTGTGGCTAAAGCAGCATATTCAACTAATATTATGTAGTAAACTTCAGTATTAAAACACTCCTACTCTGATCTGTAGTTTCAGGGCTCCCATCATGTTTACATTGTGGAGGGCTGTGGAATCTACAGGATGGGACATACAGAGGGTAAGATACTCATCTTTATGGACAATTTTATCCACTTTTATCAGTCTTTGACAGAAAAGTAGGTTGTTATTGTTGGTAGCACATTGTCTGACATAACATAAACAGACCACTTCCAAGCAGGTGAAATCCCAATTTGGTATGTATTTTCTCACAGAAGAGCAGGACATGGTGCAGGTGTTCCACACTGACTGTGCAGGGGACGTGGAAGGGACCATTCAGAGGGTCAGACTTTCTGCAACAGAGTCAATTCTGGCAGCTACAGCGAAGAACAGCCACAAGGAGGAGGCCAAATGTGTGGTGATTCGCTTAGATAACCATAATGCACCTCAGAAACCTATGCTCATCCTGGACAATGTTTTCAGCTTTGGTAAGAGCAACAATTCCATTCAACAATTTAGTAAATTACTGTATTTTTCACCCAATCAATAAACATCTTTCTAGTCTATTTTCATACATAAAGCGCACTGGATTGTAAGGCCCATTATGCAACACTAGTAAGGCACAGGGGTGTCACCATATTTTCCTTCTAATTCAGCAGTAGCTGTAAAGCTAAGCTAAGTGAACAAAACTGTAATTATATAAAAATAATTATTTTAAAGTCCAACGAGTGCTGGATGTTAATCTACACAGATTTCTCTCCTGAAAACTGTTTATTTGGGTGAGTAAAGCGCTTTTGTTTATTTACAGTAAGCTTAGATTTCCAGATTTTCACTAATGTCGCCTGACAGCGCTAGACCAGTGCGATATTAGCTAGTGGTTCGTCCCATGTAGCTTGTTTTATAACAGTAAACGCGCAGGCTTCAGTCCAATATACTCACCTTATAACAATAAGGGAGCTAGTGTTTAGCGCGGTTAGCGGGTAATGATAATGCTACTCCAGCAGTGCTAGCCAGGGTTAGCAGTATGCTACAGGCCGATAATACTCACTTCTGAACGGCGAAAGAGCTAGTGTTTAGTGCGGTTAACTGCTGATGCTAATGCTGCTCCAACAGTGTTAGCCGGGGTTGGCAGCAGGCTACAGGCCGATAATATTCGCCTCTGAACGGCGAAAGAATTAGTGCTTAGTGCGATTAGCAGGTAATGCTAATGCTGCTTCAGCAGTGCTAGCCAGGGTTAGCAGCAGGCTACAGTCTGTTCGCCTCTGAATCTAGTGCTTAGAGCAGTTAGTGGCTATTGCTAATGCTGTAGAAACTGAAACTTCACCAGAGTGGCTTTACTGCTCCTTACAACCTGACTGGTAAAATTCATACATAAGGCTGATTTTTGGGCAAATTAAAGGATTTTCAGAGCGCCTTACAATGCAGAAAATACGTTATCTTACTCTTTTTATTTTAATTTCCTTCTATAGTTAAAGTGGTTGTTTTAAAGTAAAAATAAATATTAAATTGTGAACTGTATGGGGCTTTAGGAGCAGTATTGACAGGTGCTGGATTAGATTCTTTTTTAACATTAATGATACATTTCTACTACCGGCTTCCCTTTGGGACAGAGTGGGCCTCTGATGATGTGCTGGTCTACACCACTCAAGAAGGGCTTCAGTGCAGACATGTGTTCCGACTTCACCTGACTAACACTGGAAACCAAAGCGAGTTGCTTTATGAGGAAAAAGATCCTGAGTAAGTGAGTATTTTGTGTGTGATTTTCTTAGGTTGTACTTACAGGAGGCCTGGTTGAATTGTACAGTGCCGGAGCACAATTATACTCACTCCCCACCTGATTGGGCCCAAGCACACTTGTGTTCTCACAATACTGATGTAATTGTTGTATTTTTTAGTTGAGGACAGGTTTCTCTACCTGATCTGCAAGAAAATGGTCTAAACTGGCATAAGGGTGGTGTGTTTGGTTGTGTTGTGCTGGTATGAGTGGATTCAAATTTTTTAAACACCTCAGTGTCACTGCTAGACTGAGAATAGTCCTCCAACAGTGTCCTGTAGGCAGTGTTCTGTGGGAAAATGTCCTGTGGGCAGCGTCTTGAGTGAAGGACTATAGGATGACCAACACAAACTATCCAGAAATAGATTTAGAGCATCTGTCTCTGACTTTACATACAAAGTGGAGCAGCTATAGGTAGGAGTGTCTAAAAGACTGAGTGAAGAACACAGTGTTTAAAAACTCCAGCAGCACTGCTGTGTCTGATCAACTGATTCCAGCACAACATACACTACTAACACACCACCATCGTGTAAGTTTCACTGCAGTGCTAAGAATGACCAACCACTCAAATAATAGCTTCTTGTTGGTGGTGCTGTGAGGTCCTAGCTATTAAAAAAATAGGGTGAAAGGAAGAAAATAAAGTAGGCAGAGAACAGAAGGACTACAGTCCGTAATTATAGAACCACAAAGTGTCCTATATCATCGGTGGAGCTGAATAAATGAATATTAAAAAATGGAAACAAGAAGTTGATCATAATGTCATGCTTGATGTGTATATAGTATCTGTTGTTTAGTGAATTGTTATTGAAATATCTTTAAAACAGCTCTTAAGTCTTAGATTTTAGCTAATTCTTATTGTAACACATTCTGAGTTATGTCCATAAAATGTGCAGGTTCTTCGTGGAGGTCAGCCGCTCCAGAGACCAAAGGCTCCTCACAATAAACTGCAGCAGTAAGAAGAGCTCTGAAGTCTGGTTGATTGACAGCAAGTGTCCTTTCTCACCTCCCACACAAGTGCAGCCTCGCCAGCCTGGCCTGCTCTACCATGTAGAGCACTCCAACAACCTGCTCTACATTTTAGCCAACACTGGCACAGGCCATGAGTATCAGGTGAGCAGCTCATCTCTATCATATACCTGCTGGTAGTCTCCATATTGATTAAGTTATGAATGTAATCATTTCTGAAAGAATTGTGTGTAATTAGTTGGTCTAAGTATGTAATTTAGATACTCTATGAATCTGTTAAAGCAGTGTATCTAGACCTGCTCCTGGAGTAGCCCTATGTTTTGGTATTTTTACTGTTGTTACACAGTTGATTTAAATCAGGGGTCGGCAATTAAGTTTGGCCGCGGGCCAGGTATTTTTTAAGCCCTGAAGTGTTGGGCCAAAAAAAAAATTATATTTTGTTAAATGAAGTGTAATAGGATGGAGTGCTACAGACTAGTAGCTCTCCAGCTCAGAGGGTTGTTGAACCCAATTGCAGAACAGTTCAGATCTCAAAGCAGGTTAACCCAAAAAGAAAGGAAAAAAATAAACATATTGCTTCACACGCGGGATTGAACCTGTGTTGTCAGGATTGCGGTCCAATACACTATGGCTGCCCCAGCTAGTGATTTGAGACACCAAGTCACTGTACATTACTTTTTTGTCTTTTTTATTTTAGTAAAAAGGTACACAAGTAAAATCCAAGTGTGCTAAATGGAGCAATGGCAGAGCAATTGGCATTTGTTCAGAGCTATAGTAGTTATATGGGCAATATACAAATAAACAAATAAACCATTCCAGTATTAGTTTTGGGCTGGACTGAGACCACCTTCTCTCAATAGTCTCTCTCTGTGGTTGTTTTAGCCCACATTCAAAGGTGATTACTGTATTTATTGTGTTTAGGTATAAAAAGGCAGAACTGAGTTCAACTCATTTTACAACTGTAAGTTTAAGAAAAAAATCATCATTGTACCTTCTACACTTCTTCTGACATGCTCATGTGATTTAATCCTGAAGCTCCTGAGGGCTCCTCTCTCTTCCCCAGCCATGCAGCACTGGAAACCCATCTTTAGCCCTGGTCCCGGAGCAGTCATTAAAGACATGGAGATGCTTCAGGACCACTGTGTGATAACAGTGAGGGAGCCTCAGGGTCAGCTCCAGCTCCAAAGCATTTCATTAAAATCACCTGATCATGGGACTGTTCTCCAGGTAAGAACACCTTTTTACAAATTCTTTTTATTTCAGATTTAATCTAATGCATTTTAGTCAAATAAAAAGTATGTATTACGCATTTGTATTGTTTTACTATTGTTCTTATATTGAGATTATTTACTGATAATGTTTTTTTAAAATAGTAGCGTTTAAGTTTTGTTGCATTTAAATTATGCTAACATTGAACTGTTTTAATGCAAGTGACATGTAAAGATGGTGGGACAACTAAAGCCAAGTTTCTAAAATTATATACCCTATATAATTATATTATATACTCTATAATTATCTTACCGACTTTCAGTAGACTAGACTTACATTACTTATTTATATATCTCATCCAGTCCAGTAACAGCAGAGTTTAGCTCTGTTCATATGCAGCTAGACAGAATATACAAATTTAGTACTTAGTAAAATTTCCAACAACAAACCCTGTACATATTAAAAACTTTAATATAATGTAAAATGCAGTGAAGGCTGTATGAGTTGTGACTCGCGGCTCAAGAAAGAGGGATGTTTGTGGCCAATATAACCGAAAATAATGATTAGACATTAAACATTGCTAACACTAAACCGGAGACATGTCAAACTAGCTAACCTAGCTAACAGAGCTGCATTACCTGCGTTACCTGCCCCCAGAAATCTGAACAAGCTTACCTTTTTAAATATCTTGGTGATGAGACACAGTTTTTTTTTAGTTTAGTTTTCCATGGTAGTGCAGCTGAACTTATCTCATAAATGAAGTTCATTCAGTAAGTGGGAGAGTAGAAGCCGCTGTGTGAGTCAGCTGTGTGGGGTTCAGAGTGAGGGGCTTGGGGGAACCGGTCATAAGGACGCTGTGTGGAGCGGCTGTGTTTCGATTACCTCTCACTGATATAATTTATTACAAATAATTTCCCCATTCGTCAGTCTTTGGCATTTTCATTTATTTTTTATTAGTTGATAAAAAGTGTAATAAATTTCACCATAGTTTTTGTTTTCAAGTATTAATTTTCCTGTCTTGTTTTTGTCTTGAAAAATGGGTTGGCAACAAAGATTTTTCCTCATAGATTTTGTTAACAAAATTCACCAATTTGTCTTATTGACAATAAACAATAATGAACCAAAAAGAAGTTGTTTAAAATGTATGTCTAATGTTGTTGGAACCTTAATTGAATTACAATATTAAGAGGAAAAGTATACATACAATTGAAAGAAAGTTTTGGACCATGTGGGGCCGTGTCTAACCTGGATACAAGATAAGATATAAGGGGTGCATTCGGACCCTGTATGCCTCCATGCTCACTTATATCATATGCATGTTGAGCAGTCAATGATATTTCACCAGGTGGTATACTACCTAAAAGTTACCTATATAAGCTTTCTTTAGGTACAATGTGGAAAACGTTAATATACCCTCTTGTGGCAAAGGCTGAGTGTAATTTCCATCTTTTACAATTTACATATCTGCATTTTTTTGACGAGTTGCATGGCATCAATCCATATTTTTGAAAACAACAAAAGCATTTTCTGAGAATTTTCTGAAGGATTAATGAGAACATTCCTAAAATTCAACATAATCAGAAATAGCTTATGTCATAACTCATATCATAAGATCCCATAAACATTAACCTCATTTTATCATTGCAATTTCATGCACTCACAGTGGCAGTCACAGAAAAAAAATGAGTGCCATGACTGAATATAGCCTGTGTTTTTATTACAAGTTTACATAACAGTATTTTTTATCTTATCAATAAAATCTCCAAACCTTGAACCCCCCTAACCTCACATTATATATTAACTGTATTATGCTTAAATTTTAATGCCACTTTATTATGTCAGCTGCCTCATGTCCATAAACCATTATAATAAATCAATAACCTAAACCTTAAAACAAGCTAATAATTAATCTTATGTTGTAATAGTGCGTAATTGTAATTTCACTGGTCTTATTCGTGCATGTTTGTGTTTAAACCTATAGCTGCCTTCTTGGGCATGTGCTGTAGAGACCCAGCGGATTGGGACAGTGGACAAAGATACGTTCAGCTTTCTTTTGTCCTCTCCGGTGCATCCTCCTATCCGTTACCATCTATCTCCTGCCCACCAGCGACCCCTGTCCAGAGAGCATGCCTTTCAGCACCAGCACACTCTCCTGACTGAGTGTCACACCACACGCCTGCAGGCCGCAAGCCAGGTATTAGAAGATAGGCTTACACAATGACATGGAGAACTCCGATGTGAAATTGACTTTGAGTGTAGTAAAACATGATAAAGAGTAATAAACTTTGTTGAATAGCCCACCTTCATTTTTCCGCAGCTTTCCGAGATCCATCAATTTTGTGCAGTTTGTTCAAACGGGCATATATTTTGCCCCTGCAGATAAATAGCTTTTTCCACCGTTATTCAGGCTCAAAGTAGCTCCACAACTCATTGATAGAATCCAGAGAGCCCTGAAATTTAAAGCAAGGCATTAATAACTTTAAAAGTGCACAAGAACCTTATTAAAAAGACTGTTTACAACCTGGGTATTAAAATTTGATACCACAAGAGGAGAACACGCACAGAAACGCGGTGACCATTCAAATTGTTGACACGCCGCCACTGTGCTAAAATCTCAAAACGCTCGCTCTCGTGCTGTCTCCTGTTGTCTCCTGCTTTTTCTTATGGTGACAGTATGAATATTAGATTACTCATGTAGACTGTTAAATAAATTACAATAATTAACAATTTACAAAAAGGTATCAAAAATTATATAATTTTGGTATCGGTACCGAATTCAAAGTATTGTATCGATACTGGTATCAAAAATTTAAAAAAGGATAACCAGCCCTACCCATGACATGCTTTAACTGCAGTAATGTTAACTCTAATTCTGGAGAACCACAGTTCTGGACAGTTTATCACTTTATCAAAAAATTGTGATGCGTCTGATTGAAAATGTTTGGCAGATACAGAACCAAATGAAACATTTGATCAAAGGCTGAGTAACAAATTTTCATGTATTCACACTCCTTTTTTTACTGTTATGTAAATAATGTAATGTGTATTTTTGTCTTGCTGTACAAAACTAGCATTTATAAATATGTATTAAACAACAAACATTTGTAACATTCCAGTGACATGCCAACAAAAATAAACTATTATATTTATACTATTTATGCAAACTTTTTGTAAGAACTGTGTCAGATATTTATGAAACACATAAAGTCACAATTACAAACCCTGCAAAGGGCTTTTTTAAACAAATTTAAAACAAGGGATGCAGGCAGAGCAGCTGGCTCCCACTGGGATAGAGTGGGATGCTTACTGTTTTTCTGAGCTGGAATACTCACAAAGTTGATGACAGCCCGAAGTCCTTGTCTGACCACATTAGTCATAGGTCTTAAGTCATTATAAGTTATTTGGGCTTTTCACTTATTCTTTCGAACAAAAATGTTTTTTGACCATTTTGGGTTATTATTCTTTTGACAACTGAATATCTTTATTGCATTGCTATTCAAAATAAAAGAGTACCACTTTAGGGGCTGTTCTTCAACTCATGACTCCTGCAGCTGCATAACTTACGTAACTTACGTGTTTAATAGTTACTGAAAAGATACAGTACACGCAGTATAATAATTTGTAAGCCTGTAGTTTACTGTGTTAATGCTTTACCTGCTCTGGCCCGAGCTCTGTCTCATAAAGGGTTTGATAATTAACTAATCTATTGAATCAGTTGTGCAGAAGCAAAAATAAACTGTTTTGGTCCTGAAACACTGTGGCTGTTGCCACATATCACAAGGTCAATAAATATATGAAGGTAATATACAGTACCAGTCAAAAGTTTGGACACACTTCTTCTCATTCAATGTGTTTTCTTTATTTTTATTATATTTGTACATTGTAGATTTACTACTAAACATATTAAAGCTATACAGGAGCATATGCAGAAGTATTTTGATACTTTAGAAGTGCCTCATTTAGCTTTGAGGACAGATCTGCACACTCTTGGTATTTTAATCTCAGTGTCTTCATGAGGGAGAGTCACCTGGAATAGTTTTCTCAGCATCTTGAAGGAGTTCCTGGAGGTGCTGAATAATAGTTATTACTTTTCCTTCATGCTGTGAAGCTCCAGCTCATCCCAAATTATCTTAAATCACCATCTCAGTTACTCAGATTTAGGTCAGAGCATTGTGGAGGCCAAACACGTTTAATTTCATGTCTTTAATATTAATATACAGTGTAGAAAATAATTAAATAAAGAAATAAAAACACTTTGAATGAGAAGGTGTGTCCAAAATACAAACCTTTGACTGGTACTGTATACTATACATGTATCTGTCTGTTAATCCATACATTTATCAATCTATTCCAACACTTATATGGCTTACAGGATGTAAAAGAAAAGTTTTTTTTTTTTGCTGCTGGTATAATGTTACCAATTTATAGATCCAAAGTTTTTGCTTGAGTCAGTGACATTTAATATACATTTATTTTGTATTTAGGATGGAACCATGGTGCCTATGACTCTTTTCCACATGAAAGCACTGGCTGATCTGAGTGAAGCTCCACTGCTGGTGCACGTGTATGGAGCGTATGGCCTGGATCTCAACATGTCTTTCAGCCCAGAAAAGAGATTGCTTTTGGAAGACAACTGGACTTTGGCATATTGCCACGTCAGGTAGAGAAATACATTATTAATATACATCCATTCCTGCAGTTCAGGCATGCAATACATTCCAATGTAAAGGGGGTAAATGACAACAATGATAATTGCAGTGTTAATAAATCAAACCTCATCAAATAAAAATAAAATATTGTTCTAGTAGTGTCAGGTTTGCACAGGGAGGATGTGGAGAGCAGACGAAAATTTGAGTAATTTATTTACAAACAGGAAAAATAAAACTTGACTGTCAACCTGACTGATGTAAAAAAAAAAAACGCTCAAGAACCAACAAACAAATGCTAAAACAAAGGTGTTATATACAGTGCCTTGCATCAAACATAAAGAAATGAGATTGTAAGTGTTTGTGAAGAATCAACAGCAAATGGGACACAATCGTGAATTGGAACGAAATTTATTGGATATTTTAAACTTTTTTTTAGAAATAAAATTTTTATTTGTATCCAAATCCGGCATTGAACTTCTCTGCAACAGTATCTCGGACCTCGGAGACTATCACAGAGCAGGTGTATTTATACAGAGACTTTATTACACACAGGTGGATTCTATTTATCATCATCAGTCATTTAGATCAACATTGGATCATTCAGAGATCTTCTGAACTTCTGGAGTGAGTTTGCTGCCGAGTAATATTGCACACCTCACTTTTCAGTTTTTTATTTCTAAAAAAAAGTTTAAAATGTCCCATAAAGGTCGTTCCACTTCACGATTGTGTCCCACTTGTTGTTGATTTCTTCACAAAAAATTACACTTTCATATCTTTTTTTTTTTAAGCCTAAAATGTGGCAAAAGTTTGAAAAGTTCAACAGGGCTGAATACTTTTGCAAGGCACTGTATACACAGAAGAGGACAGGAAACACCTGGGGACAGGTAACGAGGGGGCAGAGCTACAAATTAGATTAGATTAGATTAGAAATACGTTATTGATTACAGAGGGAAATTGCATTTATTACATTAACAACCATTTATGTCAAATAATAATCATTCAATAATAATTTACCACAAAAGAGAAAATTGCAATATGTAAAAATTGACACATGTGAGAGCACTGAAGACAAGGGCAGAGACAAGGAGAACACAAAGCCACGTAAAAGAAAGCACTTGGCTAGGAAAACAGACAGGCACAGTAAAAGATAAAAACACAGAGATAGAACAGGACAGACAGAAAACAGTATTTTAATATATTATAGATAGTAGTTTACAGGTATAGTTTTCTAGAACCCTGCAGGAAGCTGAATTATCTTTTAAATTAAAATAATGTAAGAACTCTTGTGTTTTTCTATGTGATGTGTATCTGGACAGGGGTGGTGGAGAGTGTGGCGTCTCCTGGCACCGTGCAGGCTGTTTACAGCAGAAGATGAAAGGAGTAGAAGATCTCAGTGCCTGTATTCACACTCTGTTCCAGTCAGGAGTGTCTCAGCCTGCACTCACCGCCCTCACTGCTCGCAGTGCTGGAGCTGTGCTGGCCGGAGCTCTGTGCAATAAAAACCCTCACCTCCTCACAGCCGTTCACCTGCAGGTTGGACCACTACTAGTTGAGCTGATATTTGAAAGAAATGATGCATAGATTTTTTTTTTATTAATTGTTCTTTCTAGGCACCTTTTGTAGATGTTCTCGGCACCATGCAGGACCCCTCCCTGCCACTGACTATAGAGGAGAGAGGGGAGTGGGGTGATCCCCTCACAAACCCACAAGACAGAGACAACATTGCCTCATACTGTCCCTGTCATAACATTGTTCCTCAGGTAAGAGCGTGCCATATTGTAATATTGCCAACATCTTTTAATATGGTGAACGATATTGGATAAACGAAAAATCTGATAAAATGTTTGTATTCTTTTGTTTATATCTCAGTTAGGGGTGTGCTGAATCATAACTTATGCAATAATAAAATCTAATTTTCATTTTGTTGTTGCAGTAGTGTATTCTTGAAATTGTAATTCAGTGTTTTGTCATATCGCAAATATCTTGAAATATTATGATATTATTTTAGGGCCATATCGCCCACCTCTATCTTCAGATAAATCACACTGATATACTGTATCTTACAGGGGTTGGACAGTAAAACTGAAACACCTGTCATTTTATTGTAGGAGGTTTCATGGCTAAATTGGAGCAGCCTGGTGGTCAATCTTCATTAATTGCACATTGCATCAGTAAGAGCAGAGTGTGAAGGTTCAATTAGCAGGGTAAGAGTACAGTTTTGCTCAAAATATTGCAATGCACACAACATTATGGGTGACATACCAGAGTTCAAAAGAGGACAAATTGTTGGTGCACGTCTTGCTGGCGCATCCGTGACCAAGACAGCAAGTCTTTGTGACGTATCAAGAGCCACGGAATCCAGGGTAATGTCAGCATACCAGCAAGAAGGACGAACCACATCCAACAGGATTAACTGTGGACGCTGTAAGAGGAAGCTGTCTGAAAGGGATGTTCGTGTGCTAACAAGGATTATATAAAAAAAAACATAAAACCACGGCTGCCCAAATCACGGCAGAATTCAATGTGCACCTCAACTCTCCTGTTTCCACCAGAACTGTCCGTCACCACAATAAATTATTGTGTTCTAAAACCAGGTGTTTCAGTTTCATTGTCCAACCCCTGTATGTCACTATTGCATCATACTCACTCAATAAGTTAGGGATTTTAAAATCGATCCAATCAGATGTCTATGTTCACGCACGGTTAAAATAGTTTTTTTTTTTTAATTATTAGAATCTTTTATTTTTTTAATGATGTTTGTGTCACAATAGGTAAAATGTCTGAACATAATCTGTGTATTGTCGTGTCTGTGTGCTCCAGCTCTATCCATCCATGCTGATCACTGCTTACTCAGGAGACAGCAGAGTGCCTCTGTCAGGGGTGCTGAAGTATGTGGAGAGACTCAAGAAGGCCATTCAAACCCACACCAGCAGCAGCAGCAGGCTTCCTATTAAAGGTTAGTCCTCACCATTCTTTGCTTGGTAAAATGAGTTTGGATGTACAGCTCTGGAAAAAAATAAGAGACCACTTCAGTTTCTAAATCAGTTTCTCTAATTTTGCTATTTATAGGTATAAATAGTCACACCCATGATTAATTAAGAGCACCCTCACAATACCAAAGACACTAAATCAAACTACGGGAAACGCTATTGACCGGTGTGCTATAAATTCCTAAAATAAGGCCCATTATGGTGTAACTCAAAGTAAGTAGTAAATCCAATTTGATTTAAATCGAATATAACTTTTAATATTTGAGTTGAAGCTGCTAATATTTTACATTAATTATTTAAAACCCAAGTTAAACAGAGCTAATATGTTTTATTTATTTTTAATAAGTATTAAAAACCGTTTGACTGCTTGAGAAAATGAACCTGGAGGTCACTGGCTGTAATCCCAACCCTCTCAAACATCAACCAGTGGTATTTAAGAGAAGCCCTTCTAGCTTTTCCTCGGGAGAGGAGAGCTAAGATACGAAAACAGGTTATTTGTTAGCAGCCTCTTCTCTGTATCAAGTAGAGGTGACCTTGTGTGTGAGCTGCAGTGTGAGATATGGTGTCAGCACATCCCAGCCCAGATCCCCTCAGAGTCCCAATCCCTCTGCTTCTCTGTGTCTCCTTAATTAACACACACACATACACACACACACAGTAAGATGAACACTAAACGAAAGTCTCCCCCTCCCTCTAATCTCTCACTCTCCTTCTTTAGGAGATAAAGTGCTGATCACACACACCAGCAGCTGGGGGTGATTAGCATGTTTATAAGATAGCGTATCGGGCCGGGAGATAAGGAACAATACACCGGGCCGAGCCAAGGTCAGGAGCAGGCTTGTGAAACACACGGCCCAGAGTGAGCCAGGCTGATAGAGGAAGACACCGGCCGATAAAAGGCAGGAGACGGAGGAGTTTTGAGGATTAGTGGCGTGATATTTGCACACTGCCTCACTTCAGAGCAGGACACAAGCCAGCATGGTCTGGGTATAGATTCAGAAGTCATGTTCTTGATGTGCTAAACAGTATGGGTCAGAGCCAAGCTCTGTTCAGATGTGATTTCCATGCAATCTCACTGGCTTCACCAGTTTTGCCCTGGAAAAATGTAGAGCTGCAACTGAACGAAAAAATGTGGCCAAAACTGGACAAAAAGAAACTTTTTGAAGAAGGCTGAACATGTTTCTTCATAGGTATTCATTACGTTCATTACACTTGAAATAAATGATATATTTTATATAAATAATATTTATATAAATAATGTTTATATAAATAAAATCAGGACCATTTGCTGTGATTAATTCAGATTAATCACATTTTCCTTCTTAATACTGAAATTTTAATTGTTGAAATTATGATGTAAAATAAATGAATCAATGTAAGATAATCATAGTGGGATTTTATATTTATATTCTGATTTGTTTATTTGTATTTTTTACATCCATTTGAACACAGATCGTCATTTGTGAACTACCTGTTGAATTCCACAGCATCAATGCAAAAAATTCAAAATGGAGAAGAAATGTCCTCATGGATAATTTTTTTATGTGCATTAAAGCATTAATACTGACAGCAATAAATTAAATGTATAAGAATATGATAGATACAGAGATCGGTAGCTACACTGAGTTAACATAATGTAGAAATAATAGCTATAGCTAACAGTGTAAAATGTCTATTCAGTCTTTTTTAAATCTCACATTTAGCTAGCTCACTACCTCAGCAGTGCTATTTTAGTCATAAAATGTACCATAGCAGTGTATTCTAATTGTAAATTCACCACAGTAGAACACCTTAAGTCTAGTTTGGCTTAGCATTGGCTACATTGAATTTTACCCTCAGAGATGCAGTCAGTCTTTTGGTAAACAAATAGATTCTAGCTAAAGCTAAATTAGCTTAACTAACATTTCTATCAAGCTTAGCCTGCCCAGTACAGCTTGTGTCTCTTAGCTTAAAAACAGCTAAAAAAAATTATTAATTATAATCCGTTGTGCCTTATTCTAGCAGTTAATCGGCAGTAAAGCCACACTGCTGAAGTACATTCACATTAAGTGGCAAAAAAAATCAAGTAATTAACTCTTGATAAGTTCAGCACAGCTGTTAACTGAAAGCTATTCCAGGTGACTCTGCTTTATAAAGCTGGTAAAGATGTTCAAATCTGTCATCTAAGCAAGGGGGGCTACTTTGAAGAATCTTAGATATAAAAGACATTGGTTTAGTTTTTTTTTACTTTTGTTTAATTTAATTTAATGTTTTTTTCTTGATATTTTGGATGACTGTATTATTAATATATAATGCAGAACATTTAAAATAATAAAAAATACTAAATTTAAGGTTTAAAAACTGAAATTAACAGTTGTGCTGTTTCACATTCCAGTTTATATTATTTGCTCTGTGGTCAATATGTAATTGGTAATGTTCCTGTTCTCTCTGATCAGGTAATGTTCCCACCATCATGCTGGATCTGCAGCCAGGGAATGATCACTTTGGTCCTGAAGACTTTGACCAGTCCGTGAGTGAGGTGATGTATTAAGGGTGATCATTTCACTCTCTTTTCAGCACTGGTAGCTTTTACAATAACACCAGCTTCTTTACTATTAGGCAAATTATTTATTTAACATAACTTAAAGGCCTTTTTAATCCTCTTAACATATGTATGTGTTTCTCATTTTGGACCTAAAACACATTATTAAGTAAAACCTTAATAATAAAGAGCAGCTGCATAGTAAAACTCAGCTCATAAACAGTGAATCTTTTCTGTAATGGCCACATGTAAGGCAATAAGCTATAAAGCCTGTAAACTTGTCAGCAGTGACGTGCCATGAGGTAGCAATGAACCATGACACAGGATTATACTGTACTATTAGATAACATCTCATGCTTAGAGGTTAACCTTTATGCTCCTTTAAATGTAGTAAATGTAGTATCTGTGCATAATATTGATTTTCTTCTTCTTTTTTTTTCTTCCAGACTGCTCAACAGTTAGCATTTTTCTACACAGTACTGGGGTTGGAATATAATGGATCTCAACAGAAAATGAGAGGAAAAAGAAAAAGAACTATCAAGTAAATCACAGAAATTCTGTTAATGATACTTGCAAACCTCCATCACCATCAAAAATCCCTCACCTTCCACCAAAACTAAAACCAAGTTTTTGTTTATAAATGAAATATCCTAAAATGTATTATTGTTTTGCTTTTTTTAAAAGCAATTTCAGAACCATAGTTTAAATAATATTTATTTATATGTATTTTCGCACTGTAGGGCCTTTTAATTTCGTAATCTACACAGATTTCTCTCCTAAAACTGTTTATTGTTCCGTTTATTTACTGAGGAACACCGAGTGTTCCGGTAAGCCAGGGTGACATTATCTAGTGGTTCGTCCCACGTAGCTTGTTTTAACATGGTAAATGCGCAGGCTATAGTCCTATATACTCAACTTTCAATGGCAAAAGAGCGAGCCGGTTAGCCGATAATGCTAATGCTGCTTCAGCAGTGCTAGTCGGGGTTAGCAGCAGGCTACAGGCTGATAATACCTCTGAACGGTGGAAGAGCTAGTGTTTAGTACGGTTAGCAACTTATACTAATGCAGCTTTATACTTCAGCGGCGTGGATATACTGCTCCTTACAACCTGGCTGGAAAAATGAAAACATAAGGCGTATCAGATTATAAGGTGCACTGACGCTTTTTGGGAAAATGCGCCTTAAAGTGTGAAACATATGGTAAATGGTTGTTCTCATAAGGAAGGGGCCCCATCGTTTCTAAATGCACCCTCCAGTGAGCAGGACAATGCTTGTCCACATACTGCTGTCACATACTACCACATACAGCTTACCTTGAAGACACAGGTACTATACCATGGCCAGCCACATCTCCAGACCTATACCTGATAAAAAAAAATATGTGGGATTCTAGTGGACTCTGTGGACATGTAACACTCAGCACTCTTCACTACTGCAAGATCTGCAGAAAATGTATAAGATTGTTGAAGCTGCATGGGATGGATTATTGCAGAACAACATTAGGAACCTCTACAACTCTCAACATGCAAAGATGTCGGAGATGTTCCATTACACAAGCGTTACATACAACCTCTGTATGTGTAGCTCAGTAAATATAACCAAGTAGTGGTCGTATCAGTCGATTTGTCTTCCTGGTAACATTTATCTTCCTTTCAATTTGCATTGTAATCTAACATTTACCTCTAGGAACAGATGTATTTTTGCGACTATTTCTTTGACGTTGAATGCAATTTTGGTTGCTGAATATTTAGTGCATGCATAGTGCTGATATTTGATATCCATAGTTTTTTTTTTTACAAAAAACAAACACGAATTCAATCCATCTGCAGTTTAATTAAAACATTCAACATTTTTCTAAGCAAAGGAAATCAGATGGGTCTTAAACAGGTGATATCTTTGCTGCTACATTGTCAGCACTTGTACAGAATGTCCAGAGCACTCAGGTAGCAGGCCTTCTCAGAAACGTAACACTGGGCTGCATGGTCAGTATGAAAGCGGTTACTAGTGGAGTATTCCAGCAGAAGTCCCTGCCCCTTGGAGGTTGTGATTTTGGACTTGGGGAAGCTGCTCGGAGCATTAGGGAGTGTACTGTGGTGAAGAGTGAGGCGATCTGGCAGCTCTTTAAATACAGAGAGGTCCATTTCTGCATTTTCTCCAAAGTTAAGGACCACCAAGAAGGCTCGGTCCTGTCCGTCCAGCTCGCGTAAGAAAGCAAACACGTTGTTATCGGCCCAGACATAGCAGAGCCATCCCCGAGCCAGTGCTACTTCCCTCTCTCTGATGAGATTCAAAGCTCTGTACTGCTCCAGCACAGAGAACGGGTCACCCTGCTGGATCTGCAGACACAAATTCAGGAATAATTCTGGTTAATTTTACAGTATTAAACCCTATTAGAACTACTTAAATATATTGGAATTGAAGCAAAGAAGATTTGAGTAGTATAAGAGTAAGTAGTACATCTACATACCTCTACGTTGACTGTTTGGTACTTTGGACCAATGTCTAACCAGGTGCCGTTCTTACTGTCACTGAAACCGGCGTTGGTACTATTACTCCACTGCATGGGCGTTCTTGAAGGATCTCTGCTGTTATTCTAGACGAGAACAACATTTTAGTAAAAACTACTGAAAGAATGTATCATGAATGTATTGTGTCTATTTTTTTATCAAACAAGCCTACAAAATACAGTGTAATTTTTTATTTTGGTGTGTGGCATTGACTCCTATCTCATAGCATTATCACTTACTGGGTCGAACTTTCCAAAAGGATCCTGGGTAACGGATACATTGACGTTTTCCATGCCGATCTCCTCTCCGTAATATGTAGTTGGTGTTCCTGGCAGTGTTAACAGTAGCATATTGATGACTTTGACGTATTCCTCACCAGCTCTGTCGCTCATGCGTGGCTTGTCATGATTCCCCACCTGCACAGAAATTTCACATGTAAAGCATGGTAAAGCACTTAGTACAAGGGTTGTCACGATACCAGAATTTTGACTTTGGTACCAAAACCAACTGTCGTATCAAGACAAAAACAACAATAAAATTGTCTGAACATGAAGTAATTTCTGCCATGCATGTAATACTTTCTGTCTAACTGCTGTATTAGATATTTAAATCCTGGTTTTCTCAACTGTACATACAGGCACTTGGTTCATACAGATATACAGCATTGAGCTACAGATGTATCATATTTTCTGGGTTTGTTTAGCATCAGTTTTCACAATGTGAATAATTTTTTAATTAAGTGAATCAAATCGTGCTAATTTGACTCATTTGAAGCTAGTAACTGAGCTATATAGCTACAGGATTGAAAGAATCGAACGCTAAAGAACCGAATCGTTTGGTGCATCATGCAACTCTACTTAGTACAGAAGCTTTTAGAAATACTGACACCACTGAAAACGGCAAATATAAAACTATTGCAAATTAAAAGCTTGTTTTGGTTATTTAAGGGTGCCAATAATTCTAGAGAACATGTTATTGTACCAGGTCCCATACCCCTCCCCCAACACCTCCCACCAATACGATGCCAGCAGGAGAGCCAATAAATGCCAGATTTCATAAGTGTTGCTAAATGCTTCATTTCACATATTTACAAGCTGTGATTTTTAGCTGAAAGATATGGGCTGTACAGGACTAGGGTAGTAATGTTAGCTGAATTAATTTAGCCTTAGCATTTGTTTTGTTTACCAAAAAAGTGTCTACTGTGATCTACTGTGGCTTTCTATGGTCTCCATATGGCTTTAATTCTAATGGAGTAATGTACGTTACACTACAAAAAAAAAACTCAACTGAAAAATATTAATTTAGCTAGTTTAAACTACCTTTTCTCTTCTCTCCTCTCCCTGTCTTCCTTATTTCTCTCGTTGTTTCAAGGTAAATGCACCCTAGTTTTGTAAATGTAATTCATGGTATTTCAAAATTCTGCAAAACTGTACAGTGTTGTGCAAATGTTTTAGGCATCTTTGAGAATTTCAGTAAAGATTAAGTGTCTTATCTGTGAAGTACGTCTTTATTAGCTCAGAAAAACACCAGTATTACAATAAATACAAAAGCAGTGCTTTATTATCACTGTTTTTCTTAAAGCATCTCCTAATCTCTCCTCATCTGAGTTTAATAGAGTGATTTCTAATTCTCATCATATCATCACCTGGTTTGGTAAATTGGTAAATTTGGTAAATCATGTGAGCTGCTGATGGAACTGAACATAATATACACATGCTGGCTGAGGAGCATCCAGGAGAAATCTGGAACTATTACACTTTGTTCTTCAGCTTGGCTCACAGGATATAACATATAACAAAAATCCATAAATTTATGTTTATTTGCATCTGTTTAAAAATCTGATTTGGTGTTTTTTTTTCAGGTAAAAACACTCATATTGCTGAGATAAATGGATTAGTGTAATTTGCTGAGGTGCCTAAAACTTATGCACAGTACTGTACATAGCAGAAATATGTAGTTTGGTAACTCACCACCCAGTTTGGCCATTTTCCCTTCGGCATGTTTGACATCCACAGTTCGACTAGTTCTTTGGCTCTGAACCCAGACAGACCCTCAGGAAGGTCCAGCAGATAGAAGTTAAAGGGGAAGTCAGCCTCTTTGACGAAATCAGTTCCATAATACATCATGGTCTTTTCAATTTCTTCATAGTCGTAACTCTCAGTCACCATGAATCTGCATCAGAAAAGAACATGTACTGTAGTTTATGCTAAAATAGGAGAAGTTAAAGTTAAAAGGATGTCTCTTGCAGATCTTTAGGGGGCAAAATTAATACCTGTATCGCCCTGGTTCTCTGCTGTATTCATCCAGATCTACTCTCCATCCTCTGAGAATGTCATGCAGACCCACTTGAGTGTATGTGTAGTCGTGATACAGCTCAAACTCTGTGTTCACAGTCTCCTGTAATGCAGAACATGTTGAGAATATTATATTTCTTCATCTAAGTTCCATCACTTTCACACTCCTCTTAGCAATCATTGCTGGCTGATTTTAAGTGTCCCTTATAGTTAAAAAACACAGTTGTCTAGCTTGTTTAGAGTGATCAAGCTTCTAGTTTCACCAGTTCCACCATCAAACTATTTCTACTTTTGGCTTGTTCTGTTTTAGTCCTCTTTTTCTTTTGAAATGGTCACAACCTTGGGTGTGTGAAGCATCTCAGCAACTTCATAAATGTACATGTCATTTATTATACTAATACCCAAAAAGAAACGCAAATAGAAAAAAAAAACGTATGTCCTATGTAACTGTTGTGAACTATTGTTTATGTATTTATCCTAATAGAAAGAAGGCATGTGTCTAATGTCAGAAGTGTAAGTGTCTGCCTGGTCAGCACTATTCATGTTCTTGTTTGCACTGCTCAGCTCTCCTGTTCCTTACACAGCATTAGGATAATTGGAGTGACTGGCTGTTAAAATCCACAGAAATATGCACCAGTAATCTCCAAACCATGCTGTGAGAACAAAGTCTCAACAATGGCATTCCTCTCTGACTCTTTAAAGTGGTAATGCAGTCATGCCACCAGGAATTATATGAAATGAAAAAAGGCAATGGAATGTTCTAAAGTCTAATTTACAGAAACTATACTGTACTTAAACTCAATCTCATTAAGAGAAAGCTTGCCACTAGGCCTGTCACGATATCTATTTGTGAACTGTTTATACTACTATATATGTTGTTTTTGTCATTTTAAGACCATTTAAGACACTTATACAAAGAATATTCAGTCATTCCAACTGAAACAGTTTTTGTCTTTTAAATATTCTATATTAATAAAATAAAACCAGTTTTTAAATAGTTAAATTGTCCTTGCTAAGAAAAAAATCTATTGAGGTCAGTCCATATGTTGTAAGATAACATATTTATCATGACAGGCCTACTTGCCGCTTAGTCTTGAATATGGTTGAATATAGTAACCAGAGGTGGAAAGTAATTAATTACATTTACTTAAGTTACTGTAACTGAGTAGATTTTATGAGTAATTTGTAATTTTTAAAGTAGTTTTTAAAATAGGTCATTTTACTTTTACTCAAGTACATTTTGACACAAGTAATTTACTTTGCTACATTGGAAAACTCCCTATTACTGAGTAAAAAATAAAATGCTGGGGAAAAAAAAAATTTGTCTGAATTAAAAAACATTGGCACGGATGCTCGCGCGTGGAATAACGAGGCCATAACCTCCTCATGCAATACAAAATGTGCCTGCCCCACCAGACAGGGGAAACTTCAAACTTGAGAAAGCACATGGTGGTAAGTATTTTTATCATTAAAACATAAAATAGCAGTTAAAACATAGCAATGGCAAGTTAAAAAACAATAATGAACTGTAAAACTATAAAATTACAGTTTATAGTCACCTATATGACCATAACCTTTTCATAGTAAAAAAAAAAATGGATCATAGAAACCTATGCCACTTGTTTTATGGGGTGGTCTGAACAAATACTGTCTGAAAGGTCCAAATTATTATGTGGAATAATAGTTAATTTAAAACGATTTAATTTATGATTTATGATTTGTTTTTTTGTACTTTTAATTATTTTTTTACATCAAATAATTAAAAGTAACTATGTTACTTTTACTCAAAGTACATTTTAAATGGAGTACTTTTTACTTTTATTTGAGTAGATTTTTAGATGGGTACTTTTACTTTTACTTGAGTAGAATTTTAGCAAAGTTAAGGTACTTTTACTTAATTACAATTTTTCAGTACTTTTTCCACCTCTGATAGTAACTCATCACACAGGACATGTGAAACTTACGGGAGGCTGATTAGGGTCAACCTGGGGTTCATTCCTTAAATGCGTAGCTTCAAGCATGTGCTTGATTGCATCCATGCGGAAGCCATCCACCCCCTTCTTCAACCAGAAATGGATTATATCCTGTTGGAGTAAAGGGATATAGTGATCATAGGTCATGCTGTGGCACACAGACATTGCTGCAATGTTTCTACTATTGGTGTTACATACTATTGGTGTCACAACAATATTCTGTGATTAATTGCGATTAATCGCTCTTCTTCTTCTTAAGACGCAAGTTTTTATAGAGAATGTTTAAATCTAAATAAAAGAGTGAAGATAAGAAATGTGTCAATTAAAATACTAGTATATACTTGTATGTTTGAGGGGAGATAAAGCCAACGTGGGGTGCTGGAATAAAGAATGCATGATAAATTCGATAGGAATTTTTTTTTTCTACACTATTGTAAACCACTAATCTCAGCTTGGTTGTAAGAATTTCGGAATTAGAATTTAATTTATAGTATAAAAGGGTGTTTTCACACCTGTAGTTGGATTCTATGGTACAGATTAATTTACTTGGAGCATTTTCCCCCTCTGTTCACACACAAAATGCACACAATTAACCACACAAGCACATTGCCTCCTCTGATTGGTCAGAGCTGTCTGGCGTGGGAGCAAGAAAGTAAATATAGCGAGAAGATTCTGTTTTCCAGCTTTAACACAGAATGCTGTTTTCAAACACAGTGTTTTTTTTATGGAACGTGGAGCGCAGATATATTAAAGTTGTGCAGCTGTGAGCATTAATCTCTGCACATACCGCATTCCTAGTGTGTAAACAGCATGGAGCAGCAGAGACAGTGTTTGTTCATAGCAGAATATTATCTGCCTAATATATCAGATTAAACATCGTATCAGCTGTTTAGCTCAATTAAAAAGCAGTCATTTTGATAGCTGGTTTGGATCGAGACCAGATCACATTCTCACCACAAGCTAACCACTCGAAAAAATACAAATCTGCGTGTTGGCCGGGGGCAAGGCAGATTATGGCTGAAGTTGGGGTCAAACTTAGTGGCATAATTTATTGTAAAAAAAAAATAATAACTCGATAATTTTGTTCTCTTTTTCCTGCAGGAATATGACAATACCATGTCAGTTTCCCCATCACGTGATTGGTCAGATCAACATGCGGACATAGGAGACATTAAGGCACCGACTGAGAGAGGGTGGGAAGAGGGCAAAAAAAGCGACATTGGGAAAAAACTGTCAGAGCACAACGACAGGGAGGCGGAGAGACAGCGAGACACTGAAGGAAAAAAGCGGCTCCCAAGTAGGATCCTAAAACGGCTCCCATTGTGGAGCCAGTTCCAATCATTCACTTCAAAAGAGCCAGATCGTTCGCGAACGACATCACTACTTCCAGTGTCATCTGTGCTCAATGTTCACCAAACAGTCAAAAATGTATGATGTACTCTAAAGCCCTGTATCATCTCTGACTGCACTATGAATAGTTGGCAGCTGTGATGCTTATATCAGTCTGAAATGTAGAGGTGAGTCAAGGGTCCAGTTACTCCAGTACACTTGACCCTCCTTGTGTCTGCCATCTTTGAGAAGTTTGGCAGGTGGTGATGTCAAGCTCGGGCCACGGGCACAATGCCCAGGTGAGAGTAGCGGTATGCCAGCGAGCCGGATAAAGAGGCTACTGTGACTTGTTCCCACTTAAAATGCACCTGGGAAGATCACAGCCTGCAGGGCATTACGCAACATGCACTCGTCCATTCATCCACCCACTGCGCCGCGCTGCCAGCTCTCTCGCTCACTCTGCCACCTCGTCTTTCTCACCGGCAGAACATCATGATGCCATCTTCAGTAATCTCACCCTCATCTTCACCATCCTACACTGATTACGCCCTCACAGTGGACCAAAAAGGCAAGGTTACATTTCCTTTCAACTTCAACTTTTAGCATCTTAGATGCTTTATTGCTGGACTGCTGATACTTGGGGGGGTGGGGGGGGTGACTGGACTATGTATTAAAGGTAAAGTATGAAAAATTGTGAACCTATGAAGTGCTTCTATGATAGGTGTACTCGAGACAATGGCCAGTAAGTATGTGAATAAGCTGGCAATGGACCATCCGTGTGTATACATGTGTGTATGTTAGATTACCGTCATCTCCTTTATGACGTCAGGGTTGCGGAAGTTGAGATCTGGCTGTTCTTTCAGGAACTGGTGGAAGTAGCACTGCCCCCTGATTGGGTCGTATGTCCAGGTGGAGTTCCCAAACACACTCACCTGAGTAAAGAATAAAGCAACGAAATGACTGCAACTTTTCTATGTTACTGTTTATGCAAAATGCAAAAATGTCTCAGTTTCCTCAGTTCATAATATACAGCTCTGAAAAACATAGGAGACCACTTCATATTCATAAAGATTTAAGGGTTCAGAAATCAATATTTGGTGGAATAACCCTGGTTTTTAATCACAGCGTTCATGCATCTTGGCATGTTTTCCTCCACCAGTCTTACACACTGCTTTTGGATAATTTTATGCCTTTACTCCTGGTGCAAAAATCCAAGCAGGTCAGCTTGGTTGGATGACTTGTGATCATCCATTTTCCTTTTGATTATATTCCAGAGGTTTTCAATTTGGTAAAATCAAAGAAACTCATCATTTTAAGTGGTCTCTTATTTCTTTCCAGAGTTGTAAATGTCTTATAACATACAGCTAAATAATGCAAAAATCCTAGTCGTATTTTGGGTGCTGTGCTTGCACGGATTTCTTCATAAATGCGGGGTATAATTGCTAATTGTCTCTTCATGTTTAAAAGTGGGACTTTATCCATAAAAAAGTCATGTTGACTGTTATGAATATTTCATATTAAATCTTTAAAAAATGGCCAGCCTCTTTATTTAAAACATCTATGTTAAAGGTCTCTGTTAAAGCCGTGATGCTTGCCACAGGGGGTGTTACTAAATACCACATTTTTCCTTTGTTCCTTTTCACCTTTTTTTTTAGCAAATATAGAATATTAAATAAATGTCTCTAATTTCTGCATTTTCAGCTGCTAATTCTGAAGATAAATGACGCAACAAACATGGCTCAAATCTACCCCTTTGTGCTATCATACCCAGTTGTTAGGCGGTATGCCCTCAGTGCAGTTAACCCAGATGTAGAAGTCAGAGTAGTAATCTGTGCGGTTGCGGCTGAGCTGGAACCAGGCGTGTTTATCGCTGGTGTG
This sequence comes from Astyanax mexicanus, assembly GCF_023375975.1. NCBI lineage: Eukaryota > Metazoa > Chordata > Actinopteri > Characiformes > Acestrorhamphidae > Astyanax > Astyanax mexicanus. Next base: position 22,212,154 of record NC_064414.1, read on the forward strand.
GTTGGGGATATAGTCCATAATCAGCTTGAGCCCTGCGACAAACAGAGAACACAATTGAAAAATGCAGTTATAACATAAGCAGGAGAACTGAATCTGGGTCCTCATGCATTGTGAATATGGATGTGATTTCTTCCAGAGTTGCTTATCTGTGGACAATTCTAGCATTACATCAATTCTGAGGTATTTCATTTTTAGGTATAGGCATTTGTTGTGTGCAGTTTTTCTTTGGTGTTTACAAGTTTATATCAACATTGTGACTATATCATTGTGACATGCATTAGACATCAAATAATGCAAAGAAAACAATTTTATTTTCATAAAGTTTTAAGAGTATAAAAATCAATATTTGGAGGATTATCCCTGGTTTTAAATCACAGTTTTCATGCATCTTGACATGTTCTCCTCCACCAGTCTTACACACTGCTTTTGGATAACTTTATGCCACTACTGGTGCAAAAATTCAAACAGTTCAGCTTGGTTTGATGGCTTGTGATCAACCATCTTCCTCTTAATTATATTCCAGAGCTTTTCAACTTGGTAAAATCAAAGAAACTCATTATTTTTAAGTGGTCTCTTTTTTTTCCCAGAGCTGTATATATTGTGATATCAGTTATGGACATATCATCCAGCCCTACTATCCCATAACTTTAGCACATAATTGTATACAGCATAAAGTATTCTTGAGATTGATTTAAGTTGATGTGGTGATGTTAAAGTACATGCTTTGGTATGCTCACCCATGCTATGCATGCTGGCCAAAAGGTCATCAAAATCTTCCATCGTTCCAAAGAGAGGATCCACTCTTCTGAAGTCTTCCACATCGTAGCCAAAGTCAGCCATGGGGGACTTATAGAAAGGGCTGATCCAGACTGCTTTGATGTTCAGGTACTGGAAATGGCTCAGTTTTTCCTTAATACCTGCAAACAAGTTAGCAACAAGTTTGTAAGCGACACTTTATTGAGTGGCACGATGGCTTAGTGGTTAGAACATTTGCCTACAAGCATGGAGGTCTTGGGTTTAAGTCCCTGTCTGGGTGGAGTTCTTGTGTCCCTTTGGCTTTCCTCTGGGAACCCTGCCCGATGCATCCTGTGGGTGGACGGTCATTTCTGGTTGAGAGTATGCTGTGCGTGATTGGCTGCTGCTTCTCACCGGTGTGTGGATGAGTGCTGGTCTAGAAAGGCGCTATATTCTTAACTCTATTCTTAACATTTTTAGTGTTATGATAGGTTTAGATTTAAGGTTAGGCTTGCATTGCATTTCATAATAAACTATATTCAGTTGAGTGTTGGTTGAATGCTAGGTGCTCATCTAAGAGGCATCTACAATAAAACATCCAACTAAAGTGATCCCAAAGGTTGAGTTAGCATATTGTCTTCAGTCTAAAACACCCTGTTAAGCTAAGATCTTTTTTTTCATCTTTTTAAAACATTTTTATTGCTGTTCCAGCCTTGATTATATATGTTTAGTGTCCAAGCTGTTTGAAAGTGTATTTTTATTGCCAGCCCACACCTTAATAACAGTCCATTTAGTGCATTTTATGGCATCCACAGTCAGAATTTGAACCATAATCTGATGACAATCTTGGTAGTTTGCCACTGATAACAAAAGGTCAGCAGAAAAGTGAATAGCGCAGTCCATGTGCGCATGTGGACATCAACACAGACACCTGTTGCTCAAGTTTATAGACTCACCTGACCATTTAAAGACTGATGTCTATATTTTCAGTTTGCAATATGTTTTTACAACAGCACTTTGACCAGTAATCATTATTCTGTGGCATTGAGCCCACAAAACACTCCATATTATTTCTAGTACAAGTCAGTGTACAATCAAAATTATTATGAAGCTGTTATTTTAAAGCAAATCTGCAAAAAAAAATTGATTTAACAGGAATGATGGAGTGTGGAAGATCAACTGCTAAATAGAACCGCTCATTCCTGATTGACTGGAAGATAGGTGCACTATTCTACTGTGCAGCCAAACCTGCATATAAGATAGTTAGCTAGCTGTTGATGGCTGTGTATTTCTTCCTGTGGGGTAGCAGAATGTACTAGTTTGAACATGCTAGCTTAGTTTTAGCAACATACCTTTAGTGAATTAAGTACAAATAGCTCATTTTATAGCATATTAGTTTCTAAACTGTCATATTAGTATCGATATCAGAGACTAACAAGTTATTAAGCTATCTATAATAGAGATAGTATATCTGCATTGTCTAATTAAACAGCCATCTCTGTGTTGCCAATGATACAAATACCCAGACAAAATATTCATGGGGGGATGTAATGTGGTTCTGGGTGGTTCCAGTTGGCTATGGGCTCTGGGTTTGTATGTGTTGTTACTGGGACCCGGTTGGGTTTCTTAAATGGGTCCCATCTTTACAGCCATCTTTATCTTTATCACAGGACCCCCTCTAGAAACCAAGTACAGTGTACATCCCAACAGAGACGACTCTGATGACCCTGTTTTATCATTTTACGTTGAGAGAACGAGTTGCTCTTGTTCCCAGTCGCTTCTTCCACTTTGTTATAATATCACTGACAGTTGACTGTGCGATATTTAGTAGTGAGAAAATTTTAAACCTGGACTTGCATGTTGCTTGGTGGCATCCTATCACAGTACCACACTGGAATTCTCTTAAGCTCCTGAAAGCGACCCATTCTTTCATTAATGTTATGCGTATAGGACCAGTCTGCATGCATAGAAAATTGGTTTTATACACCTGTGGCCATGGAAGTGATTGGAAACTGAGTTCAGGGCCATTGCAGCAAAGCTGTCAAACCTATCAATTTCCACTGTTACAATTGCCTGAATGGTGCCCCTCCCACTAGTTGCTGACAGTAGCCAGCCAGCCAGGCAAAACTTAAACTTAAAAAATGAAGCGTTCAAGAAGTCTGAAAAGATATATGATATATGAAGGTGATATATAATCTACACTGGATAAATATGCCCATTTTGCTTGGGCTCCCCAAATGCCTTGAACTTGAGTTTAGTGATTTGGTTGAGTGAGTTAATACTTTTGGCAATTTAGTGTATATAAAAATATTGTTGATTTTATTTTAATATTATATACCCAAAAGGGAAAAATGACAATGTTTAAAATATCAGCAAGGTGTGTGTGTGTGTGTTGAGCATGTTCACCTCTGAGGTCTCCCACTCCGTCTCCGTCGGAGTCTTTAAAGGAGCGCGGGTACACCTGGTAGACGGGGGTGGTCTGCCACCAGCTGAGGCAGGGGGGGGACAGCACGATGACGGTGACGGTGAGAGCCACGAGCGCGAGCGTGCAGGCCACGGTGAGCCAGAAGAGGATCTCGCGGGGCACCCGGTAGCGCGCCTGGCTGGAGTACAGCAGCAGCACCTCTTTGGGCATGCCCGCGTACGGCCTGAGCTGCGTGTAACTCTCCTCCCCGGCCGCGCAGCTCTCCGCGGACACCGCCGGCTCCGCAGCCCGCCGGGGGCTCGCCTCCTCCGCCTGAGAGTCCTCCTGAAACCCCGCGTTCTCCACCCCCTCCTTCATCTCCACCCCGCAGCTCTCCTCGCCCTTCTTCAGGCTCATTTCTCCCTCAGATTAAACTCACTCCACTGACTGACTGAACTCCCTCAGAGCTGGAGTGAGGAGCGCGTAAGGAGACTCAGACTCCTGACTGCGCTTTTATAGTTACAGAGACCTGCCCGAGAGTCCATAGTGTACGATTACTCCCTCTCTCTCACACACACACACACACACACACACACACACACACACAGTTGTTGGGAGAATAATTGTTCACCTCAGTCCCACGTGGCCAGGTCTGTGGGAGTTGTACATTAGCTAATGTTATGGTTGAAGATAACCTGCTAAAGCCCTGCTAGCAGTACCGGTACTTTTACACAGTTCTAAACAGTCCTAAACAAAAAGTGATTTAACGTTAGTTAGTTAGTTAGCATAAGCTACCTAGCTAAATAACATTAAAGCACTAAAGTAAAGTAACTTGTAAGTTAAAGGAGAAATCTAGTGTGAAATAAACTTGTGTAGTAAAACATAACGAGTACAAACTTTTGTAGAAAAGCCCAGCGGTCCAAAATACAGCGATTTTAGCCGATGATTTAAGTTCTTCTGGCTTACAGACTTCCCAAGTCTCCCGGAAATCTACAGCATATCAATAACGGATCCCATGATTTTAGCATTTCCTTCGGGGGACTAAATGATTGCAAAAGGCATGCTGAGGTGAGTTAATGTGATGCTCCACACTTCATTTGTAGAATTCTGAGGGCCCTGACATTTAAAACGAGGCAGATTATTAAAAAAACACTGTCTACACACAGAACCTTAAGGTACTTCATAGCAGGTACTTCTGCTAAGCCCTTCCTTTTAAAAACTGGGCTGTCGAGTCGCTTTTCGTACAGCCTCTAAATAAGGATACGGCTCAGTCTTACTGAACGCGAGTGGCTGGTGGAGCAATGGAGACTTCAGAAGGAGAAACTCAGAACTCAGTAACTCATTTACTCATAGTAAAACCAGACTGTGTAGTTGAAGTGAAGTTTCTGACTGAACGAGCTCTCTCTGTCTGACTGAACATAACCTAGAATCAGATTAATCCGCTTTAAAAGGAGACCGCATCACACCCACCCAGTTTAAAAGAGAGACTGTAAAAAAGACGGACGCCATGTCCCGTTCCAATTCATTCAATAAAAAAGGAAGCCCAAATCTTCCTCCATGTTGGCGATCCTGAAACTCGAGTCTGTGCAGTAGAGACCAGAGGAGGGAGAAAGACTGTGGACTCCCCTGAGTGCTGCCTCCACAGATCTCACACAGTCTGTGGTCCCACCCATACAGTCATTGGTCCCACCCCGGCTAGGTGTAACCCAGCCCTTTTACAATAACCACACCTTTTTTGAATAGAGCTGAATAATGTTTTAAAAAACGAATTCTGTGGGGATATAAAAAATTGACAATATAAGCAGAGGTTACAAAAGTTTCTGGAAGCAGCCACTGTCTGGTTTAAAATGATTCTTCCGCATGCTCAGTGCAATTACCCATTCTCACCAGAGAGGGCCCTAAATCCCAAAACGTACAGACATCAGCTTAAAAAAAACAATAGGCTGCGTCCGAAATCGCGTACTTCCATACTAAACAGTATGCAAAAGCAGTATGCGAGATCGGGTAGTGTGTCCGAATGCGCAGTAGGCGAGTTTGAGTACGCGAAAAGTTCCCGGATGACGTACTGCACCGGGAGACATTTTTAAGTATACAAGCCCAGCACACTTCACCCGCTAATATTTCCCACAATCCACCGGGAGCCGCGCTGAGCTGAGTGACCCGTCAGTGAGCGGCGGAGCGGCGGAGGAGAGGAGTGGAGAGAGAGAGAAGTTTATGAGGTGAGGAGATTCAGATATATAAACTGTTTTGGTTGTTTGTGATATCAGGCTGTAAATGAAAGATTTATGAGGGTTAGTTTAAGTTAAAGTAGCGAGTTATAGGGGTGTGGGTTTGTTATTAATGCTGTTGCAGACAGAACATCTTTATTTTCGTATCTGAACTGCTTTACTGAGCAGCGTTAGCCCTGTGCTACTGAGATCAGTTAGCTTAGCTAGAGTTATCAAACTTATCACAACTCTTTATTAATCTTCTGTTCTACAACACCAGCGTTTACTAACTCACTACAGCCCTGTATACTGCTGCAGTGCTGAAGAGCTGGGGCAGTTTTAACTTAATACTGATCAGTCTGTATAAACTCATCTGAGAAAAAAGGCTGCTGATATCAGAGAGGCTTTTCAACAGACAGACAGACTGGTTGCCAAAAATCACATTAATAAATTATAACCAAAATCTGACCATTTTATTTAGTTTTATTAAATAGCTAGCTAACCAGCCAGGATGGTAAGACTTTTATGTTGTTCAGAATTTATATTATATTTGTTTAATGACCAAGCTAAACTGTTTTAATCTGTGTGTGTTTCAGATTCAACTATCCTTCCTACTCGAGAGGATGAAGATGAAGAGAGGGAGAAAAATGAACAATGAATAAAAAAAATAAATAAAGCTACTTTAAAGACTTGTCATTCTTGTATTTTGTGAGAAATGTATTTGTGTAAATATGCAAGTGAGGGAAAAATTATATTAAATAAAATAACTAAAATATTTTTTTATTGCCAAATGATCCCCAGTTTTCCAGAAACTGACTGGTTCTAGCATATTTTATTTACATCAGTAATGCATATATGTTGCCTTTATGTTTAATGCAGTCAGTAAAAGATAATGTATAACAATAAGGATCATGTGTTTAAATATTTAGGCTAGAAAAGGAAATTCTGAGGTGAAATGGAAAGGCAGGAATTAATTAACATTTTGGTATTTATCTTTGAAACTTTTTGATAATTGTTTTGTTGCATAAGCTAGTATTATTAATATGCTTCATGAATATTAAACAGTCTGTTCATATTTATTATTAAATATTTCATATTTGAGGAAATATTAATTTTAAGTTTTATTTAGTCAGTGTTTATTAAATAGGACAGTTTGGGGGTTTATTTATTAATAAGAGCTGATTAATGAGGGGATTTTAATGAAACTAGATTGCAGTTCCTACAGAAACTGCGAGTGTGATTGCAGAGCTGACCGGGGTACCCAAACTTTTGACCAGTTGCTCCATTACACACAGTACTGGGGCCCTGGGGTGTCCAAACTTTTGACCCGTGGCTCCATTACACAGTACTGGGGCTCTGGGGTGTCCAAACTTTTGACCCGTGACTCCATTACACACAGTACTGGGGCTCTGGGGTGTCCAAACTTTTGACCCGTGACTCCATTACACACAGTACTGGGGCTCTGGGGTGTCCAAACTTTTGACCCGTGGCTCCATTACACACAGTACTGGGGCTCTGGGGTGTCCAAACTTTTGACCCGTGGCTCCATTACACACAGTACTGGGGCTCTGGGGTGTCCAAACTTTTGACCCGTGGCTCCATTACACACAGTACTGGGGGGCTGGGGTGTCCAAACTTTTGACCCGTGGCTCCATTACACACAGTACTGGGGGGCTGGGGTGTCCAAACTTTTGACCCGTGGCTCCATTACACACAGTACTGGGGCTCTGGGGTGTCCAAACTTTTGACCCGTGGCTCCATTACACACAGTACTGGGGGGCCGGGGTGTCCAAACTTTTGACCTAATGCTGTTTTATCCCATAGCTGCTCCATTACACACAGTACTGGAGTTCTAGCTACCTGTCCTTCGATCTAGCTGCCGTCCTCCGATTGGCCCCATTCATTCCAATGGGGCCACTTCGTACGACATTCGTACGAAATCCGTATGTCGTAACGTTTCGTAACGCATATTTTCGGAAAGAGCTCAATAAGTTCTACAGGTCCTCAATTGGTTTCATCTTCGTATTTCAAAAATTGCGACGTCCACGGGCGTGCAAAGTTCTGCCCATTCATTGTCAATGGCCAAAAAAACGCGTACTTACGAAGTTTTTACGAAAAACGTAAGTCCGATCGGAAAGCTGTATACAAGCCCACCATTCCCGATATGGACGCACGTTTTCTCTTTTGAACGAAGTCGATATTTCGAAAACTGCGGCACTAGTTAACCGGACAAAAAACAGGTGGAACTAGATTGCAGTTCCTACAGAAACTGCGAGTGTGATTGCAGTGCTGGCTGGTATCTGCTATGGTGTTGCTAAGGTGTTGCTATGGTATCCGGGGTGGTTGCTAAGGTGTTGCTAGGTGGTTGCTAGGGTGTTGCTAGGCGGTTGCTAAGGTGTTGCTATGGTATCCGGGGTGGTTGCTAAGGTGTTGCTAGGTGGTTGCTAGGTGGTTGCTAAGGTGTTGCTAGGCGGTTGCTAAGGTGTTGCTATGGTATCCGGGGTGGTTGCTAAGGTGTTGCTAGGTGGTTGCTAGGTGGTTGCTAGGGTGTTGCTAGGCGGTTGCTAAGGTGTTGCTAGGTGGTTGCTAGGTGGTTGCTAGGGTGTTGCTAGGCGGTTGCTAAGGTGTTGCTATGGTATCCGGGGTAGTTGCTAAGCTGTTGCTAGGTGGTTGCTAGGTGGTTGCTAGGGTGTTGCTAGGCGGTTGCTAAGGTGTTGCTATGGTATCCGGGGTGGTTGCTAAGGTGTTGCTAGGTGGTTGCTAGGTGGTTGCTAAGGTGTTGCTAGCCGGTTGCTAAGGTGTTGCTATGGTATCCGGGGTGGTTGCTAAGGTGTTGCTAGGTGGTTGCTAGGGTGTTGCTAGGCGGTTGCTAAGGTGTTGCTATGGTATCTGGGGTGGTTGCTAAGGTGTTGCTAGGTGGTTGCTAGGTGGTTGCTAGGGTGTTGCTAGGCGGTTGCTAAGGTGTTGCTATGGTATCCGGGGTGGTTGCTAAGGTGTTGCTAGGTGGTTGCTAGGTGGTTGCTAGGGTGTTGCTAGGCGGTTGCTAAGGTGTTGCTATGGTATCCGTGGTGGTTGCTAAGGTGTTGCTAAGTGGTTGCTAGGTGGTTGCTAAGGTGTTGCTAGGCGGTTGCTAAGGTGTTGCTATGGTATCCGGGGTGGTTGCTAAGGTGTTGCTAGGTGGTTGCTAGGTGGTTGCTAGAGTGTTGCTAGGCGGTTGCTAAGGTGTTGCTATGGTATCCAGGGTGGTTGCTAAGGTGTTGCTAGGTGGTTGCTAGGTGGTTGCTAGGGTGTTGCTAGGCGGTTGCTAAGGTGTTGCTACGGTATCCGGGGTGGTTGCTAAGGTGTTGCTAGGTGGTTGCTAGGTGGTTGCTAGGGTGTTGCTAGGCGGTTGCTAAGGTGTTGCTATGGTATCCAGGGTGGTTGCTAAGGTGTTGCTAGGTGGTTGCTAGGTTGTTGCTAGGGTGTTGCTAGGCGGTTGCTAAGGTGTTGCTATGGTATCCGGGGTGGTTGCTAAGGTGTTGCTAGGTGGTTGCTAGGTGGTTGCTAAGGTGTTGCTAGGCGGTTGCTAAGGTGTTGCTATGGTACCCGGGGTGGTTGCTAAGGTGTTGCTAGGTGGTTGCTAGGTGGTTGCTAGGCGGTTGCTAAGGTGTTGCTATGGTATCCGGGGTGGTTGCTAAGGTGTTGCTAAGTGGTTGCTATGCGGTTGCTAAGGTGTTGCTAGGCGGTTGCTAAGGTGTTGCTATGGTATCCGGGGAGGTTGCTAAGGTGTTGCTAGGTGGTTGCTAGGTGGTTGCTAAGGTGTTGCTAGGCGGTTGCTAAGGTGTTGCTATGGTATCTGTGGTGGTTGCTATGGTGTTTCTAGGTGGTTGCTAGGTGATTTATATGCATAAATTAGATTAAATGGTGTTTGCACGTTGCTACGCAACGTGCAAATACATCAATTAGCTATGCACGCTAGGTTGCTCTGGCCGTTCGGGGGTGTCCAAACTTTTGACCCGTGGCTCCATTACACACAGTACTGGGGGGCCGGGGTGTCCAAACTTTTGACCCATGGCTCCATTACACACAGTACTGGGGGGCCGGGGTGTCCAAACTTTTGACCTAATGCTGTTTTATCCCATAGCTGCTCCATACACTCACAGTACTGGAGTTCTAGCTACCTGTCCTTCGATCTAGCTGCCGTCCTCCGATTGGCCCCATTCATTCCAATGGGGCCACTTCGTACGACATTCGTACGAAATCCGTACGTCGTAACTTTTCGTAACGCATATTTTCGGAAAGAGCTCAATAAGTTCTACAGGTCCTCAATTGGTTTCATCTTCGTATTTCAAAAATTGCGACGTCCACGGGCGTGCAAAGTTCTGCCCATTCATTGTCAATGGGCAAAAAAACGCGTACTTACGAAGTTTTTACGAAAAACGTAAGTCCGATCGGAAAGCTGTATACAAGCCCACCATTCCCGATATAGACGCACGTTTTCTCTTTTGAACGAAGTCGATATTTCGAAAACTGCGGCACTAGTTAACCGGACAAAAAACAGGTGGAATAATAATAATAATAATAATAATAACTAGATTGCAGTTCCTACAGAAACTGCGAGTGTGATTGCAGAGCTGGCTGGTATCTGCTATGGTGTTGCTAAGGTGTTGCTAAGTGGTTGCTAAGGTGTTGCTATCGTATCCAGGGTGGTTGCTAAGGTGTTGCTAAGTGGTTGCTAGGTGGTTGCTAAGGTGTTGCTAGGTGGTTGCTAAGGTTTTGCAATGGTATCCGGGGTGGTTGCTAAGGTGTTGCTAGGTGGTTGCTAGGTTGTTGCTAGGGTGTTGCTAGGCGGTTGCTAAGGTGTTGCTATGGTATCCGGGGTGGTTGCTAAGGTGTTGCTAGGTGGTTGCTAGGTGGTTGCTAAGGTGTTGCTGGGCGGTTGCTAAGGTGTTGCTATGGTATCCGGGGTGGTTGCTAAGGTGTTGCTAGGTGGTTGCTAGGTGGTTGCTAGGTGGTTGCTAGGCGGTTGCTAAGGTGTTGCTATGGTATCCGGGGTGGTTGCTAAGGTGTTGCTAAGTGGTTGCTATGCGGTTGCTAAGGTGTTGCTAGGCGGTTGCTAAGGTGTTGCTATGGTATCCGGGGAGGTTGCTAAGGTGTTGCTAGGTGGTTGCTAGGTGGTTGCTAAGGTGTTGCTAGGCGGTTGCTAAGGTGTTGCTATGGTATCTGTGGTGGTTGCTATGGTGTTTCTAGGTGGTTGCTAGGTGATTTATATGCATAAATTAGATTAAATGGTGTTTGCACGTTGCTACGCAACGTGCAAATACATCAATTAGCTATGCACGCTAGGTTGCTCTGGCCGTTCGGGGGTGTCCAAACTTTTGACCCGTGGCTCCATTACACACAGTACTGGGGGGCCGGGGTGTCCAAACTTTTGACCCGTGGCTCCATTACACACAGTACTGGGGGGCCGGGGTGTCCAAACTTTTGACCCGTGGCTCCATTACACACAGTACTGGGGGGGGCCGGGGTGTCCAAACTTTTGACCTAATGCTGTTTTATCCCATAGCTGCTCCATACACTCACAGTACTGGAGTTCTAGCTACCTGTCCTTCGATCTAGCTGCCGTCCTCCGATTGGCCCCATTCATTCCTATGGGGCCACTTCGTACGACATTCGTACGAAATCTGTACGTCGTAACGTTTCGTAACGCATATTTTCGGAAAGAGCTCAATAAGTTCTACAGGTCCTCAATTGGTTTCATCTTCGTATCTCAAAAATTGCGACGTCCACGGACGTGCAAAGTTCTGCCCATTCATTTTCTATGGGCAAAAAAACGCGTACTTACGAAGTTTTTACGAAAAACGTAAGTCCGATCGGAAAGCTGTATACAAGCCCACCATTCCCGATATGTACGAACGTTTTCTCTTTTGAACGAAGTCGATATTTCGAAAACTGCGGCACTAGTTAACCGGACAAAAAACAGGTGGAATAATAATAATAAGAAGAAGAAGAAGAAGAACTAGATTGCAGTTCCTGCAGAAACTGCGAGTGTGATTGCAGTGCTGGCTGGTATCTGCTAAGGTGTTGCTAGGTGGTTGCTAAGGTGTTGCTAGGTGGTTGCTAAGGTGTTGCTGTGGTATCCGGGGTGGTTGCTAAGATGTTGCTAGGTGGTTGCTAAGGTATTGCTAGGCGGTTGCTAAGGTGTTGCTATGGTATCCAGGATGGTTGCTAAGGTGTTGCTAGGTGGTTGCTAGGGTGTTGCTAGGCGGTTGCTAAGGTGTTGCTATGGTATCCGGGGTGGTTGCTAAGGTGTTGCTAGGTGGTTGCTAGGGTGTTGCTAGGCGGTTGCTAAGGTGTTGCTATGGTATCCGGGGTGGTTGCTAAGGTGTTGCTAGGTGGTTGCTAGGGTGTTGCTAGGCGGTTGCTAAGGTGTTGCTATGGTATCCAGGATGGTTGCTAAGGTGTTGCTAGGTGGTTGCTAGGGTGTTGCTAGGCGGTTGCTAAGGTGTTGCTATGGTATCCAGGATGGTTGCTAAGGTGTTGCTAGGTGGTTGCTAGGGTGTTGCTAGGCGGTTGCTAAGGTGTTGCTATGGTATCCGGGGTGGTTGCTAAGGTGTTGCTAGGTGGTTGCTAGGGTGTTGCTAGGCGGTTGCTAAGGTGTTGCTATGGTATCCGGGGTGGTTGCTAAGGTGTTGCTAGGTGGTTGCTAGGGTGTTGCTAGGCGGTTGCTAAGGTGTTGCTATGGTATCCGGGGTGGTTGCTAAGGTGTTGCTATGGTATCCGGGGTGGTTGCTAAGGTGTTGCTAGGTGGTTGCTAAGGTGTTGCTAGGCGGTTGCTAAGGTGTTGCTATGGTATCTGGGGTGGTTGCTAAGGTGTTGCTAGGTGGTTGCTAGGTGGTTGCTAGGGTGTTGCTAGGCGGTTGCTAAGGTGTTGCTATGGTATCCGGGGTGGTTGCTAAGGTGTTGCTAGGTGGTTGCTAGGTGGTTGCTAGGGTGTTGCTAGGTGGTTACTAAGGTGTTGCTATGGTATCCGGGGTGGTTGCTAAGGTGTTGCTAGGTGGTTGCTAGGTGGTTGCTAGGGTGTTGCTAGGCGGTTGCTAGGTGGTTGCTAAGGTGTTGCTATGGTATCCGGGGTGGTTGCTAAGGTGTTGCTAGGTGGTTGCTAGGTGGTTGCTAGGGTGTTGCTAGGCGGTTGCTAAGGTGTTGCTATGGTATCCGGGGTGGTTGCTAAGGTGTTGCTAAGTGGTTGGTAGGTGGTTGCTAAGGTGTTGCTAGGCGGTTGCTAAGGTGTTGCTATGGTATCCGGGGTGGTTGCTAAGGTGTTGCTAGGTGGTTGCTAGGGTGTTGCTAGGCGGTTGCTAAGGTGTTGCTATGGTATCCGGGGTGGTTGCTAAGGTGTTGCTATGGTATCCGGGGTGGTTGCTAAGGTGTTGCTAGGTGGTTGCTAAGGTGTTGCTAGGCGGTTGCTAAGGTGTTGCTATGGTATCTGGGGTGGTTGCTAAGGTGTTGCTAGGTGGTTGCTAGGTGGTTGCTAGGGTGTTGCTAGGCGGTTGCTAAGGTGTTGCTATGGTATCCGGGGTGGTTGCTAAGGTGTTGCTAGGTGGTTGCTAGGTGGTTGCTAGGGTGTTGCTAGGCGGTTACTAAGGTGTTGCTATGGTATCCGGGGTGGTTGCTAAGGTGTTGCTAGGTGGTTGCTAGGTGGTTGCTAGGGTGTTGCTAGGCGGTTGCTAGGTGGTTGCTAAGGTGTTGCTATGGTATCCGGGGTGGTTGCTAAGGTGTTGCTAGGTGGTTGCTAGGTGGTTGCTAGGGTGTTGCTAGGCGGTTGCTAAGGTGTTGCTATGGTATCCGGGGTGGTTGCTAAGGTGTTGCTAAGTGGTTGGTAGGTGGTTGCTAAGGTGTTGCTAGGCGGTTGCTAAGGTGTTGCTATGGTATCTGGGGTGGTTACTAAGGTGTTGCTAGGTGGTTGCTAGGTGGTTGCTAAGGTGTTGCCAGGCGGTTGCTAAGGTGTTGCTATGGTATCTGGGGTGGTTGCTAAGGTGTTGCTAGGTGGTTGCTAGGTGGTTGCTAGGGTGTTGCTAGGCGGTTGCTAAGATGTTGCTATGGTATCCGGGATGGTTGCCAAGGTGTTGCTAGGTGGTTGCTAGGTGGTTGCTAGGGTGTTGCTAGGCGGTTGCTAAGGTGTTGCTATGGTATCCGGGGTGGTTGCTATGGTGTTTCTAGGTGGTTGCTAGGTGATGTATATGCATCAATTAGATTAAATGGTGTTTGCACGTTGCTACGCAACGTGCAAATACATCAATCAGCTATGCACGCTAGGTTGCTCTGGCCGTTCGGGGGTGTCCAAACTTTTGACCCGTGGCTCCATTACACACAGTACTGGGGGGCCGGGGTGTCCAAACTTTTGACCCATGGCTCCATTACACACAGTACTGGGGGGGGGCCGGGGTGTCCAAACTTTTGACCTAACGCTGATTTATCCCATAGCTGCTCCATACACTCACAGTACTGGAGTTCTAGCTACCTGTCCTTCGATCTAGCTGCCGTCCTCCGATTGGCCCCATTCATTCCAATGGGGCCACTTCGTACGACATTCGTACGAAATCCGTACGTCGTAACTTTTCGTAACGCATATTTTCGGAAAGAGCTCAATAAGTTCTACAGGTCCTCAATTGGTTTCATCTTCGTATTTCAAAAATTGCGACGTCCACGGGCGTGCAAAGTTCTGCCCATTCATTTTCAATGGTCAAAAAAACGCGTACTTACGAAGTTTTTACGAAAAACGTAAGTCCGATCGGAAAGCTGTATACAAGCCCACCATTCCCGATATGGACGCACGTTTTCTCTTTTGAACGAAGTCGATATTTCGAAAACTGCGGCACTAGTTAACCGGACAAAAAACAGGTGGAATAATAATAATAAGAAGAAGAAGAAGAATAAGACTTAAGAAGAACAATACTGTGATTGCATTACTGCAATCACACTAATAAGAAGAAGAAGAAGAAGAAGAATAAGACTTAAGAAGATCAATACTGTGATTGCATTACTGCAATCACACTAATAATAATAATAATAAGAAGAAGAAGAAGAAGAAGAATAAGACTTAAGAAGAACAATACTGTGATTGCATTACTGCAATCACACTAACTAGATTGCAGTTCCTACAGAAACTGCGAGTGTGATTGCAGAGCTGACCGGGGTACCCAAACTTTTGACCAGTACTGGGTGCAAACTTTTTACACACAGTACTGGGGCTCTGGGGTGTCCAAACTTTTGACCCGTGGCTCCATTACACACAGTACTGGGGCTCTGGGGTGTCCAAACTTTTGACCGATAGCTCCATTACACACAGTACTGGGGGGCCGGGGTGTCCAAACTTTTGACCCGTGGCTCCATTACACACAGTGCTGGGGGGCCGGGGTGTCCAAACTTTTGACCCGCGGCTCCATTACACACAGTACTGGGGGGCCGGGGTGTCCAAACTTTTGACCTAATGGTGTTTTATCCCATAGCTGCTCCATTACACACAGTACTGGAGTTCTAGCTACCTGTCCTTCGATCTAGCTGCCGTCCTCCGATTGGCCCCATTCATTCCAATGGGGCCACTTCGTACGACAATTGTACGAAATCCGTACGACGTAACTTTTCGTAACGCATATTTTCGGAAAGAGCTCAATAAGTTCTACAGGTCCTCAATTGGTTTCATCTTCGTATTTCAAAAATTGCGACGTCCACGGGCGTGCAAAGTTCTGCCCATTCATTTTCAATGGTCAAAAAAACGCGTACTTACGAAGTTTTTACGAAAAACGTAAGTCCGATCGGAAAGCTGTATACAAGCCCACCATTCCCGATATGGACGCACATTTTCTCTTTTGAACGAAGTCGATATTTCGAAAACTGCGGCACTAGTTAACCGGACAAAAAACAGGTGGAATAATAATAAGAAACAGACTTAAGAAGATCAATACTGTGATTGCATTACTGCAATCACACTAATAATAATAATAAGAAGAAGAATAAGACTTAAGAAGAACAATACTGTGATTGCATTACTGCAATCACACTAATAATAATAAGAAGAAGAAGAATAAGACTTAAGAAGAACAATACTGTGATTGCATTACTGCAATCACACTAATAATAATAATAATAACTAGATTGCAGTTCCTACAGAAACTGCGAGTGTGATTGCAGTGCTGGCTGGTATCTGCTGTGGTGTTGCTAAGGTGTTGCTAAGTGGTTGCTAAGGTGTGGCTATGGTATCCGGGGTGGTTGCTAAGGTGTTGCTAAGTGGTTGCTAGGTGGTTGCTAAGGTGTTGCTAGGCGGTTGCTAAGGTGTTGCTATGGTATCTGGGGTGGTTGCTAAGGTGTTGCTAGGTGGTTGCTAAGGTGTTGCTAGGCGGTTGCTAAGGTGTTGCTATGGTATCCGGGGTGGTTGCTAAGGTGTTGCTAGCTGGTTGCTAGGTGGTTGCTAAGGTGTTGCTAGGCGGTTGCTAAGGTGTTGCTATGGTATCCGGGTTGGTTGCTAAGGTGTTGCTAGGTGGTTGCTAGGTGGTTGCTAAGTTGTTGCTAGGCGGTTGCTAAGGTGTTGCTATGGTATCCGGGGTGGTTGCTAAGGTGTTGCTAGGTGGTTGCTAGGGTGTTGCTAGGCGGTTGCTAAGGTGTTGCTATGGTATCCGGGGTGGTTGCTAAGGTGTTGCTAGGTGGTTGCTAGGTGGTTGCTAGGGTGTTGCTAGGCGGTTGCTAAGGTGTTGCTATGGTATCCGGGGTGGTTGCTAAGGTGTTGCTAGGTGGTTGCTAGGTGGTTGCTAGGGTGTTGCTAGGCGGTTGCTAAGGTGTTGCTATGGTATCCAGGGTGGTTGCTAAGGTGTTGCTAGGTGGTTGCTAGGGTGTTGCTAGGCGGTTGCTAAGGTGTTGCTATGGTATCCGGGGTGGTTGCTAAGGTGTTGCTAGGTGGTTGCTAGGTGGTTGCTAGGGTGTTGCTAGGCGGTTGCTAAGGTGTTGCTATGGTATCCGGGGTGGTTGCTAAGGTGTTGCTAGGTGGTTGCTAGGTGGTTGCTAGGGTGTTGCTAGGCGGTTGCTAAGGTGTTGCTATGGTATCCGGGGTGGTTGCTCAGGTGTTGCTAGGTGGTTGCTAGGTGGTTGCTAGGGTGTTGCTAGGCGGTTGCTAAGGTGTTGCTATGGTATCCGGGGTGGTTGCTAAGGTGTTGCTAGGTGGTTGCTAGGGTGTTGCTAGGCGGTTGCTAAGGTGTTGCTATGGTATCCGGGGTGGTTGCTAAGGTGTTGCTAGGTGGTTGCTAGGTGGTTGCTAGGGTGTTGCTAGGCGGTTGCTAAGGTGTTGCTATGGTATCCGGGGTGGTTGCTAAGGTGTTGCTAGGTGGTTGCTAGGTGGTTGCTAGGGTGTTGCTAGGCGGTTGCTAAGGTGTTGCTATGGTATCTGGGGTGGTTGCTAAGGTGTTGCTAGATGGTTGCTAGGTGGTTGCTATGGTGTTGCTAGGCGGTTGCTAAGGTGTTGCTATGGTATCCAGGGTGGTTGCTATGGTGTTTCTAGGTGGTTGCTAGGTGATTTATATGCATAAATTAGATTAAATGGTGTTTGCACGTTGCTACGCAACGTGCAAATACATCAATCAGCTATGCACGCTAGGTTGCTCTGGCCGTTCGGGGGTGTCCAAACTTTTGACCCGTGGCTCCATTACACACAGTACTGGGGGGCCGGGGTGTCCAAACTTTTGACCCGTGGCTCCATTACACACAGTACTGGGGGGGACCGGGGTGTCCAAACTTTTGACCTAATGCTGTTTTATCCCATAGCTGCTCCATACACTCACAGTACTGGAGTTCTAGCTACCTGTCCTTCGATCTAGCTGCCGTCCTCCGATTGGCCCCATTCATTCCAATGGGGCCACTTCGTACGACAATCGTACGAAATCCGTACGTCGTAACTTTTCGTAACGCATATTTTCGGAAAGAGCTCAATAAGTTCTACAGGTCCTCAATTGGTTTCATCTTCGTATTTCAAAAATTGCGACGTCCACGGGCGTGCAAAGTTCTGCCCATTCATTTTCAATGGGCAAAAAAACGCGTACTTACGAAGTTTTTACGAAAAACGTAAGTCCGATCGGAAAGCTGTATACAAGCCCACCATTCCCGATATGGACGCACGTTTTCTCTTTTGAACGAAGTCGATATTTCGAAAACTGCGGCACTAGTTAACCGGACAAAAAACAGGTGGAATAATAATAATAACTAGATTGCAGTTCCTACAGAAACTGCGAGTGTGATTGCAGTGCTGGCTGGTATCTGCTATGGTGTTGCTAAGGTGTTGCTATGGTATCCGGGGTGGTTGCTAAGGTGTTGTTAGGTGGTTGCTAAGGTGTTGCTAGGCGGTTGCTAAGGTGTTGCTATGGTATCCGGGTGGTTGCTAAGGTGTTGCTAAGTGGTTGCTAGGTGGTTGCTAAGGTGTTGCTAGGCGGTTGCTAAGGTGTTGCTATGGTATCCGGGTGGTTGCTAAGGTGTTGCTAGGTGGTTGCTAGGTGGTTGCTAAGGTGTTGCTAGGTGGTTGCTAAGGTGTTGCTAGGCGGTTGCTAAGGTGTTGCTAGGCGGTTGCTAAGGTGTTGCCATGGTATTTGGGGTGGTTGCTAAGGTGTTGCTAGGTGGTTGCTAGGTGGTTGCTAAGGTGTTGCTAGGCGGTTGCTAAGGTGTTGCTATGGTATCCGGGGTGGTTGCTAAGGTGTTGCTAGGTGGTTGCTAGGTGGTTGCTAAGGTGTTGCTAGGCGGTTGCTAAGGTGTTGCTATGGTATCCGGGGTGGTTGCTAAGGTGTTGCTAGGTGGTTGCTAGGTGGTTGCTAAGGTGTTGCTAGGCGGTTGCTAAGGTGTTGCTATGGTATCCGGGGTGGTTGCTAAGGTGTTCCTAGGTGGTTGCTAGGTGGTTGCTAGGGTGTTGCTAGGCGGTTGCTAAGGTGTTGCTATGGTATCCGGGGTGGTTGCTAAGGTGTTGCTAGGTGGTTGCTAGGGTGTTTCTAGGCGGTTGCTAAGGTGTTGCTATGGTATCCGGGGTGGTTGCTAAGGTGTTGCTAGGTGGTTGCTAGGTGGTTGCTAGGCGGTTGCTAAGGTGTTGCTATGGTATCCGGGGTGGTTGCTAAGGTGTTGCTAGGTGGTTGCTAGGTGGTTGCTAAGGTGTTGCTAGGCGGTTGCTAAGGTGTTGCTATGGTATCCGGGGTGGTTGCTAAGGTGTTGCTAGGTGGTTGCTAGGTGGTTGCTAGGGTGTTGCTAGGCGGTTGCTAAGGTGTTGCTATGGTATCCGGGGTGGTTGCTAAGGTGTTGTTAGGTGGTTGCTAGGTGGTTGCTAGGGTGTTGCTAGGCGGTTGCTAAGGTGTTGCTATGGTATCCGGGGTGGTTGCTAAGGTGTTGCTAGGTGGTTGCTAGGTGGTTGCTAGGGTGTTGCTAGGCGGTTGCTAAGGTGTTGCTATGGTATCCGGGGTGGTTGCTAAGGTGTTGCTAGGTGGTTGCTAGGTGGTTGCTAGGGTGTTGCTAGGCGGTTGCTAAGGTGTTGCTATGGTATCCGGGGTGGTTGCTAAGGTGTTGCTAGATGGTTGCTAGGTGGTTGCTATGGTGTTGCTAGGCAGTTGCTAAGGTGTTGCTATGGTATCCAGGGTGGTTGCTTTGGTGTTGCTAAGTGGTTGGTAGGTCACTACTAAGCAGTTGCTAGGTGGTTGCTAAGGTGTTGCTATGGTATCCGGGGTGGTTGCTATGGTGTTTCTAAGTGGTTGCTAGGTGATGTATATGCATAAATTTGATTAAATGCTGTTTGCACGTTGCTACGCAACGTGCAAATACATCAATCAGCTATGCACGCTAGGTTGCTCTGGCCGTTCGGGGGTGTCCAAACTTTTGACCCGTGGCTCCATTACACACAGTACTGGGGGGCCGGGGTGTCCAAACTTTTGACCCGTGGCTCCATTACACACAGTACTGGGGGGCCGGGGTGTCCAAACTTTTGACCTAATGCTGTTTTATCCCATAGCTGCTCCATTACACACAGTACTGGAGTTCTAGCTACCTGTCCTTCGATCTAGCTGCCGTCCTCCGATTGGCCCCATTCATTCCAATGGGGCCACTTCGTACGACAATCGTACGAAATCCGTACGACGTAACTTTTCGTAACGCATATTTTCGGAAAGAGCTCAATAAGTTCTACAGGTCCTCAATTGGTTTCATCTTCGTATTTCAAAAATTGCGACGTCCACGGGCGTGCAAAGTTCTGCCCATTCATTTTCAATGGTCAAAAAAACGCGTACTTACGAAGTTTTTACGAAAAACGTAAGTCCGATCGGAAAGCTGCATACAAGCCCACCATTCCCGATATGGACGCACGTTTTCTCTTTTGAACGAAGTCGATATTTCGAAAACTGCGGCACTAGTTAACCGGACAAAAAACAGGTGGAATAATAATAATAACTAGATTGCAGTTCCTACAGAAACTGCGAGTGTGATTGCAGAGCTGGCTGGTATCTGCTATGGTGTTGCTAAGGTGTTGCTAAGTGGTTGCTAAGGTGTTGCTATCGTATCCAGGGTGGTTGCTAAGGTGTTGCTAAGTGGTTGCTAGGTGGTTGCTAAGGTGTTGCTAGGTGGTTGCTAAGGTGTTGCAATGGTATCCGGGGTGGTTGCTAAGGTGTTGCTAGATGGTTGCTAGGGTGTTGCTATGGTATCCGGGGTGGTTGCTAAGGTGTTGCTAGGTGGTTGCTAGGGTGTTGCTAGGCGGTTGCTAAGGTGTTGCTATGGTATCCGGGGTGGTTGCTAAGGTGTTGCTAGGTGGTTGCTAGGGTGTTGCTAGGCGGTTGCTAAGGTGTTGCTATGGTATCCGGGGTGGTTGCTAAGGTGTTGCTAAGTGGTTGCTACGTGGTTGCTAAGGTGTTGCTAGGCGGTTGCTAAGGTGTTGCTATGGTATCCGGGGTGGTTGCTAAGGTGTTGCTAGGTGGTTGCTAGGTGGTTGCTAGAGTGTTGCTAGGCGGTTGCTAAGGTGTTGCTATGGTATCCGGGGTGGTTGCTAAGGTGTTGCTAGGTGGTTGCTAGGTGGTTGCTAGGGTGTTGCTAGGCGGTTGCTAAGGTGTTGCTATGGTATCCGGGGTGGTTGCTAAGGTGTTGCTAGGTGGTTGCTAGGTGGTTGCTAGGGTGTTGCTAGGCGGTTGCTAAGGTGTTGCTATGGTATCCAGGGTGGTTGCTAAGGTGTTGCTAGGTGGTTGCTAGGTGGTTGCTAAGGTGTTGCTAGGCGGTTGCTAAGGTGTTGCTATGGTATCCGGGGTGGTTGCTAAGGTGTTGCTAGGTGGTTGCTAGGTGGTTGCTAGGGTGTTGCTAGGCGGTTGCTAAGGTGTTGCTATGGTATCCGGGGTGGTTGCTAAGGTGTTGCTAGGTGGTTGCTAAGTTGTTGCTAGGCGGTTGCTAAGGTGTTGCTATGGTATCCGGGGTGGTTGCTAAGGTGTTGCTAGGTGGTTGCTAGGCGGTTGCTAAGGTGTTGCTATGGTATCCGGGGTGGTTGCTAAGGTGTTGCTAAGTGGTTGCTATGCGGTTGCTAAGGTGTTGCTAGGCGGTTGCTAAGGTGTTGCTATGGTATCCGGGGAGGTTGCTAAGGTGTTGCTAGGTGGTTGCTAGGTGGTTGCTAAGGTGTTGTTAGGCGGTTGCTAAGGTGTTGCTATGGTATCTGTGGTGGTTGCTATGGTGTTTCTAGGTGGTTGCTAGGTGATTTATATGCATAAATTAGATTAAATGGTGTTTGCACGTTGCTACGCAACGTGCAAATACATCAATCAGCTATGCACGCTAGGTTGCTCTGGCCGTTCGGGGGTGTCCAAACTTTTGACCCGTGGCTCCAGTACACACAGTACTGGGGGGCCGGGGTGTCCAAACTTTTGACCCGTGGCTCCAGTACACATAGTACTGGGGGGCCGGGGTGTCCAAACTTTTGACCTAACGCTGATTTATCCCATAGCTGCTCCATACACTCACAGTACTGGAGTTCTAGCTACCTGTCCTTCGATCTAGCTGCCGTCCTCCGATTGGCCCCATTCATTCCAATGGGGCCACTTCGTACGACATTCGTACGAAATCCGTACGTCGTAACTTTTCGTAACGCATATTTTCGGAAAGAGCTCAATAAGTTCTACAGGTCCTCAATTGGTTTCATCTTAGTATTTCAAAAATTGCGACGTCCACGGGCGTGCAAAGTTCTGCCCATTCATTTTCAATGGGCAAAAAAACGCGTACTTACGAAGTTTTTACGAAAAACGTAAGTCCGATCGGAAAGCTGTATACAAGCCCACCATTCCCGATAAGGACGCACGTTTTCTCTTTTGAACGAAGTCGATATTTCGAAAACTGCGGCACTAGTTAACCGGACAAAAAACAGGTGGAATAATAATAATAATAATAATAAGAAGAAGAAGAAGAAGAAGAATAAGACTTAAGAAGATCAATACTGTGATTGCATTACTGCAATCACACTAACTAGATTGCAGTTCCTACAGAAACTGCGAGTGTGATTGCAGTGCTGGCTGGTATCTGCTATGGTGTTGCTAAGGTGTTGCTAAGTGGTTGCTAAGGTGTGGCTATGGTATCCGGGGTGGTTGCTAAGGTGTTGCTAAGTGGTTGCTAGGTGGTTGCTAAGGTGTTGCTAGGCGGTTGCTAAGGTGTTGCTATGGTATCTGGGGTGGTTGCTAAGGTGTTGCTAGGTGGTTGCTAAGGTGTTGCTAGGCGGTTGCTAAGGTGTTGCTATGGTATCCAGGGTGGTTGCTAAGGTGTTGCTAGGTGGTTGCTAGGTGGTTGCTAAGGTGTTGCTAGGCGGTTGCTAAGGTGTTGCTATGGTATCCGGGGTGGTTGCTAAGGTGTTGCTAGGTGGTTGCTAGGTGGTTGCTAAGGTGTTGCTAGGCGGTTGCTAAGGTGTTGCTATGGTATCCGGGGTGGTTGCTAAGGTGTTGCTAGGTGGTTGCTAGGGTGTTGCTATGGTATCCGGGGTGGTTGCTAAGGTGTTGCTAGGTGGTTGCTAGGTGGTTGCTAGGGTGTTGCTAGGCGGTTGCTAAGGTGTTGCTATGGTATCCGGGGTGGTTGCTAAGGTGTTGCTAGGTGGTTGCTAAGGTGTTGCTAGGCGGTTGCTAAGGTGTTGCTATGGTATCCAGGGTGGTTGCTAAGGTGTTGCTAGGTGGTTGCTAAGGTGTTGCTAGGCGGTTGCTAAGGTGTTGCTATGGTATCCGGGGTGGTTGCTAAGGTGTTGCTAGGTGGTTGCTAGGGTGTTGCTATGCGGTTGCTAAGGTGTTGCTATGGTATCCGGGGTGGTTGCTAAGGTGTTGCTAGGTGGTTGCTAGGGTGTTGCTAGGCGGTTGCTAAGGTGTTGCTATGGTATCCGGGGTGGTTGCTAAGGTGTTGCTAGGTGGTTGCTAGGTGGTTGCTAGGGTGTTGCTAGGCGGTTGCTAAGGTGTTGCTATGGTATCCGGGGTGGTTGCTAAGGTGTTGCTAGGTGGTTGCTAGGTGGTTGCTAGGGTGTTGCTAGGCGGTTGCTAAGGTGTTGCTATGGTATCCGGGGTGGTTGCTAAGGTGTTGCTAGGTGGTTGCTAGGTGGTTGCTAGGGTGTTGCTAGGCGGTTGCTAAGGTGTTGCTATGGTATCCGGGGTGGTTGCTAAGGTGTTGCTAGGTGGTTGCTAGGTGGTTGCTAGGGTGTTGCTAGGCGGTTGCTAAGGTGTTGCTATGGTATCCGGGGTGTTTGCTAAGGTGTTGCTAGGTGGTTGCTAGGTGGTTGCTAGGGTGTTGCTAGGCGGTTGCTAAGGTGTTGCTATGGTATCCGGGGTGGTTGCTAAGGTGTTGCTAGGTGGTTGCTAGGTGGTTGCTAGGGTGTTGCTAGGGGGTTGCTAAGGTGTTGCTATGGTATCTGGGGTGGTTGCTAAGGTGTTGCTAGATGGTTGCTAGGTGGTTGCTATGGTGTTGCTAGGCGGTTGCTAAGGTGTTGCTATGGTATCCGGGGTGGTTGCTATGGTGTTTCTAGGTGGTTGCTAGGTGATGTATATGCATAAATTTGATTAAATGGTGTTTGCACGTTGCTACGCAACGTGCAAATACATCAATCAGCTATGCACGCTAGGTTGCTCTGGCCGTTCGGGGGTGTCCAAACTTTTGACCCGTGGCTCCATTACACACAGTACTGGGGGGCCGGGGTGTCCAAACTTTTGACCCGTGGCTCCATTACACACAGTACTGGGGGGCCGGGGTGTCCAAACTTTTGACCTAACGCTGATTTATCCCATAGCTGCTCCATTACACACAGTACTGGAGTTCTAGCTACCTGTCCTTCGATCTAGCTGCCGTCCTCCGATTGGCCCCATTCATTCCAATGGGGCCACTTCGTACGACATTCGTACGAAATCCGTACGTCGTAACTTTTCGTAACGCATATTTTCGGAAAGAGCTCAATAAGTTCTACAGGTCCTCAATTGGTTTCATCTTAGTATTTCAAAAATTGCGACGTCCACGGGCGTGCAAAGTTCTGCCCATTCATTTTCAATGGGCAAAAAAACGCGTACTTACGAAGTTTTTACGAAAAACGTAAGTCCGATCGGAAAGCTGTATACAAGCCCACCATTCCCGATATGGACGCACGTTTTCTCTTTTGAACGAAGTCGATATTTCGAAAACTGCGGCACTAGTTAACCGGACAAAAAACAGGTGGAATAATAATAATAACTAGATTGCAGTTCCTGCAGAAACTGCGAGTGTGATTGCAGTGCTGGCTGGTATCTGCTAAGGTGTTGCTAGGTGGTTGCTAAGGTGTTGCTAGGTGGTTGCTAAGGTGTTGCTATGGTATCCGGGGTGGTTGCTAAGGTGTTGCTAGGTGGTTGCTAGGTGGTTGCTAAGGTGTTGCTAGGCGGTTGCTAAGGTGTTGCTATGGTATCCGGGGTGGTTGCTAAGGTGTTGCTAGGTGGTTGCTAAGGTGTTGCTAGGCGGTTGCTAAGGTGTTGCTATGGTATCCGGGGTGGTTGCTAAGGTGTTCCTAGGTGGTTGCTAGGTGGTTGCTAGGGTGTTGCTAGGCGGTTGCTAAGGTGTTGCTATGGTATCCGGGGTGGTTGCTAAGGTGTTGCTAGGTGGTTGCTAGGTGGTTGCTAGGGTGTTGCTAGGCGGTTGCTAAGGTGTTGCTATGGTATCCGGGGTGGTTGCTAAGGTGTTGCTAGGTGGTTGCTAGGTGGTTGCTAGGGTGTTGCTAGGCGGTTGCTAAGGTGTTGCTATGGTATCCGGGGTGGTTGCTAAGGTGTTGCTAGGTGGTTGCTAGGGTGTTGCTAGGCGGTTGCTAAGGTGTTGCTATGGTATCCGGGGTGGTTGCTAAGGTGTTGCTAGGTGGTTGCTAGGGTGTTGCTAGGCGGTTGCTAAGGTGTTGCTATGGTATCCGGGGTGGTTGCTAAGGTGTTGCTAGGTGGTTGCTAGGTGGTTGCTAAGGTGTTGCTAGGCGGTTGCTAAGGTGTTGCTATGGTATCCGAGGTGGTTGCTAAGGTGTTGCTAGGTGGTTGCTAGGTGGTTGCTAAGGTGTTGCTAGGCGGTTGCTAAGGTGTTGCTATGGTATCCGGGGTGGTTGCTAAGGTGTTGCTAGGTGGTTGCTAGGTGGTTGCTAAGGTGTTGCCAGGCGGTTGCTAAGGTGTTGCTATGGTATCCGGGGTGGTTGCTAAGGTGTTGCTAGGTGGTTGCTAGGTGGTTGCTAGGGTGTTGCTAGGCGGTTGCTAAGGTGTTGCTATGGTATCCGGGATGGTTGCTAAGGTGTTGCTAGGTGGTTGCTAGGTGGTTGCTAGGGTGTTGCTAGGCGGTTGCTAAGGTGTTGCTATGGTATCCGGGGTGGTTGCTGTGGTGTTTCTAGGTGGTTGCTAGGTGATTTATATGCATAAATTAGATTAAATGGTGTTTGCACGTTGCTACGCAACGTGCAAATACATCAATCAGCTATGCACGCTAGGTTGCTCTGGCCGTTCGGGGGTGTCCAAACTTTTGACCCGTGGCTCCATTACACACAGTACTGGGGGGCCGGGGTGTCCAAACTTTTGACCCGTGGCTCCATTACACACAGTACTGGGGGGCCGGGGTGTCCAAACTTTTGACCTAATGCTGTTTTATCCCATAGCTGCTCCATTACACACAGTACTGGAGTTCTAGCTACCTGTCCTTCGATCTAGCTGCCGTCCTCCGATTGGCCCCATTCATTCCAATGGGGCCACTTCGTACGACAATCGTACGAAATCCGTACGACGTAACTTTTCGTAACGCATATTTTCGGAAAGAGCTCAATAAGTTCTACAGGTCCTCAATTGGTTTCATCTTCGTATTTCAAAAATTGCGACGTCCACGAGCGTGCAAAGTTCTGCCCATTCATTTTCAATGGGCAAAAAAACGCGTACTTACGAAGTTTTTACGAAAAACGTAAGTCCGATCGGAAAGCTGTATACAAGCCCACCATTCCCGATATGGACGCACGTTTTCTCTTTTGAACGAAGTCGATATTTCGAAAACTGCGGCACTAGTTAACCGGACAAAAAACAGGTGGAATAATAATAATAATAATAATAATAAGAAGAAGAAGAATAAGACTTAAGAAGAACAATACTGTGATTGCATTACTGCAATCACACTAATAATAATAATAATAATAATAATAATAAGAAGAAGAAGAATAAGACTTAAGAAGAACAATACTGTGATTGCATTACTGCAATCACACTAATAATAATAATAATAAGAATAAGACTTAAGAAGAACAATACTGTGATTGCATTACTGCAATCACACTAACTAGATTGCAGTTCCTGCAGAAACTGCGAGTGTGATTGCAGTGCTGGCTGGTATCTGCTAAGGTGTTGCTAAGGTGTTGCTATGGTATCCGGGGTGGTTGCTAAGGTGTTGCTAGGTGGTTACTAGGTGGTTGCTAAGGTGTTGCTAGGCGGTTGCTAAGGTGTTGATAGGCGGTTGCTAAGGTGTTGCTATGGTATCTGGGGTGCTTGCTAAGGTGTTGCTAGGTGGTTACTAGGTGGTTGCTAAGGTGTTGCTAGGCGGTTGCTAAGGTGTTGCTAGGCGGTTGCTAAGGTGTTGCTATGGTATTTGGGGTGGTTGCTAAGGTGTTGCTAGGTGGTTGCTAGGTGGTTGCTAGGTGGTTGCTAAGGTGTTGCTATGGTATCCGGGGTGGTTGCTAAGGTGTTGCTAGGTGGTTGCTAGGTGGTTGCTAGGGTGTTGCTAGGCGGTTGCTAAGGTGTTGCTATGGTATCTTGGGTGGTTGCTAAGGTGTTGCTAGGTGGTTGCTAGGTGGTTGCTAGGGTGTTGCTAGGCGGTTGCTAAGGTGTTGCTATGGTATCCGGGGTGGTTGCTAAGGTGTTGCTAGGTGGTTGCTAGGGTGTTGCTAGGCGGTTGCTAAGGTGTTGCTATGGTATCCGGGGTGGTTGCTAAGGTGTTGCTAGGTGGTTGCTAGGTGGTTGCTAGGGTGTTGCTAGGCGGTTGCTAAGGTGTTGCTATGGTATCCGGGGTGGTTGCTAAGGTGTTGCTAGGTGGTTGCTAGGTGGTTGCTAGGGTGTTGCTAGGCGGTTGCTAAGGTGTTGCTATGGTATCTTGGGTGGTTGCTAAGGTGTTGCTAGGTGGTTGCTAGGTGTTTGCTAGGGTGTTGCTAGGCGGTTGCTAAGGTGTTGCTATGGTATCCGGGGTGGTTGCTAAGGTGTTGCTAGGTGGTTGCTAGGTGGTTGCTAGGGTGTTGCTAGGCGGTTGCTAAGGTGTTGCTATGGTATCCGGGGTGGTTGCTAAGGTGTTGCTAGGTGGTTGCTAGGTGGTTGCTAGGGTGTTGCTAGGCGGTTGCTAAGGTGTTGCTATGGTATCCGGGGTGGTTGCTAAGGTGTTGCTAGGTGGTTGCTAGGTGGTTGCTAAGGTGTTGCTAGGCGGTTGCTAAGGTGTTGCTATGGTATCCGGGGTGGTTGCTAAGGTGTTGCTAGGTGGTTGCTAGGTGGTTGCTAAGGTGTTGCTAGGCGGTTGCTAAGGTGTTGCTATGGTATCCGGGGTGGTTGCTAAGGTGTTGCTAGGTGTTTGCTAGGTGGTTGCTAAGGTGTTGCTAGGCGGTTGCTAAGGTGTTGCTATGGTATCCGGGGTGGTTGCTAAGGTGTTGCTAGGTGGTTGCTAGGTGGTTGCTAGGGTGTTGCTAGGCGGTTGCTAAGGTGTTGCTATGGTATCCGGGATGGTTGCTAAGGTGTTGCTAGGTGGTTGCTAGGTGGTTGCTAGGGTGTTGCTAGGCGGTTGCTAAGGTGTTGCTAGGGTATCCGGGGTGGTTGCTATGGTGTTTCTAGGTGGTTGCTAGGTGATTTATATGCATAAATTAGATTAAATGGTGTTTGCACGTTGCTACGCAACGTGCAAATACATCAATCAGCTATGCACGCTAGGTTGCTCTGGCCGTTCGGGGGTGTCCAAACTTTTGACCCGTGGCTCCATTACACACAGTACTGGGGGGCCGGGGTGTCCAAACTTTTGACCCATGGCTCCATTACATACAGTACTGGGGGGCCGGGGTGTCCAAACTTTTGACCTAATGCTGTTTTATCCCATAGCTGCTCCATACACTCACAGTACTGGAGTTCTAGCTACCTGTCCTTCGATCTAGCTGCCGTCCTCCGATTGGCCCCATTCATTCCAATGGGGCCACTTCGTACGACATTCGTACGAAATCCGTACGTCGTAACTTTTCGTAACGCATATTTTCGGAAAGAGCTCAATAAGTTCTACAGGTCCTCAATTGGTTTCATCTTCGTATTTCAAACATTGCGACGTCCACGGGCGTGCAAAGTTCTGCCCATTCATTTTCAATGGGCAAAAAAACGCGTACTTACGAAGTTTTTACGAAAAACGTAAGTCCGATCGGAAAGCTGTATACAAGCCCACCATTCCCGATATGGACGCACGTTTTCTCTTTTGAACGAAGTCGATATTTCGAAAACTGCGGCACTAGTTAACCGGACAAAAAACAGGTGGAATAATAATAATAATAATAATAACTAGATTGCAGTTCCTACAGAAACTGCGAGTGTGATTGCAGCGCTGGCTGGTATCTGCTAAGGTGTTGCTAGGTGGTTGCTAAGGTGTTGCTAGGTGGTTGCTAAGGTGTTGCTATGGTATCCGGGGTGGTTGCTAAGATGTTGCTAGGTGGTTGCTAGGTGGTTGCTAAGGTATTGCTAGGCGGTTGCTAAGGTGTTGCTATGGTATCCGGGATTGTTGCTAAGGTGTTGCTAGGTGGTTGCTAGGGTGTTGCTAGGCAGTTGCTAAGGTGTTGCTATGGTATCCAGGGTGGTTGCTAAGGTGTTGCTAGGTGGTTGCTAGGTGGTTGCTAGGCGGTTGCTAAGGTGTTGCTATGGTATCCGGGGTGGTTGCTAAGGTGTTGCTAAGTGGTTGCTAGGTGGTTGCTAAGGTGTTGCTAGACGGTTGCTAAGGTGTTGCTATGGTATCCAGGGTGGTTGCTAAGGTGTTGCTAGGTGGTTGCTAGGCAGTTGCTAAGGTGTTGCTATGGTATCCGGGGTGGTTGCTAAGGTGTTGCTAGGTGGTTGCTAGGTGGTTGCTAGGGTGTTGCTAGGCGGTTGCTAAGGTGTTGCTATGGTATCCGGGGTGGTTGCTAAGGTGTTGCTAAGTGGTTGCTAGGTGGTTGCTAAGGTGTTGCTAGGCGGTTGCTAAGGTGTTGCTATGGTATCCGGGGTGGTTGCTAAGGTGTTGCTAGGTGGTTGCTAGGTGGTTGCTAGAGTGTTGCTAGGCGGTTGCTAAGGTGTTGCTATGGTATCCGGGGTGGTTGCTAAGGTGTTGCTAGGTGGTTGCTAGGTGGTTGCTAGGGTGTTGCTAGGCGGTTGCTAAGGTGTTGCTATGGTATCCGGGGTGGTTGCTAAGGTGTTGCTAGGTGGTTGCTAGGTTGTTGCTAGGGTGTTGCTAGGCGGTTGCTAAGGTGTTGCTATGGTATCCGGGGTGGTTGCTAAGGTGTTGCTAGGTGGTTGCTAGGTGGTTGCTAAGGTGTTGCTAGGCGGTTGCTAAGGTGTTGCTATGGTATCCGGGGTGGTTGCTAAGGTGTTGCTAGGTGGTTGCTAGGTGGTTGCTAGGTGTTGCTAGGCGGTTGCTAAGGTGTTGCTATGGTATCCGGGGTGGTTGCTAAGGTGTTGCTAGGTGGTTGCTAAGGTGTTGCTAGGCGGTTGCTAAGGTGTTGCTATGGTATCTGTGGTGGTTGCTAAGGTGTTGCTAGGTGGTTGCTAGGCGGTTGCTAAGGTGTTGCTAGGCGGTTGCTAAGGTGTTGCTATGGTATCCGGGGAGGTTGCTAAGGTGTTGCTAGGTGGTTGCTAGGTGGTTGCTAAGGTGTTGCTAGGTGGTTGCTAAGGTGTTGCTATGGTATCTGTGGTGGTTGCTATGGTGTTTCTAGGTGGTTGCTAGGTGATTTATATGCATAAATTAGATTAAATGGTGTTTGCACGTTGCTACGCAACGTGCAAATACATCAATCAGCTATGCACGCTAGGTTGCTCTGGCCGTTCGGGGGTGTCCAAACTTTTGACCCGTGGCTCCATTACACACAGTACTGGGGGGCCGGGGTGTCCAAACTTTTGACCCATGGCTCCATTACACACAGTACTGGGGGGGGCCGGGGTGTCCAAACTTTTGACCTAACGCTGATTTATCCCATAGCTGCTCCATTACACACAGTACTGGAGTTCTAGCTACCTGTCCTTCGATCTAGCTGCCGTCCTCCGATTGGCCCCATTCATTCCAATGGGGCCACTTCGTACGACAATCGTACGAAATCCGTACGTCGTAACTTTTCGTAACGCATATTTTCGGAAAGAGCTCAATAAGTTCTACAGGTCCTCAATTGGTTTCATCTTCGTATTTCAAAAATTGCGACGTCCACGGGCGTGCAAAGTTCTGCCCATTCATTTTCAATGGGCAAAAAAACGCGTACTTACGAAGTTTTTACGAAAAACGTAAGTCCGATCGGAAAGCTGTATACAAGCCCACCATTCCCGATATGGACGCACGTTTTCTCTTTTGAACGAAGTCGATATTTCGAAAACTGCGGCACTAGTTAACCGGACAAAAAACAGGTGGAATAATAATAATAATAATAAGAATAAGACTTAAGAAGAACAATACTGTGATTGCATTACTGCAATCACACTAATAACTAGATTGCAGTTCCTACAGAAACTGCGAGTGTGATTGCAGTGCTGGCTCGTATCTGCTATGGTGTTGCTAAGGTGTTGCTAAGTGGTTGCTAAGGTGTGGCTATGGTATCAGGGGTGGTTGCTAAGGTGTTGCTAAGTGGTTGCTAGGTGGTTGCTAAGGTGTTGCTAGGCGGTTGCTAAGGTGTTGCTATGGTATCCGGGGTGGTTGCTAAGGTGTTGCTAAGTGGTTGCTAGGTGGTTGCTAAGGTGTTGCTAGGCGGTTGCTAAGGTGTTGCTATGGTATCCAGGGTGGTTGCTAAGGTGTTGCTAGGTGGTTGCTAGGGTGTTGCTAGGCGGTTGCTAAGATGTTGCTATGGTATCCGGGGTGGTTGCTAGGGTGTTGCTAGGCGGTTGCTAGGTGGTTGCTAGGGTGTTGCTAGGCGGTTGCTAAGGTGTTGCTATGGTATCCGGGGTGGTTGCTAAGGTGTTGCTAAGTGGTTGCTAGGTGGTTGCTATGGTGTTGCTAGGCGGTTGCTAAGGTGTTGCTATGGTATCCGGGGTGGTTGCTAAGGTGTTGCTAGGTGGATGCTAGGTGGTTGCTAGAGTGTTGCTAGGCGGTTGCTAAGGTGTTGCTATGGTATCCGGGGTGGTTGCTAAGGTGTTGCTAGGTGGTTGCTAGGTGGTTGCTAGGGTGTTGCTAGGCGGTTGCTAAGGTGTTGCTATGGTATCCGGGGTGGTTGCTAAGGTGTTGCTAGGTGGTTGCTAGGTGGTTGCTAAGGTGTTGCCAGGCGGTTGCTAAGGTGTTTGCTATGGTATCCAGGGTGGTTGCTAAGGTGTTGCTAGGTGGTTGCTAGGTGGTTGCTAGGGTGTTGCTAGGCGGTTGCTAAGGTGTTGCTATGGTATCCGGGGTGGTTGCTAAGGTGTTGCTAAGTGGTTGCTAGGTGGTTGCTAAGGTCTTGCTAGGCGGTTGCTAAGGTGTTGCTATGGTATCCGGGGTGGTTGCTAAGGTGTTGCTAGGTGGTTGCTAGGTGGTTGCTAAGGTGTTGCCAGGCGGTTGCTAAGGTGTTGCTATGGTATCCGGGGTGGTTGCTAAGGTGTTGCTAGGTGGTTGCTAGGTGGTTGCTAGGGTGTTGCTAGGTGGTTGCTAAGGTGTTGCTATGGTATCCGGGATGGTTGCTAAGGTGTTGCTAGGTGGTTGCTAGGTGGTTGCTAGGGTGTTGCTAGGCGGTTGCTAAGGTGTTGCTATGGTATCCGGGGTGGTTGCTATGGTGTTTCTAGGTGGTTGCTAGGTGATTTATATGCATAAATTTGATTAAATGGTGTTTGCACGTTGCTACGCAACGTGCAAATACATCAATCAGCTATGCACGCTAGGTTGCTCTGGCCGTTCGGGGGTGTCCAAACTTTTGACCCGTGGCTCCATTACACACAGTACTGGGGCTCTGGGGTGTCCAAACTTTTGACCCGTTGCTCCATTACACACAGTACTGGGGCTCTGGGGTGTCCAAACTTTTGACCCGTGGCTCCATTACACACAGTACTGGGGGGCCGGGGTGTCCAAACTTTTGACCCATGGCTCCATTACACACAGTACTGGGGGGCCGGGGTGTCCAAACTTTTGACCTAATGCTGTTTTATCCCATAGCTGCTCCATTACACACAGTACTGGAGTTCTAGCTACCTGTCCTTCGATCTAGCTGCCGTCCTCCGATTGGCCCCATTCATTCCAATGGGGCCACTTCGTACGACATTCGTACGAAATCCGTACGTCGTAACTTTTCGTAACGCATATTTTCGGAAAGAGCTCAATAAGTTCTACAGGTCCTCAATTGGTTTCATCTTCGTATTTCAAAAATTGCGACGTCCACGGGCGTGCAAAGTTCTGCCCATTCATTTTCAATGGGCAAAAAAACGCGTACTTACGAAGTTTTTACGAAAAACGTAAGTCCGATCGGAAAGCTGTATACAAGCCCACCATTCCCGATAAGGACGCACGTTTTCTCTTTTGGACGAAGTCGATATTTCGAAAACTGCGGCACTAGTTAACCGGACAAAAAACAGGTGGAATAATAATAATAACTAGATTGCAGTTCCTACAGAAACTGCGAGTGTGATTGCAGTGCTGGCTGGTATCTGCTATGGTGTTGCTAGGTGGTTGCTAAGGTGTTGCTAGGTGGTTGCTAAGGTGTTGCTATGGTATCCGGGGTGGTTGCTAAGGTGTTGCTAGGTGGTTGCTAGGTGGTTGCTAGGCGGTTGCTAAGGTGTTGCTAGGCGGTTGCTAATGTGTTGCTATGGTATTTGGGGTGGTTGCTAAGGTGTTGCTAGGTGGTTGCTAAGGTGTTGCTAGGCGGTTGCTAAGGTGTTGCTATGGTATCCGGGCTGGTTGCTAAGGTGTTGCTAGGTGGTTGCTAGGTGGTTGCTAGGGTGTTGCTAGGCAGTTGCTAAGGTGTTTGCCATGGTATCTTGGGTGGTTGCTAAGGTGTTGCTAGGTGGTTGCTAGGTGGTTGCTAGGGTGTTGCTAGGCAGTTGCTAAGGTGTTGCTATGGTATCCGGGGTGGTTGCTAAGGTGTTGCTAGGTGGTTGCTAGGTGGTTGCTAAGGTGTTGCTAGGCGGTTGCTAAGGTGTTGCTATAGTATCCGGGGTGGTTGCTAAGGTGTTGCTAGGTGGTTGCTAGGTGGTTGCTAAGGTGTTGCTAGGCGGTTGCTAAGGTGTTGCTATGGTATCCGGGGTGGTTGCTAAGGTGTTGCTAGGTGGTTGCTAGGTGGTTGCTAAGGTGTTGCTAGGCGGTTGCTAAGGTGTTGCTATGGTATCCGGGGTGGTTGCTAAGGTGTTGCTAGGTGGTTGCTAGGTGGTTGCTAAGGTGTTGCTAGGCGGTTGCTAAGGTGTTGCTATGGTATCCGGGGTGGTTGCTAAGGTGTTGCTAGGTGGTTGCTAGGTGGTTGCTAGGGTGTTGCTAGGGTGTTGCTAGGCGGTTGCTAAGGTGTTGCTATGGTATCCGGGGTGGTTGCTAAGGTGTTGCTAGGTGGTTGCTAGGTGGTTGCTAAGGTGTTGCTAGGCGGTTGCTAAGGTGTTGCTATGGTATCCGGGGTGGTTGCTAAGGTGTTGCTAGGTGGTTGCTAAGGTGTTGCTAGGCGGTTGCTAAGGTGTTGCTATGGTATCCGGGGTGGTTGCTAAGGTGTTGCTAGGTGGTTGCTAAGGTGTTGCTAGGTGGTTGCTAAGGTGTTGCTATGGTATCTGTGGTGGTTGCTATGGTGTTTCTAGGTGGTTGCTAGGTGATGTATATGCATAAATTAGATTAAATGGTGTTTGCACGTTGCTACGCAACGTGCAAATACATAAATCAGCTATGCACGCTAGGTTGCTCTGGCCGTTCGGGGGTGTCCAAACTTTTGACCCGTGGCTCCATTACACACAGTACTGGGGGGCCGGGGTGTCCAAACTTTTGACCCGTGGCTCCATTACACACAGTACTGGGGGGCCGGGGTGTCCAAACTTTTGACCTAATGCTGTTTTATCCCATAGCTGCTCCATTACACACAGTACTGGAGTTCTAGCTACCTGTCCTTCGATCTAGCTGCCGTCCTCCGATTGGCCCCATTCATTCCAATGGGGCCACTTCGTACGACATTCGTACGAAATCCGTACGTCGTAACTTTTCGTAACGCATATTTTCGGAAAGAGCTCAATAAGTTCTACAGGTCCTCAATTGGTTTCATCTTCGTATTTCAAAAATTGCGACGTCCACGGGCGTGCAAAGTTCTGCCCATTCATTGTCAATGGGCAAAAAAACGCGTACTTACGAAGTTTTTACGAAAAACGTAAGTCCGATCGGAAAGCTGTATACAAGCCCACCATTCCCGATATAGACGCACGTTTTCTCTTTTGAACGAAGTCGATATTTCGAAAACTGCGGCACTAGTTAACCGGACAAAAAACAGGTGGAATAATAATAATAATAATAAGAAGAAGAAGAAGAAGAAGAAGAAGAATAAGACTTAAGAAGATCAATACTGTGATTGCATTACTGCAATCACACTAACTAGATTGCAGTTCCTACAGAAACTGCGAGTGTGATTGCAGAGCTGACCGGGGTACCCAAACTTTTGACCAGTTGCTCCATTACACACAGTACTGGGGCTCTGGGGTGTCCAAACTTTTGACCCGTGGCTCCATTACACACAGTACTGGGGCTCTGGGGTGTCCAAACTTTTGACCGATAGCTCCATTACACACAGTACTGGGGGGCCGGGGTGTCCAAACTTTTGACCCGTGGCTCCATTACACACAGTGCTGGGGGGCCGGGGTGTCCAAACTTTTGACCCGCGGCTCCATTACACACAGTACTGGGGGGCCGGGGTGTCCAAACTTTTGACCTAATGGTGTTTTATCCCATAGCTGCTCCATTACACACAGTACTGGAGTTCTAGCTACCTGTCCTTCGATCTAGCTGCCGTCCTCCGATTGGCCCCATTCATTCCAATGGGGCCACTTCGTACGACAATTGTACGAAATCCGTACGACGTAACTTTTCGTAACGCATATTTTCGGAAAGAGCTCAATAAGTTCTACAGGTCCTCAATTGGTTTCATCTTCGTATTTCAAAAATTGCGACGTCCACGGGCGTGCAAAGTTCTGCCCATTCATTTTCAATGGTCAAAAAAACGCGTACTTACGAAGTTTTTACGAAAAACGTAAGTCCGATCGGAAAGCTGTATACAAGCCCACCATTCCCGATATGGACGCACATTTTCTCTTTTGAACGAAGTCGATATTTCGAAAACTGCGGCACTAGTTAACCGGACAAAAAACAGGTGGAACTAGATTGCAGTTCCTGCAGAAACTGCGAGTGTGATTGCAGTGCTGCTTCATGGCTGGGTGTTATGGTGTTGCTATGGTTTCCATGGTGGTTGCCAAGCGGTTCTTAAGGTGTTGCTATGGTATCAATTTTATTTTCACATAATTTGGGGAATCTGTGTTTGTACAGTGATGTAGCATTAATTAATTAATTATTAATCATAGAAACATTATGGCTATGATCTATACTAGTACAGGTAGAAGTTTTAATAAAGAGATTACTTACCACTTTCTCCATCAACTTGGCCAAGAACATCACGCATTTTAATAATCACTGTTGTAAAAAAAATGATATCCAGTTATGCAGATGTTATATACAGCTCATTAACACAAACACAATTATCTCACAGTATTATATTAAACTCTTGGCCTTAATAGAAATAAAAATGCATAGTAGCTTAACATGTATGTCATGGCAAGTTGTTTTATCAAATTTTAATCTAAGAGTCCTGCAGAATGTTAAACCTGCAATAATTTTTTGATTTATCAGAAATGCTATAAGTCTATAATGCTATAATCAGCACCAAACTACATTACACTACGAGTAGTGTTTAGAGTTTTTCTCAAATAGTTAGCTATTAGAATGTTTTAATCATGATTAGGGGAAAAAAAACATATACTATACTGATGCAAATACCTGCCTGTACTGGTTTACACCCCTAGAACCTGGTGAAAAAGAGTGAAGTTATTCAGCTCATAGTATTAATGTGTTATTGTGATGACACAAACGGGGCCTGCTTTTGTTTAAAGCCCACTCACCACGTCAAGGTACAGGCCAAGAGTGGGATGTTAGTATGACACGACAAGGACAAGGTTAGTGTAAACTGACAAACAATACAAACTTTTAGACACGCAGACAACATAGAATTATTGCATAGAACTATTTACAGAACTGAATATTTTTATTTTTTGCCTTCAATTTTTTTGTATGAAATACAAAACTATTTACAAAACTAAACTTTATTTTTGCACATGTGAAGGATTTCACAAGTGATTTTTGGTATGGAACATTTGAAAAAAATGCATAGTAGTATTTACAGAACAATTTTTTGCCTTGCAAAATGAAAGATTTTTTGTATGTAATTTTTTGGAAGAAATGCCTAGAACTATTTACATAACTGATTTTTTGGGCCTTGCAAAATACAAGATTTTTTATGTAAATTTTGGGGAAAAATGCATAGAACTATTTACAGAACGTTTTTTTTTGGATTTCAACCAGACAACATAATACAGAGCCCAATACATGACATCAATACATTATACTCATTGCCACCAAAACCATATGGATTTTAACCACACAACAGATCCATTTTGGCCTCCCTGGCGACTAAGGCTGTACGGAGCCCCACTGACACCAATAATATGTAGTCAGTGTCGCCAGTTCCAAATGGATTTAACCACACAACAGATCCATTCTGGCCTCCCTGGCAAACTCAGGCTGCACCGAGCCCACTGGCACCGTTTATATATGCATGCTCAGTGTCGCCAGTTCCAAATGGATTTTAACTACAGAACAGATCCATTCTGGCCTAATTTTTATTCTCTTGCTTTTAGTTAGGCACAAACCTTAATTGTGTGATTCTTTTATTAATTATTTTACTTGTTTTGGTTTGTTATTTTGTGTTTTAGTTCCTGTTTGTTGTAAGTGTTCATTTGATTCCAGTGAGACTTGTTTGTTGTGAGAGCATTTATAAGTTATACAAATCCTGTGCATGTTCTATTGTGTTGCTGTGGCTGATTACAATTCAATCAGTACGTTCTTCTGTGTAGCTGTGGCCGCTTATGGTTTGCTCCTTTTATTGGTCTTCTGCAATTCCAACATATTGTTCCTCTGATGAAATCACTCCTTGATCACTGCATAGACGGGGTTGTGGTAACTATAATATGAATGCAAAACTCCTGATGATAAGCACTTTTGTGGTTGAGAGGTAAAGATGAGATCCAACAAAGTGTTTTTCTCAGTTGTTGCTCCCTGTATGAGCTGTGTGTATCCTCTTCTTGTGAATAAGTCATAGATGAACTTTGAAGTTGTTGATCTGAGATCTTCATTGAAATCCCCACAGATGATAACATGGTCCTGATCCATTATATCTATGGCATCCAAAAGACTCTTTAGATTTGAAAGAAAATCTGCTGTCTTGTAGTTTGGTGGTTTGTAAATAGCAGCTACAACAGCTTGTACAGGGTCTCTGATTTTGAGGGCCAGAAATTCAATGTCAGTGACGCCCATTACATACTGCAATACCTGGGCATTTATATGATTCTTCACATATATTGCAACACCACCACCTTTTTGGTTTGCCAACTGTGGAAAACTGCTATAGGAGACTTGTCTGTTCCGCTTGTACATGTTGTAGCCTTCTAGTTGGAGCTCCTCTGGGACGGCCAATCCAAACATGTGGGTTTCAGTGAAGCACAAAATATCTCCTAAGCAGATCTCATGGTGTTTTCGCATGTCATCAAAATGACAATGTAAACCTTCCACATTGTGGTGAATCACAGTTAAACAGTCACTGGCATTTGTTTTAGCATGCATCAGAAGTGGCATGACCGTTTCAACGTTTGCTTTAGGCATGCTTTCCAGTGAATTCAAAACTTCTTCGTTGCAAAAAATCTTCTTTTCTTCAAAATCGATGATGTGTAGGCCTTGCAAAGAGGTGGTCCTGCTGAGGGCTACATAAGCCATTCCTGGTTCAAAAATTCGCTTCAGAGATACTACAGCTGATGATGAAGTCATGCCTTGTACTTTGTGAGACGTGCAGGCATATGCTAGTTTTAAAGGAAACTGACAACGTACCAGTCCCTTTCTCTTGCACCGCTCCTCTACTCTCTCAATGAAAACAACATTGTCAGGACTCCCAGGGATTCGACTGCGTCTCTTGGCACCAGCAGTAGGGTTATCCAACTCCAATCCTATTAAATCCACATATTCATTGCCTTTTGTGTCAGTCTTCTTGACGATCTGTGAGATCTTTGCAAAAGTTCCATTAACCAAACCGTCTCCTGTATCTATATTACGTGTAATGACAACACGTACACCCTCTGACAACAACAATGAGTCTGGAAGATCTCCTTTGCGGCCTTGAAACGGAGCTGCTTGCCGTACCATTCTTCCTGTTCGGTCATCTTTCATATGGTCCTCTGCATCAACACGGGTTATGTCGGAACTAAGTGCAGAAAGGGTGTCATTGTTGTGTTTATCCACCTCCTTGTTTGTGGCAAAAATGTGTAACACATCCAGTGGACAGTCATCCTTCCTGGGAAAGGTGCGCGTAGCCAGCAGAGCTCTGTCACAGTTCAGTAATGGCTCGGTCTTCTTCTTAACACGAAGCCTGTTCAGCATTTCCGCAAATGGGGCATCCTGCTTTTGTCTCATGATTTCTTCCAGTGTGACGATATGGAAATTGTCTTTCCAAATGTCCATTGTGTTGTCTTCATAGACACACAGGGCCTTAGCCTTTCCAACTGGTGGTAGTTGAAAGAAGTCACCTACAGCAAGCACCGACACTCCTCCA
This sequence comes from Astyanax mexicanus, assembly GCF_023375975.1. Classification (NCBI taxonomy): domain Eukaryota; kingdom Metazoa; phylum Chordata; class Actinopteri; order Characiformes; family Acestrorhamphidae; genus Astyanax; species Astyanax mexicanus. Next base: position 22,251,026 of record NC_064414.1, read on the forward strand.
AAGGGTTTCTTGCTGCCTTTAATCTGTTGTAGCCTTTGGTCCACATATGCAAAGAGCTCTTTGGAAACCATGGAAACTTCATCAATAACAATGATTTGAACATTTGAAAGTATGATCCTCATCTCATCCAAAGAATTTCCAAGTCCTTGGTACGGTGGCTTCAGGTTCTTTGGAAGTTTTAGTACTGAATGCAATGTGTTTCCCGAAATGTTGAATGATGCCGTTCCCGTGAAAGAGGTAAGTAGGACAGTTGGCCTTGATAGGTCATGCAGCTCATCCATACTGGGCAATCTTCTCAGAATTTTGGTCACTTCATTGTAGACACACTTGATCAAATGAGATTTGCCAGTTCCGGCTCCACCAGTGACAAAGTAAAAGAACTGGTCTGGCCTTTCGCCATTCACAAGCCTTAAGCTCCAGTCTCTTAGTTTATAAAACACAGCTGCTTGTGTTTCATTTAGGTTTTGGTACATCTGCCGTAAAACCTTACTACTCAGTGCTGGGCACTCGGCAAGCTGCACTGCAGTTGTTCTTTCAGAATTTTTTCTGTATTCTGGCACATCATCTTGCTCTTTATCCTCAGCTGGATCCATTGGTTGATGTTCTGAAATGGTCTCAATTCGAATGAGCTCTGTATTTGGAGCAAAATTGGCCCATGCATCCTCAGTGGGTCCAATTTTTTCAAAGTCCTCGATTGCACGCTCGATAGCATCACTGTCCTTTTCATATCGCTTTCTATTGTCATTCACAATTTCAAACACAGGCCTTATTGACTCAGAGCCAGAAAGTTTGATACATGCACTCTCATAGAAGAACTGGTAAGAATTAAACGGTGGTATCTTCAGCTGATGTTCATCTCTGTAGGGGAGGTAAACCTTAAGAAGACTTCCATAAAACTTTTCAGGGTCCTTTTTTGGGGAAAAACGTGCATATCTAATGACTGCAGGTTTGCCTTTGGTCCTCTTCTGTATAAATCCCATATTATCTTGAAGTGGAATGACATTTGGACCACCACTTTGTCTGCCATAGACAAGTCTGTAGTTGGATGCGAAATCAGCCATGCACATTGTTTCGAATTCAGGAGTTTCCGGTCTGGCTTTATACTTTTCTGGCAATCCAGCCATCCACACTTGATCTGAATCTGGATCCTTTGTCTCCAGTTTTCTCAGCGGTAGGCTCATCTTCACTGCATTGTCGTCTGTAGGAATAAAGATTACGCTGCGTGAGCAAAACTTCAGTTTTAAGCTGCACACACGGGTGACAGCCTCTTGCACACTGACCTCCCGGTTTTTGGAGTAAGCTTGCATGATTTCTTTCATCTGCTCAAGCTCTGATGAATTGTCTTTGCTTGATTCCTTAACAATTCGTTTGAGATAGTCACTCATCTCATGTTCGGCCTTGGTTATGTATGACAACATGTAGATGATGCAGCTGTAGGGATTCAGAATGTACTGAATGTCCATATTTGCATTCCATGCTCTCAACAAGTGTGGATTGTAGCCATTAACCCAACAGTCCTTGGGGTCACGTTTCATCATCACAGCACTGGAATCCGTTGTCATCTCAAGATAACGAGAGAAGTCGTTATAAGTCATATTGCATTTAGCAAGAATGTCATCTGTGCTTTGAAATGAAGCTGCTGAGTCATGTAGTAAATCCCAAACAGGCTTCAGCTTTGTTCTTGCTTGTTGATTTGGGTTTGGTCCATCTGGATCTGATGGTCTTGGTCTGCTAATGAAAGTTGACTTCACGGGTGGCTTTGGAAACCCGAAACGGCAATGTTTTTTTCCTTTTTTACATGACTTTGTGTGACTTTTGCTGTGAGACTGGACTTCCTTCACAATATTGTGCAGATCCGGGTCTGACTTTTCATCAGGCAGTTGGCATGAAATGTATTTATCAATGAATGCAGAAACCTTTTCATCTGGATCATCCTCAAACTTTGGGGCATCCTTAATCCAGAACAGGCAGTGAATGTGGGCTGACCCTCTGGCCTGGAACTCCACTCTGTAAAACATGTCCACTACTTCACCGATGGGTTGTGCAGGTGACAAGATCAAATCTCTCATTAGAGCCTCCACTCTCTTTTCAAAGAGTCTTATGACTGTCACAGGGTTGCTTCGAAGGATGTCGCATTTAGTGGACCAGTCCAATTCTGAGAAGTTCACAGTTTCTCCCTGTTGCTTCTTGATGGCTCCAATGATCTCTGGCCACCTCATTTCAGCAGCACTGAAAGTGCAAAAAAACGTAGGCAATCCTAATTGTCGTAAGCATGCAAAGAGGTCCCTCATAGTCTTTTCCCAAAAAGCTGGTGTTCCTCTTAAGGGCTGCATGAATCTTGTTGCTTCCCCATGTTGAACAAGTTTCTGCACCTCACGCTGGTCTTGCAACACTCGTGATGTAATTCTTCGTCCATCCTTTGTGAACGCTTTCCCTTTGCGCAGCTGAATGGACATGCTTGACATAGCAGCGTGCATTTCTGCCACAAACTGAGCAAAGAAAATGTAATTGGTGTCCATGGCAAAACGGTTGTCAGCGCTGAACAGCCTTGCATTAAAATATCTGCTTGGAGAAATCTTCTTGGGTCGATCTGATTCATCCAATGTGTTCCTACCTGTGTTGAATTGCACAGGAAATGCCATGGATTCCAACTTTGGAGTTTTGAAAAAGCTGACTGGTTGATTTCCTTCTGCCGGTGCAATTGAGTAAACATTGTCTCCAAATGACAGTATTTCTTGACCAACATCAGCTGGCTGAAGGCATGAATCAAAAGCAATCCCATAGTTTCCTGCAACACTGTTGTCCTGTTCGTCACATGCATTTTCATCGTCAGAACCACCATGTGCACCATCATCTTGGTTGGTGCAGACATTGTTAGCAACATTGTCCTCCAGTTTGTCAGATGTATTTTCAGAATCAGAACCTCCCTCTGCATTTTCTTCATTGTTGCTGCAGCCATCATTAGCAACACTTTCAGCACCGTTCTCCCCCATTGCACATTCTGTTGTTTCCAGGTACTCATCTTCTTCTTCCTCTCGTACAGCCACTTCTCTATACTCAGAATGAATTTCCTTTAATTTCATTAAGGCAGTTCTGACCTTTTTCATGTCCAAATTCTGAAACTGAAAATGTCCTTTGTACTGTAGGCGTCTCTTCAACTTCACCCTCAGTAATTGTGATTCAGATGGGGGTCTGGGTAAACACTGGACAGTTGACTCTACCTCAGAAGGTACGCATACCACTGCTCCATGGATAGCACGCTGTTGTCCCTTTGGAAGAGCAATGATTTTTGCAAAAGGTATGAACTTTGCAATGATGTGTCTCTCAAGAACATTTAGCCCTTGCAATTCATTTGGAATAGGGTCAAGCTCAAGGTTATTTGATACAGCAATAGATGGCAGATGACCAGTCTTTAGGTTTTCATGGCAGCTATGGCAAATCCACTCTTCCTTCCTTTCAGGCATTACACACTCGCCTTGATCTCTGCAGCTGTCTTCACATACATGGACATATGTTCCTGTTAAGCACATGGCTGTAAGCTCAGGGTCTTTAGAGTAGTTTGAAGACGCACACAGCCTCACTTGGTTGGCAAATAAGCATCTGTGGCAGACAGTACAAATATATATTGGTCCTTGCTGCACATTTAGTGCAAACAGTGATTGTGCCTGTTGTATCAGTTGGTTTGACTGGGTATCACTGGTACGTTGGACTGTAGTTGGCTCAGAAAGTTCTCTGTTGACTTGTCCTGTAGTGAAGCCAACAATGCTCCTGTATTTCTCCTTTATGCGGTTGCTACATCGTATGCTGTGCAGTGCTTTGAGGTCCTTGGTTTGTCTCAATTTAAAATGGCGGCTTTGTGACATACGGCGCCTTTCTTGGAACCTTGCATCTTGTTCATAATGCTTTTTAAAATGTGCCTTCATATAAGCCTTTTGTTTCAGCTGAAATGCAGTGTTATTTCTATAACAGCCTCTAATGTGCTCTTTTTTTTTTTGCTGCAATGCAGGGTCATTTCTATAACGACCTCTAGCGTTCTCTTTCTTTTTCATTTGGAATGCAGGATCATTTCTATAACGGCCTCTAACGTTCTCTTTCTTTTTCATTTGGAATGCAGGATCACTTCTATAACGGCCTCTAACGTTCTCTTTCTTTTTCATTTGGAATGCAGGGTCATTTCTATAACGGCCTCTAACGTTCTCTTTCTTTTTCATTTGGAATGCAGGGTCATTTCTATAACGGCCTCTAACGTTCTCTTTCTTTTTCATTTGGAATGCAGGGTCATTTCTATAGCGGCCTCTAACAATTTCTTTCTTTTTCATTTGGAATGCAGGGTCATTTCTATAGCGGCCTCTAACAATTTCTTTCTTTTTCATTTGGAATGCAGGGTCATTTCTATAGCGGCCTCTAACAATTTCTTTCTTTTTCATTTGGAATGCAGGGTCATTTCTATAGCGGCCTCTAACAATTTCTTTCTTTTTCATTTGGAATGCAGGGTCATTTCTATACTGGCTTCTAATATGCTCTTTTTGTTTCAACTGGAATGCAGGGTCATTTTTGTAACGGCCTTTAATGTGCTCTTTTTGTTTTTGCTGGAATGCAGGGTCTTTTCTGTAACGGTCTTTAATGTGCTCTTTTTGTTTTTGCTGGAATGCAGGGTCTTTTCTGTAACGGTCTTTAATGTGCTCTTTTTGTTTTTGCTGAAATGCAGGGTCTTTTCTGTAACGGTCTTTAATGTGCTCTTTTTGTCTTTGCTTAAAAGAAGGATCATTAATATACCGACCCCTGATGTACTGTTTTTGCCTTAACTGGAAGGCACAGTCTTCACTATATCGGGCTCTGATGCTGGCCGTCTTCTCTGAAGAAAGAAGCCTGTATCTATGTTTATCAGCATCTTTCCTCCTCTGTGACATTCTCAGTTTTTTTTGTTCTTTTTCATTTAGCAACTCTTGGTTCCTTTTTGACATCTCCAGTCTTGTCAGTCTCTTTGCAACTTTTTCTCTCCGAAGTTTATCTAGTCTAATAGACACCTTAGGCAGCATGGAGGATTCCTGTACCACACCTGGTTCACTCTCTGTTGACATTATTCCCATTTTGAGGTCTTCAGATATTTCTCTCTCAAAGCAGACAGGAAGCAGGTTATACTCGTTGTGTGCTTTTAACTTCAGAGAGTAGAAGAAGAGCTGTATCAGTCGGTTTGCCAGATCAGAAACGAAGTGAAAAGTAACCATCACTGCTTTCCCATTTTTGTCACAGCATGATCCATTTGCATTTCGAGAATGTGGATCAAAAAACCCATACCGCCCACTTCGATCTTTGAAAACACTTACACACAAACCACCAATGATCAGCAAGGCCTGTGAAAATTCAGTTCCAAGACCTTCAAGACGAAGTGACAGATTCAAAAAGTTTTGCCAGTCTTCAGGTGCATCTTGCAGTAACAATCCACCGACTGGGTTGGATTTCTTCACAACATAACGCCCTGAGTCAGTTTCAATTGTGTTTGGGAGATCATCAAAATTCAAATACCTAGAAATAAACCTGTTTTCATCCTCTAATCTGTGTCTTATCTGACCGTACAACTTGTCTCCTCTGTTTAAGATGCAATTCAAGCAGTCTCTGTTTATGTGTTGTTTCTCATTCAGGTGAGCTAGAAACATCAATGAATTAGCCACACATTGGGTTCCTCTGGTGTACTCTGAAAACCTGTAATCCGATTGACTGTATGAGGCTCTCACCGAAATCTCGTCTGTTTCTTTATAGGATGTACTGTTACTACTGACAGGTCCCTCACTGCTTTTGAACATGATGTCATTCTTGTCTGAAGCTTTATTATCCCTATTTTGACTTCCTTTGTTCTGCTCTGAAATCCTGTGATCAGACTGGCTGGAGGAGGCTTTAGGTGAAATAGGTATTGCAGTTTCACAGTTGTTGCTCACAGCTTTCTCAACAGTATCAACTAAATGTTCAGTACGTAATTTCCACTGTTCTTTTTTTGCACAGGATCTTTTGTTCTTTCGCGGCATTTTGGGAGTGAATTTCTTGGAAAACGATATATAATAACAGCTAAATCAATGTACCTTAATCAAAAACGCAAACAATAACCTGTAAACAAAACACCTCAATATGGATATAACTTACCAGTATTCCTGTTTGTGAACAGGAACACAATACAGCAAAATGACTCTGCAATCAGTCGACGCTTACCACTCTCTCTCCCACAACACCAACCTGCCTGCAATCTGCAAATAAGAACACAGCACGAATGAACGACAAATGTATGCCTCTTACAAAGCAATGCAAATATGACATTTATACAACCCTTGGTACTTAGTCGTTAAGTATTTATACTTCATAACAAACAACAAAATAACCTTGCAAAATTATTTTGCCTTATCTGCACTTCTCTAAAGCAAATACAAGCACATTTCTTTAATACAAATTAGTTTACAGTTTAAAGGGGTATTTAGAGGCCATGACATGTTGAGCAATACTGCTAGATTTGGTCATCATTTCACTTTGTTAATAACATAACATTAATCTAACCCTGATACCTACAACAGACAGGCATTTTAAGTGTGTGTGTTTATTTGAAAGAGTGTGTGTGTGTGTGTGTTTGAGCGTGTGTGTGTGTTAGAGAATGGGACATAGTGTGTTTGAGAGTGAGACAGAGCATGTGTGTGTTTAAGTCTGTGTGTGTGTGTGTTTGAGAGAGATAAAGTGTGTGTGTGTTTGAGAGAGTGTGTGTGTTTGAGAGATAGAGTGTGTGCGTGTGTTTGAGAGTGTGTGTGTGTGTGTTTGAGAGTGTGTGTGCGTGTGTTTGACAGAGAGAGTGTGTGCGTGTGTTTGAGAGAGTGTGTGTGTTTGAGAGTGTGTGCGTATGTTTGAGAGAGTGTGTGTGTTTGACAGATAGAGAGTGTGTGTGTGTTTGAGTGTGTGTGTGTGTGTGTTTGAGAGTGTGTGTGCGTCTGTTTGAGAGAGAGAGTGTGTGCGTTTGAGAGTGTGTGTGTGTATTTGAGTGTGTGTGTGTGTGTTTGAGAGACAGTGTGTGTTTGTTTGAGAGAGAGAGTGTGCGAGTATTTGAGAGAGAGTGTGTGTTTGAGAGAGTGTGTGTTTGAGAGAGTGTGTGTTTGAGAGAGTGTGTGTTTGAGAGTGTGTGTGTTTGTTTGAGAGAGAGTGTGTGTTTGTTTGAGAGTGTGTGTGTGTTTGTTTGAGAGAGATTGTGTGTGTGTGTGTTTGGGAGAGAGAGTGTGTGCGAGTGTTTGAGAGAGAGTGTGTGCGAGTGTTTGAGAGAGAGTGTGTGCGTGTGTTTGAGAGTGTGTGTGTGTGTGTTTGAGAGAGATTGTGTGTGTGTGAGAGAGAGTGTGTGTGTGTTTGGGAGAGAGAGTGTGTGTGTGTGTTTGAGAGATAGAGTGTGTGCGTGTGTTTGAGAGAGAGAGTGTGTGCGAGTGTTTGAGAGAGAGTGTGTGCGTGTGTTTGAGAGTGTGTGTGCGTGTGTTTGAGAGAGAGAGTGTGTGCGAGTGTTTGAGAGAGAGTGTGTGCGTGTGTTTGAGAGTGTGTGTGTGTGTGTTTGAGAGAGATTGTGTGTGTGTGTTTGAGAGAGAGTGTGTGTGTGTTTGGGAGAGAGAGTGTGTGTGTGTGTTTGAGAGATAGAGTGTGTGCGTGTGTTTGAGAGTGTGTCTGTGTGTTTGAGAGTGTGTGTGTGTGTTTGAGAGAGTGTGTGTGTGTTTGAGAGATAGAGTGTGTGCGTGTGTTTGAGAGTGTGTGTGTGTGTGTGTTTGAGAGAGTGTGTGTGTGTTTGAGAGATAGAGTGTGTGCGTGTGTTTGAGAGTGTGTGTGTGTGTGTGTTTAAAACTGTGTGTGTTTGAGAAAGACATTGTGTGTTTGAGAAAGGGTGTATTTTAGAGAGTGTGAGTGAATGTGTTTGAAAGTGAGACAGACAGCATGTGTGTTTGAAAGTGTGTGTGTGTGTGTGTGTGTGTGTGAGGTTTTGTGTGAGCATGTGTGTTTGAGTGGGCGACAAGAAGTTTAAGTACCAAAACCAGTATTGCTGTTGTGTTAGTGCTAACTATGTAGCTAACTAATCCCTGGTTCAGTCCTCAAAATGGCCCCTATACATATATATATATATATGTATAGCGTCCATTTTGAGGACTGAACCAGGGATTAGTTAGCTACATAGTTAGCTAGTTATAACTTATAAATTAAAGCTAGGTTAGCTAGTTATTTATAACTTATAAATTAAAGCTAGGCTGGCTAGTTTTAACTTATAAATTAAAGCTAGGTTAGCTAGTTATTTATAACTTATAAATTAAAACTAGGTTAGCTAGTCGTAACTTATAAATTAAAGCTAGGTTAGCTAGTTATAACTTATAAATTAAAGCTAGGTTAGCTAGTTATAAATTATAAATTAAAGCTAGCTTAGCTAGTAATAATTTATAAATTAAAGCTAGGTTAGCTAGTTATAATTTATAAATTAAAGCTTGGTTAGCTAGTTTTAACTTATAAATTAAAGCGAGGTTAGCTAGTTATAATTTATAAATTAAAGCTAGGTTAGCTAGTTATAACTTATAAATTAAAGCTTGGTTAGCTAGTTTTAACTTATAAATTAAAGCTAGGTTAGCTAGTCGTAACTTATAAATTAAAGCTAGGCTGGCTAGTTATAACTTATAAATTAAAGCTAGGTTAGCTAGTTATAAATTATAAATTAAAGCTAGCTTAGCTAGTAATAATTTATAAATTAAAGCTAGGTTAGCTAGTTTTAACTTATAAATTAAAGCTTGGTTAGCTAGTTTTAACTTATAAATTAAAGCTAGCTTAGCTAGTTACAATTTACAAATTAAAGCTTGGTTAGCTAGTTTTAACTTATAAATTAAAGCTTGGTTAGCTAGTTATAATTTATAAATTAAAGCTAGCTTAGCTAGTTATTTATAACTTATAAATTAAAGCTAGGTAACTTATAAATTAAAGCTAGGCTGGCTAGTTATAACTTATAAATTAAAGCTAGGTTAGCTAGTTATAACTTATAAATTAAAGCGAGGTTAGCTAGTTTATAACTTATAAATTAAAGCGAGGTTAGCTAGTTTATAACTTATAAATTAAAGCTAGGTTAGCTAGTCATAACTTATAAATTAAAGCTAGGTTAGCTAGTTATAACTTATAAATTAAAGCTAGGTTAGCTAGTTATAAATTATAAATTAAAGCTTGGTTAGCTAGTTTTAACTTATAAATTAAAGCTAGGTTAGCTAGTTATAATTTATAAATTAAAGCTTGGTTAGCTAGTTTTAACTTATAAATTAAAGCTAGGTTAGCTAGTTAAAACTTATAAATTAAAGCGAGGTTAGCTAGTTAAAACTTATAAATTAAAGCTAGGTTAGCTAACTAGTTAACTTAAAGAAAGGTTAGCTAGTAATAACTTATAAATTAAAGCTAGGTTAGCTAGTTATAACTTATAAATTAAAGCGAGGTTAGCTAGTTATAACTTATAAATTAAAGCTAGGTTAGCTAGTTATAACTTATAAATTAAAGCGAGGTTAGCTAGTTTATAACTTATAAATTAAAGCTAGGTTAGCTAGTTATAACTTATAAATTAAAGCGAGGTTAGCTAGTTATAACCTATAAATTAAAGCTAGGTTAGCTAGTTATAACTTATAAATTAAAGCTAGGTTAGCTAGTTTATAACTTATAAATTAAAGCTAGGTTAGCTAGTTATAACTTATAAATTAAAGCTAGGTTAGCTAGTTATAACTTATAAATTAAAGCTATGTTAGCTAGTTATAAATTATAAATTAAAGCTAGCTTAGCTAGTAATAATTTATAAATTAAAGCGAGGTTAGCTAGTTTATAACTTGTAAATTAAAGCTAGGTTAGCTAGTTATAACTTATAAATTAAAGCTAGGTTAGCTAGTTATAACTTGTAAATTAAAGCTAGGTTAGCTAGTTTATAACTTAGAAATTAAAGCTAGGTTAGCTAGTTATAACTTATAATACATCACATTAGGAAAATGCCAAGCTAAAGCCCATTTACTCCTTCAATTTTCTCAAGGTAATGTCCATTTAATTTGATTGTGTGTGCTGAGGCTACCCAGCTACCAAAATTTAAATTAGTAGCTTACATTAGCTACCCCAGCTAACACATTAGACCCTGTTCTACTGGTACAAACCTTACATAGCTTTGTACAAAATTCCAGCTTTCATCAAGATTAGTTACAGTTTTAAATCACAAAATAATTATCCAAACATCTATAAGTCTAAAGCAAGATAGTTTAGCTAATTAGAAGTTTACTAGCTAGCAGAGTTAACACATGGCTTGTATAAATTAATGTTAGTTTGACTCACCAGATATTTAAAGTTAAAGACAGAAGTCCAATGTCTGGGTGAAATCAGGCCTCGTCTTGGTTGTAGAAAGTCTGGATTCAGTTGAAGAAACGTGGGGTTTGTCAAAAAGCAAGAAAGCAAGAGATATCTCTGATCCAGTCACCTCAGTGGCATTGATCAAATCTGAGAGAAAATTGTGAATTCCAGACAGATGTACAGGAGAGAGGGGGGCTTTCCCCCCCTTTGTTATGTCTGGGTCTCTCTGTGTTTTTATTTGAAAAATACACTCAGCCAATCACCAGCAAGTGTAGTGTTTTTTTTTTTTTTCAAAATCAACTGTCCAAGTTCAAGCACCTGCAGCACCCCAAACTGACTGACCTTCACAATAAATCAGATTATGAATTTTAAGTACTTAGATACAGTAATTTCCTATTACTACTAAAGTCAACTAATAAGAAACCATTTAGCTAGCTAGCCAACAAATATATTAAGAACATATAAAGAGAAATTATTTTTTCACACATTTTTTTTACTGCTTCACAAAACATATTTTCTGTGCTTTAATTTTACTATGAGTATGTCATCATCTACTGTTGTCTACTGTGTATAGTCACATTCTAATTTTTGCATTAAATGTATGCAATTTACAGAAAAACACACGTGCTGGTGACCATGGTGTTTCTATGTGATTTCTAAGGTGTTGCTAGGTAGATGCAAAGTTTTGCTATGGTGTTTCTATGGTATCCGGGGTGGTTGCTAAGGTGTTGCTAAGGCGTAGCTAGGTGGTTGCTAAGGCTTTGCTAGGGGGTTGCTGAGGTGTTGCTATGGTATCTGGGGTGGCTGCTAAGGTGTTGCTAAGGCGTCGCTAGGTGGTTGCTAAGGTATTGCTATGGCATCCGGGGTGGTTGCTAAGGTGTTGCTAAGGCGTTGCTAGGTGGTTGCTAGGGTGTTGCTAGGCGGTTGCTATGGTATCCGTGGGGGTTGCTAAGGTGTTGCTAAGTGGTTGCTAAGGTTATGCTAGGTGGTTGCTAAGGTGTTGCTTGGCAGTGCTAAGGTGTTGCTATGGTATCCGGGGTGGTTGCTAAGGTGTTGCTATGGTATCCGGGGTGGTTGCTAAGGTGTTGCTAGGTGGTTGCTAGGTGGTTGCTAAGGTGTTGCTTGGCAGTTGCTAAGGTGTTGCTATGGTATCCGGGGTGGTTGCTAAGGTGTTGCTAGGTGGTTGCTAGGGTGTTGCTAGGCGGTTGCTAAGGTGTTGCTATGGTATCCGGGGTGGTTGCTAAGGTGTTGCTAGGTGGTTGCTAGGTGGTTGCTAGGGTGTTGCTAGGCGGTTGCTAAGGTGTTGCTATGGTATCCGAGGTGGTTGCTAAGGTGTTGCTAGGTGGTTGCTAAGGTGTTGCTATGGTATCCGGGGTGGTTGCTAAGGTGTTGCTAGGTGGTTGCTAGGTGGTTGCTAAGGTGTTGCTAGGCGGTTGCTAAGGTTTTGCTATGGTATCCGGGGTGGTTGCTATGGTGTTGCTAAGTGGTTGGTAGGTCCTTCCTAAGCAGTTGCTAGGTGGTTGCTAAGGTGTTGCTATGGTATCTGTGGTGGTTGCTATGGTGTTTCTAGGTGGTTGCTAGGTGATGTATATGCATAAATTAGATTAAATGGTGTTTGCACGTTGCTACGCAACGTGCAAATACATCAATCAGCTATGTGTTGCTAGGTGGTTGCTAAGGTGTTGCTATGGTATCCGGGGTGGTTGCTAAGGTGTTGCTAAGGTGTCGCTAGGTGGTTGCTAAGGTATTGCTATGGCATCCGGGGTGGTTGCTAAGGTGTTGCTAGGTGGTTGCTAGGTGGTTGCTAAGGTGTTGCTAGGCGGTTGCTAAGGTTTTGCTATGGTATCCGGGGTGGTTGCTATGGTGTTGCTAAGTGGTTGGTAGGTCCTTCCTAAGCAGTTGCTAGGTGGTTGCTAAGGTGTTGCTATGGTATCTGTGGTGGTTGCTATGGTGTTTCTAGGTGGTTGCTAGGTGATGTATATGCATAAATTAGATTAAATGGTGTTTGCACGTTGCTACGCAACGTGCAAATACATCAATCAGCTATGTGTTGCTAGGTGGTTGCTAAGGTGTTGCTATGGTATCTGGGGTGGCTGCTAAGGTGTTGCTAAGGCGTCGCTAGGTGGTTGCTAAGGTATTGCTATGGCATCCGGGGTGGTTGCTAAGGTGTTGCTAAGGCGTTGCTAGGTGGTTGCTAGGGTGTTGCTAGGCGGTTGCTATGGTATCCGTGGGGGTTGCTAAGGTGTTGCTAAGTGGTTGCTAAGGTTATGCTAGGTGGTTGCTAAGGTGTTGCTTGGCAGTGCTAAGGTGTTGCTATGGTATCTGGGGTGGTTGCTAAGGTGTTGCTATGGTATCCGGGGTGGTTGCTAAGGTGTTGCTAGGTGGTTGCTAGGTGGTTGCTAAGGTGTTGCTTGGCAGTTGCTAAGGTGTTGCTATGGTATCCGGGGTGGTTGCTAAGGTGTTGCTAGGTGGTTGCTAGGGTGTTGCTAGGCGGTTGCTAAGTTGTTGCTATGGTATCCGGGGTGGTTGCTAAGGTGTTGCTAGGTGGTTGCTAAGGTGTTGCTAGGCGGTTGCTAAGGTGTTGCTATGGTATCCGGGGTGGTTGCTAAGGTGTTGCTAGGTGGTTGCTAGGTGGTTGCTAGGGTGTTGCTAGGCGGTTGCTAAGGTGTTGCTATGGTATCCGAGGTGGTTGCTAAGGTGTTGCTAGGTGGTTGCTAAGGTGTTGCTATGGTATCCGGGGTGGTTGCTAAGGTGTTGCTAGGTGGTTGCTAGGTGGTTGCTAAGGTGTTGCTAGGCGGTTGCTAAGGTTTTGCTATGGTATCCGGGGTGGTTGCTATGGTGTTGCTAAGTGGTTGGTAGGTCCTTCCTAAGCAGTTGCTAGGTGGTTGCTAAGGTGTTGCTATGGTATCTGTGGTGGTTGCTAGGTGATGTATATGCATAAATTAGATTAAATGGTGTTTGCACGTTGCTACGCAACGTGCAAATACATCAATCAGCTATGTGTTGCTAGGTGGTTGCTAAGGTGTTGCTATGGTATCCGGGGTGGTTGCTATGGTGTTGCTAAGTGGTTGGTAGGTCACTCCTAAGCAGTTGCTAGGTGGTTGCTAAGGTGTTGCTATGGTATCTGTGGTGGTTGCTATGGTGTTTCTAGGTGGTTGCTAGGTGATGTATATGCATAAATTAGATTAAATGGTGTTTGCACGTTGCTACGCAACGTGCAAATACATAAATCAGCTATGCACGCTAGGTTGCTCTGGCCGTTCGGGGGTGTCCAAACTTTTGACCCGTGGCTCCATTACACACAGTACTGGGGGGCCGGGGTGTCCAAACTTTTGACCCGTGGCTCCATTACACACAGTACTGGGGGGCCGGGGTGTCCAAACTTTTGACCTAATGCTGTTTTATCCCATAGCAGCTCCATACACTCACAGTACTGGAGTTCTAGCTACCTGTCCTTCGATCTAGCTGCCGTCCTCCGATTGGCCCCATTCATTCCAATGGGGCCACTTCGTACGACATTCGTACGAAATCCGTACGTAGTAACTTTTCGTAACGCATATTTTCGGAAAGAGCTCAATAAGTTCTACAGGTCCTCAATTGGTTTCATCTTCGTATCTCAAAAATTGCGACATCCACGGGCGTGCAAAGTTCTGCCCATTCATTTTCAATGCGCGAAAAAACGCGTACTTACGAAGTTTTTACGAAAAACGTAAGTCCGATCGGAAAGCTGTATACAAGCCCACCATTCCCGATAAGGACGCACGTTTTCTCTTTTGAACGAAGTCGATATTTCGAAAACTGCGGCACTAGTTAACCGGACAAAAAACAGGTGGAATAATAATAATAACTAGATTGCAGTTCCTACAGAAACTGCGAGTGTGATTGCAGAGCTGGCTGGTATCTGCTATGGTGTTGCTAAGGTGTTGCTAAGTGGTTGCTAAGGTGTTGCTATCGTATCCAGGGTGGTTGCTAAGGTGTTGCTAAGTGGTTGCTAGGTGGTTGCTAAGGTGTTGCTAGGTGGTTGCTAAGGTGTTGCAATGGTATCCGGGGTGGTTGCTAAGGTGTTGCTATCGTATCCAGGGTGGTTGCTAAGGTGTTGCTATGGTATCCGGGGTGGTTGCTAAGGTGTTGCTAAGTGGTTGCTAGGTGGTTGCTAAGGTGTTGCTAGGCGGTTGCTAAGGTGTTGCTATGGTATCCGGGGTGGTTGCTAAGGTGTTGCTAGGTGGTTGCTAGGTGGTTGCTAGAGTGTTGCTAGGCGGTTGCTAAGGTGTTGCTATGGTATCCGGGGTGGTTGCTAAGGTGTTGCTAGGTGGTTGCTAGGTGGTTGCTAGGGTGTTGCTAGGCGGTTGCTAAGGTGTTGCTATGGTATCCAGGGTGGTTGCTAAGGTGTTGCTAGGTGGTTGCTAGGGTGTTGCTAGGCGGTTGCTAAGGTGTTGCTATGGTATCCGGGGTGGTTGCTAAGGTGTTGCTAGGTGGTTGCTAGGCGGTTACTAAGGTGTTGCTATGGTATCCGGGGTGGTTGCTAAGGTGTTGCTAGGTGGTTGCTAAGGTGTTGCTAGGTGGTTGCTAAGGTGTTGCTATGGTATCCGGGGTGGTTGCTAAGGTGTTGCTAGGTGGTTGCTAGGTGGTTGCTAGGGTGTTGCTAGGCAGTTGCTAAGGTGTTGCTATGGTATCTGGGGTGGCTGCTAAGGTGTTGCTAAGTGGTTGCTAGGTGGTTGCTAAGGTGTTGCTAGGCAGTTGCTAAGGTGTTGCTATGGTATCCGGGGTGGTTGCTAAGGTGTTGCTAGGTGGTTGCTAAGGTGTTGCTAGGCGGTTGCTAAGGTGTTGCTAGGCGGTTGCTAAGGTGTTGCTATGGTATTTGGGGTGGTTGCTAAGGTGTTGCTAGGTGGTTGCTAAGGTGTTGCTAGGCGGTTGCTAAGGTGTTGCTATGGTATCCGGGGTGGTTGCTAAGGTGTTGCTAGGTGGTTGCTAGGTGGTTGCTAGGGTGTTGCTAGGCGGTTGCTAAGGTGTTGCTATGGTATCCGGGGTGGTTGCTAAGGTGTTGCTAGGTGGTTGCTAGGTGGTTGCTAAGGTGTTGCTAGGCGGTTGCTAAGGTGTTGCTATGGTATCCGGGGTGGTTGCTAAGGTGTTGCTAGGTGGTTGCTAGGTGGTTGCTAAGGTGTTGCTAGGTGGTTGCTAGGTGATGTATATGCATAAATTAGATTAAATGGTGTTTGCACGTTGCTACGCAACGTGCAAATACATCAATCAGCTATGCACGCTAGGTTGCTTTGGCCGTTCGGGGGTGTCCAAACTTTTGACCCGTGGCTCCATTACACACAGTACTGGGGGGGCCAGGGTGTCCAAACTTTTGACCCGTGGCTCCATTACACACAGTACTGGGGGGCCGGGGTGTCCAAACTTTTGACCTAATGCTGTTTTATCCTATAGCTGCTCCATTACACACAGTACTGGAGTTCTAGCTACCTGTCCTTCGATCTAGCTGCCGTCCTCCGATTGGCCCCATTCATTCCAATGGGGCCACTTCGTACGACAATCGTACGAAATTCGTACGTCGTAACTTTTCGTAACGCATATTTTCGGAAAGAGCTCAATAAGTTCTACAGGTCCTCAATTGGTTTCATCTTCGTATTTCAAAAATTGCGACGTCCACGGGCGTGCAAAGTTCTGCCCATTCATTTTCAATGGGCAAAAAAACGCGTACTTACGAAGTTTTTACGAAAAACGTAAGTCCGATCGGAAAGCTGTATACAAGCCCACCATTCCCGATAAGGACGCACGTTTTCTCTTTTGAACGAAGTCGATATCTCGGAAACTGCGGCACTAGTTAACCGGACAAAAAACAGGTGGAATAATAAGAAGAAGAAGAAGAAGAAGAATAAGACTTAAGAAGAACAATACTGTGATTGCATTACTGCAATCACACTAATAATAAGAAGAAGAAGAAGAAGAAGAAGAAGAAGAATAAGACTTAAGAAGATCAATACTGTGATTGCATTACTGCAATCACACTAATAATAATAAGAAACAGACTTAAGAAGATCAATACTGTGATTGCATTACTGCAATCACACTAATAATAAGAAGAAGAAGAAGAAGAAGAAGAATAAGACTTAAGAAGATCAATACTGTGATTGCATTACTGCAATCACACTAATAATAATAAGAAACAGACTTAAGAAGATCAATAGTGTGATCTGCAATCACACTAATAATAAAAATAATAAGAAGAAGAAGAATAAGACTTAAGAAGAACAATACTGTGATTGCATTACTGCAATCACACTAATTAATTAGGGTAAAGCTCTGTAAAAAGTGTGCCGCTGGTTAGGAGGGGTGAGAGGTGAAAGGGCGTCAGAGGTAAGATGGTGGATGTAGTGCGTCCGAGGCTGCGTGCGTACTGCGGTCTGGCGTACTGAAAAAGCGTACTGCTTTGCTCGACAAGCAGTGCGTACTCACCCCAATCCAGTACGTACTGCTTAAGTACGCGATTTCGGACGCAGCCAATAGGCTGCTTTTTCAATAGAGCCCCTTTCTACACATCCATAACCAGCTCAAAATTATTGCTACTCCTAAAATAAATATATGATATACCACACTGATTTTCATACTCAAACTTGCACAACTTTTCTTAGCACAGAACGGTAACGGTAAATGTTTTAATACCTCAGACCTTTTTTTTTTTTACTTTTAAAGATGCTCTGGCTGTAACTCCAGCATCAGCTATATCTGGACACAATGAGGTTTACAAAAAATGGGGTTATAGCTTGCTGTAAAAAAATATCTGAATAACACATCCATTAATGGGATGAACTGGACCAGTGTCAAGTGCAAAACAGGCCTTATCAATGTCTGACTTCACTCATTTATTTATTTCATGGCTTTGGTTCGAGAAATCAATTTGTCCACATTCCTTTGGTCATGTAAAGTATAAAATATAATATTGTATAACATCCTAAATTGATAATATCCGTTAGTCCCTTCTGTCTTGAAAGCAGGCTTTGGGTTATGTTGCCTTATGTTCCCTTCAGAAGTTCAGTGTTCTTTGTGTGAAGATCCAGAAACTATTAAGTCCACAAGGAACAGTATCATCTTGCAACCATTAATCATACCCCTGTGTGGCTTTTGAGAACAGTGGTGACATTGTTGACTTCCTTTCATATTGGCAAGAATCACGCAGTACATCTGTTACTATGTGAACAATTGTGTTATCTCGTAAACGATGCCATGGACTTTGTACAAATTCCAGAGAATTATACACAATCTATTATTATACATAACATTAAGACCACTTACTAGTTAAGAGTCAGAGCTGATTGGTTGGTTGAGGGGGGGTACCCAGTATTGATCAGTGTAATCATAATCCAACATAATCCATGTAACTCTTCACTTTAATCAATGAGATATTAACATTGTTGTTCACTGAGGTCTTCAGGATGTTGTCATGTTTTGTAGTACCTTTAAGTGCTGGTATCTTTATGCTGAACAATGATTATTCATTGTCATCAATACTTTTCTAACCACATATTTTAACTAAAGCACATCCATTGTAGATTTTACGTTTTAAAGTGAAAATATATTTTTAAAAATTCACAACAGAGAACACATTCACATTCAGTGGTATGAAAAATTTGGCCACCCCTGAAAATTTTCATGATTATTTTTTATAAAACATTGGTTGTTCAGATCAGCAATTTCAGTTAAATATATCATATAGCAGATAAAAACAGTTATATTTAAGAAGTGAAATGAAGTTTATAAGATTTAAAAAAGTGAGCAATCATTCTTTAAATTAAATTAGACCAGTGCATAAATTTGGGCACCCCAACATAAAAATTACATCAATATTTAGTAGATCCTCCTGGCTTCTGGTTTACAAAACATCTCCGGATCAGTCAGGTTTGATGATTTCCGAGCATGGACAGCCCACTTAATAATATTCAGGTCTGGGGACTGAGATGGTCATGAACTCTTCATGATTGCTTTAGTAGATTTTGAGCAGTGTTTAGGGTCGTTGTCTTGTTGAATTATTCAGCCCTGGCTCAACTTCAACTTTCTCACTGATTCTTGAACATTGTTTGCAAGAATTTGCTGATATTGACTGAATTTCATGCAAGTTTCAACTTTAACAAGATTCCCAGTACCTGCACTGACCACACTGCCCCACAGCATGATGGAACCACCCCCTAAATTTACTGTGGGGAGCAAGTGATTGTCTTGCATATCACCCTCCAAATTACTCAATTTTAGTTTCGTCAGTGCACAGCACCTTATTCCAAAATGAAGCTGGCTTGTTTAAATGTGCTTTAGCATACCTGAAGTGGCTCTGTTTGTGACGTGTGCTCAGAAAAGGCTTCTTGTGCATTACTCTCAGATACAGCCTCTCCTTGTGCAAAGCACGCTGAATAGTTGAACGATGCACAGAGGCACCATCTGCAGCAAGATGTTGTAGGTGACTCCCATGTTGCCACTCTTCAGAGAAGATAAAAAAGAGGAGAAAAACTTGCAATTGAACACCTTAACCCTTTCTTAAATTTGGATTCGCCTATATGTGTAGGTCAAGGGTCAATGAGTTTACCAAACAAAATTTGTGTTCCAATAATTTGTCAAATCAGTAAAATGACAAGGGTGCCCAAATGTATGCACCTGCCTAATTCTGTTTAAAGAATTATTGCACACTTTCTGTAAATCCTATAAACTTATTTTAACTCCTCAAATATTACTGTGTTCATCTGCTATACAATATATTTAACTGAAATTGCTGATCCCAACAACCAATGATTTATAAAGGAAAGTCATGAGAAATGATCAGGGGTGCCCAAACCTTTTCATACCACTATATCTAGGCATTTCCTACAGTTTTTAGCACATAGCTTTATTCAGTATCTTGAAGGAAATTCAACATCTTATCACACACAAATGTGCCTTTACCTCTGAACAGTTGTGTTTGAATCAACAAGCCTTCTAGAGCAAAGATATATTCAATTTCTGGCCACAATGACCAGAACTATGTTTGGAGGAATAAAGATGAGGTATTAAACCCAAGAACACTGTAGCAACTGTAAAGCATGGTGGTGGCAGCATCACCCTTTAGAGGCTGTTTTGCTGCCATTTGAACTAGTACACTGCAGAGTACAAATGGTAGATGGAAACGGAAGGACTAACTTTTCTGCAACCTCAAAGCAACAGCTAGATGTTAAAATTGTAGGCATAATTGGATGTTTCCACAGAATATTTAATATTTAATATTATACATAATATTTTTTTAAATGTGGTAGTGGAATAGATAGAGCAGGCCTATCCAAATTCCTGATCTTAACCATGTTAAAATATGTGGACTAAATTTAAAAGTGACTATACTGGTTAAATATTCTCTCGTAAATATGCCAAATTTTTTTTAAATTAGCCAGCAGGGGTGAAACCGCCCACGTGTTTGAACAAAACTTTGGGTCATGATTTGTGCACAGATCACATTGAAATATTTTAGACAACCCTGCTTAAATGATATGACAAAAAACTGGGTACCGTATTTTTGCACTATAAGGCGCACTTAAAATTCTTGAAATGTCCCAAAAATCATCAGTGCTCCTTATGTATGAATTTTACCAGCCAGGTTTTAAGGAGCACTAAAACCACTCTGCTGAAGTGCATACAGGAGTTTCAGTTTAGTTCTCCAGCAGTATTAGCATTAGCCACTAACCGCTATGTGTGCTCTTTGGCTGTCCAAATGTGAGTATAATAAGCCTGTAGCCGGCTGTTAACCCTAGCTAGCACTGCTGGAGCAGCATTAGCATTATTGTTAGCGGTTAGTAGTCAATGCTAATGTTCAAGCTTTAGAGGAAATCTGGAAAGCTAAGCTTACTGTATATAAACAAAAACTTTACATAAACAGTTTTCAGGAGAGAAATCTGTGTAGATTAACAATCCAGCACTCGATTGACTTGTCTAACTCATCTGAAATGTTATTTTTCTAAGAGTTACAGTTTTGTGTACTTAACCTAAAAGAAAAAGGTTCCTTATTAGAGTCGCACAAAATTTCCTTATAATACAGAAAAATACGGTACATACATTTTTGCTGATTTTTAACAAGCTGATTTCTCTAATAATCCATCAGAAAACAGTTAATTAAACCCTGATTTAAATTAAAACTAGAGAACCAAATTCTAATTTATTTCTCTTTTATGAATGAAAATGTCCAACCACATACTTAACATGGCAAATACTATGTTGTTTTACCACCATATTAAATTTAGCAAATACATTCAAGATTCAAGGAGCAAACACACAGCCCTGTTATCTAAAAACACGTTATGTAAAAATGTACCCAATCACATTAGTGTAGACATGTCCATCTTTGAGATCTGGGCTTGGAACCGCTATTTAATGCATGCTTCTTGAATAAAACTTTAAAAATGATAAGAATTCTTGAGGTGAAACACATAGCAGAAGACACTAATTGTTCCTGTGACATTTACTGAGTTAACCTTTTACAAAGTAGCAGACTGCATCAAATGTGTGTATAGCAAATCAAGAACGAAAAGAAAAGCGAAAAACAGCATCTAAATGGCCAAAATATCGTCTTCTAATTGGACTCTTACATAAGGCATTTGTCACTGGAATACAAGATGAGGAACAGCTTTTACTTGATCTTTATTGTTCTGCTCAAGTTCACCTTGCAGTTCTCATGTTTGCAATTAATTCTGAAGTCATCTAGTACTCCAGAAAATGCATTTTGAGCAAAACCAGTATCACACTTGTACGCTGAGTCTGAAAATAATGCAGAAATTCATCATAAAGCTTGTATTTTCATGTTCAGCTAACCAAAACAAACAAAAAAACCCACACCATTTTACAATATACTCTGAGGACAAAAAAGAAAAAAAAAACAAAGGCAGGTTGTTTGAAGAGTTCAGTTGTGCATTGTGACGGTGAGAACTGAGAAAGGAGGAAAGAAGGCAGAGATATGATACAAAGAGAAGTGCTGGAGGAGGTGATGAGTAGTAGCTTGTCTTTCTTGGGCATCACGTTGCTCCCTTTTAGCATACAATGCCCACAGATTTTTGGGGCAACCTGGTCAGAGTAGCACATAACTTGTACAATCCCAGTATGTCCAGAGTAATTCATACACTTCATTCTTCTGACACCAGCCACACACACCTACATACACACTAATCATTCCACATCAAATCTCCTGAAGAATAGGGCTTTTTAGGTCATCTGGTATAGAATTAGGAGTAGCTGTAGCTGTGTTTTTTTTTTTTTGTTTTTTTTTTAGTGTTCATGGCCACTTTTCTATAACTCAAACTTTACTTAGTTCACTATCCTTAGTTTATTGTTTAAGTAAATACAGTGGATTTCATTTAACAAACATATTACAACTCTATACAGATGGTTTATAAAAAACATTTAATTTAAATATTTGTGTTTTTAATAGTAAGAGTTTTCAATGAGGACTAGAGCATGCCTCCTCTGACAGATCAAGTCAGCCTTTCTGAACTGCCGCCAAAGCTCTTGGAGAAAAGCGCCAAACGGCACCTGCACCGGCCAGCATCGCAGTGGAAATGATGTGGGGAGAAAGCTCAGTCACGAGAGAATACATGAATTATTGTGCTCTCTCAGACTCCGGCTGCTGATGGTGAGAACTAGTATAACCTGGGATTCTAACTTGTGATCCTCAGGCCTTAGGTCAGTGTCTTGTTCTGCTGAGCCACTCAGAGCCCCTACTTGAAAAATGTTTAAAACTAATACTGTTCTTGAATTTTCAACATCAACCATCTAATATTTATAGATATGTAGTAAGATGAGGCCTGTAAGAAAAAGAAGACAGTGACCGCAAGGACTTTCTGACAGGGGACATTAATCCCCAGGGATCTGACATGGAATGACTTGAACACGCAAACCTTTGTCACGTCTATTGCTTCTTAAACAGTAAGCCATAAACGACACAATACTCAAGGAGGGAAAAAATATATGAATTTATATATCTCTCTCTATATATTCTATATTCTCTGAAACAGCAGGATTAAAAGCTTATAACAACCAAATGAGTGATAAACTGCAGGGTGAAGCAATATTGACGCAGTCTCTCTCCAGAAACGTCTGTCAGAGCTTGTGTGTTTGTTGGGGGGGGGGGGGGTGGGGGGTGGTGGCGGTGGCGAGAGAGGGTGTAAAAGGTGCAAAAAGCCATCAAGCTCCAAACCTTTCCACACAGGGTATGTAGTAACGTAGCAATTGCTCCAAACTTGTTCCACATGCAATCACCAGTCAAGGAAATCCTGAATAAGCACCCCCCTCCAAGTTAAGGGGGTAGCAGTGGTCTCACTTTGCCCATCTGTTCTATTGTGCTCTGGGCGGAAGGCCGTGGATCTGCCACTAGCCCAAGTTCCCCATCCGTAGCCGACTAGAAAAAGGCACCACAGCGCTTATGGGCGTGCATCACCCCAAACATCAGTTTCAACAAGAACACCAACAACCACAAAAAAGAGAAGAAAAAAAAAGCGCAAAAAGTCTGTCTTTATTGTTTGATGTGTATTTTGATTTGTGATGTGTTTCCTAACGTTGAAGATCTTCTCTTTTCCCTCATATTTAAGCAAGACAAACAAAAAAAAAATCAAAAAGAAGTGTGCAATCCTTTTGGATTTGCTGCTTTTTCTGTTCAAATCATTACTGACATCCCAATCAATCTGGGTTTCTTACAAAAAAGGGAAATAAAAGTATGAAGGGTGTCTTCCGGACAGAGGGATTGATCCTTTAAGGGGTCATGCTCTCCGGCTGAGCAGGTTTACCAGGGGTCCTCAAGGTCTGCACCATTCTGCAGAAAGACAAGCGAGAGAGAACAGAGGAGAATGAGAAGAAAAAATATAAAAGTAATCCGACTAGTACTAAATTAATTCATATAAAATGTTATAGTAGATTCGCTCTTTATTGAATAAACAATGTAATGACCACATTTACACCTGGTCACTTTGAGACTAGTATCTGGATTGCATCCTTGTAAAATGTTAGCCACACGCACATTTTTTTTAAATATACAAATGCATCTCCATTAAATATGACTGAAATCTGATTGATGTCTGCGATGCATTATGCAATTTTCTCCATTGCCTGGAACTTGGATGTGTTTACACAGCTATAACATGCTCAAATATGTCTCAGATCACCTCCTGAAGTGATCTGAATGACTGGATCTGTATCTGAAATGCATCTCTTCTTTGGACATGTGGCTTGACCTTATCCAGATATAATCCTGATACTTAAGAAGCAAGAAGTGACTAAGGGCAAACAGGGTCATCAGGTCAGCAAACACAGCAAAACAACAGAACAGCCTTTAGGCATTCAGGATAATAACTATTATAAGCAACATCTTTAACTTTAAATTGTTAAATTGATTCTTAAATAAAGGAAGGTCTAGAAAACAGCCCATCATTTCAGGGTGTGTAACCATCTCACATTCACAGTTCTAAATTTAAAACCACCACAGCATCATACAGTGTATCTGCCTTTTCTCTGCAGTCAGGAGGCATTTCCAGGACCTTTTTAAAGGGGAATTTTTCGAGGTACACCTTTGAACAAAAGCAACAAAATATAAAATATGTTCCTTCTATAGGAGGCAGGATTAGGTGATAAACTTACCAAATGAAACAGGAGGGCTGCATTAATCAAAAAGTAACAACAGCATTAGAAAATACTACAGGGTGTTTAGGTGTTAGCTAAGGTGAGACAATGCCACTGCATGGCAAGTCCTAATTTGTGTGTCGTTCATGCATACTTTCACAAGGGCGTGTCTGTACGCATTCAAGTGTGTGCTGTGGTGCGGTTAGGAAAAAAAAATAATTTCCAGCATAGTCCAGCCAGAAACACTGATCACACTGACAGTGTGTCAGAAAGGCTTGTAATTAGTCTAGTGTTTTTGTGCATGTGCTTGCGTGTGTGTGTGCACGTGTGAGAGAGAATTTCAGATAGTATTTTAGTATTTTAACTGCATGATTGTGATTTGTCACTTACACAACTTTCAACAACAACGACTGAGATTGCAAAGTGACTTTTCACATAAACCAGGGGTGGCAAAAAAAAAAAAAAAAAAAAAAAAACAGCCACCAAATCAGAATCAGCCTGAAAAGGTTCTACTCAAGCCTGTCAAATAATTTAGAACTAGGGGTGTGCCATATTGTTTCCTACGCAAATAATATTGCGCAAAGTTTTAAAAACTGTTCTCACAAAAATACCAGGATATTATTTTAGGGCCATTAGGGTACAACTTTTTAGATGTTTGTAGCAAAATTCACACTGTTTTCATTTTCCAAAAAAAAAAAAAAATTACATATATATATATATATATATATATATATATATATATATATATATATATATATATATATATATTATATTATATTATATCTGTCCAGTATCTTCAATCCTGGATATATGGGGTGCATTATTAGGATCATGGCATGCTGAATCCTTTACTTTTGTTGTAATCTGGTGAAAATCTCAATCTCGAAGTGCTCATAATCATTTTTTTCCACCGTGATCCATCGTTACACCCCTAATAAGCGCTATGTAGCACTGATTGGTAGTGCCAGTCAGTTAGTTGGCAAGTTGGCACTGAAAATAAGAAAAAATACGGAATTTGGGGAAAAAATAAAACTGACTTTAAATCAACCCTGAAAAGCTGGGAAAAGCCAGTCAACTATTGTTTCACTTGTACATCGTATTTCTTCAGACTAAAAGCCGGACTTAAAATTTCCAAAAATCATCGCCTTATAATACAGTGTACCTTATGTATGAATTCTACCAGTCAGGTTGTGAGGAGCAGTAAAGCCACTCCGCTGAAGTACAGAGTTATACAGGAGTTTCAGTTTAGTTCTCCAGCAGTATTAGCATTAGCCGCTAAATGCTAGCCATTAGGCCATTTAGAGGTGAAGATTATTGGCCTGTAGTCTGCTGCTAACCTCAGTTAGCACTGCTGGAGAAGTATTAGCATTACCTGCTAACCGTGCTAGCCTTTTAGCCATTCAAAGGTGAGTATATCAGACTACAACCTGCATGTTTACCCTGTTCAAACAAGCTTTGCAAGATGAACTGCCAGCTAATATCACCCTGGTTTACTGGAACACTCAGGGTTCCTCATTGTAGCGCTGTCAGGCGGCAGTTAGACTGCATTAGCAGTTAGCCGCTAATGCTAATGTTAATGCTCTAGCCTTAGTGGAAATCTACAAATCTAATCTTACTATAAATAAATGGAAGCGCTCACCCAAATAAACAGTTTTCAAGAGAGAACTGTGTGGTTTGGATTGTTTGACAATGGTTGGTTTGCTGGTTTGGCTTGTTTGACAATGTTTTTTTTTTTTTTAAACAGTTGTTTACCTAACTTCGCTTAGCTTTACAGGTCTCGCCCCCAGCGCCCCCTGGCGCTGAGACCTGCTAAATTAGAAGTGAAACATGGTGACACCCCTGTTCCTAACAATTGCAGCTTTAAATGCTCTAGTGAATATGAAAATAGGCCAGAAAATAGACGTTTATTGATAGAGTGCCTCACAATCTTGTGTGCCTTATAGTGCGAAAAATATATATAAATAAGTTAGCCACCCCTAATATAAACCACTTCACTGTGCACCCCTAAAGTGTGTGTATATAAAGAAGTGTATTTATGAAATGTCTATTTGAGCATTAAAAGTATAGTTTCTCACAAAAGATTTGGTAGTGAAAGCACACAGGGAGAGGGAGACAGAACCACAAGTAAAGTACAGGCATAGTGCACTCTGACCAACACTCAAGAGTAAAACACAGAGGCCTAAAACTACTACGCCACACCATAGACCAGACCAAGTCATGGAAACACCATCCTGTACATACACACACAGACACACACACAGAGACAGAGCGTCCAAGAGTCTAGACCACCAACACACTTGTTTGCTTGCTCATTTACTCAATCTTCCTCTCGCACTCCAAGAGGTCTGCACAAGCTGCCCACATCCATAAAATCCAGCATCGCACCTGCTTGCTCACATCTGCCCCATTCATGTCAAGCCTGTATGAATTAGTTTGCTTTGTCTGTCTGCTTTGAGGTCTTCAACCCAAATCAGTGTTGTCCCTGCCCAAACTAATTAGAATGATTTGATAAGACAATCTTTAGTACAGATTATAATTAGTTAAATCATTTTAATTATTTTTTGCAAGTTTCTGCAGTGTTGGACAAGGTTTCTTGTGCAAGTCCTTCATCCCTTCTTGTGCAGTTCCTTGTTAGTTCAACTTCTAGATGGTAATAAGGACCAGCCTTGTACACAGTTGCAGAAACCCATTAAAGCCAGTGCTGAAATGTTAAGGTTCTTTTACCATATACCCCTCTCTCAAGTTAGTACCGTATTTTATGCACTATAAGACGCACTTAAAATCCAAAAAATCGTCAGTGCGCCTTATAAACCGGTGCATTTTACATATGGATTTTACCAGTCAGGTTGTAAGAAGCAGTAAAGCAACTCCACTGAAGTGCAGCATTAAAGTTTAATTCTATATTTTAGTTCTCCAGCACCGAGACTTGAGACTGAAGCAGTATTAGCATTAGTTGCTAACCACGCTAAGCATTAGCTCTTTTGCCATGCAGAGGTGAGTATTATCGCCTGTAGTCTGCTTCTAACCTCCTAACCCTGCATGGAGCAGCATTTGCATAACCTGCTAACCGCTCATTAGCATAACATTCAAACAGCTCTTTTGCCATTCAGAAGACTGTATATCGAACTGTAGCCTTCCGGTTTACTGTATTAAAACAAGCTATGTGAGATGAACCGCTAGGTAATATCGCCCTGGGTTACCAGAACACCGGGGTGTAGGCCTGTATGGCTAGTGGAAATCTGGAAAGCTTACTGTAGATAAATGGAAACACTTTCCTCACCCAAATAAACAGTTTTCAGTAAAGAAATCTGTGTAGATAAAAATCCAGCACTCGTTCGACTTTAAAAATAAATGTGACTTACAATCTGGTGCTCCTTGTGTGTGAAAACAGACATTTATTGAAAGTATGCCTTATAGTTCGAAAAATACAGTACATGAAGCCTTCAGAAATAGTCTACGCCACTTATTACACACTGAGCTCCACAATGCAGTTCAGCATTGGAATCCACAAGCTCTCAATTTGTAAGTACATTTAATCCGAAAAAAGAAAGAAAAAACATTCAGAACATTACAGAAGCCCTGAACAGTAATGCATTAAGTTTACCTGGAAAGCCCCTTCTCAACCAGTTTTGGCCACCTTTATTAGTTCGAAAAACACAGATTTATCTCTGGTTATAATGCTGCGTTACATGCATGCATCATGCCAAAAAGGATTGATTTCTAACTCGATTCCACAAGCTAATAATTTAACTAATTATCAAGCTTACCATCTAACCACTCCATAAGAGCAATGGCATCTGCCTGTTCCGACTGCATAGGTTAGTTCCTTTGCACAGACAACCCTTTGCAATTCGACCTTGTGCAGACCTCTACTCTCTCCCTCGCACTCACACAACCTCTTGGATGTCGAACAGGGGGATTTTTAAGACTAAGAGCTCTGACACAAGCACAGAAGTTTATCATTACATTTATACCACACTACAGTTGATTCAGATAGACTTCTTTTGAGCTTCTTAAACCCACTTCACTGGGTCACTGAGGGGGGAAATATTTGTGAGAATTCCCCAGCATGCAGCATACAGTTCATCTGGTCATAAGCACACACTTAAAGCATCATCATCATCATGAGAGAAAGTTCCAGAGGAACAGCTTAAAAACCACACCAGTCATGCCCTACACATACACTCACGCACATGTTTGCAATGTATTAACTGGCTGCCGTCCCAGATCTTTACAAGAGGCTTTCCTTGTTGGGTGCTTGACTGTCTAGTGTGAGTTTTTTTGGCGTGGTGATCTCAGCCTTTGTGCTTTGTTGCAGTGGACCAACAAGATGAGCTCATTGCAGCTGCGGGTGTGTTTTGAACTGGCCATGTGTGCTCGCTGGACTGAGTGAGTGATGATGGGGGAGCAGGAGGCAGCCGCAATGTGAGGCATGGACTCTGGTTGAGGTCTCATGATGACATGACTAAAACCAACCTGAAGTGGAGGGCCACAGCACATAAATTCACTCCTAGGACTTTGCGCTATACACAGTTTGACAGACAGTGTAATTGGGGTGGGGGTAAAGTGGGGTCAAGGAGATGGAGGACAGAGGTCGTAGAAGATGGAAAACAAATGTTGACAGTAAAAGATCTAACAAGATGGAAACTCACCCCATCTTCTTCTCTTTGGGGATTGAGCCGGTTGTACACGGCCTCGATAACACTGTGCCTAGGAAGAGGAAACAGAAACACAGACACACAATTTTGCACGACATTAGTTTGACGCACGTATATTAACCTAAAAAAAGTATAGAATAGGAGAAAATATATTATTTTCATGTGATTTCATGTGCTTAAAAAAAAGTGTGTTTAAAAAAAAAAAAAAAAAAAAAAAAAAAAAAAGTTCCATCTCTAAGACATTAAGAATCATTTTCAAGAGGCTCTAAGTGGTCCAGCGGGCTAAGCGCTGCCACTATGCACTATGCCACTATGATTGCCAGTTTGAATCCTGTTCATGTAGATTGCCATCGGCTACCGGAGCCCTGAGAGAGCACAATTTGCCTTGCTTTCTCTGGGTGGGTAGATGGCGTTCTCCCCACATGTCACTGCGCTTTCCTCCGAGTACACTGGCTACTCGGTGATGCTGCATAGGCGGATTCTGAATGAGTGGGTTGTAAAAATTAAATAATTTTTTTTAAAAATCGTGTTAAAATCTGGTTTGAAAACACCCCTATTATTCAATAGGCTACTATGTATTAAAATTGGAAGATTTTTTTTCTTTTAGATTTGCTTTTTAGATTTTGCAAGGGCAAAGTTAACAACCACACCACAATTAAAGCTTTGGCTATTTGTGAATCTACAGTGGGGTACAGGAATGGAAAGGAGGTATCAAAAAATAATATACATACAATGTGTCTGTGTATGTACACGTGTATACACATGTGATTGTGTAGACCTGGCTTTGATGAACTCTGATACAGTCACATTTTAAGTGTTTTTATTAAGATTTCCAGGTGTGTGACAGCTGTGTGAGTGTGTATGCTTGTGTGCTTGTGTGTTTTTTGCTCACTTGCTGGGGAGGCCTCCCCCTGGTGGGAGGTTTGGGATATTCTCTGTGGCGAGGTTTCTCATGACATGTACCAGGTCAGGAATGCCCCCCTCGCCTGCTTTCTCTATGAGCTCTGAGAGAGAGAGAGAGAGAGAGAGAGAGAGAGAGAGAGAGAGAGAGAGAGAGAGAGAGAGAGAATAAACAAAAGGTTAACGGAGGCTAAACGCAGCCACAAGTATCAGAGACCGTGTGACATCCCTGCTCACTAGAACACACTAACACAAAGATCACAAAAGACACAGAGACCAAATAGCCATTGAGAAAGTGTACAAAGAGGAGGAGAAAAACACTAACAAACAGTTTCTGACAGGATGAGGAGAAGAAAGAGAATAAGAGCATAAAGAGGCAGGGGGTGCACAAAATTTAAAAGAATTACAGAAATAAAGTGGAAGAACAGAGATAGTAGAGAAAAAGATAAGAGGGGAAAAAGAAAGAGAAAACATGGAGAGTTAAAGAGAGAGAGAAAGAGAGAGAAGGGCAGGGCAGAGGGACTGTAGAAGGGAACCCTACGGCCCAGTTGGACTGCTCTGGGCCCGGTGCCAGCTCGATGTTCAGCCAGCACATTCCTCGCCGGAGCAGCAGTGCTGACGACTCCCTAAGGCCCTCTCAGCACCCAGCCAAACATCACCACAATGTTACGCCAACCTTGGCCCAACACTCAGGGCCATGAGTTTACATAACCCGCAAAACTGCACTAAACTAACAGCCGCTCGCCAAAGCACAGACGGCATCCAAGAAAGAAAAAGGGAAGGCCGGAGGAAAAGAGGAAGAATTGAAAGCAACAGTGTCGAGCTATTGACATAAGAGAGAGTGAGAGAAAGAGCAAGAGAGAGAATAGAGGGCTAGAGAGAGAGGACAGGTAGAGAAGAAAAATAGACAGAGATGGAGAAGAAGATGGAAGAAAAAAGTGGAGTGATAGGCAGAGAGGAGAGAAAGAGAGAGAGAGAGAGAAAGAGAGAGAAAGAGAGAGACATAAAAAGACAACATGTGACATGTGCCATTCACTTGCTTCATTCTCATTCATAACTCAACGCAAGGATAAAAAAAGCAAAGAAAATTGCAAAATGCATCAAAAGTGTAAAAAAATCCAAAATAAACAGATCATATCAGCTGTTTCTCTTCAAAAACAGGAAGTAGGAGTCCAGTATCTTGGAAAGCATGTGGCATTTCAAAACATTCATAGTAATGACAGCATTGTTGTGATAAAAGTGGCCAGCTGACCTCATGATGGAGTGCGTCCCCAAATGCTGGGCTGGCATGCTGGATGAAGTGGGTGGAGAGCTTTAAGATAACAGTCCTAAAGATATCTTACCCTGGACACTGGTGTGACCCAGTTTAGGCAGCATCACAGATATGGACACATATATACACTAACATTCGAATCACGAGATAGTAACATGTAAATTGATCACAAAATGTTTGTCACCTCAGGGGACAGCTTACACATGCCCACACCTGTATAAGTGAGGTGTTATCTTGTGGGTGGTGATGAACAGTGGCCAGTGTGCTCATAGCAAGATGCATGAATTATCGGAGTACAAGCAAAGCCTGATAGTGGATGCCAGATGGACGGAAAATGAATTTTCGTTCCAAGTTATGAGGGCATTTAACATTCTTTGATCCCCATTGCCAAATCAGCCGCATAAAATGTTAATTACATGTATGAGATAAGTAATAATTTTATATATACCACTGGATAGCAGTGTTTTGGATTGGAGCCATTGGATTCCACTAATCTGATTAGAATAAAAATGTATATATTTTTTGTGTGTGTATAATGGTGTTTTTATACCAGGACAGTTTCACTAAAAATCTAAAGGGAAAACAAGCAAACACAATATGTGGCCAATATATTGCCAATATACAGCTGTAATATTCAGGAACAATAACCTAATAGCTTCAATTATGGCAGACTCATTTAATTTGGATGAAGTGTAAAATTGAATAAATAAATTTTAACTTAAAGAATATGTTGTTTGTAATTTAGCTATAACAGACATTTTAAAACACTGCTAATGGAGAATGCTGTAAAAATGTACAACAAAGTCTTTAAGAAAGACTTTGAAAAAAGAATTAAAACACTACTACTACTACTAACTGTAGTAAAGTGTTTGCACCAGTTTTTGAGGCCTGATTCCCTCTGTGAGCTTAAAGAAGAAAAAAAGATCCTACCTTCCACACGAGACTCAAGAAATTTGTCCAGCTCTGCATCTTTCTTCACTGCCTCTTCTGACACTTTGGGTGCATTTGGCAAACACACTAACACAACACTCATGTTATCTCGACTTCCCTGTTGAAAGACAGAAAGGAAAATATCCTCCTGTGATTCCAGAAACAACACATTACAGATCAATTCAAATAACTGACTTAAACAGCTCCCACAACTAACAGACAGTTTTGCTACGCCAAGGGTGTCCGAGGTTATCAGTAACAGGTTGGTGCAGCTGTAGGTTTTAATTTAAACCATTAGATTAGTAAAATCTCATACAGTCTCAAATAATGGTTTGTTGTTGATAAATGCCTGCAGACACAGTGGCCCTTTTGGTTGCGTGCCCTACTAACCGTCCTAACCTAATTCCAAAAGGTAGGAATGAATGGCCCATACCTTGTGTAGACACGTGTCCACCACCTCATTGCACACTTTCTCCAAGTCATCTGAAACCTCCAGCCTGGCGCGGACGAAAGCGCAAAGCTCCTCATTGCTCATCACATCCCAGATGCCATCGCAGGCCAGCACTACAAACTCGTCCTCGGCCTCAGAACGCACAATTTCAAACACCTCAGGCTCGGGTGACACCAGCTGCTCCGTAGGGCCTTTGCCCTCAACAGACTTGTAGTCGTAGTCGCCAAGCGCTCGTGACACGGCTAGTGAGCCGTTAACCCGCTGGATCATGACTGAGCCCCCAGCGTTTTGGATGCGCTCCTTCTCACGTGGGTTGCATGGCTTGTGGTCCAGCGTGGAGAAGCAGACGTGCGCGTTGCGGCAGAGCAGCGCTCGGGAGTCGCCACAGTTAATGAAGTACATATGCTCGGGCGAGAGCAGCACAGCCACAGCCGTGGAGCCACTGCGGTCCATGCCGTTGCGCAGGTCTGTGAAGCTGCGCATGTGCTCGTCAATGCGCAGGAAACCGGCGCGGATGCCGCTCTTTACCGCCTCCACGGCTGGCGTCTCGGGTGAAGGAGCACCAGCTTTCCGCAGCTCTTCCACTGAGCCGGCCGCCACAATGTGCTCCAGCAAGTGATTGGAGCAGTAGTTGGCCACACGTGAGCCGGCGTGCCCGTCGTACACGGCGAAGAAGGACCAGTCGTCCAGGCCGTGAGGAAGGCCTACAGCGGCCGTGTGTGCATCCTCCATCTCCACCCGCCAGCCCTGCATGCTACTGAGGCCGTAGCGCAGGCCATTGCCCTCACCATGTGCATTGTGCTTCTCCGTCTTGGGCTTGTCCAGGAATGCCCCCATGGCTCAGGTCACCGTCTAGGGCAAATAAACCAGAAAAAAGGCGATTAAGCAGAGCATTCTCTTTAGGCATGCCACAGTAATAAAGTAAAAGTGCATAATAAAGTACATTGATATTATCAGAAGCTTTAGATTAAAGCTAGGACAATCAAAACATTTCAGTAACATTATTAAAAAATAATCAATCACTTTTCCTGGTTGAAAATGGGTTAGTTTGGACTTCTGCAAGAACCTTTTTCTTGAAAATGTACTCATTATTACACATTTACTTAGTCAATTAGTCAAGTTACTTAGACAATTTCTTCAGATAACATGTGTTGCCAACTTTCAGCAGTCAATCGCTGCAGACCTCCAAACTTCATGTGGCCTTCAGATTACCTCAAGAACACTCCACAGAGAGAGCATCATGGAATGGGTTTCATGGTCGAGCACCTCCATTTAAGCCTTACATCACCAAACACATTGCAGGCGAGTGGATACTACAGGTAATACAGTGTAGATCTACTTTAGTTTGTTCCATAGTCTATTTTTCCATTTTTAAAACGAACAAACGATCAAATGCAAAGTTCAGTTTGCTTTTAAACTCTGTGGCCATCTTACCATGCACATGAATGAATCCCCAAAATGCAGAAACAAAGCAACGACTGCCATGTAGAGTGGGCAGACACTAATTTGAGCAAATAGACTCAGTTAGGGTTGGGCGGTATGACGGTATTTCGGTATACCACGGTATTTAAATATGGTGATGGTACTGTAAAATAGTGACGGTATATTAACCACGTGACGTGCCAAACCTGAACTTTGAAAAACGGACGTTTAAGACATTCTGTGCATCCACAATGAAAGAGCAGTAGGAGGGGTAAGCAGTTGGATCTCCCTGATTGGTTATGGGGTGGGGATTCTCACTGAGGAGATCATACAGCAAAAACTCAATAAACTCTACAGGTTTCACTAAATTTCACCAAAATTATCGCCACAAATAGCCACATTTGTGCTGAAGTGACAATAAGTCCCTAACAAATAACCAACTAACCACCGAAATGATCAGATTTATCAGCTTATCCTGCAGCATGGGGTGTTCAGTGTGAGTTACTCAAAGTTACAGCTGTTTCCTTAAATATTCCTCATCTCCTATTTCTCTACAAAACAGTTTATGTCACTCACGATCATATTCTAATACCGTACAGAATTCTGCAGTTTCCTCAGGATTTTCTGTCATTATTTCGCAGCTAGCTCCAGCGCTGTAAATATAAGCAATTCCGCAGACCGCGAGGCACTGCGCGCTGCAGCGCCCTGCCGGTATCTGAACCCCGGCTCCCCTTCGCGAGCAGAAATGGCACAACCCCACCCGCTGTTAAGCTGCTGTAGTGGATACAGCGCTTAAAAATAAACTAACAAACACAAAAATTAGGGTATTCAATCTGTAATTTCAGTTCGTTTTATTTTTTTCTTTTAATTACCGTTTTTATTAGTTTCAGTTAAGGGGAACTTTCACTTTCAGTTTTCGTTATTTCGTTCGTTTTCATTAACAGTAATACTTTGTTATATGGTGATTATCTTTATAGGCGTATCTTTATATAAAATAAAAATAGTATTAAAAAACAGATGACTATTTCCTGGAGCCTGGACTGACCCAAGATTTTCCATTACTTTCCTCGGGCCGGGTCTCGTCCGGGCTGAGAAATAAAAATCAAACTATCCTGCTATTTAAAAGAATGGGAAATTAATAACAATAATAATATAGTTCTGCATACTAGAGTTTAGATTGTCTGCCTGAACCCGAGCCTGAACGCGAGACTGAACCCGAGCGTGAACGCGAGCTCATCCGCGCGTTTAAAGCTCCGCAGCATTTAATAAAAACAGATTAATAGATATAAAATAGGAAAATAACTAACTAAACTTAGCTCAAAATGGTAAAAGAAATATAATCTAACGAATTCTAAAATAACGAAAAATAAATAGTGTACACACAGGTACAAAGCTAAAAAAAATATACATAAAAAAAAAATAAATCATCCGCGCGTTTAAGGCTCTGCAGCATTTAATAAAAACAGAAAAATATAGGTATGAAATAGGAAAATAACTAACTAAACTTAGCTCAAAATGCTAAAAGAAATATAATCTAACGAATTCTAAAATAACAAAAAAGAAATAGTCTACACACAGTTACAAAAATAAAATAATATACATTTAAAAAATCATCCACGCGTTTAAAGCTCTGCAGCATTTAATAAAAACAGAAAAATAGATATGAAATAGGAAGGTAACTAACTAAAGCTCAAAATGCTAAAGGAAATATAATCTAACAAATTCTAAAATATCAAAACACACAGGTACAAAAAGAAAATAATATATTAACCCCCCCCCCCCCCACCCCCGCCCCCGCCGGTAATACCGTATACCGCCATATAATCTGACGACGGTATGACGGTATGAAAAACTTCAATAACGCCCAACCCTAGACTCAGTTTTAAATCACCTGGTGTGGTCTAAATAGTTTCCCACATATATCATCATATTGCCCAGTCCTAACACGTGCTTTATTTTATGTTGCTTGTTGAACCTCAGAGTTAGGAATGATACTGAGAAATACGCAGAGTGCAAATGACTTCCACACATGGTGCACTTCCTCCCACGCTGCGCTGGAAACAGTAATGAACATGAATATAGAAGGATTACAGTTGCTTCCCAACAGACGGTATTCTATTAACACCAAACTGAAAAGCTCTGAGTGAAATAAACATGTTGAGGTTCTTGGCTCTGAAACTACGGAGTGGGTGTACCTTCTGAAAATCAACACGCCATGAGCCTGATAATCCTACTGCCTCTGCAGAGCTGCTTTAGCTTTTAAAAGTTCTCAAGAACTACAAGCTCGAGCACAAGGCCATCAAGGACAAAGATTAGTTCATGAGCAACACCCACCCCCACATGCACACACACTAAGCCTATACCTGAATACTCAAAACCAAGGCATTTGGTTTTGTCAAAGAAATAAAAAGTTTATATGTGAATACTTAATTTAATTTTGCGTTAAAATAGGTTTTACCACTTTATTACTTCTCAATAACTGTAAAAAATTAACAATGAAGTAGATGCTAATGCTAAAGGTAATTTAAATTCAATGCAGCACACTTACTTTTTAACCCATCAATTCTGTGTGAACTTATCTGACGCTAAATCCTAGACATGTGCCATCCCTCTCAGGCAGATTCTCTCTTCATTCACAACTGAAAGTGCAGCTGAAGCAACTGCAGCTCTCGCTTTAACAGAGATTAAACTTCTCACTCAGTGGGACAACAAGATTTGCTCTCATGTAAACCTCCTGCCAAACCAGGGTGTGCACAGGCTGTCTAGACCTATTCCCTCCTGCCAGGTTAAATGCATTTGAATAATTGGCAAAATTTGCATTTGGACTGGAGTATGCTAGGCTGCTTTGCTACAGAGTTCAAAAGGGGAGGCGTGAGAGTACAGGAGTAGTGGAGAAAAAATCAAGCTCAACAAAATGTGTCGCAACAAACCAATTAAGTACTTTTTATGCTCTTCTTGGTCAGACTTGTCTGTGGAGGATGGTGAAAGAAAATAAATACAGGAAGACACTAAATACTGTGTATAATGAAAAACTGCATAATTATGTGCAATGTAACTCGAGGCAAGGAAAGGAATATTATGTTTATAGATGTAGAAATTATACTGAAATTGTATTACACCAAGTTACATTACAGATGCTATTATGTTTAAACCTAGATCTGATTGTTGGGTCAAATCAAGGTTGGAATCCATTTTTCGCCAAAAAAACTGCTCAAGAGTTTGTTTGGGACCAGACCAAGACCACCTCCACTTACTGGAGTCTGTGTGTTCATTTTGGTTTTCATTCCAATGCAACAAACTGCTGCAATCATGAAAATGGACTAATTCTTTTTTTTTTTTTACACAAATGATGGAAGGAGCAAATCTGCCTCAAAAAAAAAATAATTATCCTGTTGAGTGTGTCATTTTTTTCATATCAAAATGGATTAGGCATATAGTTTCTCAATATCAAACACCATTTGAAATACGTTTCCTTTTGCCAAGTAAACATGAATGAACTATATTCAGAGCCTCACCATAAGATCATCCTAAATCAGTCCTTGATCAAAATAGTACCAGAGACTAACCATGCACAACTTTAATAATAAGAGAAAAAAAACAAAAAACAAAACACTGTATCCCCTTCATTCACATTTCAAAAGGGACACTGGGTTAGCCATGTTGCCACTAGCACAGCACACCCAGCATCCATGTTTTAATTCCAACACTGCAAACAGCCGAGTTCTGGAACTTAGAGCTCGCTGTCAGACAGCAGTGTAAGCAGTTCAATCACACTGCCAGCTCAGTCACACCACAGGCCTTATTGTTCACAAGGGCAAGCTTTAACATCAAATAGGACACAAGTGTAGTAGACATTGTATAAACAAACAAACACACACATCATCCTGTATATGCAACTTGGTATTAAAAAAATAAAAAGAAATACCTTCAAAAATATAATATTTATATTTAAATATATAAGTGATTCTTGATTACAAATTTTATTTCATACATACACACACACACACACATATACAGTGAGTCCAAGAAGTATTTGATCCCTTGCTGATTTTCTTCGTTGGCCCACTAATAAAGACATGATCATTCTATACTTTTAATGGTAGATGTATTCTTACATGGAGAGACAGAATATTAAAAAGAAAATCCAGAAAATAAATCTAAGGAATATATATTAATTGATTTGTATTTCATGGAGTGAAATAAGTATTTGATCCCTTAGTATTCATTAGCAGTTCTGGCTTTTACAGACCAGTTAGACACTCCCAATCAACTTGTTACTTGACCTGAAGCCACCTGTTCTCACTAATCACTTGTGTGAAAAACACCTGTCCACAGAATCAGACAGATCACACAGATTTCAAGTCTCCAACATGGGTAAAACCAAAGAGCTGTCACAGGACCTCAGAGTCAGAATTGTTGACCTTCACAAAGCTGGAATGGGCTACAAAAAGATTAGTAAGGTGTTGGATGTGAAAGTAACAACTATTGGTGCAATTATCAGAAAGTTTAAAGAGTATAACATGACAATCAACAGACCTCGGCCCGGTGCTCCAAAGAAGATTTCGCCTCGTGGGGTGGCAATGATGCTGAGAACGGTCAGAAATCGTCCTGCAACCACTCGGCAGGAGTTAGCAAATGACCTGAAGGCAGCTGGGACCACAGTTTGCAAGGAAACAATTGGCAACACTTTGCGCAACAATGGATTCACATCCTGCAGTGCCCGAAAGGTACCCCTGCTGAAGAGAGCACATGTGGAGGCGCGCCTCAAGTATGCCAATGATCATTTGAAAGATGAACCAAGTTATTGGGAGAAGGTTTTGTGGTCAGACGAGACCAAAATTGAACTTTTTGGCCTCAACTCCACCCGCCATGTGTGGAGGAAGAAAAATGCTGCCTATGACCCCAAGAACACTGTGCCCACCGTCAAGCATGGAGGTGGAAGCATAATGTTTTGGGGGTGTTTCTCTGCCAAGGGTACAGGGCTACTTCACCGCATCACTGGGAAGATGGATGGAGCCATGTACCGCACAATCCTGAGGGACAACCTCCTCCCCTCTGCCAGGGATCTGAAAATGGGCCGTGGTTGGGTCTTCCAACATGATAACGACCCTAAACATACAGCAAAGGCAACAAAGGATTGGCTCAAGAAAAATCACATTTAGGTCATGGAGTGGCCCAGCCAGTCGCCAGACCTCAATCCGATCGAAAATCTATGGAGGGAGCTGAAGGTCATAGTTGCCAAGCGACAGCCCACCAACCTTCATGATTTAGAGAGGATCTGCAAAGAAGAGTGGGCCAAAATTCCCCCTGGTGTGTGTGCTAAACTTGTGGTTAACTACAACAAACGTCTCACCGCTGTGCTTGCAAACAAAGGCTTTGCCACTAAGTATTGAGTGTGTTTGGCAAGAGGGATAAAATACTTATTTTCCTCATTGAAATACAAATTAATTAAAATATATTCTTTAAAATTATATTCTGGATTTTTGTCTTGATGTTCTGTCTCTCCATGTTAGAATATATCTACCATTAAAAGTGCAGAAGGATAGTGTCTTTATTAGTGGGCCAACGAAGAAAATCAGCAAGGGATCAAATACTTCTTGGACTCACTGTATATATATATATATATATATATATATATATATATATATATATATATATATATATATATATATATATATATATATATATATATATATATATACACTGCTCAAAAAAATAAAGGGAACACTCAAATAACACAATATAACTCCAAGTAAATCAAACTTCTGTGAAATTAAACTGTCCACTTAGGAAGCAACACTGATTGACAATCCATTTCACCTGCTGTTGTGCAAATGGAATAGACAACAGGTGGAAATTATTGGCAATTAGCAAGACACACTCAATAAAGGAGTGGTTCTGCAGGTGGGGACCACAGACCACTTCTCAGAACCTATGCTGTCTGGCTGATGTTTTGGTCAGTTTTGAATGTTGGTGGTGCTTTCACACTCGTGGTAGCATGAGACGGACTCTACAACCCACACAAGTGGCTCAGGTAGTGCAGCTCATCCAGGATGGCACATCAATGCGAGCTGTGGCAAGAAGGTTTGCTGTGTCTGTCAGCGTAGTGTCCAGAGGCTGGAGGCGCTACCAGGGGACAGGCCAGTACACCAGGAGACGTGGAGGAGGCCGTAGGAGGGCAACAACCCAGCAGCAGGACCGCTACCTCCGCCTTTGTGCAAGAACGAACAGGAGGAGCACAGCCAGAGCCCTGCAAAATGACCTCCAGCAGGCCACAAATGTGCATGTGTCTGCACAAACGGTTAGAAACAGACTCCATGAGGATGGTATGAGGGCCCGACGTCCACAGATGGGGGTTGTGCTCACAGCCCAACACCGTGCAGGACGCTTGGCATTTGCCAGAGAACACCAGGATTGGCAAATTCGCCACTGGCGCCTTGTGCTCTTCACAGATGAAAGCAGGTTCACACTGAGCACATGACAGACGTGACAGAGTCTGGAGACGCCGTGGAGAGCGGTCTGCTGCCTGCAACATCCTTCAGCATGACCGGTTTGGCAGTGGGTCAGTAATGGTGTGGGGTGGCATTTCTTTGGAGGGCCGCACAGCCCTCCATGTGCTCACCAGAGGTAGCCTGACTGCCATTAGGTACCGAGATGAGATCCTCAGACCCCTTGTGAGACCATATGCTGGTGCGGTTGGCCCTGGGTTCCTCCTAACGCAGGACAATGCTAGACCTCATGTGGCTGGAGTGTGTCAGCAGTTCCTGCAAGATGAAGGCATTGAAGCTATGGACTGGCCCGCCCGTTCCCCAGACCTGAATCCGATTGAGCACATCTGGGACATCATGTCTCGCTCCATCCACCAACGTCACGTTGCACCACAGACTGTCCAGGAGTTGGCGGATGCTTTAGTCCAGGTCTGGGAGGAGATCCCTCAGGAGACCATCCGCCACCTCATCAGGAGCATGCCCAGGCGTTGTAGGGAGGTCATACAGGCACGTGTAGGCCACACACAATACTGAGCCTCATTTTGACTTGTTTTAAGGACATTACATTAAAGTTGTTAACTTTAATTTTGTGTGTGGCTCCAAATACAGGCCTCCATTGGTTAATAAATTTGATTTCCATTTATGATTTTTGTGTGATTTTGTTGTCAGCACATTCAACTTTGTACAGAACAAAGTATTCAATGAGAATATTTCATTCATTCAGATCTAGGATGTGTTATTTGAGTGTTCCCTTTATTTTTTTGAGCAGTGTATATATATATATATTTTTTTGTAAACAGACAGCACAGTTTAAAATAATGTGCAAGCTAGGGCTGTGAATCTTTGGGAATCCAACAATTCGATTCAGAATTGTTACTTGGGGTCACAATTACATTTTCGTCTGATTCTTTCAAATCGGTTGGATTTCTTTTTCTTCCTCCTCCATTCTTTAGCGGCGCAACAACAAACACTGTAACACGACACTACACGCCTCTCTGTAGCCTAATAGGGAGAAGCAGTAAGAGCAAAAACTTAAACTGTCCTGTTGCTGCTGTCTCGTGACACTCACCTACTGTCCCGTGGTGCTTTTTAACTGTCGTGCAGAGCTCCGTGGTACAGTTAAAAGCTTTGTGCGACAGTAGCTGCACCCGCAAAAAAAAAAAATGATTTTTTTGAAAATGAGAATCGATTCTGAATCATTCAATGTTAGAAACCTGATTCGAGCTCAAATACATTTTTCCTGCACCCCTAGTGCAAGCTATTGGTTCCTTTATATTTTATTTTTAACATTTTGTATTTATTTTTATTTTATTTAATTTTTTTACAAAAAGTAAGCCCCCACCTTCAACCTTACATGCAGCTTTTATATTAAACAAGGTGCAAACATAACCTTGTGTTTTAGTTATGGAAAAGTGTAAAATAGGCTTTAAAGGTTTCTGACAGAAGCACAAAACATATCTAATAAGATTCCCTCGGGCAGCATCTGTAACAATGTACAGTCTTAAATATCGCATTTTGAAAATGTAATTTAAACAGTAATTTTATTATTTTATTGAAAATTAATGTGTTGTATACTAGACTGCCCTGAGGTCAGTATTTTTTGGAAACATGTTTTTTCAACTTTAAGACATTCTTGAAAGCAGAAATTCATATTCACCAGATTTACTTTAACTTAATAGTGATTCCTACCTAGACCTGTCAATGCAACAGAAGCATGTTTTATAGGCTGACTCTTTAGCATGAAGGTGGGATAATACTGTTCTCATGGAAAGTTTTGTTGCGCTCATGCATGCAATCAGCCTTAAAACACTTCAGGCAGGGGATGTGGCATACAGTCTAGTTTAAAAAGAGATATCTTAGGTAGATTGAAAGGTGGTGTTTATGTCCCCTAAGGGAAGCATTTAAGATGTTGTAAACATTTTAGGCTATATGTTTGGGTGTATGGGATTTTCGTAAAACAAATTACAAATGATACACCTGTATGCTTTTTAATAAAGAACTGATCACAAAAAACAGACATGCAAGAAAGTGATGTAAGCAGAAACATTGCATTGTTCCATGTTAATCTATAGATATGAGGACAATTTTTTCTGTTCCTGCAAGACCAGTTTTAAACACCTCGGTATAACTGCTGGACGGATAATAGTCCATTAAGCAGATGTATCCAGCTAGCAGCGTTCTGTGGGCAGTGTCCTGAGACCACTAATGAAAGACTATACGATGACAAACTATGCATCAACTAGACAAGTCACGATAATTACATTATAGATTTATTGTACAATAAATGGACTGATAAATTGACAAATTATTTGATAATCGTGATATTGCCTATTGTGTTTATTTGTATGTTTGTATGTCACATATAACAGTGGACAGTATTTTACCCATTCATGCAATTACCAGTGACTTACAACACACAGTTTGGACTGCAGATATACATTTCCCAAACTATGATTATTACTAATTTGTTGTCTTTTAAAGGGTATGAATGAATTTCAATTTGTTACACTATTCTATTATCATTATATCAATGGCATTTAATGGTCATAAAAAGACTTTCTGGGACTATATATTGTCCACAAAAAATGTAT
Source organism: Astyanax mexicanus (assembly GCF_023375975.1). Taxonomy (NCBI): domain Eukaryota; kingdom Metazoa; phylum Chordata; class Actinopteri; order Characiformes; family Acestrorhamphidae; genus Astyanax; species Astyanax mexicanus. Next base: position 22,293,703 of record NC_064414.1, read on the forward strand.
ATTGTGACAGGATATCAGCAACAGCTTCTGTCTCTGACTTCACATCTAAAAGGTGGACCAGATTGGTTTATTGGTGAATGAACAGTGAGTAGACACAATGTTTAAAAACTCCAGCAGCATTGCTGTGTTTGATTCGTACACAAGCACACCACCACATCAGTGTCCCTGCAGTGCTGAGAATGACCCATTACACAAATAATACTGACTCTGTGATGAGCTTGTGGAGTCGTGGCCATCTGACTATTAAAGAACAGGGTGAAAGAAGGATATAAATAAATTAATGAATAAATGAATGAACAAATACAGTCTGAAAACAAATAATTTAGTATAAACATGCACACTGCCACAATAGCCAAGCACAGTCTCCCCTATATTTCTGCCACACTAATCCTGTTACCATAAACTAGAAATGCCGGCCGCTCAGTTTTATCCTTGCTACAGCTGAGCAGACTGCGGCCCAGTCATTTGGCATGTGATGTCACACGGCAGCTTGTCTGAGTGTCTGCGTCTCACGCCCATTGAACTATAAATAACCCCAAGGATTGCACACTACCCACATTCCATGCTCCGAGGCCTGATTTTCTCCGAGGACTAAATTTTCAAACTCAACTCAACTCACCTTTCATCAAAAGGAAACTGCATTTCCTCCCGACTCGAACCTACAGAACACTGCAGCGGGCCTAGTTGGAAGACCCCCAATTCCACAAAGGCTTATGAGGGAAGGGTGCTTACCCCAGGCCTGGTTTTTAATGTGGCTTCCAATCTGGGAGGGCATTATCTGCTGAAGTCTAGTATAATGTATGGTATTAAAACAAGGAGCTGCATACAGAACACCTGTGCCCTGACTCCACATTCAGCACACTTTGATCATGCGCTGCGATTAGCATCACAGTACACTAAAAAGGCCGAACAATAATAACTCATTGGTTATGGATGGGGGTGGTTTCACAAACGGCTTGTCCATTAAAGCAAAAAACAAACAGAAATTAAATCTAGTCGATAGGGACAGGAAGTGGGACAGACCTTTGAAGGCCATTTCAATGATGGTACCCAATAAAAGGTAAAATGGCAAATTTATACAGCGCTTAGCTTATTATGCTTCTGTTCTCTGCTTTCACAGGTTGTTACATTTTAAAAGCATCTTCGTCATTCTACAATGATAGTGTGCACTAAAACTAATACTACACACGCGAGTCCATTCACAAAATGTCATCACATTTCTATGTGCCACTACTAGCATGACAATCAGCTTTGACAATACCTCCAAGAATGTGTTTATATTAGATCTGGACAATATGGGCAACATTATATTTCTTCTGTGATATCATGATGAGCAGTATTAAAGCCACTACCTGTGATGCTTATCCTCATGCACTTATGTTTACAGTAATTTTGTATTCAAGACCAAGGAGAAAGTCAGAGTCCAAGACCAAGACCAAGACTATACGTAGACAAAAACAAAGGTTTTATCATATAAAAAGAAGAAAACAGAGGAAAAACTACAATAAACTAACCTTAATTAGTAAAATACAACATATAAAGACATGATTGCATCCAATTGCATACTATGGGCTGGGTATTACCATTGTTGTTGTTTTTTAATCGATTTGATTCTAATTAACAAGGTACCATTTCAATTTGATGTCAATTTTAAAGGAATATTTCAGCTACAATTACAGGTTTTGTTTGAATATGAAAAGAGATTTTCAGAAACAATGAAAGTACAAAGCAGTACAAGTAACATTTTGTCTACATTTTGGCCCTAAACTTGAAGTCGGATTTTGTCTTTATAAAATAGTACAATATTTTTTGTTTACAAAATCATTTATTGAGCAAAAGTGTACTACAGTTTTGTCCAAGTTTGAATAATCTATCATAAATCAATTGTGTAGACACAGCATTTAGCCAAAGTCTCACTTGGTCCAGCATTGTTGAGAATGGATGGTCTTTTAAATGAAAATCGATTTGAATTAATGAAGTTTTTTTGTTTTTTTAAACCTAACCCTCATTTTTTTCCTTTTTTATTCAGGTGCGAATAGCTAGTCCCTTCTTTCAGTGCTGAGAATAAATTGTGTGATATTTGATATAACTTTTACACTTTCATCTATATTTCAAACTACATACTCAAAAAAATTTACTGTATGTTACATTTCTGTACGTAACATTTCTGATCGTTTCTCTGCTCCTCAGTTATAAAGCTCAAAACACTGGCTCAATGCGAGCTCTGGGCAGGCTCTGATTGAAACGGAAATATGCAAAATGTTGATTTTCCAAGCAGGATTCATAGCTGACTGTTGATCACAGATAGATGTCCCTGTGTTGGTTAAATAGAGAAGGCTCCTTAGTTTGAATGAACAACGTTCTGGAGGTTACATTTCTGACTGTTACTCTGCTACTCGGTTATAAAGCTTAGAACATTGGCCTGTAACTTCTGGCTCAATGCGAGCTCTGTGCAGGCTCTGACTGATACGAAAATATGCACAAAAAACAAACAAAAATTCTACCGATACTGAAACATTTTCTATTGCAATATACCTCAATATCAAGTAATTGCACAGCCCTAGTTTATATACAAGTAAGCTCAACACAACACATTTACACATTGTCTCTTCATCACAGACACAACATGGAGAGCAAACCCCACTCTATAAATAGCCTCTTTATCATTAGCAGCTCTGCTCCGTAACGGGGTGAGTCATTTTTTGTGGATTTTAAAAAGCGCTCTTACCTGACCTTACGTAGGCCTGCATTCAACAGATATGCCTCCAGCTGCTCAGCTGCTCTTAACAAGGTGTCTACATTTCACTGATGTGCACGGAGGAGGCCTACATGGTCCCGAGATGTATGGCACTGCAATGATGTAACCACTGGACCACTGTCATATGTTCTGTTTCCATGCCTACCATGCCTGGAGTGGCAGCAAAGAGTGGTTTCTATGGCAACAGAGAGCTTCAACAGGGCACTTCAGTGCATCTTTGCTGTGACCAGTCCCTTCTCTGGAATGGAAAGAGCAGCGAGAGAGCAGACCAACAAAATCCACATCCGACCTAAAAGCACGGGTCTCAACTCAGAGTGCAAGAGCGTGAGACCCACATATTTCGAATTGCCTTTAGTCCCCTATTCACATCCATTAAAACAGGATAACTAAAGCTCACATCTAGTGCCGGTTTCATTCGATTATGCACAAAGAAGAATGAAGATCTTAGCACATCCGTTTCTCCATTGGCATGTTCCACGTGACCAGCTACACGTACTACTGCCTTCACTGTGAGCACAATTATAGTGTGCTAGCTTAGCAAAGTGTGATTAAAATCATACTCATGATTAAAAAGCACTGACAAAAATACTTTTAAAATAAGTTTGAGGCGAAAAGATAAATCAGATTTTTACGTTTATAGCAATACAAATTTTCACGATAAACACATTAAAAGAGCTGCAGTGACACTGTGAATAACAGCAAACTCAAATTGCATTACCCGAATGCAGCAACAGCGCTTCAGAAAGCTCCAACTCACTTCAAGCTGTGCTCACATGACACAAATAGGGATGCACCAATGTAGGAATATACCTGCCGATGCCAAAACAAATATACACATTAATAACTTAGAGAGACTAAAACTTTTTCAACTTTTAAAACAAATGTAACATATTAACCCATCATTTTGGCTTTCAACCAACTGTAGGCAAAAAATAAATAAATAAATAAATAAATAAAAATATAAAAAAAATAAAATGAAAGGTGTCTCCTAACAGACACAGAGACTAAAGCTAATAAAAATAAACACAAATTGGCTTAAATGGCCATCGTTGCTCCTTTTCCAGCATACAATAAGAACGTCAGCAAGTACTGTTTTGAAATATCGTCCAAATCGGCAGAAGCAAAATATTCTAAAAGCTTTAATATCAGGATATTCAGTGTTTTTTCCATATCTTACAGCCCTAAATCAGACACTAACAAAAGCATGTTGTGTGAATGTACAATTGTGAGCCATTTCCTATCCCCATTTTTTATAGAGTAAAGACTAAACACCAATAACCACTCAAGAGTACATCATTTAGTTTAGAAAAGTGGGTATCTAAATCAGAAGAGCTAGCAAACACTGCTAACAGTCTGAGCTACAGTGCACTTCTGCAAGGGGTTTCACATGTTTACATGATTAAATGTGAATAATTTCAAAAAGTAAAGTATATTTCATCTTGAGAACACTAAACAACATTAGAGAAAGCCTGCATTACAAATTTAACAGCTCCCGCCTCAATCAGTATCTCCTTAATGTTTATATTATAATTATATAAGAATTCACAAATGTTTTTAATCAACATCAGGATGTAAACCTGAACATGTGATATTTGCTGTTACCATGTAAAAAGACATCACATTACAATAAGACATGTTTTTTTTATATATATAATCTGCACCTCTACAACACTAACCAAGTACAAGCTTCATTAAACAAAGACCCTAACTACTAGTACAATACTAGTATGTTAAGAAATTCTGACTTGTTGGAATTGTAATATAGCAGGCCTCTCTAATAAATGCTGAGCATTTTCCATACAATCATTTTTAGTTTATGTTTAAAAGTGTTACAGAGACACTTCCATTTCTCAAACAAAAAAACAGCATGAAGCAAACACATTATCATCGCCATCAAACAAACCACGGAAATCTGCTGAAGATCCAGTCACTTTGTATTTTCATTGAGACTTTGGAGGCAGCAGCATTAAATTAAACCATGTAGATGAGGTAAGACAGGTAGATGACAAAATTATTTACATCATTCACAGCTGTCAAATATGGTCAGCTTAAACCACAGTCTTGCCATTGTAACTAACTGGTTAGGCATATCAAGCTGAAGAAAACACTGATTTAAATTGCATCATAAGTAAAACAATAATGTATGAATTGTTAATACTCGAAAAATGCCTTTCTTGAACACAAGGATGCTATACATGCTTCAACACTGTACACAACCCTTTATAATCCACACCCAATCAACACACCTGTGAGAGGCAGCAGCCAACCGCACACACCATACTCTCAACCAGAAAAGGCAGCTGTCTTGTGGCAATCAACACTCATACAAGTCCCAAAAAGCAAGGAGAACATGGAAGCTTTAAACAGACAGGGACCTGAACCCTGGACCAGAACGCAGAGAGCACCAAGCCTGTGTTGCCCAAATTATGTAACATTCTGACCTTAAAACAGATTCAAAAATATGTTCACGCTCGACTGAATTGTAAAAGGGTGAGTAGCCGCTGTCACTGGAAGTTCACATTCGGCATGTTCATATCTCTAAGACTGTTTAGAAATGCTTACCTAAAGTGTATGGTCTCTGTCCAATAAAAAAAGGGTCAATTTGTTTCTTTTTTTTTTTTTTTAGTTTACTACATAATTTGGACACAAAAACTGTCCCTTATACTGTGTAAAAACTACTGATACACAAATAAAAAATCTCCAAACTCTTTTTACACTGACTTCCAATATAAGTTACAAATATTTAGATTTACTCCTCTACAGTTGCTGTTTTGGAGATGTTTTTCCATTGGACAGTGAAAATATTCTTGACAGGTGGCCCATAGCATGAATTACAAACTATAGGGGAGCCACAAGTGAGATAATCCAAGTTAGAATAATCAAACACCACCACCTATATAACAAACATTCTCAGTTCAAAATATGCTTTTTGTGATTTCTGGGGTTATAAGTAATAGACATATTCAAATAAGACAATTGGAAACCACACTTTCTGGAGCAGATAAAGTATACAATATACATAATTGAAAAAAAAAACGAAAGCTCATTAGACAAACTTAATCATATGTCTTACATGTCCTTTGCTAGCTGCACCTCCAACAAAAGATTTTGGCAGCCATAAACACACCAACAAGCTCCTGGCAGAATTCTGGTACATGTGGTCAGCTGCAAACTCTAGTCACGCTTGATGGTGTTGCATTTTGGAGCAGGGTCTTCTTTCTTGGATGGCAGCCTTTTAGTACATGGCAATGTGAAACTCACTAGACTGCAGACAGTGAAACTGCTGTCCCAGGAGCTTCAAGTCTGTGCCAGGACTGTGACTTTGTGGATACTGGGTTGTTCAGCTGAGTGTGAGGGATTGACAGTTTAAAGATCTTAAAAAAAGCTCCAAAAGACAGTCCTAACTTGTATATCAACATCTATCCTTTTCAGAACTGCACTGAGCTCCTTGGACATTCCCCATTTGTTATGTGTGTTGGTCAAGTCAATGAGTGCCGTCAAAGAAGCTACATGTATGCGAGTACAAAGAGCTACCAGCTGCCATAGAATGAGGTTAAAAGAGATTTGAATCATTTTAACACTATTAACTTTTGATTTAAGAATACAAAACTTAAATGCTGCAATGACATTCATACCCACAATGTGTATATGCCAACTTTGCAAAACAATCAGAAGAGTAAGCATCAAAAATAATTTTGAAAATAAATTCTACTTGTCTCGCCAAGCAGACAAGCTTTAATGCTGAAAAATGTAATCTGAAATGATTTCTCACTAAAAATAAACAATCTAGTGTTGCCAGGTTACTGGTTTCTTCACACCATTCAGCAGGCCAGATGGACCGACTCAAACTGCAGTGGAATAGGAGACTTCACACCATCCCATCATTCAGATCTGTTAAGAAATGAATATACTGGAATGTAGAGGCCAAGCAGCAGCCTTTGCTAGCCACACATTTTCTGAATCAAGATTTTTAAATAGCTTAACTTATAAAAGGGCCATCAGAAAATGAATATGAATACTACTAAAAGGACAGAGGGTTCTTTTAAATTCTGAAACCATAGGCAGCGATTGACTGACCAGACAACGTGCCAGCAGGCTGATTTTACAGGTACAGCTTAGGTTGTGTGCCTTGAAATCTGTAGGTAAGATACAAAAGAACTGAGACATGCATCAGATGGCTAGTGGGCGGGACAGCAGAGGATACGTCTAAGCCTACACACAATAAACTTTGGGCCAATTAGTGGGTGTGAGCTCTTCCTCAGTTGTAATTCTTCTACAAAAGAAAGAAAGAGAAACCAGAGAGAGAAAGAGCAAGAGAGAGAGGAAGAAAGAGAAAGAGAGAGAGAATTGTTGTTCTCATTGCTCAGTGTCCAATTAGTGCTAGTCTGGCTGTGGTATCTTCCAGACCACGTACTGAACATAAACCTGGGATTGTTTATTGTCTTTCTAGTGCGGGTCTTAGCTTAGCATAAGAGATTTTCTGCTCAAGTCATGGAAACACAGCTGATGAGTCAGCTCTTCTCCCCAACGTCTTCTGCGTATCACTCACTGTACACATGTCCGTAATAGAGACCGACCGATATGGGTTTTTCTAAGGCAGATGCCGATACCGATCATTAGTGGTCAGAGTCAGCCGATGGCCGATGTGACCTGCCGATTTTTAGGGCCGATATGCTATCGTATTATATTTATTTGGCATGCTTAAAATCATACTAGTAAGAGGAGGAACAACAGTTGTAAACTTCACACAATTTATTGAAAATAAGGTTAGCATTTTATAGTGACTTTAATGTTACTATATCACTATATGTTAATAAAAAAATATTAATTTTATTTAGATTGTATTATCCATAACATTTTATTTTATTCATTATATAACATATGTTCTATATACACTATATATTCATGTTTATAGTAGAAATATTATGTTGGCTATTATATAAAATTTACTGTAGGGGCCTACTAATTAACAAATGTATGACTTGTTGCAGTCTGTTAGTCTATTAATTATTCATTTTAATATGTTTAACAGAGTGCAAGAAGACTTCCATAATGTGACAACTTTAGATAGTTACTCCAAAACGGCAAAGCTAATTTCTTCTTCAACTCCATGCAGTTGAAAACGAATGGACATGGGAGGACAATGTTATAAAATGTTCACATTAGGGCTGCAGCTATTATTTTACAAAAATGGGTGACGTTTAAATTAAGAATAAAATTATAAATAATGCAAAAACAGACAGGTGCTGTAATTTAAATATAGCTTTATCTGTTTTTTTTTCTTCTTCAAATGAGCTCCTTAGCCAGAGAAACGCGTCTCATCAGCTGTACTGGAGGTTCGGTGCGTGAGCGGAAAATGAGTTGAGAAAGCTGAAGAGCGCGGACTTTATAGGTTCAGGATAAAATGAGCTTTTATCAGAAAAGTCTGGAGGGGGTTCTAAAGTAGAACCCGACAAAACAGAAAATTCTGCTCATCGTTTCATTTAATATCTAACAGCGCAAACCGCTTTAAACGGGTGAGTTTTACAGCAGAACAGCAGGAGGCGGCATGATTTAATGTCTGTTTGTAGTGAATGAAAAAGAGATGTTTTATTTTAACTCCATTATTTTAGAAACTATTTGTTTTATTAATTCGTTTACAATAAAGATTATTTATATACAGTGTTGGGAGTAACGGCGTTAAAACTAACGGCGTTACTAACGCCGTTACTTTTTTTCAGTAACGAGTAATCTAACTAATTACTATGACTGTAACTATAACGCCGTTACTATTTCCGACACCCCGTTACTGCACGTTACTTTAGCAGCTCTATGAACTTTTTTTTTTTATTTCGCTTTGCCCTGGTTAACCCCTCTTCTGTCCGGTGAACTTGAGCTTCTGGCCGCTGTGCCTGTGGTTTGGCGTGGTGAAGTGAGGCACAATTGTGACGATTTGCGTGCTCTAATCAATTCAGTGATTGCCATGGACAACCCAAGTTCCGAATTAAGGACGTTAAGCTCTTTTTAGCTGCTCCGGTTTTTGTGCTGCTTTCTATTTTAGAGCTTAGATTCTCTGCCCGAATCCCACCTGACCTGAGGACCGACCCGAAATCAGGCTCCTATTTTTATTTTATATAAAGCTCTGGTGTGATAATTACAACGTTGCTAAGTAACCAATTATTATTGTTCACTAAAGCGAACGAAATAGCGAAAATTGAAAGTGAAAAAACATTTGTGTTAACTGAATCTAATAAAAACGGTAATTAAAAGGAAAAACATAACTATCTCGAACTGTATTTTGTGTTTATAAAACTAACTAAAACGAACTGAAATTACTGATAGAATACCCTCATTTTTGTGTTTAATTTATTTATAAGCGCTGTTGTACAGCGGAGTTGTACAGCGGGAGTTGTTGTGCCGAGCGCGCGGCACTCGTGGTCCGTTAGTCCGTTAGACGCGTTTTTCCGCTTTTTTCAGTATTACAAGTTTTAGTAATTTTCTTTGGTTGTGTGGAGAATTTCGTTTTATTTTTTTGAAATTCGTTAGATTGTATTTTTGTCAACATTTTGGGTTTATTTTCGTTTGTTATTTTTTGTTATTTTTCTGAAATTTTCGTTTCTGAAGAAGAGACGTCAGTTATTTTATACTAGAGCTTATAGATAGGGCTTGCCTTGCATAGTCAGGGTGCATTCCAAATGCACTCCTGCCATCAACGCTAAGCATAGTTTCGTTTGGAGAGAAATGCTACAACATGCAGTTGAAATTCTATTCTTTTTCAGTAAATGAAGCAACATCACAGATTACTAATCATGAGAGAAAATATAGACTTTGGGACACTGGATTGTAAAAATGGATGCCTTACCCGTTGAAAGTCTTGCTCACTCTTGAAACCTTGCTCTGCGTTCCAAGTAGCTGCCCGCAGATGTGCCGGATTAAAATCGGCGCGGCCAAATAAGAAAATCGGCCGATGCCGATTGATAAAAAAATAACAAAAATCGGCCGATTAAATCGGCTGGCCGATCGATCGGTCGGCCTCTAGTCCGTAACCTGCTGAGTGTCCTGCGCTCTGCTAAAGAGTGGAAAATAAGAACGGTGAAATCGGAAGTGTTTGAGTATTTGATTGACACCGGACTAAAAGTGTAAGACAATATTATCAAATTAGTATTAAAGTGAATTTTTTTTGCAATACTGTATCGATTTTCAAAAACACAGTACTGATTTTTGATTATTCATTTACATGCAAAGACTGGTGTCAGACAGGAGTTAATTATGTGTTATGTTCCAACAACGATGTACTCTTATTACCGCACAAAAAGTTAAGATATCTTTTACTCAGTTTTTATAAATTCTTTTTATACTGTGAGACTGTCCTAAAATTTGATTTAAACAACCACAATATATTGCCTTGCTAAAAGGATCACAATATATTGTGATATACTGAATCGTAACCCCTGTATCACGAAGTTCTTGCCAATGTACAGACTTATTCAGGACAGTAGGACAGTAAGAATGACGTTAGTTTAAATGTCATCTCCTTAGTCATTAATCAGATACGGAAAGGAAGGAAAAAAGAGAATGATGCAGAAGCATCACAAGGTTCAGAAGGTTTCCAGATACAGCAGTTAACAAGCTAACTCAATTTTATAATCCACTCAGGAGATACATGCAGCGTTTGATTAGCATCTGACCAGAGGCTTTCTGCACATCAAGGGATTCTGAAACAATAATCCTACCACAGTAGCCAGTTCCTCCTTTAAAACCACACCACAATACAAAAACATATAATACACATACATAAGAAACTGTAGAAGACAAAATCCAGCCCCCAGCCTGATGATTTAATCTAATAATCAATATGAACAGCCTACAGTATGTTTTTCGCGACATACCCCACATATAAACTGTATAAAGCTGTTCCTTCACTTCTATGAACTCGAATAGATGTAGACCTCATTGAAATACCACACACATCTCAAACGATTACACAATTAGCAATGTGACCATTCACTGTTTAAACATTTCCATGAACTGATCAGCCCTGATAAGAGATTCTGAAAACAGAACGCTTCTGTACCCCATATTAAAACAGCAATCCGTATGGGTTTAATTAAGTGTACCTTTCATGAATCTAAGCCCTAATTGCAAGCCCTCTTTAGAAATGTTACGTCACTCATAGCCATACATGCTGGGATGTCAAGTGCTTCTCCTTTTAAACATTACAACATGCTTTTAGACTGACGCTTCAAAGATCAGTGCACCTCTTGCAGTTACTCCACCATCTGATCCAACGGCTCCACAAACTCCAAGTGATTACTTCAGCAAGAGGCCCATGAGGATACTGTTCTTTCTGGACCTTATACATTTCCAGAAATTGTCATGATAAATATTTTAATTTTGATAATGTAATAGTATAATTCTGCAATTTCACCTGCTTAAAAAAACAATGAACTTAGAGTTATTGAAAGTTTCAGTATCTTTCATACATTGCAAGTTGACAAATACATTTTCATGACAGTCCTACTCACAAACTTTACAAATATAACATTTTATATACAAATTATATTTGTATTACAAATATAACATAACTTTTTTTCAGAGAAGCATCTCTGTTCACAACGGGCCACATTCACACAGCAGATACAACTGGCCAGAATTTGATCTTTACCAAAAGCGTGGCAGTGTGAACATCAAAAAGAACTGATTTGGGCCACTTTCATATGAGGTATTGATACTGGACAGTCATCATAAATGTGCACAGAACATTCCTGTGAATCACTGTACTTTTGCAAGTGGATGTCAGGTTAGGATTGTAAACTGTTACTATGTCACATTAAAATGTTCAGATTTTGGTTATTTACCTGCTGTGTCAACATTGTCCATGAATGTGCACACAATGAGTGTTGGCACTACATACATTATAATGCAGTTAAAAATAGGGCTCTACATTTAAAACAATAAACGTGGGAAGTGGGGAGATAAGCAAGAGCTTCAATGACTCCGAACTGTTCGATTTTTCATAAGGCTTGGTGGATGGTGGAGTAACTGCAAGACGTGCACAGATCTTTCAAGTGTCAGTCTAAAAGCATATGTCACAGCATTTTGACAGTAGTATTCAAAGTTCTACAGTAAATTAAAAGCTTATCATGACCACAGAAAGCCACAGAAGACTTGACATTTACACAAAGACAGTTCCTTCAGCTACCTCTAAAAAGCTCCCTCAGACAAGCTTCCTCAGCTAATGCTACGAACTTAGCCCTGTACAGCTTGTATCTTTTAGTTCGAAAACACAGTTTATTAACAGTTAGAAAACTGAGTAATCTGATACCAATTGCAATACATGATGAACACTTTATCTTCTCAATTTAGACAGAAACAGCAAACACACACTTTTAGTGTTAAGTGAAAAGAATAATAAATAACTGATAAAAAAATTACATTTATTTAAAGTGAAATTGCTGTGTTTTCTCTAAACTTTAGGCAGGCCCACACTCCACCCGAACTGCACTGCATATCACGGCATTGGTAAATACAATGTAGGCAGTAAGGGAGAAAACTTGCAGGAAGTGCAGAGAAACAGCAGGTATAAGTTAATTTTACACTCTACTTATAAACTAAACTCATTATTAGAATTGAACTGCTGAGGCAAATGTATTGTGTTTAGTTAGTGTGTCTGCTAATATAAAAAACATTAAGGGTCCAATAAATATATTTAAACTGTAGTTCTGTAATTCTGCATGTTCTCTGTTCAGCATTCAGTATTTTTACTGTTTTGTTTGGTTTCTGACCATATTTAATTTCGGGCATCACTACTTAAGAAGAACATGTTTGTTTACTTAAAACTAACAGTACTTTGCATGTCAGACTGAAAGGCCACAAATGTCAATCACCTGACTAGGGTTAAAGATATGCTACACAAGTTACGTGCCAAAATACCTATTCTCTGTGAAACTGTATAACAAACAATGCGAGGGCTGGATGTGTGACCTAATGTAATTCATTTTCCAGTTCATTTAAAAGAGGGGAGATCAATGTGGGTGATCATTAACTGACGCTTGCTGTTTTGCAACTCAATAGTCAAACAAATATAGCCTCTACCTTCCCATGAAACAAGAACATCAGCAAAAATGCCTGATCACTGACCATTAAAGTTTTTTTTTTTAAATCACAGAAACACAGAAATTTCATAAAGCACACCATAAGATCCTAACACTACAATAATGACAGTGTGTCAGCCATACTAGCTGACGATCCAGCTTCTATGCCTACCTTTTTACCCTAAAACGTCACTCCTCCACAAACTACTTGTTGGAGCTATTACAGTCTTCATATAAAAAATAAATATCAAGCTAACTGCTGCTATTTTAACTGAGCCTCTTACAAATGGTCCCCTAGTAGACAATGCTTAATAGCAGATCTAACACAATTAAAATAAAATCAAAGGGCCAATCATTTGTATATGAATGTTGACAGATCAAACCAGACTACTCCACTTCCCAGGCTTCTCTGTATTGCTGCTTCATTACTGGCCACTCTTAAATAAGCCACAGGATTAAGATACAGAAAACCTACAAATCATCCAACAAAAGTATTGTGGTATTTGGTATCTACTGAGATTTTGAATCTTATACAGTAATATGTTATATTGCTCTGGAAGGACTTTTACAAAAAGAGCTAAAAATACAACAAAACATTAGAAACATAAACAAATTTTATAAATGCCAAAATAATGAATTATAGTTACACCATACAAGTGGAATTGTGGTTTAACATGGTAGGATAAGAATGCTGATCCATTTCAAGTTAGCCAGAATATTCATGAATGCTTGTAACCATTTCAGAAAAGTACTGGAACGACAAAACATCAGTTTAGGAACATTACTGGACTGGTATATAGAAACATTGTTAGAGAAGTACAGGAACAGTATTAGAACACAATAGGAATATTATAAGAACATTGCTTCAAAAAAAATAAGAATACTATTAGAACAGTACAGGAAAAAGTTGGATCAGTATAGAATCACTGATGGAACATAAGTGGGGCAATATAGGAATAGTATTAAAGATATACTGAGTTGAGTTGTATTGGCCAGTATAAGACCTATATTAAAACAATATTAGAGCAGTACAGGACCAGTGTAAGATATATCTTGTAAACAGAATAAGAACTACATTGGGGCAGTGCTGGAAAAGTATGGGACCAGTATAGGAAATATACTGGTGAAGTATGGACATAGTATAAGCACTATACAGGAGCAGTATAAAAACAGTATAACAACAAATTGGATCAGCATTAGGAACTACACTAAAGTAGTACTGGACCAGAATAAGAACTATATTAGAGCAGTATGGAAACCAGTCATGACATTCTGGTCCCTTAGAGAATTCTCACAGACATTCAGCCAACATCAGTCTACAGCTTAAAACAGACCTCTGTTCAGCAGATTTAAGGATGACACCTGATGATTTGATAAATAACACTTGAACTAAACTAAACCACCAATTATGTATTTTTGTTACAGTGTTTAATAGGTGCTTAGAAAAGAGATTCAACTGTCTTCTTTTGCAGCAGCCATCAAAGACTGATTGCATAATTATTATTTTTTTAATCTGGTGCAGTATACTATGTAAGTATTGTGTATCTCAGTATAAAAAAGATTATGTTCTGAGTAACAGTGAAGCGCTTGACTAAGTCACGCTGGAAAAAGGAGCACCTGTTAAAAGCCTCAAAAGAACATAAATTAACTGTGAAGAGATAGAAACATACTTACCACTTGTAGCTTAGCTAAATGACAAAAGCCCAAAAACCTGCAAACACAGCTTAAACCGCCTGCTAGCTACCAGTTCGCTGTTCTGTGTTTTGGGGTAGCGATTTAAAAAATAACATGCCGTTTAAATGAATTACAACGCAGAGTATTTCATACAGCTAGCTTCTGTATACAATGAACCTGCTGAGTGTGCTGTGGAGAGGATTGTTGAAAATATCACAATGTTTACATGAATTAAAATGCAATGGTGGTGGGTTAATAATATGAACAAACCTGCTGTAGAGACAGTAACTACTGATAACACCAGCAAAAAAACAACTATCAGTTAACGTCACCTAGCTACTGGCCCTAGTTTGTAGCTAAGCGTTAACGTTAGTTATATCTGTGATAAACAACTGGAACCAATATTAAGGGCTTTCTAGAATGAAACCCCGTGTGAATACAAGCACTTATTCAATTTATATATGTATAGAATATGTTAGCTCGATAGTGACCAAGCTAGCTTAGCTAGCTACTAGTTACAGGTCAAACCTTGCTAAGATAGCTAACGTTAAACTAGTTCGCAGCCACAGTGTGTCAGTCAGGTGTTACAAAACACAGCTAGCTGGCTAGCTAACCCCTTCAGCTAACGCTAAAGCTTTTTAGCTAAGCTTGTCGGCTTTCCGGAAGACGGCAAAGCTAAACTTACGTTTCTCAGGACGCAGTTATCCCTCCACAAGACGGCCCGTTCCCCGCAGAAGACGACTCGACTTTCTTACCGCCAGCCCTCCTCTCCCTAACCATCGAATTACTGCTATGCTGCTGCTACTGCTGCTGCTGGCGGCGGACTCGCTGGGCTCGGGCTAGCGCAGCAGTGCTCAGCAGTGAGTTAGCCAGGCAGTTAGCTAGCTGAGCTAGCCTAGCAGGCTACAGCTAAAGTGGTGGATTTTCACACGGTCAGCTCAGACTGCACCCAGAACAGATCGCGGCTTTGACGGTGAGCCTGTTCACACATATTTGAGCCCCGCCGCCGCCGCCCTGTGTGCAGTGTGGATCCCTGAAAAACGCTGAACCCTCCGGAGTGTGTAAAGCTAATGTGGCGTCTCGGCTAGCTACATGTTAACGGACCGATGACGTTCTCCCCATCACTGACGGCCAGCAGCTCGCAGTGGCGGCGCGCGGGGCGGAGCCTCGAGCTCTCCCAGCACCGCACTGGCGGAGAGCTGCATGTACTGAATGCGAGCCCTTGATCAACTACGCAGAGGGCAGGACACTGGTTAGCGGGATGGCAGGCCCATAGAAGGTGAAATAGAAACAGTTAGAAAAGGGGAAAAAATGAGGGCTGTTAACGTTAACGTAAAACGCATTCAGTTAATCTGGAAACACTGACGCGTTCATTTTTGTAACGCAAATTAATAACGTGACAAAATTGACAGAGCCTGATGATGTATTGGCAGTTTTATTTAGCTATATAACACTGTTGAGTTCAGAAGATTCCATTTAATTTATGCTGAAGTTAATGCTCTCTCTTCTCTCACCCAAACCACATTAACACTAATGAGCAAAGGACATTGAATAAACTTAAAAAATTTGCTTGTGTAACATTTTTTTATGTTGATAATGGAATGAAAGTGAGGCTCTATAATTATTATAAATAATTATTACTATTCAAATGTCCTTTTTTGCACTGCAAGAACACAGTACAAGCTATATGAATGGGATACACACAATACTGTGATATTATATAGCAACTCGGACAGCTTAAGCTTTACCCCAGCTAAGTATGGAAACTGTATCGGAAATATTAAGTGAAATGAATATTATACATTTCTGGAAATGCAGCAAGTCTCTTCAGTTCCCTGAAAAATTACACAGTATGAAGGTTATTATGTTACTGATGTCAAAGGATACTTTCTTAAATGAGCAGTTATTTCAAGATGACAGGGTGTATTGGGAATTTTTGGACACATTTAAATAACATTTAAAGTTAGACAACCTACACGTACCCCATCCACCCAAATAGAGAGCAAAATATAATGTAATTAAATTAAATCTTTATTATGCTGGTTTTTTTACCCTCAGTGGTTCATTTGGGGGCATGTAAATCACATGTTCAAAGCCTGGATGGGTCTTGTGCTCAAGCTTGAACTGTTGGCATGAGCCCTAAGTTGAAGATGTTGCCATCAGCCAGTCTGCATTGTTAACACATCATTTCGCTCTGTTTCTCACGTGGTCAGTCATATTACGTTTCCCGCTCGGGTCACTGGCTCAATTTCTGTGCCGGAAGAAAGTCCCCATGAAGCAAAGATGCCACCAGTCAAGGCACATAATTCTGGGTGTACATATGCGATTGGGGAAATCAAACTGAAATGACTAGGCACTAATGCTAATGACCCACTCATGATCCTATTACATCACATGTTGGCCCCCCACAACACACTTACACCAGCTTCTTCAATGCATAGTGTACATGTTTTGGATCCACACACCCATGCAATACTGCAAAACGGTTGGATGACATAGCCCAGGGGTATCCAGTTTTGATTCTGGAAGATCAGTTTTCAGCACAGTGTGGTGATTTCTCTGCTTAAACACAAATACAGTAGTAAAACTGGCAAACTAAATTATGAGCCTGTGCCTTTCACACAGGTCAAAGTAAGGATATCCAGGACTGATTTAGTGCATCCAGTGATGTAAGCATTGACTATATTAATGATCAAGTTTGTTTATCCACAGCGCTCACCTGGTGGCCATATTGCGCAGTAAGCAGCACTGAGGAGAGTTCTCAGATGACAAATGAAAGAGGTAAGTTTGCACTATGGACCATGAAAATAATACAATATCTGAAACTATATAAATATATCACATACACACTATGTTTTACCAATGGGAGCATTACAATAATTCCTAGTTATATTTTAACCGGTGGTTGTCCTGCTCATTAATAATTAAGTCGTAAAAAAATATCTATGTTCTATGAATATAATACATAAGTAAGCCAAACTCCAACCCTATTAAAAAAATGAAAACAAAACAAATATGACAAGGTCAGTCAGTATCAGAGCTAAAGTTAGCTAAAGAGCTAAAGACTAGCATTGTTGGCCACTGATTTAGGATAATTTTCAATGTTTTTAAAATACTTACTTTTAGTTTTGTAGCTTGAATATTATAGCAGTGTCGGAATTTCAACAGAAATTGAATTTTTAGTTTGATGAACAAGTTTTTTTCTCTGAAAATCTTTTCTCTCTCTTTTTCTCTCTCTGTCTCTCTCTCATGGTCTGGTGAAAGGCTTGTGACATGGCGGGGCGAGGGCCCGTGTCACGCTCTGCTTGTAAAGGCCCTTTCTGAAGTGCTTGCCTTGGCCTACCCCATCACTGGAGCTAAAAAGCCTGGCCCGGGCTTAATGAGTGCTGCTGAAGCATTGCTATGGAGACTGCAGAGAGCCTTTCATCACCATGGAGACTATGGAGGATTGTCTGAACACCGGGATCTTCTTTTTCTGAAATGAAAGGGGAAAGCTAAACTTATCCGAGGGCCGTTTTCCTATTCTAGACAGACTCACGAGTCCACCGCTATGTCACAGTCAACTCTGGTTAAAAAAGCTTACAGGATGTTTGAGCTTTCAGTTAAACAAAGAAACTGTGTTCAGCAGCTCTCTTATACTGCGTCCCAGGTGCTTATTAACAATATATATGGGATGTATTTGGAGTGTATTTGTAACACACAGTGTTTTGCTCTACTGCATTGATCCTTACATACATGTTAATGTATTAAAGGCATTTTTTGGTTAAAAATGTGTACTGTTAAACCATGACAACTCAAAGAGCTCAAGACCAGGTTTTGCAAGAGGCTGGGTTTGGATAGTGGTTGAAATGCTTGGTCACCCAATCAAACCATATACAACCCCTGGCAAAAAGTATGGAATCACCAGTCTTGGATGAGCACTCCTTCAGACATTTCATTCTGTAAAACAAACTCTGATCAAAAACATGATACAATAATAAGGTCATTCCAAAGTGCAACTTGTTGGCTTTCAGGAACACTCAAAGAAATGAAGAAAAAACATTGTGGAAGTCAGTGAATGTTACTTTTATTGACCAACCACAGGGAAAAAAATATAGAATCACTCAATTCTGAGGAAAAAAGTATGGAATCACTCAAATTGAAGGTAGAAAATAAGGACACACCCAGTCAATTTCCTTTCCCTAAATGGACACCTGCCTCAGATTAGATCTGCTCGTTAGTCTGCAGTTAAAAACACCTGCAGTCATGACACCTTGGAGGGCTGTTGGACGAATTAGAGTGGCAAGAACCATGGCTCCAACAAGAGAAATGTCTCTTGAAACAAAAGAGAGGATTGTGAAACTTCTTGAAGAAGGTAACTCTTCACGCATGGTTGCTAATGTGGGCTGTTCACAGTCAGCTGTATCCAAGATATGGACCAAATACAAACAGCATGGAATGGTTGTTAAAGCCAACCGTACTGGTAGACCGAGAAAGACATCAAAGCGTCCAGACAAGCAACTTAAGGCCATTTGTCTTGAAAACCGAAAAAGTACAACTAAACAGATGAAGCATAAATGGGAAGAAGCTGGAGCCAATGTATGTGACCGAACCGTAAGAAATCGCCTAAAGGAAATGGGATTTCAATACAGGAAAGCTAAAAGAAAACCATCATTGACACCTAAACATAAAAGAACAAGACTGCAGTGGGCTAAGGAGAGGCAATCATGGACTGTGGATGACTGGATGAAAGTTATCTTCAGTGATGAGTCAAGAATCTGCATTGGACAAGGTGATGATGCTGGAACTTTTGTTTGGTGCCGTTCCAGTGAGATTTATGAAGAGGCCTGCCTGAAGAAAACAACCAAATTTCCACAGTCCTTGATGATATGGGGCTGCATGTCAGGCAAAGGCACTGGGGAGATGACTGTGGTTAATTCTTCTATCAATGCACAAGTTTACATTGACATTTTGGGCAGTTTTCTCATCCCTTCAATTGAACAGATGTTTGGAGATAATGAAATAATTTTCCAAGATGACAATGCATCGTGCCATAGGGCAAAAACAGTGAAGGCATTCCTTGGAGATCTCAACCCAATTGAAAACCTGTGGTGGAAATTGAAAAAAATGGTCCACAAGAAGGCTCCGACCTGCAAAGCTGATCTGGCAACTGCTATCAAAGAGAGTTGGCACCAAATTGATGCAGAATACTGTTTGTCACTCATCAAGTCCATGCCTCAGAGACTGAAAGCCGTTATAAAAGCCAAAGGTGGTGCAACTAAATACTAGTGATGTATTTTGAATCATCTTTTGTTTATCTGTTTTTCATGATTCCATACTTTTTCCTCAGAATTGAGTGATTCCATATTTTTTTCCCTGTGGTTGGTCAATAAAAGTAACATTCACTGACTTCCACAATGTTTTTTCTTCATTTCTTTGAGTGTTCCTGAAAGCCAACAAGTTGCACTTTGGAATGACCTTATTATTGTATCATGTTTTTGATCAGAGTTTGTTTTACAGAATGAAATGTCTGAAGGAGTGCTCATCCAAGACTGGTGATTCCATACTTTTTGCCAGGGGTTGTAGTATCCTGTAAGCTAACTGTTTACCCAGCTCTTAACCAGCAAAGTTAGGACCCTATGAAATCTGTTTTATTTTTTGGCAAATTCTGTTGTTCTTATAGTTTTTTCATCACACTTTAGATTTCTTTCTGGTTTTTATAAAAAAATATATTTTTTAGGAAAATAAATGGAATTAAACAAAAATTTAACAAAGGGCAACTTTGTATATATTGAAACTGCAAATCTTTATTTATTTTTTAAAGGTAACTGAAGGTCATCATTTAGAAGACATAAATGTGACATGAGTGGTATGCCTAGACCAAATTAGATAGTTCAAGGGGCACACCTTTTCTAACTATAAATAAAAAAGCAATTTGTAACTTAAATTGTATGAGTGCATCAAATCTCTTTTTCAAACCAAACTGTACAACTGTGCTTTAGTTTAATAGTTTTTGGATGTTGCACTCAGTTACACATTAAAATGTTTGGACACACCTTCTCATTCAATGTTTACATAGTAAATAAAAACACAATCTCCTGACCTAAACCTGATCAACTGAGATGGTGATTTGAGGTGATTTGAGATGAGCTAGAGCTTCACAGCATGAAGGAAAAGCAGCAACTACTGTTCAGCACCTCCAGAAACTCCTTCAAGATGCAGAAAAAAAACTCCTCCAGGTGACTCTACTTCATGAAGACACTGAGAGTATGCAGTTCTGTCCTCAAAGATAAATGTGCTACTTAGAAATAACTAAAATATAAAACATGTTCTGGTTTGTTTAACACTTTTTGTCTACAAAATGATTTTGCATGTGTTCCTGTATAACTTTAATGTATTCAAAATTAAATTTACAATGTAAAAAAAAAAAAAAAGAAACACATTGAAGGAAAGGAGGTGTGTCTGAGCTTTTGACTGGTACTGTATGCTGTATTTGATTTTGGTCATGCTTGGTCTTGCTGGTCTTGCTTCTCCTCCATTCTAGACTTTTGGTCCAAACGCTTGGATTTGCTTGTCATGCTGCTTGACAGGCTACGTATTTTCAAGTCAGTTTTATTTTTTAACAATAGAGTTTTTTAAGCTTCCACTGATAAATAATCATTAATATAATATAATCATTTGGAAAGATCATGTAGAGAACCTGCACAGAAAGGGCTGACCTGCTGTTACAAATCACAGAACTGAAAGTTGCATGAAAGCCTGCATCATCAGCAACTTTTGGCTTTAAATGAAGTCAGGTTTCAAACTTATGAAAAGTGAAAAATGAAAGCTTGCGAGGCTTCAAAAACTGATCTCATGCCTGACTCTGCAAAACCAGTTGAAGAAGCCACTATGCTCTCTGCAGCACACCTGAGAAACACCCAACTGAATATCCAGTTATCTAATGTGGGTCATCAAATAGCCCCTAGCTTTTGTTTATATACTAAATATGACTTTTCTCTGTTTAAATGTGGCAGTGTGTACAACTGTGTAATAGGATTACTCCCACTGAACAGCTGTCTACTCTCCACACTGCTCTTCTCCCCGAGCCACTCAAAGAGATTCAGAAGAATGTTCCATACCTAGCAGGACTGAACAGGCTAAATACTACACTACACTCTTAAAACAGGGTACTTAGGACATTGGTAGTACTGTATTTACTGTATTTAGAATGTGACACCTAAATGAATCCTCTGGATTACAAAAGGATAACGTATCCATTTTTATTTAAAATACCCAGGAATAAAATATAAAAAAAGGAATAGATACAAAAGAAATTTAAGCTTGCAAAACATTTTGCTTTAATTAGCTATATAGGGCTATGGGTTTTTCCACAATCATTAAAGGCCAAATGTTTTACATTTCAGAGCTCTCTGACTCAAAACATGTCCCAACAATCAGAAGCTCCTCTAAGAAACTGTCTAGCAAACTGACAATTAATCTAACTGATGCCCACAATGCAAAACAAGGCTATGACAACATTGCAAAATGTTTTCAGGTTTCCATATCCTCAATTTGTAAAAGGTGGTTTTAAAAGTCTTCATGTGTCAAAAAGTGGGTAAATTTATCTAAAATGTGTATTTTGAGTAGTGGTGTCAATCGATTAAAAAATTTAATCCGATTAATCACAACAAAATTCTGTGATTGACTGTGATTAATCACATTTGTTTTTCTTCAGATTTTCACATTTTATAGTGAATATTTAAATGTAGATAAAAGAATAAATGTAAGGAATGTAAAATGCAGAATATTAGTGGTGTCAATAAGTATATACTTGTATGTGCCGAAGACTCGTCTGCCTCTCCCCCACTCAGCTCTACCTGCAATCTCCAGTCTCCACACTACAATACCCAGACACTGACATCAGACCCGTTCACGATCACATGACAATGCACACGGCACTACCTGGAAGCCAATCACCTGAATATTGGGTTCACCTGTTTCATTCACTATATACACACCCTCACTTCACTAGTATTCACGAGTCTCATTGCCTGTGTTAGCTCTCTCTCCCTACCTTCAGATATTGGCTGTATTCGGAATGGCATACTACTATACTGCGTACTGCATACTGCACTAGTATATACTGCATACTACACACTGCCCAGTATGTAGTATTCGGTACTGTAACACTTTTGATTGTAGTACCCTACGCGGTCCTGCTGTGACACACCAGTCAGTGCTCTGTAGTGCTCTGAATTCCTCAGAGTGAGTTGTAAACAGAAAGAACATGAAAAATGTCCTACCTTTTCATTATTAAGACTAATGAGATCTGCATATTGTCCAGAACAGCAATTGCTGCTTTTATTTTAGAGTTTAATGTAGGTGCAGTTAACCCAATTCTAACAACCATTTAGCAGCAGCCCCCACAACCCAAGTATGTTCCAGTTAAATATGTTTTCCTATTTATTTTTAGTAGATTACTATTTTCATCTATGTAAATACCAACAAGAAGAACACATTTAAACAAACTCTCATTCATATTTACACAATCTCAACAATAAAAGAAATGAGACACGTTGCACAAGTGAAACAATTGTATTAATTTGTATTCAAATCATTCCCTTATTTAAAAGAAAAATATGTATTAAAACTGAGGGAATTATTTATTAAATCAACAGAACGATTGATTAAGAAGGGAATTATTTATTAAATTAACAGAACGATTTATTGGAATTATTTATTAAAGTAACAAATTTATTAAAACTGAGGGAATTATTTATTAAAGTAACAAAATAATTTATTAAAACTGAGGGAATTATGTATTAAAAGAACAGAACAATCTATTGGAATTATTTATTAAATAAAGAGAACGATTTATTAAAACTAAGGGAATTATTTATTAAAGTAACAGAATAATTTATTTAAACTGAGGGAAACATTTATTAAAATAACAGAATAATTTTTGGAATTATTTATTAAATAAATAAGAACGATTTATTAAAACTGAGGGAATTATTTACTAAAATAACAGAATAATTTATTAAAACTGAGGGAATTATTTATTAAAATAACAGAATAATTTATTAAAACTGAGGGAATTATTTACTACAGCAAGGCAGCACACAGCGGAGGGTCCCGGACGCGGAGAACGCGCGGCCACGGCAGCGGAGGGTCCCGGACGCGGAGAACGCGCGGCCGCGTCAGCGGAGGGTCCCGGCCGCGGAGAGCGGAGGGTCTCGACAGCGGTGAGCCAATACTTTCCAAATTTAAATTTAAAGTTCCCTTAATTTAAAAATATATATATTTCCATAATTCTCTCGCACTCGCCTCCATCTTGATTTTTTCTGAAGCGAGCTGGAGAAGCCAGTTGCAATGCATGTTGGGATGCAGTACACCGCGAAGATAGCTCCCCATGCACACTGCGGAATCGGAGCGGAGTAGTACACCATCCGGGTACCTGTAGTGCACTACAGATCCTCAGTTTGGTCGCATACTGCGTACTGCATACTAGCTTTAGGCAGATTTAGTACGCGAGTAGTATGTAGTAGGCCATTCCGAATACAGCCATTGTCTTGCTGTGTATGACCCTTGTACTGATTCTCATATTTGGTGTGTTTACTCCCTCTTGCTGCTGTTTACTAGTGTTGACCTTGCTTGTTTTGTCTTCTCTCTGTGCCCTGCCCTTTTTAATATATGTTTAAATTAAATTGAATCTGCGCCTGTCTGAGTCCTGTCCAGCCATGACATCTGGAGGATACAAAAACTCTTCAGAGTGATGGTGCACTGTTACACATCTACACAAATATTACCTACAGAACGTAAAAGTCTTCAGAAGAAAAAATTCCCAGAATCCTCACGAAAATTGAATTGTATCAAAGGTTTTTTATTTAATGTCTACACAAGCCTGCTGCTTTTTTATGCAAGTTTTGTGAATTGATGAAGTTAAAATAATATTTTTTTTGCCAGAATGAGCAAACGCATTGTAGCATCCCATATATAAAGTCCCATGTAGCAACTTTATTTTAAATAGAAAGAGAGCATGAAATGACCGCCATTGAGCAGTGGTTCTCTCTTGAAATGGAGGCTCTCCCCAATGGAGCTCTTATCCACCCTCTACCCCAACACCAAAAGGGTTCTCTACCAGCAAAAAAAAAAAACATATACACACACAACATAAAACAACTTTCAAACTAAAAAACAAGTTCTTAAGCTCCTCCGATAATATTCACAGCCACTGTACGTTTTTAATATTAAATGTAATAGTGAATGCACACAATATTGCTAAAATCACAAATAATTCCAAACATTTTGGAACTGTATTGTGATATCTATAGATTTTTAGAATATGTAAACTGAACAGCAACACACTGCATGTATAGTTGGTGCTATATGAGCCGGTTTGAATTTTGAGTTTTCTTCAGTGGCCTTTAGAGTCACTGGATCTTAAATCAACAAGTCTTTAGAATGTGGAAGAACAAGAGATTAACAGCATCCTGAACAATTCACAGGAATTGTGTGACACCATAAAAATAGACCAGAAATTCAAAGGTATGTTTCCGACATCTTGTGGAATCCATAACAAATTGAGGCTGATATGAGAGCAAAAGTATCGAGTATCAAGTATTTATCACCCATAATAGAAAAATACAGTTCAAGTTTGTTTAGTATTTTCTTAGTACCAATGAAATACTTTACTTATGATGTTGTATGTATACATTTAACAAGTTATAATTTAATTTAAAATATCAGTCAAAAGTTTGGACCTTCTCATTTAATGTTTTTTTTTTCCTGTGTTTTATACTTTTTTTTTTACATACATTGGAAATGAATACTGAGGTCATCCAGACTATGAAGGAAAACATAAGGAATCATCTCAAACGTGTTAAACAAACCAAAATACCTGGTGAAGCAGTTAACTTACACTTTCTGAGGCTGGTAACTCTGATTACTTTATCCTATGATAACAGAGGTAACTCTTGCTCTTCCTTTCCTAGGGCGGTCTTGATGAGGGCCAGTTTCATCCCAACATTTTTTGATGGTCTTTGCGACTCCACTTGAGGATCCTTTTTCGTATTTACTGAAGTATTTTTTTCTCTTGTAGTTGTTGCCATAATATGGATTAGACCATTATTCAAATAGGTCTATTTACTGTATACCAACTCTACCTCTTCACAACTTTACAACTGATGCTCTCAAACACATTGAGAGCAAAAAAAAATAATTAATAAACTCTTGACAAGTTCAGCACAGTTGTTAACTGAAAGTCTGAATTCCAGGTGACTCTACTTCATAAAGCTGACTGAGAAAATCCAGCCAAGATGTGCAAAGCTGTCATCTAAGCAAGAGGCGCTACTCTTGCTTAAAATATATAAAATATAGCACTTATTCATGTTTGTTTAACACTTTCTTCATAAATCCTCAAAAATCTCAATAAACCTGTTGAAAAAAACATTAAATATAAGGTGTGTCCAAACTTTTTATTGGTGCTGTATGTATAAAATATTTTATAAAAAGTTTCTACCTTCTGTAATACAGTTGCAACACAAAATAAGAGCAGCTGCTCAATGGAGTAAATAAAATAAACTGGTCAAAAATCATCGGTTTGAATCCCAGATCATGCTGCTTGGCATCAGCAGCCAGAGTCTGAGAGAGCACAATTGGCCATGCTTTTTATAGGGGGTAGATGGTATTCTCTCTCCCCTCATCACTTTCAAGGAGATGGTGGTCAGAACACATGTCTGTTACACATCATGGGGAAGTCCTAATGAGCTGGATGGGTAGTTGTTGAGTTTTTAAATTAATTATAAATAAATGAACAAATAAATAAAAATTAAGTACAAGAAATATATATAATCAGAATGAATGTGTGTACAGTATTTGTCTGTGCTGTAATGTGTGAAAATTTTAGTTAATTGTGTTATGTTAGTTAAATAGGGCAAATGAATCCGCTTGCTGTACAGTCAGTCAGGCTTCAGAACATCCCTGCAGGACTTGGAGGAGTACATACAGTTCAGTGTGTGAGTGAGAGTGTCCAGAATAGAAACTGTGACTAAGATCTGAAAACGCTGGTCTGGACACTCAGGTTCTGACAGATGGCAGAAGCACAAACTGTCTGTGGTGAGGAAGTTCCTACAGACTTGAGATATTTGTGCAAGGAAAGACAGGCTAATCTCAGAACTGCAGAATTCCCATATAACATGTTCATGTGGAGCTTGTATAAGTAGTCCAACTGGCAACCAAAAAGTTTCTCCACAGGTTCCATTTTGGCCACGTACAGTGGTTTTAAAAAGTTTGGAACCCCCTGATAATTTTCACAAATTTTCCTTTATAAATCATTTGTTGTTTCATTTTAAATATATCATACAGCAGAAGAACACAGTGATATTTGAGAAGTGGTGTATAAATTTGGGCACCCTTGTTGTTTTAATAATTTGAATACCTTTAACACTAATTACTGGAATATAAAATTTGTTTTGTAAGCTCATTTTCCCTTGACCTACATACGGTAAATTCAATTATGAGAAAGGGTTAAGGAGCCAATTGTATTTTTTTCTCCTCTTTGCATCTTTTCTGAACAGTGGCCACATGGGTGCCTTAAAACAACTTTCAAATGACCTGAAAACGAAGATTTTTCAACATCATGGTTTAGGGGAAGGATATAAAAATCCTTCAGAGATTTCAGCTGTCAGTTTCCGCTGTGAGAAACATAGTAAGGAAAGGAAAGACCGCAGGCAAAGTCCTAGTTAAGGCCTGAAGTGGCAGACCAAGAAAAATCTTAGATAAGCAGAGAACAAGGATGGTGAGATCAGTCATATTAAACCCAAAGATCAGCTCCAAAACCTACAACATCATCTTGCTGCAGATGGAGTCATTGTGCATCGTTCAACTATTCAGCAAACTTTGCACAAGGAGAGGCTGTATGGGAGAGTAATTAATGCAGAAGAAGCCTTTTCTGAGCACATGCCACAAACGACTCTAAACACTGCTCAAATTCTACTAAATCATTCATGCAGAGGAACAAGTACAACATTCTGGAATGATCATCTCAGATCCCAGACCTAAATATTACTAAAAATATGTGGTGTGATTTAAAGTGGGCTGTTCATGCTCAGAAACCATCAAACCTGACTGAACTGGAGATGTTTTGTAAAGAAGAATGGTACAAAATACCTTTAGCCAGAAGCCAGATTCTCATTGCATATTATTTCTGCAAAAGCAGGATCTGCTAATTACTGATGATTTTTTTCTGTTGGGGAGCGTGAATTTTACATCTGCCTAATTTTGTTTAAAAAATTGTTGTAAATTTTCTGTAAAACCTATAAACTTGATTTTACTTCTCAAATATCACTGTGTTGTTTCCAGTCGCTTTTTTTCACTGTGATATCACTGACAGTTGACTGTGGAATATTTAGAAGTGATAGAATTCTATGACTTTACTTGAAATGTGATCATTTGTTAATGTTTCTATATTATATTACATATAGAATTAAAATTATGCAAAGTGTAAATTGTGAAATTATACCTGAAAACTGTATAAATATTTTTTTTATAATATTTAATAAATATATTGCATACACTGAAAAACTAAATCTTAACAAATATTATTTATTTTTATTTTAGGTATAATAATCTTTATCAGTCTTACTTAGAATTTCTACCCTATTTAAAATCATTTGAACTAAAAATAAACACAAAATGTCAGCAATCAAATTTTTCTGATTCGTGTGTCCACGGGCAAAAATCTGTCTTTGTCTCTGTCAAAAGTCTTACTTCACTCATTTTGAGACTTTGTGATTACTTTCTTTGAGAAATCTTCCTTTTTTAGTTACATTTATTTAATTCATATTTGTCCCATTTTTTCCCCAATTTACAAGGCCGATTACCCAACCCACTCATTAGGACTCCCCCATCACTAATGATGCCCCAACACACCAGGAGGGTGAAGACTAGCACATGCCTCCTCTGATCAGTCAGACACCGCCTCTGCAGCATTGCTGAGTAGCATTACAGAGCGCTCAGAAGAAAGCGCAGCGACTCGGTTCTGATACATCAGCTCACAGACGCCTCGTGTTGAGTGATTCTTTAGAGTGATGTGGGGAGAGAGTGCCATTTATTCACCCAGGGAGAGCAAGACCAATTGTGCTCTCTTATTGCTCTGGCAGCTGATTGCAAGCAGCATAACTGGGATTTGAACCAGCGATCTCCCGATCATAGTGGCAGTGGCTTAATCCACTTAAAATAAGCATATACAGCTCTGGAACAAAAATAAGATACCACTTTCTGAATCAGTTTTTCTGATTTTGTTATTTATAGGTATATGTTTGAGTAAAAAGAACATTGTTATTCTTTTCTATAAACAACGCACAACATTTCTCCCAAATTCCAAATAAAAATATTGTCAGTTAGAGCATTTATTTGCACAAAATGAAAAATGGCTGAAATAACAAAAAAGATGCAGAACTTTCAGACCTCAAATAATGCAAAGAAAACAAGTTTATATTCATACCCTCTTCACTAAGGCAATTAACACTAGTGGAATTGGTGGCATTGTTTTTAAATGATGAAACAGCAGCAACCAAAAAGTCATGTTGTTACAGATCATTTTCTTCTAGGTTACATGACAATATTAACAGGACAGCTGACCAAGGATCAGCACTTTAATATGTACAGGGACTTTAATGGTATTTCAAATTGTAGCAGCAGCACCTAGTGGCCATAAAGTGCATTGTTCATTCAGAGAGCCTACAAAGGGCTGTCATTTTTTTTTTGCGATAATTATATTGGTTTACTTGGTGACATTACAACATACTGACAAATATTGTATTAATTTGCATAAATTTTAGTTTATTATGGATAAACTATGGCAAACAAATAAATGTTAAAGTTTTATATAGTATAATTATAGCAGTTTCAAACATTCACTAGAAACAAAAGATTCTACAAAAAAACATTTTCTGAAACAACAGAGAGACTATAACAAATATAAAAATACATAAAATAATGCAACAATAAACATTTAAAACAAAATTACAAAAATAACTTTAAATATGGAGTGAATTTTTGTGCCAAAAGTTTTACACAAACAAATAAAATCTGCAATCAAAATCTCAAAAATCTAAAGTTTCAAATTTAAAAGAAAAAAAATATAGCAAATATACTGTTACTTTATTATTCTTTGCCATCACTTAGTTAAATTATTTCACTGTGGATTTTGCCAGTTTTTGCTTTAATTTTTGTATTTTGGTGTGTTTTAATGTGGACTTTTTTGGATTTTGCTGCTGAAGACTTTTTGCTGTTGGAATCTCTCATTTGCTTTCAAGTATATTTAAAATGTATTTATTTGCTGCATTCTTTTCTCTTTTAAATTTGGAACATATAATTTTTCCTTTTGATTTTTAAGATTTTGATTGCGGATTTTATTTTAATTTTTGCATAGAAACCTTTGGCACCAAATTGACTCCATATTTAACCCTTTCAGGCCCTGTGTCCATTACAGTGGACATCGTGTATTTTCTTTATTTTTAAATGTTTTGTTGCACATAACACTATTGGATTAGTGGCTTGGTCCCATCCACTGCACTGTAACAGTAACAGCTATTTTTACTAATTCAATGTGATTTAGAACACAGGGTTAAAGATTTCCGGTAAATATCAACACTAATATTAAACAGAATATTAAAAAGTAAAGTAAAAAAATGCATCTATTCCATTCATTTATCAGGTTTTCAGGTTTAGCCACACCCCCTCTAGAATGTATAGGCCACATATCATTCAGAATGTACCCAATTTATTTTTTTACCCTTGCCCTTCAATCAGCCTCTGCCTGTCACTGTTTGTGATTCCAAATATATATATATATTTATTTTAAATATGTAAAGTTGTATATAAATCGTAAAGCAAAAAAGCACAGTATTACATTAACAGAACTTCATGTTTGTATGTGTTTACATACTATAATCTTTACTGTGCTCCTGCTTATCAGTTTCAGACCATTATAATGATCCAGTCTTCCAGACTGAGCTGGTAATGCACATGACCTCAGTACAGTAACGGAGCTGGGGGCTTCACTATTGGCCTTCTGGTTTATTAGAGTGCATACTGTCAACTTCCTTTAACTTTCTCTGTGACTACACCAAGGTGACTCCCGTCATTCACTAACAAGCATCTTAACGTTGTCCTTGTCTTCTAATCTGAAGAGTTTCTCTGGGAGGGAGTTCAGCTGGAAGAAATCGTTTAAGAGAGTCGTGCCGTCTTTCCCCCGAGCATCCACCAGGCCACCTCTGCCTTTCCTGGACATTTGATGCTCATTGATTTCCACAAGCAAACAAGCAGAATTTGTTTATCTAAAAGAGAGAAAGAGAGAGAGAGCGAGAGAGAGAGAGGAAGACCCGGTGAAGGATAATTTAAAAAAGATAAAAGAAAATATTGTCATCTCTCTATTGTTAACTTTTTAGGTAGACATTTTAGAGCATTTTCATTGGTCCATTATTTATAAATCTCTGGCACCAGACATTTTATGGTCTCAAATACAAATAAAACAACAATATAACCTGTAGTTTTCATACAAGCAAGTTTTTTTTTTTTCCAGAAATACCCAGGCCCAGTCTTTATTTTGTCTGACAGCCTTCAACCTGTATGTATTCATCCATGGCAGGTCCCCAAGTTCTAAACCACAGTCTTACTGACCTGCACTCATCTATTTGTTGTTGTTTAATCCTCTCTTCCTTGACTTCACTTTCATTAGTCGATTGTAATGTCACCGGGCAGCTGAACATGCTTAGAAGACAACACTAATGGAGCTTTCACACCTGCCTCGTTTGGTGCAGACTTTCAGACTTTTCAGTTTGGTCTGAACCAAAGTGGCAGGTGTAAAAGGGACTGCGAACCACGGTCCAGACCAAAGGACTAGATTTTCTTAGGACTAGGTCCGGATCTTCTGAACCATGGTCCGGTTCGCCTGCAGTGTGAAAGCGCTTCTCTGGATGGTTCAAACTTTTTGTACCAATTACTGGAAGCTGAGCAGGCGTTCCTCAACAACGGCAGCAGAAGAAAAAAAATAACCGGAAAAGCAGGAAAAATGAGCCTTGGATACAGTTGCTTCAGGACGAGCACGTTTATTTGGCGAATTTGAACTAACCTAGAGTACTGTGTCTGAAGTTGCTGCTGCTGGTATAAAAACCACAATAGCAGCACTACTATGGAGACGAAATTAATCTGTTCATTCCTTTTATTTTTATCCTGGAAAAAGGCTTCCCTCCGAACCACCAACATGCCAACGTCAGACCCATGTCCTTCTAAAACCAATCAGCATCAAGTTAAGGAAAACGCATCGATAGGTAAGTGATGATGAAAGGATGTAGGAGTATCACACAAAGATCTTTGGTGCGCTCCCTAAACTGCAGTGTGAAAACAAAAATAAGCGTACCAAATATATACAATGTAGCAAACACATGAACCTTGGTTCGGACCACGGTCCGGACATTCAGGTGTGAAAGCACCCTAATTGTAACTGCCCATTCTGTCACATCAGCTAACAGACAGCATTAACTGTACTAGTTACGCTGTCAACCTTCCAACCCAGAAAGAGCAAGGCTCTCAAATGCCCTCTCAAACCCCCGACCCTGTATGCCTGCGCCTTTTAAGGATAAAAGTGGCAATCTCCTTATGATATCTCCTGATGATAGGGCCAGCACTATATGAAACACTGTATTTTTAATATGCACAGAGTAATGTCTACACTGAAGAAGCAGATGCAGCCTAAATCCAGCACTTACTGAGCTTGCCTAACTGATGAGGCAAACTGGGTTAATGAGACTGGCCAGTAAATTAGTTATACAGGCTGGTTTGAGAGTGTGGGTATGTAAGAGAGAGACAGAAAGAAGGAAAGGATATCTTAAGTCTGTGTGTGTGTGTGTGTGTGTGTGTGTGTGTGTGTGTGTGTGTGTGTGTGTGTGATCTTATACCAGACAGTTAAAGCTGTTGCTGTAACTGATGATGTCATTTAAATATTCAGAAGGACAAACCAGGCACAGCATTAAGTTATTAAATCACCTTATCATAAATCTGTGTTTTGGCCAAAGCCAGGTCTTTACCATACACAGTAGGTTGGTAGAAATTTGCCATGGTTCAAACAAAGGTGATTCCTATGAGCCATTAATGCTCAGCTGGAAATGGTTTACCAATGTATGGTGAGCCCTATAATACTGGAAAATATATAAAAAATTGTAGTAAATGTACCACAATGAACCACTAGAATTCTTCCAAAGAGAGCTCATTAAGCAAAGTTTACTCCAAAGTGTGAAGTGAATACTTTTGATGTATGTTAGAAAGAACCCCAGGGTAGTGTCTTAGGACTATCAGGAGTCTCTTGCATTGAGTAAAGTCAGTAATGCATTAATTAGTAATGTGTTACTCTAATCTGACCATTTTTCCAGTAAAGAGTAATGGAATACTTTACTATTTATGAATCCAGTAATCAGACTAAAGTTACATATCCAAGTCACTGTGCATTACTATTTTGTAATTTTCCAACAGGCTAGGGTCACACTTTCTCCACCTCACAATATTATTGGAGGCACCAATAATATAAAAGTAACTTAGTTAAAAGTAATTCCATGTAATCCCAACGTAATCCCTTCATTAAAGCTTTACCAAAGTCATTTAACATTATCAGACTAATAACTTTTAAGAAGTCATTTTGTCATTTGCAAAAAGTAATATTATATTTTGTCACACTCTCAGACATTTTTCTGTCACATGTTTGTCTTCAGCCAATCAGAGACAGTTCTCACATTCCCAGGCATCTAACTATTATATTACATTCACCTGTACCACTTTAGAATAAGACTACCTTTATAAAGGGTTTATAAATAGTTTACAATTAGTTTATTAATGGTTACTAATTAGGTTGTAAATGCCTTAAAATCATTAATAATCAGTTATAACACATATACAGAAAGGGCAACAATATAGATGGCTGTGTAATATAGTTTACTATTTGACACACAACATGTCATTTTTGCCCTTTCTATGTATGTGTTATGACTGATGATTAATGATTTTAAGGCATTTACAACCTAATTAGTTATCATTAATAAACTAACTGAAAACCACTTATAAACCCTTTATTAAGGTAGTCTTATTTTAAAGTGGGACCCATTCACCTGCTAATCAATATGCTTGTGTGTATACTAAATATATACCTGTCTGTTTCCACTCAAACTTTGCAAAGTATTGCCAACTTTTCTGTTACATACTAAACATTACCTCCTGTATTTTGCCTGGCCGGTTCTGACCATTGCCTGTTTACACTTTATCTGTCTTTAGCCTATCCCATCCTACTTTTCTGGTTTTTGATCTTAACCTGCTCTATGGGCTATGTCTTAGCTTTATCCATGTCTGTTTTAGTTACTGTAGCTTTGTTACTAACAGTGACTTACTGAGCTTTTTATTGTACTGTATGTGATACATCCAAACTATATGTATTTAATATTTAATAAATTAATTAATACAAATTAGATCCCATCTATAGTCTTGAGGTGAAGGTGACAGTTTCAGTGTGTTTTTTAACATCACTTATTGCACATTGTTTTAAGTAAAGGATTAGTTATAATTCTTTAAATACTTACTGCTATACTACTATAAGTTGCGATACCACCACTCCAACCACCCCCTTGGGTCCGGTGCCCCACTAAAACTGGTGTGGACACACTGCTGCATCTGTGGCCACAGTTGTGTGATCTAACAGTAGCTGACAGGGAGGTTGGAGGGCACTCTCTGGGGTCCTGAGGTTGGGAGCACTCTGCGCCACATTACGGCAGAACTGTTCCCCGTCCCGCTGAGCTAACAATTAGCACACACCAGCAGAGCGGGACCTGTGCTGAGTGTGTGAGGGGGTGGGTGTGCGCATGTGTTTCTGAATACATAAATTAACGTTTCAGAATATGGATGTGTTCAATGGGCAGTTGTTTAAAGAGTGTAAGTGAATAAGTGTATGATTCATTGAACTTGTCTTTTAATGACATGTCATATTAAAGTAATTCATTCAAATTGCCAATCAAACAGAACCAAAATAAATACATTTTCATATCATGTTTTCTAATACTGTTACAACTCTATACCTGATCAGATTCAACCAAACACAGCAAAGTTGATTAAACAGGGCTAAACAGTACTGATGGACAATTATGCAAAACCTACTGAAAAAGCGACCCTATGAGTTTTTTTATGGCACAGAAGTGGAATATTCTGCAGTGGCCCACAAACCAGCAACAACTGAAGACCCAGTGTTTGGTATTAATGGGTTCCAGACTTTATTAATGGTAAAGTTAATTTGTCCATTTACTTTTAAGCCTCATAAAAGAGGAGGCTTTATAGAAAAAATGTTGTAATTCCTAAACACATTATAGCATATGATGTTCATCCCCTTGAATTGAACCAGAAAGTTCATTCATTTAATTTCAAATCAGTGTGGTGGCACGCAGAGCCGCCCAAATTATAAAGATTGCGTCACTGTTCAAATATTTATGGACCTAACTGTATGCATTCATCATTTGTGGAGATGGTAAATGTTAAAAGTAGATTTTCTGATTAAATTCTGATGATATATATATATATATATATGTATATATATATATATATATATATATATATATATATATATATATATATATATATATATATATATATATATTGCTGTGCAGGTAAACACTAAGACTTTGAGTTAGTTTGACGATTGTATGTGGGGTTTTCTTTGTCCTAAAAAAGGTATTTTCACATTGAGAAAACACAATACAGTTATAGAAAACCATCAGTCTATGATTAAATTAAGTTATTAAGGGTATTTTTCTGGGAGTACAGCCCTACCTGTGAAACTCCACAAGACATGCTCATCAGGAATGATGTGTAGGTAGTTTTTGGAGGTTTTAGTCTGATTATGGATGGTATATTGTCCAAAACAATCAAGAAAAACTATAATTAGACTTATAGAGGTTGTTCCAATCTTTCACGTGTTCATTGTTTCTGCTGTTGAGATTTTTGTACAGCATGTAGTTACTCATTTCTAACAGTCTCTAAGTCTCTTCTTCTGTAATGTCTGAGTGAGTGTGTGGGTAAGTGCTTTAAACTGGTTCACGTGGAGACTGACACTAGGTGAGCTCTGCTGGTAGTCTGATCTGTTAGTCCTTCTACATTTAACATGAGGCCAGTCTGCCTCTTCTTGACTTATTTATCCCGCTGGCCACTGGTTAGCGCTAACCTGAGCCGACAGCTGTGCGTCTGGTGAAGACCTCTCCATCTCTCCTCAGTCTCCCAGGATTTCAACCCCCAACCCTCAAATCTCCACACACACACACACACACACACACACACACACACACACACACACACACACACACACTGTGGAAGAAAGTAAGAGAGTACATCTACTGCTGAACTCTTCCTAAAGAGTTTTTGGGTAAGTATAAAGCCCAATCCAGACAGGATTAGTTTCTAAGGGGTTCCTGGGGTAATTTTCTCTTTTATTAGGGGTACTCAGTGATTTTATTCCTGTCCGGAACGACCATGTATGTGTTTTTCATTTAATAAAATATCTATTTGTCCACTGCCATGCACCGTAATTACACTTTGAGCGCGCATTTCCACAGAGATCCACGTAAACACAACAGCAAGTGGAAATGGAGGAGCTACTGAACTTAATATCATTTGGATGTAAGTGCTGGTGCCCGATCGAGGCATCCTCCGGGGCATCCTCCAGAGCATCGGAGGGCGCGTCAGTCCAGCACCGAGGGTTAATTTGGCTAATTACTAATACCTGCTATCAACACCTTTTAAGCGACGCCAACCAGCCACTCAGTGCTGGATCTTTGAAGCTCCGGCTCTCTTTTTCTCCCTGCTATCTACAGCAAGTGCCATTTTCCTGCTACGATTAGTCAATTTAATCGACAGTGTTAGTTATTTTAATTTGTCGACAACAAATTTCACTGTCGACTAATCGTTAATTTGTAACAGTACCGCATTACACAAAGTGCTGGGGACAGAAGAAACTTGATCTGTGTCTCCAAAAGCGACCAATCACAACAGATTACATATTTAATCACTAAATATCAGTACTCTCCACGTTTAAACATGTGTACATTTAAAAGCCTTTTAAATCTCATGTTTAGTTGTTTTTCTGTTGTTTTTAGAGATGGAGGACATGACAGAATAATCCTTCACTAATCGACTAATCGAAAAAATAATCATCAGATTAGTCAACTACCAAAATAATCAGTAGTTGCAGCCCTACCTACAACCACATTATACACTACCTGTTCAGTTCTGAGAAGCCGTTTTTGTTTTGTTTTATCTATTTCCCGGTTTATAAGGGGCGGCCAAGCTTCTTAGGCCAGCTTTGTTTACTTTCCCTCTCGCTCGGGTCTCCACCTGTTCTCGTGCTCAGCACAATTTCTTCTGAGCCTCTTTTTAGGTGTCCACCCGTTCTCATGCTCAGCGTGATTTATTTTGCGCTTTTCTTGGGTCTCCACCCGTTCTCGCGTTCGGCGCGATTTCTTTTGCTCCTCTTCTCTGGTCTCCACCCATTTTCAGGTTGTTGTTTTCTGCCCGTTTTCGAGTTTTTGTTTTCTACCTTTGTTGAGGGGTTCCTGCCGAGCTGACCTGCTTCGTTTCCTGCTCCTCTCCACTTGGGTTCTACAACCTTCTGGGCTGGAGAGCTACTGCTACTCACCCATTACAGTAGAAGTGTAAAATATTTTTCACAGACGTCCCCCTGAGAAATTAACCCTGTCCAGATAAGGCTTAAGATATCTAAAAAAGGCTGGGATATCTAAAAAAGAGGTGCTTCCATTATCTCCCAGAATAATGAAATCCATACTGTTTTCCATAATCCACATTTATTGTAACAATAGAAAAGACATGAACAGACTTTTTTTTATAAGTATATTCATATAAACACATATTGATTACTGTGCAAAAATACAGACTTAGTCAAACAAGGGCACAATGCTCGCAGGCCCAGATGGAGGACTTCTGACAGAGTCAGTGGAGTGAGGGACATTAGACAGAGTGTGTAAGATGGAAGGAGTGTGTGTTTTTGAAGCCAAGGTCATGGGCCAGGTTGAGAAGATCGATGCCATGATCGCTGGTGTGTGAGACTGATATTCACCAGTGACCCTCTGTCCCAGGATGGCCCATGCAAAGATGTCCTCTGTCCCTGGAGACCTTCAGTGGGACTGTACACCGGGCATGACACATGGCCATCAGAGAGTCTGTCTGTGTGTGTGTTCATGTGTATGCTTGTTTTACTGTATTGACCAGATGAACTCCAGATGAAATGGCGCTTATCAGTACAGAATACTGTGCGTACAGAGTACGCAGTGCATCATGACTCTGTTATGTGGTCTGAACTTAAAGCAGAATTGTTATGATTGATCATAGAACACATCTATAAACAAACACACAAACACTTGTATTTATACAGTACAACCTTAGAGTTGCTATTGTGTTTATGTAGTAGTCAAACACAGTGTTGTGGAAGTACTTAAGATCAGTTTTGGTCTTGAGACTGCAAATTAAACATATATATATATATATATATATATATATATATATATATATATATATATATATATATATATATATATATATATATATATATATATATATATTTATAGGTATATTCATTCATTTTATTATCAATGTTATATTAATTTACATATGTTTTATTTCCAGTTAATATAGCTATATAATCTCTGACGTCAGTATTAGCACAAATTCTCATTCAGTGTATTTTTTTCCTACATTGTGCATGTAAATTTAAGTCATCCAGACTATGAAGGAACACAGACGGAATCATTTAATGAACTTACAATTGTTAAACTGACCAAAATACTATGTATTAAGCATACAGAGTAAGCACATGGCTCTTATCTGTTAAGCTGTTAACTTCTTTTTTAATATTGGAAAGTCTGATGATCCTGTCCAACAGGGAACACCTGGACTTCCATTCATGGGGCAGTCCTGATGAGTGCCAGTTTCATCAAAACTTTTTTGATAGTTGTTTTTGATAACTTGAGGATATTTTCAAAGTTTTCGAAATTTTTCAGTTTGGCTGACCCTCATTTCATAAAATATTCTTTATTCTTTACTCTGATGCTTTCAAACACATTTAGAGAACAAGAAATTTGAGTAATGAACTCTTGACAAGTTCAGCACAGCTGTTAACTGAAAGCCATTCCAGGTAACTCTACCTCATTAAGCTGACCGAGAGAATATCACTGTTTATTAAAAGATTTTGAGTTAAATGGAACGAGAAAATATGATTGTTTGGTTATAAACATTCCGTGTGTTTAAATAGTTACTTAGCTGCTCTACTTGTAGCTGCGCTGTAAAGTCTGCCCTATCTGTCATTTCAGTCAAAATTGTGGAAATCTAAGCTTTCTGTAAATAAACAGAAGAACTTTACTCACCCAAATAAACGTTTTTTAGGAGAGAAATCTGTGTAGATTAAAGTCTAGCGGTTGTTTGAAAGAAAATGTTTTCTTTTTAAGAATTAAAATTTTTGTTTACTTCGGTGCCCCCCAGCGGCGAGACCTGCGGAATTCCTAGAGTCCACCTTACATTCAGCTTAAAATAGCCCATATTAACTGAAAAATATATACACTTAATCTTTTATTTTAATAATAACTCTTAACCTGATATCGCTGGCTGATAATGTGTGTAATAATGGATATTTTTGATTCGCTGAGCTTATTTATTTGTGAAACTGCATCTTTCCCTGCGCCGCCTATTGGGGACATGGCGTTTCTGCACTGTGCCTCTATGGAACCCCCCAGTGGTGCATAATGACATTACATTTGGTTTCTATTTGGTTTGTAAGCGCTGCACTGTTGCTAGGTTACCTGTATGTGGAGGAGTAATACATGGATAACTTCAGTTACAGTGTATTATCGGCTAATAATGTCGCTTATAAAATGCCTCTCAGCCAATCACATTGTAGGGTGTGAACTAACTGTGGTATACTATAAAACATATTCTGGTTTGTTTAATACTTTTTGTACAGTATGACCAAAAGACTTACATACATTTACACACTTTTCACATTTCACAGATAATGCATACATATATGGTATATATAGACGTTGTCGATGCACAGAGAAGGAAAGGGGTGGAGTACGAGTAAGTAAAGCAATGTGGCAGTGAAATAAATAGGTACAGCTGGAGGTGATCATGAAGAGGATTCAGAATGACAGGTCCTACAGTACAGTGTGCTGGAAAAGGAAGCAAGGAGCAGGTTCCAGGTACATGACTGAGAGAGAGAGAGAGGGAAAAGATGAGGCAGAATCTGAGGCTGCAGGTCAGGATGGAGATGTAAAGCAGAGTGGAGAGGAGGTGATGTGGAAAGAACTGGTGGTTTTGCTTTTAAATCATCCTTGAAGTAGTGCCTCCTAGTGGTTGTAACAAAATATAAGATTTTTAAAGAGAAACTCCCAATTGGATGCATTTGTTTTGGTCAAAGCACAGTAATAAATGCTACATGTTCATCAATATTTTAGCCATTATGGACTTAATAATCCATTGTAAAACATTTGCAACAATAGAAAGTCTAAGGTCTGTCGTCCATCAAAGTAGACCGTGAACCACCCAATGAACAGCCACTGCACTGGAAAACATTAGAGCCAACAAGGCAAAGAGCTAATTAAAAGAATAGTTTAGAACACTTTTAATGTAAATTTAACCACTTTCTACTGTTACTGTTTGTGGAATAAAATGGTAAATATTATATTTAAAATAAAAATGTTAAACAAGGCAGTTGACATTAAAAAGCAGTTCAAAATGTAGTTATTTAGATTTCATTTTTATATAGAGTTTATGTTAAAATATTACAGTCCTGTTTTGTGTTCATCACAGAAAAAACTGCCATATACTGACACATGCATTGAGCAAACATTCACCACATACATACAATTATATTACTTTATATTAAAATAATTGTATGTATGTGGTGAATGTTTGCTCAATGCATGTGTCAGTATATGAATGCTGGTACCAGTGTATACATATGAGTGTGTGTGTTGGTGAGTGTGTACCACCGTGGCTGGTGTTGCTCCGGGACAGAGAGAAGGTGACACCCAGCATATGATCCTAAAACACGGTGACGGCTTCCTTCACCCCCACCCGGCCCTGACTGACAGCCTCACGTCAAGAAGTCTGAGCCCCCTGCTCTCCCACTGCGCGCCGGGGGCCACCCAAACGTACCTTAAACTGCAGGCCAGCGGACAGACAGATACAGAGATGGACAGAGCACCAAAGGGCAGGTGGCTCAGCAGACAGCTGTCCACTGTCGCGGCCAAATGCGTTCGGCTCAGGGGTCAGGAGATCGCTGTGACAAATGAAAGAGCGAGAAAGGGAACGGATGAAAGAGAGGAGGCCTGATGAGGTTTGAGATGCCCCTCAGGAGAGGCAGAGGAACGGGAGGGACTGCCTCACCTTGACGGACGAGAGAGGCAGCTTGGGTCAACAGAGCGGGTTCAGGGCCTGGTCTATACACAAGCTAATGAGACAGCTACATTGAGATGAAGCATGGCGGGAAGAAGACGCTGAAGGGAGTGTGGGAGAAAGGTAAAGACGCACTGAAGAAAAAAAGAAGTAAACAGGATGAAGCACGGATGAGTATAAAGGTTTGAGTT
This sequence comes from Astyanax mexicanus, assembly GCF_023375975.1. Classification (NCBI taxonomy): domain Eukaryota; kingdom Metazoa; phylum Chordata; class Actinopteri; order Characiformes; family Acestrorhamphidae; genus Astyanax; species Astyanax mexicanus. Next base: position 22,334,853 of record NC_064414.1, read on the forward strand.
GAAGAGGAGACGACAGTTGGGAGCGTGGAGCAGAAACTGTGGGTGTATGAGCTGTAGATGATGGAGATGTTGACTCTGGTGCAGTCACTACTTTTAAAGAGATCTGTGTGTGTTTGCAGCCCTTTATTTTAAAATATTTTTTTTAAATAAGAGGTTTTTTTTAAAGACATTTCCTTGACCTTATGCAGGAACTATGAATAAGACAAGACCAAACAAGACAAGGCAACTATACATCTGCTGATTAAGTGATTTTAATTTAAGTCAAATGTCACAGTAGTCTGACAAAATGTTCCATATATTGAAAAGAAATAACTACCATATTTTTCGGACTATAAGGCGCACCGTATTATAAGACGCACCATCAAAGAACACCTATTTTCTGGTATTTTTCCATACATAAGGCGCATCGCATTATAAGGCGCATTAAGTGACACTAGAAAGGGTGCCTATATCAAAGTGAACAGGGGTGGCGCCATGGCGGGGGGGGGGGGGGTGTCTTGCCGGTGGAGCGTCTCAGTATACAAATCTAGCTCTTTCAAAGTCAAACGAGTGCTGGATATTAATCTACACAGATTCCTCTCCTGAAAACTGTTTATTTGGGTGAGTAAAGTGCTTCAGTTTATTTACAGTAAGCTTAGATTTCCAGATGTCCACTAAGGCTTGCTGCACCAGCGTTAGCATAGCTATCCGCTAGCACGCTAGCTAGTCACCTAAACTAGTAAAGTTAACCCAAACTTAAACGACAGCGTTACACTGAGTAATCCTGCGTGTTCTGGTAAGACAGTGAGATATTAGCTAGCGATTCGTCCCCCGTAGCTTGTTTTAACACGGTAAACAAGCAGATTACAGGCTGATAAAACTCACCTCTGAGAGAGTTAGTTTAACTCTGAGAGAGTTAAAGCAGCACAGACTTACAGGCCGATAACTCACCTCTGAACGGTGAACGCTTAGCGATTAGCATCTAACTCTAATAATACTGCTCCAGCAGTATTAAAAGTACTAAATTTAGATAATACTGATCTCTGAACAGTGAAAAAGTTAGCTAGCTTAGCGGTTAGCATCTAGCTAATGCTATTGCTGCTCCAGCCACGGAGCTGCACGGCTCTGCACGGAGTGTGTGTTTACTTTAGATAATTTAGATAATACTGATCTCTGAACAGTGAATAAGCTAGCTAATGCTATTGCTGCTCCAGCCTCGGAGCTGCACGGCTCTGGACTCTGTATAGCACTGAAACTCTCTATAACGCTGCACGGAGTGTGTGTTTACTGCTCCTTACAACCTGACGGGTAAAATCCATACAAAAGGCGCACCGTATTATAAGACGCACTGTCAATTTTTGTGAAAATTAAAAGTTTTTAAGTGCGCCTTATAGTCCGAAAAATACGGTACACAAAAGATGTGTAGTGAGGGTGTCTGATTTAGACACAACACTTATTTTTTCATAGTTTATTAAAGTTTTTAGTCCATTTTCTCTACTTTAAAACAAAGACAATTTGAAAGGAGAGCACATACTCTAAAACATACCCAACACATTTTGGATTTTAACACTCTCTCCCCTATTGAGACTGTGGGTGTCTAAGCTGTATATGATAGAGATGTTGACTCTGGTGCAATCATTACCTTTAAGGAGATCTGTGTGTGTGTCCAGCACTTTACTTAAAAATGTTTTTAATACAAAAGACATCGCAGTGAAGGTTAATTGCCTCACCCAGGTAGTGAACCTACAACTTTGGGGGTGGGGGTGCCACTGCCAAAATAGCAACATGCCAGAAATTTACCTTAACACACCTCACTTCCAGACCACCACACCCATCAGTGTAGATATTAGCATAAACGCCAACACTATTTTACAGCGCTGGTGCAAGGACTGAAAATAGACTGTTGACGGGGTGTAAGGTAGCAAAGAGCATTGTGACGCGCGTTGTGCAGGGTGTACAATAGGGCCAAATATGTTCAAATATTTGCAGACACCCCTTCAAAATCCCTTATATTGCTCCCATTGCCGAAACGGCTCTGCAAATTCACACACAAAGAGCTTGTCAAGTCCCTGAGGAAAAGTACTGCAACACAATAGGACTTCTTAGAGACAAAAAACATTAACCTGTTGGTACCATGACTAATGCCATGCACGCTAGCATAAAAATCCCACTGTATTAAGCTTTGGAGTAGTGGAACTAAGTTCTCATGCAATGACGGTTCTCCATCCAGTACTTCTGGGATAATGCAATCAATTCCTCAATTTTCATTCATTCAAAAGCACAGTAATAAGCCATATATTGAAAACAAAGGCACAAAAGAAGTGGTGCAGTGAGGGAGTCCGATTTAGACACAACACTTCATGAAAGACATGGAGATTAACATAAATCTGAAGAGTTTAAATGTTTTTTGTCTCCTTTGTAGTGTATTAAACTTTTTTGTACGTTTTCTGTACTTTCTGTACTACGCGTGAGAAAAACTGTGAATTCGAGAGGAAAATAAACACCCGAGCTGGTTAATTGTTTTCACCTGGTATTTTTGCACCCCCGACTTTTGACATTGATGTGACGCCATACAGTTTGAACAGAGGGCCAGAGATCTATAGACAAACGCTACACACTCTAAGTACGTCCTAACACGTTTTAGATCTTACTTTTCTCTCCTCTATTACCCTAAAAAGTGATAACCCCCTCCTTCTTCCCATGAGCTCAAAAAATCCGGTCCCCCTCGACGCCCTGCTGAAAAGGCCCGGGGGGCTCTGTTTTCACGGCGCGCAGGAAGGCGGCTGCGACGTGACAGTAATCTCCCTCCCCGGGGAAAGACAGACTCTAACTGATAAGTGCTGGGGTGCGGGGGGACTGAATCAGTCACAGGCGTCTTCAGCCAAGCGCGATGGCATGCGGCGTCCCCTCACAGCTTCGGCCAGTAATGCGGAACGACGCGGCTGACATTACACACTGCCGCCAATCACAGCGAAGACCTCAACATCCCGCCACACAAGCAGTGCAAAGATTCTAAAGATTGAGCTTATTATGGTGGCCACCACACTGGCCATGGATAAATAAGGGCTTGATTAAATTGAGGGTTGAGGGGAAGGCTGAAGAAAAGAAGGATGGCCTAACCTTGAACACCTCCGGCTTAATTACTGGGCCTACTCATTTTTTCATTTGAATAAGTACAGCAGACAGGGATTAAGTCTAGTCATGGACTTAATGCTGTGTAGTTCAAGACCAGGCTTAATCCCTGTCTGGCTAAGTGAAATACTAATAGGTACCACTTTAAAATAAGACTACCTTTATAAAGGGTTTCTACGTATGTGTTATAACTGATTATTAATGATTTTTAAGGCATTTACAACCTAATTAGTAACCATTAATAAACTAATTGTAAACCAACTATAAACCCTTTATAAAGGTAGTCTTATTATAAAGTGGTACCAAACTCAGTTTTTTAGTAATTTATAATACTGTATGGAGTTGAACAAACGTACATCTTAAAGTTCAATAGACAAACCACAAGTACTTGACACTTAAAATGTGGTCAGGTACCTGAAACTTAACTTTTTAAGTTAAAGTACCTATTGCACAACCAGTCTATCTTACTTGTTTAACTTTATTGCAATGGCTACATTAAGTTGTTTTCACTCAAGATGTGCATATTGTAGTTGTTTTTATAGCAAATAATTCTAAATTAAAGCGACACAGCTAAAAAATTAACATTGAGTTGAATTAACATAGTCATTTAACGCAATGCAGTAGACAAAACAAGCTTACATTACTAGTCTTTCCTGAAAATCATTAACTCACATAAATTAGCTATAGTGTGAACAGTATTGAGAGCAGAGCCAACACTGAGTTACTGCAGTTTGAATGTATTTGTGCCCAAAAATGTTTAGCTAACTCAAAATAGTTGAGTAATGTTTAGATATACCCAATTTTATGTAAAACAACATTAAGTAATTTGAGTTCAAACAACGTATAGGTTTACAGTGCAGATGCCTGTGCTGACCAACATCACACTAGAAGTGATGTGCAGAGAAAGCTCCATCGACCCACCCAAAATGAGCATAGACATTTTTTGTGCACTCTCTGAGTCCGACTGCTGATGCCAAGATTTTACAATCCAGGATTCGAGCCATTGATAATTTTTTTAAACAATTTAAAACAGACGTGTACATTTTTGCACATAAGAAGAGTATAAATGAACCTTTAGACTGAACTTTGGTGATTAGGAAAATATCCTTCCAAAAAAGTTTGAACTAAATACCTGAAAGGTGGCAAAGTTTGAATATTCCTAAAGCCAAACTGTAAAACAAGAGATGTAAACATGTTTTTTTTCTTAAATGATCATATGATTTCCTTATTATTTGGAACAAGTAACTGATGACTAAAAACGACTGGCCTCCTCATAATACAATTTTTTAGATGCTGTTTTTGAAATTTTGTAAAGCCGAATCGTCTAAAAGTCACCTGAGAAATGTCTCTTCACTTCTCTACACCAGAAGTGTCTTGTGTATTTGCACTTCCAGTTGTATAGTGGACGTTATCAGGTTGGCACAAACATTTTAGCCCTCATTAGGTGGGCCATGGCTCATCCTGGCCAGCATGATCTCTGCACATCAAACAACACAGCAGTAAAATATTACAAATAGCTCAATAGAAGTTTCTGCTAAAACTAAAAACAGAATTATAGCATCATTATGTGAAAACTGGTACTCCTTGCTCATGGGCTCTCCCTTCAGTGGAGAAATTAAACTTTGCTTTGATACACTGCTATAGGACACACTTTACTCATGCATTTCTGGACAAGACCCTGCTGTCCGCTGTCAGTGACTTGTATCTGCCTGTAACTGATTCAGATAAACAGGGTTCTAGGCACATGCATACAGGCAAAACTAAAAAGGTAAAATCCGATTTTACTGTTTATGTTGTGTCACATGCCAACAAATAAGTATATAAATACTGTATATATCTGATCTCCAACCACATACCACGTATAATAGTTATATATATACAATTTAAAAAGATCAGATTTAATGCGATCATCACATCACTGAAAAAAAACTAATCTGTGCACTAATATAGCATTTTATGATTTTATATACTAAAATCATAAAAATGTATATTTTATTTTATATAAATAATTTTGTTTTTGTACTCAAACCCACAGACACGAATATAGGGCATTTTTAGTTTCACACTATAGTTAGATATCGACCATAATATTATGTGCACTGGAACACTCTTTGCACTCAGGCTACTCTCTTTAAGCCACTCACACCAATAACCAATAAACTAAACTTGCAGAAAAAGAAAGAATAGGACCAAGTGTGACCTTGTCCTTTTAAAGACGTGAAGCTGTACTGCGGCGATGTTGCCATAGGCTACACAGGAGAGAGGAAAAGGTCAGGTCAGATTGCGGTCTCCTCACCTTCTTATGGTGTTGTCAGAATTTGGAGGGAGGCAAGACAAAGCCTGTCTCCCAAAAAAGAGGAGCACCAAAAGAAAATACAAAAGGACATTGCCAAAATGTCATGTAGCTTAAGGCTTTTAGGGTCAGAGGGGCGGAGAGATGGCCTGAACCTTTCAAGAGCACTCTTGGGGAGTGTGTGTGTGTGTGTGTGTGTGTGTGTGTGTGTGTGTGTCTGTGTGTGTTTGAGACAGAGACAGGGTGTAAGGAAAAGGTGATGATGATGGGGATACAGTGTCATAAGACGAAGGTCATTCTTACAGTCTGCCAGGATTTGTTTCTTGACTTTCTCAGAATCTGACCTGCTATTTTTAGTCTGCTTTACTCAGTGTTTAGTCTTTATACACTTTTTCCACATTTGCCTTAAAATAAGTTTTTCAAATTACTTTTTTTCACCTTCAGCTTTTATCTAATGCAACATATTGCATATGAATGGCAAGTAACATAATACGGGAAGATCATAAATCCTCTAACTAACAACAAGGTTATACAACTCTGCTCACTCACCTCTAACTACAGAGCGTAGGGCACCAAATGTCTGGAGAGCACCAAAAATTAATAGTAATCATGAAGACAAAATATTTAAAATGTAAAGCTTGTTAAAAAAATGTAAACAATACAAAGCCACTGCACAGCTTTTTTTTACAAAAAATAAAATACATCTGTTTTTAGGTTAAAACCACGATATTTTAAACGTGACGTTTTAAACTTAAACGTTTAAAAGCATATGAAGAAAATGCTATCAAATGATACCACAAATATCTTGAAAAACACTTTCTATAGTAATAGTCATTGTTAATTTTAAATGATATTACTGAAGGTAATTTGGTGTAATGAAATGGCAAATTCAGAAAATGTTTTATTACATTATGTTGTATTAGAAAATTGTTTATAGAGCAGAATTTAGGCTCCTATAAAATAATACTATCAAAGCATTACCACTAAAGTATTGAAGTCCTATAAAACATTTTTTAATGTATTTAAAGTAAATGGTTTGGGTGATTTTCATACTGTAGCAATTTGGAGTAATGGGATATCAAATCTGGTAAAAATGTCTATTTGGTTTTGCATTAACAAAACTTGGTCCTATAAAACCAACAAATCTAATAGTAATCAACTGACACCATTAAATACACACATATCTTATTCCATACTATTAATCATGAAGTTATATTGTGTGTGATATTACTGTAGCTTATAGGAAGTAAACCTAGGAAATAAAAAAAAAATCAAACTGTTATCAAATCACACCATTTAATCCTTGAGGAAGCCTTCCTATACTATTAAAGACAGAAGTATCGTGTTATATTACTGTATGATTTCTTGGAGTAATGGGCAGCATTATGCAACACTAACAGTCTGAAGCAAACACTGTTACAGATTTACAGAAAAATCAGTCGGCTGATTTTTAGAAAATCACCACAAATCGTGTTTTCTGTAAATACATTTTAACCTGTTTGAAATAAAAAATAATTCAAATATTTGTATACAGTCACTGACCAAATGGTAATTTATAGACAATCAGAACAAAATAAAAAAATATCCCGCTACTGGGAATATGAACTCTCTGACTCCTGGAAGTTCTGCACATGCGCCTGACTGAGTGGTATTGTCCCCTGGCTCTCATCTACCCACCGACTAATGGCTTATTAGTAATCAACACCATTGCAACATTATGCTAATGCACAGTGTGAAACGCCATGGGGACACTTGCAAATTTTGACTGTGTTTTTTTTTTTGCATATGATAAAACACAAATAAACTTTTTGAACAAGTTTTTAATTTCTAAAAAAGAGGAAAGTTTTTAGCTCATGAATACTGACACTCAGGCGAGAGTAATGAGTGGCTTTCTGGCAGCAAATAAACTGAAATATATAACACACAGCGCCGCACAGGAATCTGTCTTGCTACAATTAATTATACAGTTCCTACTGCATTAAACATCACTGCTAAGTCTGGTGTCTGCTGCCTGAAGCACTAAAGCCCCAATTAAGGATCGCTGTAACGACATTACAGCTGCAACAGTAGTAACGCAGTGAAGTGTGGATTAGTGAAGGAATTAGCATTACTGGAAAGTGTAGGCTTCTAGCAATTCCTGTCTGGAGTTTTCAATGTATTTCAATGTATTTTAAATTAATGAGAATGAGTGTTTAGTGTTTGACTTACACTGCCTGGCCAAAAAAAAAGTCTCCACCTCCATCTCCATCAAGAGTCAGACGTTCATTGCTATCTTGGTAGTGAATTGTCAACAGCTGCATCCCTAACACGCATACAACCCCGCTTGTTACACACATATGGACACGCAGCTGTGCACAAACCTATAGCGTGTGCCTGATGCCAGCTATGCATCCAGATAGCTGCACTCCTAAAATAGCACCTGATTTTAAAGGGAATGGCAAGTGCATGCTCATTGGTTTATTGCACCTTCGGCTCATTACGTCACCTTACGACTAATTAAGAGAATTAGTGTTTGCCTTTTGGACGTTTTGAGCCATGCAAGGTGCACTTTTCCTGTTGTTACGATAGCAAAGACCCACTGAAACACTCTAAAGTTGGATGATGACTCGCCTATAGATCGCTAAAATAGGGCCCCATATCTCACTTACAAATGTGTTTCTTTAAAGAGACATCCACTATAATGCTCTCTGGAGAACCAAAAAGCTCTATTTAACAAGAGTGTATTTGTCATGCAACAAGTCTCAGTGTCCTATCATACAGTATATTGTTCTGCCCAAACACCACTTACTTAAAATGACAGCCAGGAAGAAGTCCTGCATAGTCAAGCGCATCCTGAGTGTGACTATGTTACTCATGGAGGGTAGCTCTGCATCCATTGAGGGGTTGAAAGCTTAGGTCCAAACAGCAGCCCTGAGTCACTGATCACAGGAGCATGCCTAATCCTCAGGTGATTATCCTGATGCCTCAGGCATCATTACAGTAGTGTTGGTCCTGCAGTGCCTAGACTGTTCCTAACACGCCTGTCATGAGGTCATCCAGGCGGCCTCAGAGCGAGCGGATACGCGACATATGATTTGTCCTTTGTTGTCGCGCTTGGCCAAGTCGGAGCAGAGATCTAGCCATGGAGCTGCCTGAGACTGGACAGCTGATGAGAGCGGACAGGCGGGGAAGACCGGGGAGGTGCTGGAGCATGAGGGCCTCTGGATGATAACATATAATAATATAGTGATGCTGGTAATGACGCACAGATGATGGCGGATGTCACTGTCTGTCGCATCAATCGCATTGTTAGTTTCCTCTTGTTGCACAAAACACACACATTCATCCCTGAGATTATATTATACGTGTCACAATAAGTCATCTTGGAGGCAGGATATAAGTGCAAGCCAGGGTATTTGTTTAAAACAAGAAGAAAACTGAACTAAAACAAAATCAAACATGAAAACTACAGCAGGAAAACTGACACGATACTCCAATGCTTGAAGATCATGAAATCTGATGTAGGTGGTGCAAGAAAATACAATAGAGCACTGAAACAAGGGGAAGGGACTTTGTACAGTCTACGTAGACTAGAGTACAAACACCTAGTAGAGATGACGAGGGGTCATGGCTATTAATGACATGATAAACACACTAATAATGATTCGTTGCTATGGTAGAGACCTAAGCTGCATGCGTTTCTTGGCCAATGCATCATAAAACGCTGTTCCAAAGGTAAGGGCCCTTTGTATCTGCAAGCTCTGATGTACTAATGTACACCTTCCGACCCGCAGTTACCTGCAGTTCTCTCTGCAGATACAACATATATATTTTTTGGTTCCCAGGTCGTTCCAGTTGGGTCTAAAGCTTCTTAACACGAGTTATATCCACTTGTTAATTTAGTTAAATTAACTTATTTAAGTTTCTGGGGGGACAGATTCTTACCCAATTTTGTAAGGAACATATGGACAATGACAATAAGTTTTTACAAATAAGTGAAACTTATCCATGCAGCAAATGGTAGCTTGCTCTTATAGCCATCAACACCTAGGGTGGACAGTCAACCCTTGCATAAAATGTAAGAGAATGCACAAGAGAAGGGAGCCGTGGGGGAACAACTACAAACTGAAGGTGAGTAAAGGGGCGAAGGAGACACACCCACTATGTGAATGGTTGAGGGAGCCAAACGAGAAATGTTTCAAATGCATTAACCACATTCCAATAGTTACAATAGTTCGTTAAATAGTTCATGTAATTGTTCGTAAATAAGCTCTGTTCATTTTTCTGGCTTTTATTTTATTTTCGAGTCTGCTGGGAGAAGTGCAGAAAAAAATGAGTCTGTGAAGAAAGTTCTAGAGGAGAGTTCTCTCCGTGACCAATGGAGAAAATATTGTCCATGCAGTTGTGTTATTAGCAGTAAACTGTAAACTCCCTGCTGTAAGATAAGTGAAATGACGGTAATGTTCTGTTAAAATCACTTGTTTTTTACTGAGTGCAGAGATAAGTTTAAGCTTCATTGAGATGCATGTTTAACCTAGCCAAGGATAGCACTGAGCCTCGTGGGGATAGCTAACGCTGGACATGTTTGGTTACCAGACACTCCGGTAAGCTAGCGGTTAGCCAGTCCGGCCAGCCGAACTTCCACCAGCACCGTGAGAGACTGAATTATTAGCCTAGCCACCCCAAGCTAACCCTGCCCGCACTGCTGCTGGGAGGGAGGGAGAGAGAGAGAGAGAGAGAGAGAGAGAGAGAGAGAGAGAGAGAGCGAGAGAGAGAGAGAGAGAGCTTTCAGCCGAGTAAGGTTCAGTCACAAACTGAGGTGGGATTTTTATTTTAAAACCTTTTTTTTGGCTCTAAAGAGTAAAGAGGCTTGTGTATTTTATTTTCTGGGCCACAACGCACGCCAGCAACGAGTCCAGGCCTGTAACGAGTAGTTTAAATAGTTAAATGCAGTCTTTTAGGAGTGTGTGTGTGTGTGTGTGTGTGTGTGTGGGTCCACTACACATTGTCACTGAAGTGTTGAATTTTGTATTGGAGTTTAGGTTTTCTAAACTCAAAAAGTTTACATTTTCAAGTTTACTTTCTAAAAAGTTTACATTTAATTTGAAACTAAGAATTGGTCAAAAGCCATATGTTTTTGTTGTGATTAGATTAAATATACTATATCTTGCTAATATATATATATATATATATATATATATATATATATATATATATATATATATATATATATATATATATATATATATATAAGTTACAGAAATATCTGTAAAATGTATAATTGTTTAATTAATTCAGTCTGGGGTGTATTAAAATACAAGCCAATTAAATCCTATACTGTGGTTTAAAGTGTTTATTTCTGTTGTGGTTTATTTAGTAAAAGAGGACTAGTGTTAACACAGTCCTAGTAGATATTGGAGGCACCGCCATTGTACATTTTTACATCTATAAAATTCATATATTGGTAAAATGATACATTCTCCTTTAATATAAACCAAGTAAATCCAGGGTGCTCTTAGGGTTATATCAGTCACATGAGTAAAATCACTTACACCTGGTTTAGGAGCGCTACATCTACACAGACTCAGATGTGCTTTCCAGGTTTTGGTGATTCAGCTTTAATTCAAACCCTGAGAAACCTGAATCAGTGTCAGGATAGAGAGAGCAGTTAGTGGTGAATCTGGCTATGAAGCGGTGAAGATGTCTCTGCCTGTAGCTTCCTGCATGTTTGGAGTCCTCACATTCGTTCAGACTTAGTCCCCGGGGTTCTTCACCATGTTTGCGGCGTCAGTTTTCTTGCCACCAGTTCTGCCCTCTATCCTCACAAGTGTGACACTTTGGTTCACAAAGATCTCAAAGAGACAACACTCTTCTCACCAGGGAGAGTCTTGCTCCTGCCACCACGTTCACACTCTCACACTCCCTGATGCACGCAGACATGGACAAAGCCTCAGGGACACTCCCTGTTCCCCCTCTTTCCCCCTTATTCTCTACTGCACTTATAGTGCAGTTTATAGGCATTTGCTGTTGTTTTGGCTGTTTTGCACTTTAAAAATGCATCTAAAATGATAGAATAACTAAGTTGTTGTTTTTTCGCCTTTCTGTAAACGCATTACTGGGCAAATGTTATGAAAATTGTCTGTATGCTTCTTCTTCTCGTTTTTTGACGTAAATCACTACACATGTAAAGTAAGGGTAAATAGAGTCATAACAACTCAAAAGACCATTTAAATGCTTCAATGGTTGTTTGCCAGGTAAAATAGTAAAATGCTGTTTTATATAGCAACAAATGGGTCCAATAATAAGAAGTCAACTTTTGTCAAGAGTTAATTACTGGAATTTCTTGCTTCTTAATGTGTCTGAGAGCATCAGTTGTAAAGTTATAAAGAGGTAGAGTTGGTATACAGTGAATAGACTATTTGATTAATGTTCTAATCCATAATATGACAAGAAATACTCAACTAATTAAAGAAAAAATACTTGAAAGTATCCTCAAGCGCAGTCACAAAAAACATGTTATGATGAAACTGGCTCTCATCAGGACTGCCCCAGGAAAGGAAGCCCATAGATACCTCTGTTGCAAAGGATAAGTTCATCAGTTACCAGCCTCAAAAACCACAAGTTAACAGCACCCCAGATAAAAGGCGCCTAAAGTGTATACTATATAGTATTAAGTAGTTTAAGTTAAACACTAAATTTAAGTTACTACATGATTCCTTATGTGTTTCTTCGTAGTCTGGATGACTTCAGTGGTAATTTACAATGTAGGAAAAATAAAACTAATACATATATTGAATGAGAAGGTGTGTCCAAACTCGTGACTGATGCTGCATATCTGAATATTGAGGTAACTTTAATGATAATGTCAGTCATTCTTTGTTTCATTGCTGTAGAGCCAGAATAATCAGAACATAAACATCACTGTTAATTCATCAATGGACTGCAAAATGTGTGAAACGTTCTATGGTTTGAATTCTCAGAATTGTCTCACATTGGGAAGACTACAGTAAAAAAACTGCTTCAAATGAATCTGGTCTAAATGTATCGTCCTTTCAGGAAAGACAGATATAAAGCTCAGCCTTGTTTGAAGGGAAGCAACATGACACAGCCTTTGGTGCTAGATTTCAGGTACCATTCACCAGCATGGCCAAGGAATGTTTTACACTTGGCTTTGAAAACAATGCCAAGCTCTAGTGCAAATACACCATTTTCCTGTCCAAAGGCTTGAAATATGAATATGACAATGGCGTATGACATGGTTTTCAATTAGGGTGAGAGAGTGGGCAAGGATCAGCAAAAATCTGTAGCAAAGGAGTGAAAATGATCAGTAAATAATGGATTATGATGAATAAAAGATTACTAACAAATGCATTCATGCTGTAGAAAAATAGCTCCGGCGTTTCACGAGTTCATTCAGCAAAAAGAAAAGCAGGGAGGAGAATGCTCCAGTGCTCCAGCGCTCGGCTCACCTCCTCTCCTCTCCTCTATAATTCAGTGACTTTGAGATGTTTCCTCCCCTGAGCTCCTCACTTTTAGCTCTCATGGCCTCTGAAAGAGCAGACACTCCCCTCGGAGTGGGAGGCGAGGGGGCTCTATCAGGCCTAGAGAGCAGCACGCTCTCATTCACAGATCAGCCAGCTCTGAAGGTTCACGATCAATTCTTTATCAGCTTTGTAGGACAATACTCTACACTAGTTGTTGAGGACTGCTATGGCCAGTGCGGATCATTATATGGCGGATTTGTTTTGTGGACGGTTGGTGAAATATTAATGGTTTGTGTATGTGAGACTGTGGTGACTCCCTGCGATACTGTATGGGGAAGATAAAGGTTCTCATGGGGGTCAATTCTTGCAAAACATAAAATACAGTGGTAGTCTCTCCAAAATGGGTGACTTTTTAAACGAAGGAGACAAGTGTTCTTACCTTTATGTAATGTGAGCAGATTTTGGACTATTTGCACCTGGTTATGCTAAGTAAAGAGGAGCTGCTCTTCTTAAATTGGGGAAATAAGTAAATAAATAATATGAATCTTAATTTTAATGGAGTAATCAATTATTAATACTGCAATAGTGATACATAAATATATCTGAATCTTTTAAAACTTTATGTAGCTTTATGTAGAGTAGCTATTCAGTATGTACCATACACTTCCTAGATTTGTTTCTAGATGTGTCCAAGGTTACTAAATTGCACAAAATGTGTCCGGGATTTTGCATTGATTTTATGATTTCAGCATTTGTCTCTACAGTTGCAACACATATTGTAAGTGGATTTTTACAGTCTTTATAAGCCCTACCTAAACCTACATTATATTGTCAAAAGAATTCACTCACCCGATCAAATAATTAAATTTAGGTTGCAATCACAGAACCTATGCATGTAGACGGCTTCTACAAACATTAGTGAAATAATCGGTCGCTCTCAGGAGCTCAGTGAATTCCAGCGTGATACTGTGATAGGATGCAGCACCTGTGCATCAAGTCCTCAATACTATTACATCTATTACACAGTCAACTGTCAGTGATATTAAAACAAAGTGGAAGAAGTGACTAGGATCAACAACAACATCTTGCTCTGTCAGCACAAAATTACCTCCAAACTCCATGTGGCTTTAGATTAGCTCAAGAACAGTAGAGCATAGAGATCTTCATGGAATGGGTTTCCATAGCAGAGCAGCTGAATCCAAGCCTTATATCACCAAACACAAGGCAGGTGAGCAAATACGTTTGGCAATATAATGTATATCAACCACATAAACCACAAATGTATAAAAATTGTTTTATGCTTTTTTCTAATTACATTTAATTTTATTTTTAAACTAAAATGTTTTTAAATTTAAATTTAAAATGTGAAATATAATAGCTTAACAATATATGCTACTAAGGCTATTTATTATTTACTCGCTTAATTGAGTAAACATTTATGCATTAATATTCTTTAATAAAGGAAATTAATGTGTAACACAGTAGACACAGTCTACAACTTGACCTATAAGCACTCCCAACCACAATGGCCTTATCATGACAGATGCCTGCATGTGTGCAAATCTCTAAGGTGCAAGTCTGAGTCAATTCCTAGATTTTAAGAATTGCCTTGTACAAAAGTAAACTCCCAACATAATCAAGATGTATCAGCAAATATTAAGGAAACATGCTGAGCTAAAGCCCGGACAGCTCTTGTCAGCAGGGCTGCAGACAGTATTTTCTTATTAAAACTGTGTGGTACCGTCATGGTAATCTGTGAGGGTTGTGGTCTCCGAACCTGCCCACTGACATTTCTCCAGTCCCATTTCCTCGCCCCTGTTTGCCAGGTATAGCATATGGAATACAACAGCACTCAGCGTGCTGCAGTCATGGAAACAAGCGAAGGCAGCTATTTTTCTGCTTAACAGGTAATCACTGAGCTTCAGCAAGTTTTGCTTAAAATAACTAGGTAATTTACCACCACCACTAGTGTAGTATAGTAGTAGCCGCTGGGTGTCAATCTTGCAAACAATTGTGGGCTTCGCATCTGGAGATGAGCGGGTGGTGCAGAAAACTCTATCCAGTGTTCCTGTAGCCATTTCACACTAATTTGCATTTATTACTGATTGTTCCTCATTTAAAGCATATTGTTAACGTATTAAACAAAAACATAACTGAACCAACCAAGTCCCCATTTCTAGTGTCTGATGTTATAGGTGATGTTTACCTCCTGAATAAGAGCACTTTGTCTGGATTTCTTTTTGAGATCTGTGAAATGAGACAAATATACACATTTAAACTGAAAATAAAACTGAGGTCAAAGTAAGGATTTTATTGTAGTTAAAACAAACTAGGGGACTTCTTAAAATCCCCTCATTTTATTTTGCAATTTATACATGACTTGTGCCCTCTTGTGGCTAAGCCTATAGCTTATCTTTTAACTAGAGGATTATAATATATTTTTAAATAAGAACACTACACTACTGTGTTACTGTTTATTTTGACTTATAATTTACCATATGGTGGTATTCTAATAATAATAATAATAATAATTTAATTAATTACAGATGTGTAAATGAACACATACAGCTTGTCTACTTTCTGTGGAGAAGTATTGCCAATAGAATAGGACCCTCTCTAGTATAACCTATATAATCTATTTGTAAGTGCTTTATAGTGGCAGTAAAAAGGAGTAGTGGAACTGTATTGTCTAGGATTGACAGTGATCCATACAGTCCTCCTGGGTTGATTTGTGGATAAGATGGGGTGGTGATCATCCAACATCCTAAACTCACTAAACTTCTTGTCACTGCTAACTGCAATCACCAGGGTCGATAGAACTTCAGTACTATTATTAAAAGCAGGCCTTTTTTTTTTTTTTTTTTTTTTTACAAAATTGACCTGCTGGTTATTCCTTGGTTATGAAATATCTACTCAAAATGTCAAAATGTTTCTTAGGGCTAATTAATAGACCCACATGCTCTTCTTGCCAAATCCCCTTACCCTCCCAAGAACACCACTCCTCAGTAGGAGGCCTTGACGGACAAGGGTTGACGGACTGAGTCTGGGACAGCGAGGCCTTGCTCAGTAGGAGTCAGACAAATGTGCCTGGCAGGCAATGCCTGTTCCATGTCACCTGTCAGCCGGCTGCTGTTGTGTGTTGGTGTGTCCAGTCTGGAAACAAGTGCAGCATGCCACATGTCAGAAGTGATGGAGCTTCCTGGTCCTGATGCCCGGCATGAGACGTGGTTACCCGGTGGGTATCGGTTTGTGCCTGGCAACATCCCACCTGGCTGACCTTTTCCAAACTTGACCCCAAACAGTGCCAAGCAGCTTCCTACGTCAACACTGTGGTGAACAACATGCCTGTAACCTAACTGGAGTCTACAGTTAGCAGGCCTATTGAAATATTTAACACAATGTGAAACGTTACTAAGTAGGCACTAAAAACAATGACATACAGAGACAAAGTCATTATTTTTAAATACTAAGTGACTATTTTGAAACATTCATTATTTTAAAATATTAAGTCAATATGTTTAGGTACTATCTTATTGTTTTAAGGCACTAAGTGATTATTTTGAGATATCTCATTATTTTAAGATCATAATTGATAATTTAAAAGGATTTAAGTTTTTAAGATTTTAAGATTATTTTCTCGATATGTATATAACTTTACACTATATAACTTTAGCATTTGGCAATTAAGCAAAATTGTAAGCTAATATCTGTGTGTACGTATTGGATTGAGCATAAGAGAGAAAAATATTTAAGAAACTGTAATGGACACAATATGAAAATATATCCTTATTTTAGTCATTACAGTAATAATGGTTATTTTAATTTTTTTTTTTTATGTTTTTTCTTTTACACATTTTTCTTTTCTTGTGTTTCTTTTTACCTGCATTACTCTTGTGTCTGTTTGCATGCTTGTTTTCCTTTGTACATGAGTGCTTTGAATTTTTAAGCAAGGCGATATTTTAATACTACTACTACTACTAATAATAATAATAATAAATATTGTGTAAAGTTGTATTAACTACACTACCTCATAAATGTATTTTTGTCTGACTAATGTGCATTTTAGTATATGTACAGGTGCATATTAAAAAAATAGAATGTCATTGAAAAGTTACTTGATTTCAGTAATACAGTTCAAAATGTGAAACTCATATTTCATTATTTCTTTTATAGTTGATAATTATGGCTTACAGCAAATAATAAAAAAAAATGTTATATGAGATCAATTGGTACTTTGGCAGTGTGCCAAGTCCTGATGGAAAATAAAATCCGCGTCTCCATAAAAGTTGTCAGCGGAGGGAAGTATGAAGTGCTGTAAGATTTTGAACTTGATATAACACAGTAGATCAGCACCAGCAGATGACATGACTCTCCAAACCATCACTGGTTGTGGAAACTGCACACTAGACCTCAAGCAGCTTCAACTGTGTGTCTCTCCACTCTTCCTCCAGACTCTGCTTCCTTGATTTACAAATAAAATGCAAAATTTACTGATGGTAAAGTGATGGTTTGGAAAGTCATGTCGCCTGCTGGTGTTGTTCCACTCTGTTATACCACGTACCACGCAGCGCCTGCGCGTTCAGAGCGCGTATCTGCACTGAGAAGCGCAGCTTGCTTTAGCCCTTTTTATAATAACGCTTCCATGGACTGATCCAAACACTGTTACGGTCACAGCGTTATACAATCAAACACAAAGATTTAAGCATAGGACTCCGTGAAAGCTATTTGGGACATGTAAACCATCTAAAATATTCTTATAAATCTAAAAAAAACTCTCAAATCAACGCAACACCTCATTTAAACCATGTAATTCCACAGTGTGCTGTTTGATATCTGGCGCCCCCTCTGTGTGTGTGGTAGATGGACTCGCCCGGTGCCCTATGCCCTGTGACGCGGTGCGGATGTCCTTCTCCCTCTCTGTTACAGGTTAAACATGGCCGCGCTCTTACGCTCTGCCCGGCTCCTGAAAATCAGCCACTCTCCCCTGCTGCGGGTGACGGGGGGACACCGACACGCAGCGACCGCCGGCGCTGTCTACAGTCGGGCAGCGTGCCGGAGGGCGGCGGGTCCGAGCGGCGCTCTGGGCAGGTGGGTGAGGTGCGGTTCTCCGCAGCGTGGGGCTCTCCATGCTTGTTTAGGTTCTGCAGAGAGAGGCCGGTGAGCGCTCACACACGAGCACACAGGCCTGAGGAGCACCTTCATACGCTGCTGTTATTGTGGAATAACGTCTTTAATAAAGAGTTATTCAGGTCTTTGAGTCCGTTTAGTGGTTTATTTATAATCTGCGTTGTTGTGAAAGAAGCTGTGTAGCTTGTTAGCTTGTTAGGACTCATAATGTTTCTGTGACTTTGCAGTTAACGTTAGCAGTCTGGAAGGTCAGAACAGAGAAGGTAGCTGACCTCCTAGTAAACCCATACATTTGGGAGTTGTGTGGGTGGTAAGAGTCAGGGAACCACATATAGATTTTTTTTTTTATCCATGACTTCCATGTTGCTATAGCTATATGGATGTCTGAGAGAGGGCCCCCATCAAGGTCAGTGATGGGACCATGAGGGGTTAACCCATGTGTCACATACCCTTTAAAAGATGTGTAAATTACACCTTTACAGCACTCTGTCCTTCAATTTAACTCCTAAAGTTCCTAAGTGACAAAAACTGAACATCCTAAAAGCATTACAGGATCACAATAGTGTGCTCCCATTTACAGAATGTAGCTAGGACTGCTAAGATAAAAGTTTCATATAACTAGTTCAGATACTGCTACATCATGATTTTAACCCCTTAAAATGCCTTGTCCTGTATACAGGCTACAGAAGTAGGTGATACGAAACCCTTTTTTTCTGCAGTAAAAAAAAACCTTCTTTATATTCTAAAAAAATTAAGGGCTTGGAAATCTCCTAAAGGACACATTGAGAAGCTGTCTGTTCACTCGCTGCTTTACTTAATAATTTCAGATCAGTAACAGGAATCAACCCAAATTCTGCATGTTTGAAAGTAGATGTAAAAACTAAACAAACATAATAAAATTCAAGATTTGAAGGACACAAACTGGTTGATATGTTATATCAACCTGGCAAAATATTTATCATATTTTGCCAGGATTTACTTAAATATATATTTTCTATTGCAATTGCAATTATGCTTTTCAGTAATGTTTCTTGTCAAACTATCTAAAAGCTTTTTATATAATGCTTAAATAGAAATCCTTAAGATTTCCTGGTGTAATGTTGACAAAAATCTCAGTAGATAGACATTTCCTTCTGTCAGAAACCTGTAAAGAACTATTTTATTTTGCAGTGATTTTCGTATTACAATTTTTCTTTTTCCTTAACTGAAATACAAGGAGGTTATGTTTGCAGCTAAATCATAATTAAGAATCGCTCATATGTTTGAAAAATACTTCGAAGGCATGTAGCACTGTTTAACAAACTAAATTGTCCATCAATTCAGAGAGCTGCAGTGCTGGTTGGATTCCCCTGGTGGCTTCATGGCTTAAAATTATCTTTTATATAATGCTTAAATAGAAATCCTTAAGATTTACTGGTGTAATGTCAGACAGACAATTGACACAAATCCTGGCCTGTTAAGGGGTTAACCTTTAAGTATTTACAGTCGTGTGCCCACAATAAGAGAAAAGATGAAATCCATGTTAGATCAAGGTGTGCTGTATTAACACTTGTATAACACACGTATAAACCCACTCAGAGCCCAAACACACCTGGGAACACATATTAGCACAGTGGCAGTTTTATCCCGGAGTCATTCCAACACTCGCAGAAAGTGTTAAAACTTGAGTGTGTGAAGATTTGGTGTGCACTGGTGTGTCTTTTAAAACTTTGATTGGGCCTAAGTGAAGCTTTAGATCCATGACAACGTCCTTCTATTGCTTGATGAGAGTTTATGGAAGTATCCAAATTATACTTATCTGTGTGTGTTTTTTTATCAATTTTTACCACATAGTAAGGCTTTTAATGAGGGCAGGAGTATTGATCGAATGAATTTGATTTATCGAATAATTGTTTTAATGCAATTATTTAAAGATTGTACATCTTTACAAATGGAAGCGTTTAGAATAAATCTCAGTAGATAGACATTTGCTTCTGTCAGAAACCTGTAATGAACTATTTTATGTGTCAGTGATTTTCATGTTACACTTTTTTTCCTTAACTAAAATACAAGGAGGTTATTTTTGCACCTAAATCGTAATTAAGAATCGCTCCTATGTGTGAGAAATACTTCGAAGGCATGCAGCACTGTTTAACAAACTAAACTGTCCATCAATTCAGAGAGCTGCAGTGCTGGTTGCATTCTCATGGTGGCTTTATGGCTTAAAATTAGCTGCCCTAAATTAAATTATTAAATTTTATTAATTAAATAAGTTGTTGAATTTAGGACACAATGATGGCCCATTGTTTGGAAGAAAGCTGAATAAGTACCTATGTTTTTCTTGTTGTTATTATTATTTGTAATGTTAAATTCCAGCACGCACAAACACTCACTCATTAATGCTCTTATAGGCCTTGAGGCATCAGTATTGGGTCTACTGACAGCGGTCTTCAGGCTGTACGTGGTCCGATATACACACCTCAGAGTACACTGTTCACACCAATATTCTCATTATCTTGGTGTTTTAGTATTTATAAACTATATCTGAAAAGATTCTGTTGTACACTAACTAGCTGCCTGTCCTGTGTAAATGGCTCTGAAAAGTAGCGCACAATGCTATCGCATTCCCACAAGAAATGCCCCGTTCTTCACTTTCTAAAAGCTACTATTAGACTGATATTGATATGCACTGTAGCAGTAATTAAAGTATGCTACACAGCACTAATGCAGCACTGCTTCTTCTGTTTTCAGTCTGTCCCCATACAGCTCAGCTTCAGTCTGTTCTACGCTGCGGTACTATGGTACGACTTCAGAGCAGAAAGGAGAGGTTGCAGAAGAACCCAGCGCCGGCATCCGCAATACGCAAGCCGACAACTTTGACTGGGCGCTCTCCAAGCTCGACAACTCTGTCAGGAGGACTGGTCGAATTACCAAAACATTGCTGCAGAAAATCTTTCAAGACATCTGTCGGAAAGGTAAAGCATTGTGATGTTAACCTCTCAAACTGTAGGCTTATTGTTATTCAGTTAGATTTGATGTTTTTTGTAAAAGCCTTACTAATATTGTGACATTATATTTTTGACTTCTGATAAATACCTGTACTTTCTTTTAAGTGTGCAGTTTTGAGCTAAGCAACCCTGTAGGTGTAGTTTAATCTGGTGCATTTCACAGATAATTACTACAGCTATGAAAAAAATGGCATTAGAAAAGCATGCTGTAGCATAATAATGACGATGAGTGTAATTAAAGTAGTAATTACCATCTATTATTTAGTACCTACTAGGACTGGGCGATATATTGAGATTAAGAAATATCGGTTTATAATTAATTTGTCATTACAGTTGTTGACAACATAAAATCCTCCTAGAACTTGAACCTATTGTTTTTTTCCAAATCGCCCAGCCCTAGAGACTACTGTGTATCTAATGTACAGAATGAAAGTTGTATATTTGTTATTTGAGGGACTAATGTTTTGTTTAATTGTCCTCATTTGGTCAAAAATGCATATTTGATATTTGTGGTGCAGGCTACCCCAGTGGGAACCAGGCCCTGCTGCTGCTGAGAAGTTGTGGCTCTCTGCTGCCTGAGGTACCGTTACAAGAGCGTACAGAATTTGCTCACCATGTCTGGGAGAAGCTGAAGACGTTGGGTAAGACTTCACTCACCCTCACTTACTGTGCTGCTTTCGAGTCTGTTACACAAATTAGAGGTCTGCATCCCCTGTATGTCTTGCAGGTTCTGTCACACAATTGTGTGACAGAACCTGCGTCCGTGATTATGGGAGTGGGAGAGTGATTATGTAAAATATATAAATAAATAAATAAATAGTTCATAGAAAATTGTAATGATCATGAGGTAATTGCAGTACTTATTTAACAAAAGGAAAGACCAAGACCGGGTCGTGTAGCGTCCTGAGTCAAGGCAAAGACTTGATTTGTATCATTTTCATCATGTGGAGAGAGAAGGAAAAAAAAAGAAAACGGAACACAAAAAAAAGTTTGTGACTTAATCTTAAATAATACACTGAACAAAAGTTCAGCTTCTAATAAATATTACAGAATTGTTGGCCCACGTGTTCAAGACAAGACGAATTCCATACGAGTACAACTCAAGATTTAAAGCAAGATTTAAGATTAAGCAAGATTTTTTAAATCGCTCCCCTGCAGACCTGTAGCAAAAACCTTTTTTTAATATCTTGTGTTCCAGGTGTCGCATACGATGTCAGCCATTACAATGCTCTGCTTAAGGTCTACCTGCAGAATGAGTTCAAATTCTCCCCCACCGATTTTCTTGCCAAGATGGAAGCAGCCAATGTCCAGCCCAATAGGGTGAGTAATGATTTTAAGTGGTTTGGGTCTATTAAGGATGTTACCTGAGAGTAAACATGTAAGACTCATTAGAATAACTAGCTCTGCATAGTGTTGTCATTATGGCATTATTTTATGAACAGATCTTTTTTTCTTTCTTTTTTTTATCCCTTTCTTACAAACTATTGGTCCTCTTGTTTGACAGGTGACGTATCAGAGACTGCTTGCAGCATATTGCCAAGATGGTGACATTGAGGGCGCAAGGTGAGACTGCATCCTCTGCCATATGAGAAAAAACTTTTTGTACAGGTTTTATATCATTTTTAGCAACAAAAGTAAAGAACAAGGGTGTAGCCATGTTTTCCTTCTAATTCAGCAGGTCTTGTTGCTGGTTTGGTTAAGTAAACATAACTGTTATTTTTAACTGTTATTTTTTTTCAAAGTCAAACGAGAACTGACTGTTTATCCTGAAATTGGTTTATTAGGCTGAGTAAAGTGCTTCCGTTTATTTACAGTAAGCTTAGATTTCCAATATTTTGAACAGTGCGGTTATTAGCAGCACTAACGATGATTAGCAGCGCTTAGCGCTAGTAAATATCATCTTACAGCTCTACATTGAGGAACAATGACTGGTAAATTTCATACGATTATTAGAGGCACTGTCGATTTTTGGGAAAACTAGGATTTTAAGTGTCCCTAATAGTGCGAAAAATATATATTCTGTGTTTGTTTGGGTGCTGTCCTGATCCTGTCCTGAATGAACTTTTGCTGTTTTCCACAGCAAAATCCTGGCCTTCATGAAGAGCAAAGACCTGCCAGTTACAGAGGCCGTGTTCAATTCTCTGGTGACCGGACACAGTCGAGCAGGGTTAGTTGTGTTTGGTTGTAATACCTCGCATTTGCAAGTAATGTGTAAATAAACAAAGTTAAGGTTCCCATAAGGCAGAGTGGTGGTGAGGCCAATGGATAGTGTCCCAGGATTGGGGGAGGGGGAGAAAAAAATGTTGTAATACCAGTGTTTCTATTGTATTGTGCTGTATAGTATAGTTTTTATAGTTTTTATAAATTACTCCATATTTCAGAGACCTGGAAAGTGCTGCTAACATCCTGTCTGTGATGAGAGGAGCTGGCATTGAGCCAAGTTCAGACACCTACGTAACTCTGCTTTGTGCATATGCTGAGAATGGAGACATTACTAAAATTAAAGAGGTGAGTCGTAATGACTTATTCACAGTGTATTATATGTATTGTGCTTGTTGTAGATCTTAGATCGGGCCCAAAAAATCCGACTCGAGCCAGCCCGAGTCCGTGCACGTTCTGCCCGAGCCCGACCCAACCTGAACCATAAACTGTCGTTATGAGCCCGAGCCCGAGTTTGAATGAGCGAATGATGTTAATTAACACTAAAACACCGAAGGAGCACAGACCTATTATTCAATAAAAATGTTTTTTTTTTTTTTTTTTAAGAACAGCTGCACACAGCGCTGCAGATCAAACGCAGGCAAGTGGAGGAGCTCACGTGCGGCCAGAGCTGCGCGATTATAACATTCTAACCGGTGCAACTTTCATAAACAGGTTATAATAGTTTTGAAGTCTTCATCATAGTTTAATTTTATTTTGTTTTCTCTTTTTCTTCTCCAGTTCAGTTAGTTTTAATTCCTTTTTATTGTGGAGTTTGCTCATTTTTATTAATTTTTACACATCACATTAATGAGCTCAATCTGAGAAATACATAAACAAACTCAACCAATTTTCACTAAAATTATTAACTGAGAGAGAGAGATCCCATTCTGCAGTTATTTTGCGGCCAGCCCGAACCGTGCGCTGCCTCTGTTGTGCCGAATCCAGCTCCGCCTTGCATGCGGACATCACGTGCGCAGTAAAACTGCTCCAGTGGAGTAACAGTAGTTTCAATTTGTTTTAGTTAGTTTTATAAAAACACAATTCAGTTCCAGTTAGTAATGTTTTTTCCTTTTAATTACTGTTTTTATTAGTTTCAGTTAACAAAAAATTATTTTCACTTTCAGTTTATTTCATTTGTTTTCTTTAAAGATAATCATTGGTCTTTACTTAGCTATATTTTGATTATCACACCAGAGCTTTATATAAAATAAAAATATAATTAAAAAACAAATGCCTACATATCAGACTATTTTCTGGAGCCCGGCCTGAGGAATGAGGTGGGAAATCTCAGCGTCGGGTTCGGGCAGAGAATCTAAGCTCTAGCTTGTTGTATTTGGATACATGTATATTAGTTATGATTGCCTATGTATAAGATCAGTGACTTTATTTTTCTTTGTTTTCCTTTATCTTTCATCTTGTCTAGACAATAGAAACATTGCAGAACATGGGCACCAATCTAGTAGACAGAGAACTGATGCAGGTAGCGTTCAGCCTAGCTAAGGCTGGTCATCAGCAGCATGCTCGTGAAATACTAGAGCTCGTAAAGCATGACATTGGCTACATACCAGGTAAGGTGCCCAGAAAAAAATCGCTATTAATTACTGTACATTTCTGTAACTGTTGCATTTCTGTAACCTTCCTGTAACTTTTGTTTGTTGTGCGTTTGTGTGAGTGCAGAAGCAATGAACCTGTGTTTGAGTCTAATCACCCTGGGCATGGAGGACACAGCGTTTTCTGTGTTGAGATCCTTCCCCATTTTAAAGACAGAGTCACCGATTGAAGACAGTCTAACTCTGGGCAACTTTTTCCTCCGTCATTGTGTGAACATGAATAAGGTGAGCGTCCTTATAACTAACCTGCTTGCTACAAATGTTATAATACTTACGTTATTATTTGTTAATGATGTTTAATCTCTAAAAATAGGCAGAAGTAAAGACAAAATGCTAATGTACTATTAAGCAATAATACACTCAAGGTTCACTCTATAAAGTATAATATTGGCACTGCTGTTCTGATCTACGACACTCGGCCTGCGGCAGTGCCCATATAATACGTTATAATATTAAATATTAAAGAGGGCGAGAAAATGTGATCTGTTTGGTTATAAACTCTGAGTTAAAGCGGTTCCATTGCTGCTCTGTTTGTAGCTGAGCTGTTTTGCTTGTAAGAGCTGCATCATTGCTAGGTTACCTGTATGTGGCGGAGTAATACATGGAGAACTTCGGTTACAGTGCATTACCGGCTGATAATGGCACTCATAGAACGCATCTCAGCCAATCACATAGCAGGGTCGGAACTAACTGTGGAATAATACTCTTTATAGTAGATATGTACAAGTAATGTTGGATTCATTTTAGAACTTTTAAAACTGATGTATTTATTGGACTGTGTTTTATTGAGATTTTAAGTGCTAGATAAACACAATATTCGAATTCAAATTATCGTGAAGTGGAACAAAAATGATGCACAGTTTTCAAAATTGTATTAAAATCCAAAAATTGTGAAAGTATTGAGCCCCCTCATATCAATACTTAGTTGAGCCACCTTTTATTGCAGTTACAGCTAAAGGGGGTATGTCTCCATAAGATTTGTCCATATTAAGGCTAAGATTTGCCACATTTGCCACTCAATGGGATTTGGTTCAGGACTTTGACTGGGCCATTCTAAATTTGAACCATTCCACTGTAGCTCTGGCTGTATGTTTAGGGTCATCTTCCCGCTCTCAAGTCTTTTGCAGCCTCCAACATGGAGGCTTCTTCTATTTGAGCTGTGGATTTCTGGATCTTCTCCAGAGTAATCGTGGGCCTCTTGGCTGCTTCTCTGACCAGTGTTCTCCTTGCTCAAACTTTCAATATAGGTGGACACCCATGTCTTAATAGATTTGCAGGTGTAGAATTCTTTTTCTATTTTTGGATAATATATTGTCCAGTGCTCTTTGGGATGCTCAAAACTTGGGATATTTTTTTATAACCTAACCCTGCTTTAAACTTCTCCACTGATCTGTCTGGTGAGTTCCTTGGTCTTTATGATTCTGTTTGTTCACTTGTTGCCTTTACAAAACAGGTGTATTTAAACTGAGACCAAATTACACACTAAGTTGTGCAATTGAGTGCACTAGGTTTTATTTAGGGGTTTCAGAGGAAAGGGGGCTGAATACTTTTGCATGCCACACATCTCAATTTTATTTAATAGACATTTTGTGTATTTATCTTATCTATTTTGTTATTTATTATTTTACTCTGTTTTATATTGTCTTTTTATTTATCTGACATTGCTCTTTGGGTGTAAATTGGACTGTGGGAATACAATTTCATTCCTCCTCATCTATCATATCATGATGTAAATTGAAAATAAAATCTCCTTGAATCCTTTAGAAAACCATGCGTAATTTTTTTTTCATCCATTTCACAATTATGTACTACATTGTATTGGTCCATCCCCTAAAATCTGAGATGCATTTAACAAGTTTGTGGTTGTAAGGTGACGCAAGGTAAAAATAATAAGCGGTATGATACTTTTCCAAGCTGCTTTATCTTTTTTTTTTAATACTATACACTATAATACTATATATATATATATATATATATACACTATAAATTTTAATAATATACATTCTGGTCTAAAAGAAGTGATCTCAAAGTAGCAACTAACTTTTTTTTTCGTTACAGTCGGTTGAAAAGCTGGTTTTCTTCTGTAATGGTCTGAAGGATGTCAACTTTCACTCATCGCCACTGCAGTTTACACTCCATTGTGCCCTGGAATCCAAAAACACAGGTATGTACATGTTTGTGAATTTATTTTCAGGTAAAC
Organism: Astyanax mexicanus; assembly: GCF_023375975.1. Classification (NCBI taxonomy): domain Eukaryota; kingdom Metazoa; phylum Chordata; class Actinopteri; order Characiformes; family Acestrorhamphidae; genus Astyanax; species Astyanax mexicanus. The sequence goes on from NC_064414.1 coordinate 22,361,846, forward strand.
ACATTTTATAACTGCCTTTTCTGCTCCTGTTCTCTGCTGTTTTCTCCCTCAGTTGTCACAAAGAAAGAATCATAGATGTAGACTAGGTGTCAGAGAAAGAAAAGCATACTAACTACTCTCTTCTTATTTGAAGCCATGGCTGTAGGGCTGATGAAGGTAATGAAGAAAGAAGGCTTTCCCATCAGGCCTCACTACTTCTGGCCTCTGCTAGTGCAGCATCAGAAAGACAAGGACACTGCAGGTAAGTAAGAGAATGACACAGTGCTGCTTACTGTATTTTTCGTAAGACCCAGTTAAATGTAAGAAATCCTTAATTTTTTTCCAAATGTTGTCAGGGCGCCTTATAATCCAGTTTGCCGGTTTGAAATGAGCAGTAAAACCACTCTGCTAAAGTGCAGCGTTATACAGGAGATTTAGTTAAGTTTTCCTGCACCGGAGCTGGAGTAGCATTAGCCGCTAACCGCTGTTTACCCGTTCAGAGGTGAGTATTATTGTAACCTGCTCCAAACCCCGGCTAGCACTGCTGGAGCGGCATTAGCATTAGTTGCTAACCGTGCTAGCTCTTTCGTCATTCAGAGGGAAGTATATCGGACTGTAGTCTACGAGTTTACTAGGGCTGTCACGATTCTCTACATCCTTGATTCGATTTTATTTCCGATTTTAGGGACACGATTCGATTGTCCTTTTTTTTCTTTTTTTTTTTTTTACAGCAAAAAGACCTATGCCAGTTTTAGATTAGTCTATGGTCAGCCAATGGTTTGATTCATCAAATTTACAATATCTTATTTCAAAAGGTTGGTTTGATATAAGTGATGCAAAGTGATACACGTGTTCTGTAATACACCACCTAATACAGGCACTAATGGTCAAATTTAAGTACAAAATAATATAACAATTAGAGCTTTAACAAACTGAACTCTATCCTACTATAACAGTTAAACATGAAAAATAAGACTAAGACTTTTTCTCTCCCTGAGAATGACAATTTTTTTCTTTAACAAAGATATATTATTAACTTTATCTGAGAGAAAGATGCTCCTTAAGGTACCAAAACTATTAACATATTTGAGGCTAGAAAGAAACAACTGTTATTTTTATATTTTCAAGTTTTTCTTTAAGAAGATGAGAACGTCCACATTCTCTGAAGAAAGGGCTGCTCTTTCAGCAGTCACAGTGTCCGCGGCTACAGTGTGCTGCGGCATTTGTGTAGCGCGTACGTGTGCTTGTGTAGCTTCGAGGGAGGGATCGTGGATTCTATTTTTGACTTCGAGGCTCGAGACCATGACATAATTTCGATCAATTTTGATTAAATATCGAAAACGTGACACCCCTAGAGTTTACCGTGTTTAAAACAAGCTACGTGGGACGAACCACTAGCTAATATCACCATGGCTTACCGGAACACTCAGGATTACTCAGCGTAGCGCTGTCTGCAGCATTAATTGCTAACTGTTAGCGGTTAGCCACTAATGCTAATAGGGTTCTAAGCTTACTGTAAATCAACAGAAGAGCTTTATTCACCCAAATAAACAGTTTTCAGAAGAAAGTCTGTGTAAATTAACATCCAGTGCTAGTTTTGACTTCTCGTTTTTTTTATACAGTTTTGTTTATTTAACTTTACTTAGAACTTAGTTAGAACTTTACTTAACTTAGTTACCTATCCCAACCACCACCATCGCCAAGCGTTGAGACCTGCTGAATTAAAAGTTCCTTATAGTGTCTCTTAAAATGCGCCTTGTAATCCAGTGCAATTTATGTATGACAATAGACCTAAAAAAAGACGTTCATTGATAATACGCCTTATCATACGGTGCATCTATAATAGTACAAAAAAATACGGTATTTAGAATGTGTTGAAGATGCACTGATTTTTTTCTTTTTTTTTCAGTCATGTTTTCCACCCCTTGTTCGTAATAATCTGGCATCTTTTTTAAATTACTTTTTTAGTGCATTATTAGTTAGTTCCTGTGATCTCGTTATTGGAGCCGACTGTACCTTGCATGGCCCCTGAATTTCAGTGACTAAACTCCTGGCTGGGCGGTTTGTTTAAGATGCCTGGGGCTATGGGGTGAAAGGTCCTTATGCTTCGGTGGCTCTGGCAGCACTGTGTCTCCTTCAGTCTGACCAGCAGCCATGTGAGTGATGACCTGCAAGGGCTGGGGATTCACTGTAGGGTTAAACTCTGTACTTGGAAAACCTAACACTTCACTGTTCTCAGTACCTGTTCCGTATGTAAATGCTTGATCTCTTTTTGGACACTTTTCTGGTCTTGCAGATGAATATCTTGAATATGTATTGTCTGTTCTGATATTTCAAACAAATAAGCCATGAGATGCTACATGTTTGCATGGGTTGGGTTGGCAAACCAGCAGGATGCCAGCAAATAACTGGCAGCACATGGCATTTCAAAATTCATGTTTTGGAAAAGTCTATGATGTATGTGCGAACACACAAAACTCATCTAATCCTTGTAGAAAAGTTCTGTCAATACCTGTTGGTGTAACGACAAATGTGGTGGACTACAGGGGTATAAAGCACGCAGCATTATTCAGCAGATCAGCATTCTTTGGCATAATGGTTCTCTGTACACTACTTTAGGGATGAGCAAGAAGGCTGTAAAATGTAGTACACGAGTAAAAGCAAATTTTTACCTTTTTTTTTCTTTTGTTCAACATAGTGGAGCTTCCACATTTAAGTTCACTAAGAACAAGATTCACCTTTACTCCAACAAAAGGAGAAAACGTGCTGACCAAGCCAAATAAAAACGATACTGACCTCAGAATAATTTTACCTGGAAAGCTCCATGGTGGAAAAGGGCTTTATTTACCATATAGGCTTAATATGCTTTGGTATATTTTGTATTAGTCATACCTGAACAGACCCACCGCACCCCACACACACACACCCACCCATGCACTACTGAATCCCATTTACTTGTTGGGCCATTTAGCAAAAGCAAACTTTTCATTTCACACTGATTTCCCTGCTTGTTGGCGGAAACCCTCATGAAAGATGCAGGCTCACCCTCGGCCCCCTCCAGTTTTATTGAGTGTGTGTGTATATGTATGTGTAAGTGTGTGTGTGGGAGGGAAAGTGGGCGCCACAGTGAAGCTCATGTGATGGAATGCGGAGTGACTGGGTCTCATGTAAATGCGAGCGCTCTGAGGGAATTCACTTTGGATTACGCGCGCCGCTGTGCATGGCCATGAAATATTAAGCGCCATGTCACTTTCTGTCCACAGGTGTCACTGGCGGGCAAGCGCCCACCGAACCCCCCCTCCCTTCCCTCATCCCTATCCCACCCCATCCCCCCCTTTACTCTTCTCCACCGGAGTGTGTATGTATGTGTGAGAGTGTGGAGAGGAGGGGAAAAAGTTTGCATTTTGATGAGGTGTGGATTTGGGCAGGCGAGTTTGAGGAAGCATATGCTAGCACTGTGTTACCAGCCGCGAGCGAACAGCGCTTGTCACTCCGGAGCGGCGGAGGCAGCTTATGTCCTATGACACGAAGAACACCCCGGCCCTCCTCCCCACTCACACCCAGCTTTTAACTCCGCACTGCAAACCTGCTCACCGGCCAGAAGTGCTGGTGGAGGGGAGGAGGAGGAGGAGGAGGAGGGCGGGGGGGGTCGCAATCTTCCCTCCTCTTTTGTCATCTGCCTGTTCTGTCTATCTATCTCCACATTCAGTCCTATTCATGTTTTATACGCTGTCGTGTTCATCTCCCGGAGCCGATGAAAAGCAGCCTCAGCACAGATTTCAGTTGATATCTCCCTCAGTGAAGGCAGGTGTTAGTGATGGGGACATCTCAAGGGCACGCAGGGAGAGATGTGTATGATCTCAGTGTTTCGAGCTGCACTGTTGTGTATTGTGTGTAGCGTTACTTTGTTGGCCTATTCCTGACCAAATGCCTCTGCTTCTGCCAATCCCAGATCTCTTAGAGAGATAAGAGAACTCTTTTAGGTTTTAATTCCCTATGGCACAGGGTGTTGGTTATTATACTCTCCATTTATTTGTTTTTAATATATAATTCATATTTTATTTCCTTTTTTTTTACCCTTTTATTTTATCTCCACTGTTTACTTACTTTACTTCTTAGTGTTGTTTTTAGCTACTTATTTTTTTATATTCTTATTATTTATCTCTTTATAGTGGTATTGTACTCTGAAAGCAAGCAGAGAGTATATTTTATAGAGCTAACTGTTTTGTTTAAAGATAAAGTATATGGAGCGTGCAAAGCTGAGTTATGCAGACTTAGTGACTGAGGTAAGAGAGTGTGGGTGGAAGGCATATAATTAGACCAGTAGAGGTAGATTCTAGGGGTTTTATAGCAAAGTGTGTTACATGATTCCTGACTGAATTCGGAATTGGAGGTCATCTGCTGAGGACAGTTGTGAAGGAGTCAGAGGTAGCCGACAAAACACAAGTTCCGTCAAAAAGTCAGAGGTTGCCACTAAGAAGGGCTGAGGTTAGGTGGGGACTGGAGTGTGTTCGAAGGTGCCTTAACCGTGAGCTTGGAGGGGGTGGGTCTTTTTTTTTTTTTTTTTTTAACTTTACTTTACTTTAGGCTTTTCCGGAGGTGTCATGGGCTTAATTCAGCGAAACACTGACCAAGAAAGCTGCCTACCTGTTGACCCCCTGTGAAGAGCTTGCAATGTAGTTGGGGGTTAGAAAATATGGCTGAAGGGAATTGGCTGGGTGTGGGTGCTAGGGCTTCCTCCCCTTGCTGTTGTAGTAATTTAGTAACGTACCTTTCTCTGTAGCTCTGAGTACTTGGCAGTTGAGGCAACAGACCAAAACATAGTTCTGCTCACGCAACCTTAAAGTGTAAATGATTTTTGTATCTTTGTGCTTAGGTAGTGTACTGTGGATGGTTGGTTGTTATGGTTAAAGGAAGTGAGCACAGACTAAGGAGTGTATTTGTTTGTTCCTAAGAGTGCCCAGTATTGGTTAATTTTCTCTGTTATTCTAAATACTTGGCAGTTAAGGCAAAGAACCATGAACATGGTTTGCTGTGATTCTGAATATTTGTCGAGCCAGTATCAGATTGTAGTGGTTGCTCACACAATCCTAAAGTGTAAATGATTCTGTATTATTGTGCTTAAGTAGTGTGCTGAGGATCATTGGTTGGTTGTTATGATAAAAGGAAGTGAGCCCAGACTAAGCAGTGTTTTCTGTTTGTTCTTAAGGGTACCCATTATTGGAGAACAATATTTAGGTAAATAAAGCAGAACTTCAGTTTCAGAACACTCTTATGTTTTCCTCAAGCTAAGAAACTATCCTAGTCAGATTGAGTCAGTTGATGTGGAGATACTGTGCCGTATTTCTCTCTGCTTTTAAAAGAAAGCAAGTGTTGGAGGGCTAAGTTTTCTGTTTACAGGATGAACCCTGGCCTTTGGCTATTCTCCAGTGACTGAGCCTTTTTTATGTTTTGATCCTTTCCTCCATTTGCGGCTCAGTCATGAAACCTGGCGATGTAGCAATCAGAAACCTGAGTGTCACCTGAGAGTTGTGCTCATCCACTCCGCTGCTGTAAAAGCCCACTTGCACGCTCTCTTGAGATCCAGAGCGAAAAGGAAAATCTGCTGATTCTGGCAGCCTGGCTGAACACGTGACTACACAGTTCTCCTTTTTCCAGCCCCATTCACTTGTTCCCGATCAGACGCCGGTGTTTGGGCCTGAGAAATGGATCTATGGATTATTAAAGAGGAAAGCAGGTGTGCTTCTTTCATAAAAAAGGAGATGAAGGGATGAATCACTCTCAGGATCCATTGAGGAGGGAGCGTCTGATCGGGTGTTTTGCTCTTTGTTGAAAGTGGAGAAGCGGCGGGCCGGCGAGGGAGCATGAATGGATGGAGATGGACACGGGCGAGTGAAATGGAGAGATAGGATAGATGGATGGAGACCTCAGGTGCCTTACCTGGCTAATGCTCTCACCCACTGGTTGCTGGGGGCCCGTGGCTCCAGATGCAGGTTTTAATGGCAGATAAAAGCAGATCTTATCTTTTATTCAGTGGGGTGTGTGTGTGTGGTGCAGTATAGCCAGGTGAATGGGGCTCCCATGGGCTTTGCAATACACAGGACCAAGGTGGAAAATAAACACAACAGAAACCGCTGCTTCACGTGTCCTACATACTTATACCCCCTTTTTGTGTGTGTGTGTGTGTACTCTTGTGCATGAGTTGCTTGGCAAAATATACCCGTATTCCATATTCATGTGGCTGCTCCCAGGCCCTGCTGGAGGCCAGAGCTCAAAGTGCTGCTCTAGAACTCTGTGTGGGCTAGGATTGCTGAAGGCTCTGGCAGCTCACTAATAATATTCTGATTAGTGTTATTTATTTATTTATTCATTTGCCAACATCTGTCTTAGTTTGATTTGTGGTTAATAGCTGATGGGTGAAGGTGTGGAAATAAATAAAAAAAGCCAATTTTGTTTATTATGGCTTCACTGTGATTTGAAACAAAATAGTGGTCTCATTCAGTGTCTGTATCTGTGGTGGGTGGTTGGGTGGTCATGGTGGCACTACCCATCCACAAAGAGGGCCTCAGAGTAAAAATGTTTAAGCATTTTCATAAGGAACATTTTAAAGAGTGTATGTGCTGTTTCATTAAGAACTAAAAATGTTTGCGAAGTTAAATCTTCAAAATATTAACAGATGTTTTTTTGACTGTCACAATCATGTATTGACTTCGACCACAGAGCCTTCATGGCGGGGCAAATGAGTAGCGTCTTGGCGGCATAGTTGAAAGGCTAAGGCCAATGCTAATGCAAAGACCACAGCCAGCCCACCTAAACACCACGCTCCCCCTAGTTCACGTGAAGCACCCACTGAGGAGCCTGTTAAAAGATATCTAGGAGACTCCATTGTCCGACACGTAAAATTGGCTACTCCTTCAGAGGCACTAGTTACCTGTTTACTGGGAGCCAGAGCACCAGACATTAGTGGCAACCTTAGGCTGTTAGCATATAGGAGATATTCAAGGGTATGTTTGAGCGTGTGTGTTGTTATTATTATTATTATTATTATTATTATTATTATTATTATTATTTTATAATATATATAGATATATATATATATAATTTTTATATATTTTTTGTGGGTGTGTTTTTGTTTTTTACCCAACAAAATTTATGTAAATAAGCCAGTATATCTTTGTCTTTATATATATATATTTTTTTACTATATTTAGAAAGTTTTGAAACTGGATATTTCTATTAATTATAATCAAGTCTGACATTCTTCCCACTAATGTTAGAGTATTTTTAATAATTAATAGTTTATTGCTGCTCAAACTGATGTTATTTCCTTTATATGCAATCTTGTTTTCAGTTGCATGAATTGGCCTCAAATTGGAAATCATTTCAAAGTCAGTATATCGTCCAAACAAAATCTTTTGCAATGTGAGCCTTATGCAGTAGTAATAAAAAATAAATAACAAATAACTAACAAAATAAAATGTATCAGTCAACTTTTCTTATTTTCTTTTACTCTCACTCAAAAAACCTCTATCTCCTTTTTGTATTTTTACATACAGCTCTGTCAAAATTAAAGAGACAACTTGAGTTTCTGAATCAGTTTCTCTGATTTTGCTATTTATAGGTATATGTTTGAGTAAAATTAACATTGTTGTTTTATTCTCTAAACTATGGACAATATTGCTCCAAAATTCCAAACAAAAATATATTGTCATTTAGAGGTTTTTTTATTGAGAAATGGCTGAACTAACAAAAAAGTTCATATTCATAAAAGTTTAAGTGTTCAGAAATCAATATTTGGTGGAATAACCCTAGTTTTTAATCACAGTTTTCATGCATCCTGGCATGTTCTCCTCCACCAGTCTTACACACTGCTTTGAATAACTTTTATGCCACTCCTGGTGCAACAATTCAAGCAGTTCAGTTTTAATTTGATGGCTTGTGATCATCCATCTTCCTCTTGATTATATTGCAGAGGTTTTCAATTTGGTAAAATAAAAAAACTCATTTTAAAGTGTTCTCTTTTGTTCCAGAGTTGTATGTTGATATAATATGAATCTGGCAGTTATTTGCGTTTGTGTCAGTTTAATGATTACTGGGCCAATACAAAATATCCACAAAATGTATGCATTGATTGCTTTTTAATAGGGTAAAATATAATAAACGTACAGTAAAACATCAGTGGAGCACTGATTGTACCCAGTGGAGTTTGATACCCAGATCTGCTAAGCTATTACTGTCCGGCTCTTAACCCTCTATACTTATTAGGGTTGCCAAAGCATGGGTGATCGTACTACATCATTAGAAAAAAATGCTAAAAGTGCTGTATTTGTGCTGTCAGTAGTTTTTGTGTGATGGTCCTAACTCTGCTGTACTGTTTGTCCACAGGAATGGTGGAGGTTCTGAAGGCCATGCAGGAGCTGGATGTTGTTCCTGATATTGACACTTACTCTCTTTATGTATTTGGCACTTTTCCCTCATTGGACAAGGCCCAGGCCGCTCTGCAGGTAAGAGGGGTTTGTGAGTGTGTGTGAGAGGAAGAGAGAGTGGGTAAGAGAGGGTGAATAATGTTCTTGTGACCCTGTCTATTGCAGGAAGTGGGCTTTGATGTGCACACTAGTGATTTTGTTTCGGCGGTGGTGCGATTTGAGGCAGCAAAAAGAAATCTTTCAGAGTTGTACTCTCTGAGTGAGTATTGAACAGTTATTGAGCTCTCCCTCACATTCTCTCTCAGTCTGGCTTTCTCACATTTCTCTTGTTTGCTTTTGCCTTCTATTGCTCATTGTTATTTGTGTTCTTGCATTCTTTTGCTTGGGCACTCTCATTCTCTTGCTTACTTATGTATTCTCCCCTCGCTCTTATTTTCTTTCTCCCGTTTGCGTTCTTTCATTCTCTCGCTTGATCTTGCATCTTTTCTTACCCACTCGCATTTCTCTCCTCTTTGCGCTTACATTGTCTGTCTGTCTGTCTGTCTGTGTGTCTGTCTGGCCCCCTCGTGCTCCCCTCTCAAACTGCACCCCGAACTGTTTATTTATTTTATTTTTTATCGTATGTTCTCCCTCTTGCATTCTCTTGAATTCTGTTTCTTGCAATGACCCTCTCTCTCGCATTTTTTTGCATTCTCCGTCTCACTCTTCAGTTCATATGTTTGCATTCGCTCACTCTCTGTCTCTTTCTCTGTCTCTGCCTTTTTTTACTTTTATAGTGCCCTCTTACTCATGTTTTTTTTATTCATTGTCTGCTTTGCTTTCTCTCTTAATCGCACTTTTACTTGCTATTTCTCTTACTCACACTTTTGTTTGGTCATGTTCTCTCTCGTGTTCTCTCATGCATGCTTTCTCTTACTCCCCTCAGATTTTTTATTTTAGTTGTTTTTTTTTTTTTTGTTTGTTTTTTTTAAGGGCCACTCTTCAAAAAAAAAAGAAAAAAAGACAGTTAACTTCAAAAATTAATTCATAATATTACGAGATTTAAGTCGTAATATTATGAGAATAAAGTTGTAAATAGTATTCTGAGGGAAATGTAGTTCTAACTGCTTGGGCCGAGGAAGGGAAGAGGCAATATCTGCTCATCATCTGTTACAGGTCTGATCACCATCATTGTTCTACATTTATAATTTGCTGATTATTAATTATTAGTGTTACAGTTATATGAGCAGAAAGTGCCCCTTTCTCTCTCTATCTCTCTCTCTCTCTCCCTCCCTTCGTGCTCTGCTTTTGAATTTCATCCCAAGCAGTTGGAACTACATTTCCCTCAAAATATTATGACTTAAATCTCATGATATTATGACTTTATTCTCGAAAGTGAACTGTTTTTTAGTTTTTTTTTAAGAGTGGCCGTAAAACACAGTCATACATTCTCCCTCTTGCTTAAATAATTTTTTCTTGCAATGACTCTCTCGCATTTCTTTTGCGTTCATCTCATTCTTGATTTTTTTTTTTTTGGCTTGCTCTCTTTTTCTTGATTTCTTGGTTTCTTCCATTCTTGCTTGCATACTTTCTTCTGCATTCTTTCTCTTCTTTCTATTTTTATTTATTTATTTTTCCACATTCTCCCTTCCATACTTGCATTTTCTCGGATCTGATTTTTCCCATTCCCTTAATCTCAGTCTCCCTGGCACACATCGTTCAGCAATCTCTTGCACATGTGCATTTCTTGCGTGTGCACTTGCTGTTGCATTCTTACTCTCATATTTACTTGTAGTGTTAACAGTCCCAGGAATATTTCGATTTCTAGGTCTTGGTTAAGATGAAACACTGTAGCATGTTTTGCCAGGAGGCTAATTGCTCTCGTAAATGTGACACCAACACGCTTATTTAATGAACCTCTGTGCGTGCGCTCATCAGACCTTTTAAGTGATTAGTGAGTGATTGCCAGAGAAGTGGGGAGAGAAGTGTTTTATCTTGCGGAGGTGAAGGAGGACGAATGCTGTTAAATTATGGATGGTCTCCTCCCTCATCTCGGCGATGCCCTCTCTCTCTCTCTCTCTCTCTCTGCATCTCTCCCTCCATCTGTTTATCCTCCCTGCCTGTTTGTGTCACACAGAGAGGTGTCTCATCCGCTCCCGTTTCAGAGCGAGAAGCTATGCAGGGCGCTCAGATGTAAGATGATGTGACAAACGCACACTATACACACCCTCAGCTCGCCTCTTTATTGAGGGTTGGAGCTGTCTCTTTGTAAAATGCCCTGATATTCAGAAAGCCTTTTTTTCTGATGTTTGGGTGATCTGCAAAGTTCATTGGGTCTAGTGGTGTTTAAGGCTTGGTTTGAGAAATCAGATTTGTAAGTTTGAATAATCTGATATCTAAACACGTGTATATACCAGAGATCTAATAAATTAGCTTGTTTTTGACTAAATCAAGCTGCAATGATAAAAAAAAACAATTATTGTAACCCCTTTAGATTAAAATGCAACAGAATTATAAATGGTAATTGGTAGGATGTGCTACTTCTACAGTTACAACATTAGTTCTGTAAAATCTCTTTTCATATCCAAATAAAATCATGTGTTGAAATGAAACGTCTCTAAATTAATCGATAATGAATTGAAAAAACAAATTTAATTGGAACCGTCTGCATAGCAGTCAGATTAATTCTGTGTTAATACCAAGCCCTAGTAGCATTGTAGGATCATCTTATTTTTCTTTGGATTCAGATTTCTTCGGATTCTTCTCATTATTTAGATTCTTCTTTGGATTCAAACAGTAAAAAACACAATTCTTATTTTATGAAGTTTCATAACTTGGAATAGACAATCTAAACTAATAACTTTTTTTCACTACTAGTGCCTATCAAAAAATTAGAAAAGTAACTTTATTTCAGTAATTCAGTTCAAGATATGAAACAGATGTATAGATGTATTATACACAGAGTGGTCTATTTTAATTGTTTATGTCTCAGAAAAAAATGTAATGTTATGTAAGACCAATTGGTACTTTTGGCATTGTGGGCAGTGTGCCAAGTCCTGCTGAAAAATGAAATCTGCATCTCCATAAAAGTTGTCAGCAGAGGGAAGCATGCAGTGCTGTAGAAATTTTGTGGAAAACACTGCACTGACTTAATTCGATAAAGTGGACCAACACCAGCAGATGACATGTCTCTCCAAACCATCACTGATCATCAGTACATTTCACATTTCATTTGGAAATCAAGGGAACAGTGTCTGGAGGAAGAGTGGAGAGACACACAGTTCAAGCTGCTTGAGGTCTAGGTGTGAAGTTTCTACAATCAGTGATGGTTTGGCGAGACATGTCATCTGCTGGTGTTGATCCACTGTGTTATGTAAAGTCTAAAGTCAGAGTTTTCCTGGAAAATCTTACAGCACTTCATGCTTCCCTCTGCTGACAACAATGAAGATATGGATTTCGTTTTCTAGCAGGACTTGACACACTGCCCAAACTTCCAACAATACCAATTGGTCTTATATAATATTCTAATTTTCTGAAACACTGATTTTTGTTTTTTTGTTGTCTGTTGTCCATAGTCATCAACAATAAAGAAATAAACCCCTAAAATAGATCACTCTGTGTGTAATACATCTATATAATATGAGTTTCACATTTTGAACTTTTTCAATGATATTACTTTTTTTTTTTTTAGATGCACTGGAAAAAAATGCATGGAGTCAGTGACTTTCACCAGGTGGAACCCACATTTAGTTCATAGGTCCTGTTGCCAGTTTATCACATCATTCTCAGTCTTGTTTTCTTCAGTCTTGAAGTCAATGTGCTTTTAAAGGGCTCTTGGGTTATGCTGTAAAGGAACCACTTTTCATATCCTGCAGAGAACCATGTTTTGTAATAGCGGTTTGCGAGTAACACATCTATACATTGGTATCAAATGCTCAAGTGCTCTTCACATACACAGTGTAACATCTCTACAACCCACTTGTTAAGTTAGTTGTCTTTTTATGGAACAAAATTAGCTTTTTCTATAGCTTCTATTCTATTGCTTAAAACCCTTTCAGACTTTTTTTTTTTATTATTATTTTTTTTTATTTAGGGTTTATTTTTTGTGTGTGCGCCATTTGAATTGGGCACTGGTTCAGTGATACACCCCCCACCCCACCCCTCTCTAATGATCAGGTCTTGACTGGTTCATCTGAATGTGTCTCTCTACCTCTACAGTGTCCAACCCCTCCTTCCCGGTCATCGAACTCCACAATTTCAGAACAAGTCTGATCAGTGGGTTTCTGGGGTAAGTGTGTAATATGTGTGAATGTGTGTGCACATTTGTGTGAGTTTCTGCCCACAGCCAGGTGCCCATTCACCCTTTATTTACTTCATGTATATGGATACAGTCTTTCTGGAACTTGTGGAGTAACTAGTATGTTGGAACCCCCTTTCCTTGTCCCAAAAAACATACTTTTTTTTACCTGTTGAACCTCAGCATTATTATATAGTTACTAATCTTAATGCAGAAGATCTATCTTGCTCTATCTTGTGGAGTTCCACAGGGCTCTATTTTAGAGCCAGTAATATTGATGTTATTTATGGCAGTAACATAGCTATGGGCTTAAACACAGGGTCTTGTGGGTTAATGTAGGTTTAAGTCATAGCACCTGGCTATATGGCGGGCTGTAATAATTTGCTTAAGTGCTCCTTGTTAGCAAGACTAAAGGAAGGAGCATCCAAAAGTTCAGCATGTGCTTCTGCGGTACTGATCTCTGGCGGATGCTGCGCTGTATGGAGAGCATTTAGAAGCAAGGGGAGAATAGTGTGGGGTGGTTTTCTTTGGTGACAGTTGTCAGGCTGTTAATTGGGGTTGTCAGGAGGGTAGAGGGGGATGTCGGGGCCTGTCGCCGTGGCGACCGGCTCCTGTCATAGCCAAGGTCAGGGGATAATTTAATCATTAAAAGACAGTGGAGTGTTCTTCCCGCTTTCCAGCTTCCAGCCTGCGCTCATCAACTCGCACAAAAAAAATGGGAATCTTAATGGAAACACCAACACTTGAGGTCTCTGTGTTTAAATTTCTTAATGTGCAGAGGCTTTTGCAGGAGCTTATAATCTGTAATTTATCTATCACAGTTTAAGTGCTAAAAGCTTCAAGTATTAAATAGTTTTGAATGCAAATAAATTAAGAATTAATTGAGCTCTGGTTTTGCTTCTGAGCTACTGTATATTGCCATAGTGCATGATTAACCCCTTCAATTCTTCACTCTCAACTACAGTACTCATATCATCATAATTAGCATCACTTCCCAACACATTAGAACTATGTGGGACCCCACAAGATATGCTAAAGCAAATGGTTGCCAAACAACGTTCAGTAGTTTCTGATTTGAGATTAAAAAGTAAATAAGTAAATTTCATGATAACTTTTATAATGAATAGAACAGCTCAGATTTTTTCATGGTGTCCTAATAATTTACTCTAGTGGTTTCACATTCACAGTCTAGGATTCAAACAATGTAAATTGTAAAACCTTTTTTATTTTCTTCATATTTAAACATTTGGACGTTTTGATCTTTATTGTTCGAGCATTTTAAGATTAAGGTAATATATCTGAACCCATTAAAATCACAATCAGATTTCAGTCTGAGATGTATTTCTAAGCATACCAATATATTGAATATACTAATTTGATTCCAAGTGTAAATGCACATGTTTCAATATTATCAGGATATAATCCATATGTGCAGAGGTGGAAAGTAACTAATTACCTTTACTCACATTACTGTAATTGAGTAGATTTTATGAGTAATTTGTAATTTTTAAAGTAGGTAATTTTACTTTTATTCAAGTACATTTTGACACAAGTAATTTACTTTGCTACATTGGAAAATTCCCCATTACTGAGTAAAAAATGAAATGCTGGGGGAAAAAAACTAATTGAATAAAAACAAAAAAACAAAAAAAAAAGAGTTTTATTCTCCATTGTAGTGCAGCTGAACTTTTCCCAGCAGTGTTTAGCGGGAGAGACACTGTGTAAATCAGCTGTGTATCCCGGGGTTTGTGTGCGCAGCTCAGGGCAACCAGTATTCTGTCAAGATATGCTACCCATTGATATATGCTTCTTTACGGCACTGTGCATGCAGCGACCAACATTTTTTTTGTATGTTTTTCATAAAAATCCTGAAGTTTTTATTAGTAACATCTGCTTGGATGTTAAAAAAACATGTAAATAGCAAGTAAAGCATAGCAATGGCAAGTTAAAAGGTAATAATGTACTGCAAACCTATAAAAATATGGTTTATAGTCACCTATAAAACCATAACCTTTTAACAGTAAATAAAAAAAATGGATCATAGAAATCATTCCACTTGTTCCTGAAAATGTTTTATTTGGTTTGAACAAGTACTGTCTGAAAGGTCCAAATCATTTAATTTAATATTTATTTAATTTATGATTTGGGTACTTTTACTTGAGTAGAATTTTAGCAAAGTAAAGGTACTTTTACTTAATTACAATTTTTCAGTACTTTTTCCACCTCTGCATATGTGTTTATTACTCTGCACCCTCACACAGCCATTATTGTGAACATATCTGATCCTCTGCTGCCCCCTGCAGGTCCAGTGATGTGGAGAGCATGGCTAAGGTAAGCATTCTGAACTGTTTCTTATCACAGCAATTGTAAGTACGGTTTTGTGTTTTGCCTATATTAACTTTTTTTAAATTTAACTTACAAACCATTTAATATGACAAAATAGAAGTGATGGAGCTCTCTGTGACTGACCTGATTAATGTGGACTGTTTTTGTGTTTCAGATCACAGAACTTCTTTACAAAGACAGTCGATATGTGAAGGAAGGCACACAAAGTACAGGTATGCTCTATGACTCTGTGGTCTTGATCTGTTTCAGTTAGCTCCTCTTTGCATGTATTTTTATACTGCTGCTTTTAGCACAGTTTTTGCCAGGTTGCCTAATGTTAGGCTAACTATTATGGTATGGCTCATTGTTATACCGTATTTTTCACACAATAGGTGCACTTAAAATCTTTTAATGTTCCAAAAAATCATCAGTGCACCATTTTATCTGGTGTATGAATTTATGAATTTTACCAGTTTGTGAGGTTGAAAGAAGCAGTTTAGCCACTCTGCTAAAGTCCAGCATTATACAGCAGTTCCAAATTAGTTCTCCAGCAGCATTAGCATTATCTGCTAACCGCACTAAGCCCTAGCTCTTTGACCGTTCAGAGGTGAATATTATCGTTAGCCGCATTAGCCTCTAACCACAGCGCTAGCTTTTACGCTGTTCAGAAGTGAGTATACAGACTGTATCCTGCTTGTTTACCATGTTAAAACAAGCTACATGGGACGGAACGCTAACTAATATTGCCCTGGCTTACCAGAACACTCAGGGTTCCTCAGTGTAGCGCTGTCAAATGGCATTAGCCGCTAACCGCTAGCAGTTATGTTTGAAAACAGACGTTCATTGATGGTGCTCCTTCCGTTGTGAAAAATACGGTAGTCAATATTACAGGGTTGAAAAGCTACTGTAGAAATGTATACTATGAAACAGATAAATAGACAAATTATTATTGTTTTTATAGTGCAAGCTCTTCAAAATCTGAAGAAAAATGTCTTACTTACAACTCTTAATACTTTATGAATATGAACTTATTTTCTTTGCATTATTTGAGGTCTGAAAGCTCTGCATCTTTTTGTTTTCTGCAAATAAATGCTCTAAATGAAAATAGTTTTATTTGGGAGAAATGTTTCTGTAGTTTATAGAATAAAACAACAATGTTTATTTTATTCAAACATATACCTATAAATAGCAAAATCAGAGAAACTGATTTAGAAACTGAAGTGGTCTCTTAATTTTTCCCAGAGATGATTTCATTTATTGTAATTTTTGCTCTTTTTCCGCTCAGGACCGCGGCTGCTTTCAATTTAAAAGAAGAAAACATTTTACGGACAGCTGCTTTAAATAAATTAATATAAATAATAATTATGTTTAAAAGTTGTCTGGTGTTACTAGGGTTGTATCTCAAACTGTTAATTTAGTCTTACTTAATCTCATATAGCTTCAATGTCAAATATCTTGACTGACCGCCTACTTTTGGAATAAGAGGGAAGATCATGCTCCCATTCCCCTTTCCTATAAACGACTAATTAAATGAACAGTTGGGTGCATCCTAACATGAGTAAAAATTGGGATTGATTATTGTACAGTTCTGTATTAATGATTTATTATGCCTTTTTTTTGTCGACAACTGTGAGAGAAAGAAAGAAAGAAAAAATGCTTTTGTCTGTATGTCCAGGGCTTGCTGATGGAGTCTGTCCTGACAGCCTCAGTTTGTGTTAAGTGTGTGTGGTTGATGCAGCCTGAGCTATCGCTGTGTGTTTTTTGTGAGACTGTGTGTGAGATGACTGTCTAACTGCTGACTCGGTGCTGTGTGTGTATGTATGTGGGTCTGGGGGGATCGGGGGGGGTCTCCGTGTCTGGGCTGGCCTCAGTGCTTGTGTGTGAGCAGGTGGGAGAGATGGAGATGGTCTCTCTGTCTCTTTCCATCGGCCCACGCCGTGCAAGTCTGTGTGTGAGGCTGTCAGCTGCCCGACACACATTAACACGCGCTTCAGTCAAGCCAGTAGCAGAGCTGCCTCAGTCAGCAATCCTCACACACACACACACACACACACACATATAAACAAGGCCTTTTAGTCTTTTATTTCTTTAATAAACATTGACTTTAGCATTTGTTTGTTAACCGTATGGATGGATGTGTATGAATGTGTTGGGCTTCATTAGAATTTATCTGTGTGGGTTAAATGTCAATGGAGTGGGTGTTTCTCTTCTGTTTTACTACAGACAACGTGGCCTACTTTCTCTACAACCTGTTTAAGGCAATGGATGAGGAAAAGACGTCTGAAAAGAAGCTGATCAAATACATTGAAGAGCTGAAGGAAAGGGTATGTACAAACGCTAGACCTGCATAGTGTGGACACATTAGGATTTTATTCTACGTACAAAAAACTTTAATATGTTGCCATATTGGAGATTTTTCAAAATAAATAATTATATTTAATTACACCTTGCCATATAATAAAGTATTAAAGAACAGTGTGACATACGTAATGGTCTTATTTCATTGTTTTTTCATTCATTTTAAAATATCTAGTTGTGGTTTCTAGTATGAATAAATGCCTTATGCTCCGGTGTTTCTGTATAGCCCTGCTTTAGATCACTGAATTAGTGGTCTCTGAAGAAAGACAGGTTTTCGTTCTTGCTCATGAATATTCACACATGCAAATAATTCGTCTCTGATTGTCTAACAGCACTGCAGCAGAGAACGCCTACCTAACTTTCTCCCCATTCAGTTTTACAGCTCTAAAACTCAAAGGACGAAATGTTTTTAGAGCTACATCCTTAGTTATAAAGATATAGCACTGAGTGCTAGATACAGTTAACCCTTAAACATCACTTTATGTCAGACTCTTTGCGTCACTCGACCGAAAGAAATGTTATCAATGCCGCTGTGCGAGTGGAGGATCTGATTCAAACCTATAGTTATTTGCACAAGATAACTAACGCTAACTAACTGGTGTAATTCTGTGCGTGGTCCTGAGCCGAGTTGGGCGAGACCATAAACTCATGGGTTGACGGACACAGTCCTTGATTTACTTGTTTTTCTGAGTATTTTAGCTTTTACTGCAGGCAATGACGCTTGAACAGTTTCATGTGCAGCATGCATATATAACTCAGAGAGACCTACTGTATTTCAGGAACAAGAAAAAGTGTATTTTAGCAGAAGACCTTTTAAAGGGGCAGTTTCCTGGAGGCCTAGTCTTAGACTCAAGGCTATTTTAAGGCATTTGGAGGCTCAAAGTAAAGTGGACTAGGCTATTGCCATGTCATTAAACACGATAAACAGTGAATCTGGAACAAATCTGCATTTTTAGTATCCTGTTAACTAGGGGTGTGACCAGACACTAATATCACGAGACGAGACACGATATTGGGTTCACGAGAACGAGACGAGACAAGATTTAAAAATAAAATTTCAAAGAAAACGAAAAATGAAAAATGGCTTGAAAACTAGAGTTTTATGTGACAATCATATAATGCATACTTAACAGACTGGTTTCTCTCACACATTTATTCTATAAGAAATAGGAATTAGAATAAGAATAAAAAATAAAAATAAAACTTAAATAGTGCAAAGAATAAGTGCAAACCACACCAGTCATATTACGCCTATGGTTTGTGTTTTTTTTTCTCATAAATCTCTTGTAATTTAACTATGAATAACTATAACCAGTCATATTAAGACTATGTTTGAAGTGCAAACAGAGACAGAACAATTTTTTTTAAAAACTTTTAACTGTACTGCGGAGCTCACATACTGTTTTTGTTTTTTTGTTTCTTTTCTGGATCCCTGACGGATAACTCTGCTTCATGATTGCCGAATTTTCATATTTTGCCGTCTGCAGGAATTATAAATCTAGCTAGTCCTTGATAACAGTGCTTTAGAGATAGCCAAGTAGTGCTGGGCGATATAACGATATCGATTTGTTTCGCGATAATTTTTCCCTCGATGACGATGATAAGCCTGTGCAATAGTATTCGATAAACATTCATTTCCATTTCCGTCTAAGTGGCGCGGCAAACAACGAAAACACAACGTGTAATCAATCCAGAAGACGCTGGAGCAAATTAATAAATAGTTAAGAAAATTGTAATAGTTATTCTCATGCATGCAACAAAAAGCCCTAAAGAATAGTGGAGTATGGCCCGACACACGCAAACAACCATAGTGTTTGTACTTTGGGAATAAACGGCCGCACTGTTCAGCACGTTTTAAATAAATTTTAAGTAAATTTTAAGCACTAAATGTAATTAATTCAATTTATATTAGGACCTCGGGGCAGGTGCTGCAAAAATGTGTATGTGGGGCGCGGATTAAAGGAAGAGGTTTTTTTGCGGAGCGGTAACAGGACAAAAACACCTTAAGAATGATGTCTAAATGACTTTCCTCTAATCTAATATAATTTAACATGGTTTAAGGATATAAAATAATTTCTAAACAAACGAACTTTTTAATATTGAGCTTATGGCCCAAGTGCAAAAACACAAAATCATTTATCATTTAGATTATCTGCCTGAACGCGAGCCCGAACCCGAGCTTGAACGCCAGCCTGACTCAGGCGCTGCATGAACTCGGGCCGGTCGAGAACACCGCTTTCCTCTCAGATTAGGCGGAAGAAAATGGTCTTTTTTTTAATGTAACAAATCACACTGTGATTTTTGTGATATTTCCCCAATTACAGCTCAGCTGCGCGTTTAAAGCTCAACGCATGAATTAATCGGTGCGCTGCGCGCCGCGCGTGCTCGCGGGGGATTTGACGCGTCTGTCAAGCAAGTTAATGGACCGTTTTGGGGGCAGAGATTAAGAAGTACAGCAGGTACATCTCAGATTTGTAGTTTAATGCTCTACTAAATTACTGGCTTTAAAACTGGCTCATGATATGGTCGGTTCTGGCTGGATTTTTTCCTGCCTACAGGCTGCATTTGACGGAAAGCAGCTCCTCAGTCAGACAACAGTGTCAGCATACAAATCGTGTGCGTTTCCTACAGGACAAACCATTTAAAAGTGCAGATAAACTCATTAAAAAATCACACAGTGTCTGTCTGGCTTAAAATACTTTTAATAAGGTACAGCTTTTAAATTAATAAATCAACATTCATTAAAAATCCGTGAGAAGTTCTGTATGCTAAATGACAAGCTAAGCTAATAAGCTAATAACATTTAATAATAACAGAAAAATATATATGAATTTGGAAAATAACCAACTAAAGTGAGCTCAAAATACAATAATAAATATAATCTAACGAATTTCAAAATATAAATTAGAAATATTGAACTTCAATATTAAATTCAACTTCAACTACAAAAAACGCAAGGACCGATAGAACATAACGAACAGAAAAAAATAAATTTGAAATTGGAAAAAAAGTTCAAAATGCTAAAAGAAATAAAACCTAACGAATTTCAGAATATAAAATCTAAATATTGCACTGCAGCAGTACAAAAGCCTAAGTGCTTAAACAAACAAACCAAAAAACAGCCTATCACAAATCATTTTTTGAGCCCGACCCAGCTGAGGAAAAGGTGGGAAATCTTTTTTTTTCCGGCTGGGTCTTGGAAAACTTTGTGGTGAATTAAAGGGGCCGAGTTGCAATTTTTGTTTTACTTTAATCAGTTTTTAATCCGTCTTTTTAAAAACAAATATTCCAATATTGGCTGCCAATCAGTGCCCAATATTCTGAGCTCAAAAAACGCTATTCGGGCCAGCCCTACTAATCTAATATAATTTAACTTGGTTTAAGAATATAAAATAATTTCTAAACAAACGAAATATTTAATATTGAGCTTATAGCCCAAGTTTTTTTTTCAGTCATGGAAAATTGGAAAAAATTGGAAAAAAGCCCGAGTTCATGCAGCGCCTGAGTCAGGCTGACGTTCAAGCTCGGGTTCTGGCTCGCGTTCATGATTAATTTGTTTTTTTTAAAAACTAATATTGGAATATTCGCTACCAATTACTGCCAAATATCCGGAGCTCAAAAAATGCTATTCGGGCCAGCCCTAATAATTATGGAGATACAGAAAAAAATATTGTGATAAAACTTCCATCACTCCCTTATTCTCTCACTAATAAAAACAAACCTTTAAGTGTGACACAAAGTGATTTGATTTATATCGTGATACATATCGATATCGACTGATATGGAAAACTATATCGTGATAAGATTTTTTCCCATATCGCCCAGCTCTATAGCCAAGCACTCAAACTCTGATGAAAACAGCAAAACAACAATAATCAGGCCATAATTTAATTGTGCATTTAAATGGCCTTTTAAAATGTAAAAAAAGAGTGTTATTCTGGGATTCTGAGTCTGGGTAACTGATTGGTTTGCTTGCCCTGTTGCAACGGGCCTGCTTGAAACTTTTGGTTTTTAGATTTAATGGGAATCCAATACTAAGCTTAATCCCTCTCTGGGGAAACTTCCCCAAAGACTGTAGAATCAGTCCTGGCCCCTATGTTTAAATGAATGAAAAATGTGTATTTACTTCTGTCTTATCTCATCTTATCTCTGTAAATATATACAGTCAGTCCAGAAACATCTGTCTATGATTACGCAGTAGTGGTGCGATGGTTAGAACACTGGGCTATTGATAATATGGTGTAGGTTTGACGTCCAGGTTTTCTGAGCTGCTGCTGTCGGGCCATGATTCTGAATGGAAATCCAGAAAATGTGTTTATCAACACAAAAGCAACCACAAAATGAAGCATTTGAAACAAGTGTTCCTTTCTCTTGCCCTAAAGCCTTTAAAAACATTTGGAATAATTTAGAAATTAATCAAAACTGACAATCAGAACCTTTAATCGACATAGTTTGGTCCATGATTTATTTAATTTGAATACTATCTCTGATGTGCGTGTTCACATGCTGACACTTGTATTGTCACGTGGCTGTGGCCCATCCTGTATTTGACATGGCTTAGCAACTCAAGCGGCATGTACTAAAGAACAATGCTATCTTTGTCTACAAAAAATATATATATTTTTTTACTTTTTTAATATAAAACATCTTTTATAATTGTTTTTTGTATATATTTTTTTTTTATGACGCAGTTTGAAGAACTGACTTAAGTACCGCCGTAAAAATGACCCTAGTGTGTCGGCACGGCGTTAAAAACCTACTCAATCAATCAATCAATCATATCTTTGTCTACTGCCCTATTCAGATGGAATTAGTTTCTCAGGGGGGTCTAGGGGAATTTTCTATTTTATAGGGGCTCCTCTGTTATTTTATTCCATCCGGAACGATGTATGTGTTTTTCTCAGACGTCCTCTAAGTTACCTACTGTTTTTCGCTGAACTCAGTGGTCCTCCGGTAATTTTAGACCCGTCCGGACGCACATATCTGAATTTAGTCTCCTCGCATTTAATAAAATAGTTTTTAAAAAAATTGTCACTGCTACGAACCGTAATTATACTTTTGGCATGCGTTTCCACAGAGATCTAAACACAACAGAGAGTGGAAATGGAGGAGCTACTGAACGCGATGTCATGACCAAGAAAGCCAAAAAAAAAACTGTTCTTCCTGTTTTTTTAATTGCAGTCCAGATGCAAGAGTTTTATCACTGAGTAGAAGTGTGAAATATTTTTACAGATATCCCCCTGAGAAACTAATCCTGTCCGGATATACATTTACATTCATATTTACATTTAAAGCATTTAGCAGACGCCCTTATTGTTTACTTCAAAGTGATACTGATTTGAGATTTTAACTACTCAAGCAACTAGTTTGTGCTTGGCTGACGTCTGCAGTGATTTGATTGTAGAGCTTAATTCTGTCCTAATAAGAGTTATTAATTGGTAGCATTGACATTTTTTCCCTAATGTGAGCAAAATGAGGCACATTATTTAGTTTTGTTGGGTTTTTTATGTTGTTTTTTCCTCCCCCATAATCCTTTTAAAGTTGGTACAGTCTGGTACCAACCAATGTTCTACCTTGATTTGATATAAATACATTTTTTATTTTTATACATTGTGTTCCTACAGGACATCACCATTCCTGAGAACATTTACAAAGGCATCACGAAAATACTGAGGACTTACAATATGTCTGATCTGAATGAGGTACTGCTTAATAGTGTTTAAATTGAACTACCTTCTGGCTTAAATGTGAAGGTGAGACTGTGGTTTATTTTGCTCATTGTTTGTTTTGTTCTTCGTGCAGCACGTTTATGCCCTGGTTGACAAACGAGCGGTAACAGCGGCCCCCGACACCACCACACCCCTCCTGAACGTAAGTGTGCTTTTGTTCTTGATTGTCATCAAGACGGCATATTATCTGTTAATGCCAACAAGGTGCTTAAATTTCATTTTTTATTACAGTTGGAATTATGAGAGTATGAGTAGAGTCTTAATCACATCTCTTGTTTTTTTAGGATTTGACTGAAAATGTGTTGGACTTGGAAAAGAAGCTTAAGGAGTTTAAATTCCAGGGGAGGCCAGCAAACACAGTTTTCAAACAGCTCATTAAAGTCCTCTGTGATAAAGAGGTGAGGGGCTCTCTTGTTTACTTGCACAATTTGCAATGTTGAGGTGTTTTGTGGTATTTTGATTGCAGGACATCATGCGAAACCCAGCATTGTGTCTTTCTCTTCAGAACCTGTCCCATGCTCTGGATCTGAAGACCAGAAATGAGGATTTGATGACCATTGGTTGCTACGCCTTTCTTATAAAACTGTGCATCAAACTGGATAATCTTGATCTGGCAATGAAGCTGAAAAAAGAGGTGTAAGTTGACCCAACCATAAACGCGTTGTAAACCTTTAAGTACACTCACGTGTTGTTTTTTATTTTTTTATTTTAGCGTAGCTTCAAAAAGATTGAAAGTGTAGTTTTTGAATGAATTCTCCATTAACCACTGCAGTTGAGCATCATTCTGTAGTCCTTATATGCCCATATTAGGGATTCTGTGTCTAAGCTGCGTTTATCTATAGCCAGAATGAATGGGCTTTTCAAAAACCTTTCTCTATCAGCTTCTGTGGTAATATAAATATGTTTAGAACACTATGCATTTGATTCTTTGTACATGTTCCTCCCAAACAGCACTGGATCCTATGAATTATGAGTTTGTTTAAGAGTCGTTATAGGAATAATGCTAGCTTTAAGCTAATGCTACAGCACACTGAACTAATGTCACAGCACAGTGGCTCAGAGCACAAGCGGACTCGATTTGGCGCAACACCAGCAAACTCTGGTCGTATTTTTACAGCATATTACACCCAGCAGATCCAACTAATGAACACAAAAACAAAAACTAGCAGCACAGTGTTCCTCCATAACCAGGTTTTAAACGCTGTAGGACACTTTACCAGTGTATCTGAGACAAGTACTTATAGCGTGTTTAAGTAGAGGTGGCTGTTCTAAACTGAAGTGACATTAAGTGCTGTTCTGGTCAAGACCTACTCAACCAGCCTGTTTACTTCCCAACCTCTCTGGATTTTACAGCGGTTAGTAATGTGGCTAAGAGTGCAGTGGTTCGTTTATCTTATGAAGATTCTGATTAAGTTTATTATGCACTGATATAAATGAAAAGTTTGTTGTTTCTGGCTTGTTGTTTTAGTACATTAAGCCAAGTTTTACCTTATACCGTATTTTTGGCACTATAAGGCACCCTGTATTATAAGGGGCACTATCAATAAATCAATCTATTTTCTGGTCTATTTTCAGACATACAGCTCACTGGATTATAATGCGCATTTTAAATAAATAAATTCCCAAATTTCCTTCGGGATAAATAAAGTATCTATCTCTCTATCTCTCTCTCTCTCTCTCTCTTATCTAACACTAGGAACTAGTAGTAGGAACAGGGGTGTCACCATGTTTTCCTTCAGTAATTCTTCAAAAGAAAACATTTCAGATGAGTCAAACAAGTCAAACCATGCTGGATAATAATCTACACAGATTTCTCTCCTGAAAACTGTTTATTTGGGTGAGCAAAGCGCTACCATTTATTTACAGTAAGCTTAGGTTTACAGATTTTCAGTTAAGCTGGAGCATTAGCATTAACCACTAGAGGTTTTAGTGTTTTCCTGCTGTAACACACCCAGCTTGCCTCAGCGAGGGCTTGTTAGATGATATGTTGGATCAGGTGTGCTGTAATTAATATAAACCAGTGACTGTATGTAAACACTAAAACCCACAGGGCAGCTCTGCTCCAGAACCAGAATTGAGAACCACTGAGCAGCTAAAGCTCACTTCCTCTTCTTATCTGTCTTTCACAAGCTCTAACACTAACACAGACTACACTGCTCAACATCACCAGTCTGAAAGTGTGTTTCACCTCTGTGAATAGGAATAATAATCTAAATTGTGACACGAACAAACGCCCACAGCCGGTGTCATCTCTCTGCCGGCTTGCTTGCGTTCTGAGCCGCTGTGCCGTTATCGTGCGCTGAAGCATTAGCTAAAAGCTTGCATTATTCTAATTACGGCTGTTAAAGCTCCACTAGGTAGGATTGAGATTTTGTGCTCGTGGGCTCCCCCTACAGTTGTAGAGTGTAATAAATGTTTCAGGACGATTAGTTTCTGTTTCTCGTTTTCTGGCTTTCACAGACACATTCGGTCTCTTTCCAGCTTCTGCCAGAGTGTCTGTATGTTAGTTTGTAATTAATGAACCAGTAGTCCTTGTAGAACTGTTAGAACTAAAGGTCTGAAAGCAGGTCGCGGTTCTCGCGAGCGTTGGTTGCGGCCGCCTCGGAAAACTTAGTCTGGTTTGAGCTCAGAGGAGCTCCGGCACAGACACGAGAGCACCGCTATTCCTCCTATTACACCTCAATGCAGCGCTGCAGTGAGTTTCAAGCCGTAATTTTACTAAAAAAATCAAGGAAATCCTACCTAGTGCTGCTTTAAACGATCTCACAATTCAGAAGATCCAGAAATGTTCAGGAGTGAAATGTACACAGAATAAAACGTATTTGTATCTGAACATATTTTTATTCACCACAGAATGTGATGGAGGCGGGTTTGTGAAAAGCCTATTAATTCTGGCCATGTAGAAATTTAGCTTAGACACAGAACACCAAATATGGGCATAAACAACATGACACCGACTACAAAATGATGACACGACTGCAGTGGTCTATTTGAACACATGTTAAATCTTTAACATCAGCATTTAGTTTTTTGCTTTTACTGTGTTTTAATTAAAGTCAAAATAAGTCAGAAAATAATGTATGAAACGATGAAAGGCAGTCTTTAAGTGTATAAGAGACATGAAAATTATCTGTTAACCCAGCAAACGCATTTTAAAATAATGTAATGCCATACATAAAAACAACGCTTCTAGTTTTCGAACGCATAAAAAAAAAATTGCACTGTAAAGCGCACTTAAAATCCTTACATTTTCCCAAAAATCATTGAGTAACACTCAAGGAGAAACTAGACGTTCATTAATAGTGCGCCTTAATCTGGTGAATAATCTCGCTTTATAGTGTGAATAATACGGTAAGTGGGAGGACCAGATTAATACCAAACAATATTGTGCTTTGTTGATATTTCTGCTGGAATGTGGTTGATTTAATATTTAAAAAGATTGATTTTGTAATTGCCTTTTCTTTGAAAGTAAAGTTAAAAAAGTGGCTAAATTAATGTGAAACCTGCAAAAAAAAGTGTTCGCTGTTAGGCCTTTGGCTTAATGTTTACTTTTCCAGTTTTGGCCAAAACACTTTAAATTCAGTGCATCCCTGTACAATGTTTATTAATTATTGGCTGGAACCAAGCATGTCCATTCACTGTCCACTATATTAGATACTTCAACCTAGCAGCTCCTCCTGGGTGATGTAAACTCTGTGACAGAAGCTCTGAATGCTCTTCACTTTTCAAAACCTAAAAGGTTTTAAAATCTCTCATTCTGGATATTTTTGGTCATTAATCTGTGTCATAAAGACATGTAACTATTTTTTTAGGAAAGACTTTATCATTTTATCAGGAATTACATCATTACATTGATGATCAACTGTCTTATGCATTCTTATGTGTATTTGTGTTTTGACCTCTTTGCAGAAACCTTAAGTGCTTTGAGGCCAATCTGGATGACAACATTTATATGAACTTGGTCTCCATGCTGTCCAAAAATAACAGGCTGGATGGTGAGTCAGCTAATTTAAGACTTGAGTCAATTATGCTTGTGTGTGACCTGCCATCAGATTCTCAATATCTTAACATTTACTGTGACACAAAGCTTTCATATCTTAACAAGTTCCTCTTATTTAAATCTCAGTCATTTAGTTAGTTTTAGTTGGTTTGCACTGCTGTTTATCACTAAAGTGAGTGGATCACCACAGCCAGATCCATTAGATACAATTAGAAATCAGCTGTTCCACTGTCTTTAAATCATTTTGCAAGTTAAATAATTGCCAGCGTGGGCAGGTCAGGCCTTTTCTAACAAGATTATCCCAAAATTACATACATCATACATCGTACATACATCAATCCTAAAATGTCATCACAGTACCTACAGATAGCTTCAACAGACAATGTCAAACTTCATGCATCTGCTATTAGAAAGAGGTTGCACAATTTGGTTTAAAAACAACCAAAATAAAATAAACGTGCAAGATCTAGGGTCGCCAGGAGTGGCATAAAGTTATCCAAAAGCAGTGTGTAAGATTGGTGGAGGAGAACATGCCAAGATGCATGAAAACTGAATAAAAAACGGGTTATTCCACCAAATAATGATTTCTGAAAACTGTATGAGTATGAACTTGCATTATTTGCATTATTTGAGGTCTGAAAGCTCTGCATCTTTTTTATTCTTTATAAATAAATAAATGCTCTTAATGACAATATTTTTATTTGGAATTTGGGAGAAAGATTGTCTGTTGTTTTATTCTGTAAACTACAGATGAAACTACACTATGTTCAAAATCAGAGAAACTGATTCAGAAACTAAAGTGGTCTCTTAATTTTTTTTCCAGAGCTGTAGATGTTTCTAAAAAAAACAAAACAAAAAAAAAACATTTTTGGCTGTCTGAATTATTTTTTTCACATGCATATATTATGTACATGATATAACAGCAGATGTGCCATGAGAAATGCACAGTCTGCTGTTGAATTTACTGATTAAACTTTTGACCAATAAAATGTTTTCCAACCTAGGGCAGGGTAGTAATAAATCCTACCGTTTGTCAAAAACTGCAGCGTCATCACTATGGTGAGGATCTGTGATTAATTGTGGACAATAAATAATAATCTCTTCTTAAAAGTTTCTTCTGTAACTCGTTTAATGTGTTATTTCCAAATTTTCAGTCATAGACCAGCATTCTGGAGTATAATCCAGTGTCTGTCAGTGTGTTACTCTACATGATATGAACGCATGGGCCTGTTGATTCTCTTAATGAGTCGACTTAACTCAAAACATCTGAACACCAAACGCAAATTCTTTTTTTTTTTTCACTGGTGAACCTAGTTTTTAACCATTTCTTTGTAGTTTATCTTCAGTAGAGGGGGGAAATAATCGAAAATCTATCTTTATTTTTGGTGAAAAAATCAAAAAAAATTTTAGACCATAATTGCCTAGCGCTATTCCCACCAGATGTAAACTGAATCAGGGTTCACTTCAAAGTCCCACGTTCTTTGCCAACACGTATTTCAGTTCACATTTTTTCCCTTTTTCCCCTTTAATACTAATGCCAGATTTTTTTAAGTATCTGTTTTAATAGAGAAATTTGTTTGGGCAGATTTTAGCTCTTATTCTATTACACATGATTTTTAAAGAACCACCAGTGGCTTAATTAGTCTGGCAGATTTCAAAACTTCCCGTACGCGAGAGTGTACGAGACGCAGCCCTAACCGCACGTCTCTCTGGACGGCCGCGTTAATCAGCCATTATCTGAATTCTACGGTGGATTTCTCGTCGCTCGTGTAAGACACAATTACAATAAGAGTGTTTCCTCTTTGCTTTTGTGCGCACGGTGATGGCGAAAATATACACTGGCGCTCCTTCTTTCACCATGCGTGTCACTCGCGGCCCCCCTCCCGTCGGACTCCTCCTGTCACAGAGCGGGGGAAAATTACAGGACCTGCGCCACTTTTAACGGAATTACCGAAATCCGTCCTGATACTAATGGCATATCATGGCGGGGAAAGTGCTTGAGCGTTTCACACACACACATTTGCATGTGAATTCAGGCGAAGGCGTGTAATGAGGGGAAGTGCGCGAGCGCGCGTGTACATGTCCGTCAGCCTGATCGAGCGGCCATTAGCCCACCAGTGCGCGGCGGCAGCTTGTCTTCCGCATTAACACACCTCAGTGCCCTGCTGCTGCCCACATCACTGCAGCAGCCAGCGCTGCTTAAAGATCATGACTCGTGGCAGCAGCCGCACACCGGCTGCCCTGACTTTTAACAACTCAGGCTTTTCCTTTCTTCTTTCTGCACGTATTCCCCTGTCCCATGTTTTAGTATGAAGTTCATAGAGGGATATTGTTGCTGGGTAGGCTCTGGAAATGGCATGAACAGGATTAATGGCGTGTATGATATTTGTTTACTTCTCTGTGTATGCGTGTATGATATCTGCCAGTGTTCTGAGAGACCACGCACAAGCGGCGATCCTTTCGGCCCAATTTAGCAGCAGCAGCAGCAGTCGATTGGCCGTGATTAGCGGTGCTGTCTTGGCTGTAGAAGCCAGAGCTGTCTTGTCTTCCTGAACTTTCTAGCCTTCATCTTGGTGCAACCAACCCCATTGCATGGTCAGTAATAAGGTGGCAGGGTCATATTTCCCTTAATTTGTAGAGAATGGGCCTTAACCTCAAGCACACTCTCAAAAAAAGTGCCCTTTTTTTAAAGGAGCCGTATGTGTGATTAGTGCAGAGCCTTTTACATTGTTGTCTTTAAGGTTCTTCACAAGTACATCTTTTCTATTTAGAAGGTTCTTCATGGAGTCAAAATAATGCTTCTTCTCACACCTCTGTTCCTTTTTTCTTACCTTGCACAGAATTGTCACAGGAGCTTCTGAGTTCTATAGTGATAAATAGTGAGCTTTGGGGTAAATGACCTACTACAGTCATGCACTGTGTTCTAAAGACATGGAGAAGTTAGTTTAGTATTACTGTGTTGTAATTAAATGCAATTAAAGTTACCTGATTAGTTTAATAGTTACAGTTTGACCATTTCTGTTTTGGCTGGTTTAAAATGTTTATTTCTCGTCGTTTTATGTTATTACATATCTTCTTGTGCAATCAGATTTTAATAGATTGTCTGTTCTATTTTTTAAAATGCTGGAAAATAATGAATAGACTTTTGTAAGTTTTATGTGTTTATTCGTTTAGCTAGTTTTTTCTTCTGAATAAAATTTCTAAGCTTGAATTTCTGTAATTTTCACACTATTCACTGAGCCTTATGATCTGGTTGTAATTAGCAGTAAAACCACTTCACTGAAGTGCAGCGTTATACAGGAGATTCAGTGAAGTTTCTCTTTAGCATGTAGACTGGAGCAGTATAAGCAATTGCCGCAAACTGTGCTAAATGTTAGCTCTTTTAAGGTTCAGAGGTGAGCATAACGGATTATATTCTGTGCGCTTACCTTGTTAACACAAGCCACAGGCTGAACCACTAGCTAATATCACCTTATAGTTAGTATACAAAAAAAAAGGAAGTTTCTATGACAGTTTAGTTTTAAGCAGGACAGTGACAATTTGGTATTTCTTGCTCTTCAATCCCATCTTGAGTCAACAAGAAAAACAAATCATTGAATTTGTGCTTTAGGCTACTTCTCGGACACCCTTTTCTGGACAAGCTGATAGTTGGAGAACTGCCGCTGAAAGTGAAATTAGTGTCACTGTTGCTAAAGTTACAAAATCTGACAGGATTATGACACGGGTTATGCAGCAGTGTGCAGTTCTTGCAAGAGTGGAGATTCCAGCCTTCTTCAATGAAAACCCTATTATCTACATGGTTTTAAGAAATCTTAAATTAAAGGTTGTGTTTGTGAATCTATGTAAGGTGCCCAATCGTGCTAAAAAGGTTAATGTTTAATTTACCAAATCTGTGCATACAGATATTGATTCTACATTCATGGTGTCTGGTTATGTACATCTCTGGAAAAGATTAAGAGACCACTTCTGAGTTTCTGAGTCAGTTTCTATGAACTTGTTTATTCATCTTATAAATTACAGACAACATTTCTCTTAAATTCCAAATAAAAATGTAAAACAACATTAAATAATGCAAAGAAAACAAGTTCATATTCATAACATTTTAAGAATTTAGAAATCAGTATTTGGTGAAATAACCCTGTTTTCATACATCTTGGCATGTTCTGCTCCACCAGTCTTACACACTGCTTTTGGATAACTTTATGCCACTTTTGGTGCAACACATCAAACAGTTCAGTTTGGTTTGATGGCTTGTGATCATCCATCTACCTCCTGATTATATTTCAGTGGTTTTCAATTTGGTAAAATCAAGGGAAGTCATCCTTTTTAAGTGGTCTCTTATTTTTTTTCCCCAGAGCTGTACATGTTCTTTAAAAAAGTCCAGTACAAATACCGCTGTACTGCCCAGTGTTTAGAATATGTAAATATGTGCATTGAAAGAAATAGTACTCAAATGCACAGTATAATATGTATATATATATGTATACAGATGATGGGTCCTCAAACCTGGAGGGCCTCTTTGTGTCATCATCATAGGGCCTCTGTGTGTTGCAGTATACCCCTTGTCTCTTTAACAGCTGTTCTTTGGAGCTGCCGGAAAGCCCTAAGCTACTGGGAATGCTGTGTGCTTTGCTGTTCGGCGCTGCAGTGACAGCCTTTTGGCGAATGAAAAGATTGTTAGTTCTTGTCCCTGATGGGTATCGCTGTCGCCGTGCCCTCCGGCGAGCCACTTAACCTCAATCGGCCAAGTTCATATCCAGCTGTTAACCCATGCCACGCTGCTTTCTTTAAACAAGAACTCTGAATCAAACTGATGGCTTGTCCCGCGCCGGGGCGACCGCTGGGATTCTGATACAACACACTCCTCTCCTGCAGATCCCTGATGGCAGAAACATCGGTGTTGAGTGAACGGAGTGTAATCTTACTTAAAGCAGCCTCTCGAACACACAGCATGACCCCCGTGTTAAACCCGGTCTCCTGCCTTTTGGCCCCCCCACCTTTTGCCCTGTCAAATTTCCCTCAGCACAGAGAGCTGGGGCACATTTGCATAACAACAGGACAAATAGCAGAGGGAAGTGAAGTGACAGTCTGAAATTTGGACGGCAGTGCAGGCTGGCGTTTGTGTGCATGTTCGTGTGTATCAGCATTTGGCGCAGCTTATTGCACGTTTTATACACCACCTTAACAAATATGTCTCATTTATATTAAGGTTATATTACTTATCTCTAGAGGATTTAATTATTCTTGGCCGCAAAACCAAAGCTAAATGGATCCTACATCTTTACATTTTCTAGAGGATGAACCAATCAATCTTTTTTTAGTTCTGATTCCCATTCTAAAACTTTTTGAATTTAGTTCATTCTAATCAGATATCATTGCCACTTTTTTTGTATTTGTGTCCTTAAGCCTTCCTTCTTCATAAAACTAGAGAAGATAAAGAATTTGGCTTTCTTTAAGTTAAGTTTCTTCAAGTTAAAGTGGCAGTCCGCATTATTTTGTTTCTAAACTAAGAAGCATAAGCATTTCAGAGTGGAGAAGAGATAAAGTATTGTGTTAAATGGTACCTGTGTGCTGGAACAACCATTCCTGCTAAGCCTAATATATATTCAAAAAACTAGGGAGTTCTTCTGGCCACGTCACCTGTCTTTACGTATTACATCACGCGATTGGCGGCTGATGCTAATGCTACTCCAGCCCCGGTGCCTGAGAACTAAACAGAAACTCCTGAATAACACTGCAACACTTGTACCTGATTTCACCTCATACATATGACGCACTGAATTAAAAGGTGCACTGTCAATTTTTGTATGTAAGGATTTTAGGTGCGCTGTATAGTGAGAAAATACGGTAAATCAGGGTGCTATATTAAAATTAGGGGTGCTATATCATATTGTACGCGATAATATCACCAACATTTTTGAATATTGTGAACGATATTTTACCCTGAATTATCGTGCCATTTCACCCACCCCTAATTATCACATCAGGGTACTACTTTTTTGCTGTTTTTAGCAAAAGAAAAAATCACACTGTTCTCATTTCCCATTATATATCTACTACATACTACATATTATATCTGTCCAGTATCATTCATTTTACTTTATTCCTGGATATATGGAGATATTTGGAGTGCATTATTATTAGTATCATGACTTTCTGGATCATTAACTTTTGTTTCAAATCTGATAAAATTCTAGAAATAATTTTTTAATTCAGTGTTTTGTCCTATTGCCAAGAGTATCAATACTGCAAAAATACCATGAAATATTGTGATATTATTTTACGGCCAAATCGCCCACCCCTAATATACATACGTTGGACAAAACCGGTCATAAACGCTTAGCTTATGCAGGTTAAATTCCCTTGGTCAACACTGCATTCAATCTTATGAAATATGAAGTCGAGCTTTGGAATGTTACAGCACCTGCCTTTCTGGACTCATTTGCACTAAAAATGAAGAGAAACGGCTCCAGAGAATGCACTACAGATTGGAGTCTCTACACATGTTTCTGTTTTCTCTCTTCAGTCCAGGCTTGAGATGATTAGTATCGCCGGTGCAAACAGGCCCTATCGGTATCAGCCCATTAGCGAGCCTCTAAACAGTGCGTAAACACATCTTAATTATCTGGCGTAGTGACAAAGCAGCTGTTGAGTTTGTTCGGTGTGGAGGGAGGGAGGGAGGGAGGGAGGGAGGGATGGGTGTTAGGGTGCTGGAGAACGGCAGACCCCCGGCCCCTGCCAGATGGGAGCGCTGCCCGGTAAAAAGCTTCCATTACGGCGGGCGATCGGCGGCACGCCTGCGACCGCGGCCCACCAGGTTCACGCCGGGCGCTCGCCGCACACCTATAATTTACCGGGATGCTTTCGCAGGGAGCTGCGAAAAAAAAGGAAAGCAGCCCGCCATTGTAGGGGCCCGGTAATTGTAGTCTCGTTTAGAAATGCAAGTAGCAATTAGCAGCGAATTGGCATTATACACCAGCATTTGCATTCCCGCTGGGTGTAAAATGTTGTTTTAATAGCGGTTTGTTTTCCCCACATGAAATTATCTAAGGGGCCTTTTATCACCTCCTCCCCTCTCACGCTGGCTCCAGCATGCATCAGGGGATGGCCCTGCTTCCAGCCTCGGATTTAATCCCGCTGTGTGAGGAATAGGTAGGCAGCGGTAAAACGTATGGGGAGCAGGGCAGCTTCTTGTGTCCTAAGGTGTGGGGTTCCTTCAGCCTTCCTTCTTCATTAACCTGAAGAAGATGAAGATGAGCCGGATTGGTAGACAGTTTGTTTTGTAAGATTTTCTATGAGTCTTGTATTCATAATGCACTATGAATGCATTCATAATTCATTATATGGCTTATGTATAACCTTATTATACCTTATTATATCCAAAAAAATACATATTAGGACAAACATTATTGCAGAGTACAGTGTGCAAGCAAGTATGCAACTTTATAAAGACTTCATTAAGCCTTATAATGTCTGTTCAGTAGAACATTGTACATACTAATGTTACAATGCATTATTATACATGGTTGGTACTTTTAGTACTATAAGTTTTAATGCATTATAGCTGCTTTGATTTCTCAAATTGTAGTACTTGTATAAAACATACATAACATGTCTTTACTGGCTTTTAATGAAGTGTGCTTTAGTAATGCTATTACTTTTAAAGGAATGTTAATTATAATGTAAAAATGTACAAGTACTAAGGCACATGTAGAAAGTCTTTATAAAGTCACGTGTGCTTTGTAATATTGTGTATATCACTAGTATACATATATTTTATGTAAAGTGACACTTTTTGAGTAAAGTTAGAGTTTTACAAGTCTATGACAGTCATAATAAGTTTTATATAAAGCACATAATGCATTATAAATACATTCATAATGTATCATGAATACAGGGTTCATAGCAAAGGTTACTATTGGTTCTTTTAAAAAATAAAGTAATAATTTTGAAATTGTTTTTGATGGTTGCTTGCAACTCTGCCTGAGTATACAACGCCATAACTGAACACAGTATCCTTTCTCTCTTTCTTTCTATTCATTCAGAGGCCGAAGACCTCCTGAAGGAGATAAAGGAGAAGAATGTGCAGTTGAGAAGCATTAAATCGTTGTTCCACACTCTCAACGAACACGGCCTTAAGGGAGACACCACCACCGTCCAACGCCTACAAGACGCCATGTTCACCCTGGGCCTGGTCAACCCCTCCAGCAACCTCTGTTCACCCCTCATCATTTCATACCTGGAACGGTAAGACCTTTTTTTTTTTTTATTATTTTATTTATTTTTTTTTCCCCCAGTGGATTCCAGTGTGGTGCAGAAGATCAGCTGGACCTCTGTCCTGGAGCACCTGATCATCTTGTGCCTGTGGATGGCTATCGTTGCCTTCTGGCTTAAATGCTCTATGCAAATTAAATTGAAGGGATTGGGGAAAAAAAAAAAAAAAAAAAAAAGACGCTGCTTCTCCGGGCTTGGCCCCTCAGCCCCGCCCTCCAGCCTCCATTGAGGTCTATTTGCGAGAGACGCTTTTAAGTAGATCAGCTCATTTGCATGTTAATTATGCACCCTGTGCTAATTGCTGGATTTGCTGGGGACGTGCAGAGCGGTGCATAAGTGCCTCCCCCCCCAAACGCAACCCTCCCTGCTGGGGAATACAGGGGTGTACATGGTGTTGGAGTCAATGTGTGTATACACACACAGGCGTGCACGCGGGCTTGCTCGGTGCCCCTTCCAAGACTGTTTGTTTTCCTGTCACTCGAGTGGCGCAAACACACACCGGCGCGGCGCAAGCTTTAATTGCTGCCTCGCGCGCGATAAGCTTTCTAATTTAGCTCAGGTTCATTAGTGAGAAGAAATGAGGGGAACGGGGCATCTCTCCACAGAGAGGCAGATAAGCATGCGTGCCCGCACTCACACACACACACACACACACACACACACACACACACATACTTTTATACAGGGTGACTGGCAGCAATCCTTGCCCAGAACTTTAAGAGGAAAAGCTAAGCATGAGATAGTAATACACTGCTGACTTGTGACTCCAACCACAGTAGAGCTAGAGATGTACTAGCTGTTTTTGAACAAAGCAGGCTTATGTGCTACGTGTAATACTGGAGGTTACCACTAGAGGCCTCATACTAGTAGCTAGCTGTCCATTCTTAACTCTTTGATGCGCAACATAACATGGCTCAAAAATTACCAGCATTTATTTGCCAGGTTATTTCATGTTTTATTATTATTTCTTTGTTCTATTGTTTGAAATCCAATTTATTTTATTATTGAGCATTTTATTTTTAATATTACTGATCAATCTATATTTCATTTTTTCTTTAATACTAACTTTCTTTTTATATTACTACGTTTCATTTACACACTTCAGTCAAAAATAACCCATTTATCCAGGTGTGATAATAAAAATAAACTACCGTATTTTTTGCACTATGAGGTGCATTTAAAATCTTTTAATTTTCCCCAAAATAAGTCAGTGTGCCTTATAATCCTGTGCGCCTTCTGTATAAATTTTACCAGTCAGGTTGTAAAGAGCAGTAAAGCCACTCCTCGGTGAGCAGTATTAGCATTAGCTGCTAATTGTGCCAAGCACCATCTCTCGCCATTCTGAGTTGAGTATATCAGACTGTAGTCTGCGAGTTTACCGTGTTAAAACAAGCTACATGGGGTGAAACTCTAGCTTATATTGCCCTGGCTTACCAGAACACTCATGGTTCTTCAGTGTAGTGCTTTCGGGCAGCATAAGCCGCTAGCCGCTGCTAGCCATAGTGGAAATCTGGAACTTTAAGCTTACTGTACATGAACTGAAGCATTTTTCTCACCCAAATAAAAGGTTTTTTTAGGAAAGAAATCTGTGTAGATTAACGTCCAGCTCAGTTTTGTTTGCTTAATTTAGCTTAGCTTTGCAGGTGTCGCTTAATGCACCTTATAATCCAGTGCACCTTATGTGTAAAAATAGACCAGAAAAAAGACTTTCATCAATAGTGCACCTTATAATTCGGTGTGCCGTATAGTAGAAAAAAAGCAATAACTTAATCATTTATAATAATAATTATAATTATAAAATAATTAACTTAATTAATAATTTAATAAATAATTATAATTTATTTCAAGTAGTTACATTAGTAGTGAGTGGGGCTAAACACCTTAGTATTTCCAAAGTTTGTCATTTTTGTCTCTCACACACACACATGCATGTACACACAGTTTTACAGGGTAGTGTAATGGGTGGAGCCAAATGCAGTTACCATGCAGAGAGAGTTTGAACGAAGCATCTTTAATATAATGGTTAAAAAGTTACAAAAAATTATTTTTAGCTAGCTAGCTGTTGACCTTTTTAGTTAGCTAAATCTGCTGTAGTAATGTATCTAACTATTTTAAATTATAACGGCTTTACAGTACATTAGTAGGCTATTTAGCAATGTAGTTAGCTTATTTCTAAAACACTAAAATAATAACAGCAGTTTTCTCTTTTCTTTTTTTCTTTGTTTTCTTTAACCCCCTAACAGGCCAGGATTTTATTTTTTATTTTTTTATTTTTTTTTCCTCCAATTTTCTGCCTGACATTACACCCCTAAATCCAGAGTATATCTATTCAATTATTACATAAAAAGCTTTCATGTTTGATAAGCATAATTAAAAGGCGTAATTGTAATAGAAAATATATATATATAAAAAAAATTATCACTAATAAAATCATAAAATTGGCTCCTTCCTAAAGTTCATTATAAAATCAATATTTTCCTGAAGACAAAACAAACGGTTAATTTCCTCCAAACCTTTAGTTATGTTTGTCTTGTTTTTACATCTATTTTCAAACCTGCAGAATTTGAGTTGAGTCCTGTTACTGATCTGGAATTATTAAGTGTAATAGAGAGAAAACAGGCAGCTTCTCAAAGTGTCCTGTAGGAGAGGATTTTGTTTCACCTACACCTGTAGCCTGTACACCGGACAAGGCATTTTAAGGGGTTAAAGCATTCTATTTTGTATTTGTTTTGCTATTTTCTGTGAAGCTTCAAGGGTATCTTTTACCAATTAATTTGTCAGAAATATATATGCAATCATGCATGTTCAAACACATTGCTTACAGCATGACAGTACGCCCATGCCTAACCTGCTGTTCCTGCTATTGCTGCTGTATTCCCTAATCAGTATCATCTTATGGCAGTGACTTCATAAAGCAGATGTCATTGTTCAGTGAACTGTCCCATCTGTCTCTTTGCTTCTTTCTTTTGTCTTTTCAACTTGCTCTGTCAGTCTCTTCTGTCTCCTATTCTCTCTCATCCCTAAACTTTTCCACCCTTCCTCACTCCCCGCCTCATTTTTTTTTTCTTTTTAATTTCCCCATCATCTCTCTCTCTCTCTCTCTCTCTCTCTCTCTCTCTCTCTCTCTCTCTTTCCCACTTCTCTCTCATCCTGTCTCGGTCTCTGTCTCTTTCTCAGTCTCTCTCTCTCTCTCTCTCTCTCTCTCTCTGTCGTCCCCCTCTCCCATCCCCACTTCGGAAAGCCGAGCCGCGTGGACGGGGGACAAAGCCGCGTGTGTCAGTATCTCGTCAGAGTGTCAGCTATAATGACTTAATGAACAGTTCTCTATGGGATTAACTCTGACAGCCGTCACCACGTCGCCACCACGACCACGGCCGCCGCTCCTGATCCGTCCTCCACCCAGTCCACCCCCAACACCCCCCCTACCGACCACCCCCCCCCTCCAAACCCCCCCATCCTCAACCATACTCCCCTAATGAGCTGAACAAAGGAACATGGCAGGAACTTTTCTTTTGTGGAAGGGGGCTGGGAGGGACATATTAACGGTAACAACAGAAAGGGAGGAGAACAGGGCTGTCAGCTGAGCAGGAAGAGAGGGAAGAAGAGTGTGGTTCAAACCCACCCCCCCATCCCCCTTCATGCCTAAATTTATGTAAAAGTAAAAAAAAAAATAATAATAATCATACGCTTGCACCCAATTGACAAAAATCATGTCTAAACCATGCAGATCCTCATAAGCTTGGTAGCAAAGTGTCACCCAGGACAGCTGAAAAGCAGGATACAGGTTTGCTTTGGCTTTGGCTTCTATCTCGTGAAGCGAAAGGAGAGCCGCAGCCGCGCCGCACAAGCGCGAAACTCAATCACGGATCACAAATCGCAAAGTCGTCCCTCGCGCGCTCTTTCTTTTAGACACCCATTTAGTGGGCTTCCTTTTTGAGAACATGTAGAATGGATGATAACATGGGTGCCAGTCTGCAGAACAAAAGAGGAGGTGGGCGAAAGAAGAGAACGAGAGGAAGAGAGAGGGAGCGAGCGAGTGAGGGGAGGGGAGAGGAGCAGAGGGAGGAGAAGGAGGAGGATGAAACAAGCTTTCTTGTCTAATTCTTCAGGTTCTTTGCGCAAAGCACTCACTCACGTTTCCTTTTTTTATTCTCCTGCAACTTAATTGGCTGGAAAGTGCTTGACATGCAAAGTTGGTGACATTAACGGGTACATGTTGCAGGAAGGCTGAACGCCACTGACAGCTAAATTGTATCCAGGGAAATTATGAAGCCTTCAACATGGTTAAGCCTTTTTTCTCTCTCTTTTTCCTGGGGGAGCGTGGTCGCTAGCAAGGGTCGTTATCAATTCTGATGGGGATAATTGCGGTTTGAGGGGCTTCGTATCGTATTGATAGTTCTGAAGATTTTTTTTTTTTTCCAAGTTCCCCATCTTCCGTCTTGGGTTGAAATGAAGGGATTTAAGAATTAAATGCGTTTTATTTATTTATTTATTTATTTATTAATATAACACTTACTGGTATGATTAATTATAAGGAAAATATGGCATAAAATGTTTACCTATTTAGAAATTCTTCTGAACATATTTTTTGAGCAAGTTGGTAAATCTGAAGTAGGCTTTGTGTTTGCATAGTTAAAGTATTATTTATATATAATATATATATTGTAATACAGTTTATCAGCCCTTAATACACTGTGTTATGAAGTTTGCAGATGGTCAGTGTAATTATCTAAGCACTATTTATTACTAATTATTTGACCTGCTACGAAAAGTATATTGTTTTTAAAGATAACATTTGTTAATTACATAACATGATAACGTTGGGCATCTGCTGATATTCGCTTATACTATATGCGCTTACACTAAATGTAATCTAAGCGGTCTTTCAGAACTTCTAATCCAGTACGGAACTGGTCATGGGTGTATGTTTGTTTATTTATTTATTTATTTATTTATTTATTTTTAAATATTATTATTATTATTATAGTTATAAAGAAGTCGCCCCTACTGAACAGGGCAATTTTCGCGTTCAAATGATCTGCAGATCAGGAGTACCCTTAATGCTTTTTTTTTTTTTTTTTTTTTTTTCTAGGTTATTATAGTTATTCTAGTTAAACTTTTTTTTTATTTTTATTTTTTATTGGGTTTACTGTATTATTGGTTCATTACAATGACTTCACATTGTAATGGCACATTATGTTTTTTAATCCCATATAATTAGTTTTTAAAACATTGTTCTGGCAGGGTAATACATTTCAAATAAAACGATTGACCATGTAGGTTGGAACAGACTGGCTGAGGTCTTCTGTTTGATACATGAAAACATCGAGTAGCCCAGCTAGGCTGTGCTTTAAACTCAACAAAGGAGGTCGGAGACGCTTGGTCTTGAAGAAGAGTGCAGTAATAAAATGATATTTTGGTGTGTTTACAGTTGAGTTTACCTATATAATGTTTTTTTGACTTCAGATCTAGGGCTATAAGCAATTAATCAGAAATATAATCTAAACAGTCATTCAGAGTCTCTGATTAATGCAATCTTGTTCATTCTTGTAAATTATTTATTTATTTATTTATTTTTATTCTGTTAATATGTCCCACAGTCTGAGTGTCCATGTACTGTCCTCTTAAACATTTTACTAGTGCAGGTTTTTTACTATAAGTAGTGAAGTGTAGTTTAGTATAGTGTAGTCACGTGACTTTGCATCTGCAGCAGGGATGGAACTCAAACCCTAAGCCAACTGAGCAACTCGTGTAGCTTGTCCCAAAGAAATATGCCATGTCAGTGGTTAATTAATTAATCGATTTAACATGCATAATCTCAATCAAGTTTTCAAAAGGTTTTTTTTTTCTTCAGCAAATCCATTGTTCAAGTTGTTTTCTAAAACTTTTGTTCACTGTTTTTTGTTAATGAACCTTAACATGCCCCCCTCTCTCTCGCTCTCTCTCTCTCTCTCTCTCTCTCTCTCTCTCTCTCCCTCGTGTGTGTGTTTCAATTGGCTCTTGACTTCCGCTTGATGAATAATATTGGCGCTCTTCATTTCAATTAAGCGCGATTGCCTAAGAGGTGTCGTCACGGGCCAGGCTCAATCACAGCTCTTGTTTTGTCCGCCCCCCTCCCCAAAGAACCACCCCCCCTTCCCATTTAACTCCCCCTGAGCAAGGTCACCCCTGTCCGAGCCACATTTCCCCCCTGCCCCTGCTGTATAATCTCAAGGGTTGCAAACACCGCAGAAATTATACCTGTTAAAACCTCACTGGTTCGCTTTCGCGCCCCGGCTGCCCCCTCCCTGCCGGCGCCCTATCTGCTTTGACCTCGGCGTGATTGGCACGGTAATTTCCCAATCACTTGATGGCTGCCACTGCAGTCACAATAGAGCGATTGGAGTGGTGTTTTTCTCGTCTGCTCCCTCACTTTATTCCTCTGTCAGCCCTCTGTCAGGCGAGCAGTGAGCTCTTTGTTAGGTACGGAGAGGGAGCGAGGGAAACGGAGCACGGCGAGCAGATCTAATTTTGTTGCCTTATTCTGTCAAACAGCCCAGTCGGGGGTGAGGGGCGAGAGGTGGTCCGTAGTGAGGGGAAGGTGGGATCCGGGAGAGATGAGAGGGGCTGCTCACCTTAAGGCCACGAACAGAGAACATTTTTACATGTTCTATTCATGAATAACACATCCGCTCTCCTACACTCGTTGTTTTTAATAGAGTGGAGTGCCCAGTAGTAACAGTTCAAAAGTCAGCAGTTGCTTGTTTTCCTCAACCAATGGGGAACACTGTAAACTGCAGCAGCTTAACATGATGTTGGAACAAAAATGATCGGTTTGCTTGTTTGTTTGCGTAGTGCTTCTGTTGTTAGGGTGCATAGCATCTCCATAGTGCATTAATCTTATTAGGGATGCACCAAATATAAGTCAACAAAAATTGGGTAGTAAGAAAAATAGGTGTGTAACAAGCATTTAAAAAAATGTGACTATGTGCATTGTGGGAAAATATGATTACATGTGCTGTTTATGAAATGTTATGTTTGGATAGTGCAGGCCAAAAAAACATTGGGCGTAAGCAAAGGGAAGAAGGCATGTCAGTCATTTTTGACTGAAGCCAATAATACAGGGTCTTTTTTCCACTGCTTTGAGAGGTGCAGGGGGTCTGCACAAGTTTAAGGTCTCCAGGCTTTGACTCTCGTGGGCCGGGAAAGACTACATATCCTCCACCTAACCCTCACAAGCCAAAAGAATCAACAGATTTCCAATAATGTAGTGGCGTTTTTTTTTTTATTAAATGCATCCAAATTAAAGTAAAAAGTCACCAGAGAAATACTTTAGTAAGACAAAAAAAACTATTTAATTTGTGTAATAAATTATGTCAACTTATTCAATGACACCTTCACTCTAGAGTGCCTAAATAAACGAGTGATAAATTGAGAAACAGCACATTAATTTGTTTACATTTAGATGAGTACTCTGAGGATTTATACAAGGTGAATTTATCATAGTTCATACACTTAAAAAAGAAAAAGTGTCCTTATTTTTGTCATTTACTTTTTTTTTTTTAATGTTGTGAGAAAATTGAATGAGTGTCCATGTACTGTCCTCTTAGAAACATTTTACTAGTGCACGTTTTCTACTATTAGTAGTGTAGTATAGTGTCAAGCGACTCAACGTGTCAAACGTGTTCAGTGTCCAACATTTGATCAGATGTACCAATTTCTTCTGTTTCAGTTTTGGCCAAAACGTGCTCAGCATCTTTAATGACTAATAGGTGATATGGCGAAAGCCATATATAAATATGACTTTTTTTTACGATAAATAATTCTTATTGCAATATTTTTACATAATGTCATAATGTGATGCACTTCGTTCCAGTTACACAGAACTTTTTGAAGCCCATGTGGAATGTGTCTGAGTTGTATTTATTGAATGCACAGAAAACAAACAGGAACAGACTGCCAGAAATCTTCTGTTTACTACATAGAGTAGCCTGCGCTGTAAACTCAATGAAGGCAATCTGAGACGCAGTCAGTAGTTAAATAAAGATATAATTTAATCTGAAATTGTGCATTTGTGTGTGTGTTTGTGTTGTCAGTGAGGACTTAACTGGAGCACTGGATGCTGTGATTGAGTGCAACAAGCTGTACCAACAGCTGCCTCGACTCCATCAGGTCATCTGTGCCCTGATTAATAAAGGAGACACTGAGTTACTTCAGAAAGGTAAGACCCTGACACTGAGACGAGAGTGTATGTATCACTTAGGAGTCTGTGCCTTGAGTTATATAGCATGTGCTGTGTGGGTATGTGTGTGTGTGTATATATATATATATATATATATATATATATATATATATATATATATATATATATATATATATATATAAGAGACAAAGAGAGACTCTGCAGACTCTGAATTTTTCGCACTATAAGATGCACCGGATTATGAGGGGCATTTTAAGCGGTGCTTTTTAGGAACAGGGGTGTCGCCATGTTTTTATTCTTATTCAGCAGGTCTCCCCACAGGGGGCCGAAATATATTGCATCCACATAGATTTCTCTCCTGATTTTTCTCCTGAAAACTGTTTATTTGGGTGAGTAAATCGCTTCTGTTTATTCACAGCAAGCCTAGAGCCTGGAGCATTAGTATTAGCGGCTAACCGCTAATAGCCCCTTACTGCCGCCCAACACTATGAGGAACACTGAGTGTTCCTGTTAATCAGGGCGATATTAGCTAGCGGTTCATCCCACGTAGCTAGTTTTAACACGATAAACGTGCAGGCTACAGGCTATTAATTCTCACCTATGGACGGCCATAAGGCTAGCACAGTTAGCACTCATGCTAATGCTGCTTCACCAGTGCTAGCAGGGGTTAGAAGAAGACTACAGGCCGATAATACTCACCTTTTGAACGGCCAAATGGCTAGCGCTTAGTGGGCAATGCTAATACTGGTGGAGAACTAAACCTTAACCTCCTGTATAACAGGCTTCCTACAACACGGCCGGTAGAATTCAAACATAAGGCGCACCGTATTACATGGCGCACTGATGATTTTTGGGAAAATAAAAGCTTTACCCTTCAGGTTGTAAGAAGCAGTAAAGTCGCTCTGTTGAACTACAGAGTTGACACTTGGGGTTCCTCAGTGTAGCACTGTAAATAAAGGGAAGCACTTAATTC
The DNA here is from genome assembly GCF_023375975.1 of Astyanax mexicanus. Taxonomy (NCBI): domain Eukaryota; kingdom Metazoa; phylum Chordata; class Actinopteri; order Characiformes; family Acestrorhamphidae; genus Astyanax; species Astyanax mexicanus. The sequence continues at coordinate 22,406,368 of NC_064414.1, forward strand.
ACCCCGAAAAAAAAAAGTTATCTGCTGAATCAGGAGGGTACGATGGTGACACCCTTGTTCCTTACTATTCGTTGCTTAAAATGTGCCCTATAATAATAATAATAATAATAATAATAATAATAATAATAATAATATAATGCAGTACTAAGAAATCTACCACTACAGCCAGCCAAAGTGTCCCAAAAATGGATAGGATTTTTGCTTTTCCGGAGTTAAAAAAACAACTCCAAACTATTTTGGAGTTATAAATAAAAAAAATTCACCCTGCCTTGCCATGAGCACACTAGTACACCTGTGTTCAACCTTACTTACAAGATAGCACCTCCCAATTTATCCATACAGGTGTGGGCGTTCCCAGAGTGTCCCCTGAAGCAAAAAATCTTCTTGATCACGATTTACTTACTGCTATAGTCTGACTTTTGGCATGTCTGTGTATTATAAACATGGTTCTTTATGGGCCACGAAAGTGAGAAGCATTTGAAGAATCTTGGTTTTTAAGAGTGTAGTGTGTATAGCCGGCTTCCGAACGTTTAAAAGAGCAGATTATTTCAGCCTGGTGGAGTGATCTGCCTGCCCAAGTCGAGCACTGCATTGAGATGCAATCACTGTCAGCCTCTCAGTGTGAGCAGGATGATGCACAGTGCTGGACACGCTGAAATGCTTTAAGACTTGCAGAGTGAATGAATGAATGAGTGAGTGAGTGAACACTGAACAGTGTGTGTGTGTGTGTGTATGCATGTGAATGCAAGCATGCAAGTGAAGTGATTCGAAATGGCCTGCTATCACCTTTCTGGATGTACAAACGTGAATTCTCACACCCACATACACACTGCTTACATGTGCACACAGTCTGCACAGGCAATGTGTTTTATTCAAATGAAAAGCCCCCTCCACACCCCACCAACCCCTTACTCACACATGCACTCACTCCTAGTCTTTCACACACAACAGCACACCTGGCTGCAGCCTGATTGAGTGTGATTGCATTGAGTGCTGCGCTGCTGAGGCTGCTCTTTTGAAGAAGTTTGCGCAGCCTGAGCCCGAGAGCGTGTCGGCTTAGCTCCAGTGAAAGAGAGTGGCAACAATAACCACTGCAGAAAAAGAGCTGGAAGAATTGATGTACTCATACGTGTGTGTGTGTGCGTGTGTTTCTGTCTCTGTGTGTGTGTCCCGAGCAGCCATGGACTTCGTGAGGAAGGAGCGCGGCGAGATGATGATGATGTACGAGCTTTTCTTCGGCTTCTTGTGGACGGGCCGCTACAAGGAGGCGCGCAAAATCGCTGAGGTGGGACTCGCGCCATTGTGTCCAAAGCACACAGCTATTTAAGAGGTTTAATTACAGCCACGCAGCCATTTCCACTTTTAAATTAGACTGGGCCTGGAGCTCCAAAGCGCCATTCATACCACACAGAAAGCAAGAGCAGGTGGAGGGAAGAGCGGCATGCGCGCGTGTGCGTGTGCGCTGTATAAGGAAGTGCTTGTAAAAGGGCCGACGTTTAACAGGCTGAGCTCAAGTGCACCTTACTGCGTTTCAGGTGTTAAGCTTTGTGTCTCAGGTGGGCATGAATGAGACGTACTCAGTCGTTCATTTACGTACATAAAAGACCCTATACACGTGGTCGGTGGAGAAAGAGAAAAAGAGAGAGAGAGAGAGAGAGAGAGAGAAAGAGAAGGCTCTTGCCCAGGCTCATATCTGTAGCCTGTATGACTTAAAGACGAGAGCGCTGCAAATGGACTTTTCTTGCTGGTGTGCTCATACTTAATCGCCTGGTGGGGATTGCTTCCCTCCATCCCCGTGTCACGTCCTGAGTCCTTCAGCTTCACAGCACTTCACTTGATAGAAGATGCCTGATGTGTTAGGAAGTGCTCCGTTTGTGAGGAATTTTGAGGTGCTGTCTTTCTACAGGCGGAGAGGGCTCGCGAGAGTTTCAGTCCGATGTGAAATAGTGCAGACGAAGACGTTTTATATGTTCAGTTATCTAAGAGTTCTGAACACAACACTGCTGGAGGTGCAGGTCTTTGGGATTGTGTGGGATTGGATCTACAGGTTAGAGCGAGTAAAGCAATGCAGCTTCCCATGATAGTTTTATATATATATATATATATATAAACATTGTTCTTTTATTCTATAAACTACGAACAACATTTCTCCCTAACTCCAAATAAAAATATTGTCATTTAGAGGATTTATTTGCAAATAAAAATAAATCAGAAAGCTGAAATAACAAAAAAAGATGCCAAGCTTTAAGACCTCAAATAATGCATAGAAATTAAGTTCATATCCATAAAGTTCAGAAATTATTATTTGGTAGAATAACCCTGGTTTTTAATCGCAGTTTTTTATGCGTCTTGGCATGTTCTCCCTCACAAGTCTTACACACTGCTTTTGGATAACTTTGTGACTCCTGGTGCAGAAGTTCAAGCAGTTCAGCTTGGTTTGATAGCTGTGATCATCCATTTTCCTTTTTCAATTTGGTAAAATAAAGAAAACACATCCTCAAGAAGTCTATTACTTTTTTCCAGAGCTGTATATTTGACAATTAAATTAAATATATTAAATTAAAACAATATGGAGAGCACAGAAAGCCCCAGTAAAGGCCATCTTAAAATTTAAACAGAGAAAGGCAACAAGTATTTTGTCAAAACAAACCAATTTTAAGGCTTTGTTACTATTCTACATTTCTATTCTATCTACTATTCTATAAAATAGCTATTTGTCCACTGCAATGCACCATAAGTACGCTTTGGGCACATGTTTCCACTGAGGTCTACATAAAAACACCTACTACTGAACATGTCACATGACCGAGAGCCTAAAAATTAGTCCTCCTCTTTTTTCTTTTTTTTTAAATTGCAGTCCGGACACAATAGTTTTATCACTGAGTAGAAGTGTGAAAAAAATTTCACAGACTTCCCCCTGAGAAACTCATCCCGTCTGGATAGGGCTTTAGGGAGCTCTCTTGAATTCAAATTAACACAATTCGGATGTAGTAAAAGACAAACTTTGCTGATTAAAAATTGTCCTAAAAATTTGCAGGAATTGTGGGACATCTCAAAAAATTCTTTTCAAATTTAATTTTTTTGTGAAACCCATTTAGTGAAGAATTGAGCATTGAGAACCTAAGGAGCCTCTGCAGAGTATTATTATCGTGTTCCCAATACAGAGCTTAATTCCTGAAGTGCTCGGAGAAGCTATACGCAATATAATGGCAATATGAGTTTTATTTTCATCTTTTTAAAGCCGTTCTCATACTGATGTATAAATGTCTGTCTATTTATGTGAGCTTTCTTATCCAAGCTCTTAGGCCTTTGTTCTGGCAAGAGACCAAAGTCTGCGTATTAAAAGCTCCATCAAGAAATAAAATATAAAATAATAAATCTATCCATCTATCCATCCAGGGCTTCGGGTGAAGAAGCTAAGATGTTGTCTGCTGTGCTAGAACACAGTTGTGAGGGATTTAGGTCGTGCCATTTGGCTTCTGTTTCAGGATACACCGCATCACGATAATTCCTCCTGCCTGGCTTATGGGTATTACTCCAACTGATAAGCTATCGATGGTCACTTAAGGGCGCTGAGTTCTCCAGCAGCTTTGCCTGTTTGATGGTGTAAGATTGAAGTGTCAATCTATTACAGCTTTATCGTATTGGTTTTGCCCTGAATATAAACGTAGCGCTGTTGGTTTATTTATATCTGATGGAGGAAGGTTGATGGGGCAATGAGTTTATGTACAACATGTGATTATGGTAACTCTGTGTATATACAGTGGCTTGCAAAAGTATTCATTGAACTCATTGAACTTTTTCATTTTGTCACCTTACAACCACCAACCCAAAGTAGCACATAATTGTGATGTTGAATGAAAATGATGTATGGTTTTTAATATTATTGTAGTCATATAAAAACTGAAAAGTGTGACTTGCTAAAGTATTCAGCCCTCTGTACGCTGAAACCCCTTAATAAAATCCTGTGCAATCAGTTGCCTTTAAACGTCATTTAATTAGTTTATAGAATCTTACTGTGTGTAATTTAGTCTTAGTATAAATATAAACACCTGTTCTGTGAAGGCTTCGGTTGTTTGTTAGAGAACACTAGTGAACAAACAGCATCAAGAAAACCAAAGAACTCAGCAGACAGGTCAAAGACCATGTTATGGAGAAGTTTAAAGCAGGGTTAGGTTATAAAAAAAAAAACATATTCCAAGCTTTCAGTATCCCATTAAGCACTGTTCTATTCATCATCTAAAAATGCAAAACGTTTTCTACTATATACAACTGCAAACCTAACAAGACAAGGCCGTCCACACAAACTGATACACAAAGCTAGTTGTGAAAAAGACTTGCAGCTGATGAATACTTTTATTTTATTTTAATACAATTTCGAAAAACATTTTTATTTTTATTCCGCTTCGCAATTATGTACTACTATAGCCCAATCTGGACAGGATTCAATTCTCAGGGGGACGTCTGAAAGAAAGAAAGAGGGAAATATATATATATAATACATTTTTTTTTTTTTTTTTTTTTTTTTTTTATATTTACACTTCTACTCAGTGATAAAACTTGCACCCGGACTGCAATTAAAAAAAAAAACAGGAGGACCAGTGAGTTTTTTTTGTAACGTGACATAACGTTCAGTAGCTCCTCCATTTCCACTCTATGTTGTGTTTACCTGGGTCTCCATGGGAATGCAAGCCAGAGTGTAACTTCAGTGCGTGGCAGTGAAATAGTAGCTGTTTTATTAACCATGAGAAGACAAAACTAAATCCCAACAGGACTAAAATTACCGGATGTGGTCTGAGAAAAAACACATTTGTGGTCATGATTAAAATTACATGTCTAAACCTAAAAATACTATTATGGATTGTATTTTAAAATGAAAAAATAAAACTGTTTTTGCTTCTCCACAACACCTAGAATGTGAAAAAACTAAAAGGAAAAAGTGAAAAGAAAAAAAAAAATTGGAAAAACTCTGGGAGGGCTTGTCTGTATCTCAGTGATTCCGGGGTTAGAGGTCCCTTTAAATCCATATTAAAGCGGCCCGTGCTAAAGACTCCACTAAGTGATGAGGGCACCTACAAGCATTCCTTTAAACAGCAAATTGATAAATGAGAGACGCTAAGGTCTTGAGGTCCTTGTGTAAAAAAGCGCCAGTTGATACCAAGCATAAAAATAAACTTGTTAAAAAATTTAATAAATAATAAAAGCAAACATTTCTCTTCTGCCAGTGTTTAGAGTCCTGGCTCCCTCTTACTCCAGAGGGAGTTTTCATCCCTGAACTTTTCCCACCCCTTAACCATCAACGCTCTTGACGCTTACATTAATGGAGGCTCATTTAGCAGAACCAGGAGTGGGCTCCTCGTAGGCGACCGCAGGGTCAAAAGCCCCTCTGGTTTGACCAGGCTAGGTCATTTAATGTAGGGCTACTCCTCAATCCTCCAGAGGCTAATTAAAAACAGTGATATCTAAGTAGCGTGGCCACACACACGCATCGGTTGTAGCTCAGATCGGGGCTGTAAGTGCAGCGCTGGAGTGCTCTGCAGGTTTTGTGTGTCTGTAATTGTGAGATTATTAATAATGGTGGGTAATTAAGTGAAACGAATGTAAACGATTTGATGTAATTTGGATGCTTGTGTAGCAGCACTAAAGGATAACGGTGGGTGGATAACTGCTCAGGAGAGGAGTGTGTGTGTGTGTGTGTGTGTGTGTGTGTGTGTGTGTGTGTGTGTGTGAGACCGGGGGTAAAAAGACACAAGTGAGAGATGCTTTGTATGGGGTTTGTTAGTCCAAGGTATGAATGAAATTAGAATACATATATAGTATTCCAAATGACTGACTGAGCTTCACAGATGAATGCAGTAAAAGAAATCATTTATTAAATATTGGCATTCAGTGCATTGTTTTTACAGAAAATGAGAAATGGCTGAAATATCCAAAAAATACAGAGCTTTTGGACCTCAAATAATGCAAAAAAAAAACTAAAAAAAAAACCAAGTTCATATTTTTAAAGTTTTAAGAGTTCAGAAATCATAACCGTGCTTTTAAATCACAGTTTTATGCATCTTGGCGTGTTCTCCTCCACCAGTTTTACACGCTGCTTTTGGATAACTTTGTCACTCCTGGTGCAGAAATTCAAGCAGTTCAGCTTGGTTTGATGGCTTGTGATCATCCATCTTCCTCTTGATTATATTTCGGAGAAATCAAAGAAATTCATCAGTTTTAGTGGTCTGTATGTTTTAATGGGGCAACCCTATAGAAAGGAATCTTTTATATATAAATCTAACACAACTTGTATAGCAGTTTAGATTAACTAGCTAGACACAGCTATTCATCTCTAAATAACTGGCAACATAAATGAGTGCACCTCACAATGAGGATGTCCAAGTTGTGCCCAGTTGTGGTGACGTCCCTCCCTGGTGTCATGTGACTTGGGGTGGGTGTAAATGGGGAGCCGGGCTGTTTAACTTGGTTAACGTGTTTTGGGTACAGTTCTATTATACTGGTTATTTGACATAGGAAGGGGCACCTCATGGCAAAGAACTCTGAGGATGTGAGAAATAGAATTGTTGCTCTCTTATTTCATACATTTTTCTGTTTATATAGTTCTTAATACAGAATTTTTTTTCAATGTACTAACTTTTTTTGTTTCTCTGTTTTTAAATATTGTTGGTTATTTTTAGAGTTAATTTGCCCGAAACATATATTTTGTTTTTCTTTTAATGTTTTTCGTTAATTTCTATATATTTTTTTCTTTTTATGAAAATAAAGATATTCTGAGTTAGAGTAAATTACAAATTATGTGACTCTAGATGGAAACTTTTACATTATGGGGCAGTTTGTCTAGCCAGAGATTAAGCCTAGGCTTGGACTTGCCCGTCAATCATTTTCAGGGAAATTTTCCAAAGGAAAAATATAGTCTTTGACTAGAAACCCTTTCTTGTTAACTGACCCTCTATGTAGTCTATAATTCAAAAAGTTTCTTCAGACAAGGGATTTGTGTGCATTTGTTATATTTAAAAAAGCAGAAAGTTGGGACATTCTATGTTCCACAGGGGAAAAAACAACTTTTGTTTCAGTGAAGGCTGTGTGCGTGTGTATATTAGACAGACTCCTGTTCAGAAGTGTGTTGGGTAAATTCAAGCTCAGTATGAATATTACTGGTCTAACCTATAATCTGATGTAGATGTTGTTCTGAGGATTGACTGGGCCAAGCTATGAGGATAGTGTGTGTGTTTGGCGTTTGTGCTTTCTCAAGATTAAAGGGGTCTCATAACTTTATTAGAATTTACTTTAGGAGAGTGCCAAATAGGCCTGGGAGGCAGGACCCAAAAAAAGATTGCGCAGATTGTAAAGGACGGTTTAAGATGGGTTTCTCAGCTCATATTCAATCCTAATCCAATCTCTGCCTTTTCTCTTTCATGTGTGCTAGTTTTGTTTATAGAGAGAGAGTGCGTTCACGGCAACATCCACACAAAATTTCTCACAATTGGTTTTAAAGTGACATAAAAAAAGTTAAAAAGCTGTTGTGTGGTGGGATGCACAGTATATACGACAATCCTGATCGCATCTGCAACTATTGGTACAGAATTTATTGACCTGCAGATTGAAAAGTTAATTAATTGGAACTTTGTTGTTAAAATGGTATCTAATACCTTACAAAGATTAATTGTTACTACATTAAAATAATCAGATATCATGCTGTAACCTGAGCATTTGATCTTGTATAACACTATGGGATGTTCATACATTACTGTTATGAAGTTATAAGCTATGTCCCCGAGCCGATCATGTGATTTGGAAATCTGAGCCCATCACATAAAATTTTGAAAAGAGAGGAATCGGGTGGAAAAGATCCGGATCACTTATTTATCAAAAATGTAATGTTGTTCAGTATAGACTCTGCTGCAGACGCACAGTGAGAAAGCTTGCGCTGATTAAGGCTCTCGGACACTCTCTCACATACACACTCGCTCGTGCACGCACACACACACAATTACCTCTTCTAAAAAAATAAAAAAGTGATTTATGCAGCTATACTAGTGTTAATTTCCTCCATTAAAGCTCTCACTTAAACTCAGTAACTCAGAAACTGAGTGAATTTTTTTTTTTTATAGGAAAACTAGATTACTCAAAATTAGGGCTGGGCGATATGGAAAAAAATCTTATTACGATATAGTTTTTCATATCAGCCGATATCGATATGTATCACGATATAAATCAAATCACTTTCTGTTACACTTAAAGGTTTCTATTTTTACTCAGAAGTGACAGAATAAGGGAGTTATGGACAAAATCACTAGCAGGCTCAGAGCCTTGTGGACAGACACTAGGATGTTAACATCTTGCCAGGTGGGTACAGCTTTTAAATTAATTTTAAAAAGGGGACAAATATATAAACTAAAAAATATGTAAGACCCTTTACATTATATGTCTGTTTAATTTAAATTGCAATAACACTTTATTTATTTTTATAAAATTATATTTAATCAAAAGATCATTCCCCTCCCTGAATGCAGGCAACTACATAAAGCAAAATACAAGAGTATATCACAGTGTTCATTTTGACAGGTGATTTTGATACAGTCTTAGTCTTTTCACTAAAATGTATAATAGTTTTAGTTACATTTTAGTCTATCGGATATTATTAGTTTTAGTCAGATTTCAGTCTAGTTTAATTTTGGTCATATAAAAAGTATGTATTACATATGTTTTACTGTTTTTCTATTTTCTATTTGTTGTAATTTTAGATAATTTACTGCTTATGTTTTTTTTTAAATAAGAGCCTTTAGTTTTTTTTTCATTTAAATTAAGCTAACATTTAAATATTTAAAAAAAAAAGTGGCCTATAATGGAGGTGGGAGGAATAAAGTCAAGTTTCTGAAATGATCCACTTCTACTGCAGTACAGATTTATACTAACATTACTGGCTTTCAGTAGACTAGACTTACATTACTTAAGTGTATTTAAAACTCCAGTTCAGTAACAGCAATGTTTAGCTCAGTTCAAATACAGCTAGACAGATTATATAATCTTCTGTATTTAGTAAAATATCCAGCATAACAGACTCTCTATCTGTTAAAAACTATAAAACACAAAGACAGAGGAGAATGCTGCCCTCAGGGTTTTCTAACAGAAACAGTGAGAGTTAGGAAAAAAGATGGAAAGTGCTTCCTTTCTGTGTGTTTATATACTAACCCCTCACTCGTGCTGAAGTTAACCTTAATTTACACGAAACGTGGATTAACACGGCTAACGTGCGTTACCCATTAGTTTATTAGAATGTAAAAAGCAGTGAAAGCATCTTAGCTAATGATGACAGATTGCACAGATCCCTTTTACACCTAAACATCGCTAACTTTAAACTGGAGACAAGCTAATCTAACTAGCAGCAAACAGAGCAGCGTTTACCTGCCTTCAGAAATCTGAACAAGCTCACCTCTCTAAATATCTTGGAGACGCATGCCTCATATTTAAAAGGTGAGTTTTCCAGTGTAGCGCCGCTGAATAGTATAAATGAAGTTTATCCAGTAAATGGGAGAGAAGGAGCCGCTATGTGAGGAGTTCAGAGTGGAGGGGCTCGGGGGGTGGGGCGGAGGGGGATGGTGGAGAGGGGAGGGGAGGGGTTGTACTGGGCTGAGCAGCAGTTCAGCGTGCTGCCTGATCTCGTGCTGCGCCTTTTCACAACGCTACTTAAACGGGAAATAGAAAATTTAGTTTATCGAATTTCTCGCCCCGACTTATCGCGATATATAGTTTCCTCGATAACTATCGATATCGTTTTATCGCCCAGCACTACTCAAAATAAGTGACACCAATAGGCACTAAGGGAGTCCATTCATATTTACTTTATGTATGTAAGAGATTTTCTCTTTAGGTGAATCTTTAGCTTTAATGTGATTTTATTTATTTATTTATTTTTATTTTTTTGGTTAATGCAGATCTGCTGAATGACGTCTGTTGTTGGAATAAAAGCTGTTGTTAAAACCAATTTATCTTTCCATCATAGACCCCTGGATTAAGGGCAAAGCCTGGGAGACTGCAGTGGTTTGCAGAGAAGTGCATTAGCTCTCAGAAGGTAAGAGGAAATTTCCCAGAAGCTCATACCAGCACACACGCTCTATAATACACACGTACACCCCCATAAACTCCAATGTGTTTCTGTGCTTCTGTGTAGATGGAAGCTCTGGAAAACATGGTGGATATGACTGCTAAGCTGTTTGAGTGTGACAGAGATGAGATGTACCACTACCTTCTCTGTCTCTGCAGTAAGTTATGCTTTTGAGTATCTGGACCAACATTTAACGTTTTTTTTAACCCTTTTTTCCTATGTTTTTTTTTTTTTTTTTTTTTAACTAAAAGTGAGAAACTTGAATCTTGGTTACAGAGGTGCAGATTAGGGGTTTTATTGCATTTCTAAATAGATATATACAGTATACAAATGAGTATACAACAGTAATTTGACACTTTTAATATAAATATTTAATTCATTACTTAAAGATTTTGAGAATAAAATAATAAGTACACTAATTTATGTAGAACATTTTTTTTATTTCACCTTAAGGTTTAAAGCGAAGTAGAGAAGATTTCTCGGTTATTTCAGAAAATTCATCTCTCTGTACACAGCTAACATTGATTGTTTGTAGCTTAAAATTTGAATAGTTTTAAGCTTCAAGTTTAAATAGTTTTAGTTTTCTGTGTATATCAGACTGCACAATTGTTTTTCTTTTTCGTTTTAGTAATGAAGTTTGACATTTTATTGTGTTTGAGTGTATGTGCTGGTCCCCTGTGTATGAGTGGGGTGCTGTCCTATAGTTGTGCAGGATTTTTGGTCATTTCTCCAGCTGTGGAGCAGTTCTGCACATTGTGTTTGCTTGTGTGTGTTTGTGGGCCTCCAAGACTACACCTCTAAACACACATTTAGCCTCTCAGCACTTGATGATTCTCTCACAGCATGGAGCTGAGTGTCTGCCCTGGCTTCCAGCAGGGAGATTAAGTGAAAACAGAAAGAGAAACTCCTGTTTGATGCAGTCAATCTCAATCCAGAGTTTTTGTTGCTTCATCATCCTACTCACTCATACAAAACCTTTCTTTAGCAAAACCTCGCTATAAATGATAGTAGGGGTGGGCGATATGGCCCTAAAATAATATCACGATATATCATGGTATTCTCGCGATAACGATACTTTTGCCGATATGACAATTTTTTTTTTTTTTTTTTCAAAAATACACTATACACTGCAAGAATATAAAAAGAATATTTTGTTATTACATGCAATATAATACTGCACACCCCTAAGTGAGATATTAAAAATTACAAGAATTTTATCAGATTTGTTACAGAAGTCAATGATCCAGAATGTCATGATAATAATGATAATGCACTCCATATATCCAGGATTAAAGTAAAATAAATGATAATGGGCAGATATAATCTGTCTCTAGTAGATATATAATGGGAAATGGGGCTGGGTGATATGACACGATATTTTATGGTATGATATTGTTCACGATATTTAAACATTTTGACGATATTGTCGTGTACGATACTATATGGCACACCCCTACATGATAGTATATGTGCCTGAACATAATAATGATTTCATGCAAACTTGATTAAACCCTTTAACTTCTTTCTTTAGAGATAACCAACAACTGGCAGAAGGCAGAGGCAGTGTGGATGAAGATGCAGGAGGAGAATGTTATTCCCAGAGAAAAAACCCTGATCCTGCTTGCTGATATCTTTAAGAGCAACCAACAGCCTGTACCCTTCGAGGTTCCTGAGGTAATAAAAAAAATAATAATAAAATAATAAATATTGCTGTAGTTGTCAGAGCACTGCACACTAGGGGTGTGACGAGACACTAATATCATGAAACAAGACAAGACACGATACTCAGTTCACGAGAATGAGACGAGATTTAAAACTCTAAACTGTTTTTTTTTTTTTTAAGCTTGACGATTATTTAAGTAAACTGTGCTGCGGATCCCTCGCTGCGAACACATGATTATGCTCAAGTGATCTAAGGTGCCTGTACTTCCTGATTTCTGACACCAAAAAAAATCCATTGTCTTGCCTCATCGGCACCTCCACGTATTTAGAAATATTCTGAGGTGTGTGGTGCGACGACGTTTGACTGATGTGGGGAGTTTTAGTGCGGACACATTGTCTTATATACATTGTGTTCCACTGTTTCTCTTGCTGTCAACCCCAGAGACTCCAGCATACCCGATCTATAAATTGTTAAAAGTGATCTAGCAAGGAAAAAGTGGCCCAAAGTTTATAAGTCTGTATCCGTTTTGTATTCAAAGGGATAATTGGATTTTAGGATAACACAAGCAAAATCGCAGCGTTAATGCCTGCAGTTAATGCAGCCATATTAAATCACGGTCAGCCTCTCAGAGCCTCGGTATATTGGGTATTTGAGGGCATGGTTCATTCTTCATTCTATGCCACGGTGGTATGAGTGTAGTCATTTCATCTTGGTCTCCAGTGATTAAGCACAGCTACCCAGAAGGCATGTGAATGTTAAAGCTTACTTGGTGATTCTGACACATTTATTTAAAGGACCATTTTGTAGCTAATTTTCAGTATTAAATGATAAAATGATCAGGATGTATCATCAGATATTAAGGAAACAGGTTGAGTGAAAGCACTGGCAGCTGTTGTCAGCAGGGCTTCAGCAGCACGTTCCTATTTTAAGTGTTCACTCAGTCCCGGAGTTTGTGTCAGTTTTGTCCTCTGACCCCGCCTGCTGCTCCTTCCCCTACACTAACTCCACCCCCTGAGGTTGCCAGCACCCACACTACACTACAGCGATCGGTGCTGCAGCAAAGGAGCTAGCTAGCAGAGCTGGTTTGGTTAAACCTCAGCTGCTACACAGCTTAAAAAGCGCTCCCTCGTGTAAAGTAGTCAATATAGCGCAAAATACGGGTGATAGAAAAGTTTTGAATTGCTGTATTTCTCCTCTCTCCTCTCGCTCGTTCTCTAAGTTCTCTGCCTCTTCTACTACTCTAAACTTTGTGTAGATTCAGCCTGCTGAATTTGGAAACCCGAGGTAGTTTCGTGGCTAATTTCACAGACTCTCTCTCAGTTCCTACAGAATGTACCTTTTTAATACATTAATACAAAATAAAAAAAAAACACTTCCAAAAATATTCACATTCCTGCTTGTCAGTTTGTCTGCAACATAATGTCGTGTCCACATAATTGTCGTGTACATGTGTTGAGTACTTTGTGTATTCTCCTGTGTGCATGCAGGTGTGGTATGAGCAGCCTGAAGCCAAAAAGGAGAGTTCCAAGGTGGAAGAAAGCCCTACTTTAAGTGATTCCCCTCTAAACGAGGCTTCTAATGATGACTATAAGCACAAGGTGCAGAAACTCTGCAAGAAAGGCGAAGTCATGGGTATGTTTTTATGTTTTTTAATTGACACACGTTATTGTGATAAATGAATTACATAAATTACATTTTGTTGCTTTATTATCTTCTCTCTCCTATATAGCTCTGGAAAAAAATTAGAGACCACTTAAAATGGATTTTTCTAAATTGAAAAGCTCTGGAATATAATCAAGAGGAAGATAGATGAGCATAACCATCGAACCAAGCTGAACTGCATGTTTTTTTTTACCCAGGAGTAACATAAAGTTATCCAAAAGCAGTATGTAAGACTGGTGGAGAAGAACATGCCAAGATGCATGAAAACTGTGATTAAAAACCAGGGTTATTCCACCAAATATTGATTTCTGAAGTCTTAAAACTTTATGAATATGAACTTGTTTTATTTGCATTATTTGAGGTCTGAAAGCTCTGCATCTTTTTTTTATTTCAGCCATTTCTCATTTTCTGCAAATAAATGCTCTTAATTACACTATTTTTATTTGGAATTTGGGAGAAATGTCTGTAGTTTGTAGAACAAAACATCAATGTTCATTTTACTCAAACATATATCTAAATAGCAAAATCAGAGAAACTGATTCAGAAATGGAAGTGGTCTGTTATTTTTTTTTTTTCCAGAGCTGTATTTGTGCTGCTTTTATACTATTGTACTGGACTGTGGCTATGTTTGTTGTAAATAGGCAGGTACCCCCTTCAGCTGATCATTTCTTTTGAAGCAGACAGAAAACTGGAAATCCTTAACATTGATTTTCTATAGATTGTCTAGCTAATCAACTAATTGAACCATTATGCCTTTGATGGTATCCTGTGACCTTGACTGTGCTGTAGCACTAGTTCATGTTTATCTGCCTCCAGGGACTAGACGAGCTTTGTATGAGTACATTTGCATTTGCACATCTGTGTCAGCAGTGGGTGCATCTTGAAGTTGCTCCCCTGATCATTAATTATATCTTCCTCATACAGCTGCCTTAAATTTCCTGAAGAAAGCAGAAAGTAAGAACATCAAATTGCCATCTTCTGCATTTGACATACTGATGAGAGCCCTGCTGTCTCAAGGCAACTTGGAGGATGCCCTGGCAGTCAAAGACCTGTGAGTGTAACTGTGTGTGAAGAAAAGGTTGCCTTATTTTCATGTGTAATCTGTTAATGTAATCTGCATCATTGGTGTTACGTATTCACTTGCTCTCATGCACACACTCAGTACCCATCAGACTGCTTTTTACTGTCACACACAGGTTTAAGGTCATTGTCTTTATTCATTGTACGCTGCATTCCTGCTTAGGAAATCTTCCGTGATTGAAACGAGAACTTGGCCTTAATCTCGCGCTTTGCTCCCTCTCACTCACGCATACACAGAGTGAGCAGTTTAAGTCTTCAATAGAGCCAGATAATCTCTTTGTTCTCTGAAAAGCCTGGCTAGATGTAGAAATGACATGTCTTCTCCTGATTAGTAATACATCTTTAGTGTTTTACTAGTATAAATGGAAGCAGGGATTGTTCTGTGCTTTATGCAGAATGTGCTCTGAATGGAAGGGTTTAGTGCACTGCATTTGTCTGCTTTTCTCTCAGCATATCCTTACAAAAGAGGAGTCATGGCCCTGTAAATTCTCCCTGAGTGAACTCTAGAGGAGCTGACTGTTGTACAAAGATATGTTACCAACTTCTGTTATGTTTCATGTAGACCACATATGTGCTCTCTTCATACAATACAATACATTTAACAGAGAGCTGTAGAAATGTTCAAATTGTATAATCTGCATTGCAGTATATAAGATTGTTGATGACCATGAAAATATGGATAAGTATCTTAATGTTACATTTTGCTCGGTTTCTTAAAGTCCTGCTCATCTTCAAATCAGCTGTTCTAAACAACAGGTGTCGTCTCTTCGCAGAACTGAGCGACTGAGCCCAAATTGAGCAAACCATTGGTGACAGGCCAACAAACTTCCGGATATTTAAAAATAAATAAATAAATAAATAAATGAAATAAATGATAAATGGATAAATAGTAATTGAAAAATAAATATACAAATAAGGTGTGAGTGTAAGACCTGCATTTTTTTGGTCCACCTGAACCTGTTTTTCACTTATGCTGAGCTTTATTTGGGAAGGTGTTAATACAGTGCTTATACATTGGTGTGGGCATCAGATTCTGTGTGGTTGTTTAGGTTTGAAGACCTAGAAAAAAACGTGAATTGTCGTGATTCATTTTGGGGCTTTTTAAATGGTTACCTGTGTAAAAACAAACCAAAACCAAACAAAGGGGATAATACCCCAAGTTCACAAATTCGTAAACCGGCTCTGAGCAGCACCAGTTATAGCGGTCAAGACACTCTGATTCTGCATAGAAGTACTCCTATGTAACCACTGACGCATATTGTTAAAGCCTAGTAAGGGGGAATAGGGATTGCAATATTTAATTAATGAATTAATATATATATATATATATATATATATATATATATATATATATATATATATATATATATATATATACAAATTATTAATATTTATTGACAAGATGGGGGAAAACGCAGCTCTTGTTACTGTAAAAGCTATCATCAGCAAATAAATTATTGATCACTCATCCAATGCAAGACAGCAGACTAAACCAATGCGAGACAGCAGACTAAAACCAATGCGAGACAGCAGACTAAAACCAATGCGAGGCAGCAGACTAAAACCAATGCGAGACAGCAGACTAAAACCAATGCGAGACAGCAGACTAAAACCAATGCGAGGCAGCAGACTAAAACCAATGCGAGGCAGCAGACTAAAACCAATGCGAGGCAGCAGACTAAAACCAATGCGAGACAGCAGATAAAAACCAATGCAAGGCAGCAGACTAAACCCATTGCGAGACAGCAGACTAAAACCGATGCGAGGCAGCAGATAAAAAACGATGCAAGGCAGCAGATAAAAACCGATGCAAGGCAGCAGATAAAAATCAATGCAAGGCAGCAGATAAAAATCAATGCAAGGCAGCAGACTAAACCCATTGCGAGACAGCAGACTAAAACCGATGCGAGGCAGCAGATAAAAACCGATGCAAGGCAGCAGACTAAACCCATTGCGAGACAGCAGACTAAAACCAATGTGAGGAAGTAGATAAAAACCAATGCAAGGCAGCAGACTAAACCAGTGCAAGACAGCAGACTAAAACCAAGGCAAGACAGCAGACATCACACTGACCCATTTGCACAAAAACAAGGAGCAGCAAGAAGGTCTAATACCTAGCCTTTGTCCCCCACAGTTCTTTTCAGACAGAGCGAGCATTGCAGAGTGAACCAGAGACTGCATGAGCAGCACTGCGCTTAATCACAACACACCAGCGTGCTGATAACCATTGTGTATATGTGTGTGTGAGGTAGAGTGAGTGACTTCGATGGCCTTTTGGCAGATGTTGGGGTGGGCTGGGGTGTTTGGGGCTGAGCACTGGAGGACTTAACGGGCAGATTAAGAGGATTGGGAATAGAGCAGCGAAGAGAGGGATTGCTTGCCGCTCTGAGGGCCAATGAGGAGGGGCGGATGAGGGACAGAGGGATTTTCCCTGGCTCGATAAGAAGTCTGACCCCAGCTACGGTGGCAATCTGCTGAGCAGCCCTGCTCAAGGCCCATCCCCGTTGCGATAAGGAGCAGCGGCGGTTACTCAATTGGGCAGCAGGACTAATCTGGTGGTTTAAAAAAGAAGAGGGGTGGAGAAAGACAGGTCGAGATTTTAGATTTTAGGAGGAATGGAAAAAAATTAAAGGCTAAACTGGAAAGAGTCAGAGCATGGGGATTCATTCTCCAATGTCTCCAGTCTCCAAGTCTTATTGGTGCTCATTATGGAAAGAGTTACAAGTGTAGTCCAATAGTAATGCAATTAATTCACATAGTACAAAACATGTCTGGGAAATTTTGTATTTGACCTTTTTTTTTTTTTTATTTGGATCATATTTCTTTTCATTTGTCCTGCTAGGGAGCCTTGCTAACTGGAGTCTTTTAAATTTGTGAAAATTGGACATTGATAAACAGTGTTTTTTACTGCTTTTATTAAGTGTTATTAGCCCATTAGTGATGCCAATTAAGGGCAGGACTTGGTAGCTTGGTGGCTGTGTGGATACTGAACTGTGCTGAGTGATATGCTTGTGAGAGGGGTATCCAGTTAGTTTTCAAGTTAGTATTCTGTTGGCCATCAGGACTTTTACACATTGCACAAATGTTGAAGTACTTAGGTCCATATCAACTCTTAGTGAATGAATGAGGGACTGTATGTTTCTGCAACAAAGGGCTCAACTTGCAAAATTAAAGAAATTGGGGATGGAAAGTGGAAAAGAGCGATTTTTCCCGTCTTAGCCAGCATTGTCGCTTTCAACTGCTCTGTGTGTGTTTGCACTAGCCCATTTACTAGTGTGTTTTGTGCCATGTTTGGGTAAATACAGATATTGAATTGTTTTGTTCTTCTGTGCATTGGCTGTAAAGTGTTTCTAATACTAATTTTGCAGGGAATTATGTTTATTATCCCTCAAGTTAAAATGCTTTCTCCTCCTCCCCACAGTGCTGTCAGGCATATGCCAGAATTCAAACTTTCAGAAAAGGCCGCCAGCCTTCTAATTGTTACGCAGGCTAGGTCAGGAAAACTGGAAGGTGAGTCCAACAGTCCAAAAGTGTTGATGATGATGATGATGATGATGATGATGATGATGATGATGATGATGATGATGATCACCATTATGACTGGACATGGCAAGGCCAGACTGATGCAATGGTTTTCCAACTTTTGTTTTTGTCTATTTTGTACTTAGATGCATTGGCTGGTCTGAAAGATATGGTTCAAGCTGAACAAGTGCCCATGCAGTTGGCCATCAGACAGGTGCTCCAAGGCCTGGCAAAGCAAGGAGATGTAAAGGGCATCCAGGAAGTGCAGGACACGGTGGGGGCGTTATGCCAGTCCATGAACGTTTCCAGTGTGTCTTTTATGAACAGCACTGCATTGGCCCACATCACAAAGTAAGTTGCTCTCTATTTATTTGTGTATTTATTTTATTTCTGTTAGGTCTTCGTTGTTTTGGCTAGAGACCATATTGACTGATATAAACCACATTTTTAGTTTTGGCAATCTAATATTTTTAAAATCTGTTTTATACACATAAGTAAGTTTGACAGGGTTCTATACTAAATCAAATTATGAAAGTAAATCCCTGGAAAATAATCAAGAGGAAGTTGGATGATCACAAAACATCAAACCAAGCTGAAATTCTTGATTTTTTGCACCAGGAGCGGCATAAAGTTATCCAAAAGCAGTGTGCAAGACTGGTGGAGGAGAAACCAAGTGTCACAAGAAGACGCAAGAAGAAAGCAAAAAAAAAAAATTTTCTAAGGAAAATTACAAAAATAGTAACGCAATTGACTTTGATTAGTAACTTTAATCTAAATACTGGATTGCACTACGTTATTTCGTAATGCGTTAAATTAATCTATCCACTTTTTTATAGAGTAGCGCATTACTAAGTAACATGTTACTGACATCACTGGTCACATATGAGGTAAAAAATCGGATGTGGGCATCCTGTGTGAATATAGTCGTAGTTGTAAATGCTTTTATTACAGACAGTACTTAATTGCGTGCAGCACAATAGAGCTTATGGTAGCACTGGGATTGGTAAAAGTTAAGTATACCTTGACAATTTGAAGTTTGGTCTGTCGAGTAAAATCAGTAGTAATAACTTTTAATAACTGAAACGATCATGACTGCATTTATTCCTGCCTGACCTGCACTTACTCCAGCCAGCTTTCTCCATCTGCGCCCCCCTCTCCCCTCAGTTCCCTCCATCCCTTCACCCATCCTCACCCCACCCTCTTTTTTTTTTTGGCCATTATTATCACAGCCCCCAATCGGCTGTGATCGCTACAACCAGCCGGGCTGAATAATTTAGCATGGCCTGTGTTAATGCGGTGCCCAGTTTCCGGAACCTTCCGCCTCGCCTCTTAACCAGTCAGTTTGGCTCAGCCGCGCTGCCTGCACGTGTCAGTGTGGTTTAGGCCCAGGCGGAGGTCAGAGTTCAGCCTGACAGGAATGGGGAGGGCATGAGAGCAGGGGAATGTGTCCAGTGAGCCGTGAGGGAGCGCTTTGCTCTTCCGCTGTCCTCCGCTGTCCTGCTCCTCATAGCGCAGAGCAGCACACACTGACAATCTGGAATTGGCCCGCACTCAACTGCGAATATTAATGTGGCCAATGAAAGTTTTATGCCCTTATAATTCAGGGGGCTAAGCCTCTTCTTGTTTCACTCGGAAGTGAATGACTCGTTTTTAAAGGTGGTGATACATTTATATTGATGTACACTGACGTACCAAAAGTCATTAACCATTGGAATAAATGATGTCTTATGTCTTTTGCTGTGTCCCATGGAAGCTAAAGAACGCTGCCCTGACATTATGTACATAAATATGGTTTTCCACAAGAGTCACTTATGTGTTCACAATTCTAACCAGAAGATACTGGTCACAGTTATTACCACCCACTGCACTGTCCACTGTAGATAGTAATGCTTGTATGATGTATTCTTGGTACAGAGTGAACACTGTGGATTGAGGAATTTTAATTACCCACAGATAGTTGGAAATCAGAGCTGCAACTAATATTTAATCTGTCTAATCTGCTGATTATTTGTTTGGTTAGTCGCAGTTTTTTTTTGTGTCATGCTCTCCATGTGTACTTAATATTGCTGAGGAGAGCTAAACATTTAAGCCCAAAGACCAACTTTGCAGTACATTTTCATAGTTTGATATGCCTATATTAAACTTAAAATTACACCGTATATTAAAGGAACATTTTACATAGGCTGGATGTTATTTTCAAGAGATTCTAGGATACTTTATAATTTTTTATTTTATTTTTTTTTTTATAATTTACTACTTTTTTCTTACTTTTTTCCAAGGAGATAATTGTTTGTCTAAGAAAATAGTTACTATAACATGTATAAAATGTCTGTCCAAAATGCCAAGTTTTACGCGAGAAGAAAAAAACTTAAATTTCAATAGACCTCAGTGTAAAAATGTTTTAGTTTATCTCTGATACTTAACTGATCTCTCTGTTTTTCTTTTTTTCTCACTCGATCTTTCTCAGTGGGGACTTGGACAGCGCGGTGGAGGTACTGGAGTCTGTGTACAGCAGACAGCAAAGCGCTGCTTCTGTCTTTCGGGCTGTACTAACAGCAAACGACGAGAAGGCCCTTGATAAATGTAAGATCTAAAGCCTTGCTCAGTTTACACAGTCACCCTGAGGGCTTAGCAGCAAATAACATCATGGCTCTCAACGTATATTCCTAAAGCTGTGGCTGATACAGTGTGTTTTAATGTTAATGCACTAGCAGCAGCCTTTAACTGCAGTACTGTTCAACTAGAAAGAAACGGTAGAAAAACTAAAATGAGAATAAAGCTGGTGCATGTAGGTTTTTTTTTATATAAAAGTCTATCACATGAGGTGAACTATTGTATTTACATAATTTGAAACTGACAGGTTTCTCTGCATTCTCATTTTTTTGGTAAATAGACCAAAAAATATTTGAATGTTGTTTTTATTGATAATTTATATTTATATTTATATATAATTGAAATCTTGAAACCTGGATCAACTTAAAATGCACTATTCTATAGACTATAAACGTGTTCGACTAAACTGACCTGAAGGGTTTATCACATGAAAAAGTGCAACATTTATCTGCTGTGTATACACTTTTCCAGCATGGTGTGTTTATTATAGTTTTAGCCATAGGAACATACTGAGGTAGTGATTATCTTTCCCCATTTTCCCCAATATTGCCAATACTTATTATATTTCTCTTATATAATTCTGCTTTACATGCACAGTAATAGGTGATAGTGGATTGTAACATAAATGTTCCAAAAAAAAAAAAAAAAAAGTCCTGTGACTTTTATCACAAAAAGAAGCCAAAACATTAATGATCTAATCAGTTCATTTAACTGGTTCAAAACACATTGCGTATGTGTAAAGTCATGATAGTGATATGTACAGACACAACCAACTTACCTTATTCATAACAGCTCTTAATGTCTATCTAACAGTGATGGTAATAAAGCTTAAACCAAAAGCTTAATCTGTATGCATGTCCCATATTTCTGTCTCTATCTCTAACACTCTCTCTCTCATTTTTCAGTGAGCGCCATGGCGGAGCGACTGTGCAATCAGTTTGCCTTGTACAGACCTGCCACTGACCTGTTCATACAGTACTTAGACCTGGGCAAGACTGAGGAAGCAAAGTTCCTGCTGCAGGTATAGCTTTAATCCACCACAGCTTCAGCATATTCTCAGAGCTCAGAGAACTTAAAACCAACATCTTAGTGGATGAGTGTTTGGTAAGCCTTTTTTTGTGTGTATTGCTTAAAAAAAAGATGCTCCACCCAATGTAAAATAGAGCTTAGATCGAGCCCAAAGAATCCAGCCCGGCCCGAGCCTTTGCACATTCTGCCTGAGCCCGAGCCCGACCCATAAACTGTCTTTGTGAGCCCGAGCCTGAATTAAACCAGATCTTTTTTTTTTTAGTAAGTAGAGCATTAAAATGTAGCTTTTCTGTTTAGAATGATGTTAATTAACGTTGCAAAACTAAAGAAGCATAGACCTATTATTTAAGGAACTTTTATTAAGAATTAATCTCTCCGTCTATTCGAATATAATTAAATGTTTAAGAATATAAAATACTTTCTGAACCAATAATTATTATTATTTTTTTTAACTTAGTGTATGTGCAAAACACAAAAAACAATATGGCTATGCACTGCACACTCATTAAACCAAAATAGACTAAGAACAAAAACATAATTTACAATTACTTTCATATGCTCTAAAATAATTAACAATGTTTTAGAATATAAAACACTTTCTGAACAAAGTATTTATTATTTATTTTAATCATATAGCTTAAGTGCAAAACACAAAAACAGCAAGAAGGCTTCGCGCTGTCTTTTTGCTGTGGAATGCTAAGAGCATGCTGTATTAAAACACTATAAAGCTGACACACGTGTTGTTACTACGAACAACTAACTTGAAGAAGCTCCATACCTCTGACTTTCCTTTACACTGGGCCAATGTTAGCTTACCTGATGTAATTTTTCACCTCACTTCAGAAGACTTGATTTAATTTATTGGTTTAGCTACACACAGCGCTGCAAGTCAAGTGCGTAATGGGGAGAAGCGGAAGAGCTGATGTGTGCGCAGTGCTCACTTAACAGTTCCTGACCCGGACCCGGCCCAAAGAAGCAAAGTTTGTTTGTTTTTTTTCTTTTTTCTATTTCAATTTATTTCCCATTTTTTTCCCCAATTTACACGGCCAATTACCCAACCCACTTTTTAGGACTCCCCCTATCACTAGTAATGCCCCAACACACCAGGAGGATGAAGACTAACACATGCTTCCTCCGATACATGTGAAGTCAGCCACTGCTTCTTTTCAAGCTGCTACCGAGCAGCCAGTGCGCTCGGAGGAAAGCGCAGCGGCTCGGTTCTGCTACATCAGCTCACAGACACCCTGTGCTGCAGACATCACCCTATGAGTGATGTGGGGAGAGAGCGCCATCTACCCACCCGGAGGGAGCAGAGCCAATTTTGCTCCCTCTGAGCGCCGAAGGGCTTGAGGGCAAAGCTTCATGAGTGGGGGTCGAGCCTGCGACCTCCCGCTCATAGTGGCAGCGCTTTAGACCGCTGGACCACTCTGCGCTGAGAAGAATCTAAGCTTTAATGTGTAGATTCTTATTCTTTTTAAATAAACAAGCCAAACTCCTTTCACTTCTGTATATAAAACTGTATAGAACCATCATACGCTAGTGGAGAGGGGGTTGTTGAATCTGGTGTTGTACTTCTACTCAGGCCAGCTTTTCTAACTTTTATTTCTGCTTCGATGGTCTTCCGCCCTTTCAATGCTCTCACTTCAGCGTTGGCCATTAGTTATTCTGTCTTTGCTATTCACATTTATATATTCTATTCTTTAAGGAAACCTAGCCTCTCCCAAAAAGCCCCCCTAGCACATAGAGTAAAAAGTCTTGTGAAATAGCTGAATTAAGTAGCAGCTCCTACTAGGTCGTGAGAGCAAGCCTTCAGAGATGAGCATACACCAGGAGAGCTTCCAACACAGTGAGTTACAATTCCCCGAACATCCCATGGAGGGACTTCTAAGGCTCACTTAAAATGTAATTTTTGGACTGGTCTTGGATCAGTCCGCTAAGCCTGCAGAGGTCATACTGCCTTGTATGTGTGAACCACAGGCAGATCTCGATTCGACCCTGAAGTGGAACTTCTCCCCGGAGAGCAGCCGAGCGCTTGGCTGGCGTTTTAATTGCTCTGATTGTACTAAAGGCATTCAGCCGCTGAGCTGACTCTGGTCCATTTTAATACACAAGCCTGTTAAAAGCCTCCCAGGCCTCTTGGCTTTTTAATTCGGCAGCAGCCGGAGGAACACACATCCTTCACGACTGGCTTGTAACACGACCTCATTGCCACTGAACCCAGAGAGAGCCCAGGGCAGCTCAGCGGTCCTAAAAAAGCAGAGCACATTTATACATCTCATTTATACCACACAAGCTTTTTGCCTTATATACCCTTTTTTTTTTTCTTTTCATCCAACTTGATAAAATGTTCTGTTTCTATAGTTGTGTGGGTATTGTAACATTCCACAGTGTCTCATATGGAATATGTACATGGAATTTGTCATAGAAGGCATTACCAACCATAGTAGGCAGCACTGTAAGTGGTAATGTAAGGATTATGCATACATCCCTCAGGTCAGTGCAGCATTCTTTCTTGCTATCTTTCGTAGGAAAAGGCATAAAGTCCTCAGACATGATACACTGACAGGCCACATGTCATGTCAGTGATCATCATCTAATCAGTCTGTTGGTGCTGTAGTGCTAAAAAAAAATGTTTTCTTTAAATAATCATAAATCATAGTTCAGGCGATTCTGAATCTATTCAGAATGTCCCGAAATTTATTTAAAAACGCGTTTAGGTTTTATTTTTGCTATTCGTACTCCCGACAGTACTGCATACCACGTTACGCGCCCACTCGGCCACCGGAGAAGTTGGTCCTCCAGGCCACCGTACAGGAAGCTAGTCAGTTAGCAAGCTCTATTTATCTGAATGGATTCCACTAACATGGAGCAGGAGAAGAACGTGATTTAAATTGTTCCTTTGTCGCTAAAAGCCAGTGTTTGGGCACAATTTGGAGCTTGACATGAGCACTATTGTTTGCAAGCGGTGTCAAATAAATCTGAGGTACTTCAGAAATGCAGCAATATCACCCTGAGATAGAAGAAGCTGAAAAGCCGCCAAAAGAAGCTAAAAAGCAGCCAAAAGCACCAGACCAGCAAACTTAGACGTATCTTAATATTTAAGGTTAAGTTCTGAAAATTTAGCCACGATTCAATATGTTTTAAAAAAGACTGTGACGCCTGTGTTTTATTTTTAAGGTTACATTTTAAAGATTTACAAAAAAATAAATATGAAATATTGCAAAAAAAATTAAT
The DNA here is from genome assembly GCF_023375975.1 of Astyanax mexicanus. Taxonomy (NCBI): domain Eukaryota; kingdom Metazoa; phylum Chordata; class Actinopteri; order Characiformes; family Acestrorhamphidae; genus Astyanax; species Astyanax mexicanus. The sequence goes on from NC_064414.1 coordinate 22,431,276, forward strand.
ACAGTAAGGAAGCTAACATTATTTTAAATAAATGTTTTATTTGTTTAAAATGTAATTTATTCTTCCCAATCACATAATTAAAAAAAAAATGTCTATACCATTTGAATAAAAAAATAGTTGTAGAATCGAAAATCGTTTCTAAATCGAATTGTGATCCTCAGAAATCAGAATCAAATCGAAACGCCAGACACTGAGAGATTCGCACCCCTATCTGTTGGTCATATTGTAATAGTATACAGTTGTCTGTTGCTTTTCATGTACTCTAACAGAGATACAGTTCACCAAATAATACTGCTAGCCATAATTTAAACACATACAGGTTCGTCCTTTTTGGATCAAGTCTCTGTATGTACTTTTGTTTGTAACAAAATGTACAGATTTTCAGTGCTAATCCATGTTCAGTCATACCTTGATTTTTGTATTTGTTTTTTTTTTTTTTTTTTCTTTCATGTCTTTTAAAACTAGAGTAGTAGAAAGTAGCTGATCCTAGATCAGTTTGTACCACAGTTCTGTTCACCTGAACTGGATTGAACTAATGAAAGAGTGTGGAAATTATACACTGGTGCCTGAAAGCGTACAGGGCATACAGATTCAAATCGAAGCCTTTATATGACTAAGTGTAGATAATTATACTTCAAATTGGGTCGGTGCTGTACATTTTAATTTCATAAAGAAATAAGTGGTTATCCCCTGACTCCCTATTAGCTGTGCAATTAACCTTCAACTGTAGAGGCACTGCTTTCAGTGCCAAGAGATATAGAAGAGCATGGATACCATTCACCAGCACTTCTTGTACACACACAAACACACATAGGGCTCTCCGTGGGTTTTATACACAATTGTACACTCACACAACCATATATGGTGGTCTTTTTATGCTCATCTTCACTTGTTGTTTTCCATCTCCCCCACCCCCCACCCACTTTCTAGCGTTGTGCAGCAATTGCGGAGCAAAGGAATGTGTTGACTTCATATATGTCCAAGAGCTCGAATGTTCCAGGAAAGGTACAGTATGTTTACTAATATCTCCCAGAATAATGCCAAAATACTTGGTACAGAACCATAAATTTATGATCAGCCTAAGCTGATGCGTCATTTCATGTTAAGTTTCATGATTATAACTGTCTTAAGTGCTGTTTAAACCTGCACAATGTCACAGCTAACTGTAGCCAGAAGTCCCAAAGAGGACAAAGTGAACAATCCAGTATAATTCTCATTTCACAAAACCATGCAAATCCAACTTTCTAATGGCTTTCTAGTGAAACTCAAGATTGTGCAAGATTTGGTTCTGCATTAGATTCATCAGTCTTTATCAGCTGGGTCCTATAGCTCTTACCATGTATTTTCTGTATGACTGTACACACAAAACCTTGATGTTCATGACATGGAAGATCTGTACAAATATTTTTCACACTATAGGGCACACCGTATTAAAATAAGGTGCAATATCCATGAATGTCTATTTTCTGGTCTATTTTCATTTATAAGGTGCACCTGGTTATAAGGTGCATTTTGCGACACTAGTAAAGGACAGGGGTGTCGCCATGTTTTCCTTCTAATTCAACGGCGAGACCTGTAAAGCTAAGGTTTCTTTTACAGTCACACAAGCACTGGATGTTAATCTACACACATTTCTCTCCTGAAAATTGTTTATTTGGCTAAGATAACTGCTTTTTTTTTTATTTGCTATAAGCTTAGATTTCCAAATTTCCACTAAGGATGGGTGCAGCAGCATTATAATTAGCTGCTAACTGCTAGTGCTAGCTGCTGTTAGCAGCTAATTATGCCCGATAGCACTACACTGAGGAACCCTGAGGAGTGTTCTGGTAAGCAAGGGCGATGTTAGCTAGCGGTTCGCTCCACGTAGCGAACCGCTAGCTAACAGTCTGCGGGTTTACACGGACTACAAGGCATTATACTCTCCTCTGAGCGGCAAAAGTGCTAGCGCTTTGCACGGTTAGTGGGTAATCCTAATGCTGCTTCAGCAGTACTATCTGGAGTTAGCAGCAGGCTACAGGCTGATAATACTGAACTCTGAACGGCGAAAGAGCTTGCACGTAGCGTGGTTAGCGGCTAATGCTATCACTGCCCCAGTCTCGAGTCTCTGTGCTGGAGAATTAAACTGAAACTCCTGTGTAACACTGCACTTCAGCGGAGTTTCTTTATTTCTTCTTACAACCTGACACATAAAGACATACCAGATTATTGGAAAAATAAAGGATTTTAAGTGCACCTTATAGTGCGAAATATATGGTACACATACAAGTACACCTTTTCTCACAACTGTGAGTTTTCTCAAAACATGTTTTTTTTTTTTTGCATTAATAAAAAAAAAAAAAAACACTGTTGGCAAAAATCTGTAGGTTTTCAGTAGATTAAGGTAAAGTAAGGCAAATATAGGATTCATAATGTTATATAAATTAGTTTGTAAAAAAAAAAAATGCAACGTGTTCATTTTCTTTGTTTTTTTCTTTTAACTCTGTTTTTTTGTTTTGCAGGCTGCCAGTCTAAAGAATCTGAAAGAATTAGTTCCAGATTTCATTAATCAAAACAGCTTCTGCTGCTATTTGATGAAGTGCTATGGTAAGAATGTCTCTTGTGTTTTTTATTCATGAGCTAAATAATAAGCTAAAGGACTGCCTTACACAGCTTAATCTTATTTACATCTTGTTGGTCGCTCTCAAGTTTGTTGTGTTTGTGCACCCGAGTTTCATTCCAGTGCACTTTAGAGCTAATAAATGCAGATCAGTGTCGTGCACGGTTCAGAGATGCGGTGCTCGTCGCATCAACCTGTCCTCGATGCCCGCTTGTTTGAGCGCGCCGCTCGGCTCACTGGCCTGTGGCTAAACAGTTATTACCCGGCCAATTAAAAATGCAACAAGCGGGCCCCGCTTGAAGGCACCCAGGGGGAGCGTTTGCTAATAAAAACATGTGTTCCCTAATGAGGGCCTGCTTTAGCCAACCTGGCGTGAGAGCTCTGACATGTTAAAGTACTTACAGAACTCTTCCTCTTCCCTGGCCGATTTGCACCGCTGTGGTGCATGACTATTTAATGAGGCCTGTGGCACCTGCCCACTGGTCAATAGTGGAGCAGAATGAATGATGAGAGAGGTTTAACACTGTTCTTGCCTTTGAAAAAACTTTGTGTAGCTCATGTACTCTCTTTGTCCTGAGTTAGGACTTCTGAGTTAGAGCTTCTAGCTCTGTCTCTTCTAAATGTTCATTATTTTGTTTATGGAGTGTTCTTGCCCTACACAGTGCGCTGTCTTGGTGGTGATCTCGCTCTAATTTCTTCATTTCTCTCTCTCTAGTTGTGGATAAGGACTTGTCCTCAGCGAAGGCTCTCTATCAGCAGATGCAGGATGATGGGATTCAGGTGGACGAGTTGTCTTTAAAGAGATTGGCAAAAATGTACACGGACGCTGGAGAGACAGTGCCCTTCGAAGAGCCCCAGGTAAATATCTCTCACTGCCCTACTAGCTTTTTAGGCCTGATAGTTTGTTTTTTTTTTCACGTTGATGTTCTGTATGAAATAAGAAGAAAGTATACTATATACAGTGTCCGATCAAAAAGTCTCCACCTGGATTTAACTAAGTAAATGATGTGGGGTTGATGCTGCAGTTGGTCAGGTCTAGATTCAGCAACAGTATGTGCTGAAAGAATGAGGTCAGCTGACTACCTGAATATACTGAATATATACCAGGTTATTCCATCAATGGATTTTTTCTTCTCTAATGGCACAGGCATATGATAATGTCAGGATTCATGGGGCTGGAATTGTAAAAGAGTGGTTCAGGGAGCATGAGATCATCATTTTCACACATGGATTGTTCACCACAGAGTCCAGACCTTAACCCCATTGAGAATCTTTAGGATGTGCTGGAGAAGACTTTGTGCAGCGGTCAGACTTTACAGTCACAACACGGGATTGAAATAAATCTTGCTACATTGCAGAAGTTTATCAAAACAACACTACACTAAATGATTTTTGGAATCAAAGCTAACAGTAATCCAACAAAATATCAGAGTGCGTGACCTTTTTTTGGCCAGGCAGTGTATAATGCATTTACTGCACAACACACTCTCAGTAAGTGGACTGCTTACACTCATTTCGTTTTCCAGGACTTCCCTACATTATAGAAGTTACACAATTTTAATTTGACCTAATTTTAACCTTAGACATATGGTTCTTAAAAATCTGGTTGTCTGACCATATGTATGGTCAAATATATGGATTTATTAGCTGAAGCTGATAAAGTGATTTAGCCTAGTCTTGGACTGAACAGCTTTTTGATAGAAACATATCATAAAATTGTGTTTTAATGTCAGGCTATTTTATCTGTTCCACAGTCAGAGTTGACAAGTGTTTGGGGCATTGTCCTCTTGAAACACCCAGTTTTGTCCAAACTTCAACCCTCTAGTTCACAAGTTTCAAACCTGTCCGCATTGTCCTGGTGTGACTGCCAGTTTTCATTCTTAACAACCAACAGCACACCTGTAATCAGATAATCAGTCTTCAAATAACTGATGACGTGCCCTTGGTCTAGCTGGTGATTTAAGTTTATGCTGGATAACCTCTTTGCTGAAGAATTGTGGTAGTGCTCCTTCTTTATTCCATTTGCTTTGTGCAACGCATCGAACCACTGACAGTAAAAAATCAGATACTAAAAATGATGCTGCCACCCCTATGCTTAACAGTTGATACTGTATGATACATGAACCACTAATCATTGGTAGCCAAGCAAATCAATCTTTCTTAATCTTAACCTGCATAAAGCTTTTCTCCAAAATTCTCGTCTTTGTTCACATGGTCAGCTTTAAATTTTAGACGTGCTTGAGGTTTATGTTTTTTGAGCAGGAACAGTCTTTAACAATCTTTAACTTAAAAGGGTGTAATGGTACAGAAAATTTACAGAAAAAAAGAAATATATATATTAAGCACAATTACATACATCTCAGGGCAGGCTATGGACTAAGTCAGTAGCGAGTTTCTTATAGCAACTGTGCTACAGCTACACTTTCCAGATGCAACACTCCTGTTAGCAATCCAGACTGTTCTCATACAGAGTTCCCCAATGGTGGAACAAACTACCTTCCACTACCAGATCAAGAGAATCTCTCGCTATCTTTAACAGACTCCTGAAGACAGAGCTCTTCAAAGAGCACTTACTCTCCTAACACCTCTAACACACTAACTACTTCTAACCCCATTTCCTTCTTCCCCTCCTTCACTTCTCTATCCCTTTATTTCCCTTCGACCTCCTTTAAGCCCTATCTAAAAATGGGTTATCTAAATTCCTATTACTTTTGTACTTCATTATTGTAAGTCGCTTTGGACAAAAGCATCTGCCAAATGAAATGTAATGTAATGTAATGTAATGTTAGTTATGCGTTATGTTCATTGGTCCAATTTCCTATAGACTGCCTGTACAGTGTATGCTGCGTGCGTTTATATGAACTGTACCATGACCACTGTACCGATACTGTTTCTTTAAGAATACACATACACTTACATTCAATTCTTAGCTGATAACAGTTTGGATTAACTTCCAGTTTGGATTAACTTAATTGTTCTTATGTCAATTCTTAGACTTGATCTTGAAATCTGCAATTTCTACAACTTTCTCATTGTACTGTGTATTGTTCAATTTAGTGAAAAAGTTTACTGGCCTTAGCAAGACCTTCTGTAACTTTCAGCATCAAAGAGTTAAATAATTTGTGTGCTGATTTCAGAATCCACTTTTTTTCTTCAATTGTACGTTCACTTTTCAGCTGGGGCATGACAACATTCATGCCCATGATTGTATTTTTCATTGATCTATATCTATATATTTTTTTTTTCGGTCTGACCTCAAGCTGTGTGTTTTTCCGATGGCTAAATAGTCCTTTCCCTGCATAAAAGACTGCTGAAAAAACTTTTGTAAAAACGTTCTCTATAGACCCTTTTAAAAATAATCCACAAAGGATTCCACTGTTGTTACAACCAGAACAACACCCTTCCTTTTCAGAATAGCTTTAGCCTGGCTTGTAAAGAGTTTGTACCAAGTAGAAATCACAGCTTTTTCTTTTTTGCCCAAGGTGACCATGTTCTTGCTTGAATGGTCACCTACAACTCACCCTAGCGTTCCCATTTCTTTCCTTACTCTACCATAAGAACTCCTTACCCCCCTCTCTCTCTTTCTCTCTCTCCCTCTCTCTCCCCTTTGTATTATTTACAGCCTGTCAGAATGCTATTGCCATGTTTAGGAACTGTGTTAAAGCAAGAGCCTGTCAAGCCCACTGCACCACCTCACCCACCCTTACGCTCTCACTTCACCTTTTAAGTTTGCACAAAGCAATCTCAGGTAGTGCTCGCCTCTCTCACTCCCTCTACTTCTCTCCCTCTATCCATCTCTCCTTCCCTCCATCCCCTCGTTCTCCCCGGTCCCGAGGCAGCCGTTAATACCCGAGAACAAAGCATCTCCTGAGAGCTCCGATAAGGGCAGATTTGAGGTGCTGTTCACATCTGGCCCCATTTCCCCGACACGGCTACCGCTATTTATCGACTTTAATTACGCTGTTAATAGGGGAATATACAATGTCGGAGCAACAGTAATCTTCTGAAAGCGTTCACCTTCCGAAAAAAAGAGAAAACAAAACAGAAGAGGCTCGGCTTTTAGAGGCGAACGCCGCTTAATTAGAAGGACTTGAGGGAGGGTAGAGTGTAAATGTGTTTGTGCATTTAATCTGGGCAGAGATGAAACCAGGGAGAAGGATTGCTGGGGCTGTTAATAGATTGCTCCATAGGGGAGGCTGTAGATTTTGATGGTAAACACACACACACACACACACACAGTGAGTTTCCTAATCCCTGGTCCAAACTACAGGATAATCAGGTCAATTTTGAGACCCATTTGCTTGGATTGACAATTGTAAAAATGACAGATTTCAGGGGAATCGTAAATGATGATCTTGTCAAGTTATACACTATAGTGTGTGTGTGTGTGTGTGTAGTGCTGGGCAGTATGACAAAAAAAATCTGTATCACAGTTTTGTGTGTGTGTGTGTGTATATATATGTGTATATATATATATATATATATACATATACACATTTTCTTTCTTATTATTATTATTTTTTTTTTTGCATGACTGGGCTTTAATATAGGTCTGTGAGTAACTGTCCTGTTAAGAGTTTATATATCATCAAACATTAGGGCTGTAAATGAAGGCTTTGATTACTATTTGGTTTACTTTATTCCACAAAATTAAACAATATATGAAGAAATCAGACTTTATCTGCAGAAAAACAGCAGAAAATGTAAACAGTAGACCTTTAAAAAGATACGCCAACAACTTTAACACCGCTTCTTTTACTAATAAATAAATATTTTCAAAAGATTCATAAATCATATTAATAGACCTACAATACTCTAAATATAAGTATTCAAAGAGATATTTCTCAAACTCTGTTGCACAATTAAAGTAACAAGTTTAATATCAGTATAATACAATATATTATTATTGAAGCCATTAGAGGCATTACAATATTTAAGTAGCTGTTTATCAGTTTATCACAATTCCCTTGGTTCTCTAGTTAGCAAATACATTCAGTTCAGTGTGTATTAATATTATTCTTCTAGTTACAGTATTAACATTTTAAGAAGAGCTATAGTTATAGAGCTCCAGGAGTTCTGCTCTCATGTTGACTCCACAGAGCTGAGCTGCGATTACTACAGTGTATTAGCTTGTTATGCTAACTCCCTAGCGTTAACTAGCGAGCTCTGCTAGTGTGCTTCTTCAGCCCGCTATAGCCTGTTTAGCAGTATGGCGTTATGTGAAAAATACATGCCGGTTCTAATATTCCCTCCGGTATACCAGATAAACCGGTATACCGTCCAGCACTAGTGTGGTGTTTATAATCCAATTTTTCTTCTGGAAGAAGATCAGAGGTCTAGTTTTGCCACCCCAAATGTGAAATAAGAAACTCCCATCTCCTCTTGCAATAAAGTGAGGTTTTGAGGATCTGAGCTGTCGACTGGAAGAGCATAGTTTTAAAGTGTGCAGATTGTGTAGTCAGGGTTCTTACACAATTTTAAAAGTAAATTTTCATGCTTTTTAAGACCTTTTTTAGACTGCAATAAATATAATTTAACACCCAATAAACGTAGTCGTATTTTTTTTTTTATAGAAAGTAATTTGTTGTATTTGGAAATCAAAACTTAACGTAGATAACTCACAGCTAATGTTACTGTTATCTAGCTCACCGCTAATGTTAGCTAGCTCTCCGTTAACCTTAGTTCTCTCCCCTGAAACGTAACTAATTGGCTGCTAATGTAATTATGCTAGTAACATTAGCAGCGAGCTAGCTAACATGCTATGTTAGCTAACTCTCCACTAACCTCAGTTCTCTCCCCGGTAATGTAGCTAATTTGCCGCTAATGTTATGTTAGCTAGCTTGCCACTAATGTTACTATGCTAGCCAGCTCTTCGCTAGCCTAAGGTCTCTCCCCAGCAATGTAGCGAACTCACCAGTAATGTTATGTTAGCATTTGAGCTAGCTTGCCACTATTGTTACTATGCTAGCTAGCTCTCAGCTAACTTTAGTTCTCTCCCCAGAAAACTTAGCTAACTCTCCGCTAATGTTACTATGTTAGCTAACTCTCCACTAACCTCAGTTCTCTCCCCGGAAATGTAGCTAACTCACCGCTAATGTTATTATGTTAGCATGTGTGCTAGCTCGCCACTAATGTTTCTATGTTAGCTAGCTCTCCGCTAACCGTAGTTTTCTCCCAAGTAATGTAGCTAGATAACTCGTAGCAAAAGTTAGTATGTTAGTTAGCTCACTGCTAATGTTAACTAGCTCTCCGTTAACCTTAGTTCTCTTTCCGGCAGCGCTAGCATTAAAAGCACAGTCTGAAAAATGAATACCTGAAGTAAATTTAAGACAATTTAAGACCTTAATTACCTGGATTTTCATAGAAATGTTAAGGACTTGCAGGAACCCTGGTAGTGTGGGGAGTTTAATGACTACCAATGATCTAAACACAGAAAAACGTGTAGAATTGTCTCTATGGTCTCTTCCAAATCAATTATGATTTAAAACAAAACAAAACTGAATGTTAGCCATGCATATCACTGCATACATTAAACTCTCTGTTTGATGAGCAGCATGGTGGTGTTTACTCTGTCAAATATCTGTGTATACACTGAACTGCAAGGCGAACATATCGTCACTGCTGTTCAAGTTTGAAGGGCTTTTTAATTCACTGGCTAATCCATGTGCTTCTTCCTTCTTCCCTCACAGGAGTCCTTCAAGTTTTATGCAGACAAGTTAAAGATTTCCCAGGCCCAAGAAACTGCTGAAAACTAGATCTCTCCATCCATTTTTTTGTTTTCTTTTCTTATTTTTTTAATGTCATATTCACTCAGCTCTTGTGTAATAATGTGAAGCTGCTTCAGCTATTTAGCTCGTGATTATAATTATAGCAAAGACAACCTGAAACGATGCCTTGTACAGAAGAAGTATTTGTTAATAAATGTGTTAAACATGTTTGTGTGTTTTTGCTCTTTTGACGTATAGCTATTTTTCTTGAAATATTTGCAAATGTGTAATTCCTTATTGGGTTGTGTTTTGAAAAAGTATTAAGGGCCTGTAATCAAGTAAACAGATGTTTCAGAATTTTCTGAAGTAATAGTTTGACGTAGTATCTAAACATAGCTAAAATATATATATAAATCAGCTGTTGATTCCCCAGTTCATATAAACTGTGAAGGCCTTTTTAGATTTGGGCGTTTGTGATGCAACAAAATTCAACACATTTACACACATTTGTGTCAAACAAAACTTTGTATCCCTAAATGTTTGACATGTAACATAATAATCTCTAAGGATATGAGCCCCTAAACACAATGTCACATTTTCCCCATGAAGGAAAATATAGTCTACACACAGGTTTTATCCCTGTCTAGTCAAATTCTTCTTGAGTTATTAGGATTGAGTTAATATGTGGCATTTTCTTCCATGTGTAAACAAAGGCACAGGCGATACTACATACATGTTTATCTTATAGTTCTATCACCTACATATTCAGTAATCACTGGATTTGGATGGATGTTCCAAGTTTCACTGAACAAAATCTTGTATTTCTTGTATCTTGTTTGCAGTTTACAGTTTTTGACATAATTTAAATAATTAATGGGCCAATATAAATGCTTTTACATGACTTGATTTGCATTGAAAGTAAAGTTTTTTTTTTTCTACTGTATAGTTCCCTTACTGTCAGCATGACTGTGAACCTGTCTAATGCTTGCAGTTCACTGTAGTTTAGCGTCCTAATTCACATTTAAATCATAAGGGGGGATTCTTGCTGGACTTCTTTTTGAATATGGCACAATGCAGTTCAGCCAATCAAAACAGTGCTCCTTTACAATACACTGCCTGGCCCAAAAAATTGCTAGTTGTCGACCAGGTTATTCCATCAGTGAATTTTTCCTTCCCTGATGAGACCGATATATTCCAAGGTGACAATGTCAGGATTCATGGTGCTGGAATTGTGAAAGAGTGATTCAGGGAGCATAAGATCTTAACTTCATTGAGAATCTTTGGGATGTGCTGGATGGAGAAGACTTTGTGCAACGGTCAGACTCTACCATCATCAATGGAAGATATTTTTGAAAAATTAATGCAACACTGGATTAAAATAAATTTGTGACACTGCAGAAGCTTAAGGCCACAGTGAATGTGTTCCAACCAAATATTAGTGTGACTTTTTTTTTTTTGCCAGGCAGTATTTATCAGTGTTTAAATGTGCACTGCTAAAGCGTCATTTAATTCTATGGAATATTTTTTTAATATACAAATGAATACAAAATAATGAACAGTACTGGTAAATAATGCCACAAAAATCACCCTTAAAAGACACTAAAGCTTAACCAGTGGGCAGCCTACTCATGCCCACAAAGACACAGCAAAAACTACATACAGTACCAGTCAAAAGTTTGAACACACCTTTGAACTCCAATCCTCTTTAATGTATTTTCTTTCTCTTTCATTTTTTACATTTTAAATTTAATAATGAAGACTATATTAAATCTATTCAGAAACACGTGGAATTATTTCATAAACACAAAATGTTAACCAAAATATTTTTATATACTTTATATACTTTATGTACAACATTTAGCTTTGAGGACATATCTGCACACTCTTGGTATTTTAATCTCAGTGTCTTCATGAGGGAGAGTCACCTGGAATAGTTTTCTCAGCATCTTGAAAGCGTTCCTGGAGGTGCTGAACAATAGTTGCTGCTTTTCCTTCACACTTTGAAGCTCCAGCTCATTTCAAATCACCTTAAATCACCATCTCAGTTGGGTTTAGATCAGGCCATTATGGAGGACAAACACTGTTTTTGTTGTTGTTTACTACCTAATTCCATGTGTCCCTGATTTGGTTTGATGTCATTAATATTAATTTACATTGTAGAAAATAATCAAATAAAGAAATGAAGAAAAGCACTGAATTAGAAGGTGTGTCCAAGAGCTTTTGGCTGGTAGTGTACATCTGTTTCTTACACAGCATTTCTAGCATATCTACATATTCAGTAATAACTGATATTTACTATTCAATCTTGTGTATCATTAGATCATTAGTTTGTCAGAGGTATTTTGAGGTAAATGCTGGAATGACTGAGATGCGTTCGGTTGCTTTAGTTTTTTTTTTTTTCTTCAAACATATTGGTACATTTATTAGGGTTTTGCACCAGTGCAAAACTTACACTATCCCTTTTTTTAAAAACATAAAAGCTTTCCTAGTGTGCTGGGCTAAACATTTCAAAAGCTTTTTAATGTACCTTTACTGGTGCACACATTGTTAAGCCTAATAATCTTAGTATACAAATATTAGTCAGTACAAAAAAAGAAAGAAAATGCAAGTAAAAGCTGTAGATGGATATCTGTCAGAGTAATGCTCTAATCGTTTGCCAAAAAGAAAAAGAAAAAAGGAAAGAAGATTAGGAGCTGTAACTGGGCTGCTGCAGAGGGGCGGTGGTGGTGTTGGTAGGTGTTCGTGGTGCTTTGCTGCCATCCAGTGGCAGTCGGCTGTGCTGCACTAATACAAAGTCTGCAGGTGCAGTCTGCACGTTTCTTCACCAGTCCTGAGAGGACTTCTGCTTGATGAACCTGAGGGACAGGAAGTAGAGCAGCATGAAGACCAGCACCACGGCGTTCAGCACCAGGTAACACGAGTACAGAGGAAACTGGTTCATGTGCATCGCTTCCACCACCTGCAGAAACAGAGGTGAAAGAGAGTGAGAGAGAGAGAGAGGAAGAATGAGAGAAAGGCTGTGGGTATTGAGAACAGTGGTAATAATAGTCAATATATGCCGGTACTGCTGTTGTTGTTTCTTACTTTAATGCCGTCTATGTTGATGGTGAAGTTCCCCAGGTTGACTGAGTAGGTCAGGCCCCGGAACTGGACCTGCAGCATGCCCTCAAAGCCCCACCGCATGAAGGAGATGTGGGAGAACCAGGTGGCCACTGAGGGACAGAGAACAGCTCTGTTAGCTACATTAGCACATTCCATCGTTTTTCATTCATTTTAAAATGTCTAGTTGTGGTCTCTAGTAGAATGAATGCCATGTGAGCTGTTTTTTGTGGAAAAAACTGCTCCGGTGTTTCTATTTAGCCCTGTTTTATTTCACTGAATTATTGTTTACTGAAGAAAGACAGGTTTTCGCATAGACTGTGTATAGCTGGACAGAGCATCATCTCTCAAAAGTGAAGCCACCACACAGGGCAAAGGTCACAGTGCGCCCCCTGCTGTTCGGTTGCAGATAGCTGTGTTGTAACCCCACCCATCCCCGTAGGTTTCAAAGGCAAAACAGACAAATTTCAATCACCTCTGTTTATATTGTCAATGTTTTTTATATCTCCACAGAATTCGTTTTTTAAAACGTTATTCAGCTCTATTTAAAAAGGTGTGGTTATTGTAAAAGGGCTGGGTTACACCTAGCCGGGGTGGGACCATAGACTGTGTGAGCTCTGTAGAGGCAGCCCTCCGGGGCGGGGTTATTTAAATGAGTAGGCTGTCTCTCCACAGTCTTTCTCCCTCCTCTGGTCTCTACTGCACAGACTCGGGTATCAGGATCACCAACATGGCGGATGGATGGATGGATGGATTTTGGTGTCCATCTTTTTTACAGTCTCTGGGTTTTGGCTCTTGCTCATGAATATTCATACATGCGGACATATCGCCTCTGATTGGCTAACAGCACTGCAGCAGAGAACACTACCTGCCTTCCCCCCACAGTCAATTTTTTCAGCTCTAAAACTCAAAGGACTAAATGTTTTTTCAGAGACACAGCTGTAGTTAGATATAGTTTAGATATAGCAGCGCTCCCCACGTAGGTAATTAAATTGATCAAGATGGCTTGGGAAACCAAACCTGTACACTTTGTGAGGTGCTATTTTGTGTGTGAGCCAGAACATTGGCCAGAGTGCTCATGGCTAGCAAATACAGTTATTAATACTTTGACTCTTTAAGGGCCTTTTCGCTTTAGAGAATTGAGTGACATTTGAACTTGATTCTAAACATGAATCAAGTTTGGACTAACTGTTGGTAATGCCGTAAAGAAATACATCTTAAACTCATAATTCTTAAGATGGTCATGTACTCCGGATGTTGGGACAGAGTGGATGATGGGTTAACGCATTAATTTATATAAACTGTAATAGCAATAAAACTGAATAGAACAGCATTGTATTGAGAAATGCATTCTGAAGGTGCAAAGTTCTAGTACACTTGGCATCAGTATAATGCTTATCTCCACCACAACTGTTACAGAAGAGTCGAAATTAGACCTGCCCAAACTTTATATCAGGATATAAATATGTGGAACTAAATGTTCTCTGCAACATTATTTAATCTGGGGCTAGGTGAAATGTTCATGTCTGCCAAGATTGTAGCGAATTGTAGTAACTCTTTAGCTTCCAGCTTGCACTGACCAGATGCTTCAGAGTAGGGGTGGGCGATATGACCCTAAGGTAATATCACGATATTTCATGGTATTTTCACGATAACGATACTCTTGGCGACATGACAATACACTTAAAAAAATGATTTCAAAAATACACTATACACTGCAAATACAAAAAATATTGTATTATTACACTCAATATAATACTGCATACTCTTAAGTGATATATTAAAAAATACAAGAATTTTATCAGATTTGTAACAGAAGTCAATGATCCAGAATGTCATGATGATAATAATAATAATGCACTCCAAATATCTCCATATATCCAGGATTAAAGTGAAATAAATGATACTGGACAGATATAATCTGTCTCTAGTAGATATTTAATGCAAAATGGAATAGGTGATATGACACGATATTTTAGGGTATAATATCGTTCACGATATTTAAATTTTGTGATGATATTATCGTGTATGATACGATATGGCACACCCCTACTTCAAAGTAATACTCTCTTACCCTGCCACATGTTGTCCAGGCTCATGACGAAGCCCCCGGTTAGGTAGAAGACAGTGAAGAGTGCGTTTCCCATGAAGGCCGAGGTCTGCAGTGTGGGCAGCGCTGCTGCCACGAATAGAGCCATGGAACGACTGCAGTACACCATAAGCCACACCAGCATGAAGCTGAGCAGGAAGCGGTCTGGTGCAGTGTTCAGGCCAGCCAGCCAGTAGATGGGGAGCCCATACACAAGCGTGAAGACACAGTGCTCTGGTAACTCTCCCAGGACCTGTATATAATGAGTACAATCACAAAAGACTACTGTTAAGAGGAATAAAGTATATGATGTTGTATTTTTGTCTAAATAAGACATTTCAGTTATCATAAATTCAGAAACCATACGCTGCATGGAGCTCTGCTGCCTTCTTGTGGTCAATATCTAAATAATCCCCACTTTGTGTTGGTTTATTGCTGGTGTAGGAAGGTTTACCTTGGCAAAGAAGTATGGGGTCACTGAGTACATCCCATCCTCCAGCTCATGGTACAGCATGGCTCTCTCTGTGTGACCTGTTGGTGCCATAATATTCTGAATGAGTACCAGAACAGAAATAAGTGCTCTGTGTTATGAAACAACTCCCAATATGGCCTGTGCATGTGTTGCTAACTCACACTTGGCTATGACATCCAGCACCACAGCAAACGGCGTCAGAGCTCCCATCATGTAGAGCAGGGCCACAGTGTCTTGCATGGACAACCGCTCTTCACCTGCCCCAAAGTAAAGGAAGCCAACGAGCAGAGACATCAGCAGGGCCTCCAGACCGTGCACCATCACCGTCACCAGGTCACGGTAGTCATTAAACACCTGCCGCCTACAGATTACACCAACAGAAATGTTTCTGTTAGAGATCCAGTCCTGCACTAATTCATCTGAAAACCAGACATTTTTTGCTGATTTTTTAGTTTTTCACAACTTTTGCTGTGACCACTTTACCTTATCAAGGTCGTAAACTGATGCAGTCTTCCAGGTAGGTGGTCCATTTGTTGGGACACTGTAATACTATTTTCCTTTTTTGGCACTGAAGGGATATTGCTGGTGGAAACACAGTGGACAAACTGTGAGTGGGTGCTTGATTTTCTTCCTCTAAGAAAAGAATGCGTGCTATGTTCGCTTGAAGTCTCTAATATACAGTGAAAGAAATAAGTATTTGATCCCTTGCTGTTTTTGTAAGTTTGCCCACTGACAAAGACATGAACAGTCTACAAATTTAAGGGTAGATTAATTTGAACACTGAGAGATAGAATAGCACTAATAAAATTCTAAAAGAAAATCACATTATTATATTAATTTATTTGCATTTTCCAGAGAAAAATAAGTATTTGATCCCCTACCAACCATTAAGAGTTCTGGCTCCTAAAGACAGGTTAAACACTCCTAATCAACACGTTACCTGCACTAAAGTTGTCTCAAACTGTCACCTGTATAAAAGACTCATTTCCACAGACTCAATTAATCAATCAGATTCTAACCTCTACAACATGGGCAAGACCAAAGAGATTTCTAGGGATGTCAGGGATAAAACCATAGACCTGCACAAGGCTGGAAGGGGCTACAAAACCATAAATAAGATTCTGGGTGAAAAGGAGACAACTGTTGGTGCAATTCTAAGAAAATGGAAGAACTTGTAAATGATCTCAAGGCAGCTGGGACATGAAGGCATGTGTGCAGGCCTGTCTGAAGTTTGCCAATGAACACCTAGATGATTCTGAGAGTCACTGGGAGAAGTTTCTGTGGTCAGATGAGACAGAAATTGAGCTTTTTGGCATTAACTCAACTCACTGTGTTTGGAGGAAAATAAATGCTGACTTTGACTCAAATAAGACTGCCCCCACTCTCAAGGAGGGTAAACATTTTGTTTTGCGAGTGTTTCTCAACAAAGGGCAGAGGACTACTTCCCTCCACCAGGACATTATAAATGGGTCATGGCTGGGTCTTCCAGCATGACAATGACCCAAAACATAGAGCCAAGGCAAAAAAAGGAGTGGCTCAAAAAGAAGCACATTAATCTCAGAGTTGCCAAGTGACAGCCTCAAAATCTTACTGATTTGGAGATGGTCTGCAAAGAGGAGTTGACCAATTTTTTTCCTGACATTTGCGCAAAACTCATCATCAACTACAGAAAATGTCTAATTGCTGTGCTTGCCACCAAGGGTTTTGCCACCAAGTACAAAGTCTTGTTTGCCAAAGGGATCAAATGCTTATTTCTCTCTGCAAAATGTAACTTTGTAAGTTTATATAATTATACAATGTAATTTTCTGCATTTTATTTTTGATATTCTATCTCTCCCTGTTGAAATTAACCTACCCTTAACATTGTAGACTATTTCTGTCTTTGTCAGTGGGCAGACATACAAAATCAGCTAGGGTTAAATACTTATTTTCTTCACTGTATGAGACGTGGGTCAGTAACAGAGCTTCACCTTTGGAGATTCTCCAGTTCGGGCACGTTGTGCTCCTCAGACTTCCACATGAAGTCCTCAGTGTCCTTCACCTTCTCTTGAAACTGTGCTGCCAGGATTCTGGCCAGCTCCAAACATGCAGCCTCTTTCTCTGGGCTGCGACGGTCAATGCTGATCAAGTCCACTGTGAAAAAAAAACATAATTCAGACACCTTGACCTAAGCACCTCAAAACTGAGAAGGGCCATAGGTTTTGGGGATTTGAGACAGGCTGTGCTCACTCACCGTAGTAATCGGAGGGATTGCAGTAGCGGGGGCATGGATACCCCAGAGATGTGAAGTAGGGCACCATGTCTTTGGCTGGGCCACAGTACACAGCAGACCCGGAGGAGAGCAGCACTACCAGGTCAAAGAGCTGGAAAATGTCTGAGCGGGGCTGGTGGACTGAGAGAAGGATC
Organism: Astyanax mexicanus; assembly: GCF_023375975.1. Taxonomy (NCBI): domain Eukaryota; kingdom Metazoa; phylum Chordata; class Actinopteri; order Characiformes; family Acestrorhamphidae; genus Astyanax; species Astyanax mexicanus. The sequence continues at coordinate 22,448,645 of NC_064414.1, forward strand.
AGACGGTTCCCTTGGGCCAGACGAGAAAGGGTGATGATGAGGTTGTGGGCAGTGAAGCTGTCTAGACCTGACGTAGGCTCGTCAAGTATAAGAATTCCTGCAAACAGACCAACAGTTGATAAACTTCTGAGTGCATAGTGTAAGGCATAACACAAAATACGATTAGTGTGTATTCCAGGCTTACCTGGGTTCCAGAGAAGCTGAACAGCGATGCTGACCCTCCTTCTTTCCCCTCCAGAGACACCCCGCACGTATTCATTGCCCACCCGTGTATTAGCACACTGTCTCAGCCGAAGCTCAGCAATGACGTCATCCACCTGCATATGGTACTTTATTAGGCTTGATACTTATGGACAAATCCACAAAAAATTAAAACCATGATCATCTTGTAATGAGTGGGGAGCAGTAGCTCTCAAGCCCAGAAGTGTTGTAGAACCCAAGAAAGAGAGAGAGAGAGAGGGATAGGGGAAACTCGAGAAGGGAGGAGAAAGCACAGGCAGGAAAACGGCTTTTGCCGTGGATAGAGCAGGGAGGAAAAGATATGAGCCGAAGCTCCCTGCCATGAGCTTCAAAGATCCAGGACCGAGTGGCTGGTTGGCATCTTAAAAGGTGTTTATAGCAGGTGTTAGTAATTATCCAAATTAACCATCGGTGCTGGCCTGGCGCGCCCTCCGATGCCCCGGAGGATGCCTCAAACGGGAACCAGCCCTAACACATCTTATCCTAAGTGTAAGTTACTGTTTAGGTTCTACTGGGCATTGTATCTTGAGCTTAAGAATAATGACCTTGAACCCGATTGTAGTCAACACCAGCCTTTTTAAGATAAGGTTTGGACAACCCAACATTAGAATTAAAAGAACCATCAGATAATGTAAAGGTTTTTTCAATGATCTCCAACACTTCTCCTGGAAAAAAATACCTTCCTGTAGGTTTCAACTCTGACCCACCACCATTTTTGCCAATCAAGTACATTTTAGTTCTTCAAATAATTAGTAAGTAATTAGTTGTAAAAGGTGGGGCTGATTGGGGTTAGATCCAAAGTCTGGGACGGTATCTTCCAAGGAGCTAGACTGTAGGCCATTCCTCAGTTTTGTGAGTCTCTTGGTACATTGGTGCTGACTATTTATGTGGAGGACTGCTCAAGCCTGCTCTTGGAGATTTACCTTTCTATAAGGTTTAGTTTCAATCTTAATGTAGTAGATCTACCAACCATTTTCATGCACTAAAAAAATGTTTTCTGCAATATATTTATTGGGTACATTGCCACTGCCAGGGATATACAACATCTGGGAGATATAACATCTGATACTGACCACTGATATGAAGGGCTGCCCAGACCTCTTCTTGAAAGTTTATTTTCATATAAAGTTTAGTTTCCAACCTCTACCATTTTTATTGTGGGATTTGGCCTTTGAGGACAGTTAGTATAAATTGTGTATGCCAATTGATACACTTTCTAATGTGGTAATGAGTGTGTATAAAACGATAAAATGACATTCATTAGTTGACTCTTCCTTCATCTGTGATTGTGTAACTGTAGTTCTGGAGTTTAAAGAGGACAGGAAATAAGTTTTGACTGGCTTACCCTTTGATCTCTCTGTTTCTGTGAGAAATGTGTTGGCAGGCGCAGCTTGGCCACAAAAGCAAGAGTCTCTCGCACAGTCAGGTGGGGTAACAGGCGGTCATCCTGACGGACATGAGCGATACACTTCTTCACTAGTGAAGGTGTGGAGGGTTTACCATTGATCAGTATCTCCCCTGATTTCTTGGTGCCTCCTTCATCTCGACATGTGATGATGTCCAACAGAGAAGTTTTTCCACAGCCTGTAAGGAACAAGTCAGAAAGAAGTAAGGACCACTGAGATTGTTCTTCTAGTTTTCATGAATCTGAACTCCTCCACAGACAAGAGAAGACAAGACAAGAAAAGACAACCATAATAAAAATACTTTTGCTGGACACAGATAGAATTTGAGCTTCACCTTTAACTTCACCAAACATACTGAACCCACTAAGGGACCACACTTGGGTCCAGAAAAATGGCCCATAGGAAACACCCTTGGTATTACTGTTCATTATTTCCGACCCTGAAATATGATTGGTTGAGAGGTGTTCTGTGAGTGCCGTTATCAGCCGTTGATAACCGAAGCTCTTCATGATTTACCCCGTCGCATACAGGTAACCTAGCAACGATGCAGCGCATACAAGCCAAACAGCGCAGCTACAAACAGAGCAGCAATGGAACTTTTTTAACTCACGTTTTCATAACCAAACAGATTGTTTATTCTCGTCCTCTTTAACTAAAAATCTTTTAATAAACAGTGATAATGGAACTGTGATATAATCACAATACACACACACTCAAGGTTCGTGCTATAACATGTAATATTGGCACAGCTGGGCGGAGGTTGTCAGGTAAAAAGGGCAGGAACTTCTGATGGATCTGTGGAGTCATGATACTGACATGATATTTCCCTTTCTGGTCCGGTCTAAGACTTATACCTACCTGAGCTGCCGATAACTGCCAGCATTTGCCCGCTGTGCACTCGCAGGTTCAAGTCCTTGATGGCAGTTTGTTTATTTCCCTGCACCTCCCACGGCATTTTAAACTCAGATAGTCTCTCATACCAGGGAATCTGCGCTGCTGTGTCCACCTGGAATGTGCACACAGATCAATATTACATTGTGTGCACCTTTTCTAGAGCCAAAAATGCACCATTACACAATCAATGGCATTTTGTTGCGATTAAAGAAGCAAAAACACCAAGGCACACATTTACAATTTTGTGAATTAATTTAGGAATAGTCCGATTACAGATTGGGGAAAGGTAAAGCCCTTAAGCTGCAATAGGCTTATAATACCTTCTGAATAATACATCACAAAACTACAATCTTAATAAATATCTTGCAGTTTAAGGGTTTTAAAATATATGTTACATGTGTTGTTACATAACAATAAAAAATAGCAGATACCTCATAGTGTAGATTCCTGACTTCCAGTTCATTGCAACCTCCACTGCAGGTAAAGTAAAGGCTGCTGTCTTCCTCTCCAGAGGAAAACAGCTTAATGTCTCTGCCCTGTGTGTGAGAATGTGTTGACATCAACTACAACGCACTTTTACCACATAATTTCTAGTATGATGCAAATTGTTTAATGCTTTATTGATATTTTTCATGCAGCATTTCTAAACCACTAAGAAACTTAAACAGCAGTTTTTTACATTACTATAAACATTATCAAGGACATGCAGAAAGAACCTGGGTTTGTTGTTTGCTCTGTAAAGCCTGAATTTATAATTTATAATTGATTTATTAACTATACGTTAAGCTTTATTTAGTGTGACATTTAATCAGTATATACTGGGCGGTTATTATGTGGAAATAATTAATATTTGCTGTTTTATTTGTTACATAAACAGTTTGTTACCATTTTGTTCTGCAATACATGTACATATTATTAGTATGTAATTGGCAGCATTTTATGTATATATACATAAAATTGATGATTTGACAGGTTTGTAGTTCATTTTAGCAATTGTTATTTATACTAGCTGTAAAATTACAAAATGCATTTTAGAAAAACTTGATTGAATACTGTACATCCTCTGCACAGAAGGCCAAATATGGCACTTAATATTAAATTAAAATATTTATTTTGCATTTTTTGCCCATAATTAAGCATGAGTAGAACCACACTTTAGAACATGTCACAATTCTTTATGTACTCAGAACTCAATAAACTTAACCCATAACATTATCCTACATGTATCGAAGTGGTGCTTATTAGGGTCTGCTTATATGTACATTTAGGTCATGATTTAAGCTCACAATTGTACATATCAAGGTGGTAACAAAATTGCTTATTGTCTGTTATATTGTAAACAGCAATTATTAATTATTTTATCTTAATACTAGGGCTGCACGATATTGAAAAGAAATGGCATTGAAATATTTCATTGTTCTGGGATGAATAATGTTTGATAGATATAATTGTTAGTGTGGTTATCATTTTACGACCAATTTATGCCTTTGATATAATAATGCAGTAGCACAATAAGGCAATTGCATTTTAAAAAGCCATGGGCTTTTAATTATTAAAAATATTCAGACATAGGAATTAAAACATAAACCTTTGACATTCCAACTCATTTACATTATTGGACTTGCTAAGAAAACCATTCCGAACAAAACATTGTGCATGTCCTGCGATGTGACAATAGCCCGTGTGTACACTGCGATATTGATGCTGAAACTTAATATTTGCCTAGTAAGAAGGATGAATATGAAGCTTAATGCAAAGTGAACAAATCATTTATAGAGGACTAATTCAGGCTTTATTGAGCAAAGATCAAGTTTATAAATACTCTCTAGTTTGTGCTCCTGAAAATGAAGTATTGCATCTGTTAATCTAATAGTGAGGTACTTTTTGAACACCGGCTGACATTTGGCAGATCACCCACGAATAAAAATGATTAAAACCTTATCAATTTTATCTGGTGCCAGTAGATAAGCGGACAATATTGAATCTTCGCCTGGTTCAGGGTCCATTCAAATGGCATGCGTGCTCATTATGCAATTCAGAGCTTTTTGTACAGCATCTCTCAACATAAACTCCACTGACACGTGAAATCAGTCAACTCTACATAATGAAGCAGTTAAAAATTGGAGATTCTCAGGATGAACCTGAATAGGCTTGAATGACCTGCGCTCTCCATACCTGTGTGTTGCTGTATGTGTGTGCAGTGTGTTTGCTTGCCCTGATTTCCCTGTGTTAGGTCTTACTCACCGTGCTCGTTGGTAGTGCTGGAAGGTTGAGGCCGCTGCCCGAGTCGAACACGTTCTCATCAGACATGGCTCCTGACTAGCAGTAAGAAGTGCAGGCAGTACAGTAACTGAATTGAGGGTCTGAGACCCCTCAGTCCAGGTTAAAAGCCTGAAGGATCACCTGCTGCTCTGTGTGCCGAGCTGAACTGCTGTGAAAAGTGGCTGCTGACAGGTCCTACTCTATATACCTCGCAGAGCAAAGGTCTGCTGATAAGTGCTGCTGTTTATAGTGGCAGCATCAGTGGTTCAATGTGCACTCGAATGGCCAGACAGTCGCAAAAGCGAGAGTTGACTGTCCGGGGCGGCTGACGGACTGTCCGTGAGAAATTTCATGCACTGTGGTGAATGAGCAGACGGCAGACAGCATGAGTAACTCGTACTCCATGAAAGCTGTCGAGCAGAAAAATGGATCTGGTGAGTCTTTCAGGTTTGTATCTGAGAAAGGAACGACGGTTCATAGCCCTCGTCTCTCCAGTCAAAACCAAACGTCCTGCAGCCTCAGCGTGAGCAGAATTTCCTACACAGTCAGGTAAGAATGCTTCTACTGGAAACTGGATTATAAAATCTGTTTACAAAAATAGTACTAAATAATTAAAATAACATTCAACATTTCTATTCAGTCTCTGGCAAGGATCAGAGCATCAATATGTTGAAAAGCTTTTTTATATAAGTTTGCACACTGAATATGCAGTTTCTTGCACTTGTGAGGTAATACTAAAAATGTATACAAACGTGAATGTTGTGGATTGTAAAGGTTTAAGTGCTGTTTTATTTGCATTATTACACTGTATTATATAGTAACATTGATAAGGCCTATAACAAATACACTTTATTAATGTCAAAAATATATAATTAACAACAGGGTGTTTATTTTTTTAAGTGCACGTTATATATGTAATCAAAAATTTTCACTACTGAGTTTCTGACATATGATCTTATTAAAATACCTATTAAAATACCCTTATTTATGTTGTACATAGCTAATAAAGTATATACTAATAATATAAATAATACTAAAACACACTACATTATGTACATACATTATTATTATACGTTAGATTTTTTATATTATTGATTTTTATAGCAATTATACATTTTATCTGATAATGTAAATATTGATTTTGCAGTATATGGTTCCACCTGTTGTAAGAATGCAGTTTTACCATTCTGGGGTGGGTTTCTCAAAGCACAAAGATGGTTCTTAGATGGCTAAGCGAGCTTCATACTGAGTGCTATCTCTCCATGTTAAGATGTTCCTAACGCTAAGATACTTTTGGGAGATGCTTTTTTAAATACTTTGTGTGGATAAACAGTACTGTGAAGTGTGTGTTACATTTGCTGAGTGTGTTTGTGTTTGTGTGTGTTAGTGAACGGGTCGGGCCCTGGTGGAACCTGAAGTCTTACGGCAAGAAATGGACTCGGCAGATTCTCAACGAGGTGTCGTTTCATGTGGACAGTGGTCAGATAATGGGCATCCTGGGAAACTCAGGTGTGGTATTTAACACTGCACATATATTTAAAGCTTTAACATTTTCTGTCTGATGTCCTGGAGTCTTCTCTACAGTGTTACTAAATTACAATGCATGGTTTGTCTTTCCCAAGAAAGTGCTCAATAACCAATTATCATATTTTTGTAATTGTTATAATATATTAACTGGCCTGTTACTAGGCAAAGGAATCACAGGGCATCTCACAATTAAATTTTATCACGATCTGTTTCTCAAAATATCACTATAGTGTGATTGTGCGATATTAACTCTCAAGACAGTTCTCTATGCTACTTCATAGCATTAGTGTTCCTGAAAAGGATAAAATACTCCTAAATTAAAGAATACCAGGAATTATGGATTTATTGGTGTAAGAAGGTGAGGTTTAGGGTTTAGAGTACCAGTGTTTCAATAGAAAGAATGGTAATTTGACGCAATTTATCAGTAATATATCACAAACGAAAAAGATAAGATTTATCACGATATCAATATTTTGTCCCACCCCTACCTGATACCATGATACCACCTCACAGAATGACATCCATCTAAATTAAATGCATGGCATTAACATTAGGCTTGACAATCTGACCTAAAAACTCACATTTCTATATGTTAAAAAGCAGTTATGTTATGTTCAGCAGTCAGACAATATTACGATATGATCATTCTGTATATTTTTTGTGAGATTCAAGATTGTAAGTTTCAAATATATAGAGACAGATATTTACAATATACTGCCCAGCCATACATTAAAGAGGCACCAAACCCTAAACCAGGGCAAGCATGAAACATCTGGCCTGTGAAGTTGTTTGAAATATAATAAGAAAAAAATTGATAAAAAATGTGATAAATATATAAAATGCCTCTCTGGCCAAATTTTGTGTACATTCCTCCCCTGTGTCTCTTTTGTGCTCGACGTGACTTTAGTTTCCGTCCGTTTTTGCTTTTCCGCTGTTCTCGGGCTCTCTATCTCCTTATAACGGTGTTTTTCCCATCTGCATCCCAATTCACTAGCTGGGGCAGTGGTAGTGTATTGGACCTTGACCCTGACGATCCGGGTTCGATCTTGCGTGAGGAGCAGTGTATTTATTTATTTATTTATTTATTTATTTATTTTTCTTCAACCCCCCGGCCCGCGGACAAATTATTTGCTGACCACTTCTCTACACAATGTTTTTAACTGAACTGAAATGTGTTCATTTGAAGTAATGAAACATACCAGTTCTGCTTAAAAGGTTAAAGTTTTTGTAAACATTTCCTAACCTTTGAAAAAAGCTTTTATTGTGGTAGTTTTTGCCTCTGCAGCACCCTCTCAGGTTCAACTGTGCTATAGGTGAGGATAATGTTTCTGTGTAACATCAATAATACCGCCTCCCTGGTGACATCCAACCATCTGTGTCTCACCAATATTAGAGGCACACTGCTGCTGCAGCTTACCCCAATCAGCTCTCCCTGATGCCCTGCCCCTAAACCCATACATCACCCGGTGCCCCTCCTAAACTACCCCTCCAATTTTTTTTTTGCATTTTTCAAATTTGAGCTGAGGGTGGAGCCAGCTAAAATTAAGGGGTTATTTTACCTTTTAAAATTGTTTGCCGAAATGTAGAGGTTAATGTGTTAATGTACATGTAATACACTGTTCTTAACGCCAGTGTTTGTCTTCAGGCTCTGGGAAGACGACTCTGCTGGATGCTGTTGCTGGACGCATTGGCAGAACTGGCATTCTCAGTGGGGAAGTGTTTGTGAACGGAATAAAAGTCAAACAAGAGCAGTTTCAAGACACTTTCTCCTATGTGCTTCAGGTACACTGTCACATGTGTATGTGTGTGTGTGTGTTTGTATGTTTATGGCTGACGTTGCACTGACTTTTGATCTGTGAACCTACAACAGATGAACGGAGGAGGGGGGGAGGTAATAGTCAGGGTTACTAGAGGTTAAATCCACCCAAAAAGCCCTATAAACTTTTATACAGTCAATAAAGCTGAAGCTGAAATAAGATGCAGCCGTCTTCCATAATCTTCCTCTGAGCTGTTCAAGTGTATCCAATGCAAAATTAAATAGTCGCAGGGAGACTGCAGTCATTTGGGGTAATCTCTTATAATATTCCTGATAAACTCCTCAGGACTCCAGAGGGCTGTAAACTAAGCCAGTCATTAATTTAATTCTCATAAGTGGAATCTGAGGTGGGGATGTTAGGGCATAGAGACATTAATGACTCACAGAAGCTGAAATGGCCTCCTTAACACAGCTGAAAGTTATTCTAAGAATTCAGTAACAGTAACAGACTTTCTATAGCAGAGTCACTGTTTGTAACTGTCAGTAACTAAAATGCATCATTTTTACTTAAATTTATTTTTTTTGTTTGTTTTTTTCTCTATTAGTCCTGTGTAAGTGCAGGCACTAACAATGACATAACCTAAACAAATCTGAGGATCTGAGGCATATACAGTACGCCTGTTAAATACAGAGTAACAAAGGACTCTGTAAGAACCTGGGTGTTATGGTTGATGACCAACTATCCTTTACAAATCATATTGCTGCAGTTGCTCGGTCCTGCCCCTTTGCACTGTACAACATCAGATAAATTTGGCCATTTCTAACACAACAGGCCACCCAATTCCTTGTACAAGCGGTGGTCATTTCCCGCCTTGACTACTGCAATGCCATACTAACAAGCCACCTGGCCTTTGTTACAAAACCTCTTCAGATGGTTTAGAACACAGCATCCCGCCTGGTCTTCAACCAACCAAAATGAGCGCGTCACTCCACTGCTCACATTAAATTCAAAGCCCTACAAAGCCCTGATTGCCTACAACAGGGGTCAGCAATTAAGTTTGGCAACAGGCCATATATTTTCCAAGCCATTATGTGGCGGCATAATGTAAAGTTATGACATACATTTAGTTAGCTTTTTAAATATTATTTTTTGACACATACAAAATATGGGCAAAAATATTGGACTTGGTTTTATATTGAGTTTATATTGCTTTTGTTGGAGTAACTGTCTTTACCTGATTTGGGAGCATTCCTTTACTCATGTCAGGAAGTTGGATGTTCAGCATCCGACCTCATTTCTGACACCCCATCTCTTATTTCATCTCAAATCCCAAAATTACTGAATAAAGTATCTTCATTCCAGAGAACACAGTTCCACAATTCTGGGAGTTGTGCTGGGGGTATTTATAACCTTCTAACACACACCTGGCATTAGGCATGGGGCCAGTAATTTCACGTTTCCAATTCCAAGCTGAACTGCTTGACTTTTTGCACCAAGTGTGGCATAAAGTTTCCAAAAGCAGTGTGTAAGACTGGTGGAGGAGAACATGCCAAGATGCATGAAAACTGTGATTAAAAAACAGAGTTATTCTACTAAATATTGATTTCTGAACTTTTAGAACTTTATGAATATGAACTTGTTTTCTTTGCATTATTTTTTGTTATTTCAGCCATTTCTCATTTTCTGCAAATAAATGTTCTAAATAACAAAATCTTTATTTGGAATTTGGGAGGAATGTTGTCTGTAGTTTATAGAATAAAACAACATTGTTCATTTTACTCAAACATATACCTTTAAATAGCAAAATCAGAGAAACTGATTCAGAAACTGAAGTGGTCTCTTACAGCTCTTTTTCAGAGCTGTATAATCTCATATTCCATAAAGTTTTAGACTAAATAAATATTAAATCATATTTAAATCATTACAGATCATCTACCTTTATCACGAGTCACTAGATAACTTTAGACAAGTTCTGTGTAGAAATGCTTACAGGTCAGAATGACCCTAAATCATCCATAATTGCTGTGGTGTAAGTTGCATCCCTAATTGCAGTTTATGTTTCTGTTTGTTTGTATTTGAACTGAAAGATCTTCCCCCTGGGGCCTTTAATATGGTATGATTGCAGTCTTCATAGTAAAGAAACCATCAGAAAGGTTTTATCCTCGAGAATTGATGGGTTATATGCTACTGTATTCTTTGAGCCATTTGTGTGAAGGCATTTCCCCTGTCATTCTCCTCTAATGGCCACTATCCCTTTCCCTCTGCTTCTCAGAATGACAATCTGCTGAGCTATCTGACAGTAGAGGAAACTCTGACATTCACGGCTCAGCTGGCCCTCAGACATCGCTCCGCTTTAGCCATCCGCAAGAAGGTGAGTTCATCACTGTCACTGTAGAGGACTGTAACCATTAGAATCCCACCTTATATAACTAATCAGGTAAATAAAGAATTAAGATTGGACCTGTTACAGAGTGTGATAATACACAAGAACGGTGGATCATAACAGCTCTAATTTTACTGCATATATAATAATAAATGCTGAAAATGCAGGATATGGTATGTTTACAGATTGGGCATGAAAATTACACACATTTGGCGTTTATCTTAGGTGGCTGCAGTCATGGCAGAACTGAGTCTAACCCACGTGGCTCATAGTGTGATCGGGGGCCGAATCTTTCCTGGTATCTCTGGAGGGGAGAGGAGGAGGGTGTCTATTGCTAGCCAGCTGCTCCAGGACCCTAGTGAGTAAAAAGAGTTGCCTTTTAACTTGCACAGCAGGGCCGTGCAGAGACCTTTGGAGGGGCAGGTGCTCAAAGACAAAACGGGGCACATGGAGCACAAATTTGAAACACTATACAGAAACATACCTGTATGTTCTCATGAAAAATATACAGACGTGTATTTTTTAACCAGCTATCAGAAACAGTGTCATCACAGTTTACATGGTTAGCCTACCGTTACCTTTCTTTTAGAAAAATCCCTGTATGTCCATATGTGTTTTAACGTCAGCTCAAACTTGCAGCGATGGTAGCAAGCATTGGCTTTTTCTCCTGAAAGGCGGTACTTTATTCCTGAACCGGCACCATGATTGCCGTTAAGAGCTACTAAGAGATAATGTTTTTTTTTTGTAATATAATACGGAAAATTAACGAGAAAATGCTAATACGTGAAGACGGCAGGAAAGAGGGGTAAAATACGGTAGTTTCACGGCTAAAACGGGTATGACTTTCACACATACACTTACAAATTGACAAAAGGGCACTTAGAGCCAGTAAGAGCCAAAGGGGCAGGTGTTCCAGCCCCTCCGCCATGAACTTAAGCTGTCTAATGAATAGTACACTGCTAAAGCAGTTCTGCCAGAAAGCTTGGGCTAGAATTCCTGAATGATCTGGAGCTGATCCACAGCTACAGGAAGTGCCTAGTTAAGGTCATTGCTGTCATAGGAGGGTGACAACTACAACCCAACACTGTTGTACACCTTATACGTGTTTGCAGTAAAATGGGACAAAACAAAATGAAAACATTTTATTGCTTGGTATCCTAGGTGCCAGAACATCTTGTAAGTGCTATTAAAAGAAATAGCAGAATAAAATGTGGTACATATTTTACTTTCCCCACTTTTTTTGGAATGTGTTGCAGGCCTGAATACAGGAACTGATGTATATTAGTAAATAAGTTAAAGTTGACCAGAAACATTCGAATTTGGGGTTGTAGTATTAAACTTGTGTGCTGTGGGCTTTTAAATCCCATTCCAATAGGTGTAACTGTAGCCATTGTAACTTTGTTTTGAGTGTTTTGGTTTTAGTGCAAGAGGCATAATGGTAATACAGATGCAGAAGATCAGTTCTAAATACAGAGATTAGGTTGTAAAATGCAATGGTATTCCTTTACCTGTGTTTGTTGGATAAGATTCATCCGTGTGATGTTCCCACACCAGCCATTAATCAAACATTAGACTGTTCTACCTAGTTTTTTCACAAAAAGTAAAGTAAGTAAGCACAACCTCCCCCTCCCAGAACACGAGAGACGGAGTGAGGAAAGAATAATATTAAAGGAGTGAAGTGGAGGGTTATCGTGTGTGTGGAATTAAGCTGGGGTCCATGAGGGTCCCCCTGGAGTGCTTTATCTAACTCCTCGGACCTAAGCGGCATCCTGGGACTCCGGACCAAGGATTAGTCCCCCTCTTAACAAAACACACGTACAGCCAATTATAAAGGCTTCACATTGGCTGCCTTCTCCAATCAAGCAGGAAATGAATTAATCATGCAATTAATTTGGCTCCAACTTTAGACAAAGACAATTCTATTAATTGTTGTATTAATTGTGGGCGAATTAATGAGTCAGGTGAGACTCAGCTTAAAGTTTCTTAAGGAGGACACAAAGTTATGAAGTCATGAGTTATGAAAAGTTCTTATGTTGTACTTTCTGTCTCATGTCATCGCAGAGGTGATTCTCCTGGACGAGCCAACCACGGGCCTGGACAGCATGACTGCCAACCAGATCGTAGTGTTGTTGGCAGAGCTGGCCAGGAGGGGCCGTATCGTCATTGTGACCATCCATCAGCCACGTTCAGAACTTTTCAGAGTAAGTAAGAAGAAGTGTAACCTCGGGGCAGCTGGAAATGCACTGGCATAGCACTGAGTTGCGTTTACAATCAAGGTTATTAACCTGGATGTCACTCATATCAAATTGCCTTGATAGTCATATGGCCTAGTCATAAAGGTTTATAGTTTAGAAGGCCAGGTTATGTATAATGAACTCACAAGGTCAGTGCGCAGTAAATTAGAAGAGGTGTGTGTAAGGCTGGGCGATATATTATGGATATCTATAAAAAATTATCAAATCTTGATATCACAGGTTATTGTGTGCGTCTGTGTGCAAGTTAGAGCTTAGATCGGGCCCAAAAAATCCAACTCAACCTGGCCTTATCAGCCTGAACACGATTTAATCCAGACATTTTTTTAGTAAGTAATGCGCGAAAACTGAGCTTTTTAAAAACATTTTCAGGCAGTTTGAATGAGTAAAATCAGTTTAGAATTACTTTTATTAACATTGCAACACTGAAGAAGCATAGACCTATTGTTTAAGAACAATGTTAATTAAGCACAAATCTCTGAAAGATTAAAACACCAACACTGAGAATAATGATCTCAGGCTTAAACATTGGTAAATTAGGCTACAAGAATGACGTCTGAATTATTTTTTTGTTCTATAATTTAACCTGGTTTGAGAATATAAAATTCTTTCTAAACAAACAAACTTTTTATATTGCTTATCGCCAAAAGCCAAAAACACAAAAGAGCAAACACCAAAACAGCAATACGGCCATGCACTGCACATTAAACCCAAAATAGGCCAACAACAATAACATAATTTACAATAATTTTACAACTTTTGTCTACTCTAATATAATCAACAAGGTTTTAGAATGCGAAATTCTTTCTGAATTTTTTTTTTTTAAGCATAAGGCCTACATGTGAAAACACACACTGCCAGTGCTGTGTGATTATAACATTCCAACTTGTGCAACTGTTTTTTTTAACACTTTTTTTTGTTTTATTTTAATTATTACACCATAACTTGGTCTTTTGTTTATTATTCTAATATATATATATTTATTTCATCTAAACATATTGAGATATGAGTTTTAGTCATATGAGCCAGCCCTAATTGTAAATGTCTTATTTCATCCACAGATTTTCAGCAGGATAGCCATCATGAGCTGTGGAGAGCTAGTATTCTGTGGGCAGCCTGAGGAGATGGTGGACTTCTTCAGTAGATGTGGATACGAGTGTCCAGAGTACTGCAACCCCTTTGATATCTATGGTATTGTGATTCTACTGAAGGCCTTAGATACAATAATGCTCTTTTCTTTATTATGTGTTCTTGTTTATACACTTTTAATGGTGAAATAGTAAAATTAGACTTTATGTTCTCTTTAAAATGTTCATATCTTTAAACTACACACCATAAAACTGCCTGATTGACAGGACAAACACATCTGCAGTGTTATGACTAGCTTGGTTTAACCTAAAGTTACCTTCTCAGGGAGGTTTTATGATGTTTGCTCAGACTGGAGGGATAATCTGCCTATCTCTGCTATAACCGAGTCACTTCTCCTCACTGCCAGTGGACCTGACCTCTGTGGACACGCGCTCCAGCGAGAGAGAGGCTGACACCTACAGACGAATGCACGACATCACCTCAGCATTTCAGAGCTCGGAGATCTACCAAGAAATGATGTGGAAGATTCGAGAGAGCTGCCAACGTCCCGATAAACCCATGATCCCCTTCAAGAGCACAGAGTCTCCTAACTGCCTGTCTAAACTGGGAGTCCTGCTCAGGTGGTTTTTTGTTGTTTTTGATATTTAGAACAAAGCACACACAAAGAGCCCCTATTATTATTAGAATTAAACTGGCCCTACAAATAACCATATATCAACCATATCCATAATTCTTATTTTGTACATTTAAAAATAATATGTGCTTAATTTAATTTATGAAAGCATCAAAAATATAATAGCTTACAAGAAAAGAAAAGAAAATAACTGATTTCTCTCAAATGTAAAAAAGGTTGAGGTACGGTTATGCACAGTTATTGAAAGACCTCAATTATTGTCATGGACCAAAACCATCAGACCTGTGGCTGCCCAGATTACCAATTTAATCTTAATAAAAAAGATTTAATTGTTTTACTGATCAGCCATAACATTAGCACCACTAACAGGTGAAGTGAAAAACATTGATATAGGATTGTCATGGTGTGCACAGAATACAGACACTCGCAGATGCAGTAAAACGGGTTGTTTATTAAAATAGCAGGTAGAAAAAAGGGTAGTCGTACAAACAAAGTTAGAGCACCGGTAAACAGAAGCAACGTAGGGATAACCATACCATGAGTGAGATACAGTCCAGAGTTCAAACACAAGCAGGCCAACATCAGAGGTAATCCAAAATCAAAAAAACGTGAAACAGTCCAGGTCATACACAAAAATATCCACAATCAGAGATAATCCAAAAATCGGCGTCGAGAAAAAACAAAACAAGGTCATACACGAAGATAACAGAGACAATAGAGAGTAACGCTTAGTAATGAGGAAAATCCAACAATACCCGGCACAGAAGTGTGTGAGAGGTGTCCTTAAATAGTGCCAGACTAATATTCGGGGCTTCCTGGTTGGAGCAGGTGAGGTGACGTGTGACTGGGTGTGTGCGTGTCAGCGGGTGGTGCGTTCTGGGTAATGTAGTTGTTAGACTGAGAACCTCTGTCAGAGCTGGGTGCGTGAGAAACAGAGGAGCTAACAGCACCAGATGTGACAGTACCTCCCCCCGAGGGAGTCGGAACGGGAACGGAACGAGGACGACCACGACGACGACCACCCGACGGACAGGGAGTACCGGCGGGAGGAACAGGAGTAGCCACAGAGGTGCCGGACAGGCGGGGGTTGCGGAGCTGGGAACCCCGATGAACCGGAACCGACGAGGAAAGTGAGCGCTTGGGACGCCCACGGGGTCTAGGAGCAGGTTTGCCCGGATGACTAGCATGAAATTCAGCCAAAAGAGCCGGATCCAGCACATCACTGGCAGCAACCCAAGAGCGCTCCTCGGGGCCGTAGCCCTCCCACTCAATGAGATACTGGAGCCCACCGCCGCGCCTGCGAGAATCCAGCACCTCTTTCACCGCGTAGGTGGATGAAGCCTCCCCCTCCACAGCCGCGGGCGGTACGTCATCCGGAAGACCCTCTGCGAGTGGACCTGGGACAAGAGGTTTCAGGAGAGATACATGGAATGAATTATGGACTCTATACTGGGCTGGAAGTTCAATCTTATAAGTAACTTCGTTAATTTGAGACAAAACCTTGAAAGGCCCAATATACTTAGGCAGAAGTTTCCTGCACTCCCCCTCAAACCTCAAGTCCCGGGTGGACAACCACACTCGATCCCCGGGTTGATACTGGGGGGTACTGCCTCGGTGTCTGTCGGACTGCTCCTTGTATTTGCGTAACGCCTCCGAAACCTGCTGGTGAGTTTCCTCCCACACCTGCTCGCTCCGCTTCATCCAGTCGTCCACCGCAGGAACCTCAGAGGACACGGCTGTCCACGGAGCTAACGGAGGTTGGTAACCCAGAACGCACTGAAACGGTGTGAGACCAGAAGTGGAGTTAGTGAGAGAATTCTGCGCAATCTCAGCCCATATAAGGAACTGAGACCAGTCAGAGGGGTGCTTATAACAGTACAGACGGAGAAACTTGCCTAATTCTTGATTAACACGTTCACATTGACCGTTACTAGTGGGATGGAACCCTGAGGTTAAACTAACATGAACACCCAAATGTTCAAAAAATGCTTTCCAAACCCTGGAAGTAAACTGAGGGCCCCGATCAGAGAGAATATCCTCTGGAATACCATAATGTCTAAACACGTGTGTGTAAATGGCTTGTGCAGTTTGAAGTGCAGTGGGCAGGGCAGAGAAAGGAATAAACTTAACCCCCCTGGAAAATCTATCCACAACAGTGAGTACTGTGGTGTAACCCTCGGAGACAGGTAAATCGGTGACGAAATCTACAGCTATGTGAGACCAGGGTCTTTCTGGTACAGGTAGAGGAACAAGCTTACCGGCTGGAAGGGTTTTTGGGGTTTTGCATTGAGCACAAACGGAACAGGAGGAGACGAAAGCGTGTATGTCAGCTCGCATGGTTTCCCACCAATAGCGAGCTGATACTAGCTGCAGAGTGCGCGTAACGCCGGGATGGCCCGAGGTGAGAGCAGAGTGAGCCCAGCTAATAAGACGATCTCTGAATTGTTCAGGAACGAAAGTTTTGTGAGAGGGACACCCCTCAGGAGGTGGTGAGTGCGCTACACTCTGTTGAATGAGATCATCTAATTCCCAGCGAATAGCTGCAATTTTGACGGCCGGAGGAAGAATGCGTTCAGGTTCGGAAGACTGAGATGCGCTATCCGGAGCAGTATAGACTCGGGATAGCGCGTCTGCCTTAGTGTTACGGTTGCCAGGGCGAAACGAAATAGAGAAATCGAATCTAGAGAAAAATAATGACCAACGAGCTTGGCGAGGATTAAGACGTTTGGCAGAGCGTAAATACTCGAGATTCTTGTGATCAGTGATAACAGTAAATGGGTGCGCGGCCCCCTCCAGCCAGTGACGCCATTCTTCGAGAGCCAGTTTGACAGCAAGAAGCTCTCTATCCCCTATGCCGTAGTTGCGCTCCGCAGGAGACATTTTTCGTGAAAAGAAGGCTATGGGATGCATTTTAGGCGGAAACCCACTACGCTGTGACAAAACAGCCCCTACCCCAGTATCAGAAGCGTCGACCTCGACAACGAACGGGAGTTCGGGCTTAGGGTGAGCTAGTATAGGCGCGGACACAAATGCAGCTTTAAGCTTATTAAAAGCTTGCTCAGCTTCGGGGGACCAATTCAGGATCTTAGTGGCTTTCTTGGTCAGAGCAGTAAGAGGGGCAGCTATACCACTGAAATTGCGGATAAATCGCCTATAGAAATTTGCGAAACCTAAAAAGCGCTGGAGATCCTTAATAGACTGCGGAACGGGCCAGTCAGTGACAGCTGAAACTTTGGTGTCGTCCATCAGGACGCCTTGGGAGCTAATAACATAGCCGAGAAAGGAGACTTGTTGACGGTGAAATTCGCATTTCTCTGCTTTGGCATAAAGGCTATTCTCCAGTAAGCGTTGGAGAACGGAACGTACGTGGATCACGTGAGACTCAAAATCAGCTGAATAAATCAGAATGTCGTCTATAAATAGGACGACGTATTTCCCAATCATATCCCTAAATATGTCATTCATGAATGACTGGAAGACTGCCGGGGCGTTAGCGAGACCGAAACTCATCACTAAATATTCGTAGTGCCCATTAGTAGTGGTAAAGGCAGTCTTCCACTCGTCACCCTCACGGATACGAATTAAATTATACGCGCTGCGTAAGTCTAATTTCGTAAAAAAGGAAGCTTCACGAAGTTGCTCGAGAGCGCTGGGTATGAGGGGTAACGGATACGCAAATTTCTTAGTTATGTCATTAAGCCCACGGTAGTCTATACAGGGTCTCAACCCCCCGTCTTTCTTCTTGACAAAGAAGAACCCTGAACCAACCGGAGATTTAGACGGGCGGATGAAACCCTGAGCGAGTGCCTCCTCAACATAGTCTGCCATAGCCTTCTCTTCATCGAGGGTGAGGGGATAGACTCTAGCTTTGGGCAGCGTAGCTCCCTCCACTAGATCTATAGCACAGTCATAAGGACGGTGTGGAGGCAATTTAGTGGCATTGGCTTTGCTAAAGACATCAAGAAAATCAGAGTATTCAGAGGGGATAACAGGAGTATCTACTGCGTCAGGACTTTCTACCGAGGTAGACTGTAAAGCTAACTCATTAAGAGCTAAACAATGTTCATAACAAGAGGGAGACCAAACCGTAATATCACCATCAGTCCAGGAAACCACAGGATCATGAAACTTGAGCCATGGCATGCCCAAAATCACCGGGTGTTCAGAGCAGGGAAGCACAAACAGGGGCAGTTCCTCGTGATGCAGAGCGCTGGCTTGAAGAGCGACGGGAAGTGTCTGACGAGTGATAGCCTTGGAGCGTACAGTTTTCCCATCCACCGCGTGAATAGAAATGGGACGGCGCAGGTCACGGGTAGGGATGCCATGTTCCTTGACCAGGTCCCAACTGATGAAGTTCCCCTCCGACCCGGAATCTACAAGCGCTGGGACACAGAACATACCAGTGGGTGAAGAGATAATAACGGGTAACGTAAAACATTTAGCTTTGTGATTAGAGATAGAATTACGTACCACGTTAGCGCGTGGAGAGCCCCCCACGCGCTTTCCCAGGGCTGGAGCCTTCACGGATCGGGTCAGGAGACCACATGCAGCTTTGCGATGCCCAGCCTCTCCACAGTAGAGACAAAGATGGAACCGAATGCGGCGTTGGCGTTCCGCTGGAGATAATCTGGACTTTTGAACATCCATGGGTTCCACTGTGGAGTCTGATGAAGCGTGAGGTAGCTCTGCTGGAGTGGGTTGTACGTGGAGGTTGGTCTTGGTTTGGCGAGAGAGCAGCTGGTCTAACCGAATGGAGAGGGAAATCAGCTGATCCAAGGTAAGGGATTCATCCTTGCATGCTAACTCCTTCAAAACTTCAGGGTTAAGTCCATTCTTGAACACAGAGATGAGTGCAGCGTTGTTCCAGCCACTGCCAGCTGCCAGAGTGCGAAACTCCATGGCATATGAAGCAACAGTTTTTTGACCTTGTTTTAACGCCAGTAGAAGCTCTCCAGAGGATTGTCCGTAGCGTGAGTGATCAAAAACTGCTCGAAACAAAGTCAAAAACTCCGAATAGCTGGTTTCAGAAATGGTGTCCCAAACCGCCGTAGCCCAGTCGAGTGCTTTACCAGACAGCCTCGAAATAATAAAGCCGATCTTAGCTTTGTCTGAGGCGGGAGAAGCGTTACTAAAAAATACGGAGCATTGTAAGAGAAATCCGCTGCATTTCTCCGGGGAACCATCAAAATACTCCGGCTTGCACACCTGAAAGCCGGAGACAGGAGAGCTAATGGTGCTAGTGTTAGCTACAGGGCTAGCGTTAGCTACAGCTAAGCCCTTGAGGTGCTCGAGAATGCTAGAGAGCTGCTGCTGCTGGTTAGCTTGCTGGCTAGCTAACTCAGTAACAGCGTGGGTCACACCGGCGAGTGTTTGCTGGTGCTGACCGAGCAATCTGCCTTGATTAAACAACCCTGATCTTAGCATATCCGCATCTGCTGTCTGATCGAGAGAGGCCGGGTATTCTGTCATGGTGTGCACAGAATACAGACACTCGCAGATGCAGTAAAACGGGTTGTTTATTAAAATAGCAGGTAGAAAAAAGGGTAGTCGTACAAACAAAGTTAGAGCACCGGTAAACAGAAGCAACGTAGGGATAACCATACCATGAGTGAGATACAGTCCAGAGTTCAAACACAAGCAGGCCAACATCAGAGGTAATCCAAAATCAAAAAAACGTGAAACAGTCCAGGTCATACACAAAAATATCCACAATCAGAGATAATCCAAAAATCGGCGTCGAGAAAAAACAAAACAAGGTCATACACGAAGATAACAGAGACAATAGAGAGTAACGCTTAGTAATGAGGAAAATCCAACAATACCCGGCACAGAAGTGTGTGAGAGGTGTCCTTAAATAGTGCCAGACTAATATTCGGGGCTTCCTGGTTGGAGCAGGTGAGGTGACGTGTGACTGGGTGTGTGCGTGTCAGCGGGTGGTGCGTTCTGGGTAATGTAGTTGTTAGACTGAGAACCTCTGTCAGAGCTGGGTGCGTGAGAAACAGAGGAGCTAACAGCACCAGATGTGACAAGGATATACAGTATTAGGCAGCAAATGAACAGTCATTTCTTGAAGGTGATGTCTATAAAAAAACTATAAGGATCTGAGCAACTATAAAAAGAGCCAAGTTGTGATGACCAGACAATTACCGTTATTTTTTGTGCTGTAAGGCGCGCTTAAAATTCTTTTATTTTCAGGAAATTCATCCCTCTTCCTTATAATCTGGTGCGCTTTATGTATAAATTCTAACAGTCAGGTTGTAGGGATCAGTAAAGCCCTCTGCTAAAGTACAGCGTTATTCATTATAGCATTAGCTGCTAACTGTAGCGCTAGCTCTTTCACCGATTAGAGGTGAGTATATCTTACCAAACTCTGTGTGTTTACCATGTTAAAACAAGTTACATGGGACAAACCACTAGCTGATAACTCCATGTCTTACCGGAACACTCAGGGTTTTTTAGTCTACTGCTATCTGGCGGCGTTTACTAGTGCTAACCACAGCTAGCTAGCATCGCTAACAGGGGCTAGCTAGCGTTCACCCATGAACAATTTTTTTTTTTTATCTAAGCTTACTGTAAATCAACAAAAGTGTTTTACTCACCCAAATAAACTGTTTTCAGGAGGGACATCTGTGTAGATTAACATCCAGCGCTCGTTTGACTTTGAAAGAAAAAGTTATTTTTACTTAGGCGCCCCCAGCAGGGAGACCTGCTGAATTAGAAGGCAATACCCTTGCTGACTTCGATGTAGACATCCTTACTAGTGTCACTCAATGCACCTAGTAATCTGATTCATCTTTTGTATGATAAAATAGACTAGAAAATACACATTCCTTGATACTACTACGCCTTATAACCTTGTGCGTCTTATGTATAAAAATTGACCAGAAAATAGATGTTCAATGATGGTATGCCTTATAATCCGGTGCAGCAGAGCACCTTAGAGCACCTCAAAAACATGTGGCAAGTTTGGCATGATCTTCCTGACATGCAGTGGTCAGTATCTATTGCCAAAAGTGGTCCAAGAAAGGAAAACAAGTTAACTGATGACAGATGAGTTATAGGCATCCAAGACTCTGTAAAGGCCCCACTTTATCTCTTTTAATAAAAATGCAAACTGTGCCATTGTTCCAGATGCATGATCACATATTAACACCATTTTCTGCCCATATCTCTGGATTTCTCTGTAGGAGGACAGTTAGGAACCTGTCCCGGGACAGGATGGGTGTTCTCATGCGCCTCTCGCAGAATCTCATCTACGGTCTCTTTGTGGCCTTCTTTGTTATGAAGCTTGATAATGACGTCACTAAGGGTGCAGTGCAGGACCGCATTGGTATCATTTACCAGTCCATGGGTGCTTCACCGTACACAGGCATGCTGAATGCTGTGGCTCTGTGTGAGTTTTTCTTCCAATTCTTATATATTAGCTTTAAACAAACTTCCTTTTTATTTATTTATTTTTGTATTTATTTATGTCAGATGGTCGGTGTCCAGTGAAAAACATTTGTCTGCATTTTTGTTGGTGTTTTAGTTTACTAGATAATTCGAACACACAAACTTGACACACACTTTTTCATTGAAAGTCTTCTCTGGTAAATTTGCTGTTTCGGAGATCCTTGTTTTTTATTGGACAGCGACGATATACATGTATGCGCAATTGTTGGTAAAATACATTTTAAATAGTCATACATCAGAGAACACTAAAACAAATGCAGGACAATTTTGCATGTGGCCTATAAGCTTGTCTAAGCCTTGCTCTCTGTCTTACATTTTATCTTATCTGTTAATTAACAGACTTACAAACTAGAACTTAGAACTGACCTTTAAAGAAGGAAAGAGAAGGATATTAATCCACTGCAAGACTCAGCCAGTCAGCACTGTTCTCTCTGAATGCTCACTGGCCTTGAGCTCAGGAGATAATATTCAATGCTATCATAAATTGCTTGTGCTACTGTATTTTAACCTTTCACTTAGTAGATCTGAAACTGCTCCTCAGCTGTAATTCTTACTGACAGATCAGTATGGTAATAGGGTCATGAGTCAAGCTAAAAATAAATACATCAAAAAATATTTTGTCTACAAATGAGACTATTAAGTAATAAAATGTTGAAAGTGTACAGATATACGTACGCTGTTTAAAAATAATATTTAAACTTTTTTTATTTTTTTTTTATTTTATGTACTTTTTCTAGCAATGTTAGACCTTTTTTGGTCCATGTATTTTTTGGACCATTGTTCCATGCAAATTACATTTAATTATTATATTTCATTGTAGAAAGTATGAATTCAAGATACGTCATGATTTACATACTTTTATTTGTTAATACACATTCATTCCTGTATGTCAGGCCTGCAACACATTCCAAAATAGTTTATTCAGGGTTAGTGATGAAGTAAACAGCATTAAGAAACAACATTAACCATGTCCAGAAGCAGTTTCAACTTATGTTGACTCTTAGGCATCTTTGATTGACCATAGCAGACAAGAAACATACTTTTTTGGAATGCTTTTCAGGCCTGAAAAAATATCCCATATTTTTGTCCCAAGTTTTTGGGGGTTCAATTCAATTCAGTTAAATGTCATTTATATTGTGCATTTTACAACAAAGCAGCTTTACAGAGATAATGGTCCAAGCCTCTTGAATAAACGCTACAGTAATAGAGGCAACAGTGGCAGGGAAAAACTCCCTCATATATAGAAACCTGGGGAGAAAACAAAACACAGTAAGAAGAACCCATCTACTTCTGGTCAACCCAGACAGCTCAAACAAATAACAAAACAAAAACAACTTTACAAAGAGATAATGTGGAGATACAGCTAATGTAGAAACAGATTCTGAGTTATGAGTGTGAGTAGTCCAGACAGTTTAAGCATTCATATGTACAGCTATTATTGAGTGTGGCAGGAATTAATCAGTGCAGTGTTCTAGAGCAGGAATGCTTCAGAGTGGGCAGCAGAAAATAAGTTTGTAGTTGTTAAGTTATTGATATTAGGTTTCAAGATTTAAGGTGCACACCTAAATGATTAAGAAGATTAAACTGTAATGATATTAGGTGCCCTGTGTTTGAAATACATGCTGTGGTCTTTTGCAGTCCCTGCTCTGCGAGCGATAGCTGATGTGGAGAGTAAAGATGGCTTGTACCAAAAGTGGCAGATGTTTTTGGCCTACATCATTCACATTTTGCCATTCAGTATTATCAGTGTATTCATCTTCAGCTCTTTTCTCTACTGGTGAGTGTTCTGTGTGTTTTATGTGGTCTGTATGAGTGTGTCCATGTATAGATGTGTGATATAACTGGTTGAACTTTATCCTGATAAGCTTTTTTGTAGAAAGAAGGGAAGAAAGGAAGGGAAAGGTGATTTACTGGGTAACTGTCGGACAAGACTGTGAAGATGACTCATAAATCAGGTGTTGTTTTCACCTCCACAGTGTCCTAGTTTCTTACATATATGCCACTGTGTGTGCTTATCTGGATCTTAGGACAGTGGGTATGAACCCAGAAGTGTGGCGGTTCCTGTGCTTTACGGCTGTGATCATGGTGCCCCACATTACTGGTGAGCTCCTAACATTGGTACTGCTGGGGGTGGTTCAAGACCCCAACATGGTGAACAGTGGAGTGGCTCTACTCAACATAGCTGGGATCATGGTGGGCTCTGGTTTTCTCAGGTAACAGACTTATGTTGTGTGTTGTGTGTTGTGGTGTGTTGTAATGCAATGTAATCAACATAGGGAAGCACACACTACCCCTGACTACTAAGAATTATTTTACCAAAAAGATACCAATGCTAATGCCAGCTGGTTAGCTGGGCCAGAATAAGGTCATTGTCCCTTTGAAATCTATAAATTACTTCAAATTAAAGAAATTTTACTCTAGAATTTGATGAAAAATGGCACAAGTGTGTTTTCTGTAGAATATTTTCTTACAACATTACACTTAAACAAAATGGTGATTAAGACTGAGATTATTCATTGCATTAAATGCTTTTGTACTCAGGAGTACTCAGCAGATGCCAGTCGTGTTCCAGTGGCTAAGTTACATCACCTTTCAGAAGTACGGCTGTGAGCTCCTCATCGTCACTGAGTTCCATGGCAAGAACTTCACCTGCAGTAAGCAACACCCCTTTATGCCCTAGATTATACATATTTAACATTCACACTGTTTTAAACCACTTTACATGTTTTAAACCAGTTTAGCTGCAGACAAGTGTAAACATAAGCTATATGCCCAGATGTTTGTGGCCACTTTTCTACTTATGAATGTATTTAGGTACTTTAAATTGCACAAATTGATGAAAATTATGTTCTAGGTATCTACCTATTGGCACCGCTGTACTTTTAGGAAGAGGTGGGGAGTTAGGGATGAGGTGGGGAGTTATGGATGAGGTTGGGAGTTAGGGATGAGGTGGGGTGGTGATCATCCAACATTCTGTCCTCACTTTGGTTCTTGTTGCTAAATGCAATCAAATTCTTACAGCAATGCCTCATCATCTAGACAAACAGGAGAAAAATCTAAATATCTTCCCAATGTGATCACAAACCTATAAATGATACTGCTGCCTCTTAATACTTAACACTCGTATGTTCTCACTCAGGTCCAGCTTCCAGCTTTCCAGGCGCGTGTTTGATAAAAAATGGTGATCTTATAATAGAGCAGGGTTACCCAGGAGCCCCTTCACGCTACACCTTGGACTTCCTCCTGCTCTATGCCTTCCTGCCTGCACTTGTAATACTGGGGATTATCAGCTACAAGATACGAGACCACCTCAGCAGACGCTAAGCATGTGTGTGTATATTTGTGTATGTGGATGTGTGTGTGTGTGTGTGTGTTTAAGATTGTGTTTGAATATTCGAAAGAAATTGTTGTGTTTTGTTTGTATATACTGTGTCTTTTTTCAGAGAGCAATGCTCAGTAAAGGTTTTTGTCCAGCAGTTCATCCGGAATTGTCTTCGAGAATGTTCATCCACTGTTCTTTGTGAAGTTTAATAAATCATTGCAAACTGATTGTTTAATTGTTGATGAAATGTCAAAGAATTGTGCGTGACTGTAAGTATATTTTGCATAATGAATGTTTATGTAATAAAAATGAGGGTTCTTTTTCTGTTATTTTACTAAGCTGGGAAATCTGATTCAGAAGTTTTACACTGACAATCCAAAAGTCCTAGGATAGCAGAAGTTATGCATCAGGGGACAGCTCTCAACCTGTATAGGTTTTAAGGTGTTTTCTTGTGAGTGAGGTTTAACATTGGCTAGTATGCTCATGGCATTGCAAGTCATGAGAAAATCACATCAAAGAAGCAAACAAGCAGAAAGGCACACATTAAAAGAGATGCAGAATATGTTTACAATCGCTCATCACCGGTACTATGTAACTGTAAACTATCCAAATTCTTGATCATAAACATTACAGTTTGCTGTTATTCTTAATCTCATAGTGTAAGCCAGTCCTGTGTTAATATAAGTAATATACTTACTTAATATAATATAAAACACGTAATATTGCTGATTCTAAAATTGCTAAAGTTCTGTTCATCCATCAATGGCTCTAATCCTGTCTCCACCCATACTGTAATGTTTTCTCTGCTCATCCAATTTATCTTAGAAAGGCCTTGTTCATTAGGGAGTAGGGTCTGGCTGCCGGCTGTCCTCTTCTTCTTACGTATGTAGTCTCATAGACGGAAGGGGTGCCAGACTAAAGAAACAAACACACAATGGCTGACCAGCTGAATTTAAGTTAAAAGAAAATGTGTTTGTAATGTAATATTTGATAAGGGCCCTTGAGCATTTCGAATCAAGTCAGCTTGAGAACTGTTTTTTTCTGTTGCAACAGGGCGCACGGGTACGATGGTGTGTACATGGTTGATTGACAGCGTTTAGTTTGAGAGTGTGCAGGTACTGTATTTCTCCTGAGGTGAGGTGAATGTGTATGTATATATTCAGTGTGTTAGAACTGCTCCTTTAGTTTATGCCATTCCTGGTGCAAAAATTCAAGCAGTCCATCTTCCTCTTGATTATATTCCAGAGGTTTTCAATGAGATTTTTTAAGTGGTTTCTTTGTTTCCAGAGCTGTATGTCTGCACTCTCCTACAAAAGTATTGAAACACTGAGGCCAATTGATTTTTTTTTCTTCTGCTCTGGTGAAAACATTTTGGTGTAATTTGTTTTCAGTCTAAAGCAGAAATAAAGAAATGAGACTGACGTATCAAGTACTTTTGGGGGGCTGTGTATGTTTCCTGTGTAGTTCCAATTAAAATCTGCAGTCAGTCTGCTCCTTTCAGAGTGACTGCACTGTTATGTATATTGGTTATGTAATTTAATGCTCCTGGGCATTGCTGTGTTTGTTGTGCAGGTGTGGGAAAGGGCAATGGCAGTGATCTGAAGGTGCGAATCATAGTGAAAAGAGAGCAGGTGTTCCAGTGTGTCTGTGCCACGCAGACGAACTGTAGGTTAAGCTAACTTTTAAAGGTTTTCTAGAGTATAAAACTGTATTTACTTCCTCATAGTCAAATGACAAGAGTAGTTTCAGTACAAAAAAGTGAAAAACTGTGAACCTTAAACACAGTGGTTTCCTAATTAAAACCAGAGCTATATGGCATATCCAGAACAGACATGTGAAGTGGGCTAATCCCACAACCCCTAAATGATTTAGTAGTTTAGGGTGATTTCACACCTACTTTTTTTTTATTTGTCAAAATAAACTGTTCATATTTACGTGTAGTGCTGTTTGTTTGGACATGGGTGGTGAGTACAGTTATCACAACTGCAATGAGACTGCTGAGAACTGTTGGTCTGAACTCTGAATTGGTTGGTTTGTGATGAAAACATGATCTGACCTTGATCCAACCCATCTGTCAAGCATACTCTGTCAGTTTTAAGATGTGGAGTCAGTCAAATGAACACATGCCACCTCTGCTGTTGTTCCATGTTAAACTGCACAGAAATCTGTTTACTTTCTTGCTCCCAGCCAAGACAGCTCTGACCAACAACCAAAGAGATTACAAAGATTGTTGTGACTCATTTTGGTGAGCTTGAATTTTATCCTCTGTTAAAACAACAAACCATGAGGGAAATGCTCCAAGAGAATCAATTAATTACCTGACTTGGACCAGAGCAAACAAACTATAGTGTGAAAAAAACAGCCTTACTTACACTATTAAAAGATTTTGTACATACATACACTAGTGAAAGCGTTTGTGAATCGGTATCATCTTAACCCCAAATCATATTTTAAATATGTACTAAAGAACAACTTTTAAATACTCAATAAGCTCATAATATTGAACCTTTAAAGACAGTAGCAGCCCACTAAAACATAAATCACATTGTAATTGTTGGGAAAGGTCTTTCAGATGTTTGTCTTATGTTCCTTTGTGTTTATTTTACTGTTCACTCATATACTGTGTTCTCATATTTTACCAGCTGTTCCCAGGTACTGAAAACAATGCCGTGGTGATCATCTTACAGGAAGGGCCAGTGGTTTGTGGTGATGTTAAGGTCATGTTTGAATCCAGGGCTGTAAGTTCCCAATCTATTGTAACGTAAGAATGATTTGTCTGCACTTATGTAGCAGACAACACTTGCTTGTGTATCTCAACTAAAACCCTTAAGCCCTGCACAAGGTCTAAATCTTTGCTCTAATGTAGGTTTTCACACACTTATAAAAGGTGAGTGATGTTTAGGGATTGGATTCGGGCATATTGTGCCCCTAAAGCTATAGCTATATAACCTCAACTTTATGTCCATCCCCCATCTTCACTGTAAGAGCTTTTTACTGAGCCGTGCATACACCACAATATTATGCATTTATTTGTCAAATGTTTTTTTTGTCTTTAAATGAAGACAAATGTTTGTGTCAGTTTAGCATATTATGCCTCCAAAATGTAAATCTTACTCTTTAAGCTTGAGTGTACATCAAATAAAGCAATCGAGGCTGCCACTGTGAAATGGTCCATGGTTATGTGTACAGAAACATGTTTTTGTAGTACACATGTATTGAAATAAATACTAATGTCTCTGTAACACTTGTCTGTCTCTTTTTTGAATTAACAACTGATATCTGGGTTGCTGAATTTCTGCAATTGTTTTTAAGGATAGATCTGAGTGACTTGTTTTTTTAGAAGTAAAAAGTCTGGTCTTACAGGTGGGCATGCAACTCTAAACTCTTTAGAATCAGCAGTTTTAGAGGTGACCTTTTTCAGAAGCGCTGTCAGTGCCATTCTCATATAAAAGGCTTAAAATCAAATCTCAAATGTGCAGCTTTTATAATAGTAAATAAAATAATGTACTATGTAATTGTGTAGAACACAAACTGTATAAACACAAACTTTAATTCTAGAATTGATATACACTATCTGCTGCTGTCAGTACAAATGGATGGCTGGATCAAAAATCAGAGGGAAAATATTAAACTGGGGATTCACAAAAATGCTTTTTCTTAAGTTCTTAAGTTTATACTTAACTTAAGAGGTCTGTTTTGGTTATTTTTCTTAATGTTTAATTTGTACCAAAAAAATTGAATAATAATATATATACCTTTATGATACACTCACATTTCAGTGCTTGGTTTGACTCTGTTTTTTTATTTTCCTAATGTTTTCTTAAGCCTTCACATCAGTGTCTCAGCACTGGCATTCAGAGCCCCTTATTCACCATCCTACTCTATTGGACATTTCAGGGACAACAGCCTTTTTTGCCCAATTATAAACACTCTTCTTGTAAAAGTTATCCAGACATAGGTAAAAAACAAACAGTTGAACTATAAAGTATTGAAAGACTAGGATACTAAAAGCCAGTAATGTTAGCCCTGCTAAGACGTCCCTTTGCTGATCAATAGCTGATTAACAAGATAGCCTCCCAGTATACTGTATGTTTTTTCTTGTTTTTTTTTTTACTGGCCTTGAGCTTTTATTTTTTTAAATTTGTACTGCAGTAGAAATGTGTTTTTAGAAACTTGGCTTTATTTGTCTCACTATCTTTATGTATCAGAGTTGCTTTAAACATTATAATGTTAAGCATAATTTTATTTATAAATTTAAATATAACAAAACATAAATGTTGTTTTAATGAACGTTAGCAATAAATAATCTCAAAATAACACATCTAAAATACAGCAGACTAATAGTTTAAACCATTAAACCCAGCCTTTCATTGAGCTGAGAGAAAATTAAGTGTGCTGTTCAATTTCCAACGTTAAGAAATGGGTTAGACAAGCTATACTAATGCACCATCCATCATCTCATCAGCTGTGACTTTTGGAAGAAACCAAAGTCAATGGAAAAGAGGGGGGGGGGGGGGTGTCTGAGATTTAATATAACAATATTATTTTAAAATAACTGTTCATAGTTAATTATTATACTTACTCTGAATTACATAAGCGTGCTAGTAAAATATAAAATAAATAAAAAAATATATATATAAACATTTCGGGCACCGTAGCCCCCACACCTAGTTTTGAATGGTCGTGTCTCGCCTGATTCAGTCAGTAACAACAAAACGGTCGCCCTTTTCTTCGGGATCTTCAGGGACTTTGCAGGAGGTTAAACCCTCGGTGTAATTTTGGGTCAAATAATCTAGTGTTTTTTCACGCTGGTGCTGAAGGTCCGCTGCGCTGCTCTTTATTGTGTGTTTCCCCTTTACTCTGTTTTCATTAAAAGCCCCTCAGTCTTAAAACAGCGGCAGTAAAACAGGCGGAGCGGTGGGCCTCCAGCAGCAGTAGTGATAACCCTGCCAGATTAGAGTGAAGCAGCGCGAAGGGAGCTCTTTCAGTCCCGGTGAGTAATTTAGCTAGCTGGCTGTTTTAGCTCTCGGTGAAGCGCGGTCTTATTATAATACTAAACTACAGCGTGGTGAGACTATTTAAACTGAAGCTTGTTAATGGCGAATAACGCTGTAAGATAGCTAAGGCTAGCGAGCTACGGTGGAGCTGGCTAAGCTAATTAGCTTAGCCAGCTCCACAGTAGCTCGCTAGCCTTAGCTTCAGTTAGCCCGATTACCTGCAGCAGCTGCCCGTTCAGGAAAAAAAAACACAACCAGCGCTGTTTAAGAGCTGCTTCACGAGCTTCTCTCCCAGCATAGGGTGTGTTTTTTTTCTCAATCAGCAGCTGCTTTTAAACCACGCTGTAGTTCAGTAATAAGATCGCGCTTCACCGAGAGCTGAAACAGCCAGTTAAATTACCCAACAGGATTGAAAGAGCTCCTCTCGGTTCTGTGTGTGTAACTATTGTGCATTTACAGAATTTATCGCTATTTTCAAACCTAAATGTACACAAGACAGGAACCTTTGACCCAATCAACACATAAATTTACAAACACATATATACTACTAATGTGATCTTGATTCCCAATTGAGAGCCAAATCAGACATTTTTTCCCTCTACAAAAGCCAAAAATCTACTGTAATTGTAAAAGCCTTAGTCCTAATTTATCGCTATTTTCAAAAACCTTTCACCCTATCAACACACAAACTTACATACATATACATACTACTAATGTGAAATTTTTTCCCTCTACAACGGCGAAAAAGCAACAGTCATTTCAAAGGCCCGAGGCCTTTCTTATTGATTTTTTAAACCTAAATGGACATATGACGGGAACCTTTGACCCTATCAACACACAAATTCAAATACATATATATACGGACCACATGATCTTCATTCCCAATTTGGAGCCAAATCGGACATTGTTTTTCATATACAAAGACTAAAAATCTACTGTGATTGAAAAACCTGATGCCTAATTTATATTTTTTTCAAACCTAAATGGACACAAGACAGGAACCTTTGACCCTATCAACACAAAAATTTACATACACATATATACAGGCAACATGATCTTGATGGTTGGAAATGTACTGACAGGCATATTTATGCCTTAATACTAGGCTCTCAGCAGGATTTATGTGCTGTGTTGCTGCACTCTAGATGTCATTTGGTGAAAAAACTCCGACCCTTAGGTTCTGCTTGGTCATGCTGGTCATCCAGCTTGCTCTTAATGGTCATGCTAGTCATCCAGGTAGCTCATTATAGTCATGCTGGTCAACATGTTTTAAGCCTAACTGGCCTCGGACCCCGTAAATCGCCGCTTGCGGCTATATTTATTATTATTATTATTATTTATTGTAACAATGTAAGAAACAAACCTGCCGCAATGTGTCCAGCAGTGACCTCCATGACATCATCGTAGATCTCCAGCACGTTTTCTAACAAAAATAAAGTGAACATGACTTTTATTAGGGATGTTTTAGTCGTTAAGATTAGAATTTGCTCACTCATACAACTCTACAGACCCATTACAATGTTTGAGTTTTGTTCCACAATAACATCATCGTAATTATCTGGTTCTTCCTCTGCAAAAAAAAAAGAAACAAAATTCTTAATGACTGATATTGGCCATTTCATCTGATATCTTTCTCTTTTAAATTGCTAGCTTTATACATGGGAAAGTTGAAGAAATATATATATTTTTTATATATATTTTTTTTTTTCTGCAGAGATGCAAATAGGCATTAGTGATAAGGACAGATATAAAAACAGAAGCACACCTGCTGCACTGTCAGGTGTTTGTCCAGCAAAAATGACATCATAACTTAACTGCATTTTCTCATTATCTGCTTCACCTAAAACATATTAGAATAAACTGATATTACTAATATGTATTCAGTTCAGTTGGCTTTTTATTTCATTTACATATACTTTATTCCTAAAAACATAATTTTATCTTCACATGTGTAAGTGTGTAACATTATTCAGTGGGAAGAAAAGATAGATAAATTGGTGTAATTTATTAACAAAGGAAGAAAATCTACAAAAAAAACACTACTAAAATATAACAATATGAAAAGAGAGTTATCTGACAAGTATTTGATTAACTGCTACATTATTTCTGTAAAGACCAGACATTTCTGCTTTGAGAAAAAAAAAAACATTTTACTCTTACTTTCAGTTGAGACAGTAATTCTTTTAGGGATAAGCCTGGTGTCAATCTCCTCATAGACCGTCTCAGCTGGAGTCTTCCTCCTCTTAGAGATCACTGTGAGAGAGACAGAGAGAAACATGGAGTCAGTTCAGTAGAAGAGAAGACTGATGACAGATTGAAGGACTAATGATGATTAGAGAAAGTACAGAAAGTGGATTTTAGATGATCTCTGAATCTCCCTACCTCTCCTGAGCACTCTGTTCTGATAAAACAGCACAACCAGAAGCACTAAGTGAAGGAAGAACAACGATCCCAGAACCAGGAGAGACACTGGATAGATGGAAGGAACAGCTGGTGGAGGTATAGTATAGGTATAATTCTTCTTGTCTCTTGTTGAGAATCTAAAAAACAAACATACAAAATGTACAGACACTTTATACATGAACACAGTCCTTGTATTGGATGTGAATACTTTTGTGATGAATATTATGAAAGATGACACATGAAATCTCTGTAAACACAGGTGCGTTTTAGAATAGATGAAATTCTAAAAACGCAGGTCAACTGCCCGGGGCCGAGAACCACAAAAATCCATATATACTTTTATATATCTAAAGATACTTTTATATCTTTAAAACACACCATTTGTTTGTATATTATATATACTCATTCTTAACATAAGATTTCCTTTTTTTTTTTTTTTGCTTTTTTGTCATTCTTACATTTTTCAGATTATCAAAAAAACTTTTATATCAGACCAATATAGCCTGAGTAAATAAAATAAATTTTAAATGATTATTTAATTTATAGGGGATAAAATATCCACACCAATATAACCCTGTGGGAAAACGGGTTTGCCCCGCCAGTTTAAGAAATCACTTAAATAGAACCTGTTTGACAACATGAAGCAGCTAAAAGATCTCAAAAAAGCAACACATAACACATCATTTCAGAACATCATACTGAATGTTAAACATGGTGGTGGAAGTGTGATAGTCATGGGTTGCTTTAGGGGCTGGACAACTTACTGTAATAGATGGAATCGGCTAAAAAAACGAAATGAATGAAATTCAATGTGTCTGAATTAAAACAATACTTCTGTAAAGAAGTGTGGGCTAATATTCCTCCACAGAGATGTGAAAGACTCACTGCCAGTTATTGGTAAAGCTTGACTGCAGTTGTTGCCGCCAAGGTTGGCACAACCAATTTATTAGGTTTAGCGGCAAATACTTTATTCACAGGGCTAGATTGGTTTGGATAGTTTTTTTTCCTTTAATAAATAAAACCATCATTTAAAAAGAGCTTTTATATTTACTCAGGTTAGCCTTGTCTTATATTAAAGTTTGTTTCACAAAAATATCAATATGACAAAAACGTAAAAAAAAAAAAGCTTTTTTCTCTCTTTGGATTCAGTTACAGAGACCTTTAATTACAAGGCATTAATTCAGAATTTGTGTTTCAGACTCAGTCAAGGGTAAAAACTACATGTCCCATAATGCACCTGGTCAATACATCACTAAAGCGCGCGGTAACCCCTCGCAACAGAAATCACTGTACGGTCTACTCAGCTAGGTTAGCGATAGCTTTTGTATATAATGGCTGAATTTTAGCCATAACCATGCGAACATTCATCTAACTATGACCATTTAAAGACCTGCGGAGGAGACATGCCTAGAGTTAGGTAAGTGAGGCGTAATAAATTAATATATCTAACGCTGCTTTAGCTCTTCTAGCTCGCTAGCTGTAACTGTGGCTAACCCAGGTACATAAAGTAAAAATCCATTCCAGGGTTTTGTACCAACTGCCTGGGCGTCTCTGCCGCAGCTCATTCATCAGAGCCGCCCAGGCAGCACCCTGGAATGGATTTTTACTTTCTGGACCTGGGTTACCTCTACGCTTTACTGGGCTGCTGTTGTAGCATTAAATCTGTTAATATAGTAATTGAGCCATAGCTAAGTAGGTAAGAACTCAGCTAAGAACTTGTTCAGAGAGAGCTGAGGATCACAGGCTGTTTTGTGCTGTAGTTCAGACACGCTGTGGGACTTTGCTGCGGCGGAGCTTCAGACCAGAGAAAGCAGAAGTGCTGATGAAGAGGCTCCAGAGGAGGAGGCTAATGTGAGCGAGAGGACTGTGTTGTTTATGGGCAGTAAATCTGGGGTAAGATCACACACAGAAATACCATACAGTGGATTTAGCTACAGTGAAACGTTTGGACACATCTCTTCTTCCTGCTTTCCTTCTTTTTATGATTTTCTTTCCATTGTAAATTTAATATTGGAGACATGCTGAATTATTTTGTAAACAAAAAGTATTAAACCAGAATATTACATTACATTACATTTGTCCAAAGCGACTTACAATAGTCAATATGTTTTATACTTTACATTTATCTTTGAGGACAGATCTGCACACTTTTGGTATTTTAATCTCAGTGTCTTCATATGAGACACATTTTCATGAAGGTACAGTCACCTGGCTTAGATTTCTCAGCGTCTTGAAGGAATCAGGCGTAAACAAGCGTAAATCCCTCCCACAGAAAAGACTGATATATCTACTGAGAAGAGCCCAATTAGCATGAGAAAAAGACCAGTCCATCACTTCTTGTTTCTGTCCCTCAAATGTGTGCAAGCAGACTGGCATATTGTAGACGATTTGTTGATGATCAGACACAGTGTTTTTGTAGCAATTATTTTTTTCACCATAGGAATACATTTGGTGCAGAAGTTTTGTAATCCTTTTATATATATATATATAGTTTACAGCAACCACTTAGCAACACCACCTGTGTAGCAACCACAATTACCGGACAACCATCTAGGAACACTATAGTAACCACTTACTAACACCATAGCAACCACAATTCAGGAACCAGGTGTACAACCATCGTGTGCTACAGGATTCCTATAGGAAACACATTGTCTAGCTATTTCAACAACATTTAATTAATTTGTACTGATGTGAGCTTGCTTGTGTGCATCAATACTCAGACTGAGAGACCACTTCTCATTTTTAGGGTAAAACTACAATATTGCTGAGGTGCCTTGATAGGTGAGTAAGAACATTAAGTTACTTATAAATTAACATAAAAATATTATAAATATATTAGCATGTAGGTATATG
Source organism: Astyanax mexicanus (assembly GCF_023375975.1). Taxonomy (NCBI): domain Eukaryota; kingdom Metazoa; phylum Chordata; class Actinopteri; order Characiformes; family Acestrorhamphidae; genus Astyanax; species Astyanax mexicanus. The sequence continues at coordinate 22,484,119 of NC_064414.1, forward strand.
CATACAATACAAGTAGCTTTTTTGTAACTCTAGAGATGAAGCACCGAAACCAACCCTTGCTTTGGAGTATACGTTTGGGAGGCGAGCAAGAGGACATAATACGGTATAAACAAATTTTTCTAATTAACATTGTAAAGTCTGGTTAGTGTACTGAATATTTAATCTTGTTTTGTGTTTTTTTTTTTTTTTTCTTTTTCTTTTTTTGCATACAGCCTAAAGACATAGCTCACCTGTGGGAACTGGGAGGAGGTATTTCTTTATCTGATCTAGTTCAAATACCCATCACCAATCAGAATATCAGGTCAGTGTTAAGGAGTGTTTGTGTTTGTGTGTTTTGATAGTTGATGTTTTTAACACCAGAAAACTTGGACAGGGTGAACACCATTAAACTGACATTATTCAACTTTTGTGTTTGCCTGTGCATGTATGTTAATGAGACTGAAAGGACCGCTTCCCTTGCTTTAATCTGTATGACCCCAGGCCGGTCTAGTCATATAATTACATTATTGATATATAAAATATGGGCATAACCTCAGTCAATCCTTCCGACCTCCATATTAGACAAAGTGTTTCGTAAGCGAGAAGAGGTAATGTGAATGATCATATTTCATATTTTAGGATATTTAAACATGTTTGTTTTCTAATTCCAATGTCTGAATATTATTTAAAAGTGATCTTTAATTTGATTATTATGCATTACATTCGTGGCTTAAAATATATTTTTTGTATAAATTATTATTTACAATATTGTGACAGACCAGTTTGACACATTTTGAGCCCTTTTGTCTGTTACAGGGCTGAGGGAAGGCATTGGAAACCTGCAAATAGCTCATTTGACACTTTCATTATTCTTTTACAATAATCACATCTCTCTATTCAGCACTGTGTCTGTGGTGCTGGTCCTGGATTTGTCAAAGCCCAGCACTCTTTGGGGCACCTTGGAGAAACTCCTGCAGGCAGCCTTGAACCATCTGGAAAAAGTGTGTGCCTTACCGCAGAGGTCGGGAGCCAGCAAACAGAGAGAGCTGCTGCGTATTCTACCTAAAGATCACCCTGTAAGTATCTGCATCTGTTGTTTTTAATATAAAATGATTTAGTAAAATTTCTTTCCACTACTTAAATATGAATCTTTGTGCTTTAAACAGGACAGAGAGCTCATCAGTCCCTTCCCTGTGCCTCTTCTTCTGATCGGTAGCAAGTATGATATCTTTCAGGTAGGCTGCTTGAGTTATAATTAATAGTTACTTATAATTAAAAGTTTACGTGCAAAGATTCATAGCAGACAAACATTTTTTATATTGCAACAATTGCTATACCCCTCAAGCTGAGACTTTGGCACTGTGACTATTGTGACTTTAAGTTTATATGCAGCTGGTACAAATGGTTCCGTTCTTTTCTATCTAATCTGAGATGGCTGTAAATCAAGTTATCAGTTTGTTGTTTTGTGCTTTTGCTTGTATCTGTACAGGACTTTGAATCAGAGAAGAGGAAGGTGATTTGTAAAACCCTCCGTTTCCTGGCACATTATTACGGTGCATCACTGATAGTAAGGGAAAATTATTATTTTTTATTCATTTTTTATTTGTCATTGTAAGTGTGTGTAATTAGCCTCTCTATTTCTCTTTTTCTGTCTGTGTTCTCTTAGTTCACTAGCAGTAAGTCAGAGACCACAATGTCAAAGGCAAGAAGCTTTGTCAGTCATCTAGCATTTGGAACGGAGAGAGGGTAAGAAAGGAGATGGGACAGTGATAATTGTGTGAAAAATGATGTAATGTGTAAATATCCATATTGTGTGAAAACCATAATAGTATCTACATTTGTTCCTGTTTTTTAGTAAGTCTTTGTCTGCAGACCCCAGCAAACCTCTCATAATCCCAGCTGGCATGGACTCTCTCAGTCAGATAGGTGAGTGCTTGTGGCTCCCTCTGCTGGCTGTTAAAGGCGATGCATGTATTAAATTGGGTGAAGTTCTAGGAACCTTACAGATTTAACATACACTGACATGCCTCAGGTCTCAGTATAAATATAATATATGTATAATATATATGAATATAGTAGAGAGAGAACTATTATTTTAGCGATTGTTTTCCATGTTTTGATTCAGGATCTCCTCCAGCCATTGATGTTGATATTGGAACACTGCATGCTAGAAACCCGCTGGATCTGTGGAAGAAAGTTTTTGAAAGAGTTTTCCCTCCAGAGGTGCTACAACAAGATATCTCACATTCACACATTCACATTACCGACTGTAAATGTACACATTGCCGGAACAACACCTGTATGTTGCTATATGTACTGTATTTTTCGCACTATAAGGGGCTCCGGATTATAAGACGCACTTTTAGTGAACATCTGTTTTCTGCATTTTAAGAGACAATATCAAGGAATAGGGGTGTTGCCATGTTTTCCTTTCAATTCAGCAACACTGGGTAGTGGGGATAATTCAGTTAAGTAAAGCTAAGATAAGTAAACAAAACTGTAATAATAATTAAAAAAACATTTCTTTAAGTCAAACAAGTGCTGGATGTTAATCTACACAGATGTCTCTCCTAAAAACTGTTTATTATTAGTGGCTAACTGCTATAATATGCCTCACAATAACGCTACATGGAGGAGCCCTGAGTGTTCCGGTAAGCCAGGGTGATTTTAGCTAGCCCTTCCTTCCACATAGTTTGTTTTAACACGGTAAACACACAGGTTACAGTCTAATATACTCAACTTAAAACAGCGAAAGAGCTGGGTGGTTAGCGGCTAATGCTAATGCTACTCCAGTTGTGCTAGCCAGGGTAAGCAGCAGGCTACTGGTCGATAACACTCACCTCTGAACGGAGAAAGAGCTAGCGCTTAGCGAGGTTAGCGGGTAATGCTAATACTGCTCCAGCCTAGGTGCTGGAGAAGAACTTAACTGAAACTCCTGTATACTTCTGTGTGGCTTTACTGCTCCTTAGAACCTGAAAAATCTAACATAAGGTGATAGAACCTAAAAATCTAACATAAGGTGCACTGGATTATAAATTGCACTAACAATGTTTGGGAAAATGAAACGATTTTAAGTGCACCTTATAGTGCAAAAAATACTTTATTTAAAGCGCAGCATTTTCTGGTCTTTCCGCAGAGCACTAAGGAGAATAAAGAGGTGAAGGATCCAGCCAAAGACCCTCAGTACTGTGAGCCTCTTATAGACTCTATGAGAGCTCAGAAAGATCAGGTACCACATTACTCCTTCACATTAGTTCATTGCAGCTTATCCACTACATGTCCAAATGCTTTTGGTGGATACCTCTTCTAATAGATTTAGCTACTTCCACCCTTTTCTGTAGAAAACTACTGCCAATAGAAAAACATTCTGTAAAACAAATATACATTAATCTGTTTGCACTATACCCATTTGCTTTGTCTAAAAGGGTATAAAGTTCTCCAGCATGGTGCAGGTAGGGATTTGAGGATGATGTAGGGAGGCAATCATCCAACATCTTGACCTCATTAATGCTATTACCAATAAATGCAATCAGTCCTGATAAAATAGCTTTCTCTATTCACTAGAAACAGTAAAAGCAGTAAACAGTCTTTTTTTTTTAATACTCTTGATTTTGGAACCCAAGTCTACTTGTAACTTTTTAATACATTACAAAGTAACATATTCAACATATTCATGTTTTTGCAGCTTACTTTATCTATATGCACTAAACAGTCTTTTAATACTGTATTTAGGATTATTTACTGTATGAAAACCTGTTTTATAATCGTAAATATAAAGATTTCTACATTGTTCTTGGCTTAGACTTGCAGTTCTGTGAGAACTCTTAATGCGTGTAGTAAACAATCTTTACTTGATGCTGAGGCTCATTAATCTTTAAAGAAATGTAATGGTAGTTCTAGCCATTCTAAATATTTGTCCTAGAGCTATATGTTCCAACCCTCAACAATTTGGATTGTTTTATTGATTTAAGACTGTTTAAGAGAAGTTAGGTCTGATATGTTAAAAGTATTTTATTAAAACTTATATAAAGAAAATGAGGAAAAGTTTTTCCACACTAGTCTTTTTTTAAGTGACTTCTAGTTTTAGATAGTAGGAGCTTTCAGGACAAGGACAGCATGCGTGGTGTGTAAGCCTGGGCAATGGGCAGATGTTATATTCCTTCACTTTTCCCCCAGATTTACAGCAGAATATACTTATTTCTGCAATTCAGCATTTTGGTTATCACCACACTTGTGTTTTAAAGGCCATACGTGCACCAGTGTTATTTGAATGAGTTATGATAACCGAGGACTGATTCTCCACACTGATATTCTAAGACCTAAGTAACCTCTCCTCAGTACCTAACCTACAATAACCTCTAAGAACATACCCCCTCACCTGATCCATTTTCTCCTGCATTTCTACTGGCTGAATCTCACATGGCTGCAGTAAAAGGCAATAGGATAAAGAAGCACGGAAACACAGAGCACAGTAATATTTCAGCTGTTAATTTAGAGCTTTGTGTTTTAGTGAACTGATGAAGATTCATATTATCTGATGGTAACTCTGCACATTGTGAAGGAAGATAAAGGTTACCATGAACAATAAATTATTGAAATTTTAGACTGATTTGGAGTGCTGATGGTGATTCTTAGTCTGGGCACGCCATAGCATAGCATGAGCTGCTGCCATTCTGCCTTTTCTAGTCATCTTTAGATTTCCTTTAGATCTTCCTTTTGAATAGCACTGAAACCTGACACTCCTTTCTGAAGGCATTATTTTTGTTTTGATGATAAGTGTATAGTAAGAAGGATTTGTGTGTGTCCAAAGAGGACGTCACTTCTATCTTTTACTATTTTTTATAGGAGTTGGAACAGTACAAGCGCGAGCAGACGAAGTCCTGGAAAGGCTTGGCTTTGGAGACCTAGGACTGGATCCTCTTTGAAAAAATTAGCAACACTCATCTACTGCTAATGTAATTGAACCTATTTTGATACCGTTTTACTATCCTTTCAATGCAAATTCTTTTTTTGCAGCACTTTGAATAAATGTTAACAGTTTTGTATTTTAAAAGAAGTTGTTATTTAATAAATGTATGTCACTACACATATATAAAATCCTGTCAAACATATATATGTGTATTTGCGTTCATGTAAATACAACACCAAATAAGAAAAGGTTTGGGCAGCAGGTAAAGTGCAAATAAAAAATAAGTGCAGTATTTCTCACATTTAATTGCAGACAGTATAAACCATGAATATTTAATGTTTTAGAATGTTTTGTTTCATGTATATTTAACTGTTTTATTTGCTTAAAAGCCATGTATTCCTGTATTTTAGGCCTGCAACACATTAGAAAAAAGGTTGGAATGAAAAAAAGTAGGGCTAGTACTGAGATAAGATGTCTGCTGGTAATTATTATCATGACTTGTTACATTAACATTCACAAAAGAGAGTTTTTGAGGAGCAAAACTGGGCAGTGAAGGTGTAAACCAAACTGTGAATTTTCTGTACCGTTATACACCCCTAATATACAGCTTTGGAAAAAAATAAGAGACCACTTTAAAAATTATGAGTTTCTTTGATTTTACCAAATCGAAAACCTCTGGAATACAATCAGAGGAAGATGGATGATCACAAACAGGTGGAAAACGAAAACGAGTGGTAAACAAAAAAGGGTGTAAAGAGAAACCGGGTGGAAACAGAGATCACGCAAAGCATTAGTGAGGAAGACAACAGGCAGGGTAAACAAAGACTATGAGGGATGGAGGAGGCAGGGAGAGAGGAGCAGGGTTGTAGCAGCAAATTCTGGGTCCTGTAAACTGCCACTGTCAGTGGGCCTCTATCCATGCCAGTACACAAGCAACATGAGAGAAAAAAAATCTGGATTTTCGTACTCGGGCCCTGGGTAGTTAGGTCCACTTTTCCCTCGGTTTAATCTGTGGCGCTGCTCTGGAGACCAGAGCCTCGCTCGCAGGAGGGTCAGTAGTAGTAGCCCCGCCTACTGTTAATTTAAATGTATTTTGAATGCTGATGAAGTCAAGTCAAGTCAAGTCAAGTAGTTTTATTGTCAATGCTGCATATGTACAGGACATACATAGAATTGAAATTACGTTACTCTCCTTCCCAATTTTACAGCAAGTACAGATAATGGATAATAAAGAAAAATAAAGAAAAGGGGGAGACACTATGTGTACAATACAGCAGCAGGGACACAGACATACATGAGACAGAACAAGGTGCAGTAGTGGTGGGGGTGAAATAGATATATAAATAGAAATAAAAAGAAATAAATATATAATCTAAATCTAAATGAGTGGGAGACACTATATGTACAATACAACAAAAACACAATAGACATTTGTGAGACAGAAGATAATAGTGCAATATTAATGGTGATTAAGATCAAGTGACAATATAAATAGAACCCGTATAACAGTAGTGCAATGTTTTATCTAGCCTAAGGCTGGTAAAGTTCTTAAAGTTCCCAGTTCTTGGGGAATTAAAGTGTGTATGACAGTGCAGCGTAACAGTAGTGCAGGTATTGGGTGTGTAGTGCAGGTCCTTTTACAAAAGTTACAGTACTGTGTGTGTTCTAGTGCAGAGTTTCAGTACTGTGTTGGTGGGAGGATGTGGGGTCAGGATGATGAGAGTGTGTGTGCTGTGGGCAGGATTGGGATGGGGGGTAGAGCAGGAAGAGAGTTCAGCATCCTCACAGCCTGATGGATGGGGCTGTCTCGCAGTCTGCTGGTCCTAGACCCGAGACTCCGCAGTCTTCTCCCTGATGGCAGCAGGCTGAAGAAGCTGTGTAGTGGGTGGGAGGGATCTCCTGCCAGACGGAGGGCTTTCCGCGTGAGGCGGGAGCTGTACAGGTCCTGAAGGGAGGGGAGAGAGGTGCCAACGATCTTCTCAGCTGCTCTCACGATGCGCTGGAGGGTCCTGCGGCAGGATGCTGTGCAGGCCCCGTACCACACGGTGAAACAGCTGGTCAGGATGCTCTCGATGGCCCCTCTGTAGAAAGTGGTCATGATGGGGGTGGGGGCTCCAGCTCTTCTCAGCTTGCGGAGAAAGTAGAGACGCTGGTTTGCCTTCCTGGCCAGTGATGCTGAGTTGGTGCTCCAGGAGAGGTCCTCTGTGACGTGCACACCCAGGAACTTGGTGCTGCTCACCCTCTCCACAGCAGTTCCGTTGATGGACAGAGGAGTGTGCAGTGTGTGAGTTCTCCTGAAGTCCACAACAATCTCCTTAGTCTTCTCTGTGTTCAGAGAGAGATTGTTGTGTTTGCACCAGGAGGCCAGGCGGCTCACCTCGCTCCTGTAGTGTGACTCATCGTTGTTGCTGATGAGACCCACCACCGTCGTGTCATCCGCAAACTTGACGAAGAGGTTGGAGGTGTGTTCTGGTGTGCAGTTGTGGGTCAGCAGAGTGAACAGGAGTGGGCTCAGTACACATCCTTGGGGAGCCCCTGTGTTCAGTGTGGTGATGCTGGATGTGTTGCTGCCAACCCGCACTGCCTGTGGTCTACCAGTCAGGAAGTCCAACAGCCAGTTGCACAGGGAAGTGCTCAGCCCCAGACTGTCCAGTTTGTGTATGAGCTGTTGGGGGATGATTGTGTTGAATGCTGAACTGAAGTCAACAAACAGCATTCTGACGTAGGTGTCTTTCTTGTCCAGGTGTGTGAGGGCTGAGTGGAGAACAGTGGAGATGGCATCATCGGTCGAGCGATTTGACCGATATGCAAACTGGTAGGGGTCCAGGGAGGAGGGGAGTGAAGACTTGATATGGTGCATGACTAGTCGTTCGAAGCACTTCATGAGGATGGGGGTGAGTGCAACCGGACGATAGTCGTTGAGACAGGATGGCGATGCCTTCTTAGGGACAGGGATGATGGTGGTGGCTTTGAAGCATGTGGGAACCACCGCCTGACTCAGAGAGGTGTTGTAGATGTCCGTATAAACCTCTGCGAGTTCCCAGGCACAGTCTTTCAGCACACGACCAGGAATGTTGTCAGGTCCAGGAGATTTTCGAGCATTGATCCTGCTGAATGCTCTCCTCACACTGTCTTGGGAGAGCGTTAGCACCTGGTCACCAGGAGGAGGGATGGATTTCTGGGCGGGTGTGTTGTTGAGTGGCTCGAACCTTGCGAAGAATCCATTCAGGTCGTTCAGCAGAGATGTGTCGCTGTTGCAGGTCTGTGGATGGGGTTTGTAGCCTGTGATGAAGTTGAAAATGAAAATGAATAGTGAAAAATGAAAATATACCACAGTTAGTTCCGACCTTGCAATGTGATTGACTGAGAGGCGTTTTATGACGGTGAATTTACACTGCTCCGACGCGACAACGCACACGGTCGCACTACCCCCCTCTATGGAACGCCAAAAGGCCCAAAAAACGCCTGGACCAGACGCCTTTTATCGAAAAGAACGGCGTAAAATACGCCGTTCTGTGTGGGTTTTACGCCGTAATATACGCCATATGATTTCAAGACGCCGTAATATACGCCGTATGATTTCACGATCGACGCCGTTAAAAATGCCGCTAAAAGCACAGAAGACGCCGTTTCCCACGGCGTTTTTCGACTCTTTTGGCGTGCCGTACAGAGCGCCGTCTCAGTGCAATGAGACGGCGTAAAAAGCGGCGTTTTAGTGTCTCTCTTGACGCCGTAAAAAGCGGCGTTTAATAATAAGATAATGAGCTCCACCTTCCAGTTTTGAAAACCAATACATTTAAACTCTGTTCAGCCAATGCTCTTACAGAGAGACTCAGTCTAAAGCAATTCACTGCAGATCCGAGCTCCTGAGCTCTTCAGACAGTTTTTTAGACACAATTAACAATATACCATCTATAGACATTCCCGCTGGTGCTCATGCCTTTTATTAGTCTAATATTTATGCTGTATCAATGTAAAAATAAACTCTAGGTTTAGGTGAAAGCAAAATGCTGTGCAGCTCCCCACTTTTTTTTTTATCCAGACGGAAATCACATCACCTTGTCAGTATATCACACATGAAGAACCCTATTGTTGCAAAAACATCAGGGTTTCAATAAATGAATTTATTAATTTATTAAATTAGTTACAAATTATATTAGGAAGCTGATTCTTCTTATTTTTATTCTTATTAAAATATTATAATTATACAGTATAATTATAATATATTATATATATATTATATTATATAAAATTATATATTATAATTATATATTATTATTATTATTATTATTATTATTATTATTATTATTATTATTATTATTATTATAAGATGTAAATTATTCTTAATTTACTATGAATATTATTGTTTTGTTTTTGTTTAAGCATAATATTATTAATATTAGTTTTTATGCTTCGGCAGATCCGGTAATTTTTCTATTTCCATAAGGAAACAAGTAATGTCATTTACAGACATAGACTTACAAGTTACATATTTATTATATTTATATTTATTATTATATTATATTTACTTCAGTCGCTTAGAAACCTTCAAATTTTCTTCAAAAATTTAATTATTAATCTGGCTCTTTACTTTGGAAAATCTATTCAATATCCAAACTCATTGGCAAGCCCCACGCACATTATGAGTGTCAACTTATCTCATCATATTCTATTATTATGTAACATCAATTAGCTGATACACATACAGGCAGTACAATACACTGTATTTATTATAAACACACAAACTGACCAACAGCACCACAGCTAGCCTAACTCACTCCAGTCTAAATGCTGGACAGCCTGGATCATTAGCTTAAAAAAGCGCTGTTTAATTTTGCGTGCGTGTATGCATTTTTCTTGACGCGGCTCCGAGACAAAGTGGATCAGATCTTTCGCGCTGCGTGGGGAGATTGATTTTGTTACTAAAATTCTTTAATTGTAGTATACTTTAAGATTTGAATATTTTTAACATATTAGAGAGACACTTCTGTAAAAACAATTAAAACATCCCTAAAAAGGGGCTATAGCGACGTTCCTGTGTATAGACACCTATTCACGGTTTGCGGATGTCTTATCAAGTCTTGTCATTTATTTGCCCTAAAAAAGGCCTTTAAATCTTACTGTAAATCCTTTGAATTTAACATTGTTGTTGTGTACTTTTTGCAATTTTCATATTTTCATAATTTTGTCTCTGGTGGTCATTTATTTGCACAAACAGGGGCAAATCAGCCTGGCATTGATTATATATATATATATATATATATATATATATATATATATATATATATATATATATATATATATATATATATTTTTATTCTTATTAATTCTATTTTCTTACTCAATGTTGTCAGTCCCTTTTAAATTGTAAATGCTCGGCTACACTGGAAATTATGTACTCCCGAGAGGAAAAAAAGGTTTATTGATTGAATGATTGAATGATCGGTAAGTTGAGCTATCCAGTGATTGAGAGTTTTCTTCGTGGAGTATAAATTTAGCCGTCATCCTTCTCTCTACCAACACCTCCGTGTCCTTGAATATTCAGCTGTCGGGGTGTTTTTTTTTAAAGTGTTTTTTGGTTTATCACTGTATATCTTATAAACATTTACGTTTCCTTACATTTTATGATTACTAACACTCCTGTTATTTAGATCCTTCAAATAATATAAATACTGATACAGTACCTGGCCAAATATTTAAGAGCTAATAAACCAAGAAACTCTTGTAATACAGCAGAATGACCCTATTCGCTATCATTTACCAAACGTAGCCTAAAAAGAAACACACTATTAATTAATAAAATTCATGGGGCGTCCCTACTACTATTAATTTTATTTAAAATACATTGAACAGCATAAATATTAGACTAATAAAAGGCATGAGCACCAGCGGGAATGTCTTAAGAAGGTATATTGTAAATTTGTATTTAAAAACTGAAGAGCTCTGGTTCAGGAGCTCGGATCTGCAGTGAATTGCTTTAGACTGAGTCTCTCTGTAAGAGCATTGGCTGAACAGAGTTTAAATGTATTGGTTTTCAAAACTGGAAGGTGGAGCTCATTATCTTATTATTAAACGCCGCTTTTTACGCCGCTTATTACGGCGTCAAGAGAGACACTAAAACGCCGCTTTTTACGGCGTCTCATTGCACTGAGACGGCGCTCTGTACGGCGCGCCAAAAGGGTCGAAAAACGCCGTGGGAAACGGCGTCTTCTGTGCTTTTAGCGGCGTTTTTAACGCCGTTGTGAAATCATACGGCGTATATTATGGCGTCTTGAAATCATACGGCGTATATTATGGCGTCTTGAAATCATACGGCGTATATTACGGTGTAAAACCCACACAGAACGGCGTATTTTACGCCGTTCTTTTCTATAAAAGGCGTCTGGTCCCGGTGTTTTTTGGGCCTTTTGGCGTTCCATATTCTTTTCGATAAAAGGCGTCTGGTCCAGGCGTTTTTTGGGCCTTTTGGCGTTCCATAAACAAGCCTTGTTCTTGGTCTGTTATTGGTCCCGCCCATAACCAGCCCTTTTATAATAACCACACCTTTTTTTAATAGAGCTGAATAACGTTTTTAAAAACGAATTCTGTGGGAATATAAAAATTAACAATATAAGTAGAGGTTACACTAGCTGTTACATTTAAATAAAGGAGGTAGAATTATAGTATATTAAAAAAAATCGTTGTCTGTTTTGCCATTGAAACCTATGGGAATGGGTGGGGTTACACAGCTTTCTGAAACCGAATAGCAGGGGGCGCCCGACCTGTGACCTGTGGTGGCTTCACTTTTGAGAGGAAGCTCTGTCCAGCTATGCACAGTCTATGGCTGTGACCGAAATGGTTCCCTATTTACTAGCTAGGGCACTATAAAGTATGTCATACATTTTTCTTTGAGTGTCCGAATCATAAGGGGGAATTGTAACATGATTTTGAGGGCACTAAAAACTCCCATAATGCATCATGATTTATAGTAAACATCGCTGCTTACTAAGCCAGCTAAATGTGTCCCAAAATGCATTGCGGGTCTCGCTACTAAGCAACAGACAGCCGAACAAACGGAGCGGACAGCGAGCCATCAGGGTTGCCAGATTGTTACAGTGGGATTCAGATAAAACCAATTCACTGGGTAAAACATGTTTCAAATCCGCCAGAAAACTGAGAAAACCACCCAAACAGCTGATGTTCATCATATTAACAATATTACAGGGTTTATTCCAACATGAGCTTAAATAGAATAACTTAAATATTTTAAATATCACTAATTGCAAAAACAATATTCAAATAAATGTATTTTCATGTTTGTATTGTGTTTTGTGCATTGTATTATAGGACACACAAACCAAAGAAAAGTAAATACAGTACATAAAAAAGCTGGTAAGCAATGAAAGAAAGAAATACTCATATCCAATAACAAAGAAAAACACAGCTTATTCAAGTTTCCATCAACAGGTCTAAAATCTCTGTATCTCCCAGGTTAGATATCTAACTACAACACTGATGAGTTCAATTTCCAAACTCCTAACACATAGTTTTGTTCACCCGTCAAATCACAGCGTTTCCTCCAGACAATTTCAGACACAACTTGATATTTGGCATGAAACCACACAATCTGGCAAAACTGTGAGCCGGTGTACGCTGTTAATATCAGGTTTTCTTCATGCAGTTCAATAATGTGAGGATTATCTTTTAAACAGTGTAAATATACAGGCAGAGAAATTACTCCTGATCAGCTCAGAGCTTCACTAACTGTAATTCAGAGATCAGTTCAGTGTGTTTATGGAGTTTTAAACACGGCTCAAACCTCTCACCCGTATGTGTTTATGCGACCGGTGCTGGCGCATGATAATGATGAGTGAGTGTACTAAATAATATCTACCTACATAGCGCAACACTAATGAGGGAGTAGGGAGCCATTTCGGTCACAGCCTATGATTAAACATCACTGAGAGGCGCTGCATTCAATGGACCCTTGTAATTCCGCAGGTCTCGCCGCTGGGGGGCGCCGAAGTAAACAAAACTTTAATTCTTAAAAAAAACATTGGATGATTTATTGTGCAACGGCTCCCCCCTGTGGACTGTGATGTAACTGTGCCTCAAATATTGCAGACCAAAAGTTCACCTAATGCAAATATTACCATTTTATGTACCTTTGATCCTAAACTGAATAAAACACCTGATATCAGTGATTTTGAAATATGCCCCATATAGAATCTTTACATGTAAACTATTAATGAGACATACACTGGTACGATTCAGTATTGCAAAACAAAGTATCTCAAACCTATGTATGGCAGAGCTCAACATGATGTATCTTTCTTCAGTTATTCTGTTGAGGAATAGATTAACATTAAAATAAAACAGTAAAAATTAATATTCACCTAGAGATACAGAATGCTGGTGATTCTAATGTTTTTGAATATTGCACTCAGTATTACAGCCTGTTTCTTAAATTAAAAAAAATAATCAGTTGTTCTAACTGACTGTAGTATAAAGACAGAAATTAAAATCCAATAACGATCCAGAAATATTTCCTCTTTTATTGAGAGTACGGAAAAGATTCCATAAAAAAAGAGACAAGCAAAACTGTAATGCAACCATTCAATGCATTGAACAAAAAATAAATAAAAAGTAGTATTTATCAAAAACATAAAAATAAAAAAAATATGATACAGAAATGTCAAAAAATTAAAAAGACAAAAAGCTTAAACAAAACCAACAATCAAAACAAAAAACATAAAAAACTGTACCAAACACATTGCTGTTTTCCCATCCTGTAAAACATGTACAGTGTTAATGGGTCTGTTTTAGTGTATGAGGGGATCCTCTCAATGTATATGTGTCTTGTAATGAGAGAACGTTAGAATGTACTATTATGATTTTGGTATTTTGTCCTTTTATACCCTGTCTGGGCTTTAACACATGAAAAATCATTAACCTACATCAGTCCAGGATGTGCAAAATGACACTTCAGCACGCTACATTATGATTTCCGTTCCTAACAGGCCCAAGAACTACGTTTTCCATTACCGGGCACTTAGTGACATCATACATTTACCAAACATGAAAAAAGAAAAGGGTGTTTAGTCCTGTACCTATCTTTACTATTGGTTTACTATTGAACTTATACTCTCTACGACACACAGGTTCACAAAGAAAGGCCAGGTAGGTTAAGTGGTTCAGCTACACCCCCCTCCCTCCCCATTAACGTAAATACAGCCAAGCAGCAAGAGGAAACGGGATTAAGATAATACAGTACACACATTGTATGCTGGAACACTTTCTTTCATAAAAAAAAAAAGACTTTCAGAATATTTTGGAAATGTTGACAGGCTGACCAACAGTAAATACGGGGTCTCTTTTTACCCCTAAGCGTACATTACTTCACTTCTGAAGTCCTGCTGTCATTCTGTAGTCGACACTTTGTCCATGTAAGGAACTTGGATTTTTCTCCAAGTGAAAATTAATGGTGTTTTTGGAAATCAAAAGGAGCTGAAAGCACTCCCTGTGTTACACAATACCGTTCTAAACTGAATATACAGTTCTGGAAAAAATAAGAGACCACTTAAAAATTATGAGTTTCTTTTAAAATTTTACCAAATTGGAAACCTCTGTAATATAATCAAGAAGAAGGTGGAGGATCACAAGCCATCAAACCAAAATGAACTGCTTGAATTTTTGCACCAGGAGTGGCATAAAGTTATCCAAAAGCAGTGTGTAAGACTGGTGAAGGAGAACATGCCAAGATGCATGAAAACTGTAATTAAAAAACAGTTATCCACCAAATATTGATTTCAGCCATTTCTTATTTTCTGCAAACAAATGCTTTAAAAAAAGTTTTGCTTTTGACAAAAATTTTATTTGGGAGAAATGTTTTTAGTAGTTTATAGAATAAAACAACAATATTCATTTTACTCAAACATATACCTATAAATAGCAAAATCAGAGAAACTGATTCAGAAACTGAAGTGTTCTCTTATTTTTTCTGTATGTGTTATACAGTATGTGAGCTGTATGTGTTATACATTTTCCCCTGACTTTCACTGGATCCTCGGAATTACAGGCTCATTTATGTAGCGTTAAACATTATAATCAACATTACTTCACGCAAACTAATGCTGCTCTGTCTCAGTCTGATCCCATACAAACACTCACTGAAAGATGCAGCAAGTGCTATGGTTAATTAAAGCTAACTAAGCTAACTCTGGCAGTTTTAAGCTACAGTTTGAGGTGCTGCTGTTCTTACATCTTTATCAAAATGCACAAACTAGCATTGTATCTTAAGGCTAAAATGTTAACCTGTGGCTAGATTGTTAGATCAGGAAACCATAAAATACAGTTTTTTTTTTTTTTTTATCATTGTACTTTTGTAATGCTGGATTTTTGAATAAACTGTTAGCATTAGTATTAGCTTTAGCATAAGGCACATTTTCAGGCACCTATTCTTAAAGTTGTATTTAAATATGAAGCTTTCGGATCAAATAAGTGTTCTGTATGAATAACATATGAATTTTACCAACCAATAGAACTCTGTACTTGAATAAAAATAACCATTGACTTACTTTTATTTATCATTTCGACAAAAGGAGTGCATTGCTGCGTTCCATTTGAAAGTTTTTATTGATATGCCCCTAGAATCTAAAATATCACGGCTGAGTAGCGCTGCTAACCGGGGCTTGCTAATAACAATGCTAACCTGATACAACTCTAAACTGGAACAATGCTAACCTGAAACATTGCTAACCTGGCACAATTCTATCCTGGCACAATTCTAAACTGGAACAATGCTAACCTGGAACTATTCTAAAATGGAACAGTGCTAACCTGGCACAATGCTAATTTGGAACAATGCTAATCTGGATTTGAAAAGTGAGTTATATTTTGTCTTGATTCACCACAAAGCAATGATAAATATT
This sequence comes from Astyanax mexicanus, assembly GCF_023375975.1. Classification (NCBI taxonomy): domain Eukaryota; kingdom Metazoa; phylum Chordata; class Actinopteri; order Characiformes; family Acestrorhamphidae; genus Astyanax; species Astyanax mexicanus. The sequence goes on from NC_064414.1 coordinate 22,499,917, forward strand.
TATTACTCAGCTGTGGTAAACTTTTAAGTCTTTATCTAACTATGTTGTGAAAATGTTTTAGAATAGTCTAACACATTCTGAAACATTCTCTGCTCTCATATTCTTCTTCTTAACTTCTGAGGTAAATGGAAAACAGCATTAACTTGTTGTAGCATGAATGTATATATCATCTGTAATTCAGAGGAACCCATTGACATTAGAAGAAGAAAATATAAAAATGTATACCACACAAAGTGTTTCAGGTTTAGAATAATTTTGTTTACACAGGCTGTGATTGCAGCAAATGTAAAAAAGTGGCATTCTGCATTTTTCCCACAGTAAAAAAAGTATTTCCTTATGCCGACTACAGAGAGACACTCGATTTCAGATGCCTATTACAGAGAATGTTAGTTTACTGAGTTTCTGTTGTTAAAAAAAGCTTCATTTATGTATATTTGAAAGACTGCAACTTTTTTAAACATATGCAAGCATAATGTGAAAGCCTGCTCGTCATAAGGCTCAGGTAAGGTCTCAACAGCATAAACCAGAGAGAACTTAGATCATTAGTGAACACAGCTGTAGAACATTTCACCAATGCCTTGTCTAATACTGCTTCTTCTTCTGAATACCTTCTCCTTAAACATGAGAGAAAACTGAACGTGATATGATATGTGCTCTATCATTAGCAAACTTTAATTGATATTAAAACCTTTTGACATCTTTGTACTCTAGAACTGTACCTATATTTTAGTCCAAAAGGTTCAACTTATTCAGTGTATGCAGATCGAGGGATTTTTGTATAGTCATTTTTTGCTATAGCCGAAATCTCTGAGTAGATGTATGCTAACTTTCATAGTGTAAATGCACTTTGTGTAATCAAGAAAATGGCAATCAGAATCCTCACTGGATATAATTTAAAGTTACTCTGTTTTGCCATAGTGATGTTCTTGCTTTGGTAAACTGGTTCATGTTTAGCTTCACAATCTTTTCAACACTTTTATAGTTGAAAAGTAAAATAGTATTTTACTTTTGCTTTTATGAACCATTTTTGATCTCATATTTTTTTTAACGCTCATTTTTAATTTTTCAACATCTAAACAGTAATTCTCCCACATGGTTGCAACGCCTTAGTCTTGGTCTTTGGTCTCTAGGACTTTTTAATGGGACAAGACCAACCTTACACAGACATCAGACTCAGTATGTGAAGAACGCACCCCCTCCCTTCCAACATGTCTGAGGCAGAAATCACGATCATTTTATAAGTACATGACATTAGTAGAAGGGTTTGCTTACAGGGGAGAGCAGACAGGCACTGGAGTTGCTTTATTGTGAAAGTTGAAAGTTGAGTTCACGACAAAGTCAGACTTGCATGTCGGCATGCCTCGACAGGAGCATTCACACTTGCAGCACGCACAGTTGCTTCTGACACCAAGGATGATGTGTAGTGGCAGCTCCAGGACCTCTCGCCTCCTGTCGCCAGCAGCTGTGTCTGCGTCTGCTTGCTTTGCTGCCCTCTTTGTTGAGGTCCGAATCCACAGGTCTGACCTTCACTGTGCACTTGAGGATGGAAAAATGGACTTTTTCCATGTTGCAATCTTGGAGGGCACAGAGAGTAAAATACATACAGTATGTACAAGCAAAGGTCGGTCCGTTTAAGGACAGTCAGGTATCAGGCATTAGAAGTTCATTTCCATTCATTTGTTGGTGACGGCGCCCCCCTCCGCCCTGGGCTGGGTTTGGCTCAGGTCCAGTCCTAGGCTGGGTAGCTCTCGGCTGGGTGAGGTGGTGGAGGTGGGTTTGGAAGCTCCGTTACCAGTCTGAGGCTCCCAGGGGCTGCTCTTGGGTTTGGCTGTGGTGGGGCTGCCCAGGCCAAGGCTGGTCAGAGCGTCTAGGGTTCCGTCAGGGTCCACCATGACATTTATAACTGCAGGACAAAAAGAAAAGATTAAAATGCTTGTGCCAAGTGTGTTTGTGCCATGAAACATTCCTATCTGGCTTTAAAAATGTGAAAAATTTAAATTTTACATCAGCATTCAGCTTTTGATTTGGAGTTTTACTTTTTGATTGTTAGCTTTATTGGTATTTCTATATGTTAATGTTTATATGATCAATTATATTAGGTTAAACTTTGTTGTCATTAACACAATATGAAACACGTCTATTGTGTTTATTTGTTTGTGTATGTTTGTTCACATATATAACAGTGAACAGTATTTCAGCCACTCATCCTCCAATACCTGTGACTCCATACACACAGTGTGGACTAAAGCAGGTGAAAAAAAAGTATATAATTCTTGTTATATATAATATAGTATAATTATAATAAATGATTAATTCAAAATTTGTCATCTTTAAAAAGTGTATAATTGTTTTTTATGTTATGCTGTTTTCATTATGCCAGTGGCATTTAATAGTCTTAAAATGACAAAAATATTGTGTATCGCAATCATTTTTGGGGCAAAATATATCTTCCACAAAAAAATTCTTATCGTGACAGGCCTAAAGAGTATTCTTTTAAATGTATTCATTTAAATCTGTTTTACAGTCAGTCTTTACCTTGAAGCTGCTTTTCCACCCTCTTCAGCTCTGTTAGAATTAATGATATTTCCTAGAGAAGATTAAAATATTATTAGTAAATGCCTCATGCTTTGATTGATTGGAATAAATAATATAAATAACACCACTTAAAAAAACACTTAGGTTGAGATGGTTACAATTATCAAACATACCTTGTTAGTGGTTTTGAGAAGTGGCACATCAGTTTCTGAACTAAGTTTGGTCTCAATGTCGTCCCAGTTCCTGTCCTTGTCTTTAAACAATATCCTTGAAGATGAACAATAACCATTAGAACTTTATTGCTATACCATATTTAAAAAAACGTCTCACATTAAAGAAATTTGACTCACCTGATTTTTCCCACTGTTTTGTCCATAGAGTGGCGAATTTTAGAGGACAACTGAGAGACTGAAGTCAACAGCAAAGTGTCCAACACCGCCTGCAAGAACACACATAAAAATCAGCAGGCTTGTCAGCATTTCACAAATAGTAAGATCTGATTTAAAGTGTGGACCACATGCATCCAGTTTCAGGGGTTAATACACTTACAGAGTGCTTCACACACATCTACATGCATACATGCATATGAGAGTGATTTATTTCAGCGTGTATATCTAATCTGCAAAAGGGGATCAGGCTCATACCGGCCTAACCTCGTCTCGGTTCCATGTGCGCCTGCGCAGTGCAGCCTGGGGATCCATACTGTCAGGAGCTCGAGGTCGGAGCTCTACCGAGCGCCCGTTTATCTCTGGAGCCTTCGTCTGCACCACTGGAGGGATCTTACGAAAGTTCAGACCTCCATCAAAGACTTGATCTACCAGCTGCAACAACAATGACAAAACAAAGAAAGAAGTCAAGGGAAAGAATGCATGATAAAAAGCCATAATTGCAATAATGAGTCTCTTATAATGAAACTAAGTAAGAAAACTGTTTTTGTTCTTATTGAACTGTTACACTGAAATAAATTCAGATAAACATAACTACAGAACAAATTAGCATGATTTGTTTTTCACGGGCTACTGATTTTAATATAAACAGAATGCACAATAAACAAAAAATAGTTATATATAGTCCTGAAATTGTTCTTTATATGTATTGTTTTATATATACTCATAGCAATTGTTAAACTAGTTTATTGTTTTAAAGAACACTTATTTGAAATGCTTTATAAATAACCAATCAACAATAGGCTTTTCTAGTATATGAAGAACTAGGCAACCATTTAGCCATTAAATGGGTTTTGAATGATCATGGTTGTAAACCAATTGCCTTACTAAGGAACCATTGAAGAACACCCTCAAAGTCTCCAGAAGAACTGATTGGATCACCCTCTTCTCCTTTAATTAACATATTAACTTCTGGTTGCCTTGAAAAAGGGTAAAGGTGGGTCTCTGAATATGTCTGTCATTTGCTAACCCAATGGTGGATGTTGACAAAAAATTATGTTTTAGAGGTGGCCAAAAATCGTAACACACTTTGAAGATGGCCAAAAATAAGTAGATGTTTGAGAGGTGGTGGAAAATCTGAAGACATTTTTAATAGGTATCCAAAAATCAGATGTTTTAGAGATGACCAAAAACCAATGTTTCAGAGCTGTCCAAAAATTAGAGATTTTATAGATGTTTAAAAATCTGATGTTTTAGAGATGACCAAAAATCAGATATTTTAGAGATGACCAAAAATCTGAAGTTTTAAATGTGACCAAAAAAATTTGATGTTTTAGAGGTGTCCAAAGATTATTGTCGGGTCATTATAAGTCAGGTCTCACTAAAATATGATATAATTTAATGGAAAAAATACATCTTCTGTAATATTTTATTAAAATTTTATGCATTTTGGTCACCTCTAAAGCATCTGGTTTGAGGCCACCTCTGAAACCTCTGATTTTTGGACACTTATAAAACACCAGAAGTAAACTTGCATCAACATTACCAATAACAGCAGAAATAACTCTTGAATGTACAGCAGATTTTTTCGAGCTGCCTGCACAGCAGCAGTGTGGTGTGAGATGTTCAGTGAAGCGTACTGTACCTCCTCCCTTGTGTCGATGGCAGAGCCGGGCGTGGTGGCCGCTGTGCTGACTGTGGTGCTTGGCGCCGTGCCAGAGGAGCTGACCGAGTCGATCTCGCCCGCCACGTCATGGATCTCCCGCGCCAGGATAGCCAGGTCCTTGGCCAGGTCCTGACTGATCCTGCGCACACAGGGAAATAACCTATTAACCATCAGACGGGTGTCGGGAACTAGGGGGGGTTCACATACATGCAAAACAGCAAATAATAATAAAACAAAAACACAAACATTAGGTGGGCCCTACAGCACATGGCTCAAGCACATGCACACAAACACAGTGCCAAACACAGTCACACGATTACATAAAAGAACAGAATGGTTTCCTGAGCACCAGTTAAACTCAGTCACTGCCCAAAAAGAATGAAGAATGACTATTAATATTGTTTTTGAGTACTATAATAGGCAAATCTGTGCCTGAGATCATGTATTCAAAAATTTTACTTTTAATAACAAAATTACATATCATGATATGGTACTGAGATGGCACGCCTCTCATAAAGTGCCCTCAAGAATTACTGGTGCCCACATTAAAACATAAAGTAATCATACATGTTCAGTGAATTTTATTACAAAAATGATAAATCTGCATCTAACTCTGTTTACCCAAACATTTTATGGTTTTTGGACTCTTCAGCTAAGGACACATGTTCAGTGGGAACTGGTTGACTGAGGCTGGCATAGGTACTCAATCACTGAAACATTACAGCTTTAAAACGTGCATCATTTTCAGTGTAGAAATAAAGTTTAACAACATAGTTATAACATAAATATTTTTGGCTTTTTATCAAAAGTGCCAGTAATTCTGGAGGGCACAGTACATCCTATTCCCAGACTCTGCATTAGTCAAGCATATACTCCCTACTCTGATTTTAAATCAATATGTCCCACTCCACTCTGTTCTAAAGTACATTCAGCAAACTTCATGTTCAATTAATCATAACAACTACAGCAAGTATTTCTGTCTTTCTGTAGAGAAAAGTGGGATCTAAAAAGGAGTGCTACTCTGAGGGCACTGGTGAGTTAAAGCAAAAATCCTACATATTTACTTTTGTTGAAGTAATAGTAAATAGTAGAGTCTTTGGAGCATTGCTCCGAGGATCTGATTGCATTCAGCAACCCCATGAGCATCAGTGAGGTCAGGATATTAAATGATCACTACCTCACTCCACCTAATCCCCAACTCCCCATCTCATACCGAAAACATAAAATGAATCACCAGCATTCCAGACAACACAATTCCCCTGCTCCACCCCTCAGTGCTTTGGTCTCAAAGCATGATAAGCATGATTCCAGAAGGTTAGGTTCATGTTTATATATCTGCTCCAGAGAGTCCTGTTTTATTTACTGTATTTCTCTACAGGGAGGCTACATGCATTTGTAGGTAAGGGTGTGCACAAACATATAGGACATATAGGGTCAGTTTCCCAGGCAAATATCTGAGCTCAGATTTTGGAATTTCCTAGTTTCAAGTTAGAAATTTTGACTGAAATGCTTATACAGGTTGGATTATTCCAGTGTTCAGATAAAATGCACATATACAGCTCTGAAAAAATAAGAGATCACTTCTGTTTCTAAATCAGTTTCTCTGATTTTGCTATTTATAGGTATATTTTTGAGTAAAATGAACATTGTTGTTTTATTCTCTAAACTACGCACAACATTTCTCCCAAATTCCAAATAAAAATATTGTCATTTAGAGCATTTTTTTGCAGAAAATGAGAAATGGCTGAAATAACAAAAAACCTCAGACCTCAAATAATGCAAAGAAAACAAGTTTATATTCATAAAGTTTCAAGAGAAATCACAGTTTTCTTGCATCTTGGCATGTTCTCCTCCACCAGGCCACCACACTGCTTTTGGAAAAAATTATGCCACTCCTGGTGCAAAAATTTAAGCAGTTCAGCTTAATTTGATGGTTGTGATCATCCATCTTACTCTTGATTTTATTTCAGAGGTTTTCAATTTAGTAAAATAAAAAAAACTCATAACTGTTAAGTGGTCTCTTTTTTTTTTCCAGAGCTGTATAAAATTAATTAGCACTTCTAAGAGATTGTGTCTCATAAAATCAGTCATACACAAAGCATTGCCCAACTTTTATCTATGGACATTGTATCCATGATGTTGGGATACACTAAATACTGCATAATGTATTAATGTATTGTTATCAACTGAAATTTGCATGATTACTGGAATGCAGCCAACTTAGTGTGACATCATTCCCAGCTACGACATCGGAGGTACATGAAATGCAGTAAAAGCTTTGTTGTAGACTATATTTTCTTTTCAATGAAAAATCTCCATTCAAAACGCTTAGAAATCCAAGACTAGGCTTAATCCCTGTCTGGGAAACTGTCCCATATGTATTTGTGTGTGTGTGTGTGTTACTGACTTTATAAACACAGATTTGATTGGTACCTGGCAATCTCTTCACTGTGGGCGGTCCAGTCTCGGATGTACTCCTCCTGCTCCCTCATCCTGTGCTTCATGGCGATGCCACCAGGGCTGGTTGTGGCTGTGAGCGTAGCGCTCACCTTGCTGGTGCGCAGTGCGGTGCCCGGCCGCAGACGCCCGTGTTTGGGGGAGTTCCGGTTGGAGCCAAATTCGTCCTCAGAGGTTGAGGCATATTCTGGAGGCAGGCGTCTCCACCTGCTTGAGGCTGCAGAGAGACAGTGGCTTGTGGTTAGTGGTTGGTACAGAGCATACAGTATAAGCTTATTTTATCCTTCTATTTCAACCTCAGAGCCAGCCAGTCCTATGTCATCTACTGCAAGCAGCTGCATGGGATTATGGGATATTGGGGTTGTGTGCTAGGAAATAAAACTGGGTTCTAATGGGGAAAAAAATAAAAAAGCAGGGGGAGGAGATGAGTGTTGAGAAATGGGGTCAGAAGCCTTAGGGATTTGTTGTCAATACTTGAGCACCAGACTCTTGTCAGTATTGGACACAGACACAGGAAGATCTTAGAGGATGTTGTTAGAGGATGAGAAAAACACCAAACCCGCACACCAGATTCACCAAACACTGTAATTGCAGCCCTTTTCCATCAAAGATACAAGGTTTGAATGATGTACAATTTGTGTTTATTTCTATTAATAAATGAATCAGTAGTATTTATATTATTATTTAATATACATTAAAGCAGTGGTTCTCAAACTGTGGTACGTGTAGAACACCAAGGTGGCACATCACCAAATAAATGGTTAACTAATTCTCTTAATTAATCATGGGGGTGTTTTGGGTGTAACATGAAATAAACCAGCAAGTGATCAGCATGTCACTTGCCATTCCCTTTAAGAACCAGGTGCACTCTGACCTCTGACCTACAGTGCATTGTGCTTCTGCTCTTCGCAGCAGAGGAAACTGACCTGCGTGTTGACACTGTAAAGGTGCATGGTAAAGGTTGTCATTTACAGGAACAACAATATTATTTTATTAAGTATTCTGTTTATTGTTGGTGTAAAAGTTTGATTTGCACACTGCGGCGTGTCCATGTGTGTGTTTAACGAGCGGTGGTCTACGCTTGCTAAGAGGTTGGAGCACCTGCATAGCTAAAATAGGCATGTATATCTGATGGTTGTCAGGGTTTTAATCAGTCAGTGGCTCATCTTTGTTTTTCTCCGCCAAGATAGCAACACGCTAGAAATTTACCTGAACACCCCTCACTTCTAGACCACCGTACTAATTGGCATAGATATATTCACCGTTTTAGCAGCGCAAGGTGTGAAAATAAACTGATGGCAGGGTGTAAGTATCGCAATGTGCCTTGCGCATGACTTTTTCACCAAATTTTTGCTGTGGTTTAGCAGCATTTCTATTGAGAATTGAAGTATACATTTCTATATAATTAATTAATTGTGTTTCACAGTGACATCAGGATATGCACATAGTTACTACACATTGCATTTTTTTGACCATATCGTTCACCCCTAGTTAGCTTGCATATATTTTTATGGATAACGTTTAGGTGGCACTTGGACTTTTTAACTTAAGTTGGGGTGGTAGACGGTCTAAAATGTTTTGCGAACCACTGCATTAAAGCATTAAAGAATAGTAATCCAAAATTTAAAAAATGATATTGTTACTATAAAAACAAACCTTGTTTCAAATGGTTACAGGGAATATTTACAAAAGTTTCCATAAAATGTCATGTGGGAAGCACGCAAAAGATTCCAAAAAGCAAATATATGAATAAATAAATCAATTACGGCTCAAAGGCAATGCGCTGTAGCTTCCACCAAGCAGAAACCAAACCACCAGACCTGATTACTATAAATGGGTCACAGTCATAACCATCATAACAGTAACTTCTAAGACACAACATATTCTTCAGATCAGTAAAATGTGCTAAAAATTAAGTTTTCTAACAGAATAATTTCAATTCCTGCTTCTCTCTCCTGCAAAAAAATAATGCATATCTAACTGCATAGTTTCATAGTTTCTAGTATCTTTGCTCTTGTGTATTTGTATATTTAGACAAATGTAAAACTATATGTCCTAATACTTGTGTCATGTCCTTTACAAACTTCCCCACTGTTATAAATTATATATATAATTATATAATATTGTTTTATTATTATTTTTTTTACCTGTGATTTAAAAAAAAGCCCAGCTAAAATCACTTTTTTAAATTTAGTACTGAAGTCAGTAGAAACGTATAAGCTTTACAGAGCTACTGAAGCTGTAATTACTCTTCAGCCAGTAGAAAGAAGATGGCATGGTTTTAGTAAGCCTGTTCAGATTGATGCTATGACTCACTGCCATCATCAGGGGGAGCCTATGCAGCGTCAGCTGTGGGCCTATTTGAACTGAAGCTTTTGACATTAATTGCTGAGTGCTTGCATCAGCAAAATAGCTAATCTGGAGCCTATTCCTATTGAAAAATCTGTCTTAAGTGCTACAAACTGCAACCTCACTGATGTAAATCAACTAAAAATAAAATTTTTAAATCTTTTTTTATATATTGTAGCTGTCAAGCAAAGAAAAAAATACAATATACAGGAGACGAAAAAGGAGATGAAAAAACTATTTCAGATTTTTTTTTTAAGAAGCCAATTTAAATAGATTTTAGCCTTTTGGAGCATTTCTATTGGTCATTTCATCATGCATTTTTAAAACAATGTAAAGAATTTAAATATGCCAAATTTAATAAAAAATGTGAAAAACAGCAAAAAATTGGTAAATTTAAAATATATTATGGTAAAAAAAAATATGTTTTTACTCTGTTTACAAATGAATAAATGTATTTTTATGAGTTACTTAAGTAAAACCTTTACAAACACATTTTATAGAAGTACCGAAATAATAAGTTGTATATTGTGATAATGTTACTGTAAGTGTATGTATCTAGTTGACCTACTTGGTTTCACTGATCTATTTTTAGGCATGTATTTCACTGCCTAAAATAAATATTTTCACTGCCTGAACGTACATAGTTGCATTTATTTGTTAGATTTTTTTTTTAAATTCTAATATTGATCTAAGGGAGAATTTGAATTTCACACAGGGTTCTTGCACTATTTTAAAGCTAGCTCACCCAAGTAACATTAGTGAACATTATCTGCTATCTGCCAGTAACATTAGTTAACTCGTTGCTAAAGTTAGTATGTTAGCTATCTCTTCACTAATGTTAGCTAGCTCATTGCTAACCTTAGTTATCTCCACAGATTAGATGTTTACACTGGGGCACTGTTTTACCACAGACATTAAACTCAAATTTAATACCTATAGCAAATTTACAGGGCAAAAGACAGCTGAGATTATTTTTTGCTTGCCAGTGACAATAAATATCATTATTTTTGAATGCCTATTAATGCTAATAAAACGGGCTACCTAATAGCTATTGTTACAACACAATTCTTACTATTATTAAAGACTGAACTGAAACAGAATCACTATGCACAAAAAAGGAGCCCAATTACGTCTACATTTGCAGAATTCAAGGCCTTTTTTCAGGGACTATTAAATGTTCTTTTTTTTTTATTACATTCTTTAGAACTTCAACTGCATATGCGAAGGAGGTCCGACATGCACCAGATAGCTGAACAATGACACAGACACACACACACACACACACAATGAAAGGCACACACAGCCCAAAGGTGGTACAGTACCCATGGGCTCCTCGTCTGCTAGGCCATCTTCAGGTTCTGGAAGAGTCATCTCTGCATAAAAGCTCTCTTTATAAACAATACGAGCATGCGGGGACACCAGAACACGAACAGTCAAACCACAGATACAGACGGCAGACAATGAAAATAAGGCACAGTGAGACAGTGAGACAAAACTGAAATACAGATAACTGAATGATGATAAAGGCTGAATTATTCTCTACATGAGAAACGTAAAAAATGACAGACTGATAGTTATTGAGATGTCCAGCTGCATTTTTGTTTAGCTGAAGCTACAGAAAACGTTTTCTCTGTTGATAAATATTTGACTGCTTATAAACTTATTGTGACGTATATTAGGCAACCCACATTATTTGGCTGAAAATAGCAAAAAAAAATGCAAAATTGCTAATAATTGGTATGTCTACTATGAAATTTTCAGTCGTTAATAAATACACGTGAATAGTAGTTTTGTAAATGCAAAAATATATTTTCGCTATTTCATTTATGCAGTTGAGAAAAAAGTGTCAAAATTACTTCAAATGTATTTAGAATAAAATATATTTTGTTGCATCCCTAGTAATTAAGCATCACTTAGATCACCAGTTGGGACATTTTATAGTGCTAATAAAAACAAGAAACTGTGATTAGTTCTTGAAAGGTTTATTTTGCATTTAAGACGAGACGTAATAAGAATAAAAAATTCATAATAAGTAGATTAATTAGTAGCAGGAGAAGCTATCAAGGCTGGGTATTAAAGAAAGATCCACCCAAAGGGTCAGTCTAGGGCAAGATGGTTTGTTGCTCAAAACTTTGTGAGGGAAGTGTCACTCAGTTCACAGCCTGCGTTATATAATACTGTATTGCTGTAAAAAGTTTTAGGGAGTCCAAAAAATCTCAGTTCACGCAGACCAAGGCCGGAAGCCACAGTTAAATGTGCATGACCTTCAGCCCTCAGACAGCTCTGCATGAGAAACTGTCATGCTACTGTGACCAAAATAGCCGCAAGCGCTTCAGAGCACTGTGAAAAAAAAGGCTGTCACTTAATGAAGTCCTCCCTGCTTTAAGAAACTCTGTCAAGAAAGGAGAAAGCCATTCATAATTTCTATACTATATAACATAAAACATACCAATATTTCTGATCCTAGCTTTACCCTCCTGGTGTTGGGGCATCATTAGTGATAGGAGGAGTCTTAATAAGTGGGTTGGGTAATTGGCAAAGTATGCTGCATCATGAAGAAAAGAATCAACCAGCAAAAATTCAACCAGCAAAACCGCACCAATTAGTTTCCCCAGCTCCTTCAGAAAAAGTCAAGTAGCACAGCAGTAAACATACCTCTGTCACACTATGGGTCTTGCAGGAATCAAATTCTACATTTTATTATATTTACAAAACAAAAATCTGTTGTTCAGATAAAACACTACAACTTTTGTGACAAAGGTTCAAGAGAACAAAACCTGTTTTTTGCAGCATCTTAGAAAATGTCCCAACATTTCAGAAAAGGGAGTTTGTAGCATTTATTAAAATATCACAGGTAATAAAAGACAAATCAATCAATCGTGTCAGGTGTGTACTGGAAGTACATCACAGAAGACATTACGACTCACAGTAAAAAGCACTGTGGGTGATAATGATCTTTACCAGCAGAGTTTAGCAAAATTGTTCGTTTGAACAGGTAAGTTATTAACGTAAAAAAAATATGCTGGCCCCATGCAGGGTATAAGACCTATTTTGTATGTAGGTTTATGGCTAAATATATTAAAATATTTTGATGATATAAGCATAGCATATCAAACGTTTGGAGACTTTTGAGGGCATAATATTTAAGTATACTATAAGTTTGGAGACAAGACTTACAGTTGTGGTCAAAAGTTTACATACACTTGTAAAAAAACATAATGTTATGGCTGTCTTGAGTTTTCAATAAGTTCTACAACTCTTATTTTTCTGTGATAGAGTGATCGGAACACATACATGTTTGTCACAAAAAACAGTCATAAAATTTGGTTCTTTCATAAATTTATTATGGGTCTGCTGAAAATGTCACCAAATCTGCTGGGTCAAAAATATACAAACAGCAACAAAATTTGTCAATTTTGGTGATGTAGCGAGTTGTGTCAATCAAATTAGCTTCATGTCATGGCCTCTTCACTTCTTGTAAGTGATTCTGATTGACTACAGCTGTTGACTTCTCATGAGCCCATTTAAATAGGGCTCATTTGACCCAGTGATTAGACTCAGCTACAAAAGCTACAATGGGAAAGTCAAAGGAACTCAGTGTGGATCTGAAAAAGCGAATTATTGACTTGAACAAGTCAGGGAAGTCACTTGGAGCCATTTCAAAGCAGCTACAGGTCCCAAGAGCAACTGTGCAGACAATTATACGCAAGTATAAAGTGCATGGAACAGTTGTGCCACTGCCACGATCAGGAAGAAAACGCAAGCTATCACATGCTGCCGAGAGGAGATTGGTCAGGATGGTCAAGAGTCAACCAAGAATCACCAAGAAGCAGGTCTGCAAGGATTTGGAAGCTGATGGAACACAGGTGTCAGTCTCCACAGTCAAGCGTGTTTTACATCGCCATGGACTGAGAGGCTGCCGTGCAAGAAAGAAGCCCTTGCTCCAGAAAAGGCACCTTAAGACTCGGCTGAAGTTTGCTGCTGATCACATGGACAAAGATAAAACCTTCTGGAGGAAAGTTCTCTGGTCAGACGAAACAAAAATTGAGCTGTTTGGCCACAACACCCAGCAATATGTTTGGAGGAGAAAAGGTGAGGCCTTTAATCCCAGGAACACCATGCCTACTGTCAAGCATGGTGGTGGTAGTATTATGCTCTGGGGATGTTTTGCTGCCAGTGGAACTGGTTCTTTGCAGAAAGTAAATGGGATAATGAAGAAGGAGGATTACCTCCAAATTCTGCAGGAAAACTTAAAACCATCAGCCCGAAGGTGGGGTCTTGGGCGCAGTTGGGTGTTCCAACAAGACAATGACCCAAAACACACATCAAAAGTGGTAAAGGAATGGCTAAACCAGGCTAGAATTAAGGTTTTAGAATGGCCTTCCCAAAGTCCTGACTTAAACCCCATTGAGAACATGTGGACAGTGCTAAAGAAACGGGTTCATGCAAGAAAACCATCACATTTAGCTGAACTGCACCAATTCTGTCAAGAAGAGTGGTCAAACATTCGACCTGAAGCTTGCCAGGAGCTTGTGGATGGCTACCAAAAGCGCCTAGTTGCCGTGAAAATGGCCAAGGGACATGTAACCAAATACTAATGTTGCTGTATGTATATTTTTGACCCAGCAGATTTGGTGACATTTTCAGCAGACCCATAATAAATTTATGAAAGAACCAAATTTTATGACTGTTTTTTGTGACAAACATGTATGTGTTCCGATCACTCTATCACAGAAAAATAAGAGTTGTAGAACTTATTGAAAACTCAAGACAGCCATAACATTATGTTTTTTTACAAGTGTATGTAAACTTTTGACCACAACTGTATATATTATAAACTTTTTTTATTTATTTTGTAACACTCAACTTAAGGCTCATTAAATATCTTTCTTTATTTTTGAAATGCAGGCTTTGTTTAACTATGCTTAAAAGCACATAATCCTTTGACCCTTGTTTGTTATTTAAACAAAAAAAGGTAGAGTATAGATAAGTGCTAACATTAAAACAAAGATTAATAAAAATAGTGCATGCTAATTAATAATAACTATTTGAAAATGATGCATCTCCTAAGTTCTTTTGTTTATAATCCAGTCATTATCCATTTTAACATATTAAAATGTGCTACAGATACAGAACAGACAGTAGAACAGTGAGGTAAAGAGTGCTGTGTACTCACCTGCAGGGGATCCAGAGACAGGGGGTGCCACTTTTGTCTTGGTGTCTGTTAGCTTGGAGACGCTGTTGGCCCGCATGCGTGGGTTCAGCTTGCTGTCCGCTGGGTTGGTGGCGCGCAGACCCAGACGCAGGGCCGTCTCAGCTGACACCCGTGACGCTGTGCTGCGACTGACCGTGGCCTCTGAGTCGCTGCGTGCTGAGATGGAGCCCAGTCTGGTGCGTCTGGGCTGGGCCAGCATGTCGATGCGGGACGGGGCTTTTCTGCCTGACGGGGGCTTGGAGGTTGAGCTGGTAGTGGAGACTTCAGAGGCTACAGACACTCTGTCTGCGTCCGCAAGGTCAGTGTCCGATGTGTCGCCGAGCCGAGCGCGTCGTAGCAAGGATGCTCTGGTGGGTCGAGGCTGAGGAAGCCCTGCCTGTTGTTGACCAAGAGACAAATAAATAAATAAAAACCATATTTGACCCACTTTCACATGGCCGCTGCCGAGTCTCTTCTAATGCTGCCATATATCATCCGAACTTGGGTCAATAGGTAAGCACAAAAATAGGATTTTTAAATTAACAACCAAGATTTACAACTAATCATCAATGATCATTCAATCAATAAAGAGACCAGTGGCTAACACAGATACCAATAACTAAAAGTTGATCAAAAACATTTGCTGCCTCCTATCCCTTAGAGCCATATTCTCAATGTAGGGTTCAGGAATCCCGAGAGGTCCAGGTTTTCCTACATGAGGAAAATAATAAAGCAATAACTGAATTATTTTCTGAAAAGATAGACAATTAACAACGGGTTTACCTGTTTCCCCACAGGTGGAGCGCTGGCCTGGGAAGTCCTGCTGGACTTGCTGGTGTGCTTGGTGCCTTTGGAGGAGTCCAGCTTGGACAGTAAAAGGTCGTCAGTAGATGTGAAAGGCCCACGACCGCCATGAGAGCGGCTAGAGTAGGTCTCCTGGTCAGAGGAGAGCACGTCTGAGATGGGCAGTGAAGATGTCTGTTCGTCATCTGTCAGGTCCATCGAGGGCTGACGGGCTCGTGAGATAGTTTGGGTGGTGCGGCGGACGTCTGCACGGCCGTCTGGAGCCTTTGTCTTGGCTTTTCTCTCCAGGCGTTCTCGTGCGCTTGCTGCACTCTTGCCAGCAGAGCTCAGGTTGCTCTTCTCTTTGTGCAGGCTGCTCAGGGAGCGCCGCTTCTGTACACCCTTGCGCTCTGCCTCGCTGACCGCGCTGGCTGTGTCCACATCCGACTCTGGGGACAGGGATCGCCCTGTAGCTTGGGTAGGGGACGTTGTAGTGTCCAGCTTTTTCTCGTCACGGAGCTTGGCCTCCAGAAAAGCCATAACGGCCTCTGTGTCTTTCAGCAGGGTGGCTGTGTCCATGCTTCCCGCAGAGTCGCTGCGCTCTCGGCCTCCCACCTGCCGGTTGATGCGCGGGATGAGTTCAATGGGAACGTTCCCGCTTGGCTTCTCGATGGTGAAGCTTCCCTGACGCACCAGGGGCTTCCCACTCCTTTCCCCATCGCTACTTTTGCTCTTGTCCTCAGTGCGCCTCCTGCGGGACTCCTCACTCTGCTTCTCTGAGGGACGTGTGGGAGGCTTGGAAGAGGATGTCTGCATTCCACCTGTCCTGCCCTGTTGGGAGCTTTTTCCGCTTACGGTGTCCTGTGTAGAAGGGGCACATTCACCATCCCCTTTGTGCTCACTGTGGCGTTCCTTCTCCTGGGGCTCAGTGTCCTGTTTTTCGCCGATCTCAGATCGCAGGCCAAGGGTGGAGGAGGTCTTGCCTGGTTTACTTTTGTCGTCAATGGGGAGCTGAGGCAGAGTCCTTCTCTTCCGTTCACACTGGCTGGAGGTGGCAGAGCCTGAACTTTTTAAAGATGGGTCCAAGGCATCAACATCTAAAAGACACATGCTTTGTTTGATTTGGGTTGATTTGGGACTTTAGGAAGCTAACGTAATACAAAAAAGTTTAAAATACATGCTTAAAATCACAATTTGCATTATAACATTTAACATTGCAAATATTATAGACCAAACGTGCCCATGTCTAACCCTGGATAATCAAATGGCACCAAAGTTCAGTTAATGTCAGTTAATGGGACATTAGCTAGTATTGTGATCCATATCTTCTGCCATGTCCCATCAAAGCTGAAAAACACTGCATTGGCCTGTGGGTACTGCAGTGAATGTGGATATGAGCTCTGCTGTTTGCACAGACAATTCTAGGCAGACACCTCCAGACACTATCGTTAACACCCACTGCACTGTCCAATGTTGTAATGAATTTTATGACATATTCTTGTTTATATTACACTGTGAATCAAGGAAAGTTAAATGTTTGTACAGGCAGGCCTTGCTTAATTTTACAACGCCTTGCCATGAGCACACTGGCAATGAGCACATCAATGTTCAACCTCTCTCACAAGATAACATGTAGAAACTAACACGACTAATGATTAATTAACATACTGCTATCCCATGACTTTTACATGCAAGAAACCTTTAAATTGGTGAATAACATTTTCCTTGATTCCGAATCTAAAAATGATTCTTTATGGAAAGAAGAATGGTTCTCCTATGGCACCATTCAATGAACCCTTTGTAGCACATTTATTTTAAAGGGCATATCCCTTAGTAGGGCACTTTGTGTGTCACAAAATATAATTTAATGCACAATCTGGGTGTTAAACCCACAATTTCCTGAAAAATGTTGTGCACTATAAAGGTAGTAGGAAACTGTATGACTCTCATCCAACAATTTAAGCATTTAAATGGTTCACAAGTTCCTAAACTAGCAATTTGGTTTAAATTGCCATGGGTTCATTTAGACAGAAGTACCATTTACAAACTAGACACACAGAAATTCAGACTAAATTATCTCTCCTCTTCTACTTTTGAGATGGCGACAAAAAATGTTAGCATCAATATCACCTTATTTTGTGAGTTTATTAGCTGGTTGCATAGCAAAAATCTGATAACTGATCAATTTATGTAAGCTTACGCGTTTTCCAATTATGTAATTACCTACGTTTATGTAAACTAATTTACTTAAACAGATTACTGACAAACTCTGTTGTTCTACAGTAACTGGATTATGAAGTGCATGTAAATGCACTAAGTTATTATGTGTATCAAATTTGTTTTTGTTTGCTCCAGGAATAAACATACTTTCAAAGGGTTTACTGAGGAGTTTAAAGTGTTTAAATACGCAATTTTCTCAACTGGACTTTGCCCTCCCTCCCAGGACCCCCAGGGACACTCTTGATGTACAAAAACAAACTCATTAATTAAGCATACATTCCACATTAGCATTGCCTGGTTTTCACATCAGAAGTTTTTTTAACACAAAATGTACCACATCAGTTCAGAGAGAGAGAGAGAGAGAAACAGTACTACAGTATTCAGTGACATGAAGATATGTACCTCGTTCCTGATGGACAAAGACTGTGGGTTCTGCCCCGGAACCCTCGGGATCAGTTCTAGTGTGATTAGCTGCTAAACTGGCCCACTGGGAAACCCATCGCGGGCTGCCGATGGCGACAGACTCGTCCACAAGGCCCTACAAATGAAGCACATGTGTTAGGCTCAATAGTAGTCAATAAATACACTCGTACTAGTGACTCAGATGGTGTGATGACCAAGATGTCCACTGAGACCGATGAGTAATTATGAGTGGATAATGTAGCAAGACACTCATCTGATGAGAAAAAAATAATTTCTTTAATTAAATGTGCCTCTTTTTATATATTCACAATGGATATGGCATTAATTTTGAGAAAATCCAACTTGAAACACATTTTTTGAACTCCAATTGTGTGCATAATCTAGTTTTTGGCTTTGGGTTTGACTTAGCATATTCAGTTTCAAAAGGTTTATTGAAATGTTTATTGTTCTTAAACACAAGACCACTACTCTACGAAGACTCAGCACAATGGCTGCATGGTTCCATTAAATTTGTCCCTGTGTGTGTATATGTGTGTGTGTGTTTGAGTGTGTGTGTGCCTTGAGGGGAGAGGGAGCACTACTCCTCCTTTTCATTCTAAACTGGGTCAGTCAGTGAGTGGCCTACTCTGTGTGTAACAAGGAAGTGGTCAAATAAGGGAATGCCTGACATTGATTAAAAGCTACTGAAGTATGCCTTTAAAAACAGTAATTTGCATGCAGCAGAACGCTGCACTATTCATCACATGATCTGGGAGCACTTTTAAACAACCTAGTTTTTACTCCAAAGCAAAATTACCATTATAGGGGAAGTGTGGGGGAGTTGTGCTCCTTAAGTAGAGTGTTCATTTACTGTACAGCTAAACATGTCTGTGCATGGGTTCAGCATATATAGGATGACAATGATGCATAAACCTATGGGAAATAAACTGGAACAGCAGATATGTTTGTGTTTATAGCACAATTAACAGTATATATATTTAATATACAGCATACGTACAACACATTTGTCACATGTCTAAATGTATTTGTGAGTTGTGTGTTAAAACTAAAAGAGCCTAAACTGTAAAAATACTATATGGATTTATTTTTTCATGTGAAAAAAAATAAATGGGGGAGGGGATCTCTTCCCTCATGCTACTGTGCTACAATGCTTCCCTCATGTTACTATGTGGGACAAAATACTTTGAATCTCCAAAAAGACACTTTATATATGTGTTTAAACAGATTGACTGATCACTTTATTAAAATCTCCTTCTTTTAAATACCCATCCAACACCCATTTGTTCTTTTAGCTCCACTTGCCATACAGAAGGACTTTGTAATTCTATAATCACGCACTGTGGTCCATCTGTTTGTTATTTGGATGGTGGGTCATTCTCAGCACTGCAGTGGCACTGACATAGTGTGGATGTGTTGGTGCACTGGTACAAATAGATTAGAAACTGCTGAAGGTTTTAAACACCTTAGTGTAACTGATAGACTAAGAATAATCCACTAACCATGAATACTCAGTCAACAGTGTCCTGTGTTCAGCATCCTGTGTGCTCTGATGAAGGACTGGATAGTGAACAACACATTTTTGTTTTGTGCCCTATTTTAGCAGTCTAGGTGAGCTTGATTTAGGGTGTGTCAGTGTGTCTTTGCTATCATAACAATGAAAAAAGTATGCCTTGCCCGAGTGTGTTTTGGGCATAAAGTGAAATAGACCAAACAGCAAGACACTTGCCATTCCCTTTAAGAGACATTTGCGTACAGACTTTGGTGGATTGTTTTTTTTAACGGTGCAGTCCTTATGCAGCAGAAACTGACATACACGTTCACGATGAAAAGGAGCGTGAGCAGGTCGTTTACAGGAACAGCAATTTTACTTTATTGTGTATTCTGTTTATTGATGATGTAAATCAATGTGTCTTTAGCCCTATCCGGATGGTATTAGTTTCTCAGGGGGACGTCTGAAGCAGCTAGGAACGACCGTCTAACAGAGTGGACAGTGAGTGGATACAGTGTTTAAAAACTCCAGCAGCACTGCTGTTTCTGATCCACATATCTCACTGCCAGTATCACTGCAGTGCTATGGTTGTGACTGTTGAGAAACAGGGCAAATGGAGGATAATGAAGTATACAGAAAAAGATAAAAAAGAGAGAAGGACTACAATCAGTTATTATAGAACTACAAAGTGCTCCTATATGGTGTGCGCAGTGAATACAGTTTAATGATCGAACAACACATTCTAATCACTATTATTTTACACTGTAAATAGCATTATATATATATTTATTTCATTTTTTTACAGGGATAAGCACACAGATTTCAATTAATTTCACTTTTATTGTAAAAAATCAAATATTTATTTATCAACCTGGATTACATTAACATCAGTCGCACTCAAAATCCCCTGAATAGCTATATCACTGTAAAAAACCCACTCACATAATTTACATGATCATTGAGTGTGCTGTAAATAGTCATACAATCAACAATAAAGCTGTGAGATCTTGACATTACCTCAGCTTTAGTGGTGCTGGTCTTCTTACTGTCTTTTCCAACACCTTGCTTCTTCTCAGGGCAGCCGGGTTCCTGAGAGTTCTCCACCCCAAACACCTACGCAAATACACAAAGCAGCACAGAAAACCAGGAGGAATGAGACCAGAGAGCTGCGAGACACCTGACAGCAGCTTAAAGCTCGGAGACTGCAGAGCACATGTGCAGAAACCTCAGCTCCATGGCAACCGTTTGAGAAAACGAGGCCTAAAACAAGTGAAGCATGAAAAGGAGAGTGTTAATTAGAGCGGCTGCTTAATGCACACACCTCCAAAAACTGTGAAGCCTGAAGAAACCTTGAGCTCTTGCTGATGCTAATGATGGTTAGCATATGCAAGCTGATCTTTTCGTTTATTCATATGTTCATGCAGTTTTATTTTTTTGTTTTAGCAAGGATAAAATTGTATTATTTTCAGGATATATATGAGATTTAACGATACATTTATTAAGAGAATTGTCACAATATGCAACGAATAACATCAAACCTAAATTGCTTAATCCACATGCAGAAACAGAGGGAGCTCTTTGTGCTGCACATTGTAATTATGTGACATAACTAAACTGGAGGCAGAGCGAGGCAGTGTGATGTTGAGTGTGGCTTGCAAAATATTCATACCCCTTGAACTTTTTAAAATTTTGTCACTGTACAACCACAAACTTAAGTGAGAATTCTATTCTATTGAGAATTTAAGTGATAGACCAACACAAGCAGCACATAATTGTGAAGTGGAAAGAAAATGATACATGGTTTTCAAATTCTAATCAAATACAAATATAAAAAGTATTCAGCCCCTTTTTATCTGAAACCCCTAAATAAAATCCAGTGCAATAAATTATTTTCAGAATCACATAATTAGTTAAGAGTCCAGCTGTGTGTAATTTAGTCTCAGTATAAATATACCTGTTCTGTGAAGGCCTCAGTGTTTTGTTTGAGAACCATAGTGAACAAACAGCATCACGATGACCAAGGAACTCTGACCAGACAGGTCAGAGATAAAGTTGTGGAGAAGTTTAAACTAGGTTATAAAGACATATCCCAAGCTTTAAGCATCTGCAGGATCACTGTCC
This sequence comes from Astyanax mexicanus, assembly GCF_023375975.1. NCBI lineage: Eukaryota > Metazoa > Chordata > Actinopteri > Characiformes > Acestrorhamphidae > Astyanax > Astyanax mexicanus. The sequence goes on from NC_064414.1 coordinate 22,521,540, forward strand.
AATCCATAATCCAAAAATGGAAAAATAATTTTACAACTGTATATCTACTAAGACATGGCCATGGTCCAAACTGACAGATGAAGCAAGGAAAGAACTGCTCACAGAAGCAGCCAAGAGGCCCATGGTCACTCTGGATGAGCTGCAAAAATGCACAGCTCCACAGGACAACTATAAGCCGTGCACTCCATGAATCTGGCCTTTACAGAAAAGTAGCAATAAACATGCTACTGTTGAAAGAAAGACATAAGAAGTGCAGTTTGCAGTTTTCCACAAGCCATGTAGGGACAAAGCAAACATATGGAACAAGGTTCTGTGGTCAGATGACACCAAAGTTGAACTTTTTGACTGCAAAGTGCTTTGTGTGGCAGAAAAGTAATATTGCTCATCACTCTAAACACACCATCCCCACTGTGAAACATGGTGGTGGCAGTATCATGTTCTGGTGATTATTTTTTACAGCAGCAACAGGGAAGCTGGTCAGAGTTATACACATAGAAATCATGAAAGAAATTTCACTCCACTTTCATTCCATTTCAAAATGATGTGCTGATATATATTACTATCTATCAGTCTATCACTTTAAATCTCATTTAAATACATTTAAGTTAAAGGTTGTAAGATGACAAAATGTAAAAAAAATGGAAGGACTATAAATAATTTTGAAATCTACTATACTTTTTAGCCTGGGACAATTAGTGCAGCTAAGCCATGTGCCAAAAACCCTTTTAGGAGCTTTAAATTAATTAAATTAATCTTTATTTTCAAATCAAAATCAGGATATCCAGCAATATTATTACACATCAGAATATTTTGCCTATATCATACAGCCCTTAGTGGGCAAAAAGACAGAATAAGTAGCAGGGTTACCATCCAGTGTAAAACAAACACTTCCAGTGTGAAGAGTTGCTGTGTGATTGACTGTACAGACAGCTTCAGAAAAAATCTGAGCAATCCTTTTACAGACTTCTGAAAGCCACCAAAGTGTGCTTAAGTTTTAGGTTTTGCTTAGAGCAGTAGTTCTCAGTCCTGGCCCTGAGGTACCACTACCCTGTCTGTTTAGAATAAGTATAAACTCTAAAACCTGAGGAGGTGTGGTCCCAGGATCAGGATTAAAAAACGTCTGACTTTGCAATCAGGTATATAAAAACGTCAGCAGGCATGATTTCTGTCCACAAATAAACATCAATTGATCATTTTGTTCTTGGTAATAAATAAAATGGATAGCTGTTAAGCCAAATTGCCTTTAATTTCATCTTTTAATCACTTATTTCATTTATGGTTTGGCTGTTTTCTCTAAGAAACAAAGCTATGTATTCGTTCACTACACAGCTTTTTCCCTCTAAATGATAGAACCACTATGAAAATGGAAGCAAGCAAAAGAACACAGCAGATGTGAAGTTAAAACACAAAGCTTTAGTGCTCCCTGAAGGTAAAGATAATAAAGCACCACAACTGCATGGTTAGACACAGAAGACCATTACAAACCCATTAGATATACATTCACAGTGTGGAGGCACCCGCAATTCAGGCAGATCTCCAGGCAAAGCAAGCACCATGCAAAATTGCATGAAAATAGTCCTGTCCTTTTAATCTGTTATAAATCTTGACAATAATTCATCGCCTATTACGGAAGTGAACAAACTGAAGTGTCAATTCAGGAATTGCTATTTTAATGTGGCAAGAATGAAAATAACTGTCGATAAGATTAAACATATTTCCATATACAGCTCTGAAAAAAAACTAAGAGAACACTTCAGTTTCTAAATCAGTTTCTCTGATTTTGCTATTTATAGGTATATGTTTAAATATAATTAACACTATTGTTTTATTCTATAAACTATAGACAACATTTTTCCCAAATTCCAAATAAAAAAATTGTCATTTACAGCATTTATTTGCAGAAAATGAGAAATGGCTGAAAAAAACGATGCAGAGCTTTCAGACCTCAAATAATGCAAAGAAAACAAGTTCATATTCATACAGTTTTAAGAGTTCAGAAATCAATATTTGGTGGAATAACCCTGTTTTTTAATTACAATTTTCTGCATCTTGGCATATTCTCCTCCACCAGTCTTACACACTGCTTTCAGATAACTTTATGCCACTCCTGGTGCAAAAATTCAAGGAGTTCAGATGGTTTGTGATCATCCATCTTCCTCTTGATTATATTCCAGAGGTTTTCAATTTGGTAAAATCAAAGAAACCCATAAATCTTAAGGGGTCTCTTATTTTTTATCCAGAGTTGTATATTGCCAGCTTCTGCTACACGATCTAATTTAATGCTATATGATGTGTGATAATCAACTACCCCTAAAGTTGTGGTCATATTCAATGTCGATGGATGAACATTAGCTCAGTAATACACTAAAGCAGATCTCCACACAAAGGGACCAATGAGGGATTTCCCATCCAGCCCCCTGACCCTCATCTGCTCACAGCTAAACAGCAATCTGACAGACTCTTTTTGTTGAAGGGCGGGACTTTATGACACTGACTTCATGTTGAATGTTAAACAAATTCCCAGTCCCAATGCAACCAGGAGCAGGTCTCCTCCTTAATAATGCCCCAAAATGTATAACACCAATGCATTATAGGTATTACAAAATTATTTACATGCATGCAATTTATATATATTGCATATGCTTAATAGGCTGATAACTTTCATTATTGTGATACTTACTTTAATTAAGTATTAATAATTAATTAATAATGTTAAGAATAAATGGCTAAAACGATCACACAATCGTTTCCCCTTGCTTCAAACTATAAATGTTTGCATCTTTTGGTTTGCACTGGAGCTATTATGCTAAATAAAGCACTGGTCAAACTGGATGTTATCATGAAATCTGATTTACACACAAAAATTCTCCTGCGTTTTGCTACACCTCATTACATGCTATAACATAAATATCTATCAAATAAACTATTGTCTTTACCTTTATTTGATTTTTATAAATGTATTGTTACTTATAAAAAAATACTTTAGATTAGATTAGTTCAGAAATTTTACCAATTTAAAACATACAACACCACATTTTGCGTACCTTATCAATCATGCGGCGGGCCTCCTCCTCCTCAGGGTTGCGGTTTTCCAGCTCGATGGTATAAGTGCCTTTGTCGCTCTGGTCATCGTCTTGCTTCTGCGGCTCATCTCCTGGGCTGGGCTGTCCCGTGCTGACAGAGCTACGCACCAGGCCGGGGTCCTCAGACCTCTGCTTCTGCAGCAGCCGCGCTGCCGTGGGGGCCACTGCCGCCAGCGCTGAACCCACTGCCCTGCTTCCGTCTCCAGTCGCAGACGTGACCTTAGGACGGGAGGGCGGAGCCGGGCAAAGCCCTTCCCCTGCCAAGCCTGCCAACAGGGGCGCGGTCTGAGAGAAGGAGTAGGAACGGCGTTTGCGTGGGTTGTCCTCGTCGAAGAACTCGATCATGAAGGCAGTGCGGCTGCTGCCAGATGCACCCTCGGCCCCGTTGGCTTTGGCACGGGCCAGTCCGGCCGCTTTCAGGCGCTCCTCCAGGGCTGCATGGCGTCTGCTGCCGAAGCGCAGGCCCAGGCCGTTCTCCGAGTCACTCTGGGTACCGTCCTCATGCTTGCTGCCTGTGGAGAAAATAAAGGAAAGAAAGAAATTATCAGTTTAGAGTTTTATGGTTAAAAACTATTGTTTAAGCTAGGCTAGCTATAACTACAGCACAGTGTATTAAATGTGTAAATGTGCTCATTTAGGTTAAAACAATAGCTTTTAAACTCCGAATAACACCCAGAAAAATAGTTTATGATAAAATGCACAAAATAAGATGTACAAGACTTTGAATTTTTTATTCTATTGTAGTACATATTGTGTGCCATTTGCATTTTAAATTTATTTATTTATTTTCCCAAAATTTTTCCCATTTTCTCCCCAATTTACACAGCCAATTACCAAACCCACTCGTTAGCACATCCCCTATGACTAGTAATGCCCCAGCACCAGGAAGGTGAAGACTAGCACATGCCTACTCCAATAAATGTGAATTTAGACACCGCCTCTTTTAGAACTGCTGCTGATTCAGCATTGCCGAGTAGCATCGGAGGACAGAGCAGTGACTCAGTTCCGATACATCAGCTCACAGAGGCCTCGTGCTGATCGACATCCCCATGGGAGTGATGAGGGGAGAGAGTGCCATCTACCCACCCAGAGAGAGCTCTTTAGCCCGCTGGACAACTTGGAGCCACTGCCATTTGCATTTTAACCCCTTATACCTTTACACTTATAACTACATCATTATAATGTTTAACATCAATTTCATTAACCCTAAAATACAACCCTGTGGAATTAAACAAGCTATTTAAACCACACAATTACCAAATAATTCACAAACGTTTCTGAATTATATTTTCATTTACCAATAAATTCTAGACTGATTAATTACATTTCAAACTATGTCACTATGTCAAGCTATGTAACGAGACAATTGCATTTAAACAGCACAACAAAAAACAGCAATAACTCGCCTACTATGGGTTAACTCTGGCATTAATATTAATATGCAGTATTGCAGGCTTGCCCAGCTTGGCTCCTGAAGGGCTGGACTCCAGCACAGTTATCCTCTCTCAAAACACACCTAGTACACTTGGCCCGTTACTGCAGGTCCAGCAGGAGAAGAGCACGTTAGCAGCCAACAAGTGTGCAGCCTCCAAGACACACCTGAGCACAGCTAGAACAAAATCCCCCATAAGAGCCTCATTGTGTAGAGGGCGAGCAGAGAGAGACTGGCGGCTCGGGTTGCAGGGGGGCTGCACACCAGTGATTCGGTATAAAAACGAACTGCTAGAGGGGAAGAAAATCAAAAAGGAGTGCAGGAGGAGGAGGAGGAGCTGGAGGAGGAGGAGTAGGGGGGTGCCTATTCTTCAGCTCCTGCAGCTCAGGAAATAGCATGCAGCCAGAGCTGACAGCCAGGCTCTAGGAGGCAGGGAGAGCCACCCCACACTAGACACTAGCCTCGCATGCATCAGCCTGCAGACAAAGAGGCTCTTCTGTGCCACACAGCACACTCTTTCAGCCATCAGAGCTGGCCTCATCAGTCCTCTATGAGTCATGTACTCCATCTAGTATAACCACACACAAACAAACAAAACAATCGAGAACGCCCACTTTTCAGACAACAAATAGACAGAGGTGTATAAAATGTACACGCTTTCGGTATTATTCAGTGGAGTGTAAACTAATTATTATTAGTAGACAGAAACTAAATTAAAGCTGAATCAACTTAATCCATGTTAAAAGCTTTATAAATGCACTCTTTAAGTCCTAAACACCTAAAAATAAGGAAAGTCCTCACAGCAGGGGAAAGGTTGTTACCAGATAGACAAATATTCACAGTTTGCTGTTTCTATGACAGTTCAGAGGATCTGAGAGAAATGCTAGTAAGCTGGTAAGACCGGCAAATCAAAAACCTAGGTATATCACTAAACACATCACAACCATAAAATGTATGCTTTGAGGAAAATGGAACTGTATTTCATGAAAAGAATACCATGCCAACTATGCTTTTAAGAGTCGTATGAGTTACTGCCAGTGACACTAACCATGTTGTACAAGTGAAAAATAAGAATAAAACAGGATATTGATCCAAAATATATCATAATCCATCATAGACAACATCAAAAAAGGCAAACAAAGGCTTATAGAATGGCTTGTACTTTGAACATCATAGAAAATTGGTAAATAAACCTTAAACACGCAGGGCATCTACAGTTTTCTGCTGAAAATAATAAACTGCAATAATTAGTAGAATGAGGCAGCCACTTGTAAATTCCTATTAACTCATTTATGCTTATTACATAAATGGTTAAATTGCGTTTTTTTTTTTACACTGTTTACACTGCATTGTTTACACCACTGGCTTTTCAATATTTTTTCCAATGGTAAGAACATTATTATAACCTTCTCCACTGGCATGTTTGCTGTTGTCCCAAAGTTTTGACAATGAACTGGCTTCATAAGTATAAATGGCCCAGTTGGCACACAACCGAACGTTGAAATATACGTTGTTTAATGTTAAAGAAAATTTTGACGTTGAGTCGACATAATGTCCTTACCCTTCTCCCTTTTGAATTAGCATTTTATATTTTATCGTCATACAATTTAAAAAAACAGTTAGACAGAGGGATGAAAAGTGGTTTTACTTACATTGCAGTACTTGCTTTTTAATTTGCTGTATCTCTTAGAACCCTAGGCCAATTCTTAGTAGTTGTTGTAGCTTTATTCACTTCAAAATGACAAAGAATCAACTGAAGTGGGTCACACATGCCAGAAGTTATTCTCAGGCGATTCTAGGCTACTCAAATATGTCTTAACGTGTAACTAAGACATTTTTTTTTACAATAATAGCGAAATATATTGCGCTGTCATAATAAATTATAACTCTGCATAAAATGACTACAAATTAGATTAACAGATTATTAACAGAATTTTGATTTGCTCGAAGGTTTCCGTCGATTGGATGTCCAAATGAGATAAAATAGCTCAAAGAAAATTAAGAACTGGATGTTTTTTTTTTTTTTTTTAGTTTACAGTACTTTTCATTTACACAATCTTGCCTGAGGACTCAAGACTCTTATTATGACGCAAAAGTGACAATTAGCAACAACTGAGCAGCCTAACAGCGAACGAACATGCTAACTGTTTTCTGAGCTGAATTAAACACTGATTTTGATAACAGATTGATATAACCATGCTATTTAAAATAGTTTGTTCTATGGTTTGATTTGATATGTATATTGTGGTTATAGTTCATTCAAGTCCTTAGTAATTACCCTCAAAACCCCAGCGTGTATGTATCAGTTCAATTCTAGCTAACAGCCAAACTCAGTAGTAGGCTTGGAGTGTGTTAGCCATGATGCTAACTGTTTTCAGAACTGAATTATTAACAAGAAGGTGCTAGTTCTGATCCAGCATTTCAGTATTGGTACATCCTTACAGCTTCATGATATACAGCTCTGAAAAAAGTAGAGACCACTTGAAAATGAGGATGTTTGTTTGATTTTACCAATCTGAAAACCTCTGGAATATAATCAAGAGGAAGATGGATGATCACAAACCATCAAACCAAGCTGAACTGCTTGAATTTTTGCACCAGGTGTAGCATAAATTTATCCAAAAGCAGTGTGTAAGACTGGTGGAGGAGAACATGCCAAGTTGCCTGAAAACTATGATTAAAAACCAGGGTTATTTCACAAATATTGATTTCTGATCTCTTAACTTTATAAACTTGTTTTTTCTCATTTTTTGCAAATAATTTTTTTATTTGGTATTTGGGAGAAATGTTGTCCGTAGTTTATAGAATAAAACAACAATGTTCATTTTACTCAAACATATACCTATAAATAGCAAAATCAGAGAAACAGATTCAGAAACTGAAGTGGTCCCTTAATTTTTTCCAGAGTTGTATATTCTATACAAGCATCCTGCTAAACACTCACCTGAGCTCATCAATATTAACGCACCGATCCTGAATTCACTTCTGCAGTCTTCTTATCTCCCAGCTCTGCTCATCTCACACTTCAAACACACGCGAGTGTCCAAACAAATCGAGGAAGAAAAAGCCTGAATCTCCAGCCTTGTTAGCATGACTGCAACCTTGAATCAGAGAGTCTTATGTAACAAAACACATAAGAGCGAACTGACACACCACGTCCACCACGAGAAACACTGAGCCACGCCTAGTACTGGATTGACTGCAGAGACTCACAGCCCTCATCAATCACCTGCCCTCTACACACAATCACACACACCCACCCACACACACCACCCCCTCAGAGCTCCACTGGCCCCAAAAGCACACGGTCATCATAAATTAGCACCCATTTAATTAGGAAAGCCTGCTGAATGAGAGGGCTGTACTGTCACAAAGCATGAGCCTGCAGTAGCTGAGAGTAAAGAGACACGAAAGAACAATCCTACCAGACAGAAGCATTCCAAAAGATCCACTGATCAGAAAGATGCTGTAACTGCTCCTTTTCTATATATACCGTACTGTACATCCTAACACGAGGAGTTGCTCACCAGCAATGCCACTGATGCACTGCAGCATGCTACTGCATGTGCAGCATAATATGACTGCCTTTAGCGAGGAAACTGCAGAATGTACACTGCTAAACCAAGCTTCATTGCCAAGCTCTGTCAATGAGTGCTATAAGAGGAAGATTTAGAAAGTGCTAGGTAGCAGCAAATCCCTGGAAATCTGACATTTCATGGTTTCACAGTTGCAGACTAGGCTTCTGCTATAATAATGACTGTATTCCTCTGACAGCAAGTCAGAAATGCTCAAGCAGAACAGCAATTTTAACTATCTGAACAAGATACAGCATATCAAAACTGTATATTCTTTTTCTATCCCTGAATTTAGAATACACATATAACTGCAAATGCGACACAGCTACCAGCACATACAGCACATTCCAATTACCTAACCTTTCAATATGCAAAATATTCAATTAAACAGTACTGCAAATATTGCTGCAACCAGAGCTTTAGCCCCTGGAGAGCAGTCTTCCACGGTTTATTCTGAATACTGCTAAAGTAAGCACTACACACAATAGGCTTTATCTTACACCCTGTGCACAAGTAGCGTCGCAATGCTCATTGCTATCTTACACCCCGCCAACATTTTGTGCATTTTTTAGGCCTTTTGCCTGTGTCGTTTAAATAGGAAATAAGGTGCTTGTGAATATATCTACGCCGATGGGCGTGGTGGTCTCGAAATGAGGTATGGTCAAGTAAGTCTGGTGTATAGCTATCTTGGCAACACAAACACAAGTGCACCACTGACTGAAAGCCCAAAATATTTAGACAATAGTCAACAGTAAGATGTTCATTGCTACCTTGACAGTTCATTTTTTTGCTTGTTACGCACACATGGACACGCAGCAGTGCACAAACTCATAGTGTTTTCCAGTTGCCAGCTACACAAACCTTTCATCAACAATAAACAGAGCAATGAACAAGAGAGCAAAAAAGCAGACAGTGAGCAGAGAAAAGGAAAGCAAGCCTCAAGACATCAACAGCAGATACTGCAAAGTGTGAGGTAGAGCCACAGGAGCTTAGACATGTGTTACAGTTCTAGCACATCCCACTAATGTTCAATTGGATTTGTATCTATCTGGAGAACCTAACATCACAGCCATTGGGGAGTGCAGTGTATTCCTCCATTCCTAAGTGAATAATGCCACATGCCTGTGGCATGCCTGAGAGTATCATACTCTCTGCACTGTACTGTCTTCTACCCACAACGCATCCTGTTAGTCCACACACATCCCTGACCATCCATGTGAAATTAAACAAGTCTCACTGCTTCTCCAAGGCCCGATTCCAATACTCCCATGCCCGTTTTAGGCACTTTCCATACACTAGTGTACACTGGTCAGCTTGGGAAAAGCAGCACTAATGAGCTTTTGCTGTCCAATATCATTTGGAACACCAAAGCCAACCAACCATATGTCTTGCTGTAAAGATTTGGTCCTAGTCAAAGTCACTCAGGTTTTCACACCTGTCCACTTCTTTAGTATCATCATTGTTAAAAACAGTAACCAGCATCTTGCTCACCAAGATGTAGGCCAATATCCTGTTGTTATAAGAAATCCACATTATTTATACTTCATGTGTGGTCATGCTGTTTTGGCTCATGGATGAATACATATTAGTTAATATTAGTTAATTAGTTAGCTTAGTAGTTTAGAAGAAATTATAGGGTCATTGGTATTAGTATTGGTCAGTAGTTAGCAGGTTTTAGCCTCATAGTTGGAATTAGAAAAATAAACGTTGGTATTGTACAACAACTACAGGGGTTGGACAATGAAACTAAAACACCTGGTTTTAGAGCGCAATAATTTATTGTCCCGACAGACTTGAGGTGCACATTGAATTCTGCCGTGATTTGGGCAGCCGTGGTTTTATGTTTTTTGGATACTATCCGGGTTGGCACCGGAACATCACTTTCAGACAGCTTTCTCCTGCGTCCACAGTTAATCCTGTTGGATGTGGTTTGTGCTTCTTGGTGGTATGCTGACATTACCCTGGATACTGTGGTTCTTGAAACATCACAAAGACTTGCTGTCTTGGTCACAGATGCTCCAGCAAGACGTGCACCAACAATTTGTCCTCTTTTGAACTCTGGTATGTCACCTATAATGTTGTGTGCATTGCAATATTTTGAGCAAACCAGTGCTCTTACCCTGCTAAGTGAACCTTTACACTCTGCTCTTACTGGTGCAATGTGCAATTAATGAAGATTGGCCACCAGGTTGGTCCAATTTAGCCATGAAACCTCCCACACTAAAATGACAGGTGTTTCAGTTTCATTGTCCAACCCCTGTACTTGCAATATCTACATATTTACTGATCCATTCATAAGCAAAACATCTAGAATGTGCCAACTCACCTTTCAACCTCTTGAGGTGGACAGGCACGTCACTCTTAATACTCTTGCTGTCTTCTTCAGTGGACTCGCGCCTCACCAGAGGAGGGTCATTCTGGGCAAGCCAGTCGGCCACCTTGGTCTCCGAGGCCATGATAGCAGCCTGCAGGGTGCTGAGCTCTTTGCCACCTTGCTGAGATTTCTTGGGCCTCAGACGGGACACGTGATCCTTAATGGTCACCTTCCCCGGGGAGGTGTTGTCAAACTCGATGGTGAACGAGGTGTTGGCCTGTGCGGTAGCACTGCCCGCTGCGGACTTTGCGGCTGCATCGCCCTCTGTGTCCTTGGTCGGGACCTCGTGGATGCTGTTCTCTGCCATTTGGCCCTCTTTACTGGGGATCTCAAAGTAGCTAGGCTCAGGCCCCAAAGAGCTCAGGCCATTCTCCTTGGACTTCTCCGTCCTCTTGGCCTCTTTGCTCTCTGTGGGGCCACAGAAAAGGGGACATGGAAAATTAGCATCTCAGGGGTAGGGGGTCATGACCTCATGCAGAAGAGTCAACACAGCAGGATTTCAGCATCTGAGCATTCCATCTGCGGGAGGCACTTTATGATAAATGGGGCAGGGCTCTAAGTGTGCAGTCATAACTTGATTTGTCACATCTGCCATGAATTAGCGGGACAGCTAATGACAGCCAGTTAAGCTATTCCATTATTAATGATTATGTAACTAAATTTGCTGATAACAGATGCTCGAGGGGTCGAGGCCCACTGTTACTGCCAGGCGGCAAATTGTGCAAATGTGGTAAGACACATGCGTTCCACTGATTCCCAATCCAAATATCTGCGATCTATGTTTTGCATATTCCATAACATAAGAATAAATGAGCGTAACATACAGTATTTCTCAGTGGCAAGATAACACTATTCTTAGAAGGGTGAAAAAAAGTTCACCCTTTAGAGTCTCAGGGCCCCATTTTAGCGATCTACAGGCGAGCCATCAGCCATAAACCATACAGATTGATTTTTGGCAGTAATTGCACACATACTTGTGTGTGTGTGTAATGAGCGGGGGTGTACATGCACTGAGCATGCGCAACACACATTGCCAAGATAGCAATGAACAGATGACAATTGACTGTTTTAAGGTTTCTAATCACTCAGTGGTGCAGCTGTGTTTTCTGCTGCAAAGATTGCAATACAGCAGAAATTTCCATACCACCACAGCGCAAGCGCAAGACGTGAATGGCAATCCCTGGCCAAAACAAAGACGTAAACTCAACATGAGTAGTTGCATGAATGTTATAGTTAAATCACTTTGTAATCAGATGATACAGGACAAATCCGAGCATCTGTAAACAGAATAGGGTTATCCCCATAACAGTTTACTGGATAAAAGCATGTGGGCTATACAAGAGAACTTGGCTATCGCTGCAGGGCCCGTTGTAGCGATGTTCACAATGCAGATTATGTTCACGATGCATTATGAAATGCATTTTGACACATTTTTGAACGCTGCTATGTGTAAAAAATATGACCTGTGCAGCATTACGTATGATTTGGGCCTCAGGCTTAACCACTGTGTTACTAACATTTGCATCTGACCGAAATACGTAGTATATTTGTAAAAGCCAATGAAATACACAGTAACAGTCAAAGGTTTGGGCACACCTCTGTTTTCTTTTTTTTTATGATTTTTTTAAACAGGAAATTTAAAATTTAATTTAGAAGACATTAAGGCTATACAGGAACACATGCTGATTTATTTTGTAAACAAAAAGTGTTAAACACTCTTGGTATTTTCTCAGTAGAGGGTTACCACTGAGAATAATAGCATCTGACTGACACGTAAAAAAGAAAAAGGGAAGTGATTAAAACTGAAAGCAATTTAAATTTTAATTCCCAGTGCTAGATGGAGAATTTGTCTCTAACATGCTGAACCTGATTCTATTTAATCTATTACACTTCATATTTATTATTTGGCTACTACTATGTGAGGATTAATGTCCAGCTAAAACACTATTATGTAACATAAACTTCTTAAAATAAAAGTTTCAGAATCATTTTGACAGATTTATTCACATCTGAATAAATATGACTGCAACTGCATTTCAGACAACCAACAAAAATGTAAAAATGCTAAACTTTTTTTTTTGTCCAGACTACCAAACCTTATTCATCTGAATGAATTAGATTTGGGCTATGAAATAGCCCAAGGTAATCCAATACAGGCCCTGAAGGACCTGCTGTCATACATTGTGCCCTCAAATCAACATGAGTTAAACATTAATGTTAGATTTTTATCTTTATTAAAAGACATCCTTAAACTTTTCTAGAGCTTCTGAAATTAGAATCTAGTCATAACGGTGATGACACTTCCTGTTCAAAGAATATTCTTGTACTTCCTCTGAAACCAAGCATACAGCTCAAAGTTAAAAAACTGAAAAAATACCTAACTCTCCAACATTGTAATGATCTTCCTATTTCTCATAAACAACTTGATTACTGTAATAACTAAGCATGGCACTAGAGAGGATTTGCAAAGCAATTGTTGAAAATTCTTTTAAACGTAGTAAAACACTAAAACAGATTTGATTTGAAGTCCTAGTTGGTCTATTAATCATAAAGTTGGTCCACTGATCACATTAAAATGTTCTTGTGAAAAAATGTAAAGTGAATCATTTTTTCATGTGATCAATAAAAATAACTGCAACTACAACAGCAACAACATGCACCAACAAACTATAGGACAAACTGAATACATGTATTCAGTTAGTGCACTAACAACCTCTTCTGACCAAAGTCAACAATGTCTACATGATAGCCACTAAAATTGACATTTAAAACATTAAATACACAAAACTCAACAGCAATACTCACAAAAAGCAAATCATCTAAGACTTCATCTGTAAGAGGTGCGGCAGTTTGATGACACAGAGTCAAATGCAGAAACTCTTTGGTGACAATACCCAGCAAGGGGGTTGGGCCTGGCCACAAACAAGCCTATTCACAGCTCCTCTCCATTCCGTCCCTCTTCCCCTCCTAGATACACTAGAGCTGCTACCTTTTACTGAGGCAGAGCAGACTTCACCACACACTATAAATAGCAGAGGTGCTTTGATGTGGGGAGCTGCAGCATGAAGGTTTGCCTCTGGTTTTCTCTGGCACAACTGTGATAATATGTGTTTAAAGAAAACAGTACTGATTCATAAAGAGCTACTGGACCTGAGTCACACCCACTCTTTGAGGTGGTGAAAGAATGTAAGATCTATCTAAATCATGTCCTTGAGTGTCCTCTGTTTCCCCTGAAGAGGACATTTGCTGGGCATTAGCTCAGTAAGGTGCAGGGCTGTTGGACTGAGGCTATATTTGCTCCTTCCTTAACAGAGATGATTCTGTATTGAATTTAGATGCAGCCACAGGCATGAACGCCTTCACATTTCTGGGCCTTGAATGAAAGAACAGTCAGTCTGTACTGTGTGACCTGAACTATGGTATAATCCTCTAAACGTATCCTTATCTTTAGCCACAATTATCAAAAGCAATATCATTGCTATCTTATGAAAAACATGCATCTCCAAAAAAGCAACTTAACAGGAGAGAGATGCTGTAAAATCTTCTTAACTTTCAATGGAGTTTGTTTCTGGTCATTTTAATAAAAGTTTTCACTTTTAATAAAGTTATCATCCCATACGAACTCATTCTGCACCCTGCACTTTATTCATTGTTACAACGCACCTAGTAAACTGCCCTATACACACACCTGTAAATAGCAATATAACATCTATATATTCACAGCTATGTACAGTATTATACCTCTATGTTCATCAGTGCAATATTATATTTTCATAGTGTAAATTAACGTGTATAGCGTAAGTTAAGTGTGTATTTTCTATTTTTATTTTATGCTGTACATTTTGTATTTTTTTGCATACTAAATGAGATTGTATACATTTTCAAGTTTTTATACTCAAGTGTATTACGTTATGTGACAATAAACCTGATTTAATTTGATTTGTCTGTGATTTGATTTGATTTTGTCAGTAATCCTGTGTTAATCGCTGCTTGCATATTTTCAATACTGTGGTTAAATGATTTTTAGACTTTACAGTGATCTAAGAAATCGGGAGAATGCAGTTCATGATTACTTGAACAATCTGATCAAATCAAGCAGCAGTAATTTGATTTTGAACTAAGTGTAAACTCACTCATTGTTTCCTCTAGGAATTTTAAAGGCAGTGGCAAAAGTCCCACATTTTTAAAACCAAAAATCAACCAAAACTATTATTAAAATTGATTATAGTAGGTCTAAAATGAATCTAATAAAAAAAATGCTGACACACAATTTTTAATAATAAAATGTGTGTCAGATTCTTAGAGCTCCATTGTGTCAGGCTAAATTACTGAATTAACTCTGTGCTGAGGTATTTGTTAGCTCAAAATAGATTTTCTCAGTCGATAAACAAAAACACAAAGATTTGTAGACAAAATTGCCATGAGTTTTCCAAACCTTTCTGGGTACTTTTATTTTTTAAAAACTTGTCCAGGCCTGGACATTGCTATCTTCATCACTGTACAAACCCTGCAATACAAACCTAAAGTCAATGTCGTGTAAATGTATGGATTGCTGCTCTCTTTCTCTATTGCAGTGCCTTCTAGTGTGGGTTCCCTTTGTCCAGTATCTGTAGCTCACACACAGTGAAGCATCCTGCTGCTTGGTAATCTCAATCCTATTAATCCTGCATGGCACAAGTTAATGGGATTGCAGACCCCTAGACCAAACACATCACAACCAAGTGCGTCTAGTTCGGTGCCTGCTCTCCTTGGATTACTCTAGCAGCATTAAATCTTCTTTTTGACCAATGTACCCAGTTTTATAGATTTATGCTTGTCATTTTCCCCTTCAAGCAAATAGTACGATTTATTTATACATTCTTATAAGCCTCATATTCATCTTTGTTTCACGTCAGAGAGTCAGGTAGATATGCTGCTGCCTCAAATCAGGAAATACAGCAGGACATATCTGAACATATCTGGTTTTAATGTAAATTTTTACTGTTCAACAAAAAATCATCCTTTACTTCGTCTGCAGTGTAAAAATACATTACTGGATGGTTAAGACCTTCGAACAAATTGCAAGAAGTTTAGGCTGGCTATTCTCATGTACACATATAATGCAGCAGTATGGGTGTAAAAGCTTACGCTTGTGAATCCTCTATCTACCGTAACTGTAGAACAAGAAAAATACATTATACACCTGCATGAAGCACATGCTCGAATAAGGAGTCGGATTTAGCACAACACCTGAAAAAGAAGCTCTGTAAAAACTCAACATTCTACAGCCCAATCAGTGTTGAGACAGCCCACATAGATGAGGATGACAGAATGTTAAATTCTTTAAACCGCTCACTAAACTGCAGTGTAAAACCAACACTAACTGGACTATAACAAACACAAGAACCTTGGTTTGCACTGGACTTTCATGTGAGAAAACACCTTTAAAAACAAATATTTTAACCACATAACAAATAACATAATATAATAACAAGTGAATTTTAAGAAAACTGAAGAGTTAGTATTACCTGTCCCAGAAGTTTCCTGTTTTTTCCCAGATGCTTTATTCTCCTGTTTAAACGAATTCTCGTCGTCCGCATCTCCATCACCCCACCAGGATGGCTGTCCATACAAAGGAGTTCCCCTGTGCAGTGCTGCAACGTCTCCTACAACAAATAAGAGAAAGATTAGTTTACCACTCATTCAGTACTGGCTTGGCTCTCTATAACTTTTAATACACTTCAGTTGGCTTAAAATAAACCTTTTTTTTTCTCCTGCTTTTTATTTATGGTTGTAACTGACCTCTATCTGGCCACCAAAATAAAAGGTTTGCTGTGCCAGACAGAGAAAAGCAGGCCATTCATCAATCGTGAATCTTAATGCCATAAACGACTAACAAGATAATCTTAATTTCTATTACCGTATATTTTTGTCCTGCAGGGAGGTGGACTCATGCCATTTCCCGTTGGTGATTAGCACTTCAAAGCAGCTGTAGTGGAATTCAGGTTTGTTTTTGTTATTTTGATTTTCTAGTACAGTTACTATGGAAGGTAAATCTCGCCAAAAACACGTGTGAAAATATTATAACAAAATTTAAAATAAAATTAAATAACTTAATTTGCAATTTAATTTTTCACTTAAGCATGGGTCATATATGACAAAAACAAAAATTTTATTTAAAAAAAACTTTTTGCCATTTCATTTTCATTATCATACAGGTATTTTACAGTCAAATCTAAAATGAAAAAGCTAATTGTGAAATTAAAAATAAAAGCTTCATTTTGGTCTCGCATTTTCTTGATGAACTGCATAATAAATGTCAAAAATAAAATAAAAATGAAAAGATAATGTTGTTATTTATTAGTCCTTGCAATGTGCTGCATGTCTGACAAAATAAAAATGAAAAACAAAATGGAAAAATTTATAGCAAAGTGACAGTTTGTGATTCAGTGTTTGGCGACGACGGCGGTTTAAAGGTACATTCTGTAGGAACTGAGAGCGAGTGTGTGAAATGGCTACAGCAGTCCAATTTCAAAACATCACCGAGAGTAGTCCCCGCCCACGAAGCTTATTTGGGTTGCCAAATTCAGGAGGCTGAATCTACACAAAGTTCAGAGTAGTAGGAGAGGCAGACAACTTAGAGTACGAGCTCGAAATACAGCAATTCCAAAACTCTTCTAAAACCCGTATCTAGCGTTATATTGACTGTATGTTACACGAGGGAGAGCTAAATGTGCTCCGCGATGTGCTGGACAGCGCGAGCAAAAGTAACGTTACCTGACTAAATTAGCTAGCCAGTTAACGTTAGCTTACCTGTTCAGGAGAAAAGTAGCAGCTCTGGGTCAGTCTTGTAGTCTATTTGAGCTTTCAGTATTCAACTTTCAAAATCACTGTCAATATTAATCCGTGTATCATTCGTTCATTTGATATTCAATTGAGAATCAAAATCGGAAAATTAAAAAAACAATTCGTTTTTTCGTTTTTGAATATAATACCAAAAAACGAATAACGGCTTGTATTTTGTATTTTTATTTGGTTATCCAAACAAAAATTGGAAATTTAAAAAACGGACCAGGAGCCGAATTTGATTTTGATTTTGAACTTGACCCATTTGTGTGCCCCGGAAGTTACTGATTTGTTTATTCTTGGTGGGTTTCTGTTGCGCGGGAGTTCACTGCAGTGTTATCTACACAGTCTGTATTGCTGTAGGCTTTGGATGGAGTTGAGGATGGAGAGTTTTATCTTGTTCAGAGGAACTAAACGCGTTGCAGTGAAAGAAGACGATATGACAACAGAAAAAATCGGCAGGATCTTTCAGGTGTTTGTCTAACGTTCCGTAGCTAAATGTCATATTTAGTTAATGTTATTCTGTGAATTGCCGCCTACTAAATATGACATTTAGCTACGGAACGTTAGACAAACACCTGAAAGATCCTGCCGATTTTTTCTGTTGTCATATCGTCTTCTTTCACTGCAACGCGTTTAGTTCCTCTGAACAAGATAAAACTCTCCATCCTCAACGGCCCTCTCCAATTCTGTGTTCGATACATGTCTTTTTCGCTTAAGGTCGTGTTGAACACAGAACCTTCTAACACTCATTGCAGAACATCGCTGGATCCCCATTTGCTGCAACGTGCACGAAATCTCTTCATGCGTCTTACCACCTTCAAAAAGATCTTTAATTAGGCCAGAATGTGGTTCCAGTCCGGCCATGCTGCCTACAGCAATACAGACTGTGTAGATAACACTGCAGTGAACTCCCGCGCAACAGAAACCCACCAAGAATAAACAAATCAGTAACTTCCGGGGCACACAAATGGGTCAAGTTCAAAATCAAAATCAAATTCGGCTCCTGGTCCATTTTTTAAATTTCCAATTTTTGTTTGGATAACCAAATAAAAATACAAAATACAAGCCGTTATTCGTTTTTTGGTATTATATTCAAAAACGAAAAAACGAAAAAACGAATTGGTTTTTTAATTTTCCGATTTTGATTCTCAATTGAATATCAAATGAACGAATGATACACGGATTAATATTCACTCTTGTTATATTCCTTCTTTGGTTTTTGGTTTTGCATTTTTTGAGACATGCTGAGGCTTTTTAAGCTGTGTAGCACCTGGGGTTTAACTGAACCAGCTCTGCTAGCACCTTTGCTGTGCTGCAATCGCTGTATGTGCTGGCAATCTCGGGGGGTGGAGTTAGTGTTGGGGAACGAGCAGCAGGCGGAGTCAGAGGACAAAACTGACACAAACCCCGGGATGGAGTGCACATTTAAAGGAACGTACTGCTGAAGCCCTGCTGACAAGAGCTGCCAGTACTTTCACTCAACCTGTTTCCTTAATATCTGATGATGCATCCTGATTATTGTATCATTTACTACTGAAAATTAGTTACAAAATTGTCATTTAAGTACCAAAATTAAAATGCAAACGCAAAGTGAGATTAGCTCACTCTGCTGGTGTTTTATTTTTCCACTTCGCTTTTTCATTTTTAACTTCACCAGCATGCAAATACATGTAAATTAACAGTAGGCGGGGCTACAACTACTGACCCTCCCGCGAGGCTCCTGGCTAGTGGGCTGCAGCGAGCAGTGCCACAGATTGAACCGCGGCCTCAACAGCTCCCAGCCGCGTTCGGGAGCCTCGCAGCTCCAAGAACCTCCGAACCGTGGGTACTTGACTCCGGTGCAAGACACTAGGCTACAGCAGCCTCTGGGGCGAGAGAGACTGTTTGGGAATAGGTGGCTTGTTAGTTAGTTAGCTAAGCTAGCTAGCACCGGCTAACTAACAGCCGATCTACTGTGATCGGTCTCTCTCGCCACGGAAGCGGCTGCAGTTCAACTGCTGTAGCCTAGTGCCTTACACCGGAGTCAAGCCCCCGCGGTTCAGATATTCACGGTCAAGTATTCACGCTGTAAATTTAGATGCCTGTATACTCACGATGTTACCGTAAACAGACGCGCAGGCTGATAGCACACTAAAATAGCCCAGAAAAGGGGAGACGGACACGTTTCAATCGCTTATATTATTTACACGTACATTGCTCCCAAAAACAAGAAGAAATCAGAATAAAATCACTCACCGCAATGTAGATTTTGTTCAGTACAATATCTATTTGATAACAATCCCACCAGTGTGTGAAAGATTATTTTTTTATATTACCAGTGCATTCAGAAGTGCAATTTAATTTATTTAATTACTCAGCATTTTCTTATAATGCCAAAAGACTTAGTGTTTTTAGATAAGAGATGTTGTCCTTGGCATTCACTAGTGCCTTTTTGTTTTTCATGTTTATTAGCAATTTTATAAATCCATGCCTAGCACTTGTGTGGTGTTGATACCTTTGTCCCTCAATAGGTGTTTGTGGGTTTGATAGGCCTGCTGCATTTTGTTAATTGAAAATGTGTTCAGATATATGTTCTTAGAAGAAGATACATGTTCTTAATTATTCTATACAATTAAATATATATATATATACTTGGTACAAAATGAAACAGACCCATAGACCCAAACACCATACAAAAGTTAAAATTAAATTTGGCATGATTTTTCCATAAGGCCACAACAGATCCACTATAATGTGAAAGAGGTAGGCTGGCCTATTTTAGAGTACTATTATCCTGCACGTCTGTTTACGGTAATATCGTGCGTATACGGGCATCTAAATTTACAGCGTGGATGACCTGACCGTGAACATCTGAACCGCGGGTACTTGACTCCGGTGCCAGGCGCTGGGCTACAATAGTGAACCGCAGCCGCTTCCGTGGAGAGAGAGACTGTTTAGAGCAGGGGTCTCAAACTCATTTTTGCCGAGGGCCACATTGGCATATTGGCTGTCCTCTGAGGGCCAGATGTAACTTATAAATATAAGAAAATGTAACCAGATGTAATACAAAATGAATGTAATTACTCCTTAATGTTAAATAACTCTCAATATACTATTTATTCAATCAAATATTACAGTTGCATGGAAAAATGGTTGCTTGTTGCTCTATTAACATAAATCCTTTTAATTTATAAGTTATATTAACTTTGATCAAAACGTTTGATACTGAAATAAGGCTTAATAAATATAAAATCAAAAATTGTGAGCTGTGACAGATTTAGCATTTCCTCAGATTTAGCAGTTCCTCATCCAACCACTAGTCGGAGCTGCAGCTGCAGCACCACAAGCCCGCAGTCTTTGCTTAGTCAGAGCTACAGCCCAGCCACGGGCTACAGGAGCGTTTTTAAAAAATTGTAAGTTCTTCTGTGTATGAAATAAAATAACCCCACTAACCGGATAATACAGCTCTCTACAGTTCATCTTTCAGCCCAAGCAGCTAACAGCAGCAGTTTAGAGCAGCGTCACGGAGGCACTGCTCGGATTACATTATAAACAGGTCAGTTAGCGCGCTGCTAAACTCATGATGTTTATAACTACGGAGTTTAGTGGACACACCACGGCTGCAGGGTTAGACTGTTGAAGGCTACTGAAGACTACTAAAGCAGGCAACGCAGCGTAAGCAAAAAAAAAAAAAAAAAACCACACACACACACCAAAATACAAGTTAAGATAAAATATGAAAACGAACATAATAAAGCATAAATAATTAAATTGAATTGCGGGCCAGATGTATGTTTATTTTGTTAACCCGTGAGGGGCCGTATGAAACCGCGTCGCGGGCCGCATGTGGCCCGCGGGCCGCTACTTTGAGACCCCTGGTTTAGAGCATAGACTGTGTATAGCTGGACAGAGCATCGTCTCTTAAAAGTGAAGCCACCACAGGTCGGGCGCCCCCTGCTGTTCGGCTGCAGAAAGCTGTGTAACTCCACCCATCCCCATAGGTTTCAATGGCAAAACAGACAACTCTCAATCACGTTTTTTTCTAATATACTGTAATTCTACCTCCATTATTTAAATGCAACAGCTAGTGTAACCTCTGTTATATTGTCAAATTTTTATATCCCCACAGAATTCGTTTTTTAAAAATTTATTCGGCTCTATTCAAAAAAGGTGTGGTTATTGTAAAAGAGCTGGTTACAGCAGTCTGTGACCGCGAGGCAGCCCTCAGGGGCGGGGTTATTTAAATGAGTAGGCGGTCTCTTCACAGCCTTTCTCCCTCCTCTGGTCTCTACTGTGCAGACTCTGGTCTCTGAATCGCCAAAATGGCGGAAGATTTTGGCTTCATTTTCATCCCGGAGTCAGGTTCGGTTCGGAGATGCTTGGCTCGAGCCGCGAGGCTCCCGAACGCGACTGGGGCTGTTGAGGCCGCGGTCCAGCAGCAGTGAGCCTCGGTTTAATCTGTAGCCCAGAGCCTCGCTCTCGCTCACGGGAGGGTCAGTAGTTGTAGCCCCGCCTACTGTTAATTTACATGTATTTTGCATGCTGGTGAAGTTGAAAATGAAAAGTGGAAAAAGAAAATAATTTAAATCACCAGCAGAGAGCGCTAATCTTCCTTTGCGTTAGCATTTTAATTTTGGTACTTAAAGCGCCGTCCTTGCCAAACACTGAATCACAAACTGTCACTTTGCTATTGATTGTTCCATTTTCATTTTGTCAGACATGCAGCCCATTGCAAGGACCAATAAATAAATAAATATATATATATATATATATATATATATATATATATATTTGTTATATATATATATAACAAATATAAGGACTAATAATTATTTTTCTTTTCACAATTAGCTTTTTCATTTTAGATTTAAGTGTAAAATACCTGTATGGTAACGAAAATAAAATGGCAAAAAGCCTTTTTGTCACATATGAACTGTGCTTAAGTGAAAAATTTAATTGCAATTTAATTGATTTTTTTTTATTTTGTCATAATATTTTTACACATGTTTAAAAAAAATAAAGTGCAAAACAGTATTTGCATTTTCAATTCAGTGTTTTCATTCCCGTTTTATTTTTGTCAGGATTTACCTCCCATACAGTTACAATATTGATGTGGTAAATTCTAATCACTGGGCCTTTACTGCAGAAATCCATATGTACCACATCATTTGAGCTTAAAATGCTGTTACCACCATATAATGATCATACTGTATATTTTATAAATTTTGTTTCTTTTTAGAAAAATAAGTAAAAAATTATCCAAGCTGAAATGATCAACTGATTACAGAAATTTACCCAAAAGTTTAAATTCTGTATCTATTAGGTCAACTGAAAAGCTCAAAAACATTGGCAAATGTGATTAAGCTAAAATCACACAATTAATGTGGGTTTTATTCTGTGTTCCTCCTCCTCTGTGTTTTTTTTTACTGTAATTTAGAACTTCTCCTATCTCCTATAACATGGGTGCAGGGTTTCCCAGAACACGGAGAGCTGTGGTGATGACAGGATTTAAACTTATGATCTCCAGTCATGTGAAAAGCAGGCAGTTAGACAGTGTGTGCCACTCAAAATATATGAAGCCCTGGTCATTTCTGTGAAAACTGTATTATTTAGTGTTTAATTTTACAACTCTACAGTGGTCTAGACAACAGGCTGCTCAATAAATATGAGGAGATCATAAGTTCAGATCTCAGCAAGAGCCCAGTGCCCCATTCTCAAATGTTTCAATGAGTCAACAATTATTTTAATTTTCCTATGTTTTAAGGTTTATTGTAATGCGTATTGTTGACCAAACTGACATGAAGAACTAAAGGAATGTTGACCTACATATTTTACGTATTATAAGGTGCACTGATCAATGAACTTCCATTTCTTATTATAAGGTGCAGTGAATTATAAGGCATTTTATGCAAGAATAGTGAGGAACAATGGTGAAGCCTTGTTTCCCCTGTAACTGAGCAGGTTTTGCCACTTGGGAAACAAAACTGTTTAATTAAAAAAAACATCTTTCTTCTCCATTTTTCTCAAAAAGTCAAAACGTGCTGGATGTTAATTTACACAGATGTCTCTCCTAAAAAGTTTATTTAGGTAAGTAAAGCACTTCCATTTATTTAAAGTAAGCTTAGATTTCCAGTATTTTAGCATGTGTAGCATCAGCATTAGCATGTGGTTAGCAACGCTTAGCGCTAGTAACTGCTGCCCCCCCCGCACTACATTGAGAAACCCTGAGTGTTACGGAAAGACAGGGCGATGTTAGCTATCCGGTTCACCCCACATAGCTTGTTTTAACACGGTAAACACACAGACTACAGTCCAATATACTAATCTTTGTACGAAGAGCTAGTGCTGCAGTTTGCGGCTAATGCTAATACTGCCTTGGTGCTTGAAACTTTACTGAGACTCCTGTATAAAGCTGTACTTCAGTATAGGATTATAAGGCACACTGTCGATTTTTCGGTAAATTATATGACTTAAGTTAACACAAAAACACCATAATTTAGGTTGTCCTGACTTTGGCCTGACTTTTTTGTGCAGTTTATACTGCATCATTTTATAAAACTCATTGGGGTGTGGCCATATATATATATATATCTTATATCTTCTATCGTCAAACAAATTTAAACATTTGGCGAAGGCTGAATACTAAGCATGTTTTTTGACACAGAATAAATATATTTTTGTCACAGAATATGCAATTATAAAACTACACAATATAAGCATGAAGCCACCATAAGCACATTTTAACTAATACTAATACACTTTATGTCTGCGATGGGATTAAAATGGGATTTAATTGCACATAATGGGTGGATTTTATCTGATATTTCAAGTTGGATTACTCGCTGATATTTGACAACAGGTTGAGATCACCATGCTGGTTAGATAGTGTAATTATTGCTGTTGGATATGAAATGTGTATCACATCTACTGTATATGTTACTCTGAACCTGAGTGTGAAATCAGGCATCTGCCTGTTCAAACGAATGAGTCACTGTCAGGTATAAAATAATTGGGTTTTGTTTTCATTTTCAGCTGAATAGTTTCCATTGCTGATAATTTGGTGCATCCATTGCTTTATAATTTTGAAATAATACGTTTCTCAGTGTACATTTCATGAGTAAGGGAACTCAGTTCAGGGGTTCTGCTTTGAGCTAGAAGGACAAAACCTCCTTTTACAAAAGAAGCCAAGTGTAAATTATAAGTGACTAAAAAAAGAAAAAGAGAGTAAAAAGAAGAAATTGTGTGACTGAAGGGTGTAGAACTTTAGCATGGGATGTTTAAATGATCTTAGCTTGAGAGAAGTTTGAAACTAAGATGCCCAAGTACATTTTCAGCAAAGACAGTGTAAAAAAAAATAAATCCATGCCCTCCAATGTACGGTAAAATGTAAATCATAGTGCAGAACATACCGTGTGAAACTGAAAGTTATCTCATTTTCAGGGGTGTAAACAGAGGTAAACGTTTATGCCAGTGTGGATTGCATAACTCTGTTACATGTCTACAAGCTGCTACAATTTTCTCATTAATCTAGTGAGCATTTAAGCCTTTTTAGGATAGATTTAGAGCACTGTAAGCATGGAGGATGCTGCTGGAGCACTGGGAGCACTCAGAGCACTCGGAGCATTCTAGCATGAGACTCACAATTATCCGGATAAAATAAGCAGGTGGCAACGAGATAAGAACGCATGGAAAACACTAACTGCCTTTTCCTTTCTGATGACCGGAAAAAAACTGAGCTCTGGGTGTGGGGTCTGTCACTCCCCTATAATTACAAAGCCAGCGCTTTACTGCAGACCCATGCTATGCTCATAATTACACACAGTTCAGCATAAAGTGCTGGTTAATGAAACTAGATGAGCAGGATATGGTCAGAAGTAGCTCAGCTACAGCTGCGTGAAATGATGTACACTACTGTTACACACTAGGTTTGCCCCCTCATTTGCATTTGACGCTTTTAAGCGTGAAAAAAAACAGCACTACATACATTATTACATATGTCAACCCAGTTTACACGCTCCCCAGTTTCCTGGAGTGGGATTATACCTAGCCCTTCACTGCAGTGCATTTGAAAACTTTTGATTTTCTATTGAAAAAAAAAAAATACATAGTCCTATACTTGGCTTAATTTCAGGAAGCCAATCTGAATAGGTTCAACTTAAACCCAATTAAAACAGGAAAAAATTGAGATGCTCAGATGCTTCTTATCTGATGTGACACTCCAATTTCAGTTCTTAATGGGATTTAAATGTCATCAATGTTCTGCAAGCCAAACCTCTGCTTGTTGTTAGAGAGTGTCACATATCACACATCGTGTCACATATCAGGGCTAAGAACTGCCTACTTTGAATGGTTTGACAGGAAAGGTTGTGCCAAATGTCTCTTGCTGCAACGATAACGTGCACTTGTAGAATGTAAAATCAGATCCCATCTTGTCACACTAGGGATGCATTTTATTGACAAGATCCAGATACTAGGGGTTGGCATTATGGCTCTAAAGTAATATCACAATATTTCATGGTATTTATGTCATAACAATTCTCTTGGCGATGTGACAAAACACTGAATAAAAAAATAAAAAAAACTAAGAAGACACTACTGCAACAAAATGAAAATTACATTTTATTATTGCCTACGTTATGAAATGGCACACCCCTAACTGAGATATTAAAAAATACAAGAATTTTATCAGATTTGTAACAGAGGTCAATGACACAGAATGTCATGATATTAATAATGCACTCCAACTATCTCCTTATATCCAGGATTAAAGTAAAATAAATGATACTGGACAGATATAATCTGTCTCTAGTAGATATATAATGGGTATATCCAGATACACAACATATGTTAAAACCCTGGCCTCTATTTAGCAATCTATAGACAAGCCATCAATTGTGGACCATACAGCTTGATTTAGGGCGTGTAAGTATGTCTTCGCTATCGTAACAACAGGAAATGTATGCCTCGACACAAGCAAAAGGCATGTACGAATCCTCGTACTAAATTATGAATGTGCATTGGATGTAACTTGAAATAAACTAATCAGCGCGCCTTTGAGTGTTTATTTCTGTTAAGACTGAACATAAACACTAGAACACACAGACATTGAAATAAAGATGTTTTCTGGTCTCAAAAAAATATTTAAAATTATTTAGTTTAATACAGCTCTGAAAAAAATAAGAGACCACTTTAAATGACGAGTTTATTCGTTACCAAATTGAAACCTCTGGAATATAATTAAGAGGAAGATAGATGATCACAAGCCATCAAACCAAGATGAACTACTTGAATTTTGACAATAGGAATGGTAGAAAGTAACCCAAAAGCAGTGTGTAAGACTGGTGGAAGAGAACATGCCAAGATGCATGAAAACTGTGATTAAAAAACAGGGTTTTTCCACCAAATATTGATTTAAGAACTCTATGAAACTCTATGAAACTTGAATATGAACTATTTTTCTTTGCATTATTTGAGGCCTGAAAGCTCTGCATCTTTTTTGTTATAGCAAATATGCAGTAAAAATGTCCCTTGTTTTTACTGTAATATGGACTGAACTGTCTCTGTAGATGCTCTGTAGATACACAAGATTTTAATGCATAATATATTACACACTACATCATTTAGAACTGTGGTCAGATATTTTAAGTTTAAAGATGTCTAGTATGGGATGGCAGAGGGTCACATATAGTTGCCACTGGTCAGTGTTGTAGTTTAATATAGATCATAATGATCACTCCCAAGCTTTGCTGACAGAGAGGAAACTCCTAGTCAGACCACAAGCATTCATGAGTGGATACAGCAGCTCTAATTCAGCTCAATTTCAGTAATTATTATAATGACCTTCTAACATACGCTACAAGCAAAATGTGAGGATGCACGGAAAATCCAGACAGGGGAACATGTATGAAATTAGGAAATTGATTTAAAATTAAATAGATTTAAAAGAAATTTATGGATTGCTTTTTTTTGTGCTAAAATGTGTGACACCTTTTTTGCAGAACAAGTGGAAGAAATCCAATCTGCATTAGGAGCACAGTATGTAAGAGGTGCAGATTGGTGCTATTAGAAAGTTAGAACATTGCTGAATCTCCCTTTACCAATACAATTTCATGGTACATTTGTTAAATGGTAATCAGTTGAATGCAAAGAGTTTGCGAAACAAAACAGCAGTAAGAACAAACAGAGAAGTGCACTTTAACTGAAATTACTGGTAGAGAGGGTGAACGTAAGTGTGGAAATGTTATAACGAGAGATATACTGTTAGTGCTTTCTAGGTCTTTATAGCCTACTGTAGGAGGTTGTTTTCACTAAAAGTTGCAGTTTGTGACACTATAGCAATTTGCAAATTGTACACATGGGTATTCGCCGATTTATTTTACATCCAGTAGTAAACACTAACAATTATTATTAAAATATTAATTCTATATCTGCTAATAAATCTATTTGACAATACTTCTTTATGTGCTCATTTTAATTTTATGTGTTCGTTTGTGGCTTTGCCCCCTCATTATCTGTCCATTATTTGTACCTGGCGTGTCTGCAGCATACAAATAATTTAAATGCCTAGAACCATCTTTTGATCTCTAATACACACAATATAACAAGTAAAAAAAAATGTATTCTATTTACCTGGCATTTTCTCATCTGCTTTGCTGGGTTCTGCAGGTTTGACAGAAGGTTCTGCGACAGGCTCTGCTGCCTTGCTCTCTGCACCTTTGGCTGGAGGAGACTTGGGTGTCTTGTGGCTTGGTGGCTCTGCACAGGCGGGCTTCTTTCCCAGCTGGAGCTGGCTGGTGAACTTCTCATGCTGACAGAGAGACAGAAGAATGAACGTGGTCAGAGACAGAAAATGTCACCTGTCATCAGATGTTAAAGTGCAAACAAAAGAGCTGTTTTTTTTTCTCAAGTGTGAGAAGAACACCAGTAATGTGACCCTCAGCCTAATTTGAAGGACAGATGTAGCAGCTTAATGCTCAAATGTTATCATATGCCTTATAATAAGACATTTTCACAGTAAACGCAGCTGTTGCATTTTTACATATTTACATGAAAACAGAGTTAGTGTATATTACCTTCAGAGCTTCCTCTGGAACATGAAGCTCTCCTCGGACCACCGTAAACAAGTTGGTATGTGAGACAGGTTAAGGAGGGAGAGGGACAACACACTGGTCTGTACAACATGTTAAATCAATGCCTAAAGAGCACAGATACTGTACAAACAAATTGTACAATAAAAAAGGGACACTAATATTAGCAATAACACCATTACATATAGAATTGTGAATGTGAGACACCTCTCGAAATGTTATGTTAACAATAAAAATAATCAACAATGCAACAAACTATCATAACTGTCATAAATATATTTGCAAAAAAAAAAAAACATAAAAAAGAATGTCCTATATCTATAATGTCCTGTTCTATATCTTAATTTGCTTAAATTAAATCAGTCAGTAATATTTCATTAACAATTTTGTTTTAAATACATATAATATATGTATTTATATAATATATATTATATAATATATAATTATATATTATTATATAATATATAATTAAATAAGTATATTCCAATCCCTTCAATGATCTCCATGGGCTGCTTCTACAAACATTAGTGAAAGCGAGCCCCTTGTGATACACATAAAAGCTGTACAAGACATCATTAACTGTGACACATAATGCGGACAAGGAGTGACATCAGGTCTTATGAAAGGATATCATATCCAAACCTCAGCTTGTCATCAATCTTCAGAGTGATGTACATCTGCTCCTGGATGCGGACATCATTCACAAATGTCTGAAAGCAAATATTATTATTATTATTATATATTATCTTATCAACCATATATAATGCCTACGAGTTCTTAATGAGATCGTGATGAAAGGAACTTTCAGAGAGGTCACATAAAGCATGGAATGTCTTAGGATATGAGGAGACGTATTTGCAGGATTACACTCTGAGGATGTTTACTGAATTCATTTCAATATCCCTGGATTCTGGCTTCTTTAATCTGATGTAAAACCAAATCCACTACCTTACAGCACAAGTTTGGAAATAATCGTTTGTGTTGTTGGGGCTTACAGCTCCAAATCTCTGAGCACAGAGGGAGTCTAACTCTGAATCCCATTACTGCAGAGCAGTCCTCCTTCAGCTTCTCTTCATGGCTCATAAAACACACCGTTCCATCATTAAATTCAACTTCAAATGGATACTCCTTCTGCAGGGCATTTATAGACCTGCTGTCACAACGAGCACGACCTCATAAAGTCATTGATCCTTCTGAAAGTGTATCATTGTGTGTTTCTGTCACGCTCTCAAGCCTCCTCTCTCCACTCCATAAACCCCATAGACTCCACTTCCCATAATACACCTCTGACTCAGGACACTGTTATATGACCATCATTAGCCAATCAGGAACTGTTCTCAAGATCCACATCGTTTAAGTTTTAAGAATCACTCTCACCTGCATGTATGTACAGTACATATTTCCCTTTAGTTTGGATCTATCTTTGCCAAGTATTGCCAACACTGCTGATTTAGCATCCAAAGCAATCTTTGTCTTGTTCTCCTAGCTGTTACTAATCTCTTCTTGCCTTCCATTTACTTTTGTTATTTGCACCTTTTGGATCTGTTACCTGTTTGTTATTGTTAATATTATTGTTCTGTATTTGACTTGGATTATGTCCACCGTTTTTGCCTCTCTCCTGCCCAGGTCTGCATTGCTCGATCTTGGCTTGTTAATTTGTTACCTTCTATCTTTGCAAAGTAATGCCAACACTACTGACGTTGCATATCAAGTGTTCTTTGTATTGTTCTCCCAGCTGTTAGCGATCTCTGCTTGCATTCCGTTTTTCTCTTGTCGTCTGCAACTTTTGGGTTTGTTTGTTAATAGTCTTGCTGTTCTGGTTTTGATCTGGTTATGTACATCGTTTTTCCCCCTGTCCTGCCCTGGTCTACTTTGTTTGGGTTTGGGTTGCCACGAAGAGACAACAGCACGCATACTGTAAGCTACAGCTATAGAAAAGGGTGAGGTGTCTATTTTTCTACTGAACAGGTAATCACCAAGCTTCAGTAAGGTTGCTAACCATAGCGGGGTAATTTATCACCAACACTAGCCTAGTAGTGACGAGCATTTTGGACGCTGAAATGAATATATTTATAGATTAGCTACAAAGTATGACTCATTGACTCTTGCCACTCCATGTTAATCTAGCAGTTTGTGTGAGCTTTGCATATGGGGAGGAGTGGGAGGGGCAGAAAACTCTCTCCAATGTTTGGAATTTGGACTCCTGTAGCTACTTTACACACTAGCACCTTTAGAGTTTAGAGTTAAGTTTTGGATATTATCATTACCTGTAATCTGTAAATATCTACACTATTTGCACAAAAGTGTTGGGACACACCTCTTAATTACTGATTTCAGGTGTTTCACTTAGTCCCACTGCAACTGCCATATAAAATCAAGCACAATGCCTTGCAACTTGCCTTTATAAACATAAGTGACAGAATGGGTGGGATATTGTTCGCTCCTAGGTATTCCACAATTAACTTTGAAGACCAAAATAAGTCTCACTACATTAAGCACTAGTCAGTGTTAAGGAGTGCAGAAAAGTCTCTAGCACACTCCTGATAATAACTGCAGAACTCCACACATGTTAAACCTGCAAAGATGGTCTCACCCTATACTAATGTCTGTAGATTTAGAATGAATGTCATAAAAGCACCTCTAGGTGTAATAAGTAGGTGTCTCAGTACTTACACATTACCCAACACTGTGTCCTGAGTCTGACAATGTATAAAAACATTCATGTCTCTGTATGTGTTAGCCATCTGAATACTGAGGTCTCAAATATCACAGGCTTCCTCAGGAGCTGGAGAAAGGACAGGGAGCTGACCTCACTGACAAAGCATTTCCACATCAGTTTAAAGTTTCCTATCCAAATAGCTGAGCGTCTGCTTCATTATTTCATATTTATGGATAAAAACAGCATGCTGCAATGCGGCTGTTCTCACAGCGGACCCCAAGAAAGTCCCTAATCTTGCTCTTGATGATCTGTTTTTGGGTGAAAAGGCAAAAATCAGGGCCTCCCAGAAGAGTGGTTAAAATGCCACTGATGTATATTACGCTTTGCTGATTCGTGAAATCTCAAACATAGTGGTGGGCAATATGGCACAAAGAAAGCATTGTTTTTACATTGCAAATTATTATCCTAAATAATACAATTATTAATATCACTCCTGTTCCATTTCAATGTAATTTTTTAATGAAACGTAGTTCACAAATCGCCTTTATTATTATTTCTTCTAATTCAAGCTCATCATGTTAAAAGCACAAATGTAAAAAGCTAAATAAGTATATTTTTTTATTCATAGTCCATTAATACTAAAGCCATCCTAACTATGAATTATTTAGTGAACAAAAAAAGTGTTGAAACAAACCAGAATATATTTTATACCTTTGTTATTATTCAAAGTAGCACCTTTTGCTAAGATGACAGATTTGTACATATTGGCTGGATTTTCTCAGTAACTAAGTAAACTATCCATAAAATTACAAGAATTTTTGGAAGTATCCTCAAGTTCAGTCGCAAAGACCATAAAAAATTATATGATGAAACTGGCTCTCATCAGAACTGCCCCAGGAAAGGAAGACCAAGAGTGACCTATGTTGCACAGGATAAGCTACCAGCCTCAGAAACCGAAAGTAAACAGCACCTCAGATCAGAGCCACCTAAAATAAAAAGTATTTTGTTTGTTTAACACTTTTAAGTTATGTTGCTTCAGAGTCTGGATGACGTTAGTGTTCATTTACAATGTAGGAAAAATAAAAAAAAGAAAAACATTGAATGACAAGGTGTGTCCAAACAGTTGATCAGATTTGTATGTGAAACTTTGCTTTTTAATAATCTGATTTGTTCTAAATGTACTATTTGCAATTAAATATAAAAAATATTAAATCATTTTCTATTTTACTTTATTTTATTTTGTTACATATATAGTCCTTTATCAGTTTAATTTTAATCTATATAACCAGGACTAATTATGCTATATAGGACTAATTCAATATAAAAATATTAATTATTTTTCTATTTTACTTTATTTTATTATGTTACATATATAGTCCTTTATCAGTTTAATTTTAACTTATATAACCAGGTCTAATTATGCTCTCAGACATCTATCCAGTCAGTAATCTTGAAGCGCTGTCAATATCCACAATACATGCATTCTAACACAGCCCACTGAAACATGTAATGAAAAACTGCAAATCAAATAAAAACATTCTTTCCTTTAAATTATGTGTTAAAAATCACAGCTACAGAAAATAGACACTGTTCACTCTGCTGTTTTGTACTGGTGAATCAGCAGAAAGCACGGCGAGGAAAAGACGGGCAGACAGTTAATAAAACGCAGACAGTACAGAAGAGGAGGAGGAAGGAGGGTGGAGGCGGCTGTGCAGTCAGGATTTAATTTGTCCAGCAGCAGCAGAGATTTTCCTGCCACAACTGGGCAGGAAGAGGAATACCAAAGCATGACTCAACGGGAAGAGCTCTGAGTCGCACTTCCTGTTTTAGAAACTGTATCACACGGAGCTGCTTCTACTGACCTCAATCAGAGGAGCTGCACTAACAATAACACATGACTCAAAACCAAGCAGCACTGACCACTGCCCTCAAAACAGCACTGACCACTGTACTGAACACTGCACTGAACACTGCCCTCAAAACAGTACTGAACACTGCCCTCAAAACAGTACTGAACACTGTACTGAACACTGCCCTCAAAACAGTACTGAACACTGCACAGAACACTGCATCTATAACAGCACTGAACACTGTACTGAACACTGCACTAAACACTGCCCTCAAAACAGTACTGAACACTGCACTGAACACTGTACTGAACACTGCATTGAACACTGCATCTATAACAGCACTGAAGTTTGCTCTCAACACAGCACTCACCCTCACCACAACACTCACCACAGCACTCAACACAACACTGAACACTGCACTCAACACAACACTCAACACAGCACTCAACACAACACTCAACACATTACTGAACACTGCACAGAACACTGCATCTATAACAGCACTGAACACTGTACTGAACACTGCCCTCAAAACAGTACCGAACACTGTACTGAACACTGCACAGAACACTGCATCTATAACAGCACTGAACACTGTACTGAACACTGCACTAAACACTGCCCTCAAAACAGTACTGAACACTGCACTGAACACTGCATCTATAACAGCACTGAAGTTTGCACTCAACACAGCACTCACCCTCACCACAACACTCACCACAGCACTCAACACAACACTGAACACTGCACTCAACACAACACTCAACACAGCACTCAACACAACACTGAACACATTACTGAACACTGCACTCAACACAACACTCAACACAACACTGAACACAGCACTCAACACAAAACTGAACATAGCATTGAACACT
Source organism: Astyanax mexicanus (assembly GCF_023375975.1). Taxonomy (NCBI): domain Eukaryota; kingdom Metazoa; phylum Chordata; class Actinopteri; order Characiformes; family Acestrorhamphidae; genus Astyanax; species Astyanax mexicanus. The sequence goes on from NC_064414.1 coordinate 22,555,285, forward strand.
GCACTCAATGCAACACTGAACACAACACTAAACACATCACTGACCAATGTCTTCAAAACAACACTGAACACTGCATTGATCACTGTGCTGACCACTGCACTGAATATAGCACTGACCACTGCAGTTAACACAGTACTCACCACAGCACTCAACACGGCACTAACCACTGCACTGAATATCGCACTAACCACTGCACTCAAAACAGCACGGAACACTGCAACACTATGCTAAAAGTGTTTCTTCATAAAGCACTAAAGCCATGTATACATCTATAAACAGCTTGCATAAACGATGGGCATACAATTAAATTCCATAATAGGCTGATGTAAAACATAATATGATTGTGTGCTAGGCTACAAGTAAAAAAAAAATAACAGTATTAACGCAGTAACAGATTTTAAATGAGCAGATCAGAATAGCTCTGAACTGGACGCAAGCTCTCGGTTCAGAGCCCTGATCAAAATCACCATAAATACTATAATAACACGGGCTATTTTGTATTAATACGTAGGCTTTAATAATACAGAAACAGGCTGCTTCAGAGGGACAAGTGCATTAGCACTGGGCTGGTGGATTAGTGCTAGACTAGTGGTCACATACTCACCCCATTAAGACTCCCCAGGTCCTTCACTTTGTGCTCATCACTGGTGGCTTCGTAGTTGATCACAGCATGCTGCTTGTCAACGCTGCGAGACTGCAAACACACACACACACAGACACACACACACACAGAGACACACACCAAGAATATCAGAAGAGCTATCAAAGAAGTCTTTTATCTCTGCTCATCATCAGTTATACGAATTCTCATGCTATTTCGGGCAGCAGCTTCATTGCCAGGACAAATGAATTCAACATTCAGCCTCGCATTGTTTAAAGTAGAGATTATCTACATTCACCAAGTGTCTGACGTGATTATGAAGTGAAGATCTGAAGGCTATAAAACTGATCTCATCTTCTGCATTGCTCCACATTATAAATAATCTTGTGGATTTGACAGCAGGAGATTTTTATTGCTGGAGGGTGAATTGTAGGGAATAGAACGGTTGATCTGAAGCTAGTCTTTGGGAACGCACATATGCTTTCTGAGCAACACGCTGAAGTTTCCCTGCTGATTAAGTTAGTGATTTAACCAAGACTTCCAAACTAGATAAACCCTCCCCCATAGACATGAGGCACCATCAGAGACTGTGAAAGAACTAAGCAATATCACCGGAGAAAGGGAGACGAGCAGTGTAAGTGCTGCTGGGAGTTTTTCTGGGCTATTTTATATTGTTTCTGAATGTAATCTTGTTCTCATGAGGTACACTTAAAAGGTTTGTGTGGTTTTTTTGCACCAAAAAACAGCTCATCTCTTTTCACCTCCCTTTATTTCGTAAGATTAAAGAGGCTGTGGATGACAGCTGTGGCTGTGTCTTTAATACCGAGCACATTGTAGCTCTATAGTTACAGTCCATGTTGTGCTGATATGAGTAGATCAGACACAGCACTGCTGCTGGAGTTTTTAAACACTGAGTAGCTGTAAAGTCAGAGACAGAAACTATGTTGCTGGAAAGTTTGTGTTGATCACCAACCATCTAGTCCTATTCTTAGTCCAGCAGTGACAATGAAATTTTTAAAAACTCCAGCAGCACAGCTGTGTCTGAATCACTAAACACACCATCCTGTGTAACTGCAGTGCTGAGAATGACCCCCCAACCCAAATAATAGCTGCTCTGTCATGGTCCTGTGGGATCCTGACCACTGATTAACAGAGTGTAAGATGGCTAATAGAATATGCAGAAAAACAGATGGACTACAAGCTGTAATTATAGAACTACAAAGTGTCCTGTATGGTCAATGAAGTTTATACAGTTCTGGAAAAAAAAAACTTCCATTAAGAAATACTTTTAAAAATACAAAACAAAAATTCAGCTTTTTGTGAAACTGTCAATCAGATAGTTCATTAGCAAATCTTTGCAAATTCATTAGGATTCATAATATTTTAAATGTAATACTATCCTGAGCATGACAGACATTTTTGTGCTTTTTTTAAGCTCCCACATAAATAAAATGTATTACACTGAATAAAGATTGGGCAGAAGATATTAATTTGGGCAGAAGCTTCATTAAACTTCATTAGCCACGGGTTAATGTTCTTTTCAGTTAAGAGCATTCTTACACACAGGCATTTCATTCTAGTCTAAATCATGTGATAATTATATTCTAAGTGTTTTGTAACAGCCATCATCACATGAGCGATCAACTGTTGTTTAAAGCTATCAGCCCCCTGACCAAAACCAGCCTCTGTTCCTCCAAATATCCCCAGGCCTTTACAGGACGGCTTAAAACGGGGGAAGTACGACTTTTCTTACAAAACACAGCCTTGTTTATTCCTCCCACAGAACCACGCCTGAAACTCAAGACCTAGTGTAGAATTACTGAAGACATATGTACAATTACTAAAGAAACAATAGTAGTGGAATTACGTTTAAAATAAACAAACTGTACCACAACTATGATGGAAAATGTAATGTGATGTATAAAATGCTTTACAACTTCAGATATTTCATATAATTGAAGCTGTAAGTAGTAAAAAAACATTAAAATGTGCAAATAGCAAGTCTACCGCCATATTTTACGGATTTAAAGGCGCACCATAATATAAGGCACTCTATCAATAAATTATATCTATTTTCTGGTCTGTATTCTTAGATAATGCGCACAGGATTACAAGGCAAATTTTTTGTGACACTAGTAAGGAACAAGGGTGTCGCCATGTATCCCCAGCAACAGCGCTAGTCGCAGTTAGCAGCACTTAGTGCTAGTTAATTCCACCCGGCGGTGCTACACTGAGGAACCCTGAGTGTTCTGGTAATCCAAGGCACTATTAGTTTTTTTTACTGGCAATTTTTTGGGAAAATTAAATTATTTTAAATGCACCTTATAGTGTGATATATATGGTACAACTGAGAAATTTTTTAGAATGTGAAAAACGTGAGCCAGTGGTCAATTTTCTTGACAGAAAATGTGGTAAATATATAATACAGTAGATTACTAATTACTTATATCCAACAGCACCTTGACCACTCATTCCAAACTTTTGAATTGTACTCTGTACTGTGAATCACTTATATTATTACTGATAATTAAATAATCCTTCCCAGAAGAAATAAATACAACAAATACAACATTTCTGGATAATAATAACAGTTCAAAAACATCTTATTTTTAGATGCATACTGCTGCTAATGTGTATTTTTATTACCATTTATTGCTTTTATGTTACATTATATTTTATCTTTAATTGTTTATAACTATATTTTTCGCACTATAAAGGTGCATCGGACTCTAAGGCGAACTATCAATAAACATCTATTTTTATAGTGGCAGTGCTAGCTGGGGTTAGCAGCAGGCTACAGGCCGATAATTCTCACTCTCAATGGAGAAAGAGCTGGTGCTTAGCATGGTTAGCGGCTAATGCTAATACTGCGCCAGCCTCAAAGTATAAATAAGTATAAATAAAAAATATTTTCCGTCAAATTTATACTATAAATACTATTTAAAAATCATTAAGTAACATACATTACTAAACTTGAATAAAAAGTGAATAAATTACTAATCATTACAGACAGTCAGCCAACGCAATTTTATTACTTTCCTATTTAATTTAGCTGTGGTGCAACTGCCATAATAGGCAAGTGAGCAGGTCAGTGGTGTTATCCACTGCACTGTACAGATAAAATAATATTCTAACATTAATAAATTGATCTGTTGTAATTATTTGCCATAATTCAATGTCAACAATACAAAAAAAAAACAATAAATAACTGTTTGCTTTTGTGTCGTAGTTCTGTCCGTGGTAAAATCTCATGTAAACTGCTACTGTGTGTAAAAGCTATTTGTAGATGTATTACTGTACTGCTTTGCTTGCACTGACTGCAATCTCTACTATTTCACTGGAGCGATACTACGATCATATATCAGGGTTTGTGTCAAAGTTGTGTTTCGTTCCTTTAACCCTGTTACAGTGCTGGCACTCCTCTCTGCAATGTTTGGCAGAGTAGCAGTTTTGCCTACTCATAGAAGAGGCCCTCTCCAGTATCTAAAAGTAACCCGTGAGCTATTTGTCCCACTTTCTATTAATATAACACCATGAATAACATGCACACTTCGATAACATCAGAACTGAAGCTGGTTTGGCTGGTTATTAACCACACAATCCTTACTGTGAGCTGATTAAAGCTTAAAATTAATTAATAAATTTGATGTTGATGAGCTGGATAATTCTGTCAGTTATAAGTAGTGCTGGGCGATATGAATAAATTTATATATTTATATCATTTATTATATTATTATTATTATTATTATTGTTATTATTATTGATGAATATTACCTGCATTTTGTTATGCTTAAGTTCTAATTTAGACATACAGTTTTGGAAAAAAATAAGAGACCACTTAAAAATGATGAGTTTCTTTGATTTTACCAAATTGAAAACCTCTGTAATATAATCAAGCGGAAGATGGATGATCACAAGCCATCAAACCAAACTGAACTGCTTACATTTTTGCACCAGAAGTGGCATAAAGTTATCCAAAAGAAGTGTGTAAGACTAGTGGAGGAGAACATGTCAAGATGCATGAAAACTAATTAAAAAAAAGGTATATTTCACCAAATATTGACTCTTAAAACTTAATTAATATGAACTTGTTTTCTTTGTATTATTTCCCCTTTTCTGCAAACAAATGCTATAAATGACAATATTTTTATTTGGAATTTAGGAGAAATGTTGTCTGTAGTTTACATAATAAAACAAGAATGTTCATTTTACTCAAACATATATCTATAAATAGCACAATCAGAGAAACTGATTCAGAAACTGAAGTGGTCTCTTTATTTCCTCCAGAGCTGTATATTAAGAATGTGGTCAATGCTGAACATATAAGAAAGTGTAAATAAACAATCTGTATACAAATCTAAAATCATTCAATATCCAACATGCAAAACCAATAAAAATACGAAAATACAACAATAAAATTAGGGACGTATGAATAACCAAAAATATTCTGGCAAAAATAAAAAAAATATTGTGGCTGTTCAGCCAAAAAATGTAAAAGACAGATTATATTCTATATACTAAACAATTACTAATTTGTTTAAAGTCATAATGCAGTGTTCCCTCTAAAGTTTGCAAAGAACTGACCAGAAAATATTTTTTCTCCAAAAAAAAAAATTCATAACATACGTAAGATTTATATAAGTGCATAGAGGCATGTTTACTGTTTTTGAGAAAAAATACATTCTACAACAGCACTACTTTTACATTCACTAGTACTAAAGTTTGTGCACATAATACAAGCTCGGCATGTCTTTCTAAAAACAAGAGGTGAATTTGTGGATGTGATTGAAGGCCGGAACATTCTGCAGGGATTCAGTTTCCCAGCGGGAGCTCGCAGCTGTCAGAGGATTAACCTGTGTTGAAACACTGAACGTGTGGAGGCTGAACACAGATAGAGAAAGTGACAGCAGTCATTAGCTGACCTGCAGCATGAGCTCGCAGTCGTCTCGTCCCACAAAGATCATCTCGCGGGGCAACCGGTGGCGCGTGCCCCCACTGCTCACCAGGAACCAGGACGTGAGGCTCATCTCTGCTCTCTCTCCTCCAGCCTCCAAACCCTACGTCATCCTGAAGGAAAGGAACAGAGAGAGAAAATGTTAAAAACATAAATTTGATTAAAACAGGAAACAAAGTTGTATTTAAAACTTCTAGGTTATACACTGGCTTGAAATATGCCTTCATACCATGTGTTTTTAATGATTTAAAATGTACATTTATTGAAAAGTTGTGTGTATTATGAAAGTGAAAACATGCTTCAGACTAGAGTCTGCTTTTGCTATTTTATGACATCAAAACAAAAACACATCAAACAATGCAATTACACTGACACAAACGAAAACACGGAATTCAGCAGAATTCGGCATGCAGACATTTAGGGTGTGTTTGTGTCTTTAGTATCGTGAGGGCGCAATGTGATTTGGGCATGACGTGAAATAAACCAATCAGTGTGTCACTTGTAATTCTTTTTAATGAATGTGCGCTCTGACATTTGTGCATTCATATCTTAATAGCGCAGCAATTTTTGCATCTTAGCAGAGGACACTGATTTGCGTGTTTACACTGAATGTATGCCAGCAGCTCATTTAAGGGAACAGAAGTGTTATTTTATTCTTTATTCTGTCTATTCAGGAGATAAAAGTCGGATTTGTGCGTTACAGTGGGTACGTGTGTGTGTGTGTGTGTGTTTAATGAGCGGAGGTGTGGCGCATCTATGGGAATTGACTTTGAGGAATGAGTGTTGTCTAGGTTTATTTTAGTCAGTGAAATGAACCACCGCATACATCAGTGTAGATTTATTTCTAAACTCTGACACTTTTTTAACGGCACGGGTGCAAGGTGTGGAAAAAGGCTGTTGACGGGGTGAAAGGTAGCAAAGAGCATCGGGACGTGCCTTGTGCAGGGTGTATAATAGGCCCTAGGTCTTGCCACAAGAGATTGCTTCCCTTGTTGCCTCTCAGAGCTTACTTTTGGGTACCTCTTGGCGAGAGACTGTTAACTCTACGACACCCTATAAATACATTTTGACTTTAAGGGAGGAACTTTACTGAACTGAGACAAGCATAATGGTTGTTCTGACGAATTGCCCACTATCTAGGCCACCCATTGGCCAGTCACTGTTGCATTCATTGCAGAGGTATTGTGAATGTGAAACCTGAAGTGCCAGGTTCTGATGGGGTTTTTGACTTAAACTTGACACACTGCCCCAACTAATGGTGTACACAGCTGTTAATCCCTAGTAGTATAATGCCTTTGTCTCTCAGATGGCAAAACTTCCTTGACTTGCCTGGTCGCTTGATTTATTGCTAAACATTTCTCCATGTTTAACTGTATCTCGTCTTGTTCCCAGGCTAGAAGTGGCCCACTCGGCCTCCAATCAACTGTACATTTTCCCCAACAAACTTTCCTTTATCCTCACCCTCTAACACTGCTCCATATCCTCACTATGCACATTATTATACTGCATCGGTAAAGCACTGTCCTGTTTTTTTATTGTATCGACTTTTGTATTTATTGTATTTATTGTAGTGCTATAGTTTTATGTTGCACTATCGTTACTCTTGCACTTTATGTTGTCTATTGCTATTGTTGCCCCATGTTGCACCATGGTTCTGGAGGAACGTAATTTCACTACACTGTGCACCTGTATTCAGATCAGATGTAATGACAATAAAAGCCTCTTTAAAGCCTCGACTTGACTGTAATCATCATTACATTCATATTTATTAAGTCTCAATCAATTCCAGCAACTCTTTTATGGTGCCTTATGGTCACATAAAATAAAGTGTTTTCCAAAGGGGTGGACGATATGGACCTAAAATAATATCATGATATTTCTTGGTATTTTCTCGATAACGATACTCTTGGCGATATGACAAAACACTGAATTGAAAAATTATTGAAAAAAAAAATATATATATTTTTTTTAAAGAATACACTGCAGCACTGTGCTAAAAATGCACCTCAAATATTCAAATGATTCAAGTGATTCAAAGACTTTATTGTCATGTGCACAGTAAGAAACAAGTTTCCTCGTACAATTAAATTCTTTCTTTGTTTCTCTCCTCTCCAAGTATGCAGCATAAAAAGATAAAAGTAGAAAATATACAATAAAGAAAGAAATAAAGTAACTAAATATAAATATTAAATTGGTGTTTAATTTACATCCAGGATGGAAATATATACATTAAAACAGTAATGTTTTAGGGATATTATTTACAAGTAAGTACATGTTATCTACAGCAGGTAGGACTGAAGCAAAATAAATGATACTGGACAGATATCATCTGTCTCTAGTAGATATATAATGGGAAATGAGAACAGTGTGATTTTTTTTTTTTTGCTAAAAACAGTAAAAAAAAGTGGTACCCTTATATGATAATTAGGGGTGGGTGATATGGCACGATATTTCAGGATATAATATAGTTCATGATATTCAAAAATGTTGTCGATATTATTGCGTACAATATGATATGTCACCCCCCTAGTTCTCCGCTGATATGTATAACTAATAAGTATTAGTGTCTGATTGATCCAATGCATTGATTTAGGCAATATCAACAAGACAAAACAAATAATATAACAGCTCTATATGTATTCTATAAACAGGGGAAGGTGGGTCAAAATCTTTAATAAACAAAATTATTTTTCATGATATGAGCTCATTAAAACAGCTTAATTTAAACCTGGTAGTTTGGATTGGTATCTGAAAAGAAAAGGTAGCAATGTACAACTCCTGTACCGCAAAACAGCAAAAACTATACATGTTATTTTAGATTTTTTTTAAATGTATGTCTATATTCTCTTTAGTCTTTGATCAGAAATATGGAGATTCCAGCTCCCAGTCAGGAGTTGTCTGCTGTCCTACCAGAGAATCCTGTTTAAGTTTGAAAGTTCAGCGCGGCGGAGCAGGCGGGGCAGTCCGGCAGAGCCGTTAGACGGAGCTCAGATTTGCAACATTCCAATGTTTTCTGCAGCGGCAGCGACAGCAGAGCTGCTTCCTCCTCTTCTGCTCTGATCACTGCCAGATGCTGCAGGAAGTGATGTAGACTCCATGCTTACCGTCTGACTGGCCTGTTTTCTCTCTCTCTCTCTCTCTCTCTCCCTCTCTCTCTTTCTCTCAGGAAAGGAGGCCACACTCAGCTGCTCAAATCTACAGCTGTGAAAGTGAAAATAATTAAGACCAGCTTCCCGACCCTCAAGCTGAAAGCTGTCCAGCTACATGACCTAGGCGTTCATGCCAAAGCACTATTGTGAAATAGAAGATCATTTCTGTAAAGTCATCCACTTTTCGATATTTCTACAAAGACGTAACAAACTGGGGGTTAACCAAGGAGCAGAATAACAAAGCAACACAATATGCTGGAGTAAAACCTTCCCTCTGGCCATGGGCCAATCAAAATAACTGTCTCATTCCTCACTAGACGGACAAACACCTCAGCTCGCCCTGAGCAGGAGGGTTTTCAAGAAGAAGCAAACCTGACACAAGCTGACACAATCACACAGATACTTATTTTATTTTTTTTTTTAATGTTTTTTGGTATTTAGCCTTCAGCCAAATATTTTAGTTTGTTCGGTTTTAGTCAAAGTTCTTACATTTTTTCTTACTTCAAGTAAGGCTCAGCTTATCCCACCATATTTCAGGACACATGAAAATGTTTAAATAGCAAAATCACTGATGATTAGGGCTGGGCAATATGACTATTGTATGTACTGTAATCATTTGCTATTGTAATAAATAATATACATATGAAAGTGCACCATATATTTCGCACCATAAAGCGCACTGGATTATATGGCGCAATATCAATAAACGTCTGTTTTCAGGTCTCTTTTCATACAGAAAGCACACTGAATTATACAACACTAGTAAAAAACAGGGGTGTCGCCATGTTTTCCTTCTTATTCAGCAGGACCTGCTAAGCTAAGCTAAGTTAAGTAAATAAAACGTAATTCTTAAAAAACAAACTATTTTTTTTTAAAGTCAAACAAGCTCTGGATGTTAATCTACACAGATTTCTCCCCTGAAAACTGATTTAAACTCTTCCCTTTATTGACAGTAAGCTTAGATTTGCAGATTTCAACTTATGCTAATGCGGTTATCGGCTAATGCCGCCCAACAGTGCTACACTGAGGAACCCTGAATGTTCCAGTAAGCCAGGGTGATATTAACAAGTGGTTTGTCCCACATAGCTTGTTTTAACACGATAAACACGCAGACTGCAGTCTGATATACCTCCTGAGTATATCTGAGTGTGCGGTCAGCAGGTAATGCTAATACTGCTCCAGCAGTGCTACCTGGGATTAGCAGTAGGCTACAGGCAATAACACTTGCCTCTGAACGGCAAAAGGGCTAGCGTTTAGCACGGTTAGAGGCTAAGGGTGCAGGAGAAGCTAAACTGAAACTCCTGTACAACAGCTCCTTACAACCTGACTGGTAAAATTCATACGCAAGGTGCAACGGATTATAAGACGATTTTTGAAAAAAATTAAAAGTGCGCCTTATAGTGCAAAAAATATGGTAAGTACTCCTGCTAAATTGAATGAAGTATAGAATACTTAAACAAAAATCTTTGAATTTAAATATAAAGGTAGTATATATATATATATATATATATATTAAGAATCTGCTGCTACTAATGCATCTTGTCTGTATGTGATATTGTGGAAAATTAGGAAAATTTCTGTAAAAATCATGATACAATAGTATTTATTTTGCCATGTTCTATTTAAGACCCCCCTCTTTGTGAGCACTTATGGCACTGATAATATTGCTCTTACTATGTCCTGTTTTTGGTTTTCGCCACAGGTTCTTGCACAGTTTAGCAATTTTCTTTGCTCAGACTGTAAGTACTGTGTATCTCTAGCAACATAATTATTGTGTGGCTCATTTCTTATAGTATCGGAGCTCCAAGTGTTTAGAATTTGGGATCTATTGATACTATCCTATCATCTTTGGATAATGTAAGTGAGTGACTAACAACTTTGGCTTTGGATAAAAACGTCTGGTTTACAATAAATGTAATGTAAATGTAAGAAGCGGTGTAAACAAACTGTGTATGAAACAAGGCTGCTCTCCAGAAATTACCCTGAGGCTGCATATCTATCTCTTACCCACCATCTGAGATCCTTAGTTAGGACAGCGCTCCCTACCCCTCCCCTCCCCCACTCTCTCTGTCTGTCACACACACACACACAGACCCCACTCAAAAAACTCCTTTTCATACTGACTACAATGCAGCACTCAGAGGAAGCCATGAACGATTAACATTTGGTGAGATTATACCCGCCGCTCTTAATGGGCTATTGCTATGACAACATCTTCCCCCATACTGAGGGAGAATTTGATTTATGAGCCTCACGTTTGTGCAGAACACGAACCCAGATTATGCGAGAGTGAGACTCAATGAGAAAGTGTAAGTGATACACCCCCCCTCGACTGATCCACTACCCATCTTTAGCATTTCATCCACATACTTCATTCAACTAAACTCATCAAATGACAGTAAAAACATTGCACTAAAATGTATATCAATCACCAAATTTGGGGTCATGCAAGGCTAAAATAGCTAACAAGTAGGGATGCACGTTATATCGGAATTATATTGGTATCAGCTGATAATCTTTTTTTTTTAATCATATGGCCAATATTTCAAACCGAAACTTGCTGAAGTACTTTACACACTACTACAGTTGACTGACACTGGAAACGGTACTGTATTTTTCGCACTATATTGCACACTTAAAATCCTTTAATTTTCCCAAAAATCATCAGTGCACCTTATGTATGAATTCTACCATTCAGGTTATAAGGAGCACTAAAACCATTCCAGTGAAGTGCAGCATTATAAATTAGTATCAGTGAAGTTTCTCCGGCACAGAAGCTGGAGCAGAATTAGCATTAGCTGCTAAATGCAGCGCTAGCTCTTTCGCCGTCCAGAGGCGAGTATATCGGATTATAGCCTGCATTTACCATGCTAAAACAAGATACGTGAGCTGAAACGCTAGCTGATAGCGAATAGTGTTACCGGAACACTCAGGGTTCCTCAGAAAGAGGTTTGACTTCGAAAAATATTTTTTCAAGGATTAAAGTCTGTTGAAGGGCTCAACAATTAGCACCGCCTTCAAAATCATTACAGTGTTAGGTAGAAGATACACATACTGTAAAAACCAGGCATGCACTGATACCACATTTTCCTTTTTTAATTCCGTTACAGATGCCAGAATCTAAAGTGTCTGCTGATACTAAGTACTAGTACAAATTCTAACTACTATTTTTAAAAATTAAACTTTCACAAAAAAAAACAAAAAAAACTCCCAAAGTGCAAGTAGGGAAGCATAATAATCTGTCACGGCAGACAGACAAAAATACAGAAAACTACATTTTTAGCCACACCACACAAAATAGTATCTCTGGTCTTAAATTGTAGATGATAAAAAATGCCCGCTTTCAAAAACAGTAGTCACTGACAACAGAATACCTTTCTCTAAATGGTTTAAATAAATTAATTAATTAAACCCACTAGCTCACTCTGTAATGTTTTACTTTTTATGATGTAAATTAGAGAACTTGCCATTAAAGCAACTATTTGTTGCATTTACACTTGAACTACGCATTACACTAGCCCACACTTAACAAACCAATTGAAAGCAGTATAGTTTCCATGATTTGGAATGATGATCAAGTACTATAATAAGCTTTTTAATTTTTTTACAATACCACACAATTAGAGATGCACCGATGTGGGAATTCTGGGCCGATGCCAATATCTGATATTGAACACGTCAATGTCTATGCCGATATACAGTACATATTTAAAACTTATAGAAAGACTAGACACCTCGCTATAACTTTAGAAAAAAAAAACATTTATTTTATATTTAATTAACATTTATTTGCCTTACATTTTAGCTTTTAACCAACTGTATGCAAACAATAAAATAAAAGGTGTCTGAAAAATTAGTTTTCACATTTTTTTGGTCAGTGTCTGCCAATTGTAGAAGTTTGGCCAGCTTCAATTGGTCCTTTTCAGACATTCAATAAATAAATCAGCAAATATTGGTTTAAAATATCGACCAAATTTAAAAAAAGCAATTATCATCCGATACCGATATATTATTGTGCTCCCCTCCACACAACATGTATGATTAAACATACAGTGCTAATGATCACTTAGAGACGACATGAATTAAGTTGGTTATCTTGTAAGAAGGCTGCATGTCAGGATCTAGGATATCTGTACAGATGATTCTCTTACTCAATGTGTTGGATGTGAAGGGAGTAAAAACATGAGAGACCCTGACAAGGCCAAAGCATCACTAAAACAGAAAAGCTTAAGGCGATGAAGGACATGAAGGATCTGCTGTTAACATCTTGGTGCCAGACACTATAAGACACCTTCAGAGGTCTTAAATAAATGTGACGTCAGATTTAACCCCTTGTGCTCTACGACTTAAGTCATGTAAAGCAAGTAGTAGCTATAATATCCAATTTTGTTACAAGCTTTTGCAATGACACTACATTCATTTCTGTTCAGAGTTGCAGAAAAGTTTCCTCCAAGATATTGAACTTCTGATGGGAGATTTGGATCACTGCGCAAAGTTATCTCCAGCACATTCCTGAGATTCTCAATGGGTTCAGGTCTGGACTCTGTGGTGGCCAATGCATGTGTAAAAATGATGTCTCAGGCTCCTTGAACCCTGCACTCATTCACAATCTGAGACAGATTATTACTCCTATTGTCGTCTTGGAATATGGTGGGTTAGTATTTTCAGGAAGTCGTAACGATGCTGAACCTAGCCCTGACCAACTGCATCAATGTGACCTGCTTTCATTGCTCCAGAGTCCACTTTATGCTCCCTGGCATATTGAAGCTGTTTTTGCCAGTTTGCCTCACTGATAAATGGTTTTCTTAAGGCTACACAGCTGTTTAGTACCAATCCCTTGAGTTCCTTTGATAGTTGTGCAGGTTGAAATGCTCTTACTTTCACTATTAAACATATCTTCATTTTCTACGATTTGATTTCACCAAAAGTTTCATTCAAGATTTTCATCTGACCACGATCCTCCTTCAAACATGATGTTCTCCACTGTCCTTTCACTTTTTATTAATGTGTTGGACAGTTCTTAACCCAATTTTTAGTTAGAAAAAAATGGTAATATTGGGTGCCCACATTAAGACATTAATTTACATTGATAAACAGCTCATTCCCTTGTCATATTTATAGCATTTGACTATCCCAAACACGATTCAAACATTAGTGTAAATGCATTCTTTGCAAGATTCCAAAGCATATTGTCTACTAAAGTCAGTGGCTTCAGCACAGTGTTTCAAATACGCCCAGAAACTCAACTTTGTTCAACAGAAATCTGAATAAAGTACAGTGGCTTTGAGGAATAGGGGGTTTGGCAGGACATGGCTGCTGAGATGCCTTAGCTAGACGGCTGAATTTTCTTCTTTCTAGAGCCTCGGCTTTCACTGCATAACCACAAGAAAGTCATTAAAGTCGGCACCCACCCGCACAACTCGGGAATAAGCACAACGTGGCAGAGAAGCCTTGGTGCAGTGCCCAGCCGTACCCAGTGCCTCTTTTTCTCTTTTCATTGAATATGAAAGAGTTTAGACCACTAGGGAACTGTACGGAGGAACTAGATGAGGGTATAACCTCTTCTCTGACACACAGGTTGTCCTGACATGACTCCTCTGTCATCTACACCACCACCAGCTCTGTGCCTTTGTTATCTCTGAGGATGTCTGCACGAGACTAGATGCTGTGGAAGGATGTATTAAAGCCTCATTTGGAAGAATTAAAGAAAGCATGTGAACATGAAGACCTTATCCCTGAGCTTAAGCCACAACTGGAGAGTCTTATGTCTTGATGGAGTTCCTCTCTTGATGCCAAAAGAAGCACAAAAAGTTTGTCTGTATTTTTTTTTTTCTTGTTGGCTGTGCCATCTCCATCCTGCTGCTTTCCCTGCCAGTGGAGGAACATGCTTTTTCAGTGGGTGAAAGGGTGATTTCTCCATGCTGGCTCTGAGTGCATCCTCCCCCTCGCAGGGCCTGAAGAGTTGGATTGTTTTAGGATGACTGCATGTACTTTGTGGGGGAACAGGAAGTGTGGCTAAGACTTCCTCCCATCTGCCTCGACTCATCCTTCCATCTCGAGCCACGTTTCACAGGAACCAAGCACTGACTCACCTACTCTACAAACAGATATATCTCCAAAAATCTAGTTCTGATTAGGTCCATATTACTGTCATATTACTGCTTATAATTACCTTACTAACCCACTGAAGTTGAAAGTTGAGGACTACACTCAGCAACAAATGTAAAACACCAGTAAGCATCTGCTGATAAAGTATGTCATGTGGTTTAATTAACATAAAAGCTTATCATAGAGCTGCAATGACTTGACAGTATTATTTGGTGCACCACAATTAATAATCAAATATATTTCATGTGTACTACATTACAGCACACAGATTGCAGGCCCTGTTTAAATTCCTCAGTGCACCACAATGCACCACATCGTGGAGTACTACATTCAATTTTATTGGTGATAAATAAGAAATCTGGTGTAAAATGGAATTGGGGTGTAGTGAAACCTGATAATGAGTACAAACCTTTGTTGAATAGCCCACTTCCTTTTGCCCCCAACATTCTGAAATACAGAGCTTACAATGCTATCAATAGGGTCATAGCATTGCCCATGAAAAGAAATCGCTGGTGTTTTATTCTTCAATTAGTTCTCCAGGCTCCACCATTTTGAAATTAAGTCAACAAACGAAAACAAATGAATAGGTAGGAAAGGGAAAAAAATAGCAAAATTAATTTTGTGGTAATGGATGATAAAATAGATACATTTTAAAAACTGCTAAAATGTATGCGGTTTGGAGCTACTGGTATAAAAATAGCAACTTCTCTGCACGTGCAGCCCTATGCCTGTTGGGAGCTTCGGCTAAAAGCACTGTATTTTGGAATGCTGGGGGCAAATGGGGGTGGGCTATTCAACAAAAATTTGTACTCATGATCAAGTATTATGTAACTACACCCCAAAACTATTTCACACCAGAGTTCTCCTTTAAGGCCATAGAAACCCACAAAATGTAATGTGTGACTTGAAATTTCCACAACAAACAAATGCTAAAGGTAAAGCCGTCCACACAATGAAAGTGTGTGGCACAGATCGTCTAGAGCCCTCAGAAAATTTGAAACCATTATTCTGCAGATACACACACATTGGTGCTGAAAATTCCAATATATGGAAAAAATCCCGTAATTAAAAGAAGATTTTCACTGGGAGGACACTGATTTAGCTTGTTACTCTGACACACTGTGTTTCGTAAGTTTTCTTTAAGTTTTCTTTAAGATTTCTTAAAGTTGCTCTTACTATAACCAGTAGTGACATGTATGGCATTCTGGATTTACTCTCTTTTAGATCAACTCTTCTCACTCTCTATATATACTTACTGTCAATAGAACATAACGGTAATAATAGCTGCGGGTATGTGTTTCCTACAGCAGGTTCCTCGTATTTGAATGTGCTCCTCTCCAGAGAACTGTAGCCAGATGATGCAACAGCTGTACATGTCCACCCCTCTGCCCCATGACCTCACACCATACTCCACGATTACTCCCACTACTGCAGCCAAACCCAGCTAACCTCCCAGTAAACACACTTCCTGAAGAGATCAGATTCTGAAAGAGGGAAGTTTAACAAGTTATAGTTCCTCAGTTCTCTGTAACTTCCTAACCCGACTTAAAAAATGAGAGAGTTAAGATGAGAGATTGGAAAATGCCTGAAAATACTGATTAAAAAAATATTATGTGGATTTAGTTTTCATGTCCAAACAACAGACAAGTACAAACAACAACAAAAGACTGAAGGTTAATCAAGATCCCAGAAGAGAGAACAACACCAAGAACTATCACAATTATACACTTCTACACTACAATTCTACACAGTTAAAAATAAAAAGTAAAAATACTGTCTGAAGGCTGATAGCTGATTGTCTTAACATGACCGAATTCAATGTTTTTGATAAAATGTAATTAATGTCTCTCTAAAAAAAGTCTATTTTTCTACTCTTTTTCACACCAAAGATTTCATAAATGTATCTTTTAAATGTAAAAACATTAGAATTACACTTTATATAAAAAGAAAGGCAAACAATCAAATAAATTTGGGTTGTCCTGATTTGATCCAGTAAATCAGGATCAGGCCTAAGTCAGGGATACTTAAATGGATTGGTATTAGGGCTGCACAATATTGAAAAAAGTTTTTCTGGGATTAAAAGTGTGAATTCAGCTGTAACTTGGAATATCGCAAAACAGTGATGGATAGAGGTGCACAGCTTCCGACATGTGTTTACAAGCACGTGCCTAACCGTGTGGATGGAGGCTTGCGGTTACCTCATGTTTACTCAAGTTCAACTGGTTCATCTGGCTGCTAATCAATATTAGATGATAGTGAGAATTATTGAAATGATCAGATAACAGGCAAAAAAATAATGACAATAATAAAACACTATGGTGGACAAATATCACACTGTAATTGTTTAAGAATAAACTACTGCAACAAATGTATATTATTATTATATGTTTTATTTGGCAATATTATTGCAAACAATACACACCTAATTAAGATTTTTTACCAAATTGTAAGTGAATTATCTAACCTGAATCTATGATATAAACTATGAATAATAATGCACGCCATATATCCAGCATTAAAGTAAAACAAATTATAGTGGACTGATAGAATCTGTCTCTGTTAGATATTTAATGTGAAAAAAGAACAGTGTACATTTTACTTTTGCTACAAACAGCAAAAAAAGTTATACACTAAATGTTTACCCTTCTTTGGTATTTTTATGATAACGATATTGTACAATTTTGGTGATATCACTGAGTATGATACGATATTGCACACCCCTACTGAACAATCATGACCTCTTGAATGACAGTGTTAATTTAACAGTGTTAATTTTTTCCTGCATCACTTTAACAAAGGCAAGGCAAAGTCAATGATCTTCAATACTGCTGTCGGTACCTCTTACAGTCCGTTGAGAGCTCAAATCTCAGAGGCCTGACAATGTGCTAAACTACATTTCTTTGTTTTTTTGCACTCTTTCGCAGTCTTTTCAGCAGACTGAGCACCTAGTCTTGCTTTTCTTGCACTCCAAGTCTCTGTGCACCTTTAATGCTCTTCCAGAAATTAGCTTAAAGTAAATGGGCCTCGGAGTGGCTTTGCTTCCAGCAGCTCTGCTCAGCTCTGATTATGATTACCGCCCTGTCCGGTCACCACACAATCATTATTCTATTTTAGAAGCATCTTTATATCCTAATGCAGGAGGAGAGGCTGATCCGATCGATAAGCAGGAGTCTAACTAAAAGGCTGCAAGCCAGATAAAAACCAGGAGCTGAACTCGACGACTCCTGCTTTCAGCCTGAGCTCAGACGATTCAAACTGACATGTACACTAGTATGGCCTAGATTCAGGGACAACGCCTATGAAAAATATAGTGAGGTGCCACTCACTTTACTTCATGCACCGTGGCCACACTACACACCGGCCATGAATGAAGTCATGCTATTTCTACAGTTTAGACACAAAATCAAGTGGACATCTAAGTCTAATGACTAGACTAAACTGTGATCTTCAGTGACTGTTGTTATATAATGTCCAGTACTAAAAATTACAGCCAACCAAGTACAAAAATTACACTTATAGCACTCAAAGGAAGTGTCAGATTTTAACTCTATTTGGAAAAAAGATAAAAGTTACTAAGAACAATAAATGATTCATAATTTAGACTGATATAAACAATATTAATTGAGCTTATTAACACAACATGTAAAATGTCCCAATATGGAGTTCTAGAAGAACCTAATGGTGTCCAATTCAGTAATATTTTAATGCATCGGATATCGGGTATTTATTATCCAAATCCTGTGTTTTCACCATTCTAGGTGCCCCTAACAGAGATTATTTACCACCCAGAGTAGAGGAGAGAGAGAGAGTTCTTAGAAGAAACTTTTTATAGTCTGCAGTTTGAATTTCTTTCACAGTGTCCTAAATGTAATAAATGATTCAAAATTTAATATGATATGAGCAATATTTATTGAGCTTATTAACACAACATGTAAGCTGATATGTCTGCAGATTTTGTAGATAGGGGTTTAAAAGTGAGCTTTAGTGCATCAAATAGCCCATTTTCAATCAGGGATATGTCTGGGGATAAAGCTGGTCATGGCATAGAATCTGTGTTTCCAAGGCAAGCTATTAAGATGGCAGCAGCAGTATGTGGACGAGCATTGTCCTGTTGGAATAGTGCACTACAGTGTGTGTTCAGAAACGGTCGGGCCACTGGTTGCAGGACCTTATTAATGTAATGTTTTGTTGGAAGAATTCTGAGGGCCCTGACATTTCAAATGAACCACTCGTTATCATGTTTCACTATCCTTTAAAGGTCTTATTCTATCGTTTTTTCATTCATCTGATTTGCCAACAGCACTGCGAGTCAATGTAAAATGTGAAATCACCTGGAGATCCTATGTAAACCTATGTAAGAAGGTAAAAATCAACCCCAGGGTTTTGTTGGCTGATCCGCAGCAGAGCCGCCCAGGCAGTTGGAACTAAACCCCTGGGTGGACTTTTAACTTTTAACTAGTGTAAACAAAGCTGTTTTAAACATACACATATACCTATCTCAATTGTATTTCACTGGTGGTGTTCCATAAACACATTCTAACCATTTGTCCTTTAGCTCTAAATTACTGAACAAAGTTTATAACACGGATTAGTTATTTGCACAAACAACACAGGAACGAACTGCCATGTTGTTCCTATCATTGTTAGCGCCTATCTGACGAGACTGCGTCGCTGTGTGGCTTTAGCTCTGCCTGTGGGCGGTCGCGATACAAGGTGGGCGAGGTCATGAATACGAATTCACGGGTTTAGGTAGACACTGTGCTTTTCCTAATTGACTCGTTTTTTTCCTGAATATTTTCTTTTACTAGCTACTGCATGCAATTGACGTTGAAGAACAGTTTTATGTGCAGCATAAATATACAACTGTAAAACAAGAGACCTACTGTATTACACAAAAAAAAAAACAAGAAAAAGTGAATTTTAGCAGAAGGAATCTCAGTATCTGGTGATTCCCAAGAGTTCCAGATTTTAGTTATTCAGTTAAATATTATTTTTATATTCACAATTATGTTAGTTTGTCCAAATACCTCTAAACCTTTAGCAATGGACAAACTAGGAAAAATTACACAGCAATACACTGTTCAAATATGATGGCCCATACCACAGCTAAAGCAGTTTTATTTAAATGCACATAAATAATGCAGTTTTTCTATTCTTTAATCTTTCATCCATATGGGCTGCTGGGGAAATTGGGTGGCACTACAGAACAATGACTGACCTGTGGTCAAGGATTTCTTTCTTTTGTTAGCTGTGAGTGTGCACACTGAGAGGAGAGGCCTGAAAGACTGCTTTAAAAAAAATGCACGCACACCAAAATGGAACACTGCTATGGTCTGCTGAATCCCCCCCAGCCTTGACTTATAGTACTCTTTCAATAAACATAAAAAATAACAATAAACCTAACAAATACCTTCCATATCTGACTGAATATGGCATAATTTGATCCAATAGAGTCATATCCATGGTGTGCTATACAATGTAAATGTGAACACATAATTGACAAACGATATTACAGGTTTGTTTTGTTTTTTCACACTTCAGGGTTGACAAATCACCAAATCTAACCGTGACTGAATGATAATATTGTGAACAAGAAAAGATAAAAATATTCTGAACAATGTTGTGAAACAAAGCCCATATTTATGTCTCACAGATAATCAAATCAAGACGGTTCCAGTCCAGCGAAACAAGCTGAGAAAGCACATTTGGAGCTGATGCAAAAATACCATATGGCTGTAAAAACAGCACAGCATATTCACATCTTCATTAATCCAAACACAGCAGATACAACACTACATCTTACTGCTCAGAACAAAGCTGCTCACAACCACAACACTGCGCATATGTAATGAATCACACAATGCCTGAAGACACATGAGTGGAAATGAAGTCTAAATGTGTGTCTACAGCCAGAGGACTGTGAGCACAGCAGCAATTCTCTGCTGCTTTTAGGGGTGAAATAAAAGTCATGACTAGAATATCTTCCCAGTATATCATTACATTACAACATCAGATGATATTAAAGCTGATTCTAATATTGTTTAAAATGTGCCATGCCAGTAGTCCATGAACTCACGGCCCTTAATTGCTAGCACTGTGTAAGCATAAACATAAAGCTAATTTGATAAAAAAAATATATATAATTGGAAGCACTTACATAAACTAATGTATTAATAAACTAATTATTATTTACACTGGTTAAGACATTATTAATCATTACATTTTAAACAATATTTCAATTCATCATCAAGTACAGAATTCTTAAGCATTAAAATTCAATAATGTTCAATAATGTTTAAACTAGTATTTGTTGTTTGTGACCCTAATTGTAAAGTATTACCAAATAATTACTAAATACATTGATTACAATATGTTATTTCACAACAAAAAAACTAAAATGTCACCATTATTTAAAAAAGCTCAAAACATTCTAAGCTAATATTATGGTATGTCAATAGCACAGGACACTAATATTCTTGATCATTTGTTTAGCAGTAGTTTTTATTAGTTTTTTTTCTCATTTGAGAGGTATACTAATAAAGATATACAGCTATGGATTAATTTTGCTAAATTGAAAACCTCTGGAATATAATCAAGAGAAAGATTGGTAATCACAAGCCACCAAACCAAGCTAAACTGCTTGAATTTGTGCACCAGGAGTGGCATAAAGTTATCCAAAAGCAGTATGTAAGACTGGTGGAGGAAAACATGCCAAGATGCATTAAAACTGTGATTAAAAAACAGGGTTATTCCATCAACCTGAAGCTGAGTTTCAGTCCAAGCCACCCTGTCTGACAGTCGCGAGGCCTGTGATGCTGCCATCATGAAAGAGCTTCACAGTGTTTTTCAGAATCGACAAAAGAGACGTCTGTCTGATACTGAACACTGCAGACACACCCTGCAGCACTAAATCATCAACTAAACTAAACAACAGAGACTAATAATGGAGCACAAGTGAAGAACAGCACTCGTTAAGTGGACTGTACTTATAGCCAGTGGGCAAAGACAAGCCAGACTGACCTTCATCTGACCCAAAAATGTGGTCAAATGAGGTGAATAGATTAGGAATGCAGTGTCTGTGGAATGAAAATGAAAAAAGATTTTAATGACCTTTTTTATGTAATCTTTATCTAATTCTTATTTACTATAAGAAATGTGCACCATTGCTCTGTGCACCCCTAAAGAAGAGTAAAACACTAAGAACTGGTACTGCAAGATATTGAACAAAAATGGAACTGTGATATTATGTTGTTCTGCGAACAACTAAAAACCTTTTTACCAGATTTCACTAAAAGTAGGGATGAGAATATTTGGCAACCAGAAATACTCTGTCAAAAATGACAGCAGGTTATTTTTTACACTCTTCTTGCGTAAACTAAATTAAATAAAGTAAGTTTCAGTTACATGCCAAACTTTGAATCTACAAAGATTTTCTGCTGAAAGTTTTCTGCTAATTTATCCTTAGCATCTGTTTACTTACCAAAAGACTACGTGTACAGTCTAGATAGGTAGATAGCTAGCTAGCTAAACGTATGTTTAAATAGCTGCTGCTGAAATTATTATATGATTAGAATAGCAGAACTGTCGATCTTAGAATATCTGTTATAGCTTTGTTGGTTGATCAGCTTTGATATTAGACATAAATGTTGAATTTTTACATTGTACTTTTGTAATAACAAAAACCTCTGGAATATAATCAAGTGTAAGATGGATGATCACAAGCATCAGAAGTGGCATAAAGATATCCAAAAGCAGTGTGTAAGACTGGTGGAGGGGAACATGCCAAGATAAATGAAAACTGTGATTAAAAACCAGGGTTATTTCACCATATAATGATTTCTGAACTATTTATGAATATGAACTTGTTTTCTTTGCATTATTATTATTATTATTATTATTATTATTATTATTATTATTTTCTGCAAATTAAAGCTCTAAATGACAATATTTTTATTTGGAATTTGGGAGAAACGTTGTCCGTAGTTCATAGAATGAAACAACAATGCATATTTTACTCAAACATATACCTATAAATAGCTAAATCAGAGAAACTGATTCAGAAACTGAAGTGGTCTCTTAATTTTATTCCAGAGCCGTATTTTGTGCAGCCCTACTCAGAAGTGCTTATGAGAAGCTGCAAGAGGCTGCCTAAAAAGAGTAATCAAAATTAGGGAGAATGTTCAGTGTATCAGTAGTTTCACATTAGTTTGAGAATGTTTAAAAAATGCATTCAGTCACTCGCTCACAGATGCGCCTCAGAGAATTTCAACAAGGTGTATTTGATGAATAGAATTTTATGCATTCAACATTTTGATTGATGGGTTTTGTGACATTGTGAGACTACTGTCAGAGTCTTGGACAAGATAAAGACTGTCTAGACTGTATAACCTTCAGTTTCTTTTCTTTATTAGAAACAGTAATTTCTGTCAGCATCAATGCTTTACTCTAAGCTTTCCAATAAAGATGTCATAAAGATGTTGTAGCCTGAACGTTTTTATAGGATCTTTTTGAATTCAGAATAATTCACTACAGTTCCTCTCTGTGTATTATTCAGCATGAAATTTCTGCTTTATAACAGGAAATGCATGGATGGAGGCACAGCACATGACTCCTCACAGGAAGTTGCACTGCATCATAAAGAACAAATCACATTGAGCCAGTAGTCTGGGAGCACATGTGCTGCCTCGTAAATCCTGAAGCTTCATTCATAATGCTTCTGCTCTAGATTTCCCTTTCACTTTTACTCCTTTTCTTCCAAACATTGTTGAATTTTGAGCTTTTTGATCACATCAACTCTCCACATTGTAAAATGTATGCCCATGCCCATCGTTTTAGGGTGTAATAATTTACAAGATCCAACTCTGATAGGGTACTACATGGTGGTGTCTAAATTTTATATATTTTTTGTACAACACAAATATACTGTCAATGTCACGGATTAAAAATATTATAAATTATATTATTTTAAAAAAATTAATTCCTTTTTGGTTCATTACTTTTGGTTCTTTCTTTAATCTGGATGCAAAATATTTATGCTAAAGTTAACACACACTAACTAAGACAAAGCGGAGGTACAATACAGTAAGATGCAATTTACATCTGGATACTTCATGCATCTTAAGTATCAAGATTATATCTGAATTTATCATGCCACATAAAAAAATACAGCTGTGAACTCATGCTAGACTAATTTAAAACAGACACGTATTTGATCACTCAAACACTTCAGGAGGTGATTTAAGACTCTGTTTATATCTGGACAATTCAAACCAAGCCACATAAAAGTCCCATAAAAACTAAAGTGTAAACGTGGTCTAAGATATCATGTTTCACTTTTAAATAAGTCATTGTATTGTAACATCCCTAACTAGTATACAGCAAAGGAAAGTTCACAACACTTAAGGCCAGTTTAAACTTTTGAGTTGATCCTATGCCTTATGCTGTGAACAACACATTGACTTGATGTGTATAAAGCAGCTTTAACTAACACTGATTAAACTACATTACTATATAATGGAGTTTACACCTACAGGAATGACGCTCTCCAGGAGGAGGTATGGAGGCCACTGTGTTACAGTTTACGAGGCCTAATTCAGTGCAATAAGCACTGTAGATAAATTTATGTGTGTATACCATATATCATAGTCTGGCTTATGAAATAGTAGAAGGAAAATCAATCTGTACAATCTGTACACACCAGAGGAAACATCTCAGCTAATAGCAACAACACCCAAACCAGATGTGGATGGAGAGAGCGTGGACGCACCCACAGTCAATTATTTTTGCATTACTCTGTCTCTGTCGGTGTCTGACATCACTTCTACCCTTGGATGAAACTCATGATGTTAAAACAACAAACAGCACAGAGTTTCCCAAAAGCATTTAAGCACAATGATGACTCGTAAATAGTTAAGCGAGCATCAGACTGAATACTCTCTTTACCAGTTAAGTAAAGTAAAGATTTTAACGTTAAGAATGCTTTTGGGAAACTGGGCCAGAGCAGTATTCTATCTGATGGCCACATAAATTAATCTGACATACCTGATTTGATTTTATCCTAACCTTTGGGCTTCCAGCAATTGCATGGTTTGCAAATGTGGTCACTTTGTGATTCATCTATTGCTTGAGAGTAACACATCAAATAGTTACTGTATGAATGAGATTGATTGGTCTATTACAGTATTTAGTTTTTAAAAAGCAAAAGTTAATCTCCACTCATAAATGCCTGATACATAAAGTCATGCACCAACAAACCACAATCAAAGAGAGATCCAAACTGGCAAATAACAAAGAACTCTTAAAGAACCCCTTGTAGTGGATTTGCCTAACAATACACTTTTTCCAGGAGAATCTGCAGTATCATCACTAGGGATGCACAGTGATATCAGAATCATATCAAGGATTTCCACAAATGAGAACAATGATTCATGATTCACAACTGCTAATAGTAAAAAGCTTTTCAGGGCTTCATTAACATGCTCTGCATTGAATCACACTGAATTACACATAAGTCTAAATCAAGTAAGGTAGCAGAATCTACTTTCTAACCTTGTTAAAACATCCAGCTCAAGACCAGCTGGTCATCCTGAAAAAAATCCCTTTGCTGGTAGGCTAGCTCATTAACTAGCATTGACGACCAGGATCTTACAATTTTGTGTATAATAATAGGTTTCACTGATATTTTTGACACTATGAACTATGAACATCAGAATCCTGTAGAATGTATAAGTTAGGCTTAGTTACACACATGCTGTACATTTAAACTGCATAGGACTTTAATTATTACATTGTAACAATTATTTTCAGTTAATGGAACAATATTTTTTTCTGCTACTCAGTGATATTAAGCCCATTAATTAAACCTTATTTACACTAATTAACACAGAGAGACAGTTTACTGCAAAATGCTGTTTGAAAGTAGGCTATATTTTCCAAATTGGACTTAACTATAACACTGACAAAATTATTTTCAGTTAATGGAACCATATTTATTTCTGCTAATCAGTGTAATTCAAACATTACAATGATTACATTTTGATTTTGATTACATTGTATTTTGTAGCATCTGACAGCTTCAGGTTTACTGATTACTGATTAACTAGTGTTAGCTTTAAACTAATCATAATATTTCATTTCTGTGGATGTATTTTGGTGTTTGGGGTTCACTAAAACCTCTTTCATAAACACTAATAATTCTAAGCAGAATCCACCAGCAGCTCCTATTATTGTTAGAGTAATGTAATTTAAGTTTAATCTAGCCATTTTGACTATCATAGAAGACAAAGGCCTAAACTCATTTTTCAGAGGCACACTCAAAACAGAGGGCCTGTAGTACCAGGTCTGCCTTGAAGCAAAGATAAATAGGCCACATTTTACAAGCACAACATTTAAAAAATCTAAAACTTGTTGCTAATCTAAATTACAAGGACCCTCATAGTGTCATCTAATAGCCCAATGCTGCGGCCCAGTAAAGCACAGTTTCAGTTTGAGAGAGGAGAGCATCTGGCCATGGGAGAAAGCATGGCTCCTGTCCAAATATTCCAGTTTGAGCAGTAGGAGGGAAAGGAGAAGGTAGTCTGTCCCCCATTGCTTTGCTTTGTTAGACGTGTTAAACGTTGACGTCCTGTAGCTAACTGTTATCAGGTTTATATGTTCCAGTTTTCCGATGTTTCTTACTGTACCTATATTGTTCGTATTATGTTTATTTTTTACCAATACTCTTAGCTTAGCTAGTTAAATATATATGGAGAAATTAATGTGAGCGTAGCTACAGCCTGTCTAGTCTAACTCAAAATAGGTAGAACTGAGAGAAAGGAACTGAAATAAATAAATGTATACAGCACGAGTCCCACCGGGATCCCCCCTTTATCCAGCAGCACTCAGCTAACCTAGCTGTAGCCCTGTGGACATGATCAGCAAAGTCGAACCGGGGTTTGCTTTGTTATCGCCGGTTATAGCTGCGTGTAACCTACAGTGTACTACAGTGTATTAACACTAGTTAGGTTACCGTTTAGTAACATATTAATAACTAAGGGAGCGATGTTGTGTAAAGAGCGGAAGCTATCCAGCGGGTTCACTGAGGCTGAATGGAAATATTCAGGCCAGATGTAGCCAGGCAAAAAGACAGACAGACAGAGAGAGAGAGAGAGAGAGAGAGAGAGAGAGAGAGAGAGAGAGAGAGAGAGAGAGAACACAAAGGGAACTCGACCAATGCTTTAAATTGTGTCCTTTAACACTGGTATTCTTAGGACATCTCTGTAGGGCATGAGCAGCTAATAATATAATACACATTTTAAAAATACGATATCTAGGTTAGGTAGCTATACTTCTTAACGCCCTGTTACCATTAAATGAGAATTCGCATTAACCACATTAAACCTACCCAGCTGACACACAACCGACCTTTAACATTAAAATGTGGTTGAAATATGATTGAAGTAATGTCTGTTGTTGTTTCAACGTTGAAACAACATTTAATGCTAAATGGTTGTGCAAACGTTAACATTTTTTACGTTGAATCAACATAATGTCCTTAACCTTCTGCCTTTTGAATGAACATTTTACATTTCATCACCATACAATTAAAAAACGGTTGGATAGAGGGAGGACAAAGTAGTTTTACTTCCATTTGCAGGAAATTCTTAAAAATTTGGCACCAATTCTTCACCATATCTGGGGGTATATTAATGTTCAGTTTGTTTTACTGTGTTTATTAACACTCTTAACCAAAGTATTTTCTAGTTTAAGTGTGCTATGGTTTATTAAAGGTTAAACGTACAACGTTGAAACAACGTTGCCATATCAACGATAGTTCACTTTTCAAAATCAACACCAAATCCAACGCTGATTCAACCATAACATAAATGTTGATTCAACGTTGAAATGCCAGCTGGGTAGGATTGATGGATGCCTGAATGATACTGAAAGACTGATCTTATAATTTAGCTAGCAATCCATAGTTAAATAAATTACTGAAATCCACTACACATACGTAAACGCGTGTTTTTCATTATTACAAACATATTCCAGATGTTTGAAACGTTTTGCACATATTCAAAACCCACGAATAACGTTACCCACAATCAAATCAGGATCTCTGAGCCATGATGCTGCCACAGCTCTGAAAAACACAGATCTGGCATGCTGATTGCACACGTTGTGATGCTGCTTGAAGTTCTGCCGGCCGAAACGCGTCTCTGCAGCGAATTTTACACCATTAATCTAAAATAGAACTGAATTCATCACATATTGCTCTATGAAGAACATCCGATACGGCCTCGAGTCAGTAACGTTAGCGTTGCTAACCTAGGTTATAGGAAAGGCAAGAAAAACGTTTTTTAGACACGCCAACAATAAGCTAGCGTTAACGTTGCCCTTGCTGCCGATGCACCATTAAACATCCATCCATCATTCCGAAAAATATAACTAGCAATATAATATTGATTGACATATTACTGTTACTCACCCCTTTCTGTTCCCCTTTTTGTGCAAAGATCCAATTCAGAAGCAGCCCAACGGTTTTCAGTGCCCTGCCCAGTATGTGCTCCTACGTCTCAGTTGCTCAGCAATAACGTTATTCCTAACAAATAGCGGCGACCTACGGCAGGCTGGAATCAGGCAGGCAGGACATCATAGCCAGAGCCGGGTTATTAAGAGCCCGCCCACTTTCTATTCTCTCCGTTATTTCAGTCAACGACTGCTAACCTCTAGAGGGAGCGCGTGAGTGAGTCTTTAATAAATGAAGGAGAATGGAGCTAAACGGCTTAAAACTCAAATTAACAATAGAAACGAAATACTTATCCGGATTTTCCTTTAATTCCCTGAAGATTTTTTTTTCTCTGCAAAAACTAGAAAAAGTATCTGTATGTTTCCAATTTTCTACATCAAACAGTTTTTAGGCAGTAAAGATGCTAGCGTTACTGCTAAACAATGCTAAATAGCACATTTAAAAGGCTTATACGCTTTAAAATGATTTCTGTGGCACTGAAACATTTAATATTTTTCCATATTAAAGAAAATAACTACATTTGTCAGGATAAAAATAATAAAATATTTATAAATTTAACATCTTTGATCGCAAGACCCTACAGCCAATAGTGAGGAGAGCTTAGAAGACCAGTCTCTCTGCCCTCTATCACCGACATCTACACCACACGCTGCATTCACAAAGCCACCAGCATTGTGGACGAACACACACATCCCTCATGTGGACTCTTCGAAGATACCGGAGCATCCGTGCCTCCGCTAACAGACTGTGCAACAGCTTCATCCACCAGGCAGTCAGACCTCTCAACACACAGAGACGGAGCTAAACCCGCTCATCACACATCCAACACACTCAAGCCCAATTTATACTTCTGCGTGAAAACTACGCCATAGCCTACGTGTATCCAGGGAGAGTGTGCTATGCGGAGTGCGCTTATACTTCTGCGTGCACATATCAGCAACTCTGTGTTGCTCTGCCCTTAGTCCTTAGCCCTTAGTTAAACCACGAAGGCAGGAATGTGTGGGAGGAGATGCGAGATGTCCTCGTCACACGACGCGTAGTTACATTTGCAGAGAGATGCGAATCGAGCTATGGCGTAGGCAACGCCGTAGGGCACACAGTGAAGCTTAGGCTACGGCGTAGGGTATGGGGTGACGCATAGGCTACACCGTAGGTTCGACTCAAAAGTATAAATTGGCCTTAACACAGAACTAAACTGAACCCCCCCACCTCTCTTCACGCACAAACACACACACACACCGAAATGTCTATATCCCTATTAGCAATATTTGCTGCTTCATTTCACAAAAACTAGAAACTCTCTATCTCAGTTACTGCTGTGATCATGTATGTTCTATATGTTACAGTATGTTACATATCTCAGCATATTATTCTTAGTATTGGTACTGCACTGTCCTGTCTGGTAAACTGTCTGTTGTCTTGTCTTGTCTGTTGTTTTTATTGCATTTATTGTAGTGTTATAGTTTTATGTTACACTTTTGCACTTTATGTTGTCTATTGTTTTGTTGTTCCATTTTGCACCATGGTTCCAGAGTAACATAAATTCAATACACTGTGTACTCAGGTGTGATGACAATTAAAGCCTGTTGACTTGACTTGACATGATAAACTATGATTTTGCCCAATTGCTCCATATAAAACCATATAATTTATGCACATAATCAAAACAAATACATATACAGCGCCCTCTAGTATCTGAATTTAAAAGTGACAAACTGGGGGAATACATTCTCGAGTGGGTCTTCTCCTCGCTACAGGCTCTCTGATATTACAGCAGCGCCAGCGTCTGCAGTTCCAACACAGTCCAGTGGGCGTGGCCTCAGCGATGTTGTCATCGCGCACAAAGACGCGTACCATGTTTTAAAAACTGTATTTTAAATATAGATACGGCGATTTTATTGTAATACATACATGTTTGTGATTTTAGACAATGATTTACGCGAAAATATGATTGCGTTTTTTGTCTTCATCGTTCATTAAAATATTAGCATCTTCCAATGTGTAGTTTTTACCCTCGTTATCCCCGTTCTCAGTATCAGGGAGGAGGTCACCGTGGGACTACAGTTCCCAGCAACCTTTGCGGGGACGTTGACGGAAGTTTGACCTGTGATTCGAGTGTTGACGGTTAGGGACTCAGTCACAGGTTGTAGTTCTGCAGAGCGTTGGGTTATTTTAATAATATTATAGATTTTTTAGACGGGACTGATTAGAGTTTGTAGCAGGTGATTAGGCACACATGTTCTGACGAGCTTCAGTTAATCCAGGCTAAAATGAAGCCGTCGCTGGACTCGGACGAGGAGGAGGAACTGGGAGCTTATCAGAAGAAACTGAGAGGTGATGCTGCTTAACGTTAATTAACTAAAATTAACGTTACGTTGCGTTGAACAGAAAATAAACATGCCCTTAAAATCCCGTGCGGTAGACGTTTTAGACCGTTTTTAATTATTTGCATGTTCGACTGCTAAACTAACTAACCTAGCTTTGCAGAAAAGTAGCGAATTATTAGGTCAAATCTAGTGTTGTGGTTTAATATAACTTAAAATAGTTGTTAAATAAAGTAGTTTTTAAATAAAGGCATTTCATATGCTGCCTCAAATGCCCAGTGAATATACATATGTTCTTTGAGTTAAACCGAAATTTTAAATGAATCTTAATTTTATCTGAATGCTGTCTTTTCTTACAAAATATTGTATATATAAAAATACATAAATATATGCAGTACCGGTTAGAAGTTTGTATACGCCTTCTCATTCAGTGGTCTTATTTTTACTACACTGTGAATAAATACTAAAGTCATCCAGACTATGATGAACACATAAAGAATCATGCAGTAAGAAACAAAGTTGAAAAAAGATTTGAAACTTGAAATATTTTTTTAAAAACTGCTACTGTGGTTTTATTTGTAAAATTGTTTGTTTTTTACTAAAAACAAAGGTACATAGTATGATAACCAACAATTGACACTGTGTTATTCTTACCTGATACGTTTCTCTACAATGCCTGATTTTACACCAAATACACTTGTTTTTTTTTCTTTATTCATTTTTGTCATTAAATAGTCCCAAAATTTATATTGTTTTTATTATTATTTAAGCTGTGTAGGGTGGAGTCAGCTAAAACTCTTTAAACCCCAAATCACCACTGGCATATCAATTATGCATGCTCCCCTGACATTTTCATAGCATAATAAAAAGAGTAGCCGATATGCTTTGTAGCTTTACACAGACTCAGATGTTCGAAACAGTGTAAAGGGTTGCAGTACAAAACTCTGTTGTTGCTTTGTTTCTTGTAATCTTGAGTGTGAGACACTTCAGCAGTTTAATCTGTATTTTATATATTGCCCCAGAGCAAGCCAACCGCAGTATTCAGCAGCTGAGCAGCATGCTGGCAAACCAGAGCTCTGAATCCGAGGCCTTGGAACAGGGAAGCAGTGATAACAGCATGCAGGACAGCTCACAGCAGCATGTGCAGCAGAGTGAAGCAGGTATGCCTCCGATCCATAGACAGTTAATGCGAAATATGATAAAATGTATGTATATCAGAATATACCATAATCAAGCATTTATTTATTTCAGACACATTATTTACACCCATCTTTTCAGCTTTACTGAGCATATAGGACATTTTGTAGAGCTACAATTACAGGTTGTAGTTCTTCTATTTCAGTGATGAGCTTCTGTCTCTGACTTTACATTTACACGCTGGAGCAGCAGGGTAGGACTGTATAATAGATTGGACATTTGTGTGTTTAAAAACTCCAGCAGCACAGCTGTGTCTGATCTACTCCTACCAGCATAACATATATTAACACACCACCACCATGTCAGTGTTAAACAACAGGGTGAAACGAGAAAAATCACGTATGCAGAGAAACAGAGGGCAACATTCTGAAATTATATATATATATATATATATATATATATATAGTTGTCAGTTGTCAGTTATCAGTTGTCAGTTAAGTTCTCTGCTTTTATTTTTCAGCCAATCAGCTGCGTTCTTTGCTTCAGAAACAGCCCCGAGAATCACAAGTTCCGTCTCTTTCTCCTTCAAAAAGGAAATGTGCTCTCAAGGTAGGTTACATGATTTAGGTAATAAAGCATGAACCAAGAAGACTAGTAAGTAATAGCTCTCTTGTAATTTTGCATATTTACACACACACACACACACACACACACACACACACACACACACACACACACACACACATATATATATATATATATATATATATATATATATATATATATATATGTATTGTCTAGGAAAGCACAATACAATTAAATTGTTGTTTCTTAAGGTACATACAATAAATAGGTATGCCTCTTTTACTTTCCAGGAAGAAAAACTGAAAAAATGCATAAAAAACAAACATGTAAATATGCCATTCTAGTGCTAAATGCAAGAGTAAAATGTAAAGAAATATAAAATACCTTATTGTAGTTTTAAATTGGAATCACTTAATCTGCTGAGTTTTAGTAAACTTTTCTTCAGCACTATACAGTATTACCATTAGCCACTAACCGCAGCGCTAGGTCTTTTGCCGTTCAGAGGTGAGTATATTGGTCTACGTAGGACGAACCGTTAGCTGATAACGCTCGGTCTTACTGGATCACTCAGGGTTCCTCAGTGTAGCTCTGTCAGCCCACATTTACTAGTGCTAAGTGTTGCTGACCACGGCTAGCGCTGCTGCTAACCATCTTAAAATACCCGAAATCTAAGCTTTCTGTGAGTAAAAAGAAGCACTTTGCTCACCCATCTTTCAGAAGATAAATCTGTTACTTACTAGTGTCACTTAAAATACACCTTATAATCTGTTGTGCTTTATGTTTGAAAAATATCAGAACATAGACATTTGTTGATAGTGCGCCTTGTAATATGGTGCCCCTTATAGTCCATAAAATACAGACTAAATGATTTCAGTATTGTAGCCTACCAGCAGTTGAGTCCATCACTCTTTTAGTACAAATTCAGGTTGTTGTTTAGTTAGTTAATTAGTACCTCCTGCAGTGTCATTTCGATTTTATTGATTTATCACAGCATGGTCTTAGTAGCCTGCAGTAATCAGTAACGATTAGTAGTTGCTTTTGTCTCAAGGTGACATGCCAAAATGTGATATACTTTCAGTTATGTGCTTCATACACTTGTCCTTGTATTTATTACTATGTGTTACTGATTTAATACACATTTCTCCACTCTGGGTCCAGCAGAAGCACACAGATGAGGTTAGTGGGAGTTTGCCTGCAGTTCGAGATCTGGTTCCTATCATTCACAACCAGTCAGAATACATCCAGCATCTTGAAGCAGAGGTCAAGTTCTGCAAGGTCAGTCTTTTGAAGGAATGATGGTAGGATTTTTCCATGCAGAGCTAATATTCTCTTACGTAAAGCAATCTTTATTTTTTGTAATGTAAACACATTATATACAGTTGTTATTGTGCTTGTACGTTCAAAAAAGGAGGAGCTCCTGTCAATGAAGCAGAGGGTCAGAGTGGTGGTTGTGGAGAATGAGAAACTTCATGAGGAACTCAAGGCAAAGATGGTGGAGGACACTTTAAAGGAGTACACGCTCTTGGATGGAACGGTATTTGCTATATTTTTTGTATATTTTGTAGGAATTGCTTTATTTTTAATAACAAATTCTATAATGAGACATTCTGGACCGATATTTTACTGATTTATTTGTTTAGTAATGATTTTTATAGTGTCTTTAATAAGTTATAATCAGGTGTAACTGACCTACCTGACAATTCAGCTTCCACTTCCCCTAAAGCATTGCATTGTCTCTGTAGTTTGTTGAGAATTAATGATTTATAGTGAGGTAAATATACTACAATTTGTGATTGAGCACTCCTGCAGATTGCCATAATTGTTTTACATAGTTTCGGATATATATATATTTTTTTGGTCTTCTGTCTTGGTCTTCTTATAAATACTTTTACACTGCAGACTCTAACTTTACATTATGAGAACTCTCCTCAATGTTGCTGACTAGAAAATAGATTTTACTAACAGTAACTTGATGAAACCAGATGTTCAACAAAGTGGTTAAAATTTAAATTAATTCTGCTGTTAAATAGGTCTTTATTCATGTCTCTTTGGTGAAACATTTTTAGGTAAATGGAGAAACCGCTGTGGATAAAATCACCTTAACACCAGCAGCAACACCAAGACAGTCTTCTGTGCATCAAATAGAGGATAACAAGTGGAAAAAAGAGCTGGTATGTGCATATATATACCTCAGGATTAGTTATGTACAGTACCAGTTAAATGTTTGAACACACATTCTCATTGTAAATTAATAGCAAGGTCATCTAGGCAATGAAAAAACACATAAGGAATTATGTAGTAACTTAAAATATTAAACAACTTTGTGAAGTATTTAGGTGCTCTTATCTGGGTTAACTAGCGGTTTCTGAGGCTGGTAACTCTGATAAACCTTTCCTGTACAACAGAGGAAACTCTGTGTCTTCGTTTTCTCAGACAGACATGAGCATGAGATGTTTGATGGTCTTTGCAACTGCACTTGAGGATACTTTTCATATTGACTGACCGTCATTCTATTCTCATTTTATTTGTTTTCCTTAGATGAGTGGTTTTTGATAATATGGATTAACACATTACTTAAATAGGGAAATAAACTGTCGGTGTGTGACAAAAAAACAGCATATTTTTTATGTTATTTTGCTTTATACAAATGTTTATAAAAGGCCTATACGTATATTACTAGCCTGCACTTCTTAAAAATATTAATAATTGTTACTAAATATGCTAATGGTACAAAATATTTGTTCACAGAATATACATTAACATAGTATATATTGAAAAAAACAAAAACGTTAACATCACCAGTGCAAATATCACAGAGTGCACCAGATTTTCTTAAGGTTTTAATAATGAGTATATATATATATATATATATTGTATGTGTAAAAATAATGTAACTTATAACACTACGTGACTACATGACTGTAGAACTTTTAGCGTTTATTGTAAAAATAAGTAAATAAAGATATAAATTAAATATAGAACATATGGCTTTCACTTTTATCTGATTGGCAAATATTTCCTAGAATTTTAGAAATTTAGTATTTTCTCTGCGATTAGCATGAGGTTAATCATCCACATTTAACACACAAACCACAAAAAAAAAAAAAAAGGATGGTCGGATCTGTGATTGGCTGGGCAGTTTTAATCTAAAAGATGAGCTGAAAGGGAGCACCGTGATTGGTTCAGTTCATCAGTAGTCAACATCCTATTAAAGGAGCTCAGCTGTCCCATTTCCCCCAATTATAAAATTATATAAATCAAATACAAATACAAAAAGATTCAGTTGTTTTCTGACATTGAGAGATCAGGGGGTTTTTTTGTTTGTTTAAAGCAACATAGCATTTTTATCCTAAAATTTCAGCTTTAAACTCTTATTGATGTACAATGACCTCTAATAAGGAAACTAAGGACCCTTTTGTTGCTACTCAGTGTTCAGCATGCAGCTAACTTTACTTTGACACTATGTTATTTTGGTAAGGCAGTCAGGACAATGCTCACTAAATATGTGGAATGCTTTGTAAAGTCTTGTAATATTCCTCTACCATGTCAGTCCACATGCTTCTTTCACTTGCAGTGATGGGTATGTTTTCCACAGTTCAGAAATTCACATCCTCCACAGGTTGAATTCCGTTCATTTTAGGGGAAGCCCAGGAGCAAGAAATACCAATTTTCACACAGTGTTTTATTGTGTGTTTTAACCCCCACAATGTTTTAACCTCCACATTCTGACTGTTTCAGGAGCAGCTGAAGTGTCTGTACCAAGCCCAGACTGAGACCCTAGAAACTCAGGTTGTTTCCCTTAAGTAAGTGTGCGCCAACTGCTGATGCACTAGGTTTCCTTTTATAAGATTTAACTCTTTAAAATAGTACATCACACTTAGCCCATATAGAAGCTGTTCTCTATTTCCAGATTCATTTTCATGTGTTTGTGTGTGTGTTTCTATTTAGAAAGGACTTGGTAAGCTCTCAGAAGGAGTGTGAGGAGGTGAAGGAGCGTCTGAGACATAAGGAAACAACGGCAGCCCTGGTGGGCACTGGTCAGCGTGTTGGGGGGCTGTGCATAAAATGTGCTCAACACGAAGCTGTTCTGGCAGAAACACACTCCAATGTTCACGTCCAGGCCATTGAGAGGCTCACCAAGTGAGTGGGTTGTTATTGTAGAAACAAATTACATCATCTGGAAGCGTTTTGTGTGCTTTCACAGCGTGATGGGGTAAAGAATGACTATATGTTGGTATTGAAGAGGATGGGAGCACATTTAATTTCCATTCCCAGATTTATTCTATATTCTATTTTTATTGGATTGTGTAATTTTAACACGTTTTGAATGTTTCAACTAATTTTAAAGAGAACATAAATAAGCACAAAATAAAATTCATTTTAAGATGAAGATTTATTTAAAACATACATTTATCTTTCATATGAAAAAGTCATTGCCCTCAAACCTAGGGCAAACTGGTTGTGCCACTTTTAGCAGTCATTTCAATCAAACATTAATCACTTTTTTGCTCATTTTTACATTTAACAACATTTGAGAGTTTGTCAGCGTGAATTGTCTTTCCACAGCATCTCAATGTGTTGTCAAAACTTAATCTTAAATTATTTTTGTAATACCTCTTCACAGCACTGTAGATGGCACTTACGTTTAGAGAGATGCAACCCACATAGCTGATAACGACATGATGTAGTAAATTACACTAAACTTTGGTTTGAAACCTACACAATGTAACAGAGACAATAACTTTGGTGCAGACTCTGGTCTGGACTTTCAGAAAGAAAGAAATATGTCTTTCAAATAGCTACTTAGTATTTAAGGCCTTGTATTAAATACTAAAAATCAATATTTCACAGATTTATTTGAGTTATTTTACATTTAAAAAAACATGAATGTTAATTTTATTTTTCTCTCTTAAACAGCTAACCCATGCACACCCCCAGTCTACATTTCAGACACATTCTTCATGCAAATGGAAAGATTACAGATTACTATTTACAGCTTCTATTGATTTAATGATTGCCTCAAAGCTGTAGTTAACACTAGAAGGTTCATTAACAGCATTGTTTACATTATCTCTTAGCTTATTGCTTAAGGTTCATCTATTGATTACTCAACCTTGCAGCAAGATTGAAGCATTATCTGGTATTGACATTGATCACAGAGCAGATCAATGGTAGAATAACTGGAAAAGAATGAAGAATTGCTTGTCCAAACAAAATGTAAAATGTATGACTGTATAAATAAAGCATGCAAAGTTATTTCTGTGTTAAAATACAGGACTTATGGTGTTAAGAACGATGTATGCAAAATTATGCTTATTTGTATCATAAAGGTGTAATAATTAGTTTTGCATGCGTTTCTGTATTTTTTTCTTTAGGGAGCGAGATGAGTTGATGACTGCGCTGTGTTCCCTGAGGGCCAATCAGAATGAGGTTCAGCAGAGGGAATGGGCTGCCTATCAGCAGGTCAAACAGGCCGTGGAGATGGCAGAGGAGGCCAACCTGGAGAAGACCAAGGTTCACCTTCACTCCCCTTAATTTAAGCATCTCTTTTAAAAGTATTCAACCTGTTCAATGATTTCTCATTTTAATGCTTTTGTGAATGGATATGTGAGCAATATAGTTTGGCCAAAATTTGCAAACAAACCCGTTAGTGTCAAAGTGAAACCAATATTCTACAAAGTAATGCCAATTATACCTAAATATATATTGTAAAAAATGACTTCCTTTAAAGTGACTGACCTAATTCAACAGTGTTCCAGGCAATTGATGCTTGTAGCTTTACAGTTGGTGCAGAAAATGTTAGTATAAATTGTAGTATTGTTCGCATGGGGGATGGTGTGTTTGTGGCGATGTGCAGTGTTTGGTATCTGCCAAACATATCATCAACTCTACCGGCCAAAAAGCTACATTTTGGTCTGATCAGACCAAAGTTGCAGAAGAATCTGTGTACAGTTTGCACAGTCTCTGCTATCTAAGCTTCTGGGAGTTTTAACTCAGCCAGAGTACTCATAGGTGTCTAAGTGACCTCCCTCACTAATGTCCATGTTGCACTCAGTCACTCAGTGCGGATGGTTCTGCTCATGGCAGATTTACATTGGCCATATTTCTTAATGACAGATTTGACTGAACTGAAGGGAATGTTAGGTAATTTTTTTTTTTTTGTATCCATCCTGAATCCAGAAGAAAGCTTTGTTCTCCAAGTCTGTTCTCAAGATGTCAACAACATGATATGATAAATAATAAAAAGATAAAGTTCCTGTTCTGGTGTTTACAAGCAGAAACCTGCTACCTGCCGTGATAGATGTTTTTTTTTTATTTGCTAAAAAACTCCCGCACAGTACTTTGTATAAAAACAAAACTTTGAAAAATACTTATTTGTCAGTCAAAATCCATTGAAAACATTTAGTGCTATACTGGTCATGCTGACTGATAAGTGAATGGTTGCAAACATACATAAATGTTCAGAATTTAGTAATTCTAACAGATATATCACTTTTTTTTATATGTATAATTTTATTTTTAAATTGTCCCCTTTTCTCCCCAATTTACACGGCCAATTACCCAACCGACTTATTAGGACTCCCCTTATCACTAGTAATGCCCCAACACACCAGGAGGGTGAAGACTAACACGTGCTTCCTCCGATACATGTGAAGTCAGCCACCGCTTCTTTTCGAGAAGCTGCTGATGCAGCATTGCTTAGTAACCAGCGCGCTTGGAGGAAAGCACAGCGGCTCGGCTCCGGTACATCAGCTCACAGACGCCCTGTGCTGCAGACATCACCGTAGGAGTGATGTGGGGAGAGAGCGCCATCTACCCACCCAGAGGGAGCAGGGCCAATTTTGCTCCCTCTGAGCACCGGCAGCTTGATGGCAAAGCTGCATGAGCTGGGGTTCGAACCTGCGACCTCCTGCTCATAGTGGCTAGATATAGAACTTTGAGCCTACAGCTTTTCTGTTATTTTAGAAAACAGGGAAATGTATAGGAATTGTTGTACATTGACAAATTCTAAAGATATAGAGATGTAAAGATTTGCTTAAACATACAATATTTTGAGTGAAAAGGGCTGATCTTTTATCTGTGATTGAAATAAATAAATAAAATAAATGCTGTAGTGTCCCTAACAGCACATCTATACATTTTAAAATTGTCTACTTTTAACATTTTAGATCTGAAGGTAATTCCATAGTAATTTTTGTATACCCACTCCCTCTCTCTGCTTGTTGTTATCTTCCAGGCTCTGGTGCAGTGTGAGAATGTGCTTGCTGAGCTGGCCAGGCAGAGGGAGAGACTGGAGAAGGAGCTGGCCTCTGAGCAACAGAAGATCTCACAAGCCAAGGAGTCTGCTCGCTCCGAGAGCAAGAGAGAGAAAGAGGAGCTCGCTCTGACGGTCAGTTTTTTTTTTTTTTACCATACCAGTTTATCATAATAAAGTATTAGGATTTATATTATGAAGTAAATCACATTTAGAAGTCATATACATGTAGATGCAAAAAAAACTTCTTAGAACATTTTGTTGCCCTCTAGTGGCCAAGAGAGAAAGCCAAGAGATCATTTAGAATTAACCTCATTTCCAGTTATGCACTTTGTTCTCTTTATAGTACTGTAATTTTTATTTGTAATTTTTTTTCAATTCTATGCATTACTCAGTAGTAGATGTGTTACAGTACCAGGAAGGCACAATATTTAGTAGTAACAGTAGTAAAAAATAAAGAAAGAAAATAAAAACAAAGGCTATAATTTCCAACCACTGCAGTATTCACAATGGTTGGTAATGCCCATAATTTCTTGATACACACGTAACACTGGGGATCTCAAAACTTTATAAATAGGTTGTCTTATTCTTTTGGCACATCAATGACTTTTTCCACATCAGTGTATATGTGTTAGGAAATAAAATATAAAAGCAATTTATTCTAAACTGTTTTTGCTTTTCAAAAAAAAAAAAAAAAAATTCGAAAATGTAACAAAAATAGCATAAAAAATCTAACCTTAAAATATCTGTAGAAATAAAATTCTAAAACATATTTGGGTTTAAGATGATTGCCAGGATACTTTTTTGTTTCATTCAAAACTGAGTAGGCAGTTTTTTATTTTGTGTTAAAAAAACATAGGCTTCCATTATTTTTTTCACCTTCATTAGCTTCAAAGATCCATTGTAAAACTAAAAAAAAAACACTTCTGACATCACACACATAGCTAATCAGCATTGTGGGGTAAGTGTAAATATGTAAATTTTCTTTAAGTGCTTCTTAAACTATTCTTTATGTTTTCTGAACAAAGTGCTGCTCACAAGCTGTGGCTGGAAACTTCTTCTGTTTCTACTCCATTGTTTTAAAAGTTTCTCATGAATTTAGTATTGTGACAGGGAAAAATATCTCAAATAAATGTAGAGATTTCTAGTAGTAAAGATTCTCTCACCATGAGGTACGCTACCCAAAAGAAGCTTTTAATAGCATTTTATAAGGCAGTGGAGAAAGCAATTTAGTGACGCTAACTTTAAATCATTGCAGAATATTGATAGATTGTCTTCATATGTAAGAGAGTGTCAGATTTTCTGAGATTTTTTAGAATAGTGTATGGTTGGCATAGGTTAATGGCTAGCTCTAGATATGCTGAACAGACTTTTCCACACACAGCATACATAAACTAAATAATTTTATACACGTTGGAATACTCTTTAACAATAATTATTTAACAGTAATTTCTGTTTGTGTTTTAAAACAGTTAAGGATCAGCATGGTTTGGAGCCCTTATATGTTTATATCTTTCAGTAAACAGACAAATTGCTGTTCACAGGTTCTAATGATGTGAATAATGAATGCCTTGAAGGGACTGTTAACACTAGAAGATTTATTATCTCTCTTGATTACTTTAAGCTCTTCCATCAATTATTCAGCCTCATGGCAAGGTGGAAGATATATCTGATATTGACCTTGATCACAAAGCATATCAGCTGATCTATAGGTTATAGGTCACGGCAACCAAGGCAGTCATTAAATTTATGAATGTTTCACAGAGGAAAAGTTAATTTACACATTTCTCTTCATTCTTATCCCAAATAGCTCTTCAGCCAACACAGAACTGGTTTTCCATAGTTTGCTTCATAGACTGTGCATAGCTGGACAGAGCATCGTCTCCCAAAAGTGAAGCCACCGCCATTTAAACCAAACAAGTTACTTAACTTAGCTAGTTGAAAATATCGTAACTTTTTCATAGAGAACAATGCGAGGCGAAGCGGAAAATGCTTCCCGTCTCTGCAAGGTAAACCCTTCGTAAAATTGAGCCGGATCCTCTTTTAGAGGCTGTACATGTGACGTAAGCACGTAAAGACGTGTGACATGGCCAGAAGAACTCTGGCGAAAAGCAACCCAAAACCCCAGGTTTTAGAATTAATATATTGGGTTTAGCAGGGGTGGGGTCGTTTCAGCACACTGGTACCATTAAACACAATATTTTATCCGTTCTCCACTAAGAAATGTTTTTGCTTTTAGTCTAGAAACAAAACTGTCAGAACTGTCAGAATAGTGTATTGCAGTTTGTATAACAGAGGAACAATTTTGTGCCTCTACTACAATCTGTGTTCGTAAAGTCATGAAAAAAGTTATTTAACTAAATTGAGAATAGTAGGCCTGTAAAAATTTTGGAAAAAAATATTCAAATTTTTGGAAAGGTCATGGATATCTACAAATATTTGTTTTCGTTTATGGACTGAGAAAAGCTGTTTTGGATAAAAAAATATATATATTGTTTGGGCAAATCCATAACGTAGGGTAATATTCCGATTGGAGGGCTGTTACTGTAAATTCACACAGTAGGAGAAACATGCTGATTTAATGCTGTCTGTCTTCATTCAGACAAATATAAGGCATAGACACAAAGGTCAAAACATGCAAAATATGCAGAAATGTGTGATATTTCTACTCTAATTTATTATTAGCTTGCTAAACTATTCGCTTGCCGTGGGAACTCTTAACTCATCCCCGGTATTTTGGTGTACAGCGCAGTGCCTCCTGCCCCCTGTCGTGTGTCCTCTCCCCACCATAAGACTAAAGACCTTGACCTTTTCTCAATCTGCTTTCTTGTCTTCTTTTTGTTTGTGCCACGAAAGCATGTAATCAGATTTTGATGAGATTTGGAGATTTGAAGTTAAATAAAAAAAAATATATATATATTTTTTCTTGTCCAGGTGACCTCTTTGACCCGGAGAGTGGCAGAACTAGAGGGACTTTTGGACCGAGGAGAGAGAGAGAAGAATTCTCTTAACACTCAGCTGGAGGAGGCCTTTAAGAAGCTCACCTCACAGGAGAGCGACAGCAGCAAGGTACAGCACATCACACTGACCGCTATACAGAGATTAATAATGTTTTAATCTGAACTTCACTGTAGACAGAGCAAGAAATTCATTTATACAACAGGGACGAAACAATAATCTACATTATTATTTCACAATTATTATTATTATTATTATTATTTGCTTGATGGTTATATAAAGCTAACAATTCTTTCTGCTTGGACAAAAAAAATCACACAAATACATTTATTTTAAACAACAAGATCTATAAAAGAAAAAAAAAAGAATAATAAAAACAAATAATAAAAAAATCATATTTTTTTAAATATAGCATCCTAATATGCTCTGCATTAAAGCTTTAACGTTTTGAAACAAATAAGTGTCATATTTTTATATTTTAATAAAGTGTTTAGAGTGGACTTTAAACAAGAATGTTCAGTGCAGTGTGAAGAGCCACTTTTGCTGCTATCATACAGTACCAGTCAAAAGTATGGAGACACCTTCTCATTCAATGGGTTTTCTTTCTTTTACATTGTGAATCTAACACAAAAGACATTAAAGCTATACAGGAATACATGTAATTATTTAGTAAACCATTTAAACATTTAATAAAAATCTTAAACAAACCAGAATATGTTTTATATTTTAGATTCTACCTCATTCAGCTTTTAGGACAGATCTGCACACTCTTGGTATTTTGATCTCAGTGTCTTCATGAGGGAGAGTCACCTGGAATAGTTTTCTCAGCGTCTTAAAGGAGTTTGTGGAGGTGCTGAACAATAGCTGCTGCTTTTCCTTCACACCCACCTCAGTTGGGTTTAGGGCAGGGGATTGTTTACGGGCAACATTGTTCCCAAATTTTAAATAACAATATTGTAATTTAGAGCATTGAAGAATGGCTGAAATAACAAAAAAGATGCAGAGCTTTCAGA
This sequence comes from Astyanax mexicanus, assembly GCF_023375975.1. Classification (NCBI taxonomy): domain Eukaryota; kingdom Metazoa; phylum Chordata; class Actinopteri; order Characiformes; family Acestrorhamphidae; genus Astyanax; species Astyanax mexicanus. The sequence continues at coordinate 22,598,876 of NC_064414.1, forward strand.
CCTTAAATAATACAAAGAAAACAAGTTCAAATTCATAAAGTTTTAAGAGTTCAGAAATCAATATTGGGTGGAATAACCCTGATTTTTATTCACAGTTTTCATGCATCGTTGCATGTTCTCCTCCACCAGTTTTACACACTGCTTTTGGATAGCTTTTTGCCACTCCTGGTGCAAGCAGATAAGCTTGGTTTTATGGCTTGTCTTCCTTTTGATTATATTTCAGAGGTTTTCAGTTTGGTAAAATCAAAGAAACTCATCATTATTAAGTGATCACTTATTTTTATATATATATATTGAAGAATGTATCTTTAGTAACTGTAATTCTCTTTCTACCACATATTTAATATTGTTTTGCTTTTATATCTAGTGAATTTGTAATGGAAATAAATGAGCACTAGATGGCAGTAGAGCTGTACAGATAGTAGGGTTTAGTTACTGGACTTATCCAGCAGGATTCTATGGAGTGGATGAAACGATAAGCTTACTCATTTGATACTTCAGCTTGTAGAGGTTTAGACTTGTGTTTTGCAAAACTGACAAGTTTGATGTAAAGTGACAGTGACTGTGACAGTGATGGTGACAGTGACAGCGCATGCCAGTGTGTTAACTGAAGTCTGTAGCTCTGTGTGTTCTAGGCGTGTGGAGAGCTGCGCTACCAGCTGAGCCAGGCCAATCTTAAGAGAGAAGAGGCCGAGAGGGAGCTGAGAGACACCAGCTCCAAACTGAGCCGTCAGCTCGAGCTGGCTGAACAGGTGAGAGAGGCTGGAGGGGTCAGTATGACTGTATGATTATTTAATGGGAATGGTGCAGTGGATTCTGAAGAATGCGCTGTGCTAAAATACCAAACATTTCATTAGGGGTGGGAAGTATGTCCCAAAATGATATCACGATATTTCAGGTATTGTTTCGTATAAAGATATTATTGGCAATATGACAAAACTGACAAATGTTTTATTAATGTGTTATGAATATGCTAATGCAGCAAAATGCATATTTTGCAGAATTATGTAACAGAACGCTAAAGTACAGACTTTTTAGTGCATGCATATGATATTAATATTAAAATACCATTAAAGCTTTCAAGCCACAATACTGCTCTCTTCACAATATGTTTTTTCTTTTTAGTTGTTTTAGTTGTTTTTCATTTTAAAAGTTATAACGTTGCTATTCGTACATGTATAACTCAGAATGGCCACTGCTCAAGCACCACTGGAACTGGAAGAGTTTATTACAGTAACTTCTGTGAGTTTGTAAGTTTGTAAGGGGTTCTACTGGCTCATGTGAAATGAATGAAATATCAGCGTAATCTATGTTTTAAATATAAAGCTCTGGGAAAAATTAAGAGATCACTTCAGTTTCTGAATCAGTTTTTCAGATTTTGCTATTTATAGATAAATGTTTGAATAAAATAACAATTGTTGTTTTATTATTTAAAATACAGACAACATTTCTCCTAAATTCCAAATTAAAATATTGTCATTTAGAACATTTATTTTCAGAACATGAGAAATGGCTGAAATAAGAAAAAAGATGCAGAACTTTCACACCTCAAATAATGCAAAAATAAATGAGTTTATATTTATAAAGTTTTAAGAGTTCAGAAAACAACATTTGGTGGAAGAACCCTAATTTTTATTTACAGTTGTCCTGCATCTTGGCATGTTCTTCTCCACCAGTTTTACACACTGCTTTTGGGTAACTTTATGCCACTCCTGGTGCAACTATTCAAGCAGTTCAGCTTAGTTTAATGGTTTGTGATCATCCATTTTTCTCTTGATTATATTCCAGAGGTTTTCAATTTGTTAAAATCAAAGAAACTCTTCATTTATAAGTTTTATTTTTTTCCAGAGCTGTATATTTTAAGTACCATAACCTTTAAAATAAATAACCTTGATGTACAGACATGTTTAGATAGCATTATCTGTTTATTATGTAACAGCATTATGCTGATTATTATGTTTATATAATCATTATATTAATTCTAAAATATATAGCTGCTACAAAAGTTTATTTAAGCAAAGCCGTAGAAGAACCTTTAAAAACATAGGATTTGAAGTTTTTAAAGTGCTGTATGCTTAAAGAACAGGTGGTTATAAATATTATTTACCAGTATAAAGGTTCTTCAATCTTAAAAAAAGTTTTAGGAATAGATAAATAGCACAGAAGATGCTTAGTAATAATATCAACATATCAACAGAGTCTAATACTAGATTTAGTTATGGCTTTGCTATAATGTCAGTTTGAACAGAACTGATTTTACAGAATTCAGGAAGCACTCAGCTGTATTCTTTATGGGTGAAAGCACTATTATGCATTAGGTAGTACGGAAAGCACTCCTCTCTATTCTGTAATACGGAACGCACATGATATTTTTTACTTATCAGACATAGAACTACAGGATTCAAAGAGTGGGTGAAGGAAGGATATGTTTAGGAAAAATAACAACTATAAAAAAATTAAGATATATACTGGATAGAATTTAAGGCTCTTATTATAGTCTGTACTATAATATAAACCTATCCACCTCAAATTATCTTTATAATGATGGTGCCACACAAAAACTTGGTGTCTTATTTATTTTGTTCATGTCTCATATTTTGATTATAGGACCATCTAATCATAGGACCAGTAAAACTGCCACAGAAAGATGTATAATATGTATATGTATAAATAAAACAGTAAAAAAACATAGAATGTAAAAATGATTGGTATGTGTAGAATAAATATCAACTGTAAATATCAAATATTTGTACTGATTGAATTTACGGCTTCTTACTAGGTAAAGATAATCTACCTCAATTCCAGCTTTATAAAAATAGCTTTTTCACAAAACTTTGTTTTATTTATTTTGTTCATGTCTCGCTTTTTGACATCATGGAAATCTTGTTAAACTTTACGTCTGTGTAAAAAAAATCATGATTACATGATCAATAAGAATGCCCCAAAATGATATTTAACATTAACTTTCACAACATGTAAAAAAAAAAAAAAATCTTACTAATTTGCCACACACAAACCTTTGTCTCCTTGCCACACACAAACCTGTGTCTCCTTTTTTGTCCATTTGTTACTTTTAGACGTAATGTAAAAATCTATTAGTTGTCCATTACATTGTGTTTTTATGCTTCAGTTGGAGATTAAGTTGTTGTTTTTTTTGTCTAGGTGAAGTAGAGATATGTGTAGGATAAATAACCTATAAAAATCTTGATTACAGGACCAATAAAAATGCCCCGAAAGTACATTTTACATTGACTTTCATTACAAGTTAAGAAGTTTTTTTCTTGCAATTATTAGATTACTAATTTGCTGCACACCAAGCTTGTCTCCTTTTTGTCCATTTGTCACTTTTAGGCATAAAGTAATGTATCTGTCAGTTGTTCTTTACATTCTTTTTTACATTGACTTACGTTAAAAATTAAGACATTTTTTTCTAATGTAACTTTGCTTTTTTTGTAGAAGCAAAGTTTTTGTCGAACAGCAGAAAATAGTGAACTAAAGTTAAAGTTAGGACAAATAACAACAGTTGACCAACGCAGCAGACCCTGCTTGCTATCAGCCCTTGGATCTCTCTCTCTCTCTCTCCGGGTTCAGGAAGTGCAGAAGCTGGGTGTGGAGTTGAGCGGCAGCCGGCAGCGTTTGGAGGAGGCCCAGAGGGCGGAGGGCCGAGCACGGGCGGAGGCAGCCGGCCTGGCCGAGGGGCTGAGCCGCGCCCAGCGCCAACTGCACCTCACCAGGTAACCCCCTTAATCCTATTACATGCCACAACACTGCGCCCGTCCGCTGGCCCCTGTGCACTGCCAGCAGCCTGGCGGGAAGGCCCATGCGCTTTATTAAAACGCCGCCAGCCACCGGCTGCCGCCGCCACAGTCCACCGTGCACCAGGGGAACAGGGCTGGAGCAAAGGGACGGACACACGCACAAGCACGCACACACACACACACATACACACACGCACACTGTCGCCCTCTATAACGTCACTAACCCGAGCACACTGCAGTTCCCGAGGTCAGCGCCCGGATTGTAGTGTTTTAAAGCAGTTTTATGTCTCTGTGATGCTGATTGTTTAACGTGAAGGAAATGTTTTGTGTGGCTTTTCTGAATCAGCCTCAGATTTGACAAAATCCTCACAGTTCTGCAAGGAGTTTGGGGGATTTGCTGAAAGTGTGCTAGAGAATAATCGTGTTTGGAAGAGCATTGTTTATTAGAAGGTTACTGTCTGTGACTCAGTAAAGAACACTTGCACAGAATATTTAATCAGTTAGTCTAAACTCTTCTGACAAGGGTCCTGTTTTAACCCTTTATTGTTGAGCTCAAATGTTTGGTAGAGCAGATTTGAGACACTAAATCATATTAAAGAAGGCTTTAAATCTAACCTAGAGTTTAGATTCTCTGCTTGAACCCACAACTTTTCCACAGAAATCCCTCAACTTTTATCCAGTTGGGTTTAAGAAAATAGTCTGCGACATAGGCGTCTGTTTTTTTATGTTATTTTTTTATTTTATATACAGCTATGGCGTGATAATCACAGTATAGCAAAGTACCAAATCAAACAGTGTTTTTAAAAAATTTATATAAATTCAGCGTTGAAAATTGGTTTGTTTAAAAATGATTTTCTATTCTGAAACCATGTTAAATTATATTAAATCAGAGGACTCAAAATGACAGTGTATGGGGAGGGTCCGATCTAAGCTCTAACCTAACCTAACCTGATTGTGCCACCTCTATCAGTCAGCTAGTATTATACTAGGCTGAAACTTCAACTGGAAGTCACTCTGTCTTTCAGAAGTATGTAAAGCTTCTCATTTCATAAATCACTCCACACATGAGGATTGTTTTAGTGGAATTTTCAAAGAAGCATGTTGTTTTCAGCATATTATAGTTTAAGAGGTTTCGATAAACAGAATTTATGAATAAATGTATGCAACATATAGTACCACTCAAAAGACGGACACACCTATTCTCATTAATATGAGAATTTTTTATGACTTGTAACATCGTAAATTTAATATTAAAGACATTAAAGCTGTACAGGAACACATGCAGAATTTTTTTGTAAACAAAGAGTGCTAAACAAACCAGAATATGTTTTATATTTTAGCCACATTCAGTTTTAAGGACAGATATGCACACTCTTGGTATTTTAATCTTAGTGTCTTCATGAGGGAGAGTCACCTGGAATAGTTTTCTAGGAGTTTCTGGAGGTGCTGAACAAAAGCTGCTGCTTTTCCTTCACACTGTGAAGCTCCAGCTCATCCCAAATCACCTTAAATCACCATCTCAACTGGGTTTCTGTCAGGGAATTATGAAAGCCACATTTTTTTTTGGTTTACCACATAATTCCATACGTATACATTTTACGCATCATGTCTCTAATATTAATCTACATTGTAGAAAGTAAATTAAATACATTAAAATGTTTTAAAAAAACATTGAATAAAAAGAATAAAAAGTGTCCTTTTGACTGTACTATGTACAGTACTTTTATATAATCTTTATATGCTTGTGGTTGTGTTATAATTTAGCCGTAAAACGTCATCCCAAACATTTAAAAGAACTGTATGATAAAAAAAAAGAACTGGGATCTTCAAGAAGTAAAAATACAATTGTTCCAAAAACACAAAAAGACAAATATATTTCATTGCTTTTGTTTTGGTAAAGACAATAAAGGGTTAAAGAGAAGGTCTCCAATTTTGCCTTAGTTTGTTCACACATTAACACAACCACAAACTCATTTAACCCTTTCAGGCACATGCAGATAATTTCTTACAAAATGTCAAATTTACTGATCTAGACAAATTAAAAAACGTTAAATTAAACCCAAGTGATTTGTGTTTTTAATTTTTTAGGTACAGGGCCAAGGTTGTTGACTATATGACTAAATGTTTTTTATTTAATTAATACATGTTTTAATAGCAGGAGTCTAATTTTTGCTGTACAAGTTGGTTTATGTGCTCCAAAATATCCTTATCAAATAAGCACCTTAACTGTCCACCGGGCTGCTAAAACCATTAGTTTTAGCAGGGCCAGGCCTAGCTTTGCATAAAAACTACAGTTCTTATATCACTTCCTCTGTTCTACTAAGAATTACCTACAGAAATCATTCAAAAAGTTTTCTTAAAGTGATCACCATACACATTAACACTTTAACAAAACCACAGTTTACTCACAACTCGTTGAACTCATTTAAGCTCCACAAAGTTTCGAGTCTGCATAGCTCAAGGCAGTGTGTTCTATCTTTGTGTTTCACTGACGAGCAGCTTTCTAAGAGATTTTTTTTGGTAAGTGGAACATATTGTAGGGCTGTACGTGTTTCTGACATCTTGCCAGCTCTGTTTTGAGCTTCTTCCTGACGATCTGAAACCTGTGACTTCTTTTGGAAATGCTGCTGGAATGCTTCTCTAAAAACTGAGCTGATAGAGAGTTGGTAGATTTTTATTTGCGTGTTTGGGTGTGTGTGGTTTTGTAGTTTTGTTGAGGATTATGTAAAGCATAAAGTCAAGTACAGGATGGTGCAAAAGTTTTAACACCCTTAGCCACATGATATGTATTAATTTAGAAGTAGTAAACACAGTCACTGTCGATCTGTTGATCAAATGTAAAACAACACAGTTACACTTCCAGGACTAGCTTGCAAACACTTTTTAGAAATAAATGTTTTGATGTTGTAGTTGGAATTTGTTTGTCTCTCTTGTTTGCAGAAGTTCTATAAATATATTTTTGGGTCATTGGGCTGTACAGATATTTACAAATTTCATGATGATTAGATCGAAGGAAGGTGAGGGCAATTGTAAAAGCTTATCGTTAGTTTGTACATCTTCAGGTAGTCTATGGTGGACTGTAACATATACCTTTTGGTCATTATTCTGTTTGTAGAAGCTGTCCAGCTTAAGCCTTTTTACAGGTAGGTTGATGTTTATATATGGGATTCAGGAATCAATTTTGAATATGTGACTGCATTTACACAACATCATAACATCAAAACACTTGATGCTTAATAAACCTGAATAAAATGTTCTTTTCTGGACTATAAGTGTTTAACCTCCTAAGATCTGAACTCTTGCATGGCATGCATTTTTATTTATCTTTGCTATTTTGTGCTAATTTGTTATTTGGGCTAATTGGTACCTGATTAGTGTAAACACAAAGAATGATCTTTTTACATGATGTCGTTTCTGAGAAACATGGTGTCCACATATGAGGACTTTAGTTTTGTATTTTGATAGAACACAATCAAGTCACAGTTAGTAATGTGCACAACATTTGTGCCTGAATACAGCAGCATTTTTTGCCCGAGTGCAAAACAAAAGTAGAAACAACAATTGTGCTCCTTTAAGCAGTACGGCATATTTAAAGTGCTGATTCAGCATGAAAATGTAACAAAGTTAAAAACAAACATTTACTGTATTTACTGTTCATTTATATTTCTGAACAAAATATAAACTGTAACGTGTTAAACTCTTCTGCCTTCACTAGGTGACAGAAAAAGGCCCTTGTAGAGCAAAATTTAGTGTTGTGGTTTAGGCAACCCAAAATGTGATGTCCACACGTGGACGCCAGGTTCGAGGAGGTTAATGTGGAAAAGATTTTGCATGATTGAGATTTTTGCCACTTGTCTGTTTGCATGGACAGCTTTAGCCAGACACCGTTGGTCACAGTCATTGCCACCCAATGTCCGCTATACCAGTATTACATCATAGAAGGCATTACCACTCACAGTGGACAGCACAGTGGGTGGTAATGCTTTCTGTGATGTATTCCCATTACACATGTTAAAATTAGTAATAGGTTGATGCACTTTTTTCAGCTCCGATCCGATGCCGATATAAAATTGAGATAAAATTGCAGATACCGATACAAATACTTTTGTACAAATAATTTAAGTTTATTCATATTACTATGTTTAAGGTTACATAATGAGGCTAAAACAGACCACACAGGCCTTTGAAGAGTATACACAAGTGCATTTATTGCAAATGCATTCAAAAGTAATTTATTTGACATAGTTTATATGCAAATACACAATAGTTTACTTTCAAATGAAATGTCTTAATTTTTATTATTTTATTTTATTTATTTTTAAGTTAAATATTAAATACTTTAAAAATAAAATTAGGGGCATTTTTGCAACGGTTGCGCAGGAGACTTTTATTTTGACAGGTAGCGTAGAGGATTAACTGCAATAGCTAACGGCTTTACCGTTGCTGCTAACTGTATTTCTGAGCTGAATTAATCAGTTTTTAATAACAGATTGATTTCTTAGTGCTGGTTAGGGTTGGTAGGATATGTGGTTTGATATTAGACGTGGATTATGGCTGTAGTTCACTCAAAATAGTTATGTATTACATTCACAATGCCGGAATGCATTTGCTAGCTAGGCTAACAGACCGCAGATCTTAATAGAGATGGTTAACGGCTAACTGGCGATGCTAACTGTATTTCCGAACTAAATAAATGACTGTTTTTTTTTTTTAACAGATGGGTCTGTTTGTACTGGTTAGTGTTTGTAGATCCTGTGGTTTTATAGGATATGTGAATTATGACTATAGTTTACTCCAGTCTGTAGTTTATACCTTTACAACACCGGAATGCAGCTGCTGTCAGTTCAGTGCTAGCTAGGCTAACAGACTGCTGGTGTTAATCTTTTTACCTCTCGGACGCTGACTTTACGTGTACGGTTCTGCTGTACAGCGTTTGCAAAGTTAAAACTCTCCAGATAATTTTTTTTTTTTTTGTAGACAAACAGCTAAAGTTTACTCAGTCAGCTGCAGACTGAAGCTGCTGGAGGTTCAGGGTAAACTGTTAAACTGGAATCCGGATCAGTGATGAGTTTCTTGTCAACGTTTTGGCGGGTTTATTGTCCAGCTCAAACTGTGGACTTGAATATGGATCGGTAACGTTAAGTGGATCGGCCATGCTCGCCCGATATCCGATTCGCCGAATTACGACGATATCGGCCCGATACCGATATTGTATCGGATCGGTCCCATCTCTAGTTAAAATGTGGCTCAAGGAATATAAAATGTCCCCACAATTTAGGAAAAGGAATACATTTGATTTTGATAAATCACATTGCCTTGCCATGAACAAACTTGTACAGATGTGGGAGATAACACCTTGCTATCAATTTGCTTATTTGCACTGTGGTGTTATTGAGCATCCATAGCCACTTTCATGTCACGATGGGTCATTTTTACAAAATAACCTCTGATAGCACTGATATCTTTGGCTCATCAGAAAGCTGCAGCAGTCTGCTGTTAGTCATGCTGAAGTCATAATGTGGGCAGATGAGTGTGTCTCTGCTCTGTTCTGTGGACAGGCTGTGTGAGCATCTGCCTGGCAGGAATCCCCTCACTACTCTTCCGGTTTTGGGCAGAGGCAGCAGAGCTGTATCTGACACCTCCATTTGTGCTGGCACAGATGTGGCACTTTGGCCTGCGGAGGAGAGGAAGGTCATGGGGTTGTAGCAGCTAATGGTGCACTGTCACCTGTTAGCTTTCTCTGACACTCTGTTTCTGTTGAAAAAGGGAAGACTTTTATAAAGGTTGTTTTGGATGCCAAAGAAAAATCACTTTCAGTGAATTTTTAAAGGAATGTTTTTAACCAAAAATATGCTAGAATTTCAAAATTTTGTTCTGCATTTTTAGTGATCTGAACAGTTTACCAAACCACAGACTATAAGACATACATAAACTCCTTTAATTTTCTCAAAAATCGACAGTGCGCCTTAATATGTATGATTTCTACCAGTCAGGTTGGAAGAAAAAGTAAAGCCCAACCACTGAAGTACAGCGTTATAAGGGTGAGAGTTCAGTGAAGTTTCTCTAGCACCAAGCAGCATTAGCATTAGCCGCTAACCGCAGCACTAGCTCTTTTGCTGTTCAGAGGTGAGTTTATCAGACTGTAGTCAGTGTGTTTGCCGTGTTAAAACAAGCTATGTGGGATGAATTGCTAGCTGATAGTGCCCTGGGTTACTGAAACATAACTGGTCCATTTAACGCTGCGGTTAGTGGCTAATGCTACTGCTTTTGCACATGTGTTTTTAGTGGAAAAAGCGGATTCTAAAGTGGATTTTAGCGGAAGGACACCTTCAAGTGAAAGTTTAAATACAGACATATGTAAAAGGTTAAGTTTGAGCAAGTCAGTGTCATTATTAAGGAATATTTAATATTTTAAATTAACAGTTGTTTTAATGAATGACAGAAGCAGTGTTACATTGTTTTTTTTTTGTACAAGCTTCTTTAGGTACTTTGTGTTGGCTTGGTGTTTTGAGATTTCGTAATGTTGCTTTCAATTCACAGACTGGTCGGAACAGGGTCACAGGACTACACATGCGGTAGTAGTAGTTTTTAAAGGGACAGTACATAAACACACAGTCTCGTTCTCATGTCTTGGTGCCAGACATGACAGAATACCTTCAGAAGTCTTGTAAATGTAATGTGTTATTGCCTCAACAGATTAGAGCTGTTTTGGTGGCGCAAGTGTTTTGGTGTACAGTAATCAGCAGTTGGTTTAATGTTTACTGGTGTATAAAAATGTTGCTGACTTGTTGTTTGGGCACAGGGGTTACAGGTTACTGAGGTGTTCTGGTCTGGGCTTTAGGTCAGCACAGTTTGTAGGCATAAGGATTGTGTAACAGCAGTAAAATCACATAACTGAGCTGGACACTGACCCTCCAGGAACACATTTGGATGAAAAAATTTGCCATTGTGTGTTTGATCCTCAGCTCTCCTTGACCTGCTACATTTCCACACCCAGCACCTGTCCTGTAGTGCCTCACAGCGAGCCGTTCTCCTCCCCCATCTCTCTGTGAGCGTTCCATTCTGCAGCAGTAAAGCGAGGCGATGTGGCAGCCTCAGTGGGTTTGGATGGCACGCTGGGTCCCGTCCCTGTGGAGGTAACATGCTTCTTGCAGCATCTGAGACAGAGCTGCACAGCTGCAGAGGAGGGACAGCATCTGTTCAGCAGAGAGAGGAGGCCGAGTATTACAGCGCAGTCATATATTGTTTATGAGGCATTATGAAGGACCATGCTGTTCAGGAAACATTAGTGAATAATTTGGGCCATTTGTTTACATTTGCTAAAGTCAGTTTGTACTTGAAGATCACATGTTTCATCTAGACTCAGCATACATTATTTGTATCTGTTAAAAGCCACATATGTTTTATTATAAGTGTGATGTCAGTCATCAGGACTGCTTTTTGAGTGTTGTAGTCTTTATATATGGTAATGCAGTTATGTTGAATGGTGTATGTTTAGTATTTAAAAGTGTAAAAACAGAACATTTGATCACCCCTATTTAAAATGACTTACTATGATATCAGACAGTATCAGACAACTTAGTGCAGCTGCTGTTGACTAATTTACACAAGTGTTGATTATAAATATACGTGTGCAAAGTCAAGCAACTGGTGTTGGAGTAACAGAAAGGCTAACGTACACGTTTTCACATCTTTTCACACCTTTTTACACATTTTCATCTCGTTCATCCAGGTTTGCTTGCTTTTTCTTTTATTAAAGCTCAGCCCACATCATGCTTAACTGCAGCTACTGTGGGCCTGGTTGTTTCCTACCAATTTCCTACCAACATAGCATGACATCACAGGCACAGAGCAAAAATTTGATTTGAAGTAACAAAAATCATAAATGCTAAATTGTTTGTTATGCGGTATCACTGTTGTTGCCAAAATTATGACTTTCAATGCAATATCTACATAAATGTCATATTTGAGCAGGTCACGTGCAGATGCAAATCAAAGAATACTTTATTAAAGTATAAAGTAAAAGACAAAGGGGTGGTCAGACAAAGCAAGGTCAATACTGGTTAATACAAATGCAAGGTCAAAACAAGAGAGCAACAAAGTCAATTGGCAAATTCAACAAAACATAAAAATAAAGAAAATACTTGATGTCCATTGTAATGAACACAGGGTCTGAAAGGGTTAACTGTTATACTGCCCAAATCTAATTGGGCAACTTCCAGGGATCCATAAATTGCACACCTAGAATAAAGTGACAGTGGTGTTTTGTTGTGATATGCATACTTATTGGACTTTACACACACTTCCCACCTACTGGTCAGTGTGATATTTTTTTTCTGGTATTTATGGTAGATCACTATCAAAGTTCCAATCTGTATAAATGACGCAAACAAAAAATCTGAACAAAAAATCAGTAAATGTCAGATAACTCAATTTAACATTGGCTAGGACCACAGTCAGGGTTAGGTTTATGTTTTAGGTTTAAGTTAAGATTAAAGTAGAGCATGTTTCATTACAAAGAGCATGATTAGTTAGTCCTGGTCAACTGGATTTGGAGTTATCATCAGACAGGTCTCCATGATAAATATAACATATTATTTTAACTGCTGTCATAGATGATTGTTCATCATAGATGAATAATTAATGAGAGCTGAATTGAGGTTTGTTTGAGCAGCAGGTAGCTCGTGCAGGAGCAGTGTTGTTTACTCACTTTTGCTCAGGCGACAAAATGGCCTGCTGAAGATCACAGAGGTTAAGCCGCTGACCGGCCTGGCCGTTGGCAGTGGCAAGCTTTTTAGCTGCACTGTGCACATGTGTGTGTGTTAGTGAGTGTGTGTGTGTGTGTGTGTGTGTGCTGTGTGGTGTAGTGTGGATAGGAAGCGGCGTGGCAGGTTCTCTGAGCCAGCCACAGCGCACAGATGCAGTAGACATCTGTCCATTCTCTCTCTTCCTTGGGGCTAAACTGTGTCTTTCCCAGCTTTTGCTTGCCTTATACCAACTCCACACATGTGCATGCTCACACACACACACACACTCACACAAAACTGCACACACACACAGAGTTGCACACAACTACACAGATCAGCTGTAGCTCACGTCGGACACCCTGCTGGTAGCCCGGGGAGCAGCAGTGGCTTTGTGACAGGGATGGGCTCTCTGTGTGTCGTCCAGAGGAAGTGGCCGGTGGGCGGGCGTGCGAGCCGGGCCTGTGAAGCCGCCCTTTGATTCTGCTCTCTCTCCATTCTCATCTCACAGCCTGAATGATCACAGCTCCCTCAAACGGGCGCTCATGAAGCAGTTGCCTTTTGTTGGCTTTTTTCTCTCTCTTTCTCACTCTCTTAATCTCTCCCTCTCTCTTTTGCTCTGTCTTTTTTTGGGCCCTTTCCCCCTGCCTGCCCCCCCCCAGCGCATGTTTGGGGAGACAGGCAGGGCCGGCGGCTCCAGCATCGGATCATCAGCCAGCTGTGCGGTGGGCAGCCCAGGATCCGTCCTAATCCTCCCGCTCTGTTCTCCGCCTTCTGACGGCTTTCAGCCCAGACTTTATTCCATTTGTTTGTTTGTTTTTTGTTTGCTCGTGCCTTTTTGTCCCCCCCCTCCACCCCCTTATTACTTACACACCCTCCCCCACCCCCCGCTCTCCCAACATTTGGCGCACCCCATAGGGCATCAAGTGAAAAAATGGAAATATAAAAAAAAAAAAAAAACACACAGAACAGAACAGTGCGAGGAATACAGAGAGCTGTGTACTTTTGCTGTGGCTCCAGCCATCTGATTCCCCACCTCGACAAATTCCCCGCACTGCTGCCGCCACGCTATGTTTGCTGGAGTTGGCCGAGGTTTGGACAGGGACAGAGGCCTCGCCTCAAACACCTCCCTCCCACACACCCGCACCGTCCACACGAACCAAAAGCATCCATTTTAATGACCAAACGCACAAGAAAACCAAAACCTGGCGGTCAGGGCCAGAGTTCTGATCCAATGGCCGCAGCGTCACGGTCTGAAAAGGAGAACCTTCAGGCGTAAACATGCGTATCGAACCTGGAAATATTAATGACCATTCTCTGAACTAGAGCAAGTCAGCAAAGCAGCACACTGGATGCAGAATGCTGGCTGTTTAGAGCGGCGTATGCCTGGCCCACAATACAGGATTTAAAAAGTCTTAACTGATGTAGAAAATGTAAAAGATCTCTTCACCAATTCACCCAAAATATAGGATCTGACCAGAATGAAGCATATTACACTTTAAGATTATACATGCCCAGCTGCCAGCGCAGTTGACAGCAAAACCATTGCAATGCAAATTTGTGTTAAGTACACACATACAGGGGTTGGACAGTGAAACTGAAACACCTGGTTTTAGACCACAATAATTTATTGTCTCGACGGATAGTTCTGGTGGAAACAGGAGAGTTGAGGTGCACATTGAATTCTGCCGTGATTTGGGCAGCTGTGGTTTTAGTTTTTTTTTATGGATACATCCCTTTCAGACAGCTTCCTCTTGCATCCACAGTTAATCCTGTTGGATGTGGTTCGTCCTTCTTGGTGGTATGCTGACATTAACCTGGATACCGTGGCTCTTGATACATCAAAAAGACTTGCTGTCTTGGTCAAAGATGCACCAGCAAGACGTGCACCAAAAATTTGTCCTCTTTTGAACTCTGGTATGTCACCCATAATGTTGTGTGCATTGCAATATTTTGAGCAAAACTGTGCTCTTACCCTGCTAATTGAAACTTATCACCTTCATGCTCTTACTGGTGCAATGTGCAGTTAATGAAGATTAAACACTTTTTTCACATAGGGCCAGACTGGTTTAGATAGTTATTTTTCCTTGAATGAAATCATCATGTAAAAAGTCATTTTTATATTTACTCAGGTACTATTTGTCTGATATTAAAGTTTGTTAGATAATCTGAAAAATGTAAGTAGGACACAAATTAAAATAAAAAGAAATCTGTAAGTGGGCACATACATTTTCACACCACTGTACATCATGTGTCAAAATCTCGTTTCCCACCAAATAATTTAAGATTGAAGGACTAAAAGTTAAATTATATACACCACACACTTCAGAATAATGTGTGACCATTATAATTTACGATCACCTTGAAGTTAAGAGACTTTGTGCCATCGTCGGGAAGAGCAAATCACCCTCAAAATCACCCATATTATACTGTAGTGTGGACCAGGCATAAGCCACCCATCAAGCCCTGCTTTCAGGAAAATGAAATTACAGGAGTTAAAAGCCTGTTATACATGGATAAAAATACCTGGCTGACCTGAGGCCTGGCTGCTTTTATATGAAAAAGGCATTACTAAAGAAAGAGCAGTGAAATGAGCATGTCACAAAGCTGAGATTTTGAACCATGTTACTGACTGGCATGTGCATGGCCTGGTTCAGTCCAACCTCTTCCCTGAAGCACGAGAGTTCAGTGTGAACCCGAACAGACTAGATGAAGAGTGCATCCTCCTACACTAGTGCTTTTTGTCAGCGCGAGGCTCCAGTTGTAGAAAGCCATGCATTTTGTTCATAAAGCTGCATACAGCTGAATGCAATTGCTGTTCGTCCTATGTTTGAAAAATAATTTAGATTGATGGGTGGATATGAATATGGTGGTCAGATAAGTGAGATCTTGAAATTCGTTTTTGTCCCCTGCGGTGGCCATAGGTCTTGGACCTTTAAGTCAAGCACAATTTATGCAGTCTGTGTGAATCTACTGTATTGGACATCCTGGGCTGAAGCCTTAGTTGTGGGAGTCTGCACAACAGAGCACAAGGACTGTGTTTTCAATTTGGTGGTCATTGCAATTTTCACGTTATCACAAATGATATATATAAATATATATATTTTTTTCAGATATTTGGTTACAGAGATTCTTAAAGGACCATCAATGATTATATTTTCTGTAGTAACTCATAACACGATCAGGATGTATCATCAGATATAAAGGAAACATGCTAAGTTTAAGCACAGACAGCTCTTGACAGCAGATACTCAGCCAGTATTTTATTTATTTTTTTAACTGTGCAGTACGTCACGAAAATCAGGATATAGGATGTAGCCTCTGAATCTGCATACCTCCAATCCCCCAGGCCCATCTCCACACTCAAGGATGCCATCATGCAAACTGTGTATTGCAGTCATGGAAAAGGTTGAGCTGGCTATTTTTACGCTGAACAAGTAATCACTGTACTTCGGTAAGGTTGCTAACCATAGTTGGTTAACTTATTACCACCAATAGTTTAGTAGAGACAGGCATTTTGAACATTTAATCCTATATATTCACAGATCAGCTACAGAGTGTCAGTGTCAATCATTCAATCCACGTGAGTTTTGCGCCTGGGAAGCAGCAGATGGGGCAAAAAACTTTCTCCAGTGTTTGGAAATCAGACTGTTGTAGCTATTTCACACATTCACTTGCGTTTATTACTGATTGTTAGTTAAATTCAAATTAGAAAGATTTTAGAAAGAAACAACATTTTACTCCTTTTGTGTTCCAAAGTACAATTTGAAAGGAATATGGTCTTGTCCTCTTTTTGTCGAAAATCAAAGCAGAACTTTTCAGAACTGACCATTGTTTGACCTCTTTGAATGTGTTGTGGTGTCTGAAATCTCAGTGCATAACTACTAATAATGCCCTTTAGTGTGTTTTTATTGTTTTATTCTGTATTAAGTTCTGTCTGTATTGCTGTCGTAGAATGACTCCAGTTTTATTCCTGCATACTAACTTGCAAAACATATCATACTAACTAAATGCAAGTTGGCCTCATCCAACATTGCTACTAGTAGCATAGCATTAGCACACCAACTGCAGACTTTGACCAGCAGTACTAGGATCCTTGTCCCGTATTGCTAGGACAACATTAGCACGGCCTGGCTAGCCTATAGGCAGATCTTTCTGTCTTTATACCCTCCTACTGAACTTTCTAGTTTGTGATCCATATTAGACTTAAACTATGGTTCTCGGCTTTTCAGGTGTGCAAATGCCCTTTATTGGTTTCCCCAGTGATACAAATGTCTAAGGTTGAGGTTTAATCTTGAAGTTGATACATTCTGAAAAGTCTGAATAAACACATCTGTGGTTTTGTTTCTGACTGTTTCTGATAGATAGGATCAAACAACTAATATATTGTGTATTGGTTGTGCCTACTGTACAGTATACATACTTAAAATAGGACAGTTCAAATTCTCCCACAGCATCCCAACTACATTTCAACATTTGAAACCTCAGTGATGTTGAGGTCTCCCATTCTTTACCTCTAATGTCATTGACTTGTCCTTCAACAAAGTTCTTGTTCCTAGAGGCCGTAAAGACCAACTGTGGTGATGGCGCTAAAGAGTGGCTCATCTCGCCCCAGAATTCCATTAAACTTTTGCATGCCTCTCTGCCTTTCCTCAGCCTGACACGAGCGCGGGAGGGAGGGAGGTGTGGACCACAATCCCCCGAAAGGGCGGGAAATGGAAAATGAATAAAAGAGTGAGCAGATGCAGCTCCACGCCAGAGGGAGGCTGCCGCCGTGCGCAAGGTCTGCTGCCGAGCGCAAGGTTCTGCCGAACCACCAAACTGCTGCGGACCAAGTCGACGGGAGGCACGTGTACCAATCCGGCAGCAAACAAAAGAGCGGAGCTCTGCGCCCCGCGGCAAAAGTAGTTGTAGTAGCCAGTGGAGAAAAGTAAATGGTGGGAGAGGGGCGGTGGGGTACGGAGGGACAAGGCAGGGGGGTGCAGGCAGCCGCGAGGAGCCGTGTTAGTGCTTTGGGGCGAGCGTGGGCGCGGGCACTGGCAGGTAGGAGGGCGGTTGCGCGCGGTTCTGGGAGGTAGCCATCTTGTTGGGGGAGCAGATGGCGGCGGGGCTGGGAGAGGAGGGGCTGCTTAGCAGAACTAATCAGACAGTAACGGATGGGGCAGCTGGGACCGCTGCCGGCCAGGCGGGAGAGCGCCGGCGAGCCGCCCACTGAGCGCCATGATGTTGACAGTGGTGTGCCCGTTGGCCTAGGATGAGACCTTGCCACGTCTTCACGCCTCGCTGTCAAAGCTGATGGACCCTAACTCCTCCTCCTCTTCCTCTTTTTTCCCTTTTCCCTTCTACATCAGTTTTGTCATCCTTCATTGTCAACCTTGTAGAACATGTTGGCGCTTAACCTTTCACTTGACTTAGGTTGACCCAGTGTTGTCTTTAGAGATGTCTGCAGAGTTGGAGCATCCTGTGGAACTTGTGAGGTTTTGGCCTTTAACTGGTTGTTGCACCTCAGTAGTTGGTCTAATGTGGTGGTTATCAAGCTATGGTACATGTATATAAAATCAATATATGTGTATAATGTGCAATTTTCATAACTTTAAAATTGTTGGCGCTCAGATAGACCATGTATGCAAGCCCACAGTTAAGTTCTTTAGTCTCTCAAGTACAGTACTTATTTATCAGCAGTTTCATAGGCCCTACAGTAGAACCCTGTGGATCTCCACAATTCACTGTTTATAGCTGAATAATTCATCTACCCTTTAAGTGGTTGCCATGTCCACACTAAACTTCACTACACTGACACTTCAATCATTTCCCCTGAAAAGATTTCTTAGTATGCCTGATGCATTAACCAGAAACAGTAAGAGATCAATAATTTGCTAAATGCAAAAGCAGCCAAGCTTGGAAGAGTTGGAGAACCACTGGTCAATCGAAATGTTTCTACTTTATTAATAAGCTGATCCTCTTATTTAGCTACACTCAATCGCCCAATCCAATTTAACTCACTACAAATGTAGGGGAAGTGTGTCCTGATTCATGTTGGGAAGAAAAGTGGGGTGAAGTGTTATGGCTAAATGAATGAGATTTTTCATAGTTTCACTTCAAACGGAGGGTTAGGAGAAATGACTATGAAGATGGCAGTACAACACTCAAAGAAAACTACAAATGTAATATTTTCTTTGTTAAAAAATTATGTTATGCATTACATTATCTTTTCGTCATGACGAGCATAAAAAATACTGGAAGTACATTTTGCTAGCTAGCTGAAATTCCTTTATTGCCCCACTGATCTCACATCAAACTGACAGGGTTACCTATAGAGCATTGCTGGTAACCTGTTAATGAAGCAGTTTCTTCTTAATTTTTTCTTAATTTTTTCGACGTATTGAGTTCTTGAAGCATTGTTCCATTTCTTAGAAGGATTTCAACCTCTTCCCCCTGGAACAGAGTTACAAAACAAGAGGTAGGGGAATTGGCCCTTATAAAGCTTTCATGGTTGGGATTGGTGCTGATCTGTTATATCACTCCTTTGCATGGACAGATCTACATACATAATATTGGTTGGGTCCTTTAGTAAATTCAACAACACGTGACTGTAGACTGACACCAGCTTATATCAGCTACACCAAGAAAAGAAACCATATTCTGAAGTGCATGAAATTCTAACATTTAATAGAAATATATATATATTTTTGTTGTTGCTGTTAATGCCAACAGCTCATGTTTAGAGCCAAAAGACATTTTTAGATCAACACTATGTTTTGGAAGCAACATGGAATGTCTAACGAGGAAAAATGTACTTGGTAAGCAGGAACAGAAAGGCCAGTCAATGTGGCAATATACTAGCATCACTATATTTTACGTATAGTAAACAGTGGCATTGAAAAAGACTGCAAGTCAATGGTTTAAACCAAAACTACACAGCATGAGTCTATTAAAGTGGCTATTTACTTTGGGCAGATTCACATTTTTTCCACCACAAGTAATTGCATGGATTCGGGTTTGATGTGAGACAGTCAGGTGTAACTGTACTGTATTTTTATTTGTTATTTAAGGGGTTTAACAAAACTATTTTTTCAACTTTTTAGGAATTACAGCCATTTTTACATACTTCCTCCACTTTAACAGACTCAATTAACTGGTCTATTAATAGGTGAGCATGGCCACATTTGACCTGTTCCCTCTAGATTTCATAGCAAATTAACAAGAAAAATGTCTAGAGTTGGTTACAGTTGTTGAATTTGTATTTGGGAAGGAAATATTCATGGGAACTCTCAATATGAGGTTCAAAAAATTGTCAATACAAGGGAAGGAGACCAATATTAGACTCAAACCTCATCAGGAGCCCTGAGAGAGCACAATTGACCTTGCTCTCTCTGGGTGGGTAGATTGTGCTCTCTCTCCCCACATCACTCAAAAAGGTGATGTCGATCAGCACAAGGCGTCTGTGAGCTGATGCATCGAAACCAAGTTGCTGCGCTTTCCTCCGAGTGTGCTGTGATGCTACTCGGCAGTGCTGCATCAGCAGCAAAAGTTTTAAAAGAGGCGGTGTCTGACTTCACATCTATCGTAGGAGGCATGCGTTAGCCTTCACCTTCCTGGTGTGTTGGGACATCACTAGTGATAGGGGGAGTCCTAATGAGTGGGTTGGGTAATTGGACGTGTAAATTGGGGAGAAAATGGGATTAAATAAAGAAAAAAAAAGAAAACTATCAGAGAAATAACAGACACTTCGGTAGTGGTTAAATCAACAATTTAGTTCCTGTTTAAAAGAAGGAATGGACTGGCTAATTTGTCAACCCTAAACACTCTTAAATAGGTAGGTGTCTAGTCAGCAATCAGAAGAGGTCTACATGAACTTAAATACAAACCACTGGTAACACTCAGACAGGCAGACAAGTTAGATATAATTACTAGAGAAAAACATTGTTTTTTTGGAAAGATGAAAGATGAATACATTCTGAAGCTAAAAGATGTTTTTTCTGCTCTTATTTATATATGTTTAATGCAAGAGATATTATCCATCTGTACTTCACAGTACAGATGGATAATGAACCAAAATACAACACAAAAGCAATCCAAAAGGTTCTTATGATGCACTTTCTTTACTTACTAAAGAGAAAACTGAAGGCAGAAAGACCCACAAAAACAAAGCAACTGAAGGCGGCTGCAGTAAAGGCCTGACGATGCATCTCAGCATTTGGTGATGCCCATGGGTTCTAGCTGTCAAGCAGTCATTGATTTGTATCCAAGTATAAAACATAACCATGCTATTTATAATGATTAATTTTCTACCTTTGAGCCTGTGAAAATGGGTGGATTCTGTGATGTAAAAATGTCTGTAATTTCCAAACATTTAATGCAATGTTTTAATTTAATTGTTTCAAAAGCCAAATGTTTGCACTTTATTTATAATTTATTGTGGTGACATATGGAGACAAATGA
This sequence comes from Astyanax mexicanus, assembly GCF_023375975.1. Classification (NCBI taxonomy): domain Eukaryota; kingdom Metazoa; phylum Chordata; class Actinopteri; order Characiformes; family Acestrorhamphidae; genus Astyanax; species Astyanax mexicanus. The sequence goes on from NC_064414.1 coordinate 22,619,820, forward strand.
AACAAAACATTTTATGAAAATTATTATTTTCTTGGATGACGACAATTGTTTTTTAAAAAATTGGGCCATGATATGATTTGGAGATTTTGGAATGAACAGAAGTATACACATACTCTGAAATAAAAGATTTTAGAGATGGTATTAAATGCTTTTTCTGTTCTGTTCAGTGTAGTAGGATATGATCCTTGGAGTTTTAAGTTCTCTTCAGTTACTTTCTCTCAATTTAAGTTAAAATTTACTTTGTCATTGTTACTATCAGACCCAGATCTTGTTTCCTAAGGATGTTTGTTTTCAGAAGCATTAGTTAATAATTTATATTAATATTAGATTGTTTTTTTTATCTGCATTTTAACATCTTGTACTCACAAAACCAGTGTTTAGGTGATACTGAAAAGTGTGTTGGCATCACAAATAAGATTTCATACAGATCATGTTACAGGGGTGTACCACTTCTGAGTCAGCTTATAATCTATGTACCTGCAGTGTCAGATAATTTTCAATATAATGCTTGTTTTTGCCAGTGAGGATTCTGGTCATGTGGTCTGCTTTGCCTTTTTAGCCAGCACAAGAACAATTGTATCTGAGGGGTTTTCTTGACCATCCAGATCTTGCCTTGACTTCCACAGTTCCCCTTAACTGAGATTTGTTGAAGACATGTCAGAAAACAGATTTTTTGGCTTGTGCTTATTAATCAGTTTAGCTTTGATGAGTTAATGTTTTTACAGCAAAAGGTTTTCCAAACTTAAATTAATATGTTTCAGTGCATTGATAATATCGAAAAAAAGATTTGCTTACACCTGTACACAAATAAACCAAACTCTTAAGGGCTACATAGATCCAGAGGTTCACAATTCTTTACGCACAACAATGTGCATTCCATTAAATTGTTTAATGTTTCTGTCCAAGCTTATCACAATTAGAAATATAGAGAATTATGAAGAGAAAGTATAAGAAGTTTACGATGGGCTTCTAATAATATAGTTGTTCTTAAACTTGTTTTGAGTATAAATTTTCTTTTAATATTCAGAATTCATCCCAAATCACAAAAAAGAAACAGTTTTACACAAGCAGGTGAGCTTATGAGCTTTTTAATCACATGCGCTCACATTTGTCTTATACATTCATGCAGCATATTGTCCATAGGCTGTAACAAACTGAATTTCCTCTTTTACTTTGTGCAGTGCTTGCATACATTAGTGGTGATTTCCCTTCTTCCTCTTCCATGCATTGTGCTTCTCTGCTGGCCTATAAGACCAGATGCAATGCCAGAGGCTATGCCCCTCAACTGAGCTAGACCTCAACTCATTTGCCAGCCATTTACTCCATTATTTAATGCCCCAACCAAGTTCAAGGCAATTACATGTGTGGCGTTCATTTGCGGCCGTGTATGGGGAGCGTGTAGTATACACAGGAGAGCGTGGCCCTGAATCTGATTTCCCTCACACAGTGCCAGTATTCCCCTAATCTGTCAATAACAGAATGCATCATGTTGCTGTTGCTTCAGGGCACATATGTAGCCATGGCCACATTTTGTATGTGGTTTGTAGCTTTTAAAAAATATGTTCTAGGACATAAAAGTACAACCACACATCCACAAAAGTTAGTAAATTGTATAAAATATTGAGTACCAGTCAAAGATTTGGGCACACTTATTCTCAATCAGTGTGTTTTTATTTTTTCAAAATTTATTTTTTAATATATTGTAAATTGATTAATGAAGACGTTAAAGTGGCAGTCCATATTATTTTGTGGAGTGGAGAAGGGATAAAATATTGTGTTTAATGGTACCAGTGTGCTGAAACGACCATCCCTGCTAAGCCTAATATATTCATTCTGAAAACTGAGTTGTCAGATCACTTTTCGCGAGAGTTCTTCTGGCCACGTCACGTGTCTTTATGTACTTACGCCACACATACAGCCTCTGAAAGAGGATCCAACTTAGTTTTACTAAATGTGAGCGGCTGGTGGAGCAATGGAGACCTCAGAGGGGGAAACTCAGACCTCAGTAGCTCATTCACTCGTAGTAAAACCAAAGAAGTGATGTTTCTGACTGAGTTCTCTCTCTGTCTCTCTCTCTCTCTCTCTCTGAAATAACATAACCTGGACTTGCATTTATCCGCTCTAAAAGGAGACCGCATCACACCCGCCCAGTTTAAAATGCTTCCTCCACATGCTCGTTGCAATTACCCGTTCTCACCAGAAAGGGCCCTAAATCCCAAAACTTACGGACATCAGCTTTAAAGCTAAACAGAAACGTGTTAAAATAATCTAAAATCTAAATTGTTACACAAACCAGATTATGTTTTATACTTTAGATTCTTCTAATTATCAAATTTAGCTTTGATGACAGATTTCCTTTATGCTGTAAAGCTCCAGCTCCTCTCAAAACACCCATCTCAGTTGGGTTAAGGTTACTTACTTACTTACTTAGAACTTGATGTCAGCAACACATCTCAGAAAAGTTTGGTTGGAGTACTTATAACAAAAAGTTGGAGGAACATTTGGCAAATAACTCATGTAACTTGGTAAGACTCTTAAAACCAAAGATGAGCAGAGGTTCAAAAAACTGCATCTATACATTTTGATACATTTTCTGAAAGATGTTCCTTATTGTAAAATTTTGAGAACTTGCAATCCAATGTAACATTCAAAGAAGAAGCCATAAAATGAAGAAATATCAATCAATCAACCCTTATTTTTACTCGGGAATACATCGCGGATGACCCTTATTTACAGTGCTTAATTTATATAACTAATATATATCTAATAAGAAATTAGATATAGTAGTAAAAAAATAGTAAAAATTAAAGAAATAAAAAAAATACAAAATTAAAATCAACATTTAATATAGATGAATAAAATATGTATGTGAAAAGGATATAAAATAGGAAATTCCTAAAAAAAAAGCATAAAGATTTTACACAAAAAAAGAATTTATCGAATATAAAATGAAGAAATGATTATAATAGTAAAAGTAAATAAGAATGTTAAGAATAATAAGAATATAAAATGAATAATAATGAATTAAGAACATATAAATCAAAATAAAAATATAAGAATAAAAAAATCCCTGAATAAATAAATAAATAAAACTATTTTAAAAAATAAAGATAAACTTGTTTTAAAAACTCATTTAAAACAATCACAGGCTTGTTGCCATATGTCTCCGGGCTGAAACTCTTTTTTTTTTAATTGTTTTGTGTACAAATTGATCAAATTGTACAATTCTGTTTGGAAACCATAGATGCTGTGTCGCTATTTATTTGCATTTTACACAACATCCCAATTTAGTTTTTTTTTTTTAGAATTGGGATTGTAGTGACCAGATTTCAATATATTCTCTTTTTGTTTTGTTGCCTATGCATAATGTTTAACAATATTATTGCTAACGACATGTATGACCAATCATGGGCAATGTTTGGCCTTATGTACTGTTTAAAAGTTAAATAAACTTAACATCCAATGTTTATATCAGTACATAACTGTCCCGGTGTCTTAATTTGATCTGCTAAAGCAAACAGCTGCTTAAGTGTATAATTTTAGATTAAAATACTTTACTATAACTGTTATTAGTTTCCTATTCTAAATACACTCATAATATCAGTATGTAACTTTATACCAAAATATTGTACAACAATAAAATTGTGTGAAAATCTTGTAGACTGTTTTTCAGTCCTAGTAATGACTTTGAGGAGGAAGGAGTGCGGTAGAGGAGTGCTGGAGTGCCGTGGCCCATCTCTCCATCAGGCGCACTGGTATAGGGCAGAATGTTGCGAGTCCCCAGGCAAAGTGAAGGCAAATCTGTCGGGTGCAACTGTTCTCACTTGGGCCAGCTCTGCCCAGAGAAAGTGGCCTACTTACTGTTTCTGGAAGCTGGGTTGCTCTCCTTCCCGTTTCTCTGCCCATGACACCCTTTTCTTGGTCACCATAAGTTTTGCTTCAGTATAGACAGTGGATTTAATATCAAAGTCTGGCTGATAGTGAGCAGCGATCATTGATTTTTGATTTTGCTGAGTGGATAGGCTTGCTTCAGTAGAAAAGAGGAAAAGAAAGATGAGTTAAAGGAATTTAAGCTTTGTGGAGTTTAGTATGCCTTGTTTATGTGTTAGTAGCTAGCTCTAGCACTAGCTCTTTCACCATTCAGAGGGGAGTATATCCCTGTATATCACTGTAGCCTGCGTGTTTACTGTGTTAAAACAATTTAAGTGGGACGAACCGCTAGCTAATATTGCCCTGGCTTACTAGAACACTCAGGATTCCTCAGTGTAGTGCTGTCGGGCAGCATAAACCGCTAACCGTTAGCAACCTTCCGCTAATTATAATGCTCCAGCCTTAGTGCTGGAGAAATTTGGGAATCTATGCTTACTGTAAATAAACAGAAGAGTTTTACTTACCCAAATATACAGTTTTCAGGAGAGAAATCTTTGTAGATTAACATCCAGTTCTTGTTTGACTTGTTTGAGAAAAAAAAAAAAGTATTTTTGTATTACTGATTTGTTTACTTAGCTTTACTTTATTTAACTTAGTTAGCTACCCTCCCAACACCACCACCACCCAGCGGTGAGACCTGCTGAATTAGAAGATCCTTAATGTCTCTGTAAAACGCGTCTTATACTCCAGTGGACCTTATGTATGAAAATAGACCAGAAAATATATGTTCATTGGTAGTGCACCTTATAATACGGTGCACTTTATAGTGCGATAAATACAATACATTTACATTTGTGGCATTTGACTGATGCTCTTATCCAAGGCGATTTATAAGGTTTTCCTATTACAGAGTTGGGCCAGTGTAGTGTTAGGAGTCTTGCCCAAGGACTCTTGTTGGATTTTGTATTGAAGGAAAAAACTACAAATACTACAACAGTCTTTATTATTTTGTCTATATTTTCCTTGTGAACGTTTTAATAGGCATTGTGTCTTTGATTTCACTTAGCTAATTTTTTTCTGGACAAGAAGTAGGCTCATCAAGTATAAAAGAACACTTTAAATCAGTAATGTGCTTAAGCAGCTGGACAAATATCAAATTAGCAATGAAATCACAGTGTGATAGTGTAGCACATAGACTGTATATAGCTGGACAGAGCATCGTCTCTTAAAAGTGAAGCCACCACAGGTCGGGTGCCCCCTGCTGTTCGGCTGCAGAAAGCTGTGTAACTCCACCCATCCCCATAGATTTCAATGGCAAAACAGAAAACTTTCAATCACGTTTTTTTCTAATATACTGTAATTCTACTTCCATTATTTAAATGCAGCAGCTAGTGTAACCTCTGCTTATATTGTCAAATTTTTATATTCCCACAGAATTCGGTTTTTAAAACTTTATTCGGCTCTATTCAAAAAAGGTGTGGTTATGGTAAAAGGGCTGCTTATGGGCGGGACCAATAACAGACCGTCAGCTCCGCTCCGCCCCGCTCTGCAGCCTGTGACCGCGAGGCAGCCCTCAGGGGCGGGGTTATTTAAATGAGTAGGCGGTCTCTCCACAGCCTTTCTCCCTCCTCTGGTCTCTACTGCGCAGACTCTGGTCTCTGACTCGCCAAAATGGAGGAAGATTTTGGCTTCATTTTCATTGAATGAATGGGAACGGCGACACGGCGTCCATCTTTATATACAGTCTATGGTGTAGCAAGGGAACTACAGTGCTGTATAAACTACAGTACAGTATGGACTGTAATTTGTTAATGTAGTGTAATGTAAATTATGATATTATTGCCTCAATAAGTTTCCCTCAAGAGTGATGGAGGTAAGAAATATCTGATCAGTTAATTCCATTTATATTCATTAGGCTACAGTGTAGAGTATACACAACAGTGAGCTCTTTTAAAACTTGTGTCAAACATATTTTCACTACCCTATACTCCACACAGTTTACAAGCAAGCAGCCTGTATAAAGTAATGATGATTCTCTTAACCTTTGACACGGTTGGCCAGTCACTATATAAAAGTGACTGTAATGATCATGCTATAGAGCAGGGGTCACCAATCTTGTCCACATTGGGCCGGTGTGGGTGCAGGCTTTCATTACAACAAAGCTGTGGCACACCTGATTCCACCTGTTCAATCAGCCTCAGTCTCAGTCCCCAAACAGGTGGCCACCCATAGAGGGTGTGCCCGTGCCTGGTTGGAATGAAAACCCGCAACCACAGCGGCCCTTTCTGGACTGGATTGGTGACCCCTGCTATAGAGCTTGATTTAAACATTCTGAAATGCTAAACCTAAAGCTCGTGGCTAAGCTTAGCAGATAGCTAGCTAACATTAGCTGCGAACTAGCTAAAGATACTGGGGAGAGAACTAAGTTTAGTGTAGAGCTAGCCAACATTAGCAGCAAGCTAGCTAATGTTACCAGGGAGAGAAATAAGGTTAGCACAGTTAATTTTAGCAGCGAGTAATTACATTACTCAGGAGAGAACTAAATTTAGCAGAGAGCTATCGAACATTAGCGTCGAGCTAGTTAACATGCTAACATTCAGCATTACAATGAAACAAAATTGAAAAAAATATATATAAAAAATGGCCCGCGTTAAGTTTTTTTTTCAATACAATAAATTATTTTCTACTAAAGAAATTATGACTACATTTTTGGGCCTTAAATTATATTTATTGGGGTCTTAAATTTTACTTTTAAAATGGAGCAAGAACCCTGGTGAAGTTTCTCAACTTCATTGACATTTGAAATAAAGCTGATATTCCGGAAGCTGTTCTTACAACCATATTTGTGGCTTTGCAGCAGCAGCAACAATGTTGTACATACTGTATGTAAAGAGGCTAAATTCCGAAATTTAACACTCAGCTTTTTCTCTTTTTCTGATGCTTGCGAGTGCCTGCACTGCCCCTACTGTTTGTCTGTGTGCACTGCATCTTGTATACATGTAGCATTCATTTGTGAATACTTTGGAGCACAAACAATGCACCAAAACGATGCAGGGGATTTCAGGACAAAGCAACCAGCATGTGTAAAAATAAATGTAAGTGTATCTCTAGTACAAATGGACAAAACGGACTAAAAAGAGTAAAAGTAAACCACTTGTATCTGTGCTTTTACGTCTTCACTAAAGTGTGCTTTAGTAAAATTTTAATTCAATTTTAATTCAAATTTAATTCAATCTGATGAACAGTTTGTGCTTTCTGAGATGACAAACCGGAGTTAGTCATTTATTTCTGCAGCCACACGACATTTGATGCTGTTGAATCCATTGTCGTGTGCCATGCTGTCCTAAACGTTTGATTGCTTCATACGGCCCGCTTCTTTGTGAGGCATTACTGAGCCCCGTCGTCACACGCCTGTACGTACAGTACATAAAAGGCCCAGTGGCCAGTGGCTCTCATCATGTGGGACGGCTCTTTCTCTCTCTCCCTCTTTCCTGTCCTCCCTCTCTTTCCTCTTCACCACTCTCCAGATGGCAGAAGGAGTCCATCACAAAGCGGGCGTCCCCTCACAAAAGCCCGTGGTGAGGGAGCGGAGCGGAAGGGCTGGGCGCAACCTCCAGCCCCGCCAGCCTGACACCCTGTTGGGTTAAAAGCAGCGTTTGTTATGGTCCTCAGTGGCCGCGCCGCTTTTTTCTGCCTGGGTTTGATTCTGTACCATGGGTGCGCGGGGGCTTTGGGGCGGGCGCGTTTGGTGATGAAGGCAGCGAGGAGAGGTGGATCAGGTGGGGGGTCTGGCGCGAGGCCCCTGCAGGTCGGCCCGCGGCTCCGGCCATGTGTCGCACGCCCAGAGCACGAGCATCAGCGCTGTCTCTGGCACGGCCTGTTTTATCCAGGGAGATCACTGTTTCTTTCTCATTCTCTCGCTCGCTCATCCCTACCCCCCTATCACCCCTTTCACCCCCTCTCTTTTTTGCACCTTTAGTCCCATGCTGTCAACCTGCTTTCGCAAAGTCGCAGTCGCAAAGTTGTTGAACTTTGCTTCGCGAAGCCATCAGTGATGGCTGCTTCCAACAAATACCATCACATATTATAAGCACACTTCTTCAGGTATATTCTTCAACCCTTGCAGATGAGAGGAGGGAAAGTTTCTTCTTCAGAAGAAAGAAGTGAGGCTTTTCTCGCCATCGTTTTGCTCCACGGCTTACGTTAATGCTAATAGCACTCAGGCACAACATCTTATGCTTTCCACCAGCTGACATATTGGAATCCAGAGAGTTTCTTTAAAGAGATGCATACTCTCAAAGGGAAAAAAAGGAGAAAAAAAAGAAAACACCCAGGAAAGTTTAGTTATACAGTATGTTTCCCGCTCCAGAACGCGCAGCATTAGCGCCGTATTTCGTTCGCCGATGAACGGAGGGGGTCTTTGAGTGAGGGAGGGAGTTGTTTGTAAATCCGTGGCAACTGCAATTCGTTTTGCCGCTGACCTTGAGGGGGCTTTGCGTTTCTTGAAGAAGAAAGCAGAAGCTGGTGGTAAACAAAGTTCACTTCTGACAGATGGATTGAATGACAGAGAGGTTGCGGGTGCCAGAATAGCCCTGGCAGCGGAGGAAATGTTCAATGCGGTCCAACAGGAGAGGAGGTGTGAACAGGTGCGGGGCTGCTGAAGGAAAGGGGACCAGATGGAGGAAGCCAGAGCCAGTTTAGTTAAAGGAAAAAGGGTGGGAGGGAGCAGCAAACGGAGGGAGGAGGGGGGCATGCGGGGAGGGAGAGAGTGAGTGAGTGAGCGAGCGCACACGAGAGAGGGAGAGCGAGGATAGATGATAGAAGGAGGGGATAGAGAGATAGAGGGGGATAGGATGAGATGAGGATGAGTAGGGCTGATAGGAGCAGGATTAGGAGCAGTTAGGATGTAGCAGCGTAAATAGTGTTTGTTTGTGCGTTGGGCGTGTGTGTGCGAGAGAGAGAGTGTGTGTATGTGTGTGTGTGACAGAGAGAGAGAGAGAGAGAGAGGGAGAGAGAGAAACATACTGGGGGGGCAGGTTGGACTCCTTCATCTCTGTGTTTTTCGGAGGGTTGGGGCAGTGTGTATCAGTGGGAAACGGAAGACAAGCGTGATTGACACTAAGCGCCGTTCAATAAATGCTGTAAAACATCTGAGGTTTGGGGTGTGTGAGAGTGTGTGTGTGTTGATTGGTGTGTGTGTGTGTGTTGATAACATATTACTTTGGGCAGAGACGTGTGTGCCACAAGGATACACACATTGATTAACGATGACTTCAATGGCCAAAAAAAATCATGCCTGTTTGTTTCTTTTCATTAAATCTTTGATTCATTAAGCTTTTGATAGATTTTTACATTTTACAAAAATGCTAAAACATGTCTGGCATCATTGTGAGTAAGGTATGAAATTTGTTAACCAATTTATAATCCTTAAATTTCGTAGTATGCAAATGTAATAATTTGGGAGGTGTCAAAAATTACAGCTTTTGTCAGTTTATTAGCACATATTTAATATTTTCATGAGGGATGGAATGCGTTATGGGTAGGTTATCGAATGGATATTTCCTTTTAGGCCCTGATATTCATATAGCATCATTTTATTAACAGCATCACTTTATTAGCATGGTGGAACTTGATTCCGATATAAAACTTCCTTCACATTACTCTTGATTGTTCGTCTGAAGTCTGTCCTTCTGCTTGTATTCTTTTGTATCTCGACCAAAGGCCTTTGACATTCAAAGATGTTCAATCTGAATTAATCATATGGCAAAATAATCTGATTGAAGGCCTTCCATAAAAAAAGAACTAAATGCCAGGTGCCATCTCTCCCGTTAAGTTTCTCCCCTCCTCCATGCTGCGCAAGCTGTACTTTGTAAAGTTTTTCCGTGCACATGTATTACCATACAAACGGTGGCAAGTCTGCTCGCGTACTGTCGAGCGCTGATGAAGCCAACCGGCTGACTCCAATTTGTGCACATTTTAGGAACGGTAGCATTTGGTCATTTCTGGCGTGGGATCACGGTGCACCGCAGGGTGCTGCAAACTGTGTGCTCGAGCGGTCTGTGGTATTCCAAATCAAATGGGCAACAGCTTGAATAGTGCCCACTTAGGCAGCCCCCAGCCCTCTCCCCTCAGCAGCACCCAGCCGCGGAGCCGGTTCGGGCCGCTCCGCGCTGCTCCCGACCGGGCGTGCCCGCCCGACCCAAATCCGCCTCCCGACCACAGGACATTAGGCCTTGCTCACATCATTACCGCCAGTGAGCAAACACGCTCCGAAACACACGGCGACCCGCCGCCGAACACGAGCGCCACAGGGTGTCAGGGGTGGCCCTCTGCCTGGCCTGAGTTCACCGCACCAAACTGCACCTCCTGAAGCGGGACGGCCATAACAGTAAGCCATTTTGCTTCTGGTACAGGCCTGTGTTCTGTCCTTTTGACCCCATTTTGTTGTTGTTTTGTTTTGTTTTGTATATATTTTTTAGTGATTTTTTTCCTCAAAAACCCGCTAGGGTTATCTTTTGGAGTGCTGCTTGGAACTGAGAATTAGTATTAAATATTAGTGCCATTGTTTGTAGCTTTTTATCTGTCCGCTTTTAGTGGCACAGTACTTTTGCTTTAGATTAGTAAATGTTTTTATGTCATTAGATACAGTATTTTAAATATCCACTAAATGTAGCTTTCCTTCATTTTAGAAAGTGTGTTAATGGTTAATGATTGATATTGGTTCACTTCACAGTAATAAAACACTACGTACAGCTCTGGAAAAAAATTAAGAGACCACTTAAAAAAAAACAGAGTTTCTTTGATTTTACCAAATTGAAAACCTCTGGAATATAATCACCAGGAGTGGTATAAAGTTATCCAAAATCAGTGTGTAGGACTGGTGGATGGGAACATGCCAAGATACATAAAAACTGTGATTAAAAACCAGAATTATTCCACCAAATATTGGTTTCTGAACTCTTAAAACTTTATGAATATGAACTTGTTTTATTTGGGAGACCTAAAAATAGCAAAATCAGAGGAACTGATTCAGAAAGTGGTCTCTTAATTAATTTCCAGATCTGTACATTACAGATGATCTTTAGTTCATTTAGTTAGGACTATCATGATGATTACATTATCAACTCAGTGTACAATAAAAGGAAATTACCTCAATAATAATGTTTCTGACTGAGATATCACTCATTATTTTTTTTCTTGGCAAGTAGAACCTATAAATGTATAAAAGTACATTTATAGTGGTTTACATTTATATACAATTTGTTTGTTCATATTTAAAAAATATTTTAATCACAATGTCAGTTGAAGTAAAAGTTAGTTGCTCTTAAGAGAGGCTTTTCATTAGTTAAAATGACAGTTTTTTTAGTTTAGAACAATTATTTGTGTCACATTAAATCATCTAAACAAAAATAGTTTGCCAGGCCTGGTTTCAGTGGTTCTTTGTAAGTGCACTCTGCCTGTACATTAATAAACTGTGTTGTTACCTATGTAACTAATATCCATTACTTAGGGCTGAAATTCAAATACTGCAATAGAAAGTGTTTACAGAAAAATTATATGTGTGTATAAAAATGTGTACTTGTATAAAACTTGTATACATTATTTAGATCTATCACTGTCACTGACTGATGTTCATTACAGGGTGCAGCACATAAACTGCCCAATTCTATATGTTTTAGACACATAGATATAATAAACAGATTGTCTAAATGTAACGGTGAAAACAGAATAGCTTCATTTTGATTTTACAATAAATCTATTTAGCCAAGACAGCCAAAACGATTGACTTTCTTAGGGTGTTGGTAAAACTTCTGAGGTTCTGCAAGATGTTCTCACATACAATTCTGTATTTAACTTTTTATTATTGATATTATTAATAATGTTGATAAGATATTGTATAAAACGTGTATACATTATTTAGATCTGCCACTGGATGATGTTTATTACAGGGTGCATCACATGAACTAATCAGTTCTGTATATTTTTAGAAGTTTGTAGGTACAGACCTGTTGTGGGCATTCTTCACACTTTTTCCATGTAGATATCACAGTTATATTGTTTTGACTAAAATTGAAAATATGTAATATGTAAGTGTTGGAATATCATTTATCCATACCCTCCTCATCTCTTTATCTATTTTAGGGTCTCGTTTGCCTCTGTCAGAGATTCAGCTTTAGACAAAAACGATCACTATTTAAATACACAAGGTCTCATAGGCTTTTATTGTAAAATCAAGTTTTAGGGCTGCTATAAAATATTTTTTTTTCTATCCTGGATGAAATAGACATGTATGTTTCAGGTTCATATTTAACATAGACTTATTTATTTTTGTACCATGTTCATCCAATCATTTTTGCTTTTAAAAGCAGTGTTATATAATTTATCTTTTGATCAATTATTGTGTTTTATCACCCAATTTTAGCCTTACCAAAAATACTCTTATCATATGATGTTATACACATACAAACGCCTTCTCTGCATCTAAACTCACTAGCACTGCTTCAAGTTTATTTTGTTTAATGTACCGCATTATTTGTAGGGTTCTTCTTATGTTATCCTGTGTTTGTCGTTGCTGTATAAATCCGGTCTGGTCCAAATGGATAAGGTTAGACAAAAACTGCTCAATTCGTCTTGCTAGAATAGATGTAAATAGTTTATAATCTAAATTAAGTACACTGATTGGCCTATAGTTACCACATTCTGATTTGACTTTTCCTTCTTTGGATATAACTGAAATAATTGCTTCCTTCCACAAAGGTGGGATTTCACCATTTTCTAAAATCATTTTGATTTTACAATAAATGCATTCAGCCAGGGATCAAGTCAGGGATCATTTTTTAGGCAAATAAAAAAAAAATAGCTTCTGACTATGGATGACTGTTGTTAAAGTGTAAAAAGGTGAATTTTATGAAAGATGCTCTCACATACAATTCCTTGTTTTACTTTTTATTATTTTATTATTATTTTATTAATGATGTTGATTAGATATTGTAGCCCTAGATATATCAGTATCTTTGTGTTAGTTAGGGCTGTGTACACTGTTTCAGCATTAACATTGCAATGGGCACATGTGCAGTAGTTACACTGCAGATTGTGTAACAAGGCAAATCTAATTAAATTAAATATATATATTTTTGCTTGATACATTAAGAAAATAAGTACTGTTCTCATTTTCCTTGACATATCTAACAGTGACAGATTATCAGCCAGAAGCTCAGTGTCATCAATACTCTAATACTCAATACACAGAGTGCATTATTTTACTATTAGAACATATTACAGCAATGACTTTTTATTCAGAACATTGATGATTTATTTTTTGAAAAGCAAAACAAAATTAGTTTAGTCAGGTAAATTAATGCAGCGATTGAAAAAAAGGGTTTGTTAACAGGAATGAATACCTTTGAAACAAATTTTAGATTTTGTTTGGCCAAAAAAATTGTTTTGGTGCATTCCTAGTTTGGACGATTTTGATGGTGGTGATTAACTCTTTCTAAATGAATTCTGTTAGTGGAAATCTCACTGCTAGGTGTCTCATGATGGTTTACAGGAGTGTCTAGGTCCGTGCTGTAGGTGGTGGAGAATAATTCAGCTCTTCATCTTTATAAAATAAAAAAATGAACAAAGACTGCTACCTCCATTGTTAAGCCATGATGGAAATCAGATGGTTGATTCAAAAAAAGAATTTCTCTTGTGTAATATCACTCTGTAGATCAGGTCTGGAGCCAGTTGCATGATTAATCAGTTACATTATCTGTGCCCTTAACTTCCAGCAAGAGCCAAATATAGGACAGGAAACTAAATTTACAGATTTGAATACCTGGGTTCTAGACCAATAACTAATACTTAATTGCCTTATTGTGCCTAAAAAGCTCTGATCCATTGAGGCATGGACTGATTCAGTAGGTTGTGCTTCAGTAGCTCTCTGGACTCTCTAAGTTCATGGAAGTTCCTTGGAAGTTCATGATCTTGTTACTGATTTACCGGGTGTATATATATATATATATATATATATATATATATATATATATATATATTTATATAAAGGTTTGTCACTTGCTTTTCTGTTAGGAGTACATATAATATCAAACATTAAGGCATTGATTACTTTGGGGTTTAATTTGTCCCCGTCATGATGAGCACAGAATAGCAGACAAGTGCAGATACTGATAAAAACAATGTACGTTTATTATAAGAATAAACAGATGTAGACAGAGTCGATACAGAGAAGTGGGTGATAACCAGTAAACGGAGCAATGTAGGCAAGACTATACCAGAAACGATAACCAGTCCAGAGTTCATACACGAGTAATCCAGTATCAGAGGTAATCCAAGAGGCAGTAGTGAAAACACAGTCCAAGTCATACACAAACAATCCAGTATCAGAGGCAAAGGCAATAATCGGCGTCGAGAAAACAAAAGCAAGGTAATACACAAAGTAAACTGAGATAAGGGATAAGTAACGCTTTGTAAAGAGGTGAACCTACAATACGCGGCCTGGTAGTCTGTTTGGCGTGCACCTTTATAGTGCCAGTAATCAGTATTCGGGACTTCCAGGAGGAAGCAGGTGAGGTGTCACGTGATCAGGTGAGTGCGTGATGTCAGCGGGTGGTGCATTCTGGGTAGTGTAGTTGTTGACCTGAGAACCTCCGTTAGAGCTTGGTGTGGAAGGGACAGAGGAGCTAACAGTACCAGACGTGACAGTCCCACAAAATGACACTGTATATGAAGAAATCAGACTTCATTAGCAGAAAAGCAACAGCTGAAGAATGTAAACAATAGAACTAAGAAAAAGATATGCCAACAACTTTAACACAGCTTCCTTTTTAAATAGTTCCATAAACACTATAAATGGAACTAAAATACTCAATGTTTAAGTATTTAAAATATATATTTTTTAAAAGCTTTATTACCCAAGTCAGACCCACATTTAATATCAATTTATAATGTTTTCTATAGATATTAGAGACATTAACTTAGAGTATTAAAATCAGCCTTAGTTCCCTTATTTCTCCAGTTAATAAATAAATTCAGTTCAGTGTGCATTAAAATTATCCTTCAAGCTACAGTATTAATGTATTTAAAAGGGCTATAGTTACTTCCTCGTATCCAGAGTTTTAGGGAGTTTAATCTCTTGTGCTGAGTAAAGGGCCGTTTCTGGGCTCATCTGGGGCACAAGAGGAACATTTATCCAAGCTGTGGCTCGATTGCACAATTCCAGTCCGTTTTCAGTCTATGCTACCGTAACCGTTAACTCCAGTATGTTAGCTCATTATGCTAACTGGTCAGCGTTATCTAACAAGCTATGTGTCTTCTACACTGTGTGCTTCTGCACAGCGCTCTGCAGCGCCTCTAGTGGTGTGGCGGTATGGGAAAAATGTATACCGGTTCAGAAGTCTCCTCCAGTATACCGTATGAAACGCTATGCTGCCCAGCACTAGTGTTGACTACTGGATTCTAGAAACTTCTTCAAAAGTCCTGCTAGAGATGTTCTGCTCCAGTAGTCTGTACCTCAAAATTTGGCTTTTGTCACAGTTGTTCAGATCTTCTGTACAAAAGAACACAATTCAAGAACTAACAATTGATTAGCTATTATATTATTGTTAGCTAGTGTATTCCACCCTTTGACAGCTGACCTTGTAAACCAGATGTTACAATCAAGATCAGTGCTATTCATTTTACATCAGTGGTTTTAATGTTATGGCTGTTTATGGCAGTAATGACTGTTCTTTAATCATTCAACAATAGAGAAACCAATTATTTGATGCAAATAAAATGGCATGTAACATATAATGTATACAGTTTGTTTATGCAACATATTTAGTAATACTGGGTATGTTCACAGGACTGACAAAAAAAGCGTTAAAGTTTTAATAGTGATGTTCTTGTTAATATCTAATGTATTGGCAGATGGTACTTAAGTAGAGAGCGATCTTAGGAATGGCATCCATTATCTCTCTCTCTTTCTCTCTCTCTCTCTCTCTCTCTTAGTGGAAAGATAGCAGCTTCAGGTGTGCAGCATCTTCAGTTCTAAAGGACATCTCCCATATCATACCCTTGTATCTCCCTCACCTGTTCCATCCCGCACACACAAAGCTGAAAGCTCAACAATGGTCCACCTCTTGCTCTCTGGTGTCCAGACACTCGCGCTGCAGAGCTCACCAGCCAACTTTTCTCCCCCCGAAGTGTTCGGCGGAACTTTCTGGCGGTCTGTCTCATGCTAATTGGTCGACAAACACCCCCCCTCCCTCCGCCACCCCCGCACCCCGGCGAGTGGCTGGGCCCCCTGGAAAGCCGCGGTAACAAATGGCTGGCTGCGAGGCCTTTGTGAGCCCCTGCTGAGCGCTGGTGTGGATGGTGTTTTAGGCCGCTGTTCAAGCACAGCGGGGGCCCACCGCTTTCCCCTGCTCTCTCTCTCTCACAGCTCTCGCGGGCGGAGCGCCTTCACACTCCAGACGACAGCAGGCCTGCAGAGACGGTCACTTCTCCAGCTACGTTCCAAACCCAGTGTGCGAGAAAAGTTTTGGGCTTCGCTGTTAATTAATGCACTTTGACTTTGTGCGGTTTGTTTCTTGTTTTTTTTTTCCTTTTTCTTTTTTTCCTCCTTTCAGCGTCTGTCCTTCTTTGGCCGCCGTTATGTCTTAAAGAGAGGAGCGTAGAGGCTTTTGATGACAGTTCTGCAGATCATGATGACTTTTAGTAGGACTTTGTATGCTTATGAAAGTTGGCTTTGTTTGAACAGTTAAGGAACTTCATTGGCATTAATTCACTTTATTTGTAATGTTTGTTGTTCACTTGAAATAAGCTGTATTTCCAAATATGCAGCTTTACAGGAAAAGCAAAGAAAGGGGAATCCTTCTTAACTTTTAATGGTTGTCAGCATTTACATTGGTCCATTCATTGTGAAATAATCATAATGGAAATTTAAGGTTTGTGCATAACAGTGACTATACTTCTTAAACTTTAAAGAAGAGCTAAGCAGTGGATTCAGAAGTTAACCAAAACCAGCAATTAGAACCTCTAACCAGTATAATCTTCTCCATGTCAGTAATTATAAATTAATTAATTTATTTTATTACTGGTAATACATTTCCACCGTGTGTTAATTTACTATCGCGTTACTTTTACACGTAAACACATATTAATACAAGTGCTGACACATGACTCCACTAAATCCTGACTGTGATATGGAAGCAACATGGACAAGAACTGAAACACAGAGCCAACCAAGCAACCTGTGCTAAAACAAATCCTGAAAAAGTGTTTGTTGCTTATTAAGATTATTGTTTATTAATGTTTATTGATACCAAATTCAGTTTTTAAAAATCCTGATGTAACAAATGACACCTCAGCAATTTCATAACTTGTATTAAACCACAGTTAGTTCCGACCCTGCAGTGTGATTGGCTGAGGGGCGTTCTATGAGTGCCGTTATCAGCCGGTAATGCAGCTCTCCGTGTTTTACTCTGCCACATAACCTAGCAACAATGCAGCGCTTACAAGCCACACAGTGCAGATACAAACAGAGCAGCTATAAACAGAGCAGCAATGGAACTATTTTACTGTAAAAGTTTTTATAAGCAAACAGATCGTATTTTCTTGTCCTCTGTAACTCAAGATCATTTAATAAACAGCTATAATCAAACTGTGGTATAATCGCAATAATACACTCGAGGTCCGTGCTATAACGTAATATTGGCACTGCTGTGCTGCGGCCGTAGGCACGAGGCTGCAGAGGGAGTGCTATTACACATAGCATTCTCTCTTGTGTATTATTGCTTAATAAAGCGCGAGGGGGAGGGGTAGCGTGAGGGGGGGCAGGAGTAAACGCATGGCCTCCATCCACATGGTTGGGCACGTGCTTGTAAACATACGTGTCAAATGCTGTGCACCTCAGTCCAGCACAGTTTTGTGCAGATATTTCCAGTTACAACACTCTTATTTACATTTTAAAAAGCCACTTGAATGCCTGATTGCTAATGTTTTGCAGTTTTCCTCGGGTTTTGAGTGCTCGGCACTGACTCAGCTCTTGATCGGTCCGGACGCGAGACAGTGTGCGGGTGGGGGCGGAGAGCTGGTGACGTCATGGGCTCTGCATTGTTTAATATTGCTATATATATAGTCGAAAAAAGAACATTTGCAATGTAAAATTTTTCAAATATTGTGCAGCCATAACTACTATGTAGTATTTGTATTTGTGTGTGAGAATATTATACAGTATGTGATACATCTGCCTCTCTCTCTCTCTCTCTCTCGCTCTCTCTCGCTCTGTCTCTCTGCAGGCAGGAGAAGGAGGCAGTGGAGCGCTGTTGTGCAGAGGACATGGCTGCTCTGACCTTCCAGGCACAGCGGCGCGAGCACGAGCTGAGACACACACTCCAGCAAATGGATGCGCAGCACGATCGTAGTGGTGGGTGTCGGCCGGTGCGCTGCTACCCCTTGCCAAAACAACCGCCTCCCCTCTCCCCCGCCTCCCCCGCCCCACCGGCGGCCCGTGCCTTGCTGCGCGGGGCGGCATCAGGAACACCTGTAACCTTTGGCTGGCCGAAGGGAGCAGATGCTCGACACTCCAGAGTGTCGGCGCCACGTATTAGTTAGCGTTTAAAAATGTTGGGTTGTGGGGGGAGCGGAGGAGTGGAGGAGGGTGGCGGTGGGGAAGTGGGCAGCGCTGCCCACTGTCTGTTGATTTCAGAGTGCTGCTCTCACAGCTGTTGCACCATCTGGATCGGCGAGTTTATTTACCTGTGTTTCGAGAAACTTGAGGCATGCTGATTGCCAGAACAAAGCGCGGGGAAAACAAAGGGCTTCTTTTTGGCGCGGCTGCGCAGCACACATGTTGTCTAAAGAGAAATGGCATCAGAGGCTCAGCAGGAAGCTCTCTGGGCTTATGGAATTAGTCCTTTTAATACCACAGACCACTTCCCTCTCTAAGCATATAATGGCCACTCTCACAAGCTAATTATTTTTTACCCTCCCTGCTCCCTCCCCTACTCGCCCTGTCTGTCTGTCCAAAACGAACTGGTTTTCAGTAGTTATTTAAGACAGAATCGCCTCTAGATGATATCATGTTTTTTTTTTTTTAACTCGGTCCCCTGTTTGTTTTGACTCCAGTTTGTTTGTCTTTTTATCTTTGTCTGTGTCTGTTTTTTTTTTCCTCTTTCCTCTATGGCCTACGCAGGCCCAGCCGTTTTCAAAGCCCTGCAACTCATTAAGATTCCTTTTGTGAACTTTTTCAACAGCATCAACTTTTCGGAGTTGATATGAAACTGTAAAAGTGTGCAAAAATGTGGCTTCCTCTCAAAACTTCCCCATTTACCACCACGTTGACCTACCATCATACATGTCACACTTGCAGCTCTAAAACCTACAGTATATGATGCCTTAAACACTTTAACCAAATTGCCATGTGAAGAATGTTTAACTGAAGTACTCAATAAATAAATTCCTATTCTAATATTCAATCAAATTAGTATAATATGCTGTTTGTACACAATTGGTCTTTTAATTTAGTTGTTTTTATTACTTGCACTGTAAGGCATTCCAGCACAGCGATCCATAACTCTTTTTAACCTAACATGGCAATGTGTTTTCTCTTTTCTGATTCCCTAACCAAGCATGTTCAGTATATATCTTTCTATTTACTGTTCATCCACCCATACATCCATTATCCATCTGTCGTTCTGCATTGAGAATCATTTAAAGTCTGTTTAATGCATATTATTTAATTGATATCAACAAAAAAACAGCACACATTGCGTATACAAAGCATTCAATATTTTCCACTTTTATTGCTTTTATAAATGGAATTGCTTCCAATATAAGTTGGCATTTTGACAGGTATCACCACTGAGCCACCACTGCCTTAAATACTTAATAGTGAGAGTGAAAATATAATTTACTGTATACATTATTTTGTCTAATCTGGAACTTTTGAATGTGGGGAAAATGGAGACTGTATGAAAAAGGTTCTTCTTCCTGAACAGTTACTGGATTATACAATGTTTTTACATTGTAAATTACTACAATTACTAGTCATCCAGACTATGAAGGAACACATAAAAGTTTTAAACCAACCAAAATACTCTACTAAAATACTTGATTAAGGTGGGCTCTTTTTGAGCTGCTGTTAACTCTCAGTTTGTGAGACTGGTAACACTAAAGAAAATATCCTGTGCAACAGAGGTAACTCTTGGTCTGGGTCATTACCTGGTGTGGTCCTGATGAGAGCCAGTTTCATTGTAATGTTGAAACGTTTTTCCGATTGACTGACGTTCATTTCTTAAAGTATTTTATTTTTTATTTGTTGAGTAGTTCTTGACATGATAGAGATTAAAACATTTCTCAAACAGGGCTATTTACTGTATGCCAACTCTACTTCTTTACAACTTTACAACTGATGCTCTCAAACACATTTAGAGACAGGAAATTCAAATAATTAACTCATGACAAATGACAATTTCAGCATAGCTGTTTACTGAAAGCCAAACCTCATACAACTGACTAAGAAAATAGCAAGATGTACAAATAGTTTTTTTTTTTATTAATAAACAGTCCTATATGTTCTGTATAGTTTTGGTGACTTTAGTATTAACCTACAATGCAGAAAATGTAAAAATAATGAAAAAATCACTAATTTAAGGTCATATTTCCCACTACAGAACAAGACATTGGAAGACTGTCTTATGAATTCTTATTAAATCAACGGGACTAAGCAGTGAATCAGAGATGACTGAGTTTCTGGAGTGTGTTGTGAATCCAGGCAACATCAAAAGCAGAATTCCTTCATGATTTGCGTGGGGACAGAACAGTAGACTGTAGAATAACAGTGACTCCAAAACGGCACAGCCGAATCGGACATATGCTTGGAACAACAGCATGCGAGGTTTCAAAGGCTTATCAAAGCTTTCTGTCCTCAGGCTTTCAAAAGGCAGAGTCACTCCTTAAGCAGAAAATAATCAAGGACAACAAGCTCAGTGCTGTATGGAGCTCAAACAAGAAGCTTGCTCTGAACTCCTTGCTAGAAATGGTGGATTATTTTTTTGGTCTTCTCCAGACACAATGAGTAGCATTCATAGCCGTGATTACAGGTACAGAAACGACGTGTGAACATGAGTCACTTTGTTGCTTTGACAGAAGAAAGCTAAGAAACTAGGAAAGCTTATATTTATTTATTTTTGTTGATGTTGTTAGGTGTTTGCTCTGTTGTTCATACAGTGCCTTATTGTCTTATAGTCGGAGAAACGGATGCTTTGCTGAGCTCTCAGAACGGCCTCATAGTGAAGCTGAAGGAGGAGTGTCGGACTCTCTGTGAAAAGCTGGAGGAGCTGACCCAGACTAGCAGGCAAGTGGTTCCACTTCCACAGGTAATAGTGAACAGTACATTGGGTGGTAATGATCATGACTGGTGGCATCTGGCTAGACTTGTTAGTGTGAACAGATAAGTGACTCTGGCAGAAATCACATCAAGATTCGATGCAGCACACTTCACATGCATATCCTATAGATCAGAACAGCATTCTTTAGCATGCATGGGAAATAGCAAAAGTCATGTGACATGACAGCTTGTTCCCATTCCATGACATCTGGCATGTCAATGTATGAGCAAAACAACACATCGAGCACCCCTCAGAAAACAAAGTGCAGTTAGAAGGAACCTAAAATGTGAAACTGTGTTTACTTTGGAATAGTTGAAAATTGTGAATTTTGTACAAAGAGGTGACAAACCATTAACCTTAAACAGTGTTGTGTTCTTCACAAAAAATCTGACATAAATTAAATAGATCTGAAGGGCAAATGAAAGTCAAATGTCAACACCTGCAAACTGTAACTGTTTTGGAACAGTGATTATATGTACACCCCCAAACTTTACATACATACAACCCACCCTCTATCCTGGGGCCGGCAGCACAAAAGCTTACCCAAAGGTTACAAAGTAATTTCTAAGTAATTTCTATCATTCACAAATGGAGATATTATGGAACATTAGTGAACCTTTCCTGGCGTGACTGGCCTATCTAAATTACCCCAGTAAGGTATGGACAACTCATTCAGGAGGTCACATAAGAACCCAGTACAACATTTCAAGAGCTGGAGGTCTCACTCACCTCATTTATGATCACTGTTCTTGATTCGATAATAAGAAATATACTGTGCAAAAATGGTCTCTATGGTAGAGTTCCAAGGCAAAAAAAACACTGCTGACCAAAAAATAAACATAAAGGTCCTTCTGACATTAAATTATTTTTTGGACTGACGAGACAATAAATCTGGCATAAAATCAACACCTAATTTCAGAAAAAAAGAACAGCATACCAAAAGTCAAACATGGTGGTGGAAGTAGTGTGACAGTCTGGTCCTACTTTGCTGCTTAAGCACCTTATTTTAGAAAAAATGCTGTAATAGATAGAACCATGATTTCTGCTCTCTACCAGAAAATCCAGAAGGAGAATGTCCGGTCATCAGTTTGTGACCTTAAACTCAGGGGTAGTTGGGTTCTGCAGCAGGGCTGCAATCAAGCAAATGCTTGTTGTTGCTACCAAGGGTTCCACAATCAAGTTATGAGGTTTAGGAGGCAAATACTTTTTTACACAGGATCTGGATAATTTATTAAATGATTTTTATGATTTTAGATAATTATGATTAAAATATTGCTTTTTATATTTGCTCAGGTTATTTTTGTCTGATATTGTAATAAATTGATAATGTAAGCAAAAACAAAAGAAATGTGTTCCTCCAGTGACAGAACAGTTTGCTGCTGCCACAGAGCAGAGAAAAAAGCAGTGCCTTTCCACACCCATAACCACACCTCTACCCCGCAATTGCGCACGGGCCAGCAACTAATATTAACGATTAGTGAATCCCCGGAGCTGTACAACACTTCTCTACACCAGGGCTGCACGATATATCGTTTACACATAGTCATCACGATGTGCGCATGCACAATAGTCACAATTACATCAATCTCTCTAATATTTGTCTAGCTCGCTAACTTTCCTGCTCCACCTTAAATGTTGCAACATACGGCAGGGGCTGGAGCATTTAAGGTGGAACAATAAAATAAAATAAAAGCTAATCAAGGCTAATTTTAGCTCCCCTTTACAGAGAAATTAAGAAATGCATAATAATAATCAGTTAATATTTTATTTCTGCACCATCTCCCTCCTTCCTGAAGACATACAGTAAAGCCCTAAAGGTACCTAGTTAACCAGCAGCTAGGTTACTGAAGGGGTAGGGGTAAGTGGTAGGCCCAAAGGGTGAAATTAAATTGGTCCTTAGAGATACATAGATAGATAGATAGATAGATAGATACCTTAATGATCCCCGAGGGGAAATTTTGGACATCCAGCAGCGGGTATACACAGTACACAAAAGTTTCTAAGGAAGGACAAGAAAAAACAAGATAAAACAATACTTTTATATAAAAAATACAATAAAATATAATGTATAGAGAACAGTCTGTAGTGTGTAATGGAGGTAGTGCAGTTGAACACAGTAGACACTGAACATCTGTTGATGTGCATATTATGAGGGAACATCTACGGAGGCAGTAGCTAACTCAAAACTCCAAAACGCTGGAAACTCTGCCTTTTATCAGCAGACACCACTCGGCATCAGCAGCAGCACAACACAACCACAACTGCCCAGCATCCAGCAGAGCGGCAAGCAGAACAGAGAGCACCTTAACAAAAGTCACATACACTCTATTTATACAATAAATAACAAGTTAAACGCTCAAGAAGTGCAATCTTCAGCATATTTGGCACACCAGCATTTGGTCTTCCATTATAAGCAGGTTATCACCCACTACTATCCCTAGGTTTGCCCCACAAGTAACTTCAGGTTTGCCTCCCCCATTTTACGCTCATGCTGACTCGTGCCATCCTCAGTGGCTTCATATGGCATGGCAGAATGTGGGGATGATATATAGCACCGTGGAGCTGTGTGCAGTTTGTTATCCAGAGCATAGCATCCTGTCCGTGCCCTCCTGCTCCAGCCCGCGCCCCAGTCAGGGATCTGTCGCTGTACGCTGGCACATGGCAGCCTGTCCTGTGTCCTGGCTCCGCTCTGTGCCCATCACATGCGCCTCTCACCTCAGGCCTCTGGGGTAGTCAGCTGTTAAAACAGCGTAAAGCGCATTACTCACATCGCAGCCTGCAATCTGCCACGGTCAGCCGGCCCAGCTTAGGGAAGGTACAGACCACTGCTGCTCGGCCTGTCCTTCCCCCCCCCATCCCCCTCTTATGAGCCGGCAACTCAAGGAGACAGTCAAGAAGACACCCAGATACAACTTCCTCTCAGCATATCTATACGCATGTTTAATTATATGTATATTTCAGTAATACTATATGTCCTCAAGCACAATCAAGCAAATTATAAGCAGATTATAAAGAGGATACAAGATGTTAGACAACTGCACTCTGCTTTCATCACTGAGCTTTGCAATGTGGCAGATGGCAAGATGGCACCCTGTGAAGACTATACAGTATGACAATTACAGTAGAAGTTATATCAACTTACTGACCTCATCTAAATATCCGTCACTGTTATTAGATATATACTAGATCTAAATATTCTGAATTAACTTTAGAACTTAACAGTTGTGAGTGATTCATGAAGTTCAATATAACAATATATATATTTTTTTTCTTTTCCCATATCAGATGTTGTTATTGTGATAAACAGTAGCTTTTAAAAAAATGAGGAGTTTCTTTGATTTTACCAAATTAAAAAACAATCAAGAGGAAGATGGATGATCACAAGCCATCAAACCAAGCTGAACTGCCAGATTTTTTGCACCAGGAGTGACATAAAGTTATCCAAAAGCAGTGTGTAAGACTGGTGGAGGAGGCATGCCAAACTGCATAAAAATTGTAATAAAAAAAACAGGGTTATTCCACCAAAGATTGATTTCTAAACTCTTACAAAAGGAGCAAGAGTCTAATACAATGTTATAGAGCCAACCCTTAAACTTAGAACCAACACCTAAAAGTCCCTGAAATTTCTGCTTTTTATTCGATAAGTAAAATAAAATAAATCTCACATTGCACTGATGTGATATATTGCATATGATGCATGATATAATATACCTAAGTTATATACAAAATACAGATGCTGCAAACATTTTGTAATGAGAAATACTACAGAATTACTTTTGGTTACAAAAAGAACTTTCAGTTTTTTTTTTCACTCCATTATTTTAAAAAATAAGTGAATAAATAAAATAGTTTGGAATTCAAAACGCAAGTTTTGTTCATTTTTATTTTTTTTAAATCTCAAATAACCTCTTTGGATATTATTATTACTGTAATTAGTTTATTTATGTTTTATTTTAGTTTATTTCTCACTTCCAGTACACATCTCTAAATCAAATTAAAGTAAACAGTGTTTCAAAGTAGTAGTATTTAAACTGACAACTGATAATACAAGGTGTTATATTGTACAATTTGAAAGACTTATTATTAAGCAGCAGGGTTTTTTGTTTGTTTGTTTAGGGGGGTGGGGGGTGGTGTTTGGGGGTGTCTGAGTCTGAGGTATGATTCGGATAAGCAGGGCAGTTCACCGAATCCACCAAGTGTTTCTTGAAGAGGTTTTTGAAGTTAACCCAGGTTGTGTGACCACATGTTATTATCAGATAAATCACACATCAGAGGAAGTCCTGCCCACTGTCCCAGCAGTACAGAGAACTCCAGTAGATCCAGTAAGCTGTTCGTCTTTCTGCCAGCCCACTGAACGTCTGCTCTTCCACTGCTCTTACGTTCATAGTTCTACAGCACGTTCCGTTCTCACAGTCCTTTACTGAGTGATGTCTTACATCAGCTACATATAGTCTGCTCACATAGACATTCAGTCTGGATTGAAGGTGTTAATACAAAATCAGGTGTCTGTTAGACCATATTTGGAGCATAACATAAATCATGTATTCTCGTTTTACTATTGATTTATTGTAAAATGTATTGACATAACCTAAATCATATGTGGGTGACTTCAGTATTGCCCATTATGTTTTTCTTAGCAAGTATAGACCATGAATGTGAATGAGCACTGGTATGTTGGCTTTTTTACGTTATTTATTTGAATGTTATTTATTTAGGATATTTACAGTTTTGTATTCCAATTCCAATTTCTGAATAGTCTTATTAATCTAAAATTCCCCGCGCATTAAAAGGTTTTCACACATTTCTGTACAATACCTTTTACATACCATACATTTTAAACATTTACTTACTTCTTTATTTATTTATTCATTTATTTATTTATTTATTTATGTATTTCATTATTTATACAGTGAAGTCTACAAGTCAATAATAAAAAAATATGTGCAAGAATACGTATATTTGGCTGTTTATATCTTACTACACTCTTTATGTTTGTTGTAAACTTCTAAATGAAATCAGTGTTTTCATTTGTTGTCTTGGTCAGATTTTGTTAGACCACTTTTTGTTCATTAGATTAATCATAATGAAACAGTGGTTCTCATGTTTTTGGTGCTTCCTTGCCCTAAATCACCTGATTCAATTTATCAGCTTATCAAAATTCAAATGTTTGCTATTTGCTCAAATTTAAGTTAGCAAAAAGAAAAAAATTCATGCCATAGAGGATTAATTGCCCTGTTACATTGTCATACTGTCATTTTGTCTGTTGCATTAAATGGTTTTAAAATTACAATAATATTGTTTATTTTTTTCCTGGAAATAAATAATCCAAACAAAGAGTTATTGTGACATGCCATAAATGACTGAGGTAATGGCAGATAGTAGCTGTTACTAAGCAGTTATTGGTTGACCAAGAATATAAAGGGGGTTAAATTAGACTAGGTCTAATTGTAGTAAAAAATTGTTTATAAATAAATATGAATAAACAATTATAGCAAACATAAGGAAAAAGGCATGTACTTCAGTGCCCAGCCCCTGATAGTTCTTATGTATCCTGGCTACAGGTTTATATTTAACTATAGAAAGTTGGAATTGTAATTTTAGCTTTTTAAAAAGTGCATTGCTCTCAGTGACAGAGTTCAGTTCTGAACACTAATCTTTAATGAAGTGACCCTGTTTTCACTGAACATTTACAAAAGCATTATTACTGCTGTGTAAGTGCTTGAAGTAATTTGGTGTGTGTGTGTGTGTGTGTGTCTGCAGGGCGGAGGTGGAGCAGCTGTCCCTAGAGAAAGAGCACCTGCAGGAGAGTGTGGAGAAGCTTCGAGGTCGCTGTCAAGAAATGGAGGAGCAGTGTGTGCAGCATGGAAGAATGCACCAGCGCATGAAACACAGGTAGGTATACATACATACATATACACACACACACTTTCACACACACTCACACACACACTTACACACATATTTCTTTTGAAAGTTTAATTCAGTCTGAAAAAGAAAGAGGGTCAATCCCAAATAGAACACACTCAGTCTATAGATATATGGGGAGAAATGTGGTACAGATTGAGTGACCCAGCGGTGTGTGTGTGTGTGGAGTGTCCTGGGAACACAGGAACAAGGCCTCCTTAAGAACATTTTTGTTATATACTGTAAAATTAAAGTATAATGTAGCATTAATATCTTGTAGCACAAAACTAAAAATCTAATTGGGACTAGGCCTCTCATGACAACAATATATTACCTCAGGAATAATAGTGATTAATTCTAAATAAAGCCTAAGTCATTAAAAATAGAAGTTGTTTTATTAGAGCTGTCAACAATAAAGCGTTAACTCATGCATTTTTTCTTTGGTATCTTTAGTGATTTATACAATGATTAATACAGTAATTTTTATGGGATTGGCACCTCTTTTTAAGATGCTGCTGATGCAGCATTGTCGAGTAGCAGCACAGTGCACTCGGTTCTGATACATCAGCTCACAGATGCCTTGTGTTGCGGACATCACCCTTTGGAGTGATGCAGGGAGAGAGCGCCATCTACCCACCCAGAGAGAGCAAGGCCAATTGTGATCTCTCAGGGCTCCGGTAGCCGATGGCAAGCCACATGAACAAGATTCAAACCAGCGATCTCCTAGCGATAATAGTGGCAGCGCTTAGCCCACTGGACCCTAATATACGTCTCAGAGGGTGTGGCAGAGTTGTCCTAGGATATCCGGTGATCTGATGTTCTTAGTTCAGAAGTCAAGAAAGGTTGATAGACCCTCTTTGGAACCTGATGCTTGTACCCTAAAAACAGGAATTGAAAGTTGCAAACACAGGCAAAATAAGTTAGAAATAATAGTACAGAGAAGTACATCCCATTCAAAGATGGGAGATAGGTTATCTTTTAGGATGTTGCAATCAAGAGAATTCCACTAATTTACGGACAATAAACAGACAATATTAAACTCAGCAAAAATGATTGAGGTCATGTCCAAATATTGTGTGATAAGTTGATAATACAGTTACCATGACGGGACTAATTGGAACATCTTGTCTCACTGTTGGTTCATATGTGGGGCAGTGGTAGCTCAGTGGTTAGAGCACCGGGTTATTGATGGCAGGGTTGTGGGTTCGATGCCCTGGGTTGGCAAGCTGCCACAGTTGAGCAAGAATCTTAACCCTCGCTGCTCCCCAGGCGCTACAGCAATGGCTGCCCATCTGTGTCCAACATGAGTACGGTAAACAAGATTTTCTTGTCTGTTTTATGGTAAATCCTATCTTATCTATATAATCTTCAGAAAATGTGTTAGCGCTCTGGATTACAACACGAAAGCTCCTGTTTTAATATTAAAGGTCCTTGAAATAATAATGATTAATAAATAAGCATGAATGAATAATAAAAGTAATTAAAATAATAATCATAATGTTGCCTTAAGGTTAAATTAATTTCATTTTTAAATAATATTTTTCAATTTGTAATAATAAGCATTGCAATAAGCAAATATTCCTGTAATGTAGTAATGTACTTGTTTTAGAGCATGTCTCTGTTGCCATGGACAACCATGGACCACTGACAGGGGGACCCCTGTGAACTTTACATTTTTGACACATAAAATTGAAAACATCAAAATAGTCTTGTGATTCATGTGGAAACTACTAAATTATATATTTTTTGCTAATCAAAATACCCCTTCTATATTAGTGCTATAAAAGGGTGTTAATGCAATTTTAAGTGTTGGTTTGCATTGTTAGCAGTGTTTCAGGTCCCTTTTCCCATACTGGGTCATCATCTAAAACTTCCTACCTTTTATCCATTCTGCTCTGTGTTGACATGACTGTGCAGTTTCTTGCAGATTTGTGCGTGTTGCTTATCACCGTCATGTTCATGATACCAGTTTGATGGGTCATGAAGATGTGTAAAGTGTGTCGATAAAACTATGCACATGGTCAGCAACAAAACTTTTTTTTGCACCAAACATTACTTGCACTTAAAGTCCTTTAATGTTCCCAAAAATCGACAGTACGCCTTTTAATCTAGTGTGCCTTATGTATGAATTCTACCACTCAGGTTGGAAGAAGCAGTAAAGCTCTCCGCTGAAGTACAGCTTTATAAAGGAGTTTCAGTTTAGTTTTCCAGCCATATTAGCATTAGCTGCTAACCACACAAAGCGCTAGCTCTTATTATTGGCCTGTAGCCTGCTGCTAACCCTGGATAGCACTGCTTGAGCAGTATTAGCATTAGCCGCTAACCAACTCTGAGCCCTAGCTCTTTTGCTGTTCAGAGGAGAGTATATTGAACTGTAGCCTGCGCATTTACCATGTTAAAACAAGCTACATGAAACGAACCACAAGTTAATGTCTCTCTGGCTTACCGGAACACTCAGGTTCCTTAGTGTAGCGCTGTCAGGTGGCATTAGCTTCTAATCGCTAGTGGTTAGCCGCTAATGCTCCAGCTTTAATGTCTGAAATCTGTAAATCTAAGCTTATGTAAATACATGGAAGCGATTTACTCACCCGAATAAACAGAAATCTGTGTAGATTAACATCCAGCACTCGTTTGACTTTCTTTTTAAGAATTACACTTGTTTACTTAACTTAGCTTAGCTTCACAGGTAAATGCTAAATTTGGAAAGAAAACATGGCGACACCCCTGTTCTTACTACTAGTCACAAGTGTATGAAATACATGTATGAAAATAGACCACAAAATAGATGTTTATTGATAGCGCGACTTATAATCCGGTGTGCAAAAATATGGTTCTCAAATAGACTGGGGCATTCAAATAGGAATGCACAATAGTTTATATTTATACTATATATTATTTAATATAGTAATATTGGTATCCAGATATCAAAGTCCAAATATTTTAAACCGATACTTGCTGATGTATTTATTGTATACTGGAAATGTACCAAAGCAACGATGTCAGTGCTACTGTAAAGGGTAAACACTCATTAATTTAACCTAAATTTTTATTTTTTTGCATTAGATTTGGTTTTTCCGGGTTTTCTAGTCTCTCTGTAAGTTTTAAATTTGTAGATCGGATATCAACATCTACAACAGCCAGGACTATTGAACCAAGGAAGTTTGGGTTGGTAGATTAATTCTGTTGGTGCCAAATTTAGACCCTACCATCTAAATCATCAAATCATACTCTGTTTTCATCTAGATTTCATGTATATGAAATCTTTATTTTTCTAGTTTTGATTGTGAGTATGTGTTCTCTGCATCCTCTGCTTTTTGTTCTAGACTGACACAAGTAGAATATGTCACAGATCTGCCTCAACATTCAACGTTCTCTTAACTTCTTGCCCTCTTTCATCAGTTAAGGTGTTTTTATCTGCAAAACTTACATTTTACAAAAATTACATTTTACTTCTTACTGATCATTAATGTGAAGATTGTCTGAAGCTGCTGACCCATAACTGCATCTTTTAACACCTCTGTCTTTTCTACCTGCAAATCTACATGCAACCTTTTTTTTTACTAATCAAACCAAATTTCTTAGCAGTACTAATGATACCCTTAGCTAGCCAGTGAGACCGCAATGATCCAAGCTGGTTGTTTTATAATGACAATACAACTAAATATCTTTAAGGGCAGTATAGTCCTACTTACTTCAAAAGTCTAGGTTTCCGTAAATACAAGATAAGATAAGGTATGATGAGGTAAGATCTGTAAGACAATCGTAAGATAAGGTTAAAAGCTTAAAGCTTCTTTTAAATTGAAAGCAGAAGTACATAATTTCACACACATGAGTTTATTCACAATAACCTGCATTAAAAGTACTCTTCACATGTTCTGTGCAATTACACACTTTCACCAGAGGGGTCTCTAAAACCCCCCAAATCACTAAAACTTACTGCCTGTCACTTCTTGGAGACCACTGGTTGTTCCGGATTTGTATTCTGCATTACTATTACTAATAAGAATAACTTTGCTGCTTGTTATGTAGTGTTTAATGTAATTGTTAAATTAAATGAACACATCAAACTTAAAGAGGTTAAAACCACGTAACCAAGTTACGTCAGAAAAAAATGATCTCTTATCTCTTATTCCACTCCCTGATTAAGAAGAAATCCGCTCACAGATGACAGTTCAGAATTTGAAGGAAGGGTATTTTAGTATCTAAAATGTACAGAAATAGCATGAAATATGTTTTTCTTCACTCTGACATCACCTGCATCCCTCCTTATACTGTTTTTTCTAGAGTTAATGATGAAAGTGAAGCATATGAGGTGTTTTCTATGAGAGGGGCATGCCAGGGACAGCAGCATGCAGCAGTGTGTGTGTATGGGTGCGTGTGTGAGATGCAGCAGGTCTGAATGCTCAGGGCGCACGTGGCTTTCGATGCAGGGCGACAGGGGCGTCTGGCACACGGTCCGAGTCAGCACGTGGGCGAGAGAAGGAGCGTGGGCGTATGCACGGCAACTTCAGCCTGAGCTGAGCTTCTGCTGGGAGCACAACATCCGTCTGCTTGCAGCATAACCCTACATATTGTTCAACACCCACTGCCTTAACCCAGCACCCAGCAAAACACGAACGCATGAATAAATACAGAAACACCACAGAGTGAGAGAAAGAGAGAGAGAGGAGGGGAGCATAAAAAACTAGTTTAGAGAGAGATTCACACCTGTTTTACTTAAACGTTCTGGCTCACACTGTAAAGAAAAACTGGATTGACAGTGTTTGCACAGCATCTTAAACAAGCTCTTTTGGGGTGTTATAGTATATGTAATAGTACATAAATACATAGATTACTTCTGCTTTTTTAGTTATATATAGAGCCTACGTGCATAATTTTACACCTTTCTTTTTTTGTATGTGAATTAAACAAAAGAAAAGAAAAATCCACCTTTATCTCTTCAGCCACTGTAGACATAGTCTTAAGTTATAAATATTTAGGTTTATTTATATACAGTGTTAAGAATAAAGGGGCTTCAGCGATGCCATAGAAGAACCACAATTGATTCTGTAAAGTACCCTGCTTGTATTAAAGATCCACAAGGATGAATAAGGTAAAAAAGGAGGTTAAAATATCTTAACTTACAGGTGCACAGGTGTATAGTGGGCTTTTCCAATTGTACCTTTATTTTTAGGACTGTAAATAAATGCAGACTTTACTAAAAAAATCTTTATGAATTATATAAAAAGTATGTTTCTCCGCAAAAGCATCATAAATTAAACACATTAGCCTTTTAAAGAGAATATCAGAGGTCAGAAGCACAAATATATATAGTATATAGAGTATATAGACCTTCCACTGAATGCAAACCTTGCAGTTTGGTTTCTATTAAAAATAAGAAATTTGTCAAACTGGTACCACCTTAAAATAAGTAAAGGAGTTTATTAATGTTATTAATAAGGTTGTAAATACTTTATAAACACTTTTAAAGCAATTACAACACATTTTAAAGCAATTACAACACATCTTTCTGAATGCTCATTTTACTTTGTCTGTTCCATCAATCAGCAGTCATTAACATATCTGTTAATAACAAATCTGTTATTACATTTAACCACCCAGATTAATCATTTATCCATTCTTAACATATTGTATATTAACATAAAATAACATTAAAAAACTAAACTGACTTTCCATATTATTATTTTATTAGATATGTTAATGCTAGGATATATTTTATGTTTTGTAAATACATAGTAATGGTTTATAAAGTATGTACAACCTAATTAATAACATAATAATAATAAACCTCCTCATATACTATTTATAAACCCTGTATAAAGGAGCCATATTTTTAAGAGGTTCCGTCAATCTTATAGTCTTATATAGTGGAAAACTGCAGAGGTTACTAATCTTTAGTCTGTGATCAACAAGTAGTGCGAAAGATCCAGCATTTAGTTGATTAAGGCAAATTAAGCTACTTTGAATGTGACCACCAGAGGGCAGGGTCAGTATTTACAGTTTGTAGAAATTCTTCTTTTATTTATTTATTTATTTATTTAATTATTTAATTAATTAATTTATTTATTTGGAGGAGTTGGATCTCAAAACCGTGCCATCTTTAGACATCAGCAGAGGTTAATAAGAAGGCGTTTGTTGCCAGTAACAGAGTTTACAATACAGGCAGTGAGCTGATTTATTATTTAAATATGAGAAAACGTTTTAATATGGACACATTAATGTACATAACGGTGTTAAAACATTACAGAATGCATAGCGTTACTTTGGGTCAGGATCTTACAATATTGGAGGTAAATAATATTAAGTTGAATATGGACACAATTCTAAAAATATTGCAGATACAAATAATGTAATTATTTGTAATGTAATTTGACCAGCTTTTTAATTATAGTATTTAGATATTACCAGATTTCTGTTCAACATGATGAGATAATCTTAACTAGTATTTCCTTTTTGTATTTAAGTGTGCTGTTACTTAGTCAAATATATACCTTGTTATATGACATATAATATTCCTTGTATCTGTCAAACACACACTACTGAGGCGCAACTCATGTTGAATATGGACACAATAAAAAAAAATAATAATCAGATACAAATAAACAAACTTTTTTCTCATTTGAATTCCTGTAATTTGACCAGCGTTTTTTCCTTGTAGTATTAAAATATTACCAGGTCTCTGTTCAACATGATAAAAAAAAAATCTTTAATAGTGTTTCATTTTTGTATTTAAGTATAATGTTTTCTAGTCAAATAAATTACAAATGTAATATTACAGCATCTAGTAAACAGATATTACTGTCATTTTAGTAGTATTTAATTTATAGAATATAAAAAAATATGGAGTTTCTTAACTTTTTTACGTATTGCAATATTTGTTTAACTGTTTAGAACTTTAGAAGAATGTCTGTAGAAACGACATTAGCTTGCAATCTTTATTTGTGTACAGATTTTTTTTTATTTTGTTTTATAGAAGGTAATACTGCCATAAAATGAAACAGTGACTACTCACTTTTTTCAGTTTAATAATTTTGGATTATTATCAAATGGTACTGTTAATGTTAATTTAATCGTTTATTTTGTTTGTTTTTGGTTAAATAGACACGCTTGCAGTTGTAACTGCTGCACTTCTCAATTGTTGAAATTAGCCCGCTTTAGAGCTTTGAATGCAAATGAATCTTCTCACACTGTTTGGTGTGTTAGGAAATGTCATTGCAGAGACGTGTAGAAGTCAAACTGCAGGCCGTGTTGAGTGAGAGGTCTGGTGCCTCCTGCTTGCTCAGCGCAGCGGGTGTCTCGCTCTGTAGGGTACTTCTCCCTGCTGCCCGTGGGTTAAGGTGTTCGCGTTAATAAGCTGGTGCAAATGGCTCCGGCATACATGCAAATAGCCGGGGCCCCACCTCAGATATTCTTGAACGGGCACACAATCTGTGCTGCGAAGAGCCGCAACAGCATGGCACGCATGCAACATTTGGAAAATCAGCTTGATTTATTTTTACCATTCGAGAGCCAACGCCAAGCAACACAGGGGTTTTCGGCACACAATGTTTCACTCCTGCATGTTATTTATTTATTTCCCCCACAGTATTTACGTTTTTTTTCTTCTTCTTTTTTTTTTTTTTGCCCAGAGATTGGGGGGTGAGATATCATAGAAAGGCAGCCAGTGAAATATGAAAGGCTGATTGTGTTGGCCAATGGATTTTCTTCTGTGTAATAGCAGCGCCTTTATAGAGGACATCAATAACACATATGTGTATCCTTCCGTATTTATTTCATAAATGTATTCTGGGCATGAGTTCACTTTACAGCGATGGTGGGCATTTTCTGGGTGAAAGCAGATTCAGAGAATTAACCACTATATGAATCTAAAGAGCCGTTTCTTCACAACAGCCATCCGGTCAATTTACTATAGTAATAATTCTGCATTTATTTTCATTTCTTTCTAGGAGAGAAAGTGGAAAACTGCAGCCAGCTATCATACCAGAAAATGTACTAAACTGCCGTGATAGACCTTTATAGTGTTTATAATTTATTTATAAGACATTATTTTCAAATTCTTTTCTTTGTTTTTTTCAGGAACTTTTCATACTTATGTAGAGAAATCAGTAGCATGGACAGTTGTATTCAAAAGTTTGGGCACCCCTGGTCAAATTACATGTTGTACTGTTGTGACCTCATACAGATCACACTGCTATGTTAATATGTTTACTGTGTACATGGACTTTATCTATTAATTTGTAATTGCTGTTCTTCTTCTTCTTCTTATTATTATTATTCGTTTTATTATTATAACCATTAACCATCCTCATTACTTTTATTCTGCTCTTACCACTTATGACAATATGAGGCACATCTGAGCTTCACGGCTGGCTTATATGAAGGAACAGATGCTTTTTTCCCCCCAATAATTGATCAGCATTGAATAGAGGAGGATGAGCCCCTCCAGTATTAAAAAAAGTTTTTTTTTTCTTTCTGCTTTGGCTTTTTCACTGTAATTATATTAATGCAAATAAATTTGACTGCACAGTTACTGTTTATATTCTTAGTTTAAAATATTAAGGTTTTATAGGTAATGCTTGTGTTTCATTTCAAATAACTTATTAGGGTACGTGAATAACTTAATAGGTTATTTGTGGTTTTGTTGTTTGCATTACATTTTGTAAAGATTTGTAATCAAACTTACTTTGACTTTTGTTTTTAGACTAATTGTTTTAATTTTTTAATGCCATGGAGCTTTTATTTAATTTGCTGTATAGCATTTATTCGTATATACAGCTCTGGAAAAAATAAGAAACAATCTTTTAATTTCTGAATCAGTTTTTTCTGATTTTGCTATTTATTGGTACAAGTTTGAGTAAAATGAGCATTTGTGTTTTATTCTATAAACTACACACAACATAACAATATTGTCATTCAGAGGATTTATTTGCAGAAAATGAGAAATGGCTGAAATAACAAAAAGATGCAGAGCTTTTAGACTTCAAGTAATGCAAAGAAAACAAGTTCATATTCATAAAGATTTAAGAGTTCAGAAATCAATATTTGGTGGGAAGAACTCTGGTTTTTAATCACAGTTTTCATGCATCTTGGCATGTTCACCTCCACCAGTCTTACACACTGCTTTTGGATAACTTTGTCACTCCTGGTGCAAAAATTCAAGCAGTTCAGCTTGGTTTGATGGCTTGTGATCATCCATCTTCCTCTTGATTATATTCCGGTAGTGACAAATGAAAGCCAGAAAAGTTTGATGTTTTACCTATTACCAATTTAAAGCAGAAATGTGATCATATTATAGTCAGTTTAGCAAATATTTACCTTTTTTACACTTTAAGATTCGTTTTCCTCTGTAAATTCTATGCTTTGCTCTGCAAACAGGCATTTTTCTGCCGCGAATAGACCCGGAATAGCAGGAGCTCATCGTTTCCTGCGTTTCTGCTCTGGCTTCGTGAAGCGCCTGTACATCATTTCCACATATGAGGGGTAAAGTTGTGGAAGATGGAAATGATCAGATCTTTGGCAATTCACCCTTTCACATATCTCACCCACGTAGCTCTCGATCCCTGTGCACACAAGCAGCACAACCAACCCTCACACACACACACACACACACACACACACACACACACACACACAGGCACAGATCACATCTGCCAACGTGCTCTTTTACCAATTATCACCCTGTCTCATCAGCGTACCATATACACACACACGCTAACAGACGCAAACACTCCCCTGTCCCTTAAAGGAGTGTGGTAATGTATACGCAGATGTGTGGTTAAATCTACAGGCTTCCGAGAGCCATATGGCAGCATAAAGAAAGATGGTCGCGGCGTCTGGATGCACGTGTAGTGGAGAGCCGGGATAGGGGGCCATGTGCTGCGCTAGCTGGAGCACTGCTGAATAGACTGGAGGAGATGGAGATGGTGTAATGGAACAAATGGGCGGCTGCGTTGGGGCAGTGAACAGGCGCGCCGCTGCCGGGGAGACGGCAGGGCCCCGGGCGAAAGCTGCTTCATCTGGTTCCCTGCCACCCACCCCCAGACCACCCCCTCCTCCCTCTCTCTTACCCCCTTACAAGAGAGCGTGTGTGTGTGCAGCTAAGAGGGAGAAAGAGGACACACACACACACACACACACACACATTGCCTCTCCTACCATCATTCCGCCAAGAGCAAGACAGCTCAGTAAACTTTTCACTTGCAAATGAAGTTGGCAAGGAAAGGATAAGATGCGGCATGTGTGATGTGGTGTATACTCTCTCGTCAGTGGTTGTTTAGTGGTTGTTGTCTTTGTAGCCTATTTTTATACATTCTGCAACCATACAGGAATGCTGTAGTTAGATTCACTATAGCTGTATTTCTGTTCCGACATTGTTTTTTTGATATTTCAAAAAAGTTTGTCAGTGGTGGTGGTTATGGAACAGTAATATTTCCTGAATGTCACATGGTTTTTACTTTGTAAGCTACTTGGTAGATTGGATGCATGTTTGTGGTGAAAAACTGTATTTATGCATAAATGTAGTGTCATGTGACAGATTTTCCTCACAGGCTTCTCGCGACAAACACAAACAGCATGTTGGAGAGGTGTTACTGGATAGAGTAGAGACAATAGTGTTTTAAAAGGATTCCGAATACTTTCCGTTC
The DNA here is from genome assembly GCF_023375975.1 of Astyanax mexicanus. Lineage (NCBI taxonomy): Eukaryota > Metazoa > Chordata > Actinopteri > Characiformes > Acestrorhamphidae > Astyanax > Astyanax mexicanus. The sequence goes on from NC_064414.1 coordinate 22,657,612, forward strand.
TTCTAGAAAGACATTTCTAGAAACCTTACAGTCTTTCTAAATGGAAAGAGTTTGATTTGTTGCATCTTGACCTGTTCTACTTTGATCTGTTTACATTGATCTGTTCTATTTTGATCTGTTCTACTTTAATTTGTTCTACTTTAATCTGTTCTACTTTTATCTGTTCTACTTTAATCTGTTCTACTTATATCTGTTCTACTTTTATCTGTTCTACCTTGATCTGTTCTACTTTGACCTGTTCTACCTTGATCTGTTCTACTTTGATCTGTTTTTATTTTGGCCTGTTCTACCTTGATCTGTTCTACCTTGATCTGTTCTACCTTGATCTGTTCTACCTTGATCTGTTCTACCTTAATCTGTTCTATCTTGATCTGTTCTATCTTTATCTTTTCTATTTTGATCTGTTCTATCTTGATCTGTTCTACCTTGATCTGTTCTATCTTTATCTTTTCTATTTTGATCTGTTCTATCTTGATCTGTTCCACCTTGATCTGTTCCACCTTGATCTGTTCTATCTTGATCTGTTCTATCTTGATCTGTTCTGTTTTGATCTGTTCTACCTTGATCTGTTCTATCTTGATCTGTTCTGTTTTGATCTGTTCTGTCTTGATCTATTTTACAGTGACTTGTTCTAACTTGACCTGTTCCAACTTGATCTGTTCTACCTTGATCTCTTTTACAGTGACCTGTTCTAACTTAATCGGTTCTACCTTGATCTGTTCTACCTTGACCTGTTCTATCTTGATCTGATTTATCTTTATCTATTTTATCTTGATCTGTCCTATCTTTACCTGTTCTGCCCTGATCTGTTCTATCTTGAACATTCATTGTTTCTTCTTAAATTAGGGGTTTTAAGTATAGGTTATCCTGCTTTTTTTGGGGTAAATGTCTTCATTGTCCAGGCAAGGCTTTTGGAACATTTCTGGGAAGATTTGACTACATACAGCAACAATAGCATAAGTGAAGTCAGGATGTTTAATCCCAAAAGTACTCAACTTGAACCCCATCATTCAAGAGAACACAGTTGCACTTATTACCCCTCTAGTCAACACCTGACATTAGGTACGCTGCCAAAAGTGTTCATGTTTATCTTCTATTCTATTGACAATGCTAGACAAGTTATCTTTATGCATTTGCACAATTGCAACCTGGACAGAACCAAAAGTATGTAAATGCATTCATTAGGAGGGATGTCTGTAAACTTTGCATATTATTTATTCATATTCAGAATATCTCCCACTCGTGTCAGAATGTCAGCTTAAATCCAGGCTTAAGACCTCCTGATGTGCTGTGAACTTGGACGTTTGAGTGCGTTCTTCTTGCCACCTTTAGCCCATCTAACTCTAACCTCTGAGCTCTGGTCTTGCTTTCAGAACTGCAGTCTGTGTCTCTTGTTTCCTCACTTTGATTTTGTGCTCGACCCTACAGCTTTCTTCAAAGCCAGGGATCCTCAACCAGCAGACTCTGGTCTGTGTTGGAACCTAAATAAATAGTTTAGTGGACATATAAATCTAGGAGTATAAATCTATTTCAAAGTCTAAACTGCTTTTCTACGTTTGTTTCCTGTGATCCAATCACTGAGAGATAAATACTAAAACGAACTAACTGTAAATTCACACTACTGCAAAGCAACAGCAAAGGGAATTGCATCCACTGCCATCCACCTGTCCATTTAGGCCATGTTACATCATTGTCCACCCCAAGCAAGTGTGTGTAAAGAGTTGGTCACATTCTGTGTCCAAGTGTGACACTGTTATTTTTATCTACTGACTTCAAACAATGTTTTATTATTTTAATCTAACTATTTAATTAGTGTAGTGAATTGGTTGATTTGGAAGATATATTACCTTGGATGATACCCTGCTTTACAGGCACTGGAGATGGCAATGTTAGTAGCTTAAACATAAAATTTAAATAGCCAATTTAAACATAAGTTAAAATAATTATAGTAGAGTTAATAGTCTTAACAGTATCATTAACAATTACCTCTACTTTTATCCATGCTTTGTTTTTAAAATATGTTGTACATAAGTAAAGAAAGCCTGAACTAACTTAGCTTTAACAGCTTCTCCATTTGTTTCCTGTATGTGATGCTGCTTCCAGTCTTAAAAAACAAGAAAACAATGGGAGGTGATACGTAAACTTCTTTGCTTCGCTGCAGTGCAGTGTGAATGTACTGTACCATAAGGGTATGTTCAGACCACAAGCAAATCATATTTTTACCCAATCAGATGTGTTTAATGCCCACACTGTTATTTGTACGTAATCAGATACATGAGCTTTTTATGAGCTTTTTTTGGCAGACGCTTTGGTATAAAGCGACTTACAATAATGATGTACATAGAGTAATAGAAGTTCAAGGTAAAAGACATTTAGGACAGGGCCTAAAGATGTTCAAATGGAAATAGTGGGATAGAGGAGTGAAGGAGGGGAAGAAGGAAATGAGGTTAGAAGTAGTTAGTTTGTTAGAGGTGTTAGGAGAGTAAGTGCTCTTTGAAGAGCTCTGTCTTCAGGAGTTTCTTAAAGATAGCGAGAGATTCTCCTGATCTGGTAGTGGACGGTAGTTTGTTCCACCATTGGGGAACAATGTGTGAATGTTTGTTTGGTAAAGCGAGGCGACGTTCATTGGAGGAGTACAGCGGCCGGGAGGTAGCGTAAGCCTTCAGGAGTAAACGCAGGTAGGAAGGAGCTGTTCTGTCATCACCTTGAATTTTTTATTTTGTTTTTTTTTTCATCGAAATCCCGACGTATCTTTCATAGGTTTTCTGGCTGTTAAAAATCTATCTAGGTACACAATCAATAGGTTGGGACACACCTTCTCACTGTGTTTTTCTTTATTTCTTCATTTAATTTATTTTCTACATTGTAGATCAATATTAAAGACAGATATTAGGAACACATATGGTATTATGTAGTAAACTGGTTTTGCTCTCCACAATCCCCTGATCTAAACCTGATCAACTGAGATGGTGATTTGAGGTGATTTGGGATGAGCTGGAGCTTCACAGTGTAAACAACTTTTGCTATATAAGGGATGCATGGTATTTGTATCACTCAGTCTTCTCTCTATGCCTGTCAACCAGTGAAAAACTTGTAGTTGGACCCATAAGATACATATAGCTCTGGGAAAAAAAATAAGAGACCACTTAAAAATGACAAGTTTCTTTGATTTTACCCAATTAAAAACCTCTGGAATATAATCAAGAGGAAGATGGATGATCACAAGCCATCAAACCAAGCTGAACTGCTTGACTTTTTGCAGCAGGAGTGACATAAAGTTAACAAAAAGCAGTGTGTAAGCCTGGTGGAGGAGAACATGCCTAGATGCATGAAAACTGTGATTAAAACCAGGGTTATTCCACCAAATATTAGTTTTTAAACTCTTAAAACTATGAATATGAGCTTATTTTCTTTGCATTATTTGGAGTCTGAAAGCTCTACATTGGGTTTTTTTTTTCAGCCATTTCTCATTTTTTGCAAATAAATGACAATTTTCATTTGGAATTTAGGAGGAATGTTGTCCATAGTTTATAGAATAAAACAACAATATTCAGTTTACTCAAATATACATCTAGAAACTGATTCAGAGACTGAAGTGGTCTCTTAATTTTTTTCCAGAGCTGTACTTGAAAAGTTGTCAAACTTTTTTTGCTTTATGACTTTAGTTTGCAGATATCCCATGCATGTGTCCCATCCCAGCTAGGGGGCAGCAGTGGTCCTCTTAGCCCCCCTCCCTCTCTCTTTGCAGCCCCTCATGGAGCAGCTGTCCCCGTGCTGCCGGAGGTGCAGCTCTGCGGCCTGCTGGAAGAGCGTGGCTGTGGAGCGCTGGCCGTCCCGGCACTGCCCGTGTGCTCGCCACTTCCCAAGGCAAGCTGTAAAACGTGGTGCAGCGCATCCACACGCTCCTCGACCGGCACTAGGCCCTTGTTTACGACACCAAAAAGTGCTCACCAGGCTCTTTTAAAAGTCCCTTTGTGCGGGTTTTTAGTGGGAGAACAGCTGACCATGGTGAAATGGCTTAACTTGGGTTTATTACAGGGCAGATGGTATTGGATATACAGTTACGCACCTACACACAGCAGCCTGTTACTGAAAGGCAATTCTTTTATTTCTTTAACAAGGTGTTGAGAGTTGAGAATTGTGGAAGGCTTGTGTGAAGGTTGTTTATTTTCTCAGAGATGGAAATTTTACAAGGACGTGCCCTCACAATGCAATATGTTCCAGTTTTAGGATCTGACTGATTTTAAGGGTCAGTTCGGAGGTGTTTATAGACTGCACCTTGTGCTTGCCAGTTGCAGAAGCAGAACGTTTTTGAATGAAAAGCAAACAGACTTATCTTCAGGTTGGAAGCATTTTTTTCTTTTGGAAATCTGAATGTTTGAGTGGATTGTGACGATGCATTAGGTAGGTCTTTTGTTTGAACAGTTTTTAACACTTCCTAGCTCATTTTCTTTAGACATTAATCATTTGAGTTTCAACCACTCTTTATTATAGCTGGTTTAAAAGTAAAATGTTACTCTGTGACATTTAATAAACATGAATAGTAAAGCTAAAATACTGTAATATATGAATAAACATGAGAAAAAGTCTTTAAATGGCCCGGTGGTTTGATGGTTAGCCCATTCGCCTCTCAACACTGGGGTCTTGGGTTCAAGTCCCTATCTAGTTAAAGCTTCCATGCTCTTCACTAGCGATGCCCCAACACCAGGAGGGTGAAGACTAGCACATGCCTCCTCCGACACATGTGCAGTCAGCCTTCGCCTCTTTCTGAACTGCTACTGATGCAGTATTGACAAGTAACCAGCGCTCGGAGGAAGCGCAGCGACTCGATTCCTATACATCAGCTTGTGCTGATTAACGTCACCCTCTGGAGTGATGTGGGGAAAGAGCGCCATCTACCCACCCAGAGAGAACAAGACCAATTATGCTCTCTCGGGGCTCTGGCAGCAGATGCCAAGCTACATGAACGGGATTCGAACCAGCGGTCTTCTGATCATAGTGTCAGCGCTTAGCCGGGAACTGTTTTTTCTAAATCAGCACTGGTTACGGATTGAAACATCCTGGGTCAATGCCCCTAGTACTTGATGCAGGTCATTTCTGGTTGAGAGTAGGTTGCACTCTATAGGCTGCAGTTTCTTCACTGTGTGTGTTTAAGTGCTAAGTGTGCAGTATTGAATGTAAAAGTGCTAAAAGTATGTAATCTATCTTATTGTATTCTTACATTCTTGTAATCAAGTTTTTTATAAATTGCTGCCTTGTGCAGCTAGATGCCTTTTGTTAGATTAATCATGATGAGGCAGGGATTCTCATCTCTGGTCTTGGAGACCTCCTCCTTCCCTGCATGTTTTAGGTGCTTCCTTGCATAAAACATCTAATTAAAGCTTTGTATCAAAAGTCAGAATCTAAAATTGCTATAACCACATGGACTTCCACATGATTCACTGCATCACCTTTAGCTTTGATTGTGGCACACATTCACTGTGGCCTTGTTTCAATAAGCTTCTGCAATGTTACAAGATTTATTACAATCCAGTGTTGCATTCATTTTTCACGATTTTCAAGATCTTGCATCATTGATGATGGGAGAGTCTGACCGCTGCACATAGCCCCCTTCAGCACATTCCAAATATTCTCAATGAGGTTAAGATCAAGCACCATGAATCCTGGCATTGTCATCCTGGAATATGCCTGTGCCATCAGGGAAGAAAAAATCCATTGATGGAATAACCTGGTCTATATTTAGTATATTCAGGTAGTCAGCTGACCTCATTCTTTCAGTACATACTGTTGCTGAACCTTGACCTGACCAACTGCAGCTTTAACCCCACATCATTAACTTACTTAAATCCAGGTGGCCAGGCAGTGTATAAGTCATGCCATGGAGGGTTAACTAAGTTTGTTTGATTCCAGAATGTCAACTAATCAGTTTCTCAGTTGAGCTGTATTATTGTAAAGAAGTTATAAGAAATGTTGGAAAACATGGCAGCGGATTTGTGGACCTCTGAATTTTTGAGTATTTTAATATTTGAGTATTTCCATGACCACCTACTGCTGGCAAGTTCTAAGTTGCAGTGTTTAAATCAAGGCTTGCATTAAATCGTAAGTATGGAATGATAATTTTGTCAATCAATCAATTTAAGTTGTAATTATTACAAAATGTATTAATAATAATTTAACATTTTTTGTAACATTCTTATAGTTCTTAAACACATCAGGTTAAGTTGGCACTTAAGTTGTTTTTATTTAAATAATAATAAAAAAGAGTCTGCACTTTTATATTCAAATATTATAAAAATAATATTTTAAATAGTGTTTGCATAAGTTTTCTTTTTTGGCAGATAAGAAAAAATAATCCTCATTGGTTCAGGATTTACATCTGAATAGACTGTTCTCTGGACTGATGTGGTGGCCAGATCTTGTCCAAGCTTGCCAACTCCTTTCATCACTAATGTATGGATAGCTGCCTGACATTGCATTCTTTTGGGGAAAAGGGCGACCATGTGGGGTCAACCCATCTGCCTCTGGCCAGGTTATCTCTCAGTGTAGCTCCCAGCAGCCTTTCTCAGTGGCTCAGCTTTGTGTTTGAGATCCTGTTTGCTGAATGGTGAGGTTTCTCCTATTTCTTTTAATCTCAACGTTTTTGAGTACATTGATGCAGTTTGCTTTACAGTCTCTCCCAGCATTTTTCTTATCATCCATTCATCCTTTGGTTTCAGCAAGATGCTGAGTCCTTACTGTAGAAAAGCATCTCCAAAACATGATGATGCCACCCACATAGTTCACTTTTGGAATAATATTAGTTGAGAAACAGGCAGTAATGCATTTGGACCACACATTTACTTTTAAATACTGTAGCTTGTTCCTTCTGATGCTCTATATCTGGCGATTACCAATTATGATCTATTTTGGGTTGTTTTCTTTTGTCATATCATGCACTATTGCACCTTGCACCATTCCAGTGTCAGCCATTGAGCTCTGCAGCTCCTCACAAGTGATTGTTGGCCTGTCTGTATCTGAAGATGAATGTTTTAGAGATGGCCTAGTTTAGAGACTGTCTGTTGACCTTTTTGGAGGTTAAATACGGTCAAAGTTGAAAGGATATTAAAACAAACTTAAAATCTAGGTGCTGTATGTAAGGAACCACTGGCCCTGTTATCTCCTCAGCTCACTGTCGGAGCTTCCTCTGCATTCCTGTTTCCTCTGCATTCCATACGCAGACCCTGGCTTCCTCACGCTCGGGTGGAATAGAAGCCAATTTTCATAAACACAGATGGAGCAATACACTGAAGGATATCTTTAGATTTATGTAAATGCCATATTCTGATGCTGTGTGTTGAATTGCAGAATAGGACGTGTCAGCTCAGATATACATCCACCATTAAATTATTTTGTTTTAGTAGCTGGAAGGCCAGCAGTTCTCTATACTTGCCAAGTTTTTCTTTTCCATCATTTGAGACTGAATTAAAAGGCACTCCTGCAAAACTAGCAAAGACTCCACATGCAGCACTAGCTGCTTACATTGTTTAACAGGTTGGGGGGTGTGAGCTTTGGGGCCTAAGCTGCCCACCCTAAAGTGTGTGTGGCAGTGCCATGTCTAGCTCAGTCGTGCTGGGGTGGGCTTAAGGGGATTGGGCCGAGCAGCTGCAGCCGGGCGGCCTCTGGCAAGCCAAGATTGCCTGCTTACATTCTATAGAAATGATCCTGCCTCCAAGCCTCTTCTACAGTAAACCCCCCACCCCTGCCGAGGGCATCTGCTCCCGGTCAGTGAGGAGTGACCTAAGAGTGCTGCCTCTTTCATAAACTGCTGCTGATCTACAGTAATTGCTGTTTAAAGGAGAACTCTGGTGCAAAATTGACTTGTGGTGTAGTAAAACATGATAAAGAGTACTAACCATTGTTGAATAGCCCACCTCCGCTTTCCCATAGCTTTCCAAGATCCAGTCATTTTTGTCAGTTTCTTAAACAAAACATGCTTTAGAATGAATAAATCACTTTTTACACCGTTATCTAGGTTCAAGGTAGCTCCACACCTTATTGGTAAAATCTGGAGAGCCCTGACATTTAAAACGAGGCATTAAGAACTTTAAAAGTGCACCAGAGAGTAGGTGCCAGTACATGTTGTAAAGAGTGGTTTTTAATAAACATTTTAAGCACTTTTAAAGTTCCTAATGCCTCGTTTTAAATGTCAGGGCTCTCTGGATTCTGGAAATTAAGTAAGTAGCCACAAAGTGCTTTTTAATAAAATAATGTGATCAAATAAATAAAACCACAAAAATAGGCACATTTCCCATGATCACACTCGAAAGCCAAAAAGTAAATTTGTGTTTTTAAACATTTTTTTAAAGGATGCTGTAGATTCAGCGAGTCTGATATCTAAAGTTAGACTGTTTCATAATTTAGGAGCACACGCAGCAAAGTCTCCCTTTCTTTTTCAGTTTAGTTCTAGATACAACAAAAATTCCCTTATTAGAGGATCTCAGAGACCCGTTGGAAATAAGGGGAAATAGCAATTCACTAATGTATTCAGGTGCATTGCCATGTAGAGCCTTATGAGTAAGAATTAACAACTTAAAATCAATCCTAAATTTCACTGGCAGCCAGTGAAGAGAGGCTAGCACTGGGCTAATAAGATACCTTCTTCGCTACTAAAAAGCGATTTATCTGCAGGGGCAAGAATATGCCCTATATCATCCATTCTAAAGCATTTTTGGAGAAATTGTTGAATCTCAGAAAGCTACAGGAGAGCGGAGGTGGGCTATTAAACAAAGGTTAGTACTCTTTATCATGTTTTACTACTCCCAATATCAATTTTCACCGAAGTTCTCTTTTAAGGTGGATGATTGTCATGTGCAGAAAGACACATGTACGGGTGGGGTGTCGTTGCTGAAGCTCTGACAAGGATGCTTTTTAAGGAGTTTGTATTCACTTTACATGTCATTGAAAACACATTCCACATTTTTTAGACATTGAATGATCTAATGTCTGATTGATCAATCTGATTGTGTGTTTCGGGACTTGCAGTTAGAACGGACATACGTTTTATGAAATGCACCCTTCTTATGTAATGGTGATACAAATACGCTGGTAACACAAGCACCAACCACATAGGGCAGCACTGCAAACCAATTTGAAGCACCTGAGCCATCTCATTAGGTACTTAACTAACCTCTTGGGATACAATAGAAACTGCCAATCAGTCACTTGATTGGCATACTGTAGGTGCCACCTGGAATACCATAACATCCAACCTTGCAACAATACAATAGTAAACCTTTTTAAACCCACTTTTTAAATTTACTACTTAGTTAACACCATAAGAACTACCTGTGATACCATAATAACAGCCTAATGACATCATAGCAACCATTAAAGGAGAACTTCAGTGTGAAATGGACTTTGAATGTATTAAAAGTTAACGTGATAAAAGTGCATATCTTTGTTGAATAGCCCAACCTCTGTTCTTCTACTGTTTTCTGAGATTTTGTAGTATTTTGTGAACTTTGCCCAAACAGGGGCATTGCTTGAGCCTGCAGATAAATAGCTTTTTACACCGTTATCCAGGCTCAAAGTAGCTCCATACTTAATTGGTACAGTCCAGAAAGCACTGATATTTAAAAATAAGGCATTTAAAACATTGAAAACTGCACAAGAAGGTTATTAAAAGCCACCCATAGCGTAGGTAAATCTGCTGCCACTGCCAAATGTTTCTTACTATTGTCGCTTATAAAAATAGACCAGAAAATAGACATTCATTTCGGTAGTGTGCCTTATAATATGGTGTGCCTTATAGTCCGAAAAATACAGTAAAACAAATTGAATAGATGCACAAGAACTTTTCAGGACATTTTTGGTGTGAAATAAAATAACTAACACTTTAAAACAGCCAAGTGCTGAACTAACAGGACAAAAAGATTACCCTCCAAAAGAAAAACATGTAAAATGCACTCAGATCTGATCAGGAACCAGTGGTTACAAACCCACCTCTTCTTATTGCTATAATTAGGCTTGTGAGCGAACTCCTGTAGCGGGGTTTGACATGTTTGATCCCTGTAGGTCTCTTTGGCCTAAGTGGTACAAGCTGAGCTGCATAATTCTGTATGTTTTATTCACTCATGCATGCGGGGAGTGTAATTCCGAGCCTCTGCTGCTGCTTCCCAATTCACACGGGCAAGGGTAAACAGATGCTTAGCACCAAAACATCACCAAACAAAACCACACATCCTGGAGCCACAGCAGAGTCTGCACAGGCCCAGTGCGCTCCTGCTTCTCCAGCTCCTGCAGCTCCTCCAGCTCCTGCAGCTCCTCCAGCTCCTCCAGCTTCAGCTTCTCTGCGCAGGGACAGGCCAGCATAGCTGCAGGCCACACACACGTGTGCACACACACACACACACACACACACACACACTCTCTCTGTGAGAGTATCAGCACTCAGCATTTTACTATACAAACCAAGAGAGCCCCACAGTCTCCCTCGCCACCTGTAAACAAACCACATCGTCTGGAAAAGTACACTCAGGCTCTAGGCTAGGACTGCTCTCTGCTGTGAACTGACTGTCTGATGTGTGTGTGTATGTGTGTGTGTAGTTATCTGTACTGTAGGAGCAAATGAACTCTTGAGTAAAACTGGTAATTACATTAATTAGATGAAATGTAAGAAGTGCTCTTATAAAGTAGCTTTATCCAGAAAAGGCTTCCAAGTGTATCGTAACTGCTCACATTAGACAGAGGAGCTGTTAAAGGTGCTGAAAATAACTGCCTCCACTATTTACTGTGAATAAAAGTAGAGGGTAGTGTCTCTCATTTTTAGAGGTGAAAAAAGTACAAAAATATTGTAATTAAGTAAAAGTACCTTTACTTTGTTAAAATTCTACTCAAGTAAAAGTAAAAGTACCCATCTAAAAATCTACTCGAGTAAAAGTAAAAAAGTACTCAATTTAAAATTTACTTTGAGTAAAAGTTACATAGTTGATGTAAAAAGTACAAATCATAAATGAAATAATTATTACATTAAATCATTTGTTCAGACCACCCCATAAAACATTTTCAAGAACAAGTGGCATAGGTTTTTATGATCCATTTTTTTTCTTTACTGTTAAAAAGTTAAAAAGTTTGGTCATATAGATGACTGTAAACTGTATTTTTGTAGTTTTACAGTAATTTTTTTGAGGAATTATCATGAAAAACATGAAAAAAAATGTTGGTTGGTGCATGTGGTGCTGTAAAGAAGCACATATCGATTGGTAGTATAACTCGCCTGCACAGCTCATTCAGACAGCGTCTCTCCTGCTAACCATGATAAACACTGCATGAAGAAGTTCAGCTGCGCTTTTTTTTATTCAGACAATTTGTTTTTGCATTTTATTTTTTACTCAGTAATGAGAAGTTTTCAGTTTCAGCAAAGTAAATTACTTGTGTCAGAATGTACTTGCATAAAAGTAAAATTACCTATTTTAAAAACTACTTTAAAAATGACAAATTACTCATAAAATCTACTCAATTACAGTAATGTGAGTAAATGTAATTAGTTACTTTCCACCTCTGCTCATTTCATCCCTTCCCCACACAACTTCACCCTAAAAATCTGTTCGTCTAGATGTAGGGTGTCCCAATTTTTGATGGGATACAGGAATAGAGGAAATTGTTAGAGCTACATGGCCATCTAAACTGAAACTTAAGTGAGAACTTGTGTGGACAGGTTTGTGTATGCAGAAGCTTCTTATGGGTAGTAACCAAGATGAAAATATCACTATATTTTAATAAGTATTATGATATTGTGTTCTTCATGTATCGCAAAGTGCTTGCAAATACACAGCCCTAATGAGTAAATAAATCCACCTTAGAGTTTTCTGAACCTGAGCTTCAGTGGAAGGGATAATATTACATAATATACCTTATTCCTAATTTAATTTCTATATATCTATATTCTGTATTGAAATAAATGTAGAATTATTTTGCACAGAAACAAAGCAAAATTAATGTTTAATCATGGCATGATTTATGTGTTTATGTAACATATAGCTAACAACTTATTAATATGTATATGTAGGTTTAAATAAAAATATAGGTGCCACTAATGCTTTTCTGGTTTGGTCTAAAAATTGGGAAACATTTGTCAGTATTACATTATGTAAGAAATTATTATTATTATAATTAGAATTATTATTATTATTATTATTATTATTATTATTAATAATATTTTCTGTCAAATATACCTTACCAGAAGATGGAAAAAAGGTCTTAATAGAAGATTTTGGAGCATTTCTATTGGTGCATTCATCATTATATTTACTACAACTACCAGATTCACATTGCATCAAAAAAAAAAAAAAAATCAGTAATGGATAAATTATTATCTAGCTGTATTTATTTATTTGTTTATTGTGGGAAAATGTGATGATGTGTGAACCAACAGAAATGTCCCAAAATTAATTGGAATAGAATATTTATACATTCACTTTGTTTGAAGATTCTGAAGATTTTTTTTTTTTTTTCATCTCCAATAAAGCTGATGTTTTCCGGAGATACATTTTTAACAGGGATATATGCCATTTTGGTAATATATTCCTGATATTGGAAATATTTTATTTTATTTATTTTGGAGATATAAAATAATACAAAATTAAACTTAATTATTTTCTGAGCTGACTCTTTTGATCAGTGTAATTTCTTGTGTTTGTCTTGTGATTTTCAGTGTTGTTTGTTCTGAGAAGCTGTGAAGACTGTGATTGGGACGCGGCCGGTCCGTGGCCCCTCGGAGAGGGAGGCGAGGGGTTTACAGAGGCTGAAGCTGTGCTGGCTTCAGTTAGCCTGGGAGCCAGCAGATGGTGTCCTTTCACCAGGGTCAGCGGGGAAGCAGAGAGAGGGGGGGAAGCTTCTGCCCCGCAGATTCACCCACAAACCCTCCCTCTCTTTATGTCTCTCTCTCTCTCTCTCTCTCTCTCTCTTTCTCGAGCGCATGCCCAGCAGTGGGCAGAGGCAGCAGTGGCCAGGCAGGTCCAGCTCAGCCCGGCCCCATGCGCTAAGCTGTATTAAAAACCTAATTAAGTTGCGTGCCAGTAAATACGGGGAGGTTATTGGATTTGCTGCCTTAGCTGCTGGATGGCCTTCTAATTTAATCAGACCCCTGTCGCTCGTCCAGCTTCAGACAGAGCTAGAGTTCACCCCCTTTTTTCACATCTTTCTTTGGGTTTGGAGTCCGGTGCGCGCTAATATGCCGATTCACTGGGCAGACAGAGTGTGTGTGTGTGGTGTGTGTGTGTGTGTGTGTGTGAGGAAGGGTTTGACCTGCTCTTTTGCAGCACACTCACATGTCGCTGTGCAGTGTTTGATGGTGCAGATTAAGGGCAGTGTGATTGTGTAAGAGGTTAATGTGCTGGCTATGCCTCCAGAGGTGGAGATGTAAAGGTGCTCACTGTGTGTGGGTGTGTGTGTGTGGGTGTGTGTGTAGGGGAATTAGCTACTGAATTACACAACCTGCTTAACTGTGTTAGTACACTTGACCTCAGGCTCTGCCTTTGGCTGCCGTTCCTGACTACATATGTTCAGCAGGAGTTTCACTACTGTTAGCGCGGCCCAGAGTCCACCAGCCAGCCAGTGCAGCAGAGAGTCACATAGAAAAAATACATGTTTTAAATATAGTTTATAAGAAAGCAGAGGACATTATTAACCAATGATTCTTAGGAATATTTTTTTTGTTCCTAAAACTTACTTATTGTCACTTTCAGACAAATTACTTGCATTTAAAAAACATGATAGGGAAGGATCTTTACTGTATTCAGTAAAATTAAGTGTAAAAAGATTTTATTTAAAACCATTTCTATAGGTTATATAGAATAAATAAAAGTAAAACATAAATAAATACATTTTGATCTAAAACAGCTAAAAAAATCAATAAATCAATCAACCTTTATTTTAACTCAGAAGTACATTGAGGGCAACCCTCATTTTCAATGTAGCCGAGCATTTACAAATACAGGGACTGACATGATAAAGAAAATATTATCTACATTTAATCATTTTAAAATAACAGTAAATAAAAGAAAAAAATAGAAAAAGAATAAAAAAAGAATAAAACTTAGAAAAAAAAAGAATAAAACTCTTCAGAGGAGATTCAAATAGGAGAACAACTTGCAATTGGCCGCCTTAAATACCTTTTCTCATGATTGGATACACCTGGCTATGTAGTTCAAAGCTCACTGAGGTTGCCAAACCAATTTTGTGCTTCAGTAAGTCAGTAAAAAGTAGTTAGGAGTATTCAAATCAATAAAATGATAAGGGTGCCCATACTTTTGCCCCGGTTTTGGTTTAATGCATATTGCACATTTTCTGTTAGTACAATAAACCTCATTTCAATCCTGAAATATTACTGTGTCCATCAGTTATTAGATATATCAAACTGAAATGGCTGTTGCAAACACCCAAATATTTAGAACTAAAAATGATTAAGATTAATAGGGGTGCCCAAACTTTTTCATATGACTGTATATTAAATGGCTGCAGTGTTTTAGTCCAGCAGTGATGTTATTCAGCTTTCATAAAGATTCTGAATGTCGTTCTACAAATGCAAATAAAATCTATTTTTTTCCAGCTTAATTGTGCAAACTCTTCAAATTAGGTGAGAAACTTGGGCCATCTTGCGTGCATTTCTCTTTTTGCGGTCCACAGTTGTTTAGGATCATTATCCTGCTGTACAAGCCATCTTCTTTTTATTTCCTCTTTTAGTTCTTAGTTTAATATAGTTTTTTTCCTTTAACTAGTGAAATACACGTGCCACTGGCTACAACACAAATACAAAGCATTGCTGATAAACCTTTAGTGTTTACAGTTGAGTGGTTTTCTTTTCATGAAATTCTGTATCTTGAAAACTGCTTCTGTTGAATGTTGTGGTGAAGGTGCAGAAAAGGTTGTGCTAAAAGAATGCCTTTTACATTTAATCAGTGGTTTGAATTGACCTTTCTAGTATTCTTATCTGTAAATCTCTTAAAAACACTTAAAAACACTGTTTATCTTCCAATCAGTGTTTCTGTTAGCTACCATTTCTTCAAATGGAGGAAACATTTAGCTGAAAATAAGTTCTGTGCAGCTGCTTTCAGGAGCATGTGGTTGCTGAATGTTGGAACAGAGTTTAAGGAATCAGAGTCTGTATAAAGTCTTGAAATTGGCATCACCAGTTTTTTCCTTATGATGATTGTGAACAAGCCATAATCCTAAAAAAAACTTTCATCTTCTAGGGTATGTTCACATTACCAGGTGAACGTGCCAAATACAATCAGATTTTTTTAAATCAGATTTGAGTCTTTTTTTAATATGTGGTCCTAAATTGGATTCGTATTTTTTATTTTACGCATGCTCTATGTGCAAAAACAGCAAAAGCAAACCGTCTGGCCTTTTTTCACCTCATCAACCTGAGCATGAACTTCAGACCAGCTGTTTACTCCAGCAAAAGAAGCTCCACATATGAGCTGCTAACAAACACATCCATTTCCCTTTATAAAGCTACGAGTCGTCTCTCAAATATGACGTATTTTGTCTTTAGTGAAGAAGCAACGTTTATACACGTATCAATGTGCGCATGTGAGACATTTCAGAAACAGATTCATTCACATTGCACACTTACATTTGTGCCTGTCAACAATCAAGATAGCTAAATCTGATCTGAGCAAAAAATTGGATTTGATCAGTGTGGCTTGTAATGTGAACATAGGCTTAAAGTTTAAAAAAAAAAATACACTTATGTTGCTAAAAGGTCGAAAAGAATGTTTCATCTTTAACATCATTGCATTTGGAGATCAGTTTATCTGCTACTCACATAACTATTTGCTATATCAGACATTTTGACTAATTGTGTCCAAACATTTGCATGCAACTGCAGTTGTCCTGCCTTCATGTGTGGAGTGCATGCCTCAATACATAGCAAGCTCATCTTCTCAAAACTCAAAACTTGTTTTTGTGGGTTCAAACTCTGACTTACCGGAGTATTGGAGTTTGCATATATGGAATAACCAGCAGAGATGCCACCTGTTACTCCAAACACTAGATGTTTATATTTCCGCATTGAAATGCCTTACCAGTATACAGTACGCTGACTGCATTGTCTTCTTGGGTCAAGAAACTGTTTTCAGAAAACCAGGTGGTGTACTTATAAAAACGTTGCTCCAAACGAATGAAATAAATAATAGTTATCATCTCAAAACTTCCATTTTTGCATTTATGCCACCTGTCTTGGTAAACAAAAATACCATTTTTACTTTCTTTGACCTTCTTTTGAGAATTGAAGCTCTTAAACAGAAGTGAATATTGTATAGTACGTTAAGTTGTAGATGGCTAAGTAAAGTAAGTCAAATAAGGTTGTTGTTTTAAAAGAAATTGTAAGCACATAAGCAAGAGGTTTAAAACACGCAGCATGCAGTTTTTAGTAAGTACCAAATATCCAAAGAAAATACAACCAGTGAACAGGGTAACAAGGTCATAGACACCTAAAGGTAGACACCATTGTTGTGACCATAGACACCATTGTTGTGACCATGGAGGCGCAACCTTACAACATACATGACTAAATAATCTGCTGCTAACATCTTATTGCCAGATACAGTGGAGTCTATGCCTTAAATGCTCAGATCTGTTGATCTGAGGCACAAGGGGGACCTGCTCTTTTCCCTGTGGGACAATTTTCCTAGTCATTACATAAATTTGTTTAATTTCATCACCAGTACAAGTACCAGCAGCTGTGGCAGCTCATGTGAATTAACATAATAAAGCCTAAATAGCTCTGAAAAAAATGAATATTTACACTTCATGACAAAAAAATAAAGCATCATAGATCAATCAATTCAGTTATGTCACAGGCAGATTCATGCTCATGCTCAGTAATACAGTATTACAGGACATACAGCAGTCACATGTTCTTGGCAGGACTTTCAACTGACATATTTCATATTTTTAGGAGTGTCTTTACCAGATTTCCACACTTCCGTGGTCTGCCAGGTCCCCATAGTCATCCAGACTATATAGGAACACATAATAAGAAATTATCTATTAACTTTAAAAGTGCTAAACAAACCAAAATACTCTGTAAAGCATTAAGGTGCTCTTATATGGGGTTCTGTTAACTTGTGGTTTCTGAGGCTGGTAACTTTTAGAACGTATCCTGTTCAACAGCTGTAACTCTTAGTTCTCTATTCCTGGGGCGCTCCTGATGAGTTTCATAATGTTTTTGATTGTCTTGCCAACTGCACTTGAGGATACATTTAAAGATCTTAAAGTTTTCGGATTGGCTGACCTTTCCTAAAGTATATTTTTCTTAACTTAGTTGAGTAGTTCTTGTCATAATGTGGATTAGAACATTACTCAAATTGGGCTTTTCACTGTATTCCAACTCTACCTATACACAACTTTACAACTGATGCTCTCAAACACATTAAAAGGACAAGAAATTCAAGTTATTAACTCTTGACCAGTTCAGCACCGCTGTTAACTGTATTTTCCAGGAGATTCCAGTAGTTTTTGGTGTCAATACATGTCTACTTTGAATAATTTAAAACATGTTCTGGTTTGTATACCCTTTTTCTACTAAATAATTCCACTGATTTTTCTTTGTAGTAACTTGAGTATTAATCTGAAAACAGTTAAATTTAAAATAATTAAAAAACACTTTTAAGTTTAAGGTGTGTCCAAACTTTTAACTGGTACTTTATATTATCATTTCATTCCCATGTATAAAGTTTTCATTCAATTTCAACAACTTTTTGGTGTGTTGTTTTTTGTTTGTCATTCAGTGTTTCTTCAAATAATACTTAGAGAAAAAGGTTTAACAAAACATTGACCTAAAAAAACATACTACTTTTATATTCATGTTATTTTTATTTAGTCTGAAGTCCTGTCTGGATGGGATTAGTTTCTCAGGGAGACATCTGTGTGAAAAAATATTTTACACTTCTACTCAGTGATAAAAACTCTTGCATCCGAAATGCAATTGAAAAAACAGGAGGACCAACCAGTGAGTTTTTAGGCTTTCTCTTGCATTCAGTAGCTCCTCCGTTTCCACTCGCTGTTGTGTGTTTACATGGATCTCTGTGGAAACACGCACCCAAAGTGTAATTATGGTGTGTGGCAGTAGACAAATAGCTATTTGATTAAACACGAGCTGACGAAACTCAGAGATATGCGTCCGGACAGAACTAAGAAAAAGAGTTTAGCGAAAAACAGTAGATAATTCAGCCTATAATTAAATACATACATGGTCTTTCTGGACGGGAATAAAATCACAGAGGATCCCCCATAAAAGAGAAAATCACCCCAGTCCGAATAAAGCTTAAGATTGTTAAAGAAAATGTTTCTTTTCTTTGCAACCTAAATGAAGCAATAATATTTTGAGAAAATAATATAAAATGAGCTTTTCTTCATAATAAAGATGAAAGTTAAGTGGTGCTGAACTCAGTACAGGACAGTAGTGGTGTGTGTGTATGTGTGTGTGTGGTAGACGGATGGAGTCTTGTATTGGTGTTTTGGGTGTGGAGGGGTAAAGGGGCTGATGCATGGCAGAGTTTGCTCGGCGCCAGGCTCTGGAGGTGGGGAGCAGCAGTGGCGCCAGCCCCCCACACAGCAGGGTCTTAGCCTGGGACAAGCTGCCCACCACAGCCCTGCTAACAGCTCTGTCCAGCTCACCACGGGGGTCCTGAGAGAGAGACAGAGAGGACAGTAGGAAATTAAGGAAGGTGAGAGAGATGGATAAAAAGAGAGAGAGAGAGATACGATTCCTGCAGAAGCCAGTCTGAGCAGCCTGTTTTAACTCTTGCACAAAGCAGGGATAAGAGAGAGAGAGAGAGAGAGAGAGGGGGGGTGAAGAAGAAAGAGGGAGAAGAATTCCAGTGAAAGGCAGATCATTGTCGGGCGAGAGGGACCCAAACTTGGAGCGCTCGCCCACCGCAGCCGGCCTAAGCAGTCTGCTCCAGTTCCCACAGGAACGAGCGAGGGATAAGTGGAAGGGTGGGGGAGCGGAGAGAGAAAGAAAGAGAGAGAGAGAGAGAAAGAACAGGGCCTGCACAGACGGCAGTGGCCCCAGCCAGCAGGAGCAGGGCATCTGTCTTCCCCCCCTCAGCAACAGCTAGAGGCCTCCCCTCTCCCCTCTCTCTCTTCTTCTTTTCTTTCTCTCTCTCCCTCTCTTCTTCTTCTCTCACTCTGGCACGCTGCTATGGAGGGAGATCTGGGACATGCTGGGACGTGGGCTCTGAGGGCAGGACCACAGTGGGACGGAAGAGTTGTAGCTGCAGGAATCTGAGATTTTAACCACATCACTGTCATTAAAAGCGATGGCTCTGGCCAAAGATCTAATTTTACTTCAATTACTCCAGCTAAACTCATCCCATCACATTTGCTGTCGAACGTTTGTTATACTGTACCATAAATCAGCTAAAAACACCTGAAAAAATAGCTGAAAACCAAAAGTAGCTATTTTATCACTGTATGTGCAACTTTCTTAACTATCAATTGAATAATAAAAGAAATTTCGTCTCTGTCCAATAAAAAACAAGTATCTCCAAAACAGCATCTTTACAGTAGAGAGAGAAAAAACCTTCTGAACTTTTAATAGAAGTCAATGTAAAAAGAGTTTATTTCAGGTCGTTTTGAAGTTTTTCTGTTGGTCCATTCATCAAGAATTATTGGCACACTGTGAGGAACAGAAAATGAGACAAAAATGGAAATACTTTTTTTCATTAGACACTACAATATTTTTCAAGTCATTTTTAACATTTATATTGGTCCATCATCAACAAATGTAGATGCAATGTAAAATGTTAGTAATTAAGATACAAGATTTTAGCATGACAGCAAACTATTTAATCTATGGAATTAGTAATTTTATCTATATTAATTAGTAACTTTCCATAAAAAAAGTCGCAAAAAGTCTCAAATACATCTGGTAGCACAAATCCACTAGAAGGTTCTGGGAGAGCAGTGCAGTGCCATCGTTAGATGAGCTTGAGCTTTAGATTGAGCATTTCAGAGCGTCTACAGCAAGCTCAAACTAGCTAGACACTTGTGTGGAGGATAATGTAGTGAAGAAAGAAGAATCTAAAGTATCTAAAATATATTCTTGTTTGTTTAACACTTTTTATTTATAAAATAATTCAGCATGTGTTCCAGTATAGCTTTGATTCAGTCTTCAATATTAAATTTACATTTTTTCTGCCATGTCCTCCGTCTCTAAAAACAACAGAAAAACAGCTAAACATGAGATTTAAAAGCAAGTGAAATGTCCAGATGATGTTTAAACATGGAAAGTACTGAATATTTAGTGATTAATTATGTAATCTGTTAAATCGACTTATCATTGCAGCCCTAGTGGCAGTGTAGCATGCTTTAGTATCTTTGCTATATTAACAAGATGAAGGACGAAGAAACTCTGGCAGAAAAGAAACTTATGCCACAGCCAGCCATGTCTGCAAGTCCTAAAGAGCAATATTAGCCCTGGTCTCTTATTTTCATTTAAATTACTCAACAGAACTAGCTGAAAAAGTAGCATGAATTTGCAGTGGATGTGGTGGGCATGCTAACTGAACTTAGAAATGGCTAATTGCTGTTTTTCTGCAAATAGTTTACTTAATAGAGAACTTCTGTGCTGGTCAGTATTTTGTCTTTTTGTCTTAAAAGCTAATAATGATCAGTTATGAATCTGTGATATAACAGCAGTAATACACTGGAGGCTGCGCTGTACCATGAGAGTCTAATATCTCCCAATATAGCACTGCCTCTAGTGTATTATTGCATAATTAAATGTAGGCAGATGCCTACTGTGCTCTGACATACGCATGAAGACCTGCATTCTGAATCCTTCTGTGTACACACACACTGTCTCTGACACACAAAACACATGCACACACGCACACACACACACACACAAAGTGTTTGCAAACTGTTTAGTATAAAGTGTGGTACTCAGAAGTGAACACACGCTGAATGGAAAGAGTGTAGAAGACGGTGCAGACAGTAATGACTGGTATGTATTAATTGTTGGTGAGTGTTTGTGGTGTTGTGATAATTGAGTTATGTGTGTGTGTGTGTGTGTGTGTTTCTGCAGGCTGCAGCAGCTGGATCAGCATTGTCAGTGCAGCGCTCAGCAGGTGCTGGATCTGCTCAACAGACAGAAGCAGCTTGTGCAGGAGAGGCAGCTCCTCAGTGAAGAAATGCAGAACCTGCGCATCCAGGTCAGACTCTCACTCTCATTTATACTCTATTAAATCTCTATTAATACTCTATAGTCCAAGATTAGGTTTGTTTCCTGTTTTGGAAACGTCCCTGTTAAGAAAAAAATGTATCTTTAAAATGGCATCTTTACGGGTGAAGGTAGGGCTGGGAGTTAATTCAATTAATTTTAATGTGATTTTCAAACTGGAATAATTGAGATTGTATACCCTGCCAGAGGGGTATTATTATTCACACTGTAAGGTGCACTTAAAACCTTTAATTTTTTCCAAAATCATGAGTGCACTTTATAATCCGGTGATATAAAACTGAAACAGTTTAGTCATCCAGTGCCAAGGCTGCTAAGTGCCATACACAGGTGAGTATTATCAGCCTGTAGCCTGCTGCTAACCCCGGCTAGCACTGCTGGAGCAGCATTAGCATTAGCCACTAACTGCAGTGCTATCTCTTTTGCCATTCAGAGGTGAGTAATATCGGCCTGTAGCCTGCGTGTTTACCGTGTTAAAACAAGCTACACTAGCTAATATCACTTTGGCTTACCGGTAAACTCAGGGTTCCTCAGAATACCACTATCGTTGGTGCTAACTGCTAGCGTTAGTGGTTAGCTGCTAATGTTAATCTAAGCTTGCTGTAAATAAACAGAATGCCTTTACTAACCAAATAAACAGTTTTCAGGAGAGAAATCTGTGTAGATTAACATTCAGCGCTCGTTTGACTTCACTTTCATTGGCAGTCAACTCAAAATATTTTTTAACCCATAACATTTTAGGAACATTTCTAACAAGTCCATTCATCATGATTTTTCAAATCAATAAAATTATATATATATTATTTATATAAAATATATTATATTTAATAAACATGTCAAAAACAGAGAAAGACTAGAAAAACACAGGGTTGCAAGTTGGAAGCCTACAGTAAATTAGCAGTTATATAGCTGCTCACCATGCTCACCATACCCTAATATTGCACGACTGCATTTGTCCTGTCCACATAAAGGAACAAAACCACAACAAATGGCTGAGAAGTGCTGATAAACACTATAAACTCTTACTGTACACTTTCTAGAGTCTATCAGCACTTTGTAGCTCGTCCTCACACTGAGATCTCTTACTTTCCTAAAGTGTTTTCTTGGCAGTCTGCTCCATCTTGCATTGCCTTGTTGGAACATCCATCATTTGCTGTGGTTTTGCTCCTTACACTCTTACAAATGAAGGAGCTACAGAGGCATCTTTAAGTGATACCATAGGAGAACCACCATTGGTTCCATAAAAAATGTGTGTTTAAAGAAGAGATGAGGGGCTCCGAGTAGTCCAGCGGTCTAAAGCGCTGCCACTATGAGCAGGAGGTCACAGGTTCGAACCCCCGCTCCTGCAACTTTGCCATTAAGCTGCCGGCACTCAGGGGGAGCAA
Organism: Astyanax mexicanus; assembly: GCF_023375975.1. Lineage (NCBI taxonomy): Eukaryota > Metazoa > Chordata > Actinopteri > Characiformes > Acestrorhamphidae > Astyanax > Astyanax mexicanus. The sequence continues at coordinate 22,680,226 of NC_064414.1, forward strand.
AATTGGAAAACACCCCTGCTCCCTCTGGGTGGGTAGATGGCGCTCTCTCCCAACATCACTCCTAGGGTGATGTCTGCAGCATAGGGCGTCTGTGAGCTGATGTTGCTGAACCGAGTCGCTGGGCTTTCCTCCAAGCGCGCTGGCTGCTCTGCGATACTGCATCAAAATGGGAAAAAAATTAAATTATATTATAAAAAAAAGAAGACATGAAATGTGAAGAGGACCAAACAGCTCTAAACTTGTTAAAAAGCCATTTACCAAAATTACAAACAATATTCAGTTTTTATTTACAAACCATTACAAACAGTATTCTGTTTTTATTTACTAAAACTTTTTTTCTGTTGGATTACATTACTATTTGAAGCACCATTATTACACATCATAGATCAAAGCTGATAGCACAGGTCTGCACTGAACCAGTTATTTTTGTCTCCATTTATAATACTGTATAAAGCATATACCCACTCTTTAATAAAATAAAAATGAATGAAGATTTATTTCTGTTTTAATATGTTTTTTTTTTTTTTTTTTACGTAGCAGCTTTTTACTTTTACTGTATAAAAATGTTTTGATAAATAAAATTAGGCCTTTTTTTACCAAATTTCTCAAAAAAAAAGAAAAAATTAACGTTTTTTTTTTTTTTGTTTTTTTTTGCCAAATTCGATTTTTGTTACATTTCTTGCAGCCATGTTCTCGGAACACAGGGAAATCTAATGAACTAATATAAATGCTCCATGCACTATTTAGGAGACTGGTGGAGACCAGCGATTTAATTCTAATAATTTCATAAAAATTGTTTTTTTTCTATTATTAACTAATTTTAAGTGCTTATACTTTACATTATGTCACAGTATGTGCAAAGCCTTATTACTGGAACATGTTAAAAAGACACAATATCCGATGATGCTAAAACCATGTAACTTTCAAACTATAAACAAACAGAGTAAATTATCAAGGCACAGTCAGAACAAAGCAAGTCCAGTGTTTAAGAGAATTAAAAGAAGTCAGTTAGTAAATAAATAGATTTGTTTATTAGGTAATTAGGTTTTAGTAACAGGTTACTGAACTGTGGAACATAACTACTGTATAATAATTACTTTAATGTTATAATTCTAAATCAATGCAAAATTGTGATCAATAATCATACAATATATAAAGCAAAAGAAAGAACATCGGTACACTTTAAACGGTGCTATTAGTGAATATTGAGTGTATTTACTGAATGAGGGACGCTTGTTTATTTGTGGAGTGTTTGTCAGTCAGCAGCACATTCTGTACAGCTCTGGCATGTGGGAGTTTTACTCAGGATCCCGTGTTCAGATCTACAGGAACAGTTTAGCAGCAGTTGGTGCGCTTAGAGAAACTGATAACTTACCACCCACAGGCCTGTTGTAGGAACTCTCCATGGTGCTGAACGTCATCTGCTAGTCTAGTGCTGAGCGTGATTATTACTGAGATTCAGAATCATAATAGTGTTCAGATATTATTTCACATTATCACCACACGCAGGAATAAAAGTAATGATCTGTTCTTACACAGTTTTACACACCTGATAAAAGCTAGTCTGCTTTACTTAAAACTATATGCAGTATTGTAAGAAGATTGTAACAATATTTCAGAAAAGAAATTAGTACAATTGTCATAGCAAATATATATTTTACCACATTTGCTGCTATTTACATTTATTCTGCAGGAATAAAGGTAATGACCTATGCTTACACAGTTTTACACACCTGATAAAAGCTATTTTGCTTTACTTAAACCATATTCATTGCTGTAAGATATAAAAACAATATTTCAGAAAAGATAGTTTTCGTACAATTGTCATTTAAAATATATATTTTTCCACATGAGCTGCTATTTACATTTATTCTGCAGGAATAAAGGTAATGATCTGTGCTTACACAGTTTTACACACCTGATAAAAGTTTATCTGCTTTACTTAAACTATATGCAGTGTTTTAAGATGTAAAAACAATATTTCAGAAAAAAAAAATTAATACAATCATCATCAAAATATATATGTTGGACCACATGAGCTGCTATTTACATTCATTGTACAGGAATAAAGGTAATGATCTGTGCTCTTACAGTTTTACACATCTGATAAAAGCTAGTCTGCTTTACTTCAACTATATTCATTGTTGTAAGATGTAAAAATAATATTTAGAAAAGACTTTTCTAAAAAAGTACAATTATCATAAAAAAATATATATTTAAAAAATATTGTTGTACCCAGAAGGAATCAACGAACAGGAATGTATGACCTATAATGTAATCTTTAATGAGAGGTAGGGGTGTGCCATATCGTACTGTATGCAATAATATCACCAACATTTTTCAATATATATTATACCTTGATATATTGTGCCATTACACCCACCTTATCACATCAGGGAACTACTTATTTGCTGTTTCCAGCAAAATAAATTTTCACACTGTTCTTGTTTCCCATTATATATCTACGAGATACAGATTATATCTGTCCAGTATCATTTATGTTACTTTAATCCTGGATATATGGAGATATTTGGAGTCTATTATTAGTATCATGACATTCTGGATCATTAACTTCTGTTACAAATTTGATTAAATTATTGTATTTTTTAATATCTCAGTAAGGGTGTGCCATAACATATCGTATACAATAACAAAATGTAATTTTCATTTTGTTGCAATAGTGTATTCTTTAAATATATTAATTTTGTGTTTTGTCATATCACCCACTCCTAATGAGAAGTCCTGTTTTTTTTCTTGGTGGAGACGACCAATGAACCTGTGTGTGGAGGCCCTGTAGAACAGTAGAAGGCCGGTGCATAATTCTGATTCTTGAACATTGTTCTCAAAATTCTGCTGATATTGACTGGAATCCAAGAGACCCTCAACTTTAACAAGATTCCCAGTACCTCACTGATCACACAGCTCCACAGCATGATGAACCACCACCTAATTTTACTGTGTGTAGCAGTAAAGTGTTTGTCTTGGAATGCTGTGTTCTTTTTCCTCCATGCATACCTCACTCTAAAAAACTTGAAGCTGGCTTATCCAAATGTACTTTAGCATACCTCAAACAACTCTGTTTGTGGCGTGTGCTCAGAAAAGGCTTCTTCTGCATTAATTACTCTCCCATACAGCCTCTCCTGTGCTGAAAAGTTAAACGACTATAACTATTCACACCATCCTTTGCCTCTGCTTATCTGAGATTTTGCTTGGCCTGCACCTTAACTAGAACTGTGCCCCTAAACCATGCATGTAGAACAATCTTTGTTTTCAGGTCATTTGAGAGTTGTGTTTTGAGGCTCGTGTGTTGCCACTCTTCAGAGAAAATGCAAAGAGGAGAAAAACTTGCAATTGGCTCCTTAACCCTTTCTCATAATTAGATTGACAAACTAATTTTGTGATCCTGTAATTAGTGCTAAAGTTATTCGAATCAATAAAACGACAAGGGCGCCCAAATGTATGCACCTGCCTAATTTAGTTTGAAGAATTATTGAGAACTTTCTGTAAATCCTATAAACTGTACTTCTCTTCTCAAATATCACTGTGTTCTTTTGCTATATGATATATTTAACTGAAATTGCTGATTTGAACAACCAACGATTTATAAAGAATAATCATGAAAATAATCGAGGGGTGCCCAAACTTTTTAATACCACTGCACCATATACAACTTTTTTATTTCTTTAGATATGACTAATTACATTGTTGTAACCTTAAAACTTTATATTCTAAAAACTTCCCGTCTGTCAGACAGGCTGGTTTTTATCGTGTCCGAAACACGTCGGAAAATGATGGAAGTCGTAAGTTTTGATCGTTTAATTCCAACTGTGCTGAGAACAGGTTTAAACTACTTCCACGTCAGCTGAAATACAGCGAGTTGGGGGGCTGTGGGTGGGGGGTGTGAGGGAGAGAGACAGAGAGAGAAATAGAGAGAGAGCACAAGCAGCACAGCAGCTGGTAGCCATGGCTGCACATCACGCAAGACTAGGCGCCCACAGATGCTCATCCAGATTGCTGCTAGAGGCGCGTCAGCAACAGACAGTGACTAGCCGCACGCTGACATCCGTAGGAGATTATGGCAAACAGAGCGCCTCTCCACAAAGCGCCCGCACTCATGCCTCCGTTAATACTGCCATGCTGTTGTTTTGTTAGGAGACGGAGAGGAAGAGAGAGTTAGCGTCTCTGGCCGAGCTTTTCTTTAAGAACATCCACATGCTCAGCGCAGCCACTTTTCAGAGGAGTTCAGACTGCTTATGCAGAAAACTGAGAGGCACGTTTTTTTGTGGAGTGCTTTTGAGGTGCTTTATAGCAGAAGGAACAGTGTTCTAAGAACTGACGAGAGAGGAAGACAGAATTGTAGACAAAAAAATGTTTTAAAGGAATACTTCTTTAACTTGAATCTGTTCCTGCTGCATCTGTACTCTCTTCACTCTATCAAAAAACAGTAAGGAACTATTGCAGTAGATGGTTTAAAACTGTCTCTAAACCCCTTTATCTAGCTTCAGAATTAGTTCTGTCCAGTCACAATATTATGACCACCTCCCTGATTCTACACTCGCTGTCCATTATCTTATCAGCTCCACTGAGCGTATAGAGTAGAAGCACTTTATAGTTCTACTAGTGCATCTCAAAAAATGTTTATATTATTAAAAAAGTCATATATTATATAGATGTATTACATACAGAGTGATCTATTTTATTTTCTTTTATTGTTGATCATTATGGCTTACATCAAATTATAATCAAATCAAATTTATTTATATAGTGCTTTTTACAACTGATGTTGTCACAAAGCAGCTTTACAGAACAAACAATCAGACAAAAAAGCAAATGTAAACCCAAAATCTGAAAAATATTATATAAAAACAATTAGTAGTAGAGCAGAGTTTGGCAGTGTGCCAAGTCCTGCTGGAAAATGAAATCTGCATCTCCATAAAAGTCCTCAGCAGAGGGAATCATGAAGTGCTGTAAGATTTTAAGGAAAAAAAATGACACAGTGGACCAACATCAGCCCCCAGAACTCTGCCGCCAGGACACTTCCCACAGGACGCTGGATATTTCTGGAATCACTTGTACAAGTTGAAAAATAATTTTCGTATATATTTTTTTTTGCACCAAAAGGGTCACATATGTATATATAAAAATGACACATCTCATTTTATTGTACCGTATCGGTACTGCACTGTCCTGTCTGTTAAATTGTCTCATCTGTTGTATTTATTGTAATGTTATTGTTTTATGTTACACTATTTTTACACTTTTGCACTTTATGGTTGTCTCTTGTATTGTTGTTCCATGTTGCACCAGGGTTCAGCTACTTTATGTGGTCAACCCTGATACATGCTTTTTACTTAGCATATAGCTTCTCTGAAATGATTTTTGCTATGTGCCTAGAGAAGTACGACAAAAAAAAAAATCTGCCAAAATACTGGTACACCAAAACTAGTGTACCAACCAAGTTTTAGAAAAGTTAGTAGGAAAAGAAGAAAAGTTGGTGGAGTGAACACATTATGGTTTCTGATAAATTTTGATTCCAGAAATATTTTTTCAACTGATTAAAGTATGTTGTACATGCAGAAGAAAATGTGTGAAACTTAGGAATGTACAATAAAAAATGTTTTCATATTTCCCTTAAGGCTTCTATACACTTGTGGAGGAGTTGCAGTTAAAATGTTCTATTTGGAACTTGGAACTTTTATTTAACTTGGACATCCAAGTAAAAATATAGTCCAGCATTACTATTTATATATCAAAACTATTCTAAACATTGAATAAATCCATCATTTTGTGCTTATTTAAACTCTGCATTGGGGCATATGCTACAGATATTGGTTATATTAAGATTTGAAATATTCCATCCCACTAAATAAGGCAGGCCATGTTTTTGGATCCCATTTCAAACCATAATCAGGTTTATCAGGAAGTGGCGCTCTCTTCACTTCTCATTCTGTCCCTCTGTTAAAACAGGAGGATGAACTGAAGTGTCTGTGTTTCTTCCTGTTTCTTCAGCAACCGGTCGAGAGGAGAGATTTCCCCTCGGTGTGAGAGTGAGTGTCTCTCTCTCTCTCTCTCTCTCTCTCTCTCTCTCTCTCCTGTGAGCTGATCTGATCACCGGCGCTCCGGCCGCTCGCTGTCCGTTATCTCGGGGAGATGGTGGTGATTCTGCTGGAGGGGTGAAGGAGGAGTTCAGTGCGAGTTTGTGCGTGTGAGACCTGCAGGGGTCCGAGTGACATCACAGAGCATGCTGAGAGCACAGCAGCAATGCTGGCTCCTCGTCACTGACACTGTCAAACACACACACACACACACACACACCTTCTGCGCTCCCTGGTTGCTGCACACGGGTTTCTTATATTACTTCCACGACCGCAACACACTTTCTTATTTCTGTTTCTCTGAATCTGTTGATTTTGATGGTGCTAATTTTTGATGTGATTATTTAGTAAAGTATTATTTAATATAGTATGTTTTATAGTTTTATACAGCTTTTTATTTGTGTGTTTTGTAAACATATCTGTTTTCTGGTTGTCAAGAAATGAGTCTTTTAAACCAAGAGCTACTTAATTTATTTTTAATAACTTCATATTAATCATCAAACTTTTAATCAGGGTATGTCTTCACTTTATAAACAAAAGGATTAAGACTCTTTTTCATGTATTGTTCCTTTTGAAATCAGTTGTATTAAAAAAATAATACTGCTTTTGATTGGAGTAACTGTCTCTATTTTATATGGCAAGCAAATATTTTTTATTGAGTATTGCTGTGAGGATTTGATTGCAGCAGCAACATAAGATTAAGCAAAGTCAGGATGTTGAATGATCCCCGCTCTGACTAATCCACATCTCCCCGAAACATCTCAAAAAACTCCATTGTTCCAGAGAACACAGTCTCTCTGCTCACAGCTCAATACTGTGGTCTTTATATACCACCAGCCCACGACTGGTAGGTACACATTTATCAACTCCAAAGAAAATCTGTGCTGGCAACCGGCGCAACCTATAGTAGCTGAATGCAAACATCTGGACCACTTAAAAAATGAAGAGTTTCTTAGATTTTACCAAATTGGAATATAATCAAGAAGAAGATGGATGTTCACAAGCCACCAAACCAAGCTGAACTGCTTGAATTTCTGTACCAGGAGTAAAGGCATAATGTTATCCAAAAGCAGTGTGTAAGACTGGTGGAGGAGAACATGCCAAGATTATATGTATTATTTGAGGTCTGAAAGCTCTGCATCTTTTTTTTTGTTATTTCAGGCATTTCCCATTTTCTGCAAATAAATGTTCTAAATGACAATATTTTTATTTGGAATTTGGAAGAAATGTCTGTAGTTTATAAAATAAAATAATGATAAAGCTATAAAAAGCAAAATCTAATAAAATGATTGAGAAACTGAAGTGATCTCAATTATTTCCAGAGCTGTATGTCCTAACATGAATCATTTTAATAGCAGTAATGTGCTGATGATTTTACATGTTGAGTGTTTTTGTCTTCTGGTCTAAGTGAGTGGAGCGGTACAGTGGTGCACAGTGGCAGAGACCTAAGGTTATGGGTTCAGTCCTCATTCTGCTCTGTGGAAAGGTTTTTTTTTTTTTTTTTTTTAACACCCATGAGGGCTTTTCACCCACCTCCTATAAACACCACATGAATTTGTCAGTGTTAAATTCCCTCTATGCATGAGGAAATATAGGCTGCTACTCTACAATAGACTTGAACTTGAACAGTGTGGATAGAATTCTGAAAGATACTGGACTCACTCGACTTACCCAGAAGAAGCAGGTAAAAAAAAAAATAATGATTAATTTTTCCATCTATCCTTGGAGTTCTGTAAAACCTGGAATATTACAGACCCTTTTTCAGGCATGGGAATTTTTTTTTTGAAAATGAAAAAATTTCCAAAAATATGTTCTGGAGATTTTACTGCACAATCTACTGATGCTCCATTTAATGAAGTGAGACTGACAGATTCACCACCATCATGTTTTACAGTGTTACTACTCATTATTCACTAATGAATGCATCTAGCCTCTTTTAGTTGCTCACCCACAGATGTGCAAACACACGCAGCTTGTAACAGATGCACATGCGGATGTTCGGCAGTATTTATCTGTGTTTATCACTAATGAATGGGAATAATAGGCCGTTTTCACACCTGTAGTTCTTTTCTCTGATCCGAATCAGTTAACGATTCTGTTAATTTGGAGCGTTTTCTTGCTTGGTTTGATTTGATTTCACACAAGAAAAAAAAACACAAGCGCAACAAAACAGCGTCACAACAAAACCTCACAACAAACGAAGTGAGCATGTTCTCTCTGGGGTTGAGCAAGAAAGTAAATACAGGAAGAAGGTCCGGTATAAGCATGCAGTAGCAGCAGCAACAGAGATGGTATTTGTAAAATGTAAGTAATAAATCAGGTTAAACTGCACCTGAAAATCCTTTGCGCTCAAACATAAAGAGTATATTTGATGGGTCAAATCTATGTTGGATCATGTTCTCTCCAGAAACAGGTCTTGGGGGTCTCTGTGTGGTTGATATGATCTGTATCAGAGTGTGATTACTGTTTTTAGATCTGCTGAAATGAACCACACCAAAAAATGCAAATGAACAAGAGTCCGTTGTGTACACTTTCTGTCCAACCTGCAACTCAACCTCCTTTCTACAGTCGTTATTTAACTTTCTACTAGAATTATACCAAACCTTTTAGCTCTGTTTCATAGCAACTCTGAAATCAGTGAGAATTTACAGGGATTTGTGTCTTATGAAAAATGTCTCTTTAATTAATTAAAACAAAATCCTAGAAAATTATTATTATTATTTTTTAAGACCTCTAGAATGTCTTCTATTATGGCTCTTTTTGTAACACATCCCAGTTGTTGTTTTTTTATTTTTTGGAGATCAGTTAATCAGATCATCACTAATTTCCCTGTAGGTTTGCTTTTAGAAAATCATATTCCAAATGGTACAAAAAAATCTTATTGAAAACAAAAATTCAATAAAGAATTTCTGTTAGTCAATTTACCACCAACTTTTGACAAGGTGAAAAATCACATATTTGATTGGTTAGTTTTTGCACAGCATTTGCTGTGTTCTAAAATCTAGGCTGCAGATGAAACGGGCTGCTTCGTATAAAGGATTCTTAATATACAGAAGAGACATGCAGTTGAAATTTGGATTGATTTTGAGGACACGACTGATGTATCCTTCCAAGCCTTTTCGGTGCATCTACAGCACGGAAAGGGACTATCAAAGTATATTTTGTTTTAAAAATGTTTTTTTTTTTTTGCCACACATGGTTTTATCTTTAGTATTAAGTAAAGTATAGAATTGTAAGTATTTATCCATAAAAAAAATAACTTTAATCAGTGTACAGATACTGCATTCACTATTTGGCATAATAGCTGCCTACTAGTGTTGTAGTAAAGACCAATACTTTTTATATTTGAGTGTGAGTCAAGACCGAGACCAGAATATATTTCTTGTGTAATAATAATAATAATAATAATGATTAATTGGTGACTCATTGTACAGTAATTTCCATTTTGTTTCTGTTTGTGTTAGACGTGACCGTTATTCCAAATTTGCTCAAGTTTGAGACTGAGACCAAGACAGAGACTGGACCGAGTACTTCAACACTACTGGCTACAACAGAAAAATCCTAATCAAGCTAATCAACCATGATCATACATTTTAGTTAATGCAGTGCGTTTATTGACTGTCGATAAAAAAAATCCTCTTCCACCATTCCCAAAACTCATTCAGAGACAGATAATCAGAGTCAGAGACAGAAGCAGATTGACATAGTGCTTTATTTAAGCAGTCTGTAAGAAGGAAAATAATGTGCATCCCTATCATATACATTTACATGTAAAAATACTAAGGATGTTCAGTGTACAAAAACAATTTCTCGCAGATCGGCAATTTCACATCCCTGTGGGCCAAAGCTTCAGAAATAAACGTTCTGCTTCAGTCATTAAACATGACGACCGGTAATGCAGTCCTTCCTCTCGCTCTCCTTCTCCTTCTGTTTGTTTGGGTCTTGAATCCCTTCTGCATAAAACTCTTAACGACATGACTAGATCTTAACATGGATCTAATGACAGAGCTAGCAAGGTCAAGAAGTGTCACAAACTCTAAAGCTACATGGACGTAAAATTAATTATACAAGTGACTGATTTCTTTTCTTTTTTTTTGTTCTTTTTTTGTACAGGTTTTGTCTGTTTTGTTTTTAAATAAATACTTTACAATTCATGCTTGTTCATAATACACTACCAGGAGAAGTCTGTTGTAGACAGTACAAACAGTAGCAGCAAAGAGTACGTTGAGGTGTAAAATATTTATTATAGACCCTGCAGTAAGTAAGAATGGAACCCATATGTTTGGGTGACCAGGCGTGTGTGTGTATATATATATGTGTGTACTGTATTTGTATGTGTACGTACATATGTGTGTGTTTTTGTGTGTAGGTTTGTTACTCGCGCTGTTTTACAGCTCCTTTTGGGTCTTTTCCACACACACGCATACACACACACACACACACACAAAGATACACACCACTTGAACCTTTCAGTTTGAGGCCTGCAGTGCAAGACTGTGATCAGTAGACTCGCTCTGTGGCCGTCACTAGTACCGGAGTTGTGTGTCGTCATCAGGTGCAGAGTGTGTAGGTTGTTTTTAGTTTGTTTGTTTGTTTTTGTGTTTGTTTGAAAGTTAACTGTTGAGGCGGTGACTTCGGATCAGGCCGACTTTTCCCAGAAAGCTCTAAAAGCACAGGGAATCTGAGAGGGAGGATGAGGAGGATGGGAAAAGTGGGCCTGTCTGAATGTCACCAGAGTGAACCCTTTTTTTGTTTAGTTTTTTTGTTGTTTTTGATTTTTTTTTTTGGTCTCCTGGCAGCGTTCTCACCACATTCACACCATTACACTTTACAAAGCAAAAATTACATTATTACAAAAAAAGAAAAATAGCGTGGGCAGGGAATGTGTGCTTTCAAGTACTTCTTTTTTCTTTTCTCTTTTTAAAGCAGGGACCTTCATTTCATATCAGAACTAGAAAAAGGGCAATGGGCATGAAAGTGCATATATATATATATATATATATATATATATATATATATATATATATATATATATATTTACAGCTCTGGAAAGAAATAAGAAAATAAAGAGATCACTTAAATTTTTTTCGAGTTTCTTTGATTTTACCAAATTGAAAACCTCTGCAATCTAATCAAGAAGAAGATAGATGATCACAAGCCATCAAACCAAGCTGAACTGCTTGAATTTTTGCACCAGGAGTGGCATAAAGTTATCCAAAAGCAGTGTGTAAGACTGGTGGAGGAGAACATGCCAAAATGCATGAAAACTGTGATTAAAAACCAGGGTATTACACCAAATATTGATTTCTGAACTCTTAAAACTTTCTGAATATGAACTTGTTTTTTTTATTTGCATTATTTGAGGTCTGAAAGCTCTACATCTTTTTTTGTTATTTCAGCCATTTCTCATTTTCTGCAAATAAATGCTCTAAACGACTATTTTTTATTAGGAATTTAGGAGAAATGTTGTCTGTAGTTTATAGAATAAAACAACAATGTTCATTTTACTCAATCATATAGCTATAAATAGCGAAATCAGAGAAACTGATTCAGAAACTGAAGTGGTCTCTTAATTTTTTCCAGAGCTGTATGTATATAGTTAAAAAGATTTTGACTACAGAATTTCTGAAAAGTGTATGTTGGTTGGTTTGTATGTTTTTTGTTTATTTTTTGGCCTGTAGTGCCAAAGGCCCTTTTGCAGCTTCAATAAGAGTGCATGGTTTTATCAGCTACGACCTTCGCATGCAAGGTACCAACACACACACACACACACACACACGCGTTTGTTTTGCTAGCCTTGTGAGGACCATTATGACTTGCCACTATGCTTGTGGGGACCTATCTTTGCGAGGTCCTCACAAAGGTAGCAAACCGTGCACGCACACACACAAACACACACACACAGTGTCTCCCTCTTTCAGAGTTTCATTCATTCCTCGTCAGACTCGACACGCGTGCGTATCCTAATGGAGGAACAGCGTCACAGTAGGATTCAGTGCCAGTGAGGCAACAAGACAGTCATTTATAGCTCGAGCGATCCGTAATCAACCGCTTCATTTTACACAGAACAAACAAAAATAACTAACAAACAAAAATCAGCATAAATGGTGCTTAACTCAAACTGACTAAACTGATATTAATTTAACAAAACCTAGTAAACAAGGGAGAAAAAAAACACCCTGACATCATCGAAGAAAAAAAAAGCAAAAAAACAAGTTCTGTTTTTAAGTAATTCACGATAAATAAAAAGAAATAATCAAAAATTATAACGAACTAATAAAATAAAAGGAAATACGAGTACGAGTTGGAAGACAGAAGCTTTGTGATTGCAGTTCCTCGATACTTTCAGTAAAGCTCCACAGCATCATCATCATCATCATCATCATCAGTACAGAACACACAGAGCTGACCTCTCTTACTCACTTAACTCCAACTTTCTCTCTCCAACATTCTAAATCTCAATTCATCATTTCTTTTTTTTTTTTTGCTTATCAAAACACATCCTTTCTTCCTTCCTCTTTTCTCCATCATTCATCCCATAACAGTCCTGCTGCTGGAATCCACTCACACTCCAAATACAAATACCCTGCCTCAACATGTCCTACTCTACAACACACAGAAACACACACCAACGTACTCTTCCTCTCTCAACAAACACAGTGCTGTTAAAAAAACACCCTCCGCTCATCACCCCCCCCCCCCCCCCCAACACTGACCCAGCGTGCCTCAAAACTCCCCTCCCCTCACAAACCCACACCAGCAGCCCTGTTAAATGCTGCAGTAAATACACTGCAGAATTAAGTGCATTTCTAATGTATTACACATGTCTGCATGGGACCCCTCAGCTCTGAATGCTAAACCTGATATCTCACAGGCTCTCTGGAAGACCCTCTCAGCACTCAGCGGTCTCTGGAAGCCAGCATGTCTAGAAGAAGCCGGACTACGTGTTTTAACCATCTCTGGAGTTTAAACAGGGTTAGATTTTATTGCTAGACACTGTTAAATAAAGTAGAGGAGAGGAGGGCACAATCTGACTGATGAACTATTCTGATGAATTTGTCAGAAGCACTATTTAGAACATTTGAGCTTTTGCTCATCTTCTTTTCTCATAGTAATCTACTGTCTGATTTTTGGCCATATTTTGACCAGATACTTCTAAAGATTCAAAAATACAATGGGAATTATTTGAGGCTACATTCACATTAACAGACTGAAGTGCATTAAATCAGATTTTTGGCCATAATGTGACAAATAATTCTTATTTTTTTCATAGCGTCGCTGTCCAATAAAAAACACTTATCTCCATTTTTAAACACAAACTGTCCCTGACACTGTGCCAACATTTCTTGATGAACGGACCAATAGAAACTCTTCAAAATAACCTGAAATAAACTCTTTTTTACATTGACTTCCATTGAAAGTTTACAAGGTTTTTTCTGTTTCCAATAAAGTTGCTATTTTGGAGATAAGTGTTTTTCATTGGACAGCGACGATATATTGTTTTAGATTATCGTGTAGCATGTTAACAAATCACATCGAAAGCCAGTCAAGATAAAGTACGGCCTCCACATGGTAGGGTTAGTTTTAACAGTGTTATAATTTATTTAAATATTTAAGCATTTTTAATATAAATTATATAAACATTCTTTATGCACCAGGGATATATACTTAATATGTTTTCTAGCGTATTCATTTATTTGTATTTATATTTTTTGTACTTACATTGGAAAGAAGAATTGTATTGCATGCAATTTGTGCTTGTATTAATTTGCCAGATTTTTAGGACAACTGATTTTACCAGTGGGATAAGTGGTAACTTTGCTTTCACACACTTTTGCTTTTGCTGAGCTGTTTATAAAGGACAGGATGGTACTGGAAAAGGTTTTACAATTTAATTAGACATTGGTAATTAAATGATATCATATAACTTAATTAACCAAAAAGTGAGAGTTGTGCCCCATGCTCCCCCAGTACACCAGTGTCACCTAACCTAACCTCCACTACTACAGACAAAAGTGTCTGTACCCTAAAACAGCACAGAATCATTTCCTTTTATTTCTTTTTTATAAAGAGCAGAAAAATCCTGTGTGGGAATCGATCATATGCACTAGATGCCAAAAATACGGAACTACTTTAGTTTAGAGATGTTGTTTGTTGTTTTGTGTTTTTTTTAGTGATTGAGGAATGTACCGTATATTTTAAGGAATGACATTTTAAAGGAATTACTTCAGACTTGGTAAAACTCTGACCAGCACAGTTTACTCTGAAGCATTGCTTTATAACAGCGTGTCACTCAAACATGAGCTTTTCTATCGGCTCTAAATCTAAATCTCCTCAACTTCTACAACAAGCCTCATCTGACCGTATTACCATGTAAAATTTCACAGGAGTCATGTCTAAACGGTTTGTTTTGTCCACTAGTGAAAATTCTAATTTGTCTAGTTTAGATGCGAGAAAAAGTTTGAGCCTCACACTGTAGATTTAATGCATTTCTGCACTTCTTAGGCCAGACTGGACCACAAGAAATCAGGATACAGGAATGTGAGGATGTATGATGAAATCTGCTGCTACAGGACTGAACATACCAAAACAGAAGCTCAGCTCGGTTTAAGAGTCCGCTCCTGACACGACCAAAAATAAAGCAAAAACTGAACCGTACAGATCGACTCACTCTTACCACACTTCCAGATCCAGCTCTTCACCTCAGACAATGCCTTCCAGCTCGCTTAAAGTAACCGGCCCATGAGAGGAAGCCGTGGAAAAGGCCAGAACCAGCAGCGCCGTGGCCAGCCGTGGGAAATTGCCAGAAGAAAGCACATTGTTAAGTCTCACTAGACAGAGCTGCTCAGTGCCATGCTCTTGTATTTACATACGCTAGTGAAAGCCACACTTTCCCCACTGCCAGAGCATCGCAGCGGCTTTGTGTTTTTGAGAGGACCAGGTTGTGCAGCCCTTTGTATGGGGACAGAGGACACGATTCAGCAACACTCAAAACAACTCATTACGCAGAAAACGGGTGAAGGGGAAAACTGATAATAATTATAATAATAATAAATAAAAAAGCAGAGAAAGCAGCCATGCTACAATGGTGTGAAAGGGACTCTCACAAGCTGTTTTCACCATGACTTGTTCACAAAAATAAAGAAACAGACACCACAATTCCTAATAAAAAGGAAGAAGAAGAAAACAAAATAAAGTGAAGGCCTTTGCATTGCCCAATTTACATTCTTAAGCCATTTGTAGGTGCATTTGTGTCCAACGAGGAACATCCGGACAACACTTTTTTTTTAAAGACGAGGACAAACAGACAACAGACGAAAATAATAAATAAATGATCAGAACCCCGGTTTTATAAACCGTATTCCCTATTGTAAAACAACACGACAGTGCATCTGCCCTCCATCAGCTAAAGCAGGCTTTACTCAGCCCCAGCGGTTGCATTACTGACTACTCAGAGGAAGTGGAGTCAGAACATCTGTTTGGCTGTTTGAACAGGATGCTGATCCTTAAGCCCAATTAGAGAGTTTTCTTATGAGTGAGCCGGGAACTGTGCAGAGACTCCTCAGATCTCCTCAGATCCACTGATTATCAGTAACTATTAGAATTTCTCCATTAAATGGAATGACAGAAGATTTATCTCAGTGAATGATGGAATGATGTGTGGAACAGAAAGCCCTCGTACTTGGAATGAGGATCATGTGATCAGTAAGTGTGGGTCATATATATATATATATATATATATATATATATATATATATATATATGTGTGAATATATATATATATATAAGCGTACCTAAAGGTAATGTGAGAAAGAAATAAAGAATGTAAAAGGGAACAAAATGGAGAAACTAATGAAAGAAACAGAGAATGATGTAAATAAACAAAAAAAAATGAGACTGAGACCCTGTGAATGACAGAAAGAAAATAGGTAAAAAGTGAGAGAGAGAAAGTGAACCACAGAGACAGAGAGTGAGTGAGTGAGGGAGCTAGGGAAAAGGAGAGAGAGAAACAGAGAGAGAGAGAGAGAGAGGGAGAGCTGCAGTGCTGTCTGAATTGTAATATTATCAGTGGTGTTCCCTGGGCGACAGAGAGACTGAAATAAAGCTAATCCTGTTACTGAGTTGAGCACAGATGTGACCTGTCCAGCAGAGTGTGTGTGTGTGTGTGTGTGTGTGGGTACCCTGTGTGTGTATGTGTGTACAGAACTGGGGGACAGTCCACTGTACTAGATATTGAATACAGTATTATATAAGCAGCAGTTCAGTCTGAACGCTGATGTGAATCTGGAGCCATGCTGGTTCTCTGATCTGAAATGGAATAGTGTGAACAGTTTGAAAGGTGTGTGAAGGAGTGAAAGTTGTGTGAAGGAGTGAAAGGTGTGTGAAGGAGTGAAGGGTGTGTGAAGGAGTGAAGGGTGTGTGCAGCTTCAGTGCTTTTTGCTCCCACTGAAGGAGACATTTAAACATCACAAAGCAAAAAAAACAACAACAAAAAACTAATCCACACACAAAAGAAAATAAACAGCACAGTTCTTCCCCACCTGGCAGCCCACCCGAAGGGGCTGAAGCTGCCGGGGACGTTGTTTAAGCGGGCCGGACCCCGGGCCAGCCCAACGTGCAAAAACTAAATCTACCCCATTACCCTAAAACTCAACCCGGTCCCGTCCTGGTGCCCTCTGCTGCCTGCTGAGAGAGAGCGATGAGGGAGTACCCCGTGGAGGAGGAGGAGGAGGGGGAGGGGCTTAGGCTAAGTCTGAGTGTGGAGAAGCAGAGGACGCAGTAGTCCGTGTTCCAGTGGTAAAGCGTGAGGATGAGGATGAGGCAGTGCTGGCTGTGAGGGGCTTCACTCTCTCCCACTGGCCGAGTAAGAAAACTGAGGGAAGTGCGGCCGCCGCTCGTTATCCATACAGTCCATTCCGTCTTCATCAACTGCACAGGAAACACACACACAACAGCGCTGGGTCACATGACTTTACCAAAGTGCTCAGAGTAGACAGTCAAACACAACAGAAGTTTGGGCTTCACTGTCTAAATGTGCTGATTTTTTTCCTGTTAAATGTAAGCCAGTAGTTGGGAGGTGACAACAATTTAAATGGTATTAATGATATCAATGATATATCAATTGGATTTAAATTTGTTAATTTAACATGAAAATGTAACGAACAAAGTAAAGAACAACTAACAGACTGAAAGCAGAAAAACTCAAAAATGACATTAAATGACGTTAAATGAATCCCTGCTTAATGCTGACCGACAGATGCAATTTTTGAGCAGTTTTTTTCACTAATATTCAGTTTTACTATCACTTGGTTCTCCTGAAAAATGGTTAAAATACAGTCAACATTTCAATGTTTTAAAGATTCACTTAATGTTTTTGCTTTATTTCTTAATCTAGTTTTAAAGAAAAGAAAACTATTAAAGGACACATATGGAATTGCACAAATCTGACCTAAACCTGATCACCTGAGATGGTCATTTGAGGTGATTTGGGATGAGCTGGAGCTTCACTGCAGGAAGAAAAAGCAGCAGCTATTGTTCAGCACCTCCAGAAACTCCTTCAAGATGCTGAGAAAACTATTCCAGGTGACTCTCCCTCATGAAGACACAGATTAAAATACTAAAATGTGGCTACTAAGAAGAATATAAGTATAAAACATATTCTGGTTTATTTATTATTAATAATTCTGTTTCTGTATAGCTTTAATGCAGTCTTCAATATTAACATTTAATTTACAATGTAAAAAAAATCATAAAAAGAAAGAAAACACATTGAAGGAGATGTAGAAAAGGGTTTGTGCAAACTTTTGACTTGAACTGTATATGCCTTTACACGAGACCATCAAATATAATATTTCCAAAAATAAAAGATAAAAACATAAAATGTAGAAACATGTTGTATGTAAGTAAATAAAGAACAGCCAAATGCTTGATGTCTCCCTTTATAATCAGTTCTTGATTAGAACTTTAGCTGCCTCAGCTTCTCTTCAACAGACACACTAATACTAATACATACTAATCATAATTCTGTATGATTGTATGTTTTATGCAATGTGTTTATGTGTAATGTGTGTAAAGTGTGTAGCTGCACATTATAAATAAACAAACAGAATCATGTTACAACGAGTAATTAAAGTCTGCTTGGCAGTGAATTAGATCAAGCTGAGCTGCAAATAAATCCTTGCTCCTGATTTCAGCTTGCAGTTGTGATTTGTAATTAAGAGCTTTGAGAAGTGAGAGGAGGGTATATGATCAGAGCTGCTGTATAATGCGATTGCAGGAGTATAGCAGCATCCACATGGCAGCGCATGCCTGCACAGCTGTAAGCATGTGGAAAAAAGCAACAGCCACATTCATCAGACCATCGCAGCAGTTATTTATTCTCAGGTCTGAGAACAGCTTCCATCCCTATGGTCTGCATGTGTCAATACAGGCCGGTACACTACGGCAGGGGCAGTCAATATGCGTGTGTGTGTGTATATGTGTGTGTGTGTGTGTGTGCAGAAAAGAGAGAGCGCGAGGGATAACAATGTCAGGGGTGCGCTCACATTTTTCAGGGGGGGTTATTGTAATCGTCTGAGCCGTGAACTCCTCGTCGAAATATCTGGTATCCGTCTCTGACGACACCTGAGGCTTGAAGGGAGGTATCAGCTGAGGAAGGAAGTGAAGAACAGGAGAGCGATGAAAAACAGAGAACACCTGTTTTAGTGCAGGTGTAAGACAGCATGCAGTACGGGAAGCTGGAGGGCCCAATCTTACACCTCTGACTTTTACACAGCACCTGCTCTGCCAGTCATTGTGGTTATTGTGCCTTTGGGGGTGATTTCAGTTTTGGGGGGGAGCAGACAGCGTATCAGCGTATCTGACTAATGCAACAGAACCATTCACTGACAATCCACACAAGAACATTACAGTATATGCGATATAATATGTTTATTTAACAAATGAATGATGAATGTGGAATTACTATCATTTAATTAGGATTATTCCTTATTTTAACATTGTCTAATGTTATAATGGTGGGACAGATATGATGAAAATGGTCAAAACTAAATCTTACACCTCTTCCTTACAAGTTTAGTAGCATTTGGTTAAAAGTAACTTTTTTTTAAAGTAAAACTAATTTAACTTAAACGTAAAATTGCATGTGAATAAAATAAAAAAATGAAATATAGACATAATCTGCTCCTGCTAGAGTACAGTTCATTTCTACATAAACTACAGCAAAACTGATATACAGTACAGAAGAATAGATGACAGTTTTTTACACTTTTTTTCTTTGTTCAAGATTCTGCTACACTTATTTCCTTGGTTACACTACACCTAATTCTATGGTGAAAATACAGTTATATAGTGTTGTATTGCACCTATTTTATAGTAATCAAAATACCCATTTATAAAGTGACACTGGCATTATTATACTATATACCGTGGCTATTTATGTTTTAATAATAATAAAACATCCATTTCCAGAGGGACAAAGTGGGACAAAGTATTGATATTGCAATATATAGTTTCTTTTTTTTATTTGCTATACATTATCAATACATGGCGTCAAATATGGATATTTTTATTGAAACACAGGCGCTCCCCCAGACTCACCCCCCCCCAATTAAATGCACAGCTTTATTCCTCCACGTGGTGGCACTAATCAAATTAATAATATAAACCTGCATTTACGTATATTGGTTGTTAAATTTTGTGAAACTGACGCCAATAAATTCATAATTCCTGGTATTTGTTTATTCTATTGTGTATTTATAAATTACCAGTAATGATGCAATAATACAAGCATAAGTATATTCTCTAAAAATAATGGGAATTGCATTATTTGAACTTATTTACATGTAATTTACAAGAAATCTATTTTTTATTCATTATAAATTTCTATTTGGCACAAAATATGGACACAATGTAAAAAAAAAAAGAAATAAGATAAGATAAATAAGATTAAAAATATAAGATTAAAAAGAAATAAGATAAGATAAATAAGATTAAAAATATAAGATTAAAAAGAAATAAGATAAGGTTTTGATATGCAAGCATATGAAATCAATGATATGAGAAAAGCTAGAAATAGACAAATAGACAACTAGACAAATAGCAAAACGACTTTTTAAAGCATATGAAATTCTCAAAAATGTACTTTTACCTTTTTATCATAAACATCTTGCCAGTCGACTCCAACAAAGAAACTGTGTCGCATAATTTCTTTAGCATCATCTGGACCTCCGCCAAGTCTGTTACACACACAAAATAATAAAAAAAAAACAGCCTTTAGGAAGAGACGTCTGCTTTTTTTCTTAAAACTGCATATGTATCTGTGAACAGTGGGTGGTATGAGATTTATTTGGATTAAAAAGTAAAGTAAAAAAAAAACTACTGTATTCCCATCAGAACAGGAAACAGACAGTGAAGCTTTTTACACCTGACTTTATTATTTGTTCATACTGCTAAACATGGTTAATCTGTTCTATATTAAAACTAATAAAATCTGCAATATTGTGAAAAAATATATTTAAATATAATTATAATACACTTAAACTACATGCAAAATAATTAAAGAATACCTTTTTCCTTATACTTACATTTTTATCCACTTAATCTATATTTAAATATACTTTATTTGGCTGTGCTAATTTTGTACTGATGATGTACTTAATATTGTACAGTTAATGTATTTCATATAAAATATAATTTTACAAAACTATACTTTTACTCAATGTGTCCTAGACGCCTATATTTCTGTAATAAAACTGTACTTCAATTAAATTTGCAAGCAAAACCTTAACTTTGTGTTGCTTGTAAAAATGAAACCTGTCCTGATTAACTTTTTCTTAAAACTCTGTGATAAAACAGACTTAAACATTTTACTTCAGTTGTATGTATGTAAGTGTAAGTGTTTTTGATGTTCAGTTGGACAGCTCACAAATATACTTAAATTGTATTAAATAGTGGCAAAAATAACAATTAGTATACTCAGTAAATATTAAGTGCAAATTCTATTTAATTTTAATTACAAACAAGTAGTAATTAAGAACAAATTAGTGGTTCCAACATTATTTAAGTATACCTTTTTTCCAATGGTCAGGTTAAAAAATTACATTTATATTTTTCTAGATTGTAGTACATGCAGTATTCTGTTCAATTTCATGTTAGCAGTATCAGGATCGGTGAGGTTAAGTGTGTTGAGGTCGGTGTGTGTTGAGGTGGGTTCAGCTGGCACCTCTTGTTGGGGTCTTTGATTAGCAGGCCTGAAAGCAGAGATTTAGCATCAGCCGACAGCGTCCGCGGGAACTTGATGTCCTCCATGAGGATCAACTCAAACAACTTCTCATGGTCCTGATTGTAGAAGGGCAGCCTGCCACACATCATCTCATACATGACCACGCCCAGACCCCACCAGTCTACTGCCCGGCCATAATCATTATCTTCCAGCACCTGTTAACAAACACACACAAAAAAACACGCAATTATACCCATCTGTCTCGTCTGTAAGCAATTTTTTTAAATATATATATTGGCCCACATTGTAGGTCCACCTTGCTTGTGTACAACTGGAAACTGTAGTCAATTTACTGCCACAGTGTTTGTGTTACTGATCCTCTAGTTCTTGATCTAGAGGCCCACAGAACATCTTTCATAGAAGAGCTGCTCTGATCTTGGTCAGATATTTTGGTGGTGAGTGGGTGGTGGTACACCCTCAACTAGCAGTGGGTTGCATGAATAAAATACACACAGTATAATTCACATTTCTGACTGTTTTCAGCTGTTTATATTAAATCATTTTACATGTTCTAAGAAACACAATCTGTTTTAAAAAGTGTTTTAAAATGCTCACAGTCAAGAAAGTGGAATTTCCTGCTTTGAGACACAAGTAAAGGAAATGCTGTTCACATGCATTCCTGGACAAGCTGAGAGATACATCTCTTTGGTATCTAAAAGTGAACTGATGTGGACTGATTATACATTTCACATGAACACTATACTGCCTGCTTTACCAGAATTAGATGAGAAGCTCAAAAACAATAGAAAAGACAGACAACAGTTCTTCCTTTTACAGGTCCCAATGTCATCACAGTGAGAGCGTTTACATGTACTTAACTGATAACTGCAGAAAGTTATATTTTGGGTTATTTTGGGTAATCCGATCATAGCATAGCATAGACTCTGGGTCAGGCTTACAGTAATCAGATGTATACTTTTTATACTTCTTTACTTTTTTTACCTTATTGTGGTTTTCTCTTTTTTTTTTTTTTTGCTAAAGACAGATACATGCTTTTTTGAAGGAGCATAAACTGAAAAAATGAATTAGCTACTCTACAAATGTCAGTGTGTCTGTGCTCTTTGAGCATTCTGTAATCTGTGATTATTTGGTGACCAGTCAGGGATGGAATGGCCATTGGGAAGACTAGACCAGTTCCCTATTGGCCACTGAGTATCCTCAAGACAGCATGGAAGAAATATTAAAAACATGACAATATTTCAACACAGAGAAATGATAAAAACTCTACATTTCAGAGGGAGGAGCCACAGGCCCAAAGTACAGAAGGCTTAAGCTGAAAATCCAGAATACATGTCTGCTATCCCTAAGCCTCGCCTGCAGCCGAAAAAGGCTGCACTACTCAGCCGTTACATCCCTGAAGGCTGTTCCATTTTGTTGGATCTTTCAAACAGGGCTGCATCCGGAAACCCTAAAGAACGCGACGGATACGAGGGGAGGAGGGGAACAGAAGGAACGGGGAGAACAAGCAGTAATCGGGAAAATCGGGACAGCTGATCCACTTCAGCATCAAGAGATTTGACGTCTATAACTGATGAGTTTAGCCAATCATAGAGCTCCCTCGAAAGCACACCCCAAGGCAGAAGATTAGCCAATCAGAGTCACTGCACAGGTCCTGCCTACTTACAGTACATCTCTTTAAGGCTGGACCTATTCACTGAGATGTAAATATGAAAGCATTACAGTGTAATATATTGCCCCTCCTTGTCGTCATTTATCATTTCTGGTTGTATTCCTCCTGGAGAAGTGTTGGTCTACACCCCTGTTTCTCTTTTGCTTCTGTTGTCAAATAAAATACTTTTTTTTTTAGATCACTAAAAATGCTCCACTGACATGTAACAGGGAGAGTAACACCACTATTGCTGCATCTCTTGGCTCAACATGCCAGAAACTGCACTATGTAGTTTTGGGGAAGTGGGCAGCACAAGTTTCGTGAGAACTGCGGAATGTTGAACTACATTTATACCTGGTAACTTCATGTGATTTTAATGGTAAAAAAGTGAATGGTAGAGGAGTTCAGAAGTAAAAAGTAAAAAAAAAAAAAAAAAAATTAAGATTCCTGGCTTCTATGGAGGTGCACACACACTTTGTGCAATGTGGAAGAAGTGAGTAAAGATACAAAGTCACAATTCTATCTTACTAATACAGTCCAACATTTACCTGTACATTTAGCTCATCGTCCTGCACAGAGAACTTCAGCTCAGCATGCATGTAAACCTTACTTACTTACAATTACACTTATATAGCTTTTTGCCTTTCTAGGCACCCAAGGACACACCAGTAAGAAGAGACAGCCAATTGTGAACAGCGTACTCTTCACCAGAAACAACCGTCCACCTGTAGAACTGCATTGGCAACTGAGGACTTGACCCAGCACATGCATATTTGGCCATGCATGCATACATACATGCATATTTATGCCCACCCATACATACACCAGTTTTTCTGATCTTTAAGGAGAAAAGGTTCTCCAGGGAAGGAAACCCATGTAGACATAGAAACTAGAGACATGAACCCAGGACCCCAGCGCTGGGAGGCAAATGTTCAGACTGTTTTTTTTTCAAAATGATTTACACTTGGTTGACATGTGAATCTCCAGTCAGATCAGACAGAAATCTGATTAATGTGTCGGACATAATTTGTACAATAATTATGACTATTGCCAGGCATTAATTGCTAGTGTTCCTAGTTTTGTGACTAGTTGTTGAGTTTCAGTCGTTTTTGGAGCTTGTACACATTCAATTTTATGTGGCTTGAAATTGTACAGAAATAAAACAGATAAATCAGATATTGTCAAGTAGTTGACTATTTTTGGTACAATGTTTATTATGAGCTGACAGGAAAGCAACACTGCTGTACTTGATACACTTGCACCAGTGCAATATACACACATACACACACTATCATATGTACCCTACCATCTTTGTTCTATTGTATGTATTCAGTCTGCACACTTTTATAGTAAATGGTAGGTGAGGTAGGTGGAGCTGCTGTTGTTGTCAGGGAGTGGAAACACTGTTTATCTGATATAAAAGCAGATCTCTGCACAATGTGATAAAAAAATAAAACAACTTGTCCTGCATTCCAACAAGAACCAGCTTTTGTTTCTTATGGCAAATTTAATCCACTGCACACACAGACACAAACCCACACACACACACACACAAGCACGCACAGCTGAGTGATTACTGTTAATGAATGCATAATGACAGGAAGCTGCAGGTACTGGTTACAGTACTTCACAGACCCGTTCAAAACACATTACATCTGTGAAAGAGCCAAAAAGCTGCTCGCTGATAAAAGCTGCTGAAGTGTCCGCTGTGCTCACAGCCTGGGTCAGTGGTCACTCCATCTGAACGTGCTGGAAGCTGCAGACAGCGGCACAAACCTCCACACCGCTGGATCAAAGCTCTGCTGATGGGCCAGTATCCCAGTATCCATCACTCACACACACACACACACACACACACACCTTGTTGGTTTGGGGTGGCGAGGCAGGCGTAGGACAGAGAGGCTGCTCTTCAGAGGGAGCTTCCTGATTAATATGTCTGACTAATGACAAGCCTGGCTGGCTGGGAGCCAGTTAAGCATATGCTGCGAGTCGAGTGATAATGATGTCTCTTCTCTGATCTTTAAGAACAGGTAGACCCGTGCGAGTCAACATCGGCCTCCGTCTCTCGCAGGCTGATTAGGGGAGCAGGACGTGCTCGTGCGCTCTGGCACTCAATGTAGAGCCACAGCCTTCTGGGCGACATCTGACAAACACAACTCCAAATGTAATTATGCACAAAACTGCAGCCGCTTCCTCGAGTTCTCCCACAAGCTGCACAATGTAATATCAATTATTCTCACTAATAGAATGACTTACTAAATATATTATATTTAAACTGTACACATACACAGATATCTGCACAAAGGCATTCTTAAAAATATTCTGGAAAATATTCAGTTTCTGAATTCTGAAAAAAAACATTTAGTTTCTGCATTTTGGAAAATATTATGTTTATGAATTCTGGAAAAAATGTAGTTTCTGCATTCTGGAAAATATTCAGTTTCTGCATTCTGGAAAATATTTTGTTTCTGCGTTTTTGCAAATATTCTATTTATAAATTCTGGAAAATATTTTGCTTCTTATTTCTGGAAAATATTCTGTTTTTGAATTCTGGAAAATATTTAGTTTCTAAAATCTGGAAAAAATTTAGTTTTTGGAGATCATTCCATTTTGGATTCTTGATAATAAATAGTTTTGAAGAAAAATTAAAAGCTGGAAACTAGTTTTACAAGAAGGTTATCAGTTTCTGGAAAAGATGTAGTTTCTTGAAAAATACGCACAGACACTACTAACACTATTAAAAGGGTGTCAGCACACACCTGAAGCAGAGAGCAGCTACCTCAGCATCCGAGGAGCAAAGGTAGCTCTGATGTGACTGTCGACGTGCTTCTCCTGCCCTCACTTCCTGCCCATCAAGGGAATTTAACCAATAACCTTCCGGTCCCAACCCTGCTTCACTGACCATTAGGCCACTGTATACCAACAATTACTTAAGAGAAGCAGTGTCCATCAAATAAAACAATACAGTAAATATAATGGCAAAAGACAGGCTTCCATTTCAGCATAGTGGAGAACACCACTGTCACACAGAATACAGCTTCTGTACTAGTGATGGATGGAAATAATTATAATTTTCCACTATCACTGCAGAGTCTATTCGCTAAGTTCTAATAAACAGCAAAATAAACTATCAGGAAAAAGTTCTCACCAGAAATATTTAAGATAGTAATATTAATACATTCTATATGCCTGATTGGAAACGACTGTCATTAAATCATAGGTTTGAGTTGGTCCCATAATGGTTGACAGTGATATAATTATCACCAAATATCTTTTTTTTTTTTATATGCACATCTGTCCAGCATGGACATCCAGTGCTGGGCTATTAATCTGGTTTGCTCTGGTCTGTTATGAGTTTATCCAGAGGTGCAAGTGTCCTCACTAACCTAATCTTTAGTGCGGCCTGGGGCATACGTCCTCTCTAAGCTAATCTTCAGTGTAGTCTGCATATAGAGCCGTAAGTACTTTGTAGTTTTTTTTTTAAATACCCTTAATTAACTTCCAATGATATATTTTATTAACGAAAACTGTCTTACTAGTAGAACTTATCTTTATTGACACTTATATTACATATGCTTAAAGCTGCAAAATATGACATTTTTAATGTAAAACTAAGAAAACATATACATTTTAAACTGGTGTCATCTGTGAGCATTTACACATTCACCTCTAAACTTGTTTTACATTTTGACACTTGTGTCAAATCACATCAAATAATATATATGTATATATACATATATATATATATATATGTATATATACAGCTCTGGAAAAAAATAGGTTTCAGTTTCTGAATCAGTTTCTCTGATTTCGCTATTTATAGGTATATGTTTGAGTAAAATGAACATTGTTGTTTTATTCTATAAATTACAGACAACATTTCTCCCAAAACCAAATAAAAATATTGTAATTTAAATAATTTATTTGCAGAAAATGAGAAATGGTTAAAATAACAGAAAATATTCAAAGCTTTCAGACTCCACCAGTCTTACACACTGCTTTGGAATAAATTAATGCCACTCCTGGTGAAACAGTTCAGCTTGGTTTGTTGGCTTGTAATCATCCATCTTTTTCTTGATTATAATCCAGAGGCTTTCAACTTGGTAAAATCTAAGAAACGTATTGTTTTTAAGTGAGACAGATCAAGCTTTTAGTTATGGTTTACACAGGAATCACACTGTATCACTATTTAAATCTATGTGTAAATGAAAAGCATGAAGACTGCTGTGTGTGTGTGTGTGCACACGCATGTTTGTAGGGAGGAACGGGGCTGTTTGTCCCGGGAGCGTGTGTGAGCAGCTCGGCTGCAGGCAGGGATGCGATTAATACACACAGAGCCAGTTGGGGTCCCCCCTGTTCCAGAGCCGCAGGCGGGGAGGAGGTGGAACAGGCCCCCGCTCGGACGGCCATGTGGCACGGCTGCTGCGCCCAGGACCGGGCCCTTGGCAAGGCCGGCTGCAGAGGGAGCGGACAGAGAGCCTGCGGCTCCACCAGCACAGCTCCCCAGCAGGGCAGTGGAACACACAGCCTCCATCAGCTTATCCCATCTTGGCCGGGCAACCATCTCTTTCTCTCTCTCTCACACACACTCACATGCACACACACTCACATATGCACACACTATGTGAGAAAGAAAACACCACCACAATTATCCTGCATTCATCTACATAGTCTCTTTTCAATATTTAGCCATTGAAGACAAATGACAAGACAAAAAATATAATATCACAATGTAATACCATAATGCACTACAAAAAGACCCGATATTATTATCTTTGGGAAATAAATGATTTAAGATGGACGACAAACAATAAAAAATAATAACTTAAATGTCAAATCTGCTACACAGCCAATATATATATAAATATTGCCCATAATGTTCTAATAATTACTGACCTATGGCTGTGGCATCACAAGAAAACAGATTCATATCAGGCTTATGATTAAGGGAAAATTTGGCAGCTTGACAAAACAAAGCACATCACTTTTATTTTTTCACATTTACTTTCAAAGCCTTATAAATCTGTATCTGCATATTCATCACTGGTTAAAATTCTCTGATTCTGATTCTGATGTAAAGGAGATCTGCGTAAGCGCAGCTACCCGAACAATACAGAAAAATGATTCAGGTATTTATTACAATTTAAAATGTTTTGAAACAGTTAATTGACCCCTAGTTTAGACTATTTTGGTCTCTTCCCATTCATAGAGATTAGAGCCTGACCTTGTTTAACTAGAGAAAATTATTGCCTGGCGGAATTACAAAGATTGCAGCAGAGTGAGACACATGAAAACTGTTCTGACTGTTTATATTTATGATGTTTTCAAGATGAAATTGACTAAAATCTGAAATTTGAAAAGATCGAATTTGACCTGTTCACACAGCCCATAAGTCACTTAAGCTTAGTAACGTGAACACAGCATTAACAACATTACGCTGCGACTGTGTTTGATGCATTTCTGCTGCATTTCACTGTATTTTCTAAATCTGAAGTGTTTATATGAATCCTCTAGAGGTTGTGCTCCTGCATTTGAACACATATATTAAAGGCATATAACCATACATAAACTAAATATGCCTTTGCAGTTTCATTCACGAATGTTTATGCTTCAGGCTACATGTGGACAATGAATCACATACATAGCCTGTTTTAGTGTGTTGTCATTTTTTTTCAATTGTACTAAAAATGATGCAATTTTACTCAGTAAAACTTTAGTCACATTTCTTTGTGATGCATAAACATTTAAAACAATTAAGATGCAGGAGACATCTTAACCGGCTTGAGCTCAGTCAGATGAAACAAACTGTCATTAATGGAGCACAATGCAGAGTGAAGCTGACGTGACTCATTCACTCTCATTTACACACTCGAGAAGATCCAACGAAGGCCAAAATATTTCAGTTAGTAAAACTCTTCAATTTTTTTTTCCACTTTTGTAACCCTAAAGAAAAAAGAAATCTTCTTCTACTCATCCTCCACTCTTTCTCTCTTTCTCTCTCTTTCTCTCTCTCTCTCTGCCTCTCTCTTTAATCCCCCTCTACTTTGCATCTCTGGAACTTGGCTCGCTGGCTCAGGCTGTGCTCTGTTATTTTTACACCAGTACGGCAGTATAGATTTCCAGGTTTCCCAGCCACCTTCTTCCAACCTCCCCCATCTGCCACCATCTGCCTCTGTTTAGCGTCTACTTTTTTGTGCAATCACATACTCTTGTGAAAAATAACCAACACTCAAATCATCTCCTGGCACAGCGGCCAGGCTGAGCAAAACAAAATGCCGCGCCAAATTGTCTTCTGTACTTTTTCGAGTAGAATCTATACCCCCTCCTCCCCATCTCCACACACACACACACATCACCACCACCAGCAGCACCAGCGCCACTACCTCCTCCTCCACCTTCCTCTCCCTCTGCCACCCCCTGCCCATTCTCCCTCTCATCTGCATAAATATGGATTTAGTCGCTGCACTCAGGGCACTCTGGGCAACCTGTGCACGGCTGGGTGAGGAGAAAGACCTGAGAGTGCAGACTACTGTTCCAGAGACGTGGAGGAAGCGCAGCAGATCAGCGTGATTCACCGAGGAGCCGCTCAGCACGAGGGCTGCACCCAACCGAGGCGTCTGAAATTCTATTATTAGCTCAAAGACAAACTTACAAGCAGCTTTTTTGCGAGTTGTGAGTTGTGTGTGTCTTTAAACTCGATTTTCAATCAGACCAAATATCTTTCAATCAAGACTAACACATTAAAACTCAATAGATCACAATGATCAATTCTGTTGCATTGTCCCAAAAATAACTGTGATAAAATATACTACTGTATTTTCACAGTAGTATACTACTGTATTTTCACTAGTATATATTTAAAAAAAGCAAATGCACACTTTTAAAGTGCAACAAGGTTTTATAATCATTCTGAAATGGTGTCAATCGATTAAAATAACAGATAGAGTAGAATTCTGTGATAAATCTCAATTAATCATGATTTATCATACTTGTTCTTTCTTAAGACTAAGCTTTAGATAATGTGTATTTAAATGTGAATAATAGAATCAGTGTTAAAAATCACTTAGATATGTATTATTGGTGCCTTAAACAAAAAAAATAATAATTTGTATTAATCACAACAATATTCTGTGACTAAATTATGGATAAAATTTTGATTATTTGCTGGTATTTAACTGTATAAAAAAAAAGGGGGACAGTAATAACGGTGTAGATTTGATGCTATTTAAAGTAGAATATTGTAAAGTGCAGCTTTAAAAGAGGAAACGTACCATCAGCCATATGTGTGTGTGTGTTTGTGTGTGCATGACCACATGAGAGAAAAAGAGAGAATGAGTGTGTGAGAGAGAGAGAGAGAGAGAGAGAGAGAAAGAGAGCACAAACTTAAGCATAAATAAAAAGTAATCTATCTTCTGAACTTAACAGCAAGCACTGTTGTGTTTTATCACTAAATTAAGTTGCTGATGCTTCACCAGGCTCTGTCAATTTTGTCACACGATTAATTTGCGCAAAAAAAATGAACAAGGTAAAGTTTCCAGATTGACTGCATGGTTTCATGAGTTTATGTTGACAGCCCTAAAAAATACTTAATACTAAATACTTAAAACTAAACATAAATCAAATAAAAGGACTGTGTTTAAGCAGAGCTGACATACCAGTACAACCAGGTTAATATATCAACCCACAGACTCTTGCTAAAAAATGAATGGTAGATAATATCAGGGTCAGAAAAAATAATTGAGGTTTTGTAAATCATGTAATAATCGTGACCTATATTGGCCTATAACTTAGATACTATATAACAAGACCTTCTTCTGAAGGGTTTCTGGGAGCCCAGTCAAATTCTCATATACAACATCTACAGCCCAAGAGTATGCTCTGTACTGGTTCTGGTAATTCCTGCTTTTTCACAAATTAAATTGCTTTTAGTGTTCAGTGTTTTGTGTTTGATATGCTTTCTATCTGTACACTCATATGTATATGTATGTATGTTTGTATGTATGTTTATGTGAGTGTGTGTGTGTGTGTCAGAGATGTGAGTGGACAGTCCTGGACTGCACACGCATGCTGAGTCACAGCACTGTCATGGAAGCAGCTGATCTGTTGTGAAAACGAGGAATCGCTGCTGTCAAATTGTACACCTCCCTACTCGTCCATTACAGTAAACAGATATCACTGC
This sequence comes from Astyanax mexicanus, assembly GCF_023375975.1. NCBI lineage: Eukaryota > Metazoa > Chordata > Actinopteri > Characiformes > Acestrorhamphidae > Astyanax > Astyanax mexicanus. Next base: position 22,711,392 of record NC_064414.1, read on the forward strand.
AATTATGTATCGAGCTATTTACACTATTTACACCTAATTTAGGCTCTTATAATAATGACTATAAGTGATCTGTATGCTCATAAACATGAAGAAACATAATCACGAGCCAGTCATCTAGACATCCATAAAAAAAAAAAAAAACACGGCTAACTAATGATTAAATGAAAGCAGTAACTAATTTTAGTTCAGCTTATTGTTGCTTTAATTTTAGTCAATCATTTTACTCATTTCGAAAGCACAGCATTGCTCTTTTTATATATTTTTATATAGATTTTCTGATGAATGGACAAATAGAAATGTTGGAAAACATTAAAAAATTAACAGTTTGGAACACTTGACCACTAAACTTTCAGAGATCAATAAATGCTTCATGGAATATTATCAAAATTGCTCTAAGAGCACTTTCAGATTCCAAAATGATTTAGATTTATATATTTTTTAACCTATTTATTAATCAATATACAAATTCTACTGCTGTACTAATCAATATTGTTTTTTCACTGACTATTCTAACTATTTTGTGTTTTTGACACTAAAAATAACTATAAAAATAAAAAATATATATTTCTATGACTATTTATGTATAATTTTTTTTATGATATCATTCTGAACATTTTAAGCAATTCAGGCCATTATTTTACAACAAAAAATCAACCATTTATCTGAAATGGAGTATTGATATTTTGACTTGTATATACATATAAATGCAATATATATTTTATCACTATGGTAATGTGCACTTCATCACCTGCAAATAAATTTTGAATCAATGTAAAAAAAAAAAAAAGATTAAAATGCTTTACAGGCTGTTAATTATAATCCGTTCTCTCAGTAGAAATATTACTTTAAACCTGAGGTGATAAGAGACGCAGCATAGCATTACTGTTAAGTTGACGGCTTGACACAGCGCTCCTGGATTCTTGCTCTTTAAGCGCTAAACTGAACAGCAGTTGTAGTGCAGATCACTCTCCTGAGAAGTTCCTGCATCCTGCATCCCAAACTGCACACTTTAATACTTTACTTACTACAATAATTAATACGTTTCTATTAGTAGTACGTAGGGGTGGGCGATATGGCTCTAAAATAATATCACGATATTTCAGGGTATTTTTGTGATAACGATATACTTGGCGATATAGGAAAACTAAAATAATTCATTCATTTCAGGAACATAGTATAATAGTATAACAGAATAATCATAATGTGGCAAAATAAATAATATAGCATAAAATAATATAATGCAGCAAATAATATTGCAGAATATTTAGTGCATGCATATAAACTGCAAACTAAAACAATTAAACAATAAATACACCTAAAGCTTCACAGTAAATAATAGACTACTTTTAAGACAGAACAGCTCTATTATCACGATATGGATTTTTAATATCATGATATTTCTGTGTCACGATATATTGTATACGATACAATATTGCCCACCCCTAATAGTACACTACTGTAAACATACTATTTATTGTAGTATTCACAGCCATCTTTCCAATGTGTTGAAGCAAGTTATGTACGGTGGCTTGGCAAACGTATTCATACTCCTTGAACTCACATTTCAAACTTACATGTATTTTATTGAGCTTTTAAGTGATCAGACCAACACAAAGTAGCACATCATTGTGAAGTGGAACGAAAATGATACAGGGTTTTTAAAAGTGTCATTTATTCTCAGTATAAATATAAACACCTGTTCTGTTCTGTTCTGTATAGGCCTCAGTGGTTTGTTAGAAAACACTAGTGAACAAACAGCATCATGAAGACCAAGGAGCTCACCAGACAGCTCAGAGATAAAGTTGTGGAGAAGAATTCTAAAGTGGGGTTAGAATATAAAAACCCATCCCAAGCTTTGAGCATCCCAAGGAGTACTGTTCTATTCATCATCCAAAAATGCAGCGAAAGGTGGCTCTACTAAATATTGATATAGGGGGGCTAAATACTTTTGCATGTTAGACTTTTCAGATTTTTATATGATTAAAATCCTTCTGATTCTACTTCACTTCAATTATGTGCTGCTTTGTGTTGGTCTATCACTTAAAATCTCAATAAAATACATTAACGTTTGTGGTTGTACAGTGAGAAAACATGAATAAGCTCAAGGGGTATGAATACTTTTGAAAGCCACTGTAAATCATCGTACAAATCTAACATATCAGTATCATTATAAATATTACAGTAATTCAAAAACTCTTTGAAAACATCACTGAATGGTACAACCGTTCCCACCATTACACTTGCAATGGAAAGCACAAGGTTTTTCACTATTCCTTCAGAACTATTATTCCTTAAGGCATCCTGTATCTCATTGGACTGAGTGGTAGAGTGTATTGTGCTGTATATTTAGCTGTAAAGCAGAGATACGGAGGAGAGATGGAGTTACCTCAGGAGCCAGGTACTCTGGCGTTCCACAGAAGGTCTTCATGGTTGCAGCATCAGTGATTCCTTCTTTACAAAGCCCAAAGTCTGTGATTTTAATGTGTCCGTCCTTATCGAGCATGAGGTTCTCCAACTGAAGAGAGAGAAAAGAGGTAAAAAAAGAAGTAAAAAAAAAGAAAAGAAAAAAAGAGTTTGTTAGAGAATTTAGAGAATATGATTTTTCTTTTATTAACTTTAGATATAGATTTATCACTTCTGATTCACCGTTGTATAAGAGAACATGTTGACGGTCTGGATGAATAAAGCATTTCCTGCATCTACATTTCTTATGGCATGGCAGGGAAGAGGAACTTCCAGCTATTCAACCTTTCAATTTTAATGGCGAAGCCTTTTTTCAAGTTTCTTGGCGCCTCCACTGCCGGCTCCGTCCAAGGCTGCGAGCAAAACACTGTGTCATCTTCCACAGCCGCCAGAGTTTGATATCGCCCAAAAAAAGAGCTTCAAACTCTAGAGCTTTTAATTACATTTTCCATGTCCCGTGCCACATGCCAGAATAAAAGCAGTGCACGGGAACTGAACCGGCTTTCCAGAACGGAGCGGTGTGATTGCCTGCCTCTTTCCTCTTTCTCTTTTTGGAATTTACTTATTTATTTATATATTTATTGGCTGTTTACCTTGAGATCCCGGTACACTATCTTGGCGGAGTGCAGGTAGTCGAGGGCGGAGACGATCTCGGCGCCGTAGAAGCGCGTGCGGTCCTCCGAGAACACCCGTTCTCTCGACAAATGGAAAAACAGCTGCAGGATAAACAGCAGGGACAGGATTGCAATAATTACTGATTTATTGGAGGAAATTAACACAACACAAACTGCCTCCCATCGCCATATTGAGATGATAGATGGCGGGGCCCTTGGAGGACGCCCTGCGAACCCAGACAGCAGCTGGCGCATCATCCCCGGCTTTCCAGAGAGAGGCCGGCGCGGCCTGTTAAATCAGCATTTTAATCAATACACCAATCTTGTTAAAGGCAGCGCTAGCGCGCTCACAGGCTAACGTCCCATCAAAGTGGCAGGAGCACACCTTCCCTCACAATCATCCCCCTCCCTCCTTTTTTTTCCTCTTTTTTTTTAAGGAGTATTCCCTGCTCTCCTGTCACTTCCCCCAGTCAGATGTCAAGGGTTTCTGTCAAACTGCTTGGCCCTGGTTCTTGCTCAAGCTCGTCTTCGAACAATTACCCAGGAGCCTGGCTGGGAGTCTTTGCTGTTTAATTGCTGTGGAAGGGGGTTGAATATGGCTGTCCGGGGAGTGCTAACAGGGCCCGCTGATCAGCCGGGGAAAGAGGGAGTGGAGCGGTGCGGAGTGGAGCGGCGTGGGCGAGGACAGGTGCGCCTTCATCAGCGCACTGGCAGCTGTGAATGCGGCAGGGCTGAAAGGGGGACAGACTGCGCTGGGCTGGTGGCGTGGAGGTGAGGCGCTCTGGCTGGACCAGGCTGGGGGAGCAGGTGACACTACAAGCTGAGGGAATGAGAGCGAGATTGCCGCCTCCCTGATTAAACAGCACCGCTGATGCTGGAATTTCATTTATCAAAGACCGAGCACTAGAAGATGCTAGCCCTGAGCTCTGACTTCTGCCAATAAAGTCACAGACCCGAAACTTTCTCCAGGAGGAGCAGATTAAAAACAAGATTTTTCAAGAAAAACGGTTTTCAACAGCCAAGGTCAAAGTTTTTCAACAGCCACCATAAACTGCAATGTTAAACTTTAAGAAAACACAGATAATCAACAGTAAAAGTTATTTTTCCTTAGTTTTTCACATGCAGATTTAGTGAAAAGTCCACAATTGTGTTTAAAAGCAGAGAAGGATATGCTTTTTGCTTTATGATATGACATTTTTAACCCGTTATTCCAAAATATAATATGTTTGGAAACCTCTGGTCAAATGATACAGCTAAATGATACAGTAAAATAAACATTGTTGTTTTATTCCATAAATTACGGACAATAAAAATCTTGTCATTTAGAGCATTTATTTGCAGAAAATTAGAAATGGCTGAAATAACAAAACAGATGCAGAACTTTAAGACCTCGAATGATGCAAAGAAAACAAGTTCATATTCATAAAGTTTTAAAAGTTCAGAAATCAATATTTGGTGGAATAACCCTGTTTTTTTTTATCACAGTTTTCATGCATCTTGGCATTTTCTCCTCCACCAGTCTTACACACTGCTTTTGGATGACTTTATGCCACTCCTGGTGCATCGATTCAAGCAGTTCAGCTTGGTTTGATGGCTTGTGATAATCATTTTGGTAAAATCAAAGAATCTCTTCATTTTTTTTCGTGGTCTCTTTATTTTTTTTCCAGAGCTGTATGTCTGATGATCTCTTATTTCATCATCTTCTACAGAGAAGATGCACTATTTGCACTACCATGGACTATTCTTTTTTGTCATTATCAAGTTCTTTCGGCATTCTGAAGGCAGCAAAATGTCGATATATCAAATCCTGTAGAGAAGAAGTTGTTTTAACAACTGATTATTTATTTTTTTTGAATTTCTGAACTTTTTCTGAGCTGCTTTTAAAGCCACAACATTTTTAATATAAAAGACATGGAATCCCCACCTGTACACTGACTAGATACATCTGCACCTTAAACTTATAAACCTTTAACTCATATAGCTCATATACATGGGGTTAAGGCCAGTAAAGTAAAGGGATGGTATAGTGCTTTTGCTAAAGTAAAGCCACTTATTTTCCCCTCAGTAATCATGAATGTCTTCACTAGAGTGCATACAATTATTATTTCTATTATTTTTACACGTCAAATATATACAATAATAAATGTTTTATCAAAGAAATAAAGACAATACCCTTTCATTTATGTTTAGAATAACTGCTTATTTGTGGAATCTAACATAAAAAGAAATAAAAACATAAACTGTCACACACGCCAAAGTAAAGGCTTTTAAAATATGTTTTTAAATGTTTTTTTTTTCTTCTTCTGTTAATTAATGTCAAATTATTTTTCACTTAGAAAGAACAAAACAACGTCTAATTTCAGCAGATATGTCCAAATTAAACATTAAACTGCACATAATTCTATTTAAGAACTGACTAATCTTACTATTCCTACAGAATGACAAAACACAAGATATTACTCTATACTTCTAAAGGAAGGCACACAAAAATTAAATTAAAAATATATTTAGTTACACTACATGGGCAAAAGTACTGGGACAGCTAAAATAAAAGATATTAGCCTGCTTTTGTTGGAGTAACTGTCTCTACTCTCCAGGAAAGACTTTCTACTAAATTTTGGAGCTTTGGATTGCTATGATTATCTGACTAGAGAACATGAGTGAGGTCAGGATGTTGGATGATCACCACCTCATCTCATCTCATCTCATCTCACCTTATCCATTAACTCCTCAACTCCTCTCAAATGTTATGGAATAAGAGTCATCCTTCCAGAGAACACAGTTCCTCAGCTCCAGAGTTCAATGTTGTGGCGCTTTATAGCCCTTTAGCTCATGCTTGTCTTTAGGCATGGTGCCAATAGCTTCATGATTATCTGCTTCAGAGGGTTATATTTTATGTGCTATTGCGATCTACAGGTCATAGAGAATGCATTTACACATCAATGTCAGCAATGGGCGCAACTTACAGTAGCTAAATTCATTCTTTAAAAGGGTGTCCACAAATATTTGGACACATAAGAGAAATCTCTTTTTGAGAGAAGTTATTCATAAAAAAGACATTAACATAAAAATGATGTATATCATACCACAGTTAGTTCCGACCCTGCAATGTGATTGGCTGAGAGGCGTTTTAGGAGTGACATTATTAGCCGATAATGCACTGTAACCGAAGCTCTCCTTGTATTACTAGCAACGAAGCAGCAATGGAACTATTTTAACTTGTGGAGTGTTTATAATCAAACAGATCGTATATTCCCCTCCTCGTAAAATTAAAATCTTTTAAAAAACAGCGATAATGGAACTGTAGTATAAGCGCGTATAAGGTTCGTGCTATAGTGTGTAATATTGGCACTGCTGTGCTGCGGTCGTAGATCAGCACAGCAGTGCCAATATTACACATAATAGCACGAACCTCGAGTGTTATAGCACTCCTTCTCTTGTATTATTGCTTATATATACTGTATGAATGTAAGCAGTGTTCATTTTAACAAGCGATTTAGATTTAGTTTTAGTCGTTTGACTACACTGTATAATAGTTTTAGTCACGTTAGTCAATAAGTTATTATTTTTAGTTAACGAAAACAAAACTTTTTTTTCTAATTTTAGTCAAATATATTTTAGTCAAATAAAAAGTATTACATGATTACATGAAGGTTTGGTACATTTAAATTATGCTAACATTAAAGGCAACTGACCTATAAAAATAGTTAAATAAAGCCAAGTTTCTGAAATGATACACTTCTACTGCAGTACAGATTTATACTAACACAACTGGCTTTCTGCAGGCTAGCCTTTCATTACTTTACAACCGTATTCCTGAAACTCCTCTAAAAATTTAACCCCACTAACTTGATAATACCTTTCTTCAGAGTCAATCTTCAGCAAATTCAGTGAGTAGCAGAGCTAACTAACCACACACAACACCAGGCGCTGCAGAAGAGCAGCAGCTGCAGCCGTCAGAAAGCTAAAGAACTCTTATGGGTAATCACAGACTGGCTCAGCTGGAGTTGATTCAGAGTGTTAGATTATTGTTGTTATTATGAATTAATAATGTGGTTATATATATTTTAACAGTAAATATAACCTGTTTTAAGCAGTAAAATCAGGAATAAAGTGTGTCACCTTTTTTTTATTTTGATTAAATATTCATTTAATTTAGTTCTCGTCTTGTTTTCACCATGAAAAATAGGTTGTGAAGATTTTTTTTTTGTCATAGTTTTCATTTACGAAATGAACACTGGGTGTTACATAAATAATGTTTTCATTATTGCAGTATAATATAGCAATAATAACAGCAAACTCAAACTGCATTATATTCATGCAGCAACAGAGGGAGCTCTTTACACTTCAGACTGTGTTCATGTTACATAACCAGGCTGGAGGTAGAGTGAGGCATACCGAGGTACACAGAAAACCTAGAGTAACCCTTTTTAGTACAGCCAACTGAACTGCTAAAAAAAAAACCTTAAAGGAAGTTTATGGTTGTTTTTGTTCTGTTATCTCTTCGGGTTGGCTAGAGGAGGACCAGTTCTTTTTACTGAGTCTTGGTTTCTTTAAGGGTTTCTTCCTCTTAGTATAAGAACGTTTTGTCACTGTTGCCACTATTTCTGCGGTGCTTATGCATTAGAGGCTTGGACCCATATCTCTGTAAAACTGCTTTGTGACAACATTTGTTGTAAAAATTGACATATAAATAAAATGTAATTAAATTGAAATAATATCCAATGTTTTCTGTTTCACATACTGTGAATCCCTGCTACATACATAACTCAAAATAACTGATTTCTGCCAGAGAGAGAAAATTGTGTGTAAAATGATGAGTTTCTTTGATTTTAACAATTTGAAAATCATTAAGAGGAAGATGGATGATCACAAGCCATCAAACCAAGCTGAATTGCTTGGTGTAAAGTTATTTAAAAGCAGTGTGTAAGACTGGTGGAGGAGAACATGCCAAGATGCATGAAAACTTGTTTTCTTTGCATTATTTGAGGTCTGAAAGCTCTGCATCTTTTTAGTTTTTTCATCCATTTCTCATTTTCTGCAAATAAATGCTCTAAATGACAATATTTTTATTTGGAATTTGGAGAATATTGTCCGTAGTTTATAGAATAAAACAACCATGTTCACTTCATTCAAACATATACCTATAAATAGCAAAATCAGAGAAACTGATTCAGAAACTGAAGTGGCCTTATTCCAGAGTTGTATGGTTAATTATTGGATGGGACTGTATAGTGTAAACAGAGTACTATATGTAGGAACCCTCTTAAACCCTGAGGCTACAACCTGATAGACCCAACACTGCTAAATGGAGGAGATAAGTCACTCCAACTGTTATTTACTATTACTGAGCAACTTACAGAAATCACAAACCACCTGAGCTCACTATAAAGAGATCTGTGCCAAAACACAGACATGCAGAACCAACAGCACACTTACCTCTCCTCCATTGACGTACTCCATCACAAAGCAGAGGCGGTCTTTTGTTTGGAATGAGTACTTCAAAGACTAAAACAGCAGGCAGAGACGCGCCATTAGAAAAAGCACCCAACGACTTAGCATATGTCTTTGCATACGCAACACACAAAAACACACACACACACACACACACACACGTACGCTGAGAAGAAAAGTCTGTACAAGACGTACTCTAAAAAGCTAAAAGCAGCATTGTTCTCCCCAGAGCAAATTAAAAGGGAAAACACTCAGAGCAGAAGCGCTGCTCTTTATCGCAGGCCTTGATGCTAACTTTGAAATCAGGTGAAGGTGGAGAGAGAACAGCATCTTGCGCCATGCAAATTGTTTTGTTTTGTTGGGGTTTTTTTTCTCTCTCCTCTCTCTGAACCTGCTGTGTATCAAATGTCGCACACAACAGCATCTGGAGTGTCAGTGAAATTACCTCTCGCTGGCGACTTCTCAACAGATGCACGGCTACATTTGGGCTGCTAATTTATAACAGTTTATTCTCTGCATTATAATTAGGCTCTGGGGAGAACACAATCATATATTAGATGAGCACTGTGAAGCTTAAAGGTGTCGACGACTACTGCATGTGTGGGTGCTCTACTCTAAGTCATTAGGGAGCAGGTGTACTCACAGTTAGGAAAGGGTGTCTGGTGTTTTTCAGCACTCGGCTCTCGGTGAGCGTGTGAGCCACTTCGTCCTGTCAGAGCAGAGGGAGAAACAAAAGGACAGTGTGTCTCGTTATTTTTTTAGCTCACACTTTATATATACACGCATATAATATATATATACATACAGTAGCGTGAAAAAGTATTTGACCCCAAACAGATTTGTGTTTTTGTCATACTTACATTTGTCAGATTATTAAACAAACTTCAATATCAGACAAATACAACCTGAATAAATACTTAAACACTTTTTGAATTATGATTTCATTTATTAAGGAAAAACTATCCCTTTGTGGGAAAAAGTGTTTTTCCCCTCATAAACTGGTTTGTTTAAGTTAATATAAGGACTGGACCTATTATTTTATGTATAAATGTATTATTTATATAAATTTTCTTTTTTGACTACTGCTCTGGGTTTTCTAATATGCAAATATATTCCCTGGATGTATGTGAATCATTCACAGATAAGGAAACAAAGTCACTGATCGTCTATCAGTCTGGAAAAGGTTACAAGGCTTTGCAAGCGGACCACAGTGAGAGCTATTACTTCAAACATGGAGAAGAAACGGAACACTCTTAAGCTTCCCAAAAATGGCCGGCCAACCGACATTTTTACAAAAGGGCATGGACAACTCATCCAAGAGGTCACAAAAGAACCTAGAATACCATTTATAGAACTGTAGGTCTCACTTGACTCAGTTAAGATCAGTGTAAATGATTTAATAATAAGAAAGCGACTGGGTGAAAATGGTCTCCATGGGAGAGATACAAGGCAAAAAACCCTGCTGACCAAAAAGAACACAAGCCCATTTCACATATAATATTTATATATTTACACATATTCACTGTGTGCTCAGGACTGGGTACTGGGGGGTATTTTTGCGATAACGATATACTTGGCGATATAGGAAAACTAAAATAATTCATTCATTTCAGGAATATAGTATAATAGTATAACAGAATAATCATAATGTGGCAAAATAAATAATATAGCTTAAAATAATATAATGCAGCAAATAATATTGCAGAATATTTTTATGCATATAAACTTTAAATATTACTATAAATATTAACCATAATTAAAACAATTATACAATAAATACACCTAAAGCTTCACTGTAAATAATAGACTACTTTTAAGACAGAACAGCCCTATTATCACGATATGGATTTTTAATATCATGATATTTCTGTGTCACGATATATTGTATACGATATAATATTGCCCACCCCTACTGGGTACATCAGGTGTAATTTAAATTGTCTAACCAGCCAATTGTTTGGTAGCAGAAGAGCAGCTTCAGATAATGTTCACATAAACTATCAGAATAAAGTTAAAATAAATATCTCAGTCGTTTTAAATGTTACATGACTGATGGTACCAGACAGGGTGGTTTTTCTTAACTGACAATGTCCTGAATTGTCATGCATAACTTCTAGTGTCCTAGAGTGGTAATTAACATTAATAAATAATTGTGGGCGAGCGGCATTTCTGATGATTTCAGATGAGCAAGGTCAACTAAAAATTTTAATGTCCTCTCTCATCAAGCACCATGTCTTAAAATAGAAATCATCTTAAACTGGTTTCATGAACATGACAATAATTTAAGTGTTTTTCAGTGGTGTTTTTTTTTCAGTCACTGGTTTTGAATACAATAAAACACCTTTGGAATGTGGTAGGATATGAGATTTGCAGTATGAAAGTTCTCAGAGTGAAAGAACTCTGTGAGGCAATTATATCAACACGTATAAGAACATCTTGTGGAATCCATACCATGAAGACTATATGCTGTTTTGAGATTAAAAAAAAGAGTTATCTACTCAGTATTAATAGTGTTCCTAATAAAGTGCTCAATGAGTCAATGAGCATATAAAATGACATGCCAAAAGCCATGGGATAGCAGTATGTAAATTGATAATGAAGAATTATCTCAGGGGAGAGCTCAAGAGTGCACTCTGTATAAGTTGTGAGGTGTTATCTTGTGAGTGAGGCTAAACACTGGTGATGTGAGTTCAAGTAAGGACTGATTGAGGGTGCCAGATTTTCTTATGTGGAAATATCTTTGTGTCACATGTGTTTCAGGAACCATTTACCACAGGAGGCCCCCCATGCATAAACCACAGGTCATTAAAGCATTCCTTAGCTTCCATAGGACATGGCAAAACATACTCACTCCTGTCCCATGACCTGTGGCATGTCCGTTTACAGAAAAATAAAATAATGGTCCAAATACGAAACTTATTTAGTTTACCTTTGCTATAATGACTTCTTTCTTCAAAATCTTCATTGCGTAGTATTTCCCACTCGCCTTCTCTCTTACAAGAATGACTTTACCAAAAGTGCCTTTTCCCAGGAGTTTTAAATAATCAAAGTCATTCATTGTCTGTAAAAAGAATGGGAATGTGTGTTGTTATCATCTGAATAGAGTAAGAGCTGTATAAAGAAAACAGTCACTGGAATACATTACACATTACACAATGACAACACTTATACTACTCCAGGTTATCTGCAGGTATTAAATAAATCTAATTAAATGTAGCATTTTTAATATCACTCACAGATAACTACTGTACTCATAATAATACTCACAATAATAAATACAGACAGCACCAATATTAAGTTTATAGACTTTGCAGTAAACTTGTGATTATTGACAATTGTCTGACAATAAACTAAAATTTAAACAAAGATAAATTAACAGTGTAGCAAAAAACTAAAACCAAACTATTTGTACACTGACAACAGGGTCCATCACTGGGGTTATACAACCAGTTTTCTTAAAATCAAGTTTAATTTAGATTAAAAAAACATAGTGCACCTTGAGCCATTGATAATGCTGTTGTATCAATTTAGTTCAGTCTACTGTTAAATAAGCTGACTTGCATATGAAATTTGGAAATTTTATATACTCTTGACCAATCTGCAGTATTTTTCGGACCTCAGGATGATGCATTTAATACATTTAAGACAAATTAGGGCCTTTTTTATTAGATAAACTAATTTAAGTCCTCATATTGCATTACACTCAATTGTGAGTTTGACAATATCCCATCAGTGTGTTTTCTATAAACCCTATAAACTACCATCCTGAGCAATCTCCAGTCTCACATCTCCTACTGCTCATCTAGGTCATCGAGCGCGAGCAGATGGTGTGATGGTACCTTGCGTTTGTGGTGACTGATGGAAATGTCCATCTCCTCCTCGCCGATGTTGTCTATCTGGGACGTGGGACTGCACTGGATCCGCTCTTCTTCCTGTCTTTGGAGTTTATCTGCCACCATCTGGATCGCTTCTGTCCACTCATCTCTTAAAGAACACACACATATAAAGGAATGCACAGTTTCACAACCCAGAACTAAAACACGCAAGCTGCATCCAAGAAACAGCATGTGCTGGAAAAGCTGAGTTTTTTTTTTTTTTTTTTTTTTTTAGATTTGAGATTTACATAAGTTTTCAACAGGAACTTTTAAACTACAGAAAAATAAGAGTCCTCTCTTATTTTACTCTTGGAGGTCTGGACAGATTAGCCCAGGATTTTTGTTGGATGCCACACTGTGAGTGGAAGCAGACTCTTTAGCAGGATAATGTAAAGTGACTGGGCCAGCCCGTCCCTCTCCGCTAACAGTGTCTCCCTCCATTGAGTTTTCATTTGTTGTGCAGCACATCTGCTGTGGAGAATCAGCGGTGCATTCACACAGTCGAGCATGTGTGTGTTTAATAATGATGAATTCATTTGAAAGAGGCTCGCTGTATGTCACTGTTTTATCAGCGGCTTGAGTTGGTCTGGTTTTGGCAGGCGTCTGAAGTTTGCGAAAAATAATGCTGTTTTAAAAGTTGCCACCCACTCATTCTCAGTCCCTGTTTACACCCGGTCAATACATTTGATTATAGGTCTGTCATACTAACTAACACATTCTCAAGGGACAATATATTGTTCTAGAATAATTGCGATAAATTAGCTAACTGTTATTTTGGAATGATTTGATGCTGCTTATATAATACGATAATGATAATAAGTAGGGGTGTGATGAGATCTCGTTGCACGAGATTAAAACAGACGATATTTCTCGTCAGGCTTAAACCTGTCTTGCGGGGCAAAAAAAACTGTGGAGTGTGGAGTTTTTAAGAGGGATCTGGCAACCCAGGCATTTGCATAGAAGATGCTTCTGCTACTTTTAAGTTGTTTATCTGGCTGCATTTTGGCTCCAGTTGAAACAATAAACGGGAACAGAGTGACCAACAAGACAAACCATATATAAATACTGTAAGTAAATCCTACACGTGACTGTTCCATAGGCAGCTGTACTAATCCCTCTGTACTGTATTAAAAAAAGTTCTGTCTCTGTTTGCACTTCAAGCATAGTCTTAATATGACTGGTTATGTTTATGCATAGTTAAATTAAAAGAGATTTAGAAGAAAAAAACACAAACCACAGGCTTAATATGACTGGTGTGGTTTGCACTTATTGTTTGCTCTATATAAGACCTAGAAAAGTTTTATTTTTATTTTTAATTCTTATTTCTATTTCTTATAAAATCAATGTGTGAGAGAAACCAGTCTGTTAAGTTTGCGTTATATGATTTTGTCAAATAAAACTCTAGTTTTCAAGCCATTTTTCATTTTTGACGTTTTCTTTAAAATTTTATTTTTACATCTTGTCTCGTCTCGTTCTCGTGAACCCAATATCGTGTCTCATCTCGTCTCGTGATATTAGTGTCTTGTCACACCCCTAATAATAAGATATATAAGCATGTGTGACTACCCCAAAGTGTCCCATTCTCCTGTTAATAGTGCCAAAATGTGCAAATCAGCCACATTCACAATTGGAGAAACACTTTTTTGGACCATGTTCATAAGGCAGACCAGATTATAAGGAACATTAAGCAATGCTAGTAAGCATGCATACTTAAAGTGAACAAGGGTGTCACCATGTTTCCTTTCTAATTCAGCAGGTGTCAACACTGGGGGTGCCTAAGTAAACAAAACTTAAAACGTAATTCTCAAAAAAACATTTTCTTTTAAAGTCAGATGAGCGCTGGATGTTTATCTACACAGACTTCTCTCCTGAAAACTGTTTATTTGGGTGAGTAAAGCTCCTCCGTTTATCTACAGTAAGCTTAGATTTTCAGTATTTTGTCTAAGGATGTGTGCTAGCCGTGGTTAGCAAGCGCTTAGCCAGCTCTGATTAGCAGTGCTTTCCAGCCCTGATTAACAACTCTAGCCCGCTGTGGTTAGCAACGCTAGCCAGTCGTGGTTAGGGCTAGTAAATGGCGCCTAAAATCAGTAGACTGAGGAACCCTGAGTGTCCCGCTAAGCCAGGGCAATGTTAGCTAGCGGTTCGTCCCATGTAGCTTGTTTTAACACAGTAAACAGGCACACCACAGTTTGATGTACTCACTTCTGAACGTTGAAAGAGCTAGCACTGCGGTTAGCTGTAGCTTTACTGCTCCTTACAACCTGACTGGTAGAATTTATACATAAAGTACACTGCCAATTTTTTTTAATGCATCTTATAGCCTGAAAAAATCAGTATATTTTGCTGTTTTATAGTGGAACCTTAAAACTAGTGGAGCCTTAAAATTTTCATTTCACTATTCTATGCTTAAAAATAAAAGGGTAGGGATAAAATGAATGATAAAGGTATTGGGACAAAAACAAGCCTTGTGTCTTTTAACTTCTGCCATGTCCTATGGAAGCTTAATATTGCTTTCCAAAAGTAATGGGACTTCCATGTATCATGGAACATAATTAACTGCATGATGTGTGAGCAGGACCTCCTGCCTTGGATGTGGATGTGATTTCTGCCAGAATCTTTTGTCTGTTGCACTGGCAATTCTAGTTAAACATAACCAATCGTGATTCTTATAATTCACTACACTGTCCACTCTGGGTTGTAATGCCTTCTGCCACTTAATTCTGGTACACATAATACTGTGGATCGAGAATTGTTCAATTCCTGCACCAATTCACACAGACCTCACTTGAACTGCAAGAACCGCGTCATCTTGCCACAAGTAAGCTGAGCAGAATTCAGCCTCACTCACAAGATAACACCTCACAACCTACACAGATGTGGACAATTCCAAGATGTTCCCTGAAGTAATACTTCATAACTCATTTTTAATATTGCTTTCCCAAGATTCCTCTTTAGCCAGAGCACGTCTAACTTGACGGCCACAAAGTAAAGTTGTGATGCCCTGAGAGCAGCAAAAGTCATATCAGGCAGTTCTTCTGTTAACTTGTTGTTTTTCTTCTTTTTTAGTTTTGTTGTGACTCCTACCACCACAGAGAGAGAGAGAGAGATTAAGAGAGAGAGATAGAGAGAGATATATATAGAGAGAGAGAGTACACAGGAGCCTTAACTATGTCAGTCCAGTGTTTCCCAACACGTAGACGAGACGTGATTAACGAAAAGAAATGTGAGCAAACAGAGTGGAGGGAATTTGCACACCTCCCTCAGACTGAGGGAGAACCCGGGGACAGCCTGAGGCAGACCGAGTCCTTCCCCCTGGTGGTCCACTTTTACTGTCAAACACAAAGGTCTGCTGCCTAGATACTGTACTGACAAGAGCATGTAGGTAAAGTTCATTAGAGCGCGTGGTCTTTATATGGTTTCCAGCAGAGATGGCACCAGAGCTGCTAAATGAGGAAAAGAGTACAGTCTACAGAATCCAATCTTGTTTGAGAATTCCTCAGCATCTACTGTAGCTTTCTGTATCTTCTTTCAGTTTCTCTGCTCATTGTCCGCTTTGCGTGCTCATTAGCATTGGACACTGGATTAGCAGATAGTTCGGTTCTTTGTGAACATGAACAAAATCAGCATGTTCTGTCAAATCTGTGTGCTGTGTTTTGATTTGAACAATATCTGCTGTACTGCTGCTGCCATCCTCATGTTCATTTGTTTGGTCCGAAACCATGATAACAGAACTATGTTGCTTATGTGAGCTCAGCTCTGATTGGCCAACAGCAAAGAATAGGGCTGCAAGATATTGTAAAAAAGTTTCCAAGACAACAGTAATCGGTCCTTTAATCAGACATTTAAATGGCTTTTTAAAAGGTAAATAAGAGCATTTTTCTAGGAATAAAAGTGAATTGAGCTGTGACTGGAAATATCTGCACAAAACTGTGCTGGATTGAGGTGCACAGCTTCCACACGTGCGTTTACAAGCACATGCCCAACCATGTGGATGGAGGCCATGCAGTTACCTCCTGTTCACTCCTGCGATGTGACTATTGCACACATCACGATGACGATGCTTAAAAGATATATCGTGAAGCCCAAGCACAGGACATTGAACAGGCTCAGACTAAATCATCTACAGCATCTACTGAAGCATCTAGGTAATCCTGTAGGAACTTCCAAAGCCATATGTGTTCTCTTGGAAGAATAAGGGAAGGGCTGTATGCAGTATAATGAGCGTTTTCTTCTTGTTTCTGGCATAAAATGTTCTTTATTTTTTTATTTTTTTTTACACCTCTCATTTCAAACACTGGATGGACAGCAGTCAGCGTGGGCTTTCCTACCTCCCTACATCCCATCCAGCCAGCACACATCGCTTCTGCTGTTTGTTTGCATTTCTATCTACTCATGGCTCCTGCTGAGAAAGGAAGGAACAGCTGGGGGATGCAGGCCAGTGCGTCTTTAACGCTCGCTTTTCAAACGATGATAGAATAATCATCCTGTTTAAGTTTGCGTTTTCCACACAAAGCTCTTCTCCGTGAAGCGGCAAGCTGTGCTGCTCAGAACCGAGGACGTCTGCTGCGATTACCAAACTGCAGAAGAGACTGGGCTCACCTTTCTTCTGGAGTGTCTACGTGGAAGGTTCTTTCGATGACTGTGGTCCACTGGAGACATCTGATGATGAACGTGTTGGGCTTTGGCCGTTCTGTTTTCATCAACTGGCATTCTGAAATACAGAGAATGAAAGAGTGGGTGGGAGGTGAAGCAGAGAGATGTTTAGGCACTGATTTTTATGGACTTTAAAAAGTAGATACTATATACTATGTTTAACAATGTGGAACTTTCACACTGAGTCTGTCACATGTTTGCCTTCTGTGTTTTTTCAACAAGGCTAACAAACACTCCAAAGCTTTCATACATCAATCAAGCACAGCATTATGAGTGTCTAACAGAGTGTAAAAACTCCAGCAGCACTGCTGTGTCTGATCCACTCATACCAGCACAACACACACTACTGACACACCACCGCCATGTCAGCATCACTGCAGTGCTGATAATGACCCACTAACTACCCAAACCATATCTGCTCTGTGGTGAACCTGTGTTCTTCATTATTCTGACTATTGATGAACTGAGTAAATGTAGGATAATAAAGCATGCAGATAAGCAAGGCTACA
This sequence comes from Astyanax mexicanus, assembly GCF_023375975.1. Taxonomy (NCBI): domain Eukaryota; kingdom Metazoa; phylum Chordata; class Actinopteri; order Characiformes; family Acestrorhamphidae; genus Astyanax; species Astyanax mexicanus. The sequence continues at coordinate 22,728,960 of NC_064414.1, forward strand.
GGACTACAGCCTGTAATTATAGAACTGTAAAGTGGTCCCTCAGTGGAGCTTAACAACAAGCAGAATATGATATAGAAACAATAAGGTTATAATAATAACAATGTTATGTTATTATATGTTTGATCAAACATGTCCATTACTTTGTTTTCTCCGATCATTGTCTGTGTGCTTTGTTGTCATGAATAAACTTTACAAATGTAGAGTTGCGTGAAAAAGTATTTCCCCCTTTACAGATTTGTTTTTGTTTTTGCATTTTTGTCATACTTTCATTTTTCAGATTATCAAACAAACTTTAATATCAGACAAATACAACCAGAATTAATATAAAAAGCCCTTTTTAAAAGATGATTTCATTTATTAAGGGAAAAAAACTATCCAAACCAATCTAGGCCTTTTAAAAAAAGCATTTTAATAAATTAACTGCAATTAATCACAATCCACAGTTCAATTTCACAATCCACAACCAGGCCACACTACTGCCAGACCAGTAGAATCAAAAAATCACTTAAATACAACCTGTCTGACAACATGAAGCAGCTAAGTAATCTCAAAAACAACACATTACGCTGTGATAAGAAGAAATAAAAAAAAGAAAACAAACTCACTAATCATCTATCAGTATGGATAAAGTGGACCACAGTGAGAACTGTTATTCACAAAAGAAAAAATCCATGAAACACTGGTGAACCTTCTCAGGAGTGGCCATCCAAACAAATTTATCCCAAAAGGATATGGACAACTCATCCAGGAGGCCACACAAAGAACAGCATCTAAAAAAAACACAGCAGGTCTCAATTGCCTCATCACTAACATGGGCTTGTGTTTGTGTTTTTATTTTTTGTCTGACAGTGTAAAAGGGGATGAAAGCTTGTACTCTGCAGTTATTGGCTAAAATCTAAACTGGGAACGCTGACCTACAATCTAGAGCACGCTCTGTATGTTTACAGAGGTCAGTTCGGCCAGCTGCAGGCGACTGTAGTGCTCTCTGCGTGATAAACAGGGGCGCAGGGACACGTGCGGTAAAACAAATGGAGGTTAGCAGAGGGGAGGCTGAAGGGGCGAGAGAGAGACGCTCAACACCACAGAGAGACGAATGAGAAGGAAGCAGAGACAGGGAGAAGAGCCGAGCGGGAACGTGGAGGGCCAGAGCGCTCAGGTCTGCCGTGCCAGCTGTTTCTCCACGAGTGGACACTCATTTGTGTCACTAATGCATCTGTGCTCGTGGGGAGTGAAGGTGATCTCTGAGTCCGGATCATTGTTACTGCAGCGGGGACAACGAGCGGACGGCAGGTGAAGCGCTGCCGCCAGTCTGTCACGAGGGCCCTCAGCTGGCCGGTTCCAGCCGCCTCCGAGCGCCACCGTGGCCTAAATTTGGTCCCGAAGGTTAATGGCGACGGCGCGGAGGTCGTGAAGCCACACGCCGCTCTGCAACTCCTACCTGGGCAGCAGGAGAAAATTGGAGGCGCCCGCTGCGAGGCAGAAAAACAAGGTCACAGCAGCCAGAATGTGACACCTCAGGAGGAGCCGAGCAAGCCGACAGCATTGTTTGCTTTGCCGCGCAGGATCGCAGATGACGAGCTTCGCTCGGAGCAAGAGTCGCAGAGGAGAGCGAGCACGCCAATTAAACAGCCGCAGAAGCTGCGATTTCCACCGATCGCGCCGCGCTTTAGCTTTTTAAGGCGTTCTCAAGTCCAAAATACGGCTGAGAGTATGCCAAGCACACAAAACATCAGGAGACAAACATGGCATCTGCTCTACTGCAAATTAGGACCAACCATATTCTCATTCTTGGATAGTTCTTGGATAGAATTTCTTTTTTTATTAACACGGGAATAATAAACTTCAGAGTGTGTTACAATATAAAAATGTATGAAACTCTAAAAACTCTAGATGGCCCTTTTCTAACCTGAACTGAAAAAGACAAGAAAATAACGGAGGTGCGACACTGAAACACTCTCTGATGCACTGAATTAAGCACATACAAGTGTGCCAAAGTGTTTTTTGACATGTAAAAAAAATACTGTTTCTTAAAAAGTATTTTTTTAAACTATTTTTAATCCTTTTACTTGAATGCAGACATTTTCAGACCTTGATGTTTGAAAATCAAAAATATTACCAAATAAAAAAAGTGTATACGCAATTATGTATGCACCCGTTTGCAATACATGTATTGATTTACAATAAAATCCATACTTTTTGTAAAGAAAGTATATAATGTGTGCGTCCCACAGTTGAATTCACACAAACCTTTTTAGCCAGGAACAAAAAAGCAAATTCTAATGTGATTTTACTTTGTTCATGTATTGCTTTTCCATGTCAGACAGTCAGTAAAGTCTCAATCCAACCACCCTGTTGCACAAAAACACAGAAAATAATTGTACACTATTAATGCAAAGAGAAAAGTATTTTAAATTTGATTGCATTTTAAGATGAAATTTACCACCCAGTCACATTTTCATTGTGAACATAATCCTCACCAAATGTGTCAAAAGTATTTACCTTCATTACTCAGGTAGAAGTATAGATACTAGGGTTTAAAATACTTCTGTAAAAGTGTAAGCATTTACTCAAGTGTAAAAGTACTGATTTGATACGTACTTAAAGTATAAAAGTAAAAGTAATGTAATGGGCAAAAATGCAATTAGGGACAAAAGCTTAGGCCACTCAACAGAGTCCTATAGTGCACTATACCTCCTCCCCAAAGCACATTTTTCTAAAAGCCATAATGACTATATTATTATAATAAATGTTAATGTTGAAACATTTGGGATGCACTAGGCTTCCTGTTTCAGTTGCATATAAGCCCATTGAAAATTAATGTATTTTAGTGCAATGTAGATATTTTAGAAGAAGAAGTTTAGCTGGGACATTTCAAACTCGAGTTCTCTTGAGTCTCTGCTACAGATCATCTTCATACTAGAATACATACATCTGCTGTGTTCTTGCTGGAGTGTGACGTAACGTCTGCAGAAGTGATGGATTGAGTATAAACCAATAGGGTTTCAGAACGGTATTGTTACGCCCTCGCTATGTTTACCTCTGTTTCCCCGTCTCCTAGTGTGTTACTCCTGTAATTTTCCATCACGTGTGTCTAATTTGTAGCTCCGCCCCTTCCCCAGGTGTTCATTGTTTCATGTTTAGTATAAATAGTACCTGTTAGTTTACGTTTGCTGTCGGTCTTTGCACCTTCCCACGTTTGTTTGTCTCGTCACGCTATTTCCTATTGTTTTGCCACGCCACGTCACGTTTGTTTATTTCATGTTTCTGTATTTACTTGTTCTTGTTTATTTCCTGTTTGTTTCTTTGTTTATTTTGTATATATATATTTACGTAGTTATCCCTGTAAATATCCCTAGCCCTGTTTCTTTATCTGTTTAGCTTAGCTCACTGTTTGTTTGTTTATGTACATATATTTATTCGTTATTCCCTTGTTTGTTTATTTGTTTATTTATTATTTATTAAAAGTCATGTCTTACCCGTTTAAACGTCCGCCTCCCTTCTCATCACGCCTTACAGAAAGACCGACCGCCAAGGACGTTTATTCGGGAAACCCTTGGGTTGGATCCGGGCTGGCCATCCGTCATGCCCCCTTTGGGACCTCGGCGCAGGAAAATCCGAGGCCTCGAGGCCGGAGAAGGCCTCGGGCTGGGCGTTCTAAGAGGTCCCAAAAATCGGAGGATTTTCTTGGGGGGGGGCTAACGGTTGGGGCCATCGGCCTCGCTCCAGACCGCGAGGTAGGCAAGGCGGGCAGAAACGCGGACTGTGAGGACTATTTCTGGGATTACGTGGACCTCCTCGCAGCCGCGTCCAGTTCGGAGGACGAGTTCTACCCTCCAACGAGAGCCCGCTTGCCGCCGCTTGCGGAGGCTATCCGCCACCCGCCTCCCAGGGCGCGCTCCACCTCGGCGGCTCCGCAGCTAGCCTCTGAGGCTAACCAGCTAGCTCCTCCAGCGGCTGCAGCTCCAGGCATCCCCACGGCTCATGCTTCTTCGGCTGCCACGGCTCATGTTTCTCTGGCTGCAGCGGCGCCTGCTTCTCCGACGGCGGCAGATTCCGTCTTCACGGCGGCCGCCCAGCCACGCTCCGATGCGCTGGAATCTTCCGGCGAATCAGCTACTCCAGTCCGGGTTTTCGAGGCTCCGAGGGCGACAGCAGATCTCCGCTCCAAGGTCGCCATGGCAACGGCGCTACACTCTACTGCTCCTGCCGCCCCGGAACCTGAATACGCTGAGGTAAAATCAAGTCAAGTCTCCGTGCTCTCTTCAGCAGCCCAAGCCTCCACTCAGACACCTACAGCCCAAGGGTCCAAGTCGGTTCATGTGAATGTTCCTGTGCCAGCGGTGCCCACCGCCAATGTTCCTGTGCTAGCGGTGCCCACCGCCAATGTTCCTGTGCCAGCGGTGCCCACCGCCAATGTTCCTGTGCCAGCGGTGCCCACCGCCAATGCTCCAAGGTCAGCGGTGCCCACCGCCAATGTTCCTGTGCCAGCGGTGCCCACCGCCAATGTTCCTGTGCCAGCGGTGCCCACCGCCAATGTTCCTGTGCCAGCGGTGCCCACCGCCAATGTTCCTGTGCCAGCGGTGCCCACCGCCTATGTTCCTGTGCCAGCTATGCCCACCGCCAATGTTCCTGTGCCAGCGGTGCCCACCGCCAATGTTCCTGTGCCAGCGGTGCCCACCGCCCATGCTACGATGCCAGCGGTGCCAGACACCGTCCATGTTCCTGTGCCAGCGGTGCCCACCGCCCATGTGCCGATGCCAGCGGTGCCCACCGCCCATGTTCCTATGCCAGCGGTGTCCACTGCCCATGTGCCGAAGCCAGCAGTGCCCACCGTCCATGTCCCTGTGCCAGCGGTGCCTACCGCTCCAGCGCCGACCACGCCGCCAGCCCCAGCTGCTCAAGTCGCCGCGCCGTCAGCTCCTGCTGCCCGAGATGCCGCACCGCCAGCTCCTGCTGCCCGAGTCGCCGCACCGCCAGCTCCTGCTGCCCGAGTCGCCGCGCCTCCAGCTTCTGCTGCCCAAGCCGTCGCGTCGCCAGCGAGGCCCGTCACCACACCTATGCCAGTCCCTGCACCCAGGACTAAGTTTTGCCCTAAGCCCCGTGTGCCCAGGTCTACCCCAAGGCCCCCGGATCCCAGCCCAAGAACTTTGCCCAGGCTGGCTCCACGAACTTTCTCACAGACTTTAGCCAGTCCTGGGCATCCCCAAGTGGTTTTGGTACCCATGTCACTTCCTGTTCTGGTCCCCGTGTCTGTCTATGTTCCGGTTCCTGTCTTGTCTGGTTTTTCTGTGCCTGTTCCTGTCACCGTCTTCGTGTCTGTTCCTGTCAATGTTTTGGTTCCCGTTCCCTTGTCTAGTCCTGTCCAGTCACCCGTCATGTCTCACGTCCAGTCATCGTCCCCTGTCCAGTTTCCTGTCCAGTCTCCTGTCTCTCCCAATGTCCAGTCTCCAGTCACGTCCCAGGTTCAGTCTCCTTTCTCTGTCCAGTCTCATGTCAGGTCTTCAGTCCAGTCTCCTGTTTTGTCTCAAGTCAAGTCCCCGGTCTCGTCTCTTGTGTTTCCCGGCCTCTCCCCGCCGCCGGCCCCCGGGGTTCGTTTTTACGCGCCTCGGGAGCTGCGCGTTTAGGGAGGGGCTTCTGTTACGCCCTCGCTATGTTTACCTCTGTTTCCCCGTCTCCTAGTGTGTTACTCCTGTAATTTTCCATCACGTGTGTCTAATTTGTAGCTCCGCCCCTTCCCCAGGTGTTCATTGTTTCATGTTTAGTATAAATAGTACCTGTTAGTTTACGTTTGCTGTCGGTCTTTGCACCTTCCCACGTTTGTTTGTCTCGTCACGCTATTTCCTATTGTTTTGCCACGCCACGTCACGTTTGTTTATTTCATGTTTCTGTATTTACTTGTTCTTGTTTATTTCCTGTTTGTTTCTTTGTTTATTTTGTATATATATATTTACGTAGTTATCCCTGTAAATATCCCTAGCCCTGTTTCTTTATCTGTTTAGCTTAGCTCACTGTTTGTTTGTTTATGTACATATATTTATTCGTTATTCCCTTGTTTGTTTATTTGTTTATTTATTATTTATTAAAAGTCATGTCTTACCCGTTTAAACGTCCGCCTCCCTTCTCATCACGCCTTACAGGTATATGTTTATACTTCTTTACATCCAACCACAATACGATACAAGCGGTCATGACATAAGAGTAACAAGACTTTTTTAAAATGTAAAGAGTAGAAATTTCAGGAAATTGTGCGAAAAATTAAGTACAAGTACAAGTAAAAAAAAGTGAAACTTAACTACTCCAGTAAAGAATAGATAACTAAAATTTCTTCAAAAAAGAACTTTTGATGACTGAGATGGTAAAAAGTTTTCTTTTTATATTGTGAATTTTTGTTTTAAAAATGTAAGCGCTCTAGATAAAAGTGTTACTTAGCCCTAGACGCATAGAATTACTTACATACTGCTTTAAAAAAAAATAAAAGAAGATTAAAAAGGAGGACGTGTCATATGTTGTGATCATTGTTAAAAAGACTAATTGGTGGATACTGATTGCGCTGCCCAGTGGGAAGTGCAGGCCTGGTCAGTGTGTGTGTGTGTGTGAGGGTATTGTAGTCAGCTGTAGCAGTCCGGGGGCGGATGGATGGACGGACGGACGGACGGTCGGGCGAGCGAGCGAGAGGCTAGCTGCAGCTCAGGCCGCTGGGGGAGAAAGGCATGCCATTTCACAGAGCACATTAGACTATCAGCCTCCCACAACCACCTGGCCTCCCAGCTTTCTGCAACAGATGTGGCAATCCTCTCCCCCTGCCAAAGCAGCCCGGGCCGGATGTATGGCCACCCCTCTCTCTTCCAGGCTTTAGATTAAAACCTGGCCGGGCCTCCTGACGGATGGAGGGCTGGAGAGAGAGTTGCTGGCTCCACGTGTCTGAGAGCCAGCTTCCAGGGCCGGATACCCAGCATGCAGTGCAGCAGCCTGCGCACAGGCGCTCTGCGCCGCGTCTATTTCTAGGCACGTGGCGGGGTCTGCATATGCTAGCGGCTTTCTTCCACCAGCTGCCCAAAGACAACGGCTGTATGATATAGACACGCCGAACCTTATTAAAGAACCAGTCTGGGTGACTATGCTATACTACACCAATAAGAGTCCTTAGGCAACACTCCTAACATTAGTCACTCTGGATAACACTCTGGATTTTTGTTAATTTTACATATATACATATAAGTGTTTGCAAAAAGATGAAGCTTCCTCAAGGTGAACAAAGATCGGTGAACGTTAAGTGGAACTAAATTTCCCAAGTGCAAGTTCCACCTGGACAACTTAAGCTGTAAACCTTTAGTAAATACAGTTAAATTTTTATGGCTTTGTGGGAACTATAACAGTGGACTCATACGTTTCTCTAAAGCCAGACTTTTCTTTCTTTATTCTTTATAACTCTGATCTGTTTAACATGTAATGAATGATTGGTCAGTGTGGCGCAGTGGATAACACTACTTCCTGCCAGTAAGCTACCCTATCATTTGGCAGACTGGGGTTCAATTCCTAGTCTAGGTGATTATCCTGCGCTACACCAATGTGAGTCTTTGGGCAAGACTTCTAGATTTTTTTGTATTTTATCGCCTAGTTTGACATGCTCCGCGTCATGCTCCCTGACTCTGACCAATAGGAAGACCGAGCGTTCTGTGGCGCACAGATGTAAACACGGGAAAAGAAAGCAGGATGGTGCTCCTGCAGTTCGCTGGACCAGAGAAACAGACGAATAATCTAAAAATCATCTTATAACGATGCAAAACAAAGATAACTGCTTAATCTGACAGTGAACATTGTGAGGTACAAAAATTTTGTAGTGTAGTCTGAGCTTGGCATAACACTATGCAGGCCTGCCTCTGTAACATGAATAACCTTGTCACTGTGGATAATAGCATCAGATAAATCTCTCTTCTCTCTTCTGTTTGCTGTGGAACTACCAAAAATCAACCCTGCATTGGACTTATTTCTGACATTCTGACATCACCTTTAATTTCAACTCAAAATCACGGTGGAGTGAACGGATGGTAGAAAGAACAGAAATACACTTAATTCAAGCTTAATACACTTTAGGCTGTAAGAAGGACTATATCACACACAATGTTAAACTGTAACTTAACAGAAGTCCGTAGTGCTGGATGATAATAAAGTTCTTACAGGCAAGTCAGTTCACTCTGCGGACATTTTTGTAACATGACCAGGTGCTTATTTCCAGTCATGCAAGACAAGCTTTCCATCTGTTTGAACGGGGAGAGACCAAAATACTAAAAAACAAATGCTGGATCACCATTTCAGAAACCATTTAATTTTAAATCACTGATAAAATCTTAAATAGTTTATAGTGTTTGATTCAATAATGCACATAAAAGTAGATTTTCTGGCGTGGTGTGACTACTGCGCCTGCGCACATCTCCACATCTATACATAGTGAGGGGAGCTTTCTTACTAGGCACTAGCTGATTGGCTGTTTTCGCTGAAGGGTGGGGCTTTGTCCTGGAAGGGCACCATGATTAGAGTTACGAGAAATCCCATTTTAATGAATGAAAGATTTTTTTTTTCTGGTACAAGATTTGAATTTGAGTTGTCCATGTTAGTAAGTAGTTTTTTATGGGAAAAGAACAGTATGGAAAGTATTAACAGAATAAAAATGTTTTAACAGAATGAAACAAAAAAAGGCTGCCATTATTTTAATGACAAGTTTCTAATGTCATTTTTATTCAACTTTAATTCAGACCTATTGAAGCTTAAGGTCCAAACTGTGGTGTAAATAGAACCATGATTTGTTTAATGTACAACCCTGGTAACACTTGAAGCGACACAAAGGACTGAAGGACCAGGTGACATAAATATAAACAGGCTTGTATCAAAATCTAGACTGGTGGCCGGCTGTGAACATGTTATTAACCTCAGCAGTCTTTTGAACAAATTGAATGTATACCTACATATTCATAGTACAGTATAATAGAGTCCCTCTTCATAACTCTACTAAACACAGCGCCTTTACTCCTACACCTACACTGCTCACAATGCTCTGCCTGGACCTTTTACAAAAAAAAATAAATAAATTTGCACTACAAACTGTCTAAAAACATAAAGATCTGATAAAAAAAAAACAGCTCAAACAGCATGCAGTTATCCTTTTGCTCAGACTGAGTTTAGTTTTTTTTACATATATAACTTCTTAAAAGGCTTTTAAAGCCGGTATCATTCATGAATTGTCAACAAAGACTGGAAGGCAGATACTGTAAGAATTTAGAAAGATGATACCCCGTCTTTATTTCCACTATCCTTTAATTACTCATTTATTTTTTTGCGCAGGTCCATCAGGTGGACAAACAATCAGAGCAAAATTGCCACAGCAAAAGATTCATGTTAGCACATTAACACCATGTAAGCAGACCCACTCTAAAAATTTAATTTGTCACTGAATCGCCAGATGTCCACTAATTAAAGTGCAAGATGTTCCTTCCCCTTATTTTCCTCTCAGCACCGTCAGAGAGAAAGAAAGAGAGAGAGAGAGAGAAAGAGAGAGAAAGACGAAAACAACCACTGTCACTGTAAATTACCATCACTGATAAAGTGCTGAAACTGTAATAAAGATATATAATAACTCACTAGCGACGGAGAAGTTATTGAGAGGGTAGGGAAGGTCTGCATCCTGCGGCTTCTCCTTGTACCCGATGAAGGATCCATCCGTCTTCAGCAGAAAGTAGCGCGGTCTCCAATTCTTAATATATTCACCTGTTGAGAAAAAAAAAATATGCTCAACACAAAAAAGTCTAAATTTACACAGTGCACGTTACTGCTGCTGACAAAAGAAATGATGTTCATTTTTACATAAATCACAAGCATTTGAGAGCAAAGCAATGTGTTAAGAATTTAGGTGTCATTTTTGATAATGAGCTCAGTTTTAAATTAAACATCATGCCTACATGCAGGGCCGCTTGTTTCCATCTTCAAAACATCGCTAAGCTCTGAGACATTCTTTCTCCTACAGATAATGAGAAGCTTGTTGATGATTTTAATATTTCGAGACTAGATTTTCGCAATGCTGTTTTATCTGCTCTCTCAAAAAGCTCTATCCCACATCTGCAGTGCTCAGAGTTCAGAACGCTTTCTCATAGGAGAAAGTGTGAAATCGTATTACACCTGCTTATTTATCTGCTTATTGCACTGGTAACCTGTTAGTTTTAGAATAGATTTTAAGGTACTAGAGATTTTATTGATATAAGTGTTAGGTATGATCTGGCCGGGGCTCTTAGGTCTTTCCAAAGTAATCTGATGGTGGTTTGAAACTTGGAGCTTTGGAACGCCCTTCATGAGGAGCAATTTTATCTCTGAACACATCAAAACATTTGTTTATTTAAATTTGCATTTTTTTAGGGCTATTTTTCGTTTTATTTTCTGTTCGCCTGTCTTTGATCCTTACTAAACATATTTAATTTGTAATTTTGCTTCTTTATTTTTATCTGTATTTTCATTTGTTCAAATGACTGCAAATGCTTAAATAATTGTATTAATTCTTGATTCATTTGTCTTGTTTTTTTAAGTTCATAAATTGATCTGTAAGTCACTTTCAGCTTATGTATGAAATATATGTGTTGTATAAATAAAAATTATCATTATATTGAGAATCTGAAAAGAAAATCCATGCACACTTGCAGCACATATTTAGCATGATAAATACTAATACAATCACATTTCTAACTAATAATACTAAACAATGGATAAAATATCACCTCAACCTTAATTCACACAATTACAAAAAGAGTGTACAGAGAGTAAATAACCATGTGTACAGTAAATAAGCATTATTACAGTTAAGGTAGAAATGAACCCACACCTGCCTGAAAGTGACTTTAAATCTAAATTTATAAATGAACTCATATAAATCTATAATGCCAGTCTATCACACATAGTAAAGCTTCGCTAAAACAAACAAACTAACAATTGTTGACATGCTTGGTGTAGCATAGTGGGTAACACCACTTTCCCCATGGCAGACTAGAATCAGAATCCCTTGCCAGTCAAGCCAAACATCTATGCTACACCAATAAGAATCCTAATAAAACTTTTATTCGAATGATGTTCTAATTTATATTATGGCAAGAACTACTTAAGTAAGTAAAGGAAAATAAACGTTATGATGAAACTGGCTCTCATCAGGATCGTCCCAGGAAAGGAGGAGCAAGTGTTTCCTCTGTTGCACAGGAGGCATTTTGGTTTGTTTAATATTTTTAAATTACTACATGATTCATTTTGTGTTCCTTCATAGTCTGGATGACTTTAGCATTCTTACACAATGTAAGAAAAAATCAAATGTAAAATAATAATTAAAAAAAAAGTAAAATAAATAAATAAATAAATCACTGGTACTGGTACACCCATAGACACGCCACTGTAAATGGTTTCTTCAAGCTGCAGGTTACACATGGATGTATTTTGTATGTGTTGTTTTACTGTCTTTTTTTTTTTACTATAAGGCGGACCAGTTTATAAGGCGCATTAAGCAACACTAGTAAGGATGCCTACATCGAAGTGAGCAAGAGCGTCGCCATGTTTCCCTTCTAATGGGAAAGTACCTAAATAAACAAAACTGTAATTCTGAAAAAAAAAAAGTCAAACTTAAACAAGCTCTGGATGTTATTTACACAGATTGCTCTTTTGAAAAACTGTTCGCAGTGCTAGGGTGAGCACTAGCCCGGTTTGCAGTGCTAGCCAGCACCGGTTAGCAGCGCTAGCCGGCGCTAAGGTGAGCGCTAGCCCCGGTTAGCAGCCCTAGCTAGTGCTAGGGTGAGCACTAGCCCCAGTTAGCAGCACTAGCCAATGCTAGGGTGAGCACTAGCCCCAGTTAGCTGCGCTAGCCAGCCCCGGAGTAGCTTACTACTCCTTACAACCTGAGTGGTAGAATTCATACATAAGGGGCACTGAATTATAAGGCGCACTGACAATTTTTGCCCTATAGTTCGAAAATAGGGCAGTAACTCTTATAAAATAAGTTATAAATACTGTAAATTATATGTCTTAATAATTTACTGATGTTCGACCCTGTAGTTCTCTAAAACATGTGCTAATCCATCAATCGGCCAAAATCATCTTTCTTAGTTACTTAGAAATATCGATGTTTACAAAATCATTTTTGCTAATTTGCACGAGTCAGCTGATTTCCTGTTGACACACTGGTAGCCGATCCCTGCAGACTCCACACACAGCAGCTCACACATTACTACAGTCACAGCCTGCAGTGGTTACACGCCCTCTGGCTATGAAAGCACAGATGTAGGCACAGATGTATCTGCAGCTTACGCTCTGACTTTCTGCCATATTTCTGATTATGGGAATTATTCTTATTTCATTTATAATTATGATTACGGACACATCCTGTTTATTGGGTGGTCTTAATATCAGTGACCAAACACCAGGATTACATCATTAACACAGCGAAAACATGTTTACCGCCTTTGAGCCGGATGTCAGATTGAACATCATCTGTCCAAATTCAGGGCCAGGTGTTGGAGTGGACAGAGCTCAGGCATGTGACAATAGGGTGGTAAAAAAAAGAAAGGCTTTAGTCAGAGTGTGTGTGGATGTGTGAGGGTGTGTGGGTGTCGGGGGAGGAGGAGGGTGCAGGGTGTTGGTCAGCAACTGCCTAGTGGGGGTAGTTAAGGAACCTTTAACCCTTATGGGCAAATGCTACAAAAAAACAACATCTGCTGAGCAGCTGGTCTCACTGTAATACCATTCAAAACTTCTGCTGCAACAGCCTGTGCTATGTAATAATCAACAGCAGGATTACAAGGGTGTCAACATCACCAGGAAAAGAGCTAGTCCTGCTGCACAACCCCTCCACACATATACACACACACACACAGGCATGACCCCAGACATTACAGGCAGGAATTAAAACATTTAAACCTGATCACACCCGCCTGCTGAGTGGAATAAACTAGGAATAATACATCATAGGTAATACAAAAGCCAGGGTCCTTTCACATTTACAGCATCTAACATTAACACAGTTTATCTGAACTGTGTTTACATTAAGCTGGAGATGAATGCTAAAATTCCACAACATATAAAATTAACATAGTTTATCTAAACTATGTTTACACTGTGTTTACAGTAAGCTAGAGATTAACTTGAAAATTACACAACATCTAACATTAACACAGTTTATCTGAACTGTGTTTACACTGTGTTTACAGTAAACTGGAGATCAACATAAAAATCCACACCATCTAACATTAACACAGTTTATCTGAACTGTGTTTACAGTAAGCTGGAGATTAACATTAAAATTCCACAACATCTAACACTAACATAGTTTATCTAAACTGTGTTTACACTGTGTTTACAGTAAGCTGGAGATTAACGTTAAAATACCACAAAATCTAACATTAACACAGTTTATCTGAACTGTGTTTACACTGTGTTTACAGTAAGCTGGAGATTAACGTTAAAATTCCACAACATCTAACATTAACACAGTTTATCTGAACTGTGTTTACACTGTGTTTACAGTAAGCTGGAGATTAACGTTAAAATACCACAACATCTAACATTAACACAGTTTATCTGAACTGTGTTTACAGTAAGCTGGAGATTAACGTTAAAATTCCACAACATCTAACACTAACATAGTTTATCTAAACTGTGTTAACACTGTGTTTACAGTAAGCTGGAGATTAACGTTAAAATACCACAAAATCTAACATTAACACAGTTTATCTAAACTGTGTTTACAGTAAACTGGAGATTAACTTTAAAAATTCCACAACATCTAACATTAACATAGTTATCTAAACTGTGTTTACACTGTGTTTACAGTAAGCTGGAGATTAACGTTAAAATTCCACAACATCTAACATTAACACAGTTTATCTGAACTGTGCTTAAGGTAAGATGGAGATTAATGTTAAAATTCCACAACATCTAACATTAACACAGTTTATCTAAACTGTGTTTACACTGTGTTTACAGTAAACTGGAGATTAACTTTAAAATTCCACAACATCTAACATTAACACAGTTTATCTGAACTGTGTTTACAGTAAGATGGAGATTAATGTTAAAATTCCACAACATCTAACATAAACACAGTTTATCTGAACTGTGTTTACAGTAAGATGGAGATTAATGTTAAAATTCCACAACATCTAACATTAACACAGTTTATCTAAACTGTGTTTACACTGTGTTTACACTAAGATGGAGATGAACGCTATAATTACACAACATCTAACATTAACATAGTTTATCTAATCTGTGTTTTCAGTAAACTGGAGATTAACTTAAAAATTCCACAACATCTAAAATTAACACAGTTTATCTAAACAAAATAAATCTGATAACTAAATATGATAAGTTTGCACTGTATAATTCAGAACCTGATCAGACATTTTATATCAGCTTATCATCTATACTGGCTAACCTGTGGTGCACCAAACACAAATAATACATTATTCCCTCTAGGGTGATGATAATACACTGTAACAGGAAAAAGACATTCAGAAATTAATTTAGCACAAACAAAATCATGCATTATTTAAAGTATTTATTAGTTTATTAGAGTATTTATTGATTTAAAGCTCAAGCCTAAAAAAAATGCACCCAACAGCTCACTTATTTTTATAACACTTATAACACAAATAAGTCTAATTTTTATTTAGCCTGGAACTTGCTACTTCAGTTCTATTAAGACTTATATTTTAATATTTTAACTCTGCACTGAAAACTCAATGTTTCTCTGTTCATAAGCTTCCTCTTGTCACTGAAAGTGTGTTTTATATGGTGATGCTTCTGGTAATGTAGTGTTTCATATTTTGTGGGGTATCATATTTTTTGGTATTAAATGGTATTAAAACTATATTGCCCTCCATAATGTTTTATGTTTTCAGGTTGTAAAGCATGGAAAGGACAGAAACACACTTACATGGTGTATTATAAGCACATTTTATACTGGATTTCAATAACGCCATTAACTGTGTACATAGTAGTGCTGTGCGGTATACCGGTTCATAGAGTATATCGGAGGGGAATTTAGAACCGGTATGCATTTTTCACATACCGCCACACCACTAGAGGCGCTGTGGAGTCCCGTGTAGAACAGCACCGCCAAAGAACCGTGTTTTTATCTGCGTAAAACAAAAAGTAACTATAGCTATAACTTTTAAATATATTAATACTGTAGCTTAAAGTATAAATTTAATGCACATTGAACTGAATGTTTTGGTTAACTGGAGAAAGAAGGGAATTGTGGCTGATTTTAACCCTTTTATGTCTCTAATGGTTTAATAATAACATATTGTAAACTAATAATAAACTTGTGTTTAACTTGTGGAATAGGGCATTTGAGAAATATTAAGTATTTTAGGTCTATTTCTAGAGTTTATTGAAATATTTAAAACTATTTAGTTTTGTAAAGGACCACAAGCATAAACTGATGACACTAGGTATGTTGGGTCCATGGATTCATGCTGTGGGTGCCAAGTACTGACCTTACAATCTGTGTGCCACAAATACAATATAGATTTATGAAAACAAGCCATTTTTAAATTGTCAAATGTCCAGCTTTCTGTTCTTTGCAGAAAAAGTTGAATCTGACACTTGGGTCTTTTGCTGTGGTAGCTGATGTGCCTTAATTATCTGACATGTACCGGTTTTGAAATGCTTTTCTGCTCACCACATTTGAAAAGATAAATAATTTGAGACATCATAGCCTTTATTTCAGCTTAAAACACACATTTTCCAAGCATTTCCATCTACAGAATTGCCATCATTCTGATGTCTAAAACTTTAGACTTTAAACTCTAAAATAAGTAAACCTGTCTGTCATGAACATTAATTTATCTTGCCATACTTACAATCATTGAGATCACATTTTACACATTTTTCTGATGGTTGATGTGAGCATTACCTCTGTAATGGTAAGTAAATGTTGGCAGAAAGGTATTCCACAAATAGTGGTTGCCAGAATTTCTAAGTTGTGAGAACATTTAACACTCCTTAATGCACATGGTCACATGTGTAGCAGGAATACATTATAGAAGGCACTACCGCCCCCAGTGAACAGTGCAGAGTGTGGTAGTTGGCAATACCTGGCTAGGATTGACTGAGTGAACAGAAAAGAAGCTCAAAAAGCAGAAATTACATCCACCTGCAGGTTACTACAGTGTTCTTTAGCTTTCATGGGACGTGGTCAAATTTATAGGACCCCATAACAGTTCTTGTCCCATGACATTCACAATGTCACCACTAGAACATATCTACTAAACCACAGAAACCGTTGTTTAAGATTCCCTTTTTTGACATTAGAAACTAACAGATAAAGTGTATACCTTATGATTAATGATTACAAGTTTATCAACAATGCATCAAAGACGATAATGACAGAGTTGAATTATACTCAGATGTAAAGTGTGTGCTGTTCTCTGATTGTTTTGCCCATTCAAGTAAGTAATGAAATTATCTTCTTCCACTGAGAAACAAATCGAGGGGAAAAAATCAGATCTTCTAGTCAATAAATCACTGAGTGGAACTAAGGCAAATGCTACTCGAGGTTCTGGGCAAAATGATGCTGCAGTGTGATAACAAACCTTCTCAAATGGGTCAGAACAACTCAGTGCCGCCATAGATTAAACACGGACAACAAGTTTTCCCTCATTGGAATGCATGTAGACCGTTCCTCCCATATGTAGGACCCAACCTCAGAACTATACCATTAGAAATCTTATCTATTAGGACAGACAATCTGGTAGAAGCATGAGAGCAGGAGCCGGAGAATTCCCAGACGTGTGCTTTCTGATTCCGAACTCCTGGTAATTAGTCGCTATCTCCAGCAAGTGACACGCGGGCCTTGGTGACAGCTCTGATCACTTTTTTTTCCATCAGAGGAGAAAATAAACAACATGTTCTATTTGTAACATCCACTTAAAGCATAATGACACCAGCTTCTCTTAATTAACACATCAGAGAAAAACACCTGCTCATGTTAATTTGAGGAGACGGAGGTCTTTGCCGCTATGCCTCGGTGAGGCGGTGGAGTCGATGGGTAGGAGGGAGCAGCTGAACACAGGCAGCCGCCTTCTCACAAAGAGAGAGAGAGAGAAAGAGAGAGGGGATGATGAGGGAAGACAGAGATAGAGATAGAAGCAGAGGGAAAGGAGCTGATGAAGGAAAGTGGTGTCTCTGCCTGGCAGCTTGCGGCAGGAACCTTGTCTATACCAGTAATAAATAATAGTGGTCATGAATGACTTAATTCAAATCATGCCAATCAAAAAACAACCTAGAAATATCTTAGAGTTGACAAAGTCAAGGTTTTTAAATCCAGTCTACGAAGTGAAGTTAGAAGTGATTAAAACAAACTTTCAGCTTCATCAGGCATTATGTCATAAGTCAGTACAGGAGAACTATCCTCAGCTAGGGACTTAAGCAATCAATCAGTCACAAAACCGGACTAAATGACAAGTTTTTAGCTTTAAATTAAGAAGATTAATACAGAGATTGCATGAATACTATTTTATTTAAAATAACACAATTGACATTTGCAGTCGTGCATGCCCATTCAATGACCCTTCCTCCACCACGTTTAACAGATTATGTGGCCTGTTTCGGTTATTGAGTGTGCTTAACTTATTCTCTTCCTGTCATTTTTGTTTAATCTAAGTACAGATTCATCTGCACAAACAAATATTGTTCCAGAACTTAAATAAATGAATGAATGAATGAAGTTACACTTATAAAATGCCTTTCTAGAACCCAAGGAAGCTTTACGCTCAATGCAGTCATTTACACTCAAATCTAAACCAACACACAACAAAGTGGCAGCCAATTCCACACAATGTACTCTCTACTGGAAATGACAGTCCACATGGAGCACTGCATAAATCACTAAGGATTCCTCTAGGACAGAGCCCCAATCCATATCTGCACAATCACCTATGCATAACACTAATAACCAATTTAACTGGGCTTTTGGATGGTGGGAAGAAACCGGACTCCCCATGAAAACTGATTCCAGACAGGGATTTGAACCAAAGAGCCCAGTGCTGAGAGGATGTGTGGATGTGTTTTATAGCAGTGTTAACTAGCTTTTCTGTTACCAGTGGCATGCAACATGAGGTAAACCCACTGTACCTCTACTTATTCAAGTGTTTTAGGCATGGTACAATATTATGAAGGGTTTTTATTCTCCCATAAAAGTAATATTTAACCAGATATCTGTGGTCTTCAAGTTTATTCTGCTGTTATTGTGTTTACCAGTGCATTACTTTAAGAACCAAATTATTAACTTCGCCACTCTAATCTCTCTTACAGGGTTGTTTTGTTTTTCAACTTAACCATAATGTTCATAATTCACCCTAATTTATCCCGACTAACAAAGGGACAGGGAGCAACAGAACATTAAATTTAATTATATTTGTGTCTGTGAAAACTCTTCATATAGATCAGGTTTTGATCATTGCCATCAGGGACTGATCCATTTTTTGCTTTTTTTAGTCTGCATCAGGGTTTTAAATCTAATGTGGGCTGTTACTAAAACCAGTAAAGAAAATACGATAAAGAAATGTCATGGCTGAACTTAGAAAGATTGAGGATGAATTGCGTCTCTTGGTTTTAGATCAGTTGCAAGGGCCTGATGGCAAACATTAGACTGAGCAGTTAGAAGGCAGTTGCTGTAGTCAAGCCTTGAGATGAGAGATGACTAGAGGAGAAACCTGCATGACTGAGTCAGGTTTACAACACGGGTAAAGGCTTTGTACCTTCTTTTGTACCTGGAATGAACAAGCAGCTGTTGATGGATATGGTAAGACCATGATCATGGTGATGACCTGTAGATCCAGGAACGTACAGTCTTGCTAGGGTTGGGCTTCATGTGATGGGCTGCTACCCATGATGAGATGACCTAGATGTCAGAAAGTGGCAAGCTGCAACAGTGGTAGTGGTAGGTGTAGTAGAAAATCCATGAGAATTTGACTGCACAAAGAAAGCAAGTGTAAAGCAAAAGCGAACCAAGCACAAAGCCTTGTGGGATACCGGTAAAAAGCCTGAAACATGTGGAACATCTCTGTACTGCATGATAGGTATGCCTCTGCAGGAACCAATGACATGTCATGCAAAAAGAAATTTGTATGAATGTATTTTCAATAAAACATCATTACAAAATGGAATACTGCTATTGCTTTGGTTAAAGTTATAGTTGTTGAAGTTTAGTCATGTTCTGCAATCGCTAAACTAGAAAGAGGTGCAACAGAAGGGGGTGCATTACCAAAGGCAAATGCAGTTCTGTTCAGTTATTTCCACTGGCTCCTACAAGCTGATGTTCCTCAAATTCAAACCAGGGGGAAGACAGTTGGTCTGGCAAGAAGAGAGGATGCTTCGTGCTTAGGTTTTCAGAACACTTGCGCAAATTGAAGACGGGTTTCTTATTGCAATTACAGAACACAATCGTACGATAATACAAACACGCTAATACGACCAGAACGCCAATAATACCTGGATTTGTGAATAAATTCTAATTTCCCGCAGCCGTTCTTCCACTCAGTTCCGAGTTCTAAACAGCTCCATTTGCACAATTAAAATATCATACTGGGTGCCATTCAATTACAAGCCCAGATTAATTGTTCATTTGTCTGTGGTGTGTGACAGCCGGACGCCTGTGGGACAGGGAGTTGGACGGGCCGCTTCCAGACAGACGCGTTCTTGAGCAAACTTTCCCTCAAAACATCCCCATCCGCTCCAGAGACTAGCGGACTGAAACTCTGTCCTCCTTCCGCGATGTTTTCTGACGCGATCGTGTTTCAGCAGGACAGGAGGAAGGGAGGGAAAAAAGAGAGGGAGAAAGAGAGAGAGAGAAAAAGACCACAGAACACGGAAAAAAACAAGGCCATTTGTTAATCAGCCCAAACAAGGATTTAATTTAATGCTTTGGCTGGGACTGCTCTGCTTTGCAGATGGCTTAAAGATGGGCATGTGATGGGTGCCCTGGGAGCGGCGGCCTGCCTCGTTCCAGCACACGCTGGCCACTCCAAAGCGGCACCAGCTCGCCTGGGCACGGGCGGGCACAGCCGCTCCAGCGCCGCCCGGGCTCCAGCACGCATCCGCCCGCGGACGTGGGCAGCATTAGAGCGGAGCTGTTCCTGCACTAGGTGCATTTGGTTGGGCGCGGACGGCAGCAGCTTGCTGAAGGAGAGCGTCTGGAGCCGCTTTAGCAGCCTGGCAGCACGGCCGTGTGGGCTTTCTCTCTCTCTGCTTTTTCTCTCTATCTGTGACTCATCCACACCCAAATGTAGAGTTTCTGCACACTTAGGGTGTTTTCATACGTAACATTCAACTTCTTGGCCAGGCTCCTCGGAACATTGCTGAGAATTCGAACGAGTTAATGTGGTGTTTCAATTCGAGCCATGGCTGTGAAAAAACACACATTCCGACATCAAATGATGCTGCTTAGCTCGATTATTTACCGTTTGCTAACGTTCTACAGACCTCTGACTATTACATCAAAGAGAACAGTGCTCTGGTCCAGAATGCTGGACATCTGTGTTTGTCGGTTTCTTCAATTCATTTATATTTTGCAAGATTTACAGAACAAATCACCACAGCACAAATATAAACCTGACAAGAAATTGATTAGGTATATATGTAAAATGTATATGCAATTATATACTATACATACTACTATACATAATGAATAAAAATGGTTAGAAAGAGAGAACAATTGCTTTCTATCAAATTCACAAATAATTGGATTGGAAAGCAAAACAGCAGGAACATCCTCTAATTAGAGCTCTCTATATATATTTTTTTAGACAGATATGAGACAGATATGTGGAGCAAACTTTTCCTGATTGTTGAAAGAGGCTAATAATATCCCCCTCTTCTTCACATGACTCAACTCCTTGCTTTACGTAACTGTTCTTTGCCAAATGTGACCAACACCAGGACAGAGAGAGACACAGACTCGCTAATCAGCTCTACTGGAAAGCGGCTGCAGCTGTGAAGTTGTCAAGTGCAATTTCAAGGCCTGGGTAAGATGAGGGGGCAAAGTAAAACTGACAATACTTAGTGTCTCGCAAAGCTCTGGGGATTTGCAGTATTTTTTTGCCTGAATTGCCAACAAAGACTTAAGCGTTGATCCCCTTATCCAGATGAAGGTCATGTCACCAGTTAAGGCAGCCAGACACAACAAGACAGACTGGACCCTGCTTTACTATTCTTGTGGAAACAAGCGGTAAACACTGAGGGGGGGTCTCTCCCCCAAAGAGACTTCTTGAGGGATGTAAGAGTATGCAAGAATGCCCTTTGGGTTGTTTAAGGCAACTGTTACCATTTCAGTATTTAAGCCAGAAATGCTCACACGATGAATACCACAAAATAATAATTATTTTTTATTTTTTTTATCAAATTCCGTTTATTATTAACAGCATTACTAAGAGGCAGACTTAGGAACAGAGTACACCTGCAACTGGGGCTGGCAATGCAAACACTAGACTGTATTGTGTGTTCTCTGCATGTCCTCTCTTGAGGGCGGCAGGGCAAGCCAGCGGCGCTGCAGCCGTGGACCAAACAAAAGGCTCTCAGACAACTTATGTGCAATCCAGGGTTGACTCAAGCCAATCCACTTAGCCTGTATTAGTGTCATTACCACACTGCAGCCGGGCGACTGTGTGTATTGCATGTGTAGGTTTGTGTGTGTTTACATGTGTAGAACTACATAAAACCCCTGGCGAATGGTCCCACCAGGCTACAGGCTTACAAGTGGGGCTTTCCAGCCTAACGAATCAACCCTTGGGACTGGGGCTGTTCAACAGTGCGTAAAACTCAACAGTGTGGAAAATAAGATCTTGTCTTTCTTTAAGCTGTGTTTAATCTACACTTTTCATCCTACCCTTTCAGAACATACTACAAAAAAATCTCACCTAAATTATATCACATATCTACTCAAATTATTTTTCTTAAAACCCATCCCAATGACGCCCATCAAAATACCAGTTGTCATGTTTAGCAGAGTTTTTATTCCTCCAGGGAATCAACCGTTTCACCCAAACACAGATGCCTGCTGTGGAGCCACGCATGACTGTGGTGAAGGCCACTGGTAGGATTGGGGAGGGGATTTAGGGTGGACATGAAGGCGTCTGGGGATGAAGAGCTCTCCCAGAGGCCTTGCACACACTTTAAGCTGCCAGCTGCATGCAGCTCAACCTCCTGGTGCTCATCCAGGCCTCCTGCTTGTGCAGGGAACCGCTGTACTAGGACCAACATACACAAATACACTGGGGATACACTGATATAGAATTTCTGGGCCAGTGAAGATACTCTATAACTGTGGTTTTGCATTTTAAAACACATTCAAACTAAAAAAAAAAACTGCTAATTTGTACTACATCTGGTTGATTTCTACATTTTACATAAAGGCTGACTGTAATGCTGAATGCTGATTGTAATGCAGAATACTGACTATGATGCGAAGTGCTGACTGTGACAATTCAATTTAAATGTATCTATACAGCGCTTTTTACAACAAAAGTCATCACAAAGAACCTTTGCAAAGATTAGAGTTGAGATCGGGTCCGAAAAATCCAGCCCAACCAACCCCATAAACTGTTATTATAGGAACAAGTCTGATTTAAACCAGACATTTTAATAAGTAGAGCATTAAAACTTTTTTTTTAACAATTTAGCCTGTTTCAATGAGCGAAACCTGTTCAGAATGATCTTAATTAACATTGCAACACTGAAGAAGCATAGACCTAATATTTAAGAAAAATATTTAATAAGAACAGCTACACACAGGGCTGCAACTCAAATACAGACGTGGAGAAGTGGAGGAGCTCACATGTGAGGATTAATACTGACCACAATGCTGAATAATGACTGTGACGCTGGATTCTGACTGAAACGCTGAATGCTGATTGTGATGCATAATACTGACTATGATGGCAAAGTGCTGACTGTGATGCTGAATGTTGCCTGTAATGGCAAAGGCTGACTGACTGCAATTGATTCTTAATGCTGACCACAATGCTAAATACCGACTGTCATGCTGGATGCTGACTGTAATGCTAGATGCTAAAAGTGATGCTGAACGCTAACTGTAATGTTAAATGCTGATTGTGATGGAGAATGCTGACTATGATATTAGACTGATGATTAGATGAATAGGATGATGAAATGACTATATGCCAAAATTTGGGTTTCCAAGTGTATGTGTCTGCAGATCTGATAAATATCTAGTCTAAGAATTACAACTGTCCAAAAAACTAAAAAAAAAAAAAAATTCTCTTTAGAATTGGCAAAAATCAAAAGCTTACAGTTGGTTATTGAAACCTGAAGTGAGCACAGTTGTCTACAAATTCCACTAAACAAAATAATTTAGTGTTACTATTATACATATCTGTGTCCACACATTTTAATAAATCACAATTTAATTCCATGAAATAAATGAAATAAAAATTGATTTATGAATTTAAAAAATGACAAAAATAGCAGGGATTAGGATTATAAAATAAGAGAAAAATAAACATACTCTTCCACCCCATTAAAACACACTCATACACTACAATCAGATCAGCCACTAGATGGCACTGGCTCACAATTACATTCAGCGTCCAGTTCAATATCTTGTTAAAGTAATGAGAGCTCCTGTGTGTGTGTGTGTGTGTGTGTGAGTGCGTGAGTGAGTGAGTGAGTGAGAGACAGATATATAGACAGGGAGTTATAGAGACAGACAGGGAGCGGCGGGGAGGGGGGGTTTTAGAGCATATTAAGTAAAAGAAAATAGGGGAAAAGAGAAAGAATAAGAGAGAGAGCAAAGCTATAAATAAGGTTATTATTCCTGCACTATTCAGGATCAAGGTTCTACAATAAGGACACAGTATTATTTTATCTATATCTATATTGGCATATTTATTACAGCCAACAGAGGGAAAAATTCTATTGAAATGCTGATTGTAAATATTGCACAAAGCACAAACTGGTGGGAGTGTAGATACATGTTGAGTCTTTTTTAAATATTGGGTTAAATCTAAATGCAGAACATAATAGTGTCATCTTTTTTTATTATTATTAACAGGTCTGTTTCCACTTTTGTTTTTCATTTGTGTGTTGCTGCACTTGTTGAATGATAAAAGAGTAGGGCAATATTGAGAGAAAAAATGAACTGAAAAGAAAAAATAAGTACATAAAAGTGAACCCCATATCACTCATTTCTCCTGCTCAGATTAACACATTTTAAGTGTTACGATAGGAGTAACTATCCATAATCACATTTTGATTAATTTAAACAGAAAACCCAACCTTCTGAGAACTTGGCCCATGACCTCAAACAGTAAAACCAGCCTAGTACAGCCAGAACAGTAAAAAAAAATGTAGTATCAGAGTTGTAACAAAAGATAAAACAAATGTGTAGAATTTGGACACATTAGTGCATCGAATAAAGTGAAGGCAGCAAATACCGTAATTTTTATTTTATTTTTTTACACTATAAGGTGCATTTAAAATCCTTTAGTTTTCCCAAATATTACCAGTGCACCTTTTAATCCAGTGTGCCTTATGTAGGTATTTTACAAGTCAGGTACTAAGGAGCAGTAAAGCCACTCCACTGTACAATGTTATACAGGAGTTTCAGTTTAGCTCTCAAGGACCAGGGCTGGAGTAACATTAGCATTAGCCGCTAACCGCTAATTTCCTGATCAGAGGAGAGTATTATAGGCCTGTAGCCTGCTCTTAACCCCAGCTAGCACTGCTGGAGCGGTTAGCCGCTAAAGCTAATGCTATTGTTTGACTTTTAAAATAAATATAAAATAAATACAGTTTTGTGTACATAGCTTAGATTTACTTAACTTAATTAGCTACCCCCCACCAACACTCAGCGACGAGACCTGTTGAATTAGAAGTTCCTTATAGTGTCTCTTAAAATGCGCCTTTTAATTTGTATGAAAATACACCAGAAAATAGACATTTATTGATAGTGCGCCTTATAGTACAGTGCGAAAAATAAGGTAGTCAGGAATAGAGAAGAGAGATGAGCTCACTGTTTTGAGTCTCATCTCTCTCTTAAATCATTAAAACAAAATCATTACACAAAGCGCTCTCTCCCTCTAATCGAAAGAAGGATTTCCTTGATATTCCCATAATGAACATTTTTGGGGTAACACAAACAACACTGAACACTGAAAAAGGCATAAGATGTGAAGAGAGTTGTGAAGTTTAATCCGTTATTAAACATGTAAAAGCTCTCATCACATTATTTTTGCTTCATTGGAGACTGTAAACCCCCCTAGAAAAGACAAAGTGGGGGAATAAAGCTTGAATGACAGCACCTAACTGAATTGGCAACAGATTTCAGAGCAGGCCCTTAATTAATGGACTAAATGATGGCGTCACTGCGGAGATAAATTTAGTTTTACCTGCTCTGTGTCTGTGATTATATTTGCCCATCTTACAAGCCTAATCAGAGGAACTGAGCTAATCGAATGTTGACAATTGCTCTTGTTCTGTCCGTCTGTTCGGCAATCTAATTTTTCCGTCATTCACGGCCACAACGAGCGAGTGTGTTCCCAAAGTAATCTTCACATACAGAGATCCGGCCACTTGTGGAGCATATCCAGAGAAACATGCAAAAACAACAAAATATCCAGTGCTGAATCACACAGTACAGCTAATACTCAGAAAACTCTATGGAACAGAGTGAGATCTATGGTGGTAATCAAAAAAATAGGGGGTGCAGGAGAAGCTGCAACCCATTAAATTAAAATATTTTTAAATAAAATAAACTAAACAGTAAAAATTTGTGTGTGCTTGTTTCTATAGTACAAATTATGTAGTCAAATATCTTTAAGTTATTCTTTTTCTAGCTGTAGGAACAGCTGCCTAAAATTAGTATTTAAGGAAAAAAAAATATAATTAAGTAATTGATGCTAATTTCTGATGTCTGCAAATACTGATAAACATTTAGAAAATACAGAAATTTAAACTACAACCTCATGGATTAAAAAAGGGCAGTGAAAAAAAATGCACTAAACTGCAGGTATTTCAGAACATCAGTCACTACATCATAACTTAAAATATTTCATTCAAATCTGAACACCCGCTTACTGTGTGCTGAACTGAACATTAATGCACAAAAATGTCAGTTGATTTCATATTGTTGTCTATAGAAGTGTTTTAGTCTATAAATTACAACTGTCCAAAATAAAAAATAATAAAAAAGATTTTTTTTTAGGATTAGCAAAAACCAAAAGCCTGCAGTTGGTTATTGAAAATCTAAGTTTGCTTAGTTGTCCACAAATTCCACTAAACAATATTTTTCTGTTAATATTATATAAATCTGTTAAGTTATTAATTTAAAGTTAGCTGTAATCTTGCTGTATTTCACTTTAGACCTGAGAAGTTTGAACACAAGCAAGTAACAGCTGCCTAAAATTAGTATTTAATCGTAAATATATAAAAAAATAAAATAAATAAATAAATAAAATAATAAAATTTGGACACATTAGTGCTAGGAATAAAGTAAAGGCAGCAAATACCATTTTTTTTTTGCTACACTATAAGGCACACTTAAAATCCTTTAATTTTCCCTAAAAATCGTCAGTGTCCCTTATGATCCGGTGCATCGTGAGTATGAATTTTATCAGTCACTTTAGACCTGAGAAGCTTGAACACAAGCAAGTAACAGCTGCCTAAAATTAGTATTTAATTGTAAATATAAATAAATAAAATAATTAAGTAATTCATCTTAATATTTTCTGATTTGTTTTGTAAAATTCACAAATGTTCCACCTATTTAAATCTGTTATATAACCTGCTTCTTTATGAAACCAAAAATGGCTTTTGCAGCACCTTTATTTTTATGTGAGTGTGGTGTGACTCTGGCTGTGATACCCTTGGTTACTGCACTTCATATCAGCAGTCTAATTTGCATAAAAATTTAGCCAGAAGGAAAGAGAGCAAAGTGAGATTTATAATTATTATAAATTATCCATAGTATGTAACTGAAATGATTTTACCTTAAAAAGTGGCAGAATATGATTAATATTAGAAATGATCCATTATATTAAATTTAACAGAATTTAACTCAACATGTGATTTTGTTTATTCAATACAATTTAATTATGTATTGAATTATCATAGCATGCAGGCATACATTTTACCAGTTATAAACACATCACCACTGTATAAACAGAGAGGAAGATATATATTTAGGTGTAGCAATGCAAATATTGATACAATAATGTATATATCTTAAATACACATTTTGAATAGATAAAAAAAAAACATATGTATGTGTATATATGTGTGGAAGCATATTTAGGTATGGGCATATAAAAAGAATGTTTGCGGTATGAGACTGATCATTAATAGTGATAGCAGCAAAATATGCAGGATTATATTTAACAGATAATTAATAATATAAAACAATTATTTTTTTAAGTAACCCCCTCAAGCCTCTGTAGAGTATAAAAAAAACATAGTAACACTTTTAAAAGCTTCTATATTTAATCATCCACAAACGTTTTTCCACAAATCAGAATGAACTTTAACTTTTGACTAAACAACCCTTAAAGAATCTGTTGTTTGATGGTGAACATGATACCCTTCTGCTGTTTGGTAAAAAGTCTGGTAGGTTGTGTCTCTTAATGAAGCCAATAACTGTCTACCTGGAGAAAAAAGGTGTAATTTGATGGCCATGCAGAAGGACCACCTACAGATAGGTGTTTTAGTGGGACGTGGAGAAGAGGTCAATTTTAATAAAACAGTGCTATAATAAAACTCTATTTGTGTGATTGGTAATGGACTAATTGGTCCAAACCTTCAGCAAGAACACTGTGATTTCCTTTACTAGCTACGAAATGCTTCAAACTAAACTCCTGATGAACTTCTGAAGAACTTTTGAAGACATTCTTTTGTACATTTCACTGTTTTTCAGTTTAAATATATACGTGTGCTCATAAAACTTGCTTTCCACTAAAAGTTGCAGGGAAATGCCTCCACAAGTCTAGTTTTGTGTTTGCTTGGCTACTTTGCATACTTTGGTATTTTTGTTGTTCTTCTGTGATCACAGGACGCTGCCCACAGGACGCTACCAACAAGACTCCTCCGGCAGGACAACACCCACAGGACGATACTCACAGGACTCTGCCCACAGGACAATACCCACAGAAAAAACGCACAGGATGCTACCAACAAGACTCTTCCGGCAGGACAACACCCACAGGACGATACTCGCAGGACTCTGCCCACAGGACAATACCCACAGAAAAAACGTACAGGATGCTACCAACAAGACTCTTCCGGCAGGACAATACCCACAGGACGATACTCACAGGACTCTGCCCACAGGACAATACCCACAGAAAAAACGCACAGGATGCTACCAACAAGACACTTCCCGCAGGACAATACCCACAGGACGATACCCACAGGACTCTGACCACAGAACAATACCCACAGGACTCTGACCACAGGACAATACCCACAGAAAAAACCCACAGGACGCTGCCCACAAAAAAACCCACAGGACGCTGCCCACAGGACATTACCTACAGGACAATACCCACAGGACACTTTCAACAGGAGGCTGCCCACAGGATACTACCCACATGACACTGCCCACAGGACAATATCCACAGGAAAAACCCACAGGACGCTACCAACAAGACACTTCCCGCAGGACAATACCCACAAAGTGCTTCCAACAGGACACTATCAACAGGAGGCTGCCCACAGGATGCTACCCACAGGACACTGCCCACAAGACATGGCCCACAGGACAATACCCACAGAACACAACCCACAGGACACTTCCCACAGGACACTACCAACAGGACATTTCCACATGATAGTACCTACAGGACACAGGAGTCTTAGTAGAGTCTTTATTACTGTCTAAAAAACAGATAAAAGTTTTTGTTGCAGTAGAATTTTCTTAAAATAAAATTTTTGTAGGGTGTTTTCCATTATCGCAAAGATACCCTGAAATATCGTAATATTGTTTTAAGGGTCATATCGTCTACCCCTAGCGCAGACAGCCAGTAAAAAAAAAGCCCTGAGAGTTGTGGCTATTACAGCTCATGATATACATGTATCAGCTGGTACGTATATCTCTGGGGTGGAGACCTGGGGGCACCTGATGATGACGGACAGATGGAACAATAGTAAGCAGAGGTAGATAGAGTAGATAGAGTGATCCACCTCCATGATCTATGTGGGTTATCTTACACTGGGTCTTACTGACAGAGCGAGAGCATGTGTGTGCTGCATGTGTGTGTATGTTACAGGACACCTCAGTGTGAGGCACTGAAATTCATTTCTCTTTTCCTGCTCTTCTTCCACACGAACTATAATGATCTGGCTTCACAGCATCACTCAACAACATGATCAAAGACCTCACACCAAACTTCATACGAGATCACAGAAATGCAAACGCTTTCTAAAACACACACACACACACTGCACAGTACAGAAGCGTGTTATCTGCTGGGATTGTCATCACAGTCTTGATTAATTCATGTCATTTGGGCAGTCTCATGGGATGACTTACACATGTTACTGTAGCCTCTGCTCCATGCATAATGTATACAGAGGCGGGAGAAACGGACTCCAGGAGCCTGAAACTAACAGCACTCCTTCCTCTTCACACAAAGATCCGCTTCTGATCTAAAAATACAGGCCAGTAAACTGGCCGGGTATTGATAAAGAATCCCAGCTGTGTCTCTGGCTGCTGCACAGAAGCGCAAACTCATCACCCTGTTCCAATCCAGATACAGTCTTCAAGTCCTTTAATGTACTGTCCTGTCCCTCTCCTGTAAAGTCCTGTTAAAAGCACTTCCTGTCCTGTTTGTGCCCTGTGGGAAAAATAAACGCTCAGTTCTCAACTATCTCTAAATCATTGCTCATCCTTATGCAACGTCTGACTTCAGATTTTCAACACAAAATTAAACTTTCCATACAGTTTAAAAAATATATATATTAGCAAAAACCACACAGGCATTTAAAAAATGAGATGCATATTTTAGCAAATTTTAATTAATATAACTTCTTAAATAAACGTCTTTTTTCTTTTTCGTAAAGGGAGTGTTTTATGGTGCCACTGTGTCACCATAAAAATTGGCATCTCTCTGGTGCTGCTCATAAGTTGCATGGACCTGTTTTTCTCTGTAAAGCTGCTTTGTGACAACCTTTTTGTAAAAAGCGCTATATAAATGAAATCAAATTTAATTTAATTGAATTCAAGTAAAACTCAAGAATCAAGTACTGATTTTATTATATAATCAAGTCCTATTAAAAGCACTTCCTATCCTATTTGTGCCCTAAAGGATAAAAAAATGCTCAGCTCTCAGCTATATCATTGATCATCAGTATATCTCACTACAGAGTTTTGTTTTTATTCATTTAGGAAATAAACACAAAATTAAACTTTTTTTGGCAGAAACAAGACAAACATAGAAAATTAAATGTATAGGATTCTAAGCAACTAATTCTGACAAAATATTTATTTGTAAGATTTCTAAAAAAAAAAAAACTTGAATAGAGTAAACATCACTGATTTTAAGCAAACTAATCTGGCAAAGCAATTTTTCTTAGTGAGATTTTCTAAAATTAAGTAAACATTCCTGATTATATTCAATGCCCTATTCCAGTCTATATACAGTTCCTAAGTTGTTTAATGTACTGTCTTCTCCTGTTAAAAGCACTTCCTGTCCTATTTTTTTGCTGTGAGGGCAAAATAAATAGCCAGTTCCCAACTATCCCTAAGTTACTCATCAATGCTCATCAGTATATCTCACTTTAGAGTTTATTTATTTATTTAGTTACTTATTTATTTATTTAGGAAAAAACACAAAAAACTTTGGCTAAAACAAGACAAAAATATAAAAATTGAGATGCATATTCTTATATTACGCAAATGTTACCTATTTGTTAAGTTCTTAAACGTGGAGACAATAATCAGGATAACTTGATTTAGTGACATTTTTTGCTTTCTGCATTTAAATTTAAATTCAAACGACTTAAAATAATTGATTAAGGTCACTTTTCCTATAATAAACAAAATAATCTAATATCTTCAAAGCTGTATTATGTTCAAAAATGATGAGCATGTATTTACACCTGCAAACTAAAAGTGGCGCATGCATTTACACATGACAGTCAAATGAGTCTCTGTTTAGACTGAAATTTGGTTGCAGTAATTGTTACTGGTGTTTTGAGTTTCAGTAGCTAATTCTCAGAGAGACAGATGTGTTTACACTGCTATAACATGTGTAAACACTAATGTGTCTCAGAACACCTCCTGAAATAGTCTGAGTGTGTGGATTTGTATCTGTTGTAAATGTGTTTAGGGTGTGTTTACACTTGTATTTTTTAAGTGGATTGGTCTCATCCAGAATCCTGATACATGAAACCAATGAAGTGAGCAGGTGTATAAAGGCTCTATGTATCACTATTTATGTTTTCATTTCATTTCATCATTTTCATTTTCTGTTTTTCGTTTCTTTGTTAAAAAATTACTTTCATGATTTTCCAATTTCTGATTTAATAGAAATGTTTCAAAACCAAAATAAACTCTTCTACATTGAGGTTACCATTAAAGAGTTAAAGTATTTAAAGATTTTGTATTTTGTATAACTAAAAAAAATCCAGTAAAATTTCAGCTTTGTAAGATCACGTCCAACAGCAGTTTAAATGTCAGAAACAAAGGACTTAACACAAATGCTATTTCTATAGCAACATCTTTACTATACAAGTAGATTATGGATAATTGCTGGGAGGATTTGACTGCATTTAGTGACACAAGGGTTACTGATGTCAGAATGTTGGATAATCACCTCCTCACCTCATCCCCACCTCATCTCTAACTCATCCCTAACTCATCCTTAACTCATCCCAAGAGTATTAGACAGATTACCACTATTCCAGAAAGCACAGCTCTTCCAGTGCTACAGATCTTTATACCCTTCTAGCCCACACTTGGCATTAGGCATGGTGCCAATATAGGTAATGTATATCATTATATGTATTTATCTGCTCCAGATTGTCATATTTAAATCTATTGGCAATATTCCACTACAGGGACTAGACAATATATATATATATATATATATATATATATATATATATATATATATATATATATATATATATATATATATATATATATATATATATGTGTGTGTGTGTGTGTGTGTGTGTGTGGTCACAGGCCACTGTACAGCAATATACCAGCAGTTTGCACTCTTTACTCTTAAGGGAGGGAATGAGCAGTAGGGGTCGCTCTCACTCCTCCAACATAAATACCTATTGATTATTAAAGGCAGCGACACTCCAAATTAATTTCCATGCAGCGTTTGGGTGCATACATTAGTGATTAGCATTCTCCTGCAAAGATGATGAGGCTCCTATAAGCACTGCACCGATACACAGATAAGGATAGAGTAAAGAGAGACACAAAACACACTTTAACACCAAAATCAATATTAAACAGTACATACGTTTACTCAAATTTAACGTTAAATGTTTCTGGTACAAGATGCTAATTTGGAGTTAATGCTATAATAATAATAATAATAATAATAATACTCAAGGTAAGCACTGCCTTTCATAATGGAGGTAATTGCTTTTTGCTGAAGCTTCTTGAGCAGCATTAGGAGGGTGCGGGAAGGCTGTGTGTGTGTGTGTGTTGTGTGTGTGTGTGTGTGTGTGTGTGTGTGTGTGTGCGGTCACAGGCCACTGCACAACCAGCGGTTTGCACTCTTTACTCTTAAGGAAGGGAATGAACAGTAGGGGTCACTCTCACTCCTCAACATAGAGACCAATTAATTGATTAAGGCAACGACACTCCAAATGCAGCGTTTTGGGTGCAATATATTAGTGATTAGCATTCTCCTGCAAAGATGATGAGGCTCCTATAAGCTCTGCACCAAAACACAGAATAAAGAAAGACCAAAATAACATTAAACACTGTGTACGTTATATGTTTCTGAAACAAGATGCTAATTTGGAGTTAACACAATTATAATAATAATACTCAAGGTAATCGCTGCCTTTCATAGTCTTTTTCATAGTGGAGGTAACTGCTTTTTGCTGAAGCTCCTTGAGCAGCAATAGGAGGGTGCGGGAAGGCTGTGTGTGTGTGTGTGTGTGTGGTCACAGGCCACTGTACAGCAATATACCAGCAGTTTGCACTCTTTACTCTTAAGGGAGGGAATGAACAGTAGGGGTCACTCTCACTCCTCGACATAGAGACCAATTAATTGATTGAGGCAACGACACTCCAAATCCAAATTCCAAATTTCCATGCAGCGTTTCGAGTGTAATACATTAGTGATTAGCATTCTCCTGCAAGGATGATGAGGCTCCTATAAACACTGCACCGATACACAGAGTAAAGAAAGACCAAAATAACATTAAACACTGTGTACATTAAATGTTTCTGGAACAAGATGCTAATTTGGAGTTAACGCTATAATAATAATACTCAAGGTAAGCACTGCCTTTCATAGTCTTTCATAGTGGAGGTAATTGCTTTTTGCTAAGGCTTCTTGAGCAGCATTAGGAGGGTGCGGGAAGGCTGTGTGTGTGTGTGGGAGGGTGGGTGTGTTTCTGCGAGGGTGAGGGTTTAGTGTGACTGGGGCTAAATATAGCCAGATCCAACTGTGAGTTCAACTCGGAGTTCATTAAAAGGGGAGTCGCATGGGAGCGGGTGGGTGGAGGGGGCTGGGTGGGCAACGAGCCCCAAACACTGAGGCTGAGTAAGGAGGGCTGAAACAACATTCAGCGGGGCTGAGGAGCACCATCAGGCCAGTGGTGAACAGGTGCAGTTCACTCCCAGCGCACTCTCTCTGGCCCCTTCTCAATGGCCATTATAGGCGAGGGGCAGGGGCCGCCATTATTATTTATTCAGCAGTGCGTCCAACGGGGCAGGCTGCTGTGCTGGGAGGCAGCTGGCGTCGGGGTGTGGAGGAGGAATTGGAGGCGGGGGTGGAAGAACCCCTCGTCCCTATTGTCCAAACTGCCCCCGACTTGCCCCCCCACACACATCCAGAGTGCACACGCTCTAATGTTTAATGTACTAGTAACCAAACAGCCCCAGATACACACACACACACACACACACAACCCTACACACACACTCTCACAGCTGAAGTAAACAACAGCAGTGGCTAATAATGTTAAATGCTTCCTCTTACACACACACACACACACACACACACACACACACACACACACACACACACACACACACTCTTACACACACTTACACAAACACACTCAAACACACACAGACCTGCACTTCATTATAATGACTTAAGGGTAGCACAGCCACCAGCTGGGTCAGCTTTATTCAAACCCTCCATTCATTAAGATCAATGGAGTCTGGACAGATATGGCACTTGAACTCACAAACTGCTGTCTGACACTTCCACTGAGCTGCTGTTTCTGATGTAGTGCTTCTGTACTTTCCTCAAGCCACCATCTGCACTTTACACGCTGCGCAACTGTTCAAACCGGAGTTTAACTGGTGAGAGACGGCCGACGAACCAATTTATATAGAATTAAAAGATTAGTCTGAATGCACATACTGTACTTTTACTGTATTTTTTTTTACTGTTTTGTTTAAAGATACTAATTATATTTCTTGAAAGTTCAAGTCTAGTCCATCTGCAGGTATGTGGAGATTAAATGTAAGATTAAAAAAAAAAAACATTTTTATACCATTCAGAGACAAACTAAGGCTTCTTTGGCAATAACAAAATAGCAAGAATATTGCTATTATATTTTTGTTATTGCCAAAAAAACAAACAAACAAAATAAAGTTTGTGATTCCTGTATTTTTAGATAACAATGTTTTAAACAGACAACACTGAAACTGAAAATGGGGGCCAATACAAAATTGGCAACATCCAACCGGTTTTTGCTAAATTTACACTTCCTTGTGATCAGTCTGTAGTTAAATCAGTAACCTAACCTATGTAAATAAGTTTACTTTACAGGAGAGCAATAACACCCTTCTTAACTTTCAGTGGGAGTCCATGTAAAAAGTTTTTTTCAGGTAATTTTGGAGAATTTCTATTGGTCCATTCTTCAAAAAAAATTGAGACAGAGT
The DNA here is from genome assembly GCF_023375975.1 of Astyanax mexicanus. NCBI lineage: Eukaryota > Metazoa > Chordata > Actinopteri > Characiformes > Acestrorhamphidae > Astyanax > Astyanax mexicanus. The sequence goes on from NC_064414.1 coordinate 22,764,082, forward strand.
GTAAATGACAGTGTGTGTTCACATTAAGTAGTAAACTATAAATCAGCAGTGACATACATCATGATATACAGTCCTGATATATAGGTGTATATCTTGTATATATAGATATACAAGATATACGCCTTCTCATTCACTGTTTTCCATAATTTCCTTATTTAATTAATTTTTTACATTGTAGATTAATATTAAAAACATAAAAACAAAAAATCTCTATTTTCATACATACGGCAGAGTGGATAATAAGGCGCATTAAGCAACACTAGTAAGGATATCTACATCAGAATGAGCAAAGGTGTCACCATTTGTTTCTTCTAATAGGAAACAAAACTACAATAAAAAAAATAATAATAACAATAAAGTCAAACGAGCGCTGGATATTAATCTACCCAGATTTATCTCCTGAAAACTGTTTATTTGGGTGAGTGAAACGATTTCGTAAGCTTAGATTTCCAACATCTTGTCTAAGGGTGAGTTTTCAGTGAAGTTTCTCTAGTACTAAGGCTGGGTGCAACAGCATTAGCATTAGCCGCTAACCGCAGAGCTAGAGCTTGCCTTGGAACGGCGAGAGAGCTAGCACTGCGGTTAGCGGCTATTGCTAATACTGCTGCGCCCAGACTTAGAGCTGTAGAAACTTCACTAAAAACTCATCCTTATAATACTGTACTTTAGTGGAGTGGCTTTACTGCTCCCTAAGACCTGACTTATAGAATTCATATATAAGGCGTACCGGATTATAAGGCACACTGTCGATTTTTGGGAAAATGTAAGGATTTTAAGTGAGCCTTATAGGTATCTAAATACGGTATATAAAACATATTCTGGCTTATTTAACCCTTTTTGTTTACGAAATAATTCCACATGTGTTTCTGTATAGCTTTAATGTAGTCTTCAATATTAAATTTATAACATAAACAATCATAAAAAGAAAGAAAATACATTTTGACTTGTACAGACAAGTTAAACTAATTAATCATTGAATAAACACAACAGCAACATTTGACTTAGGAACAATTTTCCTGTTAATATACTCATTCTGTTTCATTGGTGTAATTTTCTGCATCATCTCTGCTACTTCATCTTTTCGCAAACGGAATTGTGCTGTAGAACAGAGTATCAATACCACTGTAGCAGTTTAACAAAATTGTTCTGGCAGAAGATGCTACTCTTTATTCCTTTTACTTTAATTGCAGTCAGCAAGTACCTCACACACACATAAACACACATAAAAGCAACAACTAGAAAACACCGGTGCGCAGTAATGTTCTTATTAGCTCAACTGCCTAAACAATGTCACTTTAATTCAGAAACGCATGAAAAATACTACAAACAAAACAAGGAGCTGTTCAGCTTGCTGGTGAATAATGAAAAATACATGGGATGCTAAAGAGCACTCATATTTTGCCTCTGTTGGCTGTAATGTGCATTAAGGAGGAAATGGAACTGGCAAACTCAATAAAGCCACGAGGGGGAAAAAAGCTCCAGTCATCAGTTACCATCCCTGCCATCATTTTATGGACGTTGATTAATAAGTTATTAAAGTCCTCATCTGACCCTGCAGAGATGTGTTTCTCAGGGGGGCACTCAGAACCCCCCTTCACTGGGTGGCACAGAGTGTGAGGACAAGAGAGTGAGAGAACAAGAGAGAAAGCAGGAGAGCCTTTCATTGCTGTCACACATTTTCATATGTGTTCTTTATACTGTGCCACAGGTGTGAGAACTTCATGATAAATTATAAAGAAAAATGCTCCAAAATAAAATTTAATTAGAAATGGGTGATATGGCCCTAAAATAATAATATCACAACATCTTAGCATATCGTTCGATACCGAGGTTCATGGTGATATTACTACACATTATTATTTTTTTATTTTATTATTAAATTAAGAATACAGCATTGCTACAAAATTAATATTAAAATGAAAGTATAGATGTATTTAAAATAATCTATTTTTGTAAATATTGCTTTTGTCACAATATGATTTTTTTGGTGTCACCATTATTTCATGATATTCTTGTGTGAAATCTATTTACACTGACTTCTGCTAATAGTTAAAAAGGTTTATTCCTGCAATTCTAAAATTGCTGTTCTAGAATGGATACATTTTTTGTCTGATATTAAGAATTTATTTTGGATCTTTCTAAGAACCGAGTCAATTTGGTCCAAAACAGAGGAAAAAAGAGAGAGATCCTCTTCAGTAACACAGAGTGCTGTGATGTATCGTAGAGAATTGTATTGCGATATAATGATTAGTCGCTGCGCTTTTTTCTAAGCGCGCTGGCTGCTCGGCAATGCTGCATTAGCAGCAGCTCGAAAAGAAGTGGAGTCTGACTTCACATGTATCGGAGGAAGCATGTGCCAGTCTTCACCCTCCTGGTGTGTTGGGGCATCACTAGTGATAGGGGGAGTCCTAATGAATGGGTTGGGTAATTGGCCATGTAAATTGAGGAGAAAATGGGAAAAAAACTGAAATACAATTATAAAGAAAACTGTACAAAATAAAAAAGGTCACAAAATTAGATATTTCATTTCTCTGCTTTTTTTCACCCAATATAAAAGACGAGTAAAAAATCAGATGAGCATTAATTATTACATTTTTATTTTTTAAGTATTTATTTTTTACAAGCTGTCCCAGAACGTGTCTGCGACCCACTTTTGGGGCTCACTAGCTGAGAATCGCTGGTGTAGAACATGTGTAGAATTTTTAGGTAAATTAGTAATTAGTAATTAGTAAATTAGTAGTAAATTAAGTTTTTGCTAATTTAAAATGATAGTTTTTATACATTTACGTCTTTATATCCGACAGTTATTTCTCACTTCTTCAATCCTGTCAATTTTATATGAATCGTGGAATTATTTTGCTCTTCTTTAGGTTCAGTTTTGATAGCTCTCTATCAGCTGAACCTTATTGTAGTTCAGAGACCACCTTGTGAATAAGGTTTAAATCACTTCCACTAACCTCCTGATAGGAACGTCACAACAAGAACCTTTTTATAACTGTTTTGTAATATTTTAAAAGTTCTGCCCATTGAATTTCAGCTTTAAATCACGCTTTTCTGGAAAAATAAATTGGGAAAAGGGGTAGATGGTGGAAAACCCACCACAGAGACAGAGAAGGGGGCTGAAATTAGTGTGTGAAAGGTACTAATGGGGTGTATACATCCTTATGATCTCTAGTTCAAAACACACTCTCTAGGCGCACACACACACACACACACACACCTTCTCCCCTCCCTTGTAGTAATGGAAGCAGTAGCGACAGCAGCCTGGCATTGAGTCTCAAGTTCCAGTCATTATGCTGAACGACATCTGCACATGTTTATGTCTCTCTCTCTCTCTCTCTCTCTCTTTCACTCTTTCCCTCCCACCTCTCCAATCCACCTAAAAAGCACTTTACCCAGCTATAGCTCACACACACATACACACACACACACACACACATATACACACACATACGCATACTCTTTTCTTGATGGCAGATGGCAAGTCAACAATCATCTCCAACAGCAGCGGTGCCTCATCACCCAATCAGTAGCCTCCTAATACACACACACACACACACACACACACACTCTTTCCCACTGCCCCTCAGCCTCACCCTCTCACAGCACCATCTCTTCGGCGACACAATAATAACCTCTTTGTTCGTCTCCGACAATACAGCTGCGTAAGCCATCACGGCCAGGGCCCCCCCACTGCTGAAACACATGTGTGTTAAACACACACTCACACACCCCTCCCGAGCAGGCCTGACAGAAGGGGTGTGTGTTGCAGAGGTGGTAGGGGCTGTTGCACAGCTGTGCAGCGAGGCAGACTCTCCAAGAGGAGGGGTGTGTGTGTGTGTGTGTGTGTGTGTAAGGAGAGATAAAAAGAGTGTACAGAAGAGGAAACTTTCTCTTCACTGCTTCAGTCCACTGATAGAGGGAGTAACACCGTCCTACTGCCATCAGACCAGCAGTCACTGAACGAGCCGCTACTCTGACTTTCAATTCCTTTCCTTTTTAATAGACCAACACAAACACCTATTAAGAATCCTGCCGAGGTGCCAATCAAATTCCACACACTAATTTAACCTGGGTGGGCTGAGAGACGTGTCTGAGTTTCCTTCATAACAACATACGTGACATATGTGAAGCCTTATGCTTCCTAAAAAACACCACACACACTATATATAAAGGTGCTTTTTGAATGATGTCATAGAACAAAAGGTTTGCATTTTAAATGCAATAAAAATAACTATTAAAAATGTGTTATTATTAAATATATTAATGTAACTCAACTTATAAAGCACCTTTCCCAAACCCAAGCACACTTTACATACAGGTGCATCTAAAAAAAATTACAATATTATTTAAAACATACTTTATTTCAGTAATTCAGTTGTGAAATGTGAAACCTATATATTATATAGATGTATCACACACAAAATGAAATATTTCAATAGTTTATTTATTTTATTGATGATGGTTGATTATGGTTTACAGCCAATAAACAACCCGAAAATCGGTATCTCATAAAATTTGAATATTACCGTATTTTTCGGACTATAAGGCGCACTTAAAAACTTTTAATTTTCACAAAAAATGACAGTGCGTCTTATAATACGGTGCGCCTTTTGTATGGATTTTACTCGTCAGGTTGTAAGGAGCAGTAAACACACACTCCGTGCAGCGTTATAGAGAGTTTCAGTGCTATACAGAGTCCAGAGCCGTGCAGCTCCGAGGCTGGAGCAGCAATAGCATTAGCTAGATGCTAACCGCTAAGCTAGCTAGCTTATTCACTGAGATCAGTATTATCTAAATTTTACTCGTCAGGTTGTAAGGAGCAGTAAACACACACTCCGTGCAGCGTTATACAGAGTTTCAGTGCTATACAGAGTCCAGAGCCGTGCAGCAAATAGCATTAGCTAGCTTATTCACTGTTCAGAGATCAGTATTATCTAAATTTTACCCGTCAGGTGTAAGGAGCAGTAAACACACACTCCGTGCAGAGCCGTGCCGCTCTGAGGCTGGAGCAGCAATAGCATTAGCTAGATGCTAACCGCTTAGCTAGCTAGCTTTTTCACTGTTCAGAGATCAGTATTTTCTAAATTTAGCACTTTTAATACTGCTGGAGCAGTATTATTAGAGTTAGATGCTAATCGCTAAGCGTTCACCGTTCAGAGGTGAGTTATCGGCCTGTAAGTCTGTGCTGCTTTGCCTGGCTAGCATTAGCTAGATGCTAAGCGCTAACTCTCTCAGAGGTGAGTTTTATCAGCCTGTAATCTGCTTGTTTACCGTGTTAAAACAAGCTACGGGGGACGAATCGCTAGCTAATATCTCACTGTCTTACCAGAACACGCAGGATTACTCAGTGTAACGCTGTCGTTTAAGTTTGGGTTAACTTTACTAGTTTAGGTGACTAGCTAGCGTGCTAGCGGATAGCTATGCTAACGCTGGTGCAGCAAGCCTTAGTGGACATCTGGAAATCTAAGCTTACTGTAAATAAACTGAAGCACGTTACTCACCCAAATAAACAGTTTTCAGGAGAGGAATCTGTGTAGATTAATATCCAGCACTCGTTTGACTTTGAAATAGCTAGATTTGTATACTGAGACGCTCCACCGGCAAGCGACCACCCCCCGGTGGGGGAAGGGAAACATGGCGCCACCCCTGTTCACTTTGATATAGGCACCCTTTCTAGTGTCACTTAACGCGCCTTATAATGCGATGCGCCCTATGTATGGAAAAATAGCAGAAAATAGGCGTTCTTTGATAGTGCGTCTTATAATACGGTGCGCCTTATAGTCCGAAAAATACGGTATATAAGGCCAATTGGTACTTTTGGCAGTGTGGGCAGTGTGCCAAGTCCTGCTGGAAAATGAAATCCACAACTCAATAAAAGTTGTCAGCAGAGGGAAGCATGAAGTGCTGCAATAACACTGCACTGATTTTGGACTTGGTATAACACAGTGGAACAACACCAGCAGATCACATGGCTCTCCAAACAGTCACTGATCATCAGTAAATTTTGCATTTCATTTGGAAATCAAGGGAACAGAGTCTGGAGGAAGAGTGGAGAGACACAGTTCAAACTGCTTGAGGTCTAGTGTGAAGTTTCCACAATCAGTGATGGTTTGGAGAAAAAACACATACTCTACATAAATGGTTGTTTCTCATTTTAAGTTAGCTTTAAAAATAATAAAAAAAATTTAATCAGACTTTATGTTCAATTTTTCCCTATACGTATTTTTTTTTTTGGAGATAAAAAAGGTGTGCTTTTGCATTTAACAAAAATAAAAAAAGGAAATATTAATGCTAATAAATGCATATCCAAATACCTTTAAAACAATCAATTGCAGGGGACAAAAAAATTGGGACCTATTATATCTCTTTTTACACAAGTTAAAAATAGACATACAGGGGTTGGACAATGACACTTAAACACCTGTCATTTTAGTGTGGGAGGTTTCATGGCTAATTGTAGCAGCCTGGTGGCCAATCTTCAGTAATTGCACATTGCACCAGTAAGAGCAGAGTGTGAAGGTTCAATTAGCAGGGTATGAGCACTAAATGCTCTAAATACTTAAAAGTTCAAAGAGGACAAATTGTTGGTGCACGTCTTGTTGGCGCATCTGTGACAAAGACAGCAAGTCTTTGTGATTTTGTATCAAGAGCCACAGTATCCAGGTTAATGTCAGCATACCACCAAGAAAGAAGGAACCACATCCAACAGGATTAACTGTGGACGCAAGAGAAGGAAGCTGTCTGAAATTGTATCCAAACAACATAAAACCACAGCTGCCCAAATCACGGCAGAATTCAATGTGCACCTTAACGCTCCTGTTTCCACCAGAACTGTCCGTCAGAACAATAAATTATTGTGGTCTAAAACCAGGTGTTTCAGTTTCATTGTCCAACCTCTGTATGTGGGCTATACAAAACATGTTCATGAAGTTCTTTGTCCAAATCACTTTCACATAAAGATATCACCAGCTTCAGTCCCTTTCAGAATGAGCCGCTTATAAGGGCTCTGTCATTTTATTCAAATAAGCGGTTGTTGGCCACACCCCATGAGCATATACCATGGTAGAGTTAGCTAATTCTAGTTCTGGTTAATGCTTGACTGTTACAGAAACACAAAACCCATTATTATTTAAAAGTTCTTACATTTCCCTCTTACATCTTCTGGCTTGCCACAGAGATTAGGTACAGTAGGTAGGTGTCAGGGTGGTTCTATGAGATGGATGGATGGATGGATTGACAGACAGACAGACAGACAGACAGACAGATAGATAGATAGATACTTTATTGATCCCAGAGAGATCAATGCACACTCTTATTGTGACATCACAATAATGGAGCATCTGAACAGATTACATATATATTATTATTATTTCGCCAAACTCTTTCAACCGATTTACAGAAAACGGATTAATGTTTTTTTTGTTTGTTTGTTTTTTTGCATGCTTGAATTGTTTATAGGGGGACTTGAGACCCAAGGGGAAATACAAAAACATGCAAAAAGTGAGTTTTTCATATTTCCCCTTTACCTTTTAATGTAGGTCAATGAACAAAGAATTTCTATTGGTCCATTCATCATGACATTCCACAAAAATGTAAAGCACTACTTACAGATTCACTTTGTCAAAAAAAGTAAATAACAAATAAAAGATGAATGGACGTAACTTGATGTAATTAAAGATAATTTTTTATATTTTACGGTTTATTATTGTTTCAGTACTGAGGGTTGTGACATTGCACACATCACAGTTATCACAGGTATCATTATCAAAGTCAATTATCATTACCATAATGACCTCAGTGACGTGTCATCAATCAGGACTTCATGATGCATTTCCAGTTACAGTACAGACTCCCCGGCTGCCAGCTCACCCGTGATCCTAATCTAAACATCACACACACTGAAACGGCCGCTTCTCTGCGTGCACTGCCTTCCATGTCCTATCCATCGTGCTGCAGCGGCAAGTGGTTGCAAGCTCCCAGCATGCCTCAGTGCCGGCGTGCTGAGGTGTTGATGGATGTGGCATTGGGGTGAGGAGTAAAGGAGAAGAGGTTAGAGCACGAGTTCTGGCTGCTGCACACCTCCACATGCACGTGGACACACACACACACACACACACACACACTGTTCCCTGCTCAAAGTGCATTGCGTTTGACACCACTGCACTGAGAATATACCCCAACTAAATGCTATGCTAAAGATCACTTTAGCACAAAGTCCTGAGCACAGAACAGGATGACAGTGCTGGAGAATCATCATCAAAATGCTGGTGCTATTGTCCCACTGTTTGTACGAGATCCCTCAGGTTTTTAGGATGGTGGTCTGTAAGGATGTCAGTGTTTCTGGGTGCCCTCGTGTCTATGTTACCTTCTGGCTAGGGCTGCACGATATATCGTTCAAGCATCATCATCGTGATGTGCACATGCGCAATAGTCACATTGCAGGACTTGCGATGTCACTTAAGGCAATATATCAAACACATCGTGTTGCAATGTTTTAATTTTTGACACAAAAAGTAATTACACAGCACTGTCTCTGTGTCAGTGTAAGTGACAGGCTGCTGCTGCCTGCGCAAGAAGCGCGAGAGGGAGGGGGAGCGCGAGGGGGGGCAGGAGTAAACACGAGGTAACCGCATGGCCACCATCCACATGGTTGGAAACATTCTTGGAAACGTATGTATGGAAAGCTGTGCACCTCAATCCAGCACAGTTTTGTGGCGCAGATATTTCCAGTTACAGCTGGATTCACGCTTTTAATCCCAGAAAAAAGCTCTTATTTAACTTTTAAAAAGCCATTGCTGTTGTTTTACAGTTTTCCTCAGGTTTTGAGTGCTCGCCCCTGACTCAGCTCTTGATTGGTCCGGATGAGAGACAGCGCGTGGGTGGGGGCGGGGCTGGTGATGTCATGGGCCTTGCATTGTTGAATATCATGATGTATATATAGTCGAAAAAAGAACTCTTCTGTCCACCCCCTTTAGTCAGGCTGTGATAGACAGAGCCACTAGAGACTGTGAAAAATTATTAATCAGAACTAATTTGATATCTTAACTGGTCTCTGAGTTAATATCTGCCCATATATATTCCAAATAAATGCTACGCTAAATACAGCCCTGAGCACACATACAGGATGACAAAGCTAAATTATTATTATTATCAAAACTCACTAGTTTAGTTTAGCTTTAATGGTTCCCTTTAGATAAACTGTGCAGATCCAGTGGTTCATGGATATAGGAGACGCTGGTACTGACTCACTTGTAGTGAATTATTTAACATCATATCATGCCCTTGTTTAATGATCTCTTTAACTGTGTGCTAATACAAGTGCCAGAGATGGTTTAAATCTCTTTCCTAGATCCATTTACTCCTTCTACTCATATACTGTATTTTCTGCCAGTCAACAAACTAAATCTAAATAAAAGTATTTATTTTTCTTTGCCCTTGAAATCCTCTTTCTGTGGCTAAGCTGATGTAATCTGGATGTTCAGTGGTCCGTATGGAGGGATTTAAGGAGCGATGGCTACTTTGTATAAGTTCAGATGGGTGCCAGAGATCACTGCCATTCGCCCACAGCGGTGTTCAAAAAATAGACCGTCCTCACATCCCATAAATCCGCACTCATTCAAAATCATGCAGCATTAATCCCCATTCATTTAAAGAGATCTGATCAGTGCTTTTGAGGTTTACTGCATCGAAATGCCACTATAAACTTTCTACAAACTTGTGCTGACTTTACAGAAACAGTTTACACCTGGTCACTGCATGGGCTCTGAGTGTCAGAATTATTTTGAAATGTTGAATATCGTGAACGATATTATACCCTGAAATATCGTGCCATATTACCCATCCCTAATTATTATAACAGGGCACCACTTTTTTTGCCGTTTTTAGCAAAAGAAAAATTCACACTGTTCTCATTTCCCATTATATATCTATTAGAGACAGATCATATAACTTTAATTCTGGATATATGGAGATATTTGGAGTGCATTTCTAGTATCATGACATTCTGAATCATTCTGTAACAAATCTGATAAAACTATTATTTTTTTAAATAACTCAGTTAGCCATATCATATTGCATGCAATAATAAAATTCTAAATAATTTTTCTAATTCAGTGTTTTGACATATCGCCAAAAGTATCTTATTGTGAAAATACCTTGAAATATTGCGATATTATTTTAGAGCCATATCGCCAACCCCTAATGAGCACAGCAATGCATCTCCCTCAGGGTGAAAGAAAGGCCCCATGTGTAAACATCAATGTTACCAATATATTCTATATTTAGTTGTTTTTTTTTAAGAATAACTACAGACATTTTCTATAAAGAATTATAGAAGAATTATATTTTAAAATTCTTATTCCGTTTTGTGTTTAAAACACAACAACTGATCTTGACTTCATACTTCATAAAATAAAATGTTTTTTTTTTTTCCCAGATGCTGGCTCTCTGTAAATCTGACTTTTATTCTGATAGATGAAAATCAAAATTCCCCAAAATTGCACTGCTTAAATTTTTTTTCTCTGATTCTGCCTCTATTGTAAGCACGTCTGATTAGAGTATCTGCTAAATTATGTACGGCATTTGCATAAAACAATATAAATATTTACAACAATTGTGAGGTCTGATTCAGCCTCAGTCGTGCCTCTGTGATATCAATCAATTATTCATTTTGAACCTGTGTTTTTTTTTTTTTTAGATCACTTGACTGTACCTACAGTTTACAGTGTGAAATAAACAAAACAATTGTTTTTTTTTTTTCAAGCAATAAAAAAATAGTAATAATACCATCAAATATAATGATACAACATAATGATTGGCAACAGCTGCAACATCTCTATATCTGTGTTTATGTTCACACCAGTCGACGAACACAACAAACACTCATGGACTAGATAAACACCACGCAGCTGGATGAAGATGCTTCTGAGGAAGACACCGGTGCACAGTAAACCAACACCCAATGTCTCTGTGTGTGTGTGTACACACATACACACACACACTCACACAGACAGAGAGAGAGCAATCTGGCAGCACATGAGTTTATCTGCCGTAATGAGCCAGAACACTACTGCCCCATTTCAGATGGAGCACCTCTTTTAAGGCTGCTTTAAGGAGTTGTTTAAGGCACGCCGGCAGGCCGGATACTGCCAGCTGCACACACTCTTTGGAGCTTCCAGCGTGAGCCGGAGCCAGGGCAGCTTATCTGGTAATTTATGGCTGCGCGCAGGCGGCTTGCTGTCTCAGAGAGCAGTCCAGTCATTAGGCTGCGAAGCGGCTGCCTCCACCTTAGCCGTGCGCTGGACGGCCCCCCTATTAGGAACAGCAGTAATGAGGGGGATGAGAGCCGCTAATTTGAAAACTTGGACACGGCCAGCGGACCATATGGCAAGCATTTATCCCTTCTGAAAGCCAAGCTAACCGTCACTTACATGATTAGGACAAGATTCTACAGTGGTTGGGCCCCCACCTCTACACCCCCCATCCCCCCCCCCCCCCCCCCCTAAATCTTTGTTTTCAGGAGGCAAATGAATAACTGTTTCTAACAGACTGGTAAAGGCTTATGTATGGGCTACTGTGTCTGGCTTTACTGGTTAATGCTAAAAAGATGAAAGGCATGAATTGGTTCTGAGTATTGATAGAATATATAAATGTACTATATCACAACATCACAGAATTTCTTTAATGAAGCCATGCTTCCTGACTAATGCAAAATGAAATAATAAATGTAAAAAAAAAAAAACAAACAGGGAAACAAGGGGTCTTTAGACTACAGGGGTCACTCAAAAATGAGTGAAACTTACATACAGATCATTATCCAATGCTCGTAGGCCACATGCCTTACAAATTACACATATTCCAGCACATTAGAGTTCATTTGCATCATCACGGATATACACAATTAAAACAATTATATCAGTAACTGAATACAAGTAAAACTGCACACTGATCACTGTGGTTAATTAGAAAATGTATATGTATACCTGACCCGCTCACTCAGTGTTTCTTCCACAATCAAGGATACTAAGAAAGAAAAAAAAAAAACGTTTATTCTGCTTTATTGTTCTGATTGAGAAACAGACGCTAATCTCCAAGGAAAGCTGGATGATTGCTGTAATGATTGACTGATTTAAGCAATAAGTAAAGTAATAGTAAAGTCAGCTTGTTAGATGATCACCACCTCGCCCTGCCTCATCCCCAACTCTCACCTAATCCCAAAAGTAGCATCATTCCAGAGAAGACTCAAACAAATACAAATGTTCCACCTTAAACCACACTACGCTACACTAAATACATATAGTATTTAAGAATAATGAAAAATGACATTTTCTGTAAAGAAAAGTTAAAGTCCATCAAACCAAGATGAACTGCTTACATTTTTGCACCAGGAGCAGCATAAAGTTATCCAAAAGCAGTGTGTAAGACTGGTGGAGGAGAACATGCATATGCCATGCATGCCATGCCATGCATAAAAACTGTGATTAAAAACCAGGGTTATTCCACCAAATATTGATTTCTGAACTCTTAAATCTTTATGAATATGAACTTGTTTTCTTTGCATTATTTGAGGACTGAAAGCTCTGCATCTTTTTTGTTATTTCAGCCATTTCTCCTCTAAATTTTGTAGTTTATAGAATAAAACAAAAAAAATATTTTACTCAAACATATACCTATAAATAACAAAATCCAAGAAACTAATTCAAAAACTGAAATGGTCTTTTTTTCAATAGCTGTATACATATATTTTTAAAAAAGTAGAGAGAAGAGCAGATTTAAAAAGACAGATATTGATGATGTATAGACATGAATACGTTCTGACACATCACTCAAAACAAAACTCTGAATTGAAATCACTGTGCTAGATCTACAGAACAGCTCCTTCATTGATCTGGACTGAGCGGATTTGGCCCGCTGCAGAAACGAGAGAACGGACTGAAGCTTTATGAGCTCAAACCCACCAAACTGTCATCTTCCCAGTGTGAGTTATTCTACCCACGTTCAGTGATGCAGCAGAAAATCCACTCCAGCCTGAGCGGTAGTGATGGAGGCAGAGTCACACAGTCCAGCAGAGTAAAGAGAGTGTGGAATGAGGTCAGAGTGACCGTGCGGATCACTCTGTTCTCACTGCCTGATGGGAAATGAGTGTGTGCTGCTGCTGCTGCTGCTGACGGAGCGAGAGGTTGGTGGATGAAGAGAAAGTGTGGGTGTGTGGAACAAAAATTGTTCTACTCTTGCATTTTAATGAACTGGTTGTGTGAATGTGTCTATCAGAAAGCTACAGGTTATAACTTCAATCATCTGTAGATTCTTTATATTCTGTATTTTTATTTCACACAGCTGCAGAAATACACAAGGAGTGGAAGTGTGACGGTATGGAATAACTGATTCCGAACAATGACATATTTGAGTTTAATTTATACTTGATGCACTGCAACTGACTCAAAAAGTTCTCTACCTGTGGTGTCAGTTGTACATTTTTAACTACATTTAAAATTGACGGATATTAAAGGATTAATGCACAGCAAACAGTGGCAAGTGGCAAGCGATGATGAGTCTTATTCAGTAGCTGATCAGTAAATATATACATTTCAGTGTCCAAACTTCCTGTCTCTACTATGCTAGTGGTGGTGATAAATTACCAAGCTATTGTCAGCAACCTTACTGAAGCCCAGTGATTACTTGTTCAGCAGAAAAACACTATTTGTGTGCTGCTGTCTTTACCTGACAACCCTAAATGTGGAAATAGGACTGAGGAAATGTCAGAGGGTAGGTTTGTAGGCTACATCCCAACACAGATAAAAGTGATGTACCACACAGTTTAAATAAACAAAAAAACTGCCTAAAGCTCTGCTGTGCTTAAACTCAGTATGTTTCCTTAATATATGATGCATCCTGATCATGATATAGTTATTACAGAAAATATAATCCTTAACGGTCCTTTAAATTCGGAAGCTACATTGGACAAAAAGCAATATTGTAGTTTATTCTATGACTGTATATTAGCAAAAACAGTTTTGCCTATTTACTGAAATACCTATTAAGATAGAGGTGTAACAGAGAGCTATGAGCTGTACAGTGAACCGGACACTTCTGCTCACCCTTCACCCAGTAAGCCTGTACAGTTACAAGACTTACAGTAACAGGTCCAGCTGTACAGCAGCTAGATCCTCTCACCTTTGACCCAGTTATCCATCTCTTAGGGGGCTGACCCAGGTGAAGACTGCCCATCCTCCAATCGAATTACAGCCCGCGCCGGTGTCTGAGAGAATTAGGGTCAGGTTGGGAGCGGGCAGTGTTAATCTGAGTGGTTAGGGTAAAGCGTTAGGGGCTCGTCTGGTTACTCCGGTCGCTTCGGGGACGGAGCGTATGTTGAGAGTGAGTGTGTTTCTGCTCGTAACAGAGACGTAATTGGAAAGGCTGTCTCATCCACTGATGACACATTTCCATTAGCGTCCACACACTGAGACAGCCTACATAACACTGCGTACGCTCAGACCAGAGCTGCACTGCTGATAATTGCATATTAATTGAAATTGCAATTCTGGCCTCTTGCATTTAGTTAATTGTGAAAGGACTCAATTAAATGCACTTAATTTGGTATCAAGGTACCACAGCAAAGCTCACTGACCTGAAAATTATGGAAGCGGTGTGTGTGGTGTGACTCAAATTAACTTTTCTGTTGTAAAAAGTGAATATATTGACCAATCATAGCAATTATTGTGGCCTAATCAAGTATTTCCAAAGCATGGGGTGTTGCAGATTAGCTATGTATGAATTATTTTTATTGCTAATAACTCAATGCAGAAATATGTGAGGTGGAACAAAAGGAGGTTGAGAGGTGCGCGTCAGGCTACGGCATAAGGTACATGGCGATGCATAGGGTACAGCATAGGGTACATGGCACCATGTTAAAGCATAAGAGATGCGGTGATGCGTAGGTTACGGTAAAGGGTACGTGGGGGCACATATGGTATGTGGCGACGAAAAGGGTACCGTATAGGGTATGTGGGGACGCATAGGGTACGGCTTAGGGTATGCGCTGATAAATAGGTTACGACATAGGGTACGTAGGGACGCACAGGGCACAGCATAGGGTGCGTGGTGACAAACAGATTACGGCATTTGGTAAGTATAGATGCATAGGGTATGTGGGGATGCATAGGGCAAGGCATAGGGTACATAGAGAAGCATAGGGCACATGGGACCCATAGGGCACGGCATAGGGTACGTAGAGAAGCATAGGGTACGTGGGACGCATAGGGCATGGCATAGGGTACATAGAGAAGCATAGGGCACATGGGACGCATAGGGCACATGGGATGCATAGGGCACGGCATAGGGTACGTAGAGAAGCATAGGGCACGGCATAGGGTACCTAGAGAAGCATAGGGAACGGCATAGGGTACGTAGAGAAGCATAGGGTACGTGGGAGGCATAGGGTACGGCATAGGGTAGGTAGTGAAGCATAGGGAACGGCATAGGTTGCGTAGAGAAGCATAGGGTACCTAGAGAAGCATAGGGAATGGCATAGGGTACGTAGAGAAGCATAGAGTACGTGGGAGGCATAGGGTACGGCATAGGGTACGTAGAGAAGCATAGTTTATGTAGAGAAGCATAGTTTATGTAGAGAAGCATAGGGTACGTGGGACGCATAGGGCACAGCATAGGGTAGGTAGTGAAGCATAGTTTATGTAGAGAAGCATAGGGTACGTGGGAGGCATAGGGCACGGCATAGGGTAGGTAGTGAAGCATAGGGAACGGCATAGGTTGCGTAGAGAAGCATAGGGTACGTAGAGAAGCATTGGGTACGTGGGATGCATAGGGCACGGCATAGGGTACGTAGAGAAGCATAGTTTATGTAGAGAAGCATAGTTTATGTACAGAAGCATAGGGTACGTGGGACGCATAGGGCACGGCATAGGGTATGTGAGGAGACATAGACACGGTATAGGGTATGTAGAGACGCATAAGATAGGGTGTAGAGTATGGCATAGGATACGTGGCAACACATAGGGTTCGGCATATGGTCACAAAGAATATGGCATAGGTCACGGCATTAGGTTACGGCATTAGGGTACATGGCGACGTACAGGCTACAGTGTAGATCTAATCAGTATACAGTATAAATGAACATTTAGTGTATATTACAGTGTGAAGTACTGTGACTGACCACCAGTGGAGCTCTCTACAAAATAGCCTGAAAAAAGGCTTGATGACCGGGAGAGATATTTAGGGTCCCTCCCTTTTAACGACCTGGAAGAACATCCTGCTCAGTTAAACACAGCAAGATACACTTTCTACTCTGTTAGCCTGTTAGCTTGTTAGCTCTCTTGCACTTTCTTGTTTGTATCTGTGTGGGGAAAAATAGAGGGCGAGTGCCGTTTTGTTGTAAATACCTTTAATACTTATACTGGATTATTATCTAAAACCCCCAGGTTAGCGACCAGATCCAGAGTAGTAAAAACACTACAACACACACACACACACACACACACACCCAGCAGACCCTCCTTCAGCTCCAGCAAGGCCCTGGCTGACAGTAATCCACATGCCCACCCACACTGTGGCTCTGAGATCAGTTACTGCCCTTCATTCTGCTGCTGGAATTAGCCTGCTCCAACTCAGGCTGGATTACGCAGCCCCTCTGTGCTCTTTGCGCCGGCCACTGTACTGAAGGTTAAAAACAGATTCCACTCTCCTAATCTAGCCTACACACACACACACACACACACACACACACAGAGTACCCTTTTAATCCCAAGGATTAGTCTAGCTTTTCCTCTCCAGACGTGTTCCACTGCCGGCGGCTCTCCCAGACATCAGCACGG
Organism: Astyanax mexicanus; assembly: GCF_023375975.1. NCBI lineage: Eukaryota > Metazoa > Chordata > Actinopteri > Characiformes > Acestrorhamphidae > Astyanax > Astyanax mexicanus. The sequence goes on from NC_064414.1 coordinate 22,780,911, forward strand.
CGAGCAGCAACAGAACGGAAACGCTGGTCACGCTCTACATCACAGAGCTGATCTGAGATCAGCCGTACCAACTTTACCACTAATCTCAGCCATTATGAAGCAAACAGCAAAGTTACCCTGGATCAGATGTTAAATGGACTGATATTAAGCAGCATGATCATTCAATGACTAGTGTATAAGCAGAAATCTACCATAGTGCCACAGTTTCCATTTTCTGTTCGCATGGACAATTTAAGCCAGATGCTGCCAGACACAATCACCGCCATCTACCATGCTGTCCACACTGGGTGGTAATGTCTTTGTGATGTTTTTCCATACACACATGATACTGTATGCTGAGAACTGTCCACATAATTCCAGGAATGGAGTGTGCCACCCACCTGCCCCCACTAACAGACCTCAATCAAACTCTAATCATTCACATCACCTTGCCATGAACACAATGACCAGTAGTCAGTCTTGTTCACAAGATAACACCTCGCAACTTGCATCAAGTCATAATAACAGGTCAGGAACAGACATTTCTATGCAGTTTATGTAGTGACTTTATACACAGACTTAAATATCTGTTGAAATAAAACTGTTAAAGTCACGCTATGTATCTGTGGAAACCCTGCAATCACATTTTCACAGCAATGGTTCTTCTGTTTGATTCCATATAGTGTATCCCCCAAATGGCAACCTCCAAAACGTAAAATTTTAATTTACAGTGAGAGTCTATGTAAACTAACTCACAATCATAATATTTCAGGGAATTTTTACAATAGCGATATTCTTGGCAATATAAAAGAAGAGCTTTTTAAATTAACTCAAGAATATACTGCATCAGAAGCAGTTTGAAAAGAGGCCAAGTCTGACTTTACATGTGTCACCCTCCTAGTGTTGTAGCATCACTAGTGATGGGGGATAAACAGATAAGTAGCAGCTAAAAGGGTGGGACAATAGGGCAAGCTAAATTGGGAGAAAATGGGAAAAGTTGGAAATAAATTTAAAAGTAGAACATACTACTGCAACAATTTTTTTTTTCAGTACATTCAGTACAAACAATATACAAATAAAACTGGTAAACAGAAACAAAGAAAATATTTTACATTAAATAATAATAGTGTAACAAATAAAAATTAAAGATTACAAAAATGTACCACAAAATAAAATGTAGCATATTTAGAGCATGTGAACAAAAAAAAGTAAATGCAGTAAAAAGCTAAATAGATACAAAAAAAAATTTGTGATATCACGATATGTATTTTTTTGGTGTGTGTCAGAACATTTTGAGGATGTTATTGCATATGATACAATATGATTTGGCACACCCCTAATGTAAGCAGATTTTATATAAAAATATACTGAAGAATTTATATTGGTCTAATCATTATGAACTTTAAATACATGGTATACAGATACAGGGTATCTGCAGATATGTGTAAATTCAATTCAACATTTTTGAATAATAATAATAATAATAATAATAATAATAATAATAATAATAATAATAATAATAATAATAATAATAGTTGACAAAAATTTGGCAATAACAAAATATTAAGCTTTCAAAGGTTTCTGACAAACTGATATTTCAAACAATTATAAATATAAGAAATGAGCTTTTTGTAACTAAAAAAAGGTCCAGAGCTCAGTTGGGCTTATGTTTTGCACTAGATTTGGCATCTATAAAATAATGTTAATAATGTTGTTAGCTCCAATTAATTCAGTCTAAAGTTAAAACTAGTAAACTAACATACAAAGGAAATATGGAAACTGCAAAATGCAATGAACTTAAACAAAAAAACAATTATTTAAAATGGCTGTGACATTTTAAGACCTTTGGAAAATAGACAGACAAACTAAATTGAGTAATTTCTTTTTGATTAATAAACTTTTGAGACTTTTAATGAGACTTTATGAATTCATGAGAATTTGTAAGACTTTTTATGGATCTGAAAACACATTAGAATGCAACAGAATACAACAAACTGCTGAAATGGAAATAAACACAAAAATATTCTATTAATATGATATAAACTTTTGTTCAATACTCTATTAGTGTTAAAATAAAAAAAATCCCCCACCTTCTCAGAACAGTGTACTATTATAACAATATAACCACCCCTAACCGAGCCACACTTAGACCTCACACTCAAACGCTCCTCAGTCTGCAGCTGTTTCCTAATAATCCTCTTCCCCAGGAGGCAGCGGAGGATAAACCAACGCCCAGAGCCACAGCAAGAGGGCAGCACAAGCCTCTGCCTCAACCCGACCTCTGCTGATCTCTTCCACTGCCTGAGAAGATGTGTACCATTAAATCTAGCGAGTAAAACATATCATATATGTGCTGTATGTCTATATATACACTATACAGACTATATACAGTATCTACTGTCTTCTGCTTGCAGTATCTATCTAAGGCTGAAGCATGTTTTTCTAAACAGAGCATCGTCAAACTAAACGTCTAGTTATTAAAAAGAGAAAAGTCACACTGACAGAACTTCATTACTCTCCATTTATAATTATAGACAGCAGATAGAAAGAGAGAGAGAAAGAGAGAGAGAGAGAACAGGGGAGGAGGCGACAGACAACAAAAGCTGGGTGAGCTGCAGCCTCTGTGGTGTGAGCCAGATGACCGGCTCTTTCTTTCCTCCAGTCAGGCCGCGAGACAGATCAGCAGGAAGCCTGGGTGAGAACTCTGAAGGGTGGGAGACCAGTCCTCTGCATACACACACACACACACACTCACACACTCATGCTCACACGCTCTCTCTCACACACACACACTCTCTCTCTCTGTCTCTTCTCCTTCCCTCCCTCCCCTCCACACACACCCCATTCACAGGCTTTGACTACAGCAGTCATCTGGAGAGCCCACAACAAACAGGTGTTCCGTTTCACACACACTCACTCACACACTCACACACACACACACACACCCCTCACCCGTGGAGCAAACTGTTGGGGAGGCCAGTCTGTAAGCAGCTGCAGCTATAATTATCCAGAGGGCTGCGGCGGTGGCGGCGGCTGCGGCAGCGAGTGCAGCACAGGCTTTGTGTAGGAAAGTTTGGCCAAAGGAGGTGATGAGGAGAAAAGGATGTGAATTATTTATGGGGGTTCGTGCATGAAAAAAGGGAAACGATACCCACAAAGAACTGTGGGACCGGCAGATGCACAAACACACACTTGTTCACTTGTTTCACACACTTAAGGACATACTGTTAAATATATACAGTGACATAAAAAAAGTTTTTGCCCACTTACAGATTTCTTTCATTTTCACATTTTTGTCATACTTACAAACTTTAGTATCAGACAAATACAACCTGATTAAATACAAAAAGTACTTTTGAAATGAGGATTTCATTTATTAAGCGAAAAAAATAAAACTATCCAAACCAATCTAGCTCATTGTGAAAATAAAAGAGCCCCCCCACTACTTAACACAGCCAGACCTGTAGAGTGGCCGTCCGACCGAAATAATTCCAAAAGGGCATGGACAACTCATCCAGGAGGTCACAAAAGAACCCAGAACAACATTTAAACGACTGCAGTTAAGGTCTCAGTTAAGGTCAGTTTTAATCATTCAATAATAAGAAAGAGACTGGTTAAAAATGGTCAATGGCAGAGTTTCATAGCAAAAACACTGTTGACCAAAAAGAACACAACAGCTCGTATCACATTTACCAAAAAAATATCTTAATGATTTGGGCAAATATTCATTGAACTGACGTAACAAAAGTGGAACTTTTTGAAAGGTGTGTGTCGCATTACATCTGGTGTAAAAAGTATCACATGATTTCAGAAAAAGCACATTATACTGAACGTAAAACATGGTGGTGGTAGTGTAATAATCTGAGGCTGCTTTGCTGCTTAAGGATCTGGAAAACGAAATTCTGCTGTTTACCAGAAAATCCTGAAGGAGAATGTCCGGCCATCTGTTTATGACCTCAAGCTCAGGTTTACTTGGGTTCTGCAGCAGGACAATGATCCAAAGCACACAAACAACTCCACCTCTGAATGGCTAAGTGCTGCCACTATAATCAGGAGATCGCTTGTTCGAATCCTGTTCATGCAGCTTGCCATCAGCTGCCAGAGCCCTGAGAGAACACAATCAGTCTTGCTCTCTCCGGGTGGGTAGATGGCGCTCTCTCCTCACATCACTCTAAAAGGTGATGTAGATCAGCACAAGGCATCTGTGAGCTGATGTATTGGAAACCGAGTCACTGCGGTTTCCTCCGAGTGCGCTGTGATGCTACTTTGCAAATCTGCATCAGCAGGAGTTTGAAAAGAGGCGGTGGCTGACTTCACATGTATCAGAGGAGGCATGTGCTAGTTTTCACCCTCTTGCTCACACAATACAATTTGTTTTCTTGATTAATAAAAGCAGTAAATGAACCACAAGTTTTTTTATATATATAAAAATACCTACAAATTCTTTAGAATCAAATTTTAGAAAATAAGATATGAAAAAATACAAAATGAAACTAATCCAAATTAATTAACGGATTGATTATAATCTTTTGACAACCCAAATATCTATGAAAACAGTATTCACCTCTAGTTTCTCAGAACTAAAACTTGGCCAGTTAACTAGTAGCGAGCGCTAAATAAAAATCTTCATAAGAAATTTAGTGCAGTGTTTTTCCCCCTGCGATAGCTGTCAGGTACGCCCTGCCTGAAACAGTAGCTAAGCGGGAACACAGCCTTCTCGTTCCACTTACAGTCCCCAGCAGCTTAGTGTAACAGAATAGAACAGCCAGTTCCATACAGTCCCACACCAGGAAAAGGCTGCCCCACATTCACTACCACTACTGTTCCTGTTCCTGCTGCTCCTGCTGCTTCAGCCAGGGAATCAGGCCCTGCACTTAAAGCCATATAACTTATTTACCTCCTGACTTTTTTCCACAGATACAAGAAAGAGCTGTAACTGAGTCAAATTGATTAAAGATATGATTATTATAAAGCTTTCAGTGATTTTTTTCACAGAGAAAACGCATTGTGATTAAATAAATTACAAAAAATCAGTGTTTTAACATTTAGCATTCAACAGATCATAACCCTGACTGCTACTATTTAAATAGGTTAAGGCATTAATTAAAAGAAACACTTCTCACTAATACCATTGAAGTAATCTGATTACACCTTTAAAAAGTAACTTAGTTACTTTATGGATTACTTGATTTAAAAAGTAATTAAGTTACTTACAAGTTACATTATTAGTTACATTCAGCCGCTACAGACCACACACAAACACACACACACACACACACACACACACACAATAGAAAATATATTTAGCTGATATGAACCAGCTAGCAATCGTGCATCTCTCTCCTCACTCCACTGTTTGTGTGTGTGTGTGTGTGTGTGTGTGTGTATGTGTGTGTGTGAGATGGAGAGAGTAGCAGTTGCATTAGCCGCTAATTGCTATTTCCATGTTCAGAGGTGAGTATTATCAGCCTGTAGCCTGCTTCTAACCCCAGCTAGCAGTGCTGGAGCAGTGTTAGCATTAGCGGCTACCCGCTGATGGGGGTTAGAAGCAGACTACAGTCTGATATACTATCCTCTGAATTAGCACGGTTAGCCTCTAATGCTAATGCTGGAATGCCGGAGAAATTCAGGAATCTAAGCTTACTGTAAATAAAGCGTTTTACTCCCACAAATAAACAGTTTTCAGAAGAGAAATATGTGTAGATTAACATCCAGCGGTTGTTTGACGTAAAAAAAGTATTTTGTTTGCTTAGCTTAGCTTTACTTAACTTAGTTAGCGACCCCCACCACCACCCCCCCAGCGGTGAGGCCTGCTGAATTGGAAGTTTCTTATAGTGTCTCTTAAATTGCACCTTATAATCCAGTGCGTCTTATGTATAAAAAATAGAACAGGAAATAGACGTTCATTAATAGTGCGCCTCATAATACAGTGCACCTTATAGTGCGAAAAATACGGTAATCTGTAGGAAGGCTGAGCGAGGCTTAACAAGTGTTATCCGCTAATATAAAAAAAATGCCTAAATAAACACATTTGCTTGTGAGGTGGGTATGTGGGTGAGAGGTTAATAAACAGACTTACCTAGTTGCGTCCATTCATGTCACGGTCAGGAGGCAGGCACCGGAAAAGAAAAAGAAGAAAGAGAAAGAACTATTTAGTCTGGGAGCATCAAGCCAAGACATGCTGTATTTACCTTCTGGCAACCAATTAATACAGACTTCTCATTCATAATTACAGCAACTTAATCACATTTACACAGAAATGTGGGACAATCTGGACCATGTTAGTAAGGACTTCTCAGATTAGGCCTAATAGATGACCACATGCATTTGACCAGCCTCATCTTTCACTCACACCGCAGACTTGTACACTCTACAGCAGGGGTGTCCAAACTATGGCCCGCGGGACATTTGCGGCCCGTTTCCTTTTTTGGAGCGGCCCATGAGGTATTTTAGAAATAGAATGAAAGTTGGCCCGCTGTTAAGCAGGTTTTTATAATGTGAGATTCAAAGTTTGAACGTTAGGTGTCAGAAACGGGCCAAAGAGTCTAAAAGTGGAGAGGGTGCGCAGTTGTAGCGTAGAAAAACGGGCCAAAGAATTTAAAAGTGGAGAGAGTGCACAGTTGTAGCGCAGAAAAACTGGCCAAAGAGTCTAAAAGCGGAGAGATTGCGCAGTTGTAGCGCAGAAAACCAGACAAAAGAGTCTAAAAGTGGAGAGGGTGCGCAGTTTTAGCACAGAAAAACGGGCCAAAGAGTCTAAAAGTGGCGAGGGTGGGCAGTTCTAGCGCAGAAACCAGGCCAAAGAGTCTAAAGGTGGAGAGGGTGCGCAGTTGTAGCACAGAAAAACGGGCCAAATAGTCTAAAAGCAGAGAAGAGTCTAAAAGTGGCGAGAGTGTTCAGTTGTAGCGCAGGAAAACGGGCCAAATAGTCTAAAAGCGGAGAGTGTGCGCAGTTGTAGCGCAGAAAAACAGGCCAAAGAGTCTAAAAGCGGAGAGGGTGCGCAATTGTAGCGCAGAAAACCAGGCCAAAGAGTCTAAAAGCGGAGAGAGTGCGCAGTTGTAGCACAGAAAAAGGGCAAAAGAGTCTAAAAGTTGTAATTAAGTCGTAATTAAGGAGAAAAATCTTAGTTTACACAACACTGTAAAAGTTAGATAAAGATAGTGAGTCAAGTAAAATGGTGTGTACATAAAAATAATCAGGAAAATGTATTATTTAAAGTGGTATATTTGATTATTTGTTTTATTACAGAGTCTGTGGCCCATGACTTCAAATATATTTCTTCTTCTGGCCCCCAACAAAAAATGTTTGGACACCCCTGGAGAGTGATAAAAGAGGTTGCAAGAGCAAACGCCTGCCCCCCGCAATTAAACACACACTTATCTGCAATTAAATACACATTCAGCGTAGATGCAGAAGCATGTGCAGCAGTAGAGGTGGGCACACACACACAAACACACACACACACACACACACTCATTGTTTTCTTACTCATAACTCATATTACAGTTATACGGCATGAATTGATCTATGTAATACACTTTTTTAAACTGTTACATCACTGAGATAGAACCAATGTTCTCCAGAAATGTTAGCTATCACTTTTAATGCACTGTGTAAATTCTGCAGGCTAACAATGTTCATGAACAGGTTTATAAATGATATTATACTGTAGATTAGAGTCTGTTCATAGAGCTAACAATCAGTGTTGGTTGGTGTTTTATCAGTCCAAAAAAATAAATAAAACCCAGCCAAATTGTTCCACTTGAGCCGAAATGTGCTAGTTATATTTAACTCTCCATTATCACAGACAAACACACACCAATACATACATCCACACACAAACACCTAAACACACATTTATAGCTTTTACTTGAGTGACATGAAGAAGAAGAAAAAAACATCACCCTAATTGAAAGGTTCTTCTCACTCACACATACACCTGTTTACCAAAACGCTTCTTTATGGAATCAAAAGGCATTCTTCCATGCTTTCTCCTAACAACCTCCTTTGTAGCACTGATATTTTCAAGAGTATAGACAAAATAAATTAGCAGTGCACTGAAGGTCTGAATATGTTTAAAATAACAGTTATTTGAAATAGAGACATATATTCTTAGCTGTTTGGCTTTTGTCTTGTTCAGTCCGTGAATTAAAAGTGCACACGCTAAAAGTGCAAATATCAAGGCTTGCATATCAATTGATAAATCAGAGCTGATATTTAGCTTTTTTTCTTTAAAAAAAAAATCATCACTATTTTTTTATTGGTTTTATCAATCAGTAACATCAGCATGAGGTTTATTACATGCGATATGTGGTACCAGGCTCTTTGCAACAGGACAGGCAAACCAAGCAATTGGGGTGCTACAGACTAGTAGCTCTCCAGCTCAGCTCTCCAACCCAGAACCCAATTGCAGAAGTAGGTAAACTCAAGAAGAAAGGAAAAATAAATAAATAAATAAATAAACACACCACTCCTCATGCGGGATTGAACCCGTGTCGCAAGGTTTGTGGTCCAATACAATATAGTTGCCCACGCTAGTGAATTGGGAAGCGGCCAGGAATAAATGCCCTTATAACGAGATAGGAAGCCTGAGAATATGTGGAAAAACACGCGATATGTGGTACCAAACCAAGCAATTGCTTGGGGCCCCAGACGACTGGTTATAAACAGAATTCATATTTGTAGCTGAGCTCTGTCTGAACTCAGTTCTACATGCTGTGAAAGACACAAGGCTCAGTGAAGTTTGCCTCTTGGTCAAACTAAAATATAACATTTCAGTAAAGATGGTGGTTATAGTGTGTTTTATACTATTGCTTTGCTGTTTGAACTAAACTTGATCCAACATTATTTATTATAACATTACTAACTTTCTCAAAATATGAACTGGTGATGAGAAAGGAACGCCAACATGTACCTTTATATATATATAGATAGAGGTATTTTACCACTGTTTTCACCAGGAGTTGGACTAAAGAACTCACAGTGAGTGATGTTTTTCAAATACAAAAAAATGAAAAGCTAATTTCAGTTACATAATAGTGAAATGAAATTAAATAAATGTATGTTCAGTTTATGTGAAGTGCTTTTCTCTTTTCATTTTCTATTAGCAAAACAGCACCTGCACAATGTGAGAGAGAGGATGAGTGAGAATAAGCATCAGGTGCATCTGTTAAATTCTTAAACAGAGAGGCTGAATGTATATATTTGACATGTTAAGCTATAAGTAGTAAATCTGTGTGCTAAACATAAATATAAATCCTTAAAAATGTCAGAAAAAAAAAAAAGAAAAATCAAGTGTAATAGGATGGGGTGCTACAGACTAGTATCTCTCCAGCTCAGCTCTTCAACCCAGAACCCAATTGTAGAATAGTTCATCTCAAAGTAGGGAAACCCAAGAAGAAAGTAAAAATAAATAAATAAATAAACAAATAGACACACCAATCCTCACGCGGGATTGAACCCATGTAGCAAGGGTTGTGGTCCATTACACTACAGTTGCCCTGGCTAGTAAATTGGGACGCGGCCAGGATTATAGGATATAGGGAGCCCGAGAACGTGGGGAAAAACGAAAACGGGCGGACACTAAAGTTACGCCGAGCGCAACAGGGAAACAGGGGAGGAATGTACACAAAATCTGTCCCGAAAGGCATTTTATTAATTTGTGTTTTCATTAGCGTTTATTATAGTTCAAACAACCTCACGGGCCAAATGTTTCATCTACTGCCGACCCCTGCTGTAGGCTCTGTGTGTGGTGTTTGGGGGGGATGAGAATAAGTGGTGGGGTCCATTTTGCTTGGGGGCCTCCAAATAAAGGTTGTGATTTTGATGTATTCAAGGACACGGTTGCGTTTCTTTTGTAAAGAGCTTTGAGGTTGCCTTAAAAGAGTGTCGTATCTTCTCAGAGTCTCAACTCTAAAAAAACTGGACCTCCATTTCTGACTGTAAAAATCTATACACATATCTAAAGCAAACATTTCATGTTTATTCATTTAAAGACTACTTCAAAGTGTTTTATTAACTTGAATCCAATGTTACAGCTTCATGCTTATGATCCATATTAAACTATGTTTATTTAATGTTTAAAAATCAAGTAGAGTAAGAGTTGGGGTATAGGTCCACATAAGGCCTCTAGAGATTTAAGGGTTAAATCTTTCTCTTTCTTATATTTTTTTCTTGACGTCCTCGAGCTGGAGAGCGCCACTGCCAGATTACATCGTGCTAAAGCAGCTACAATCCGATACTGGTCAGAAGCTATTGCTTTCACAGAAGATAAGTTATCCTGAAATAAACTGATGAATGGGTATTTGTTACATATTATCTTGTAGGGGTGCTTTGAGAGCTTGTATGTAATTTTTTATGTAGGCGGATGTATGTGGATGTCTGCTATATATATTCTACGGATATTTTATTTAATAGTTTTTTTTTTTATTTTTACTCTTGATGGAGGGGTGTGTGCAAAATGTGTTAGGTAATTCATAGTGTTTTAATTTCGTGTCTATATGTACCTGTTCTTTGGAAAAAAGGAAAAAAAACAATAAAAATCTATTCACAAAACATAGATTAATCAATACTGTGTTATTTTCGTACACACTACCACACAATATAGGCAGCCATTCATTGGAATCAAATCAACCAAATGTGGCTGAAATTGGATTGGAATAAAGCTGTACAGAACTACTCAAGTGTTAAACATGATGACAAATGTGATTTACACTGCATGTCTGAACACAACTTACAGTAGATCTTAGAAAGGAGTTCTGTCACTCTTTAGCACACTGTACATAACAAATAAACAAAACAAATTCAGTACAACCTGACACAGACCAGCTGAGCAGAACTGGCAGGAGTTCTACTTCCTGAGCTGAAGGTGGTGCTGTGGGACACCTGCGACACAATTAGGACCCCATCATCACTCAGTCACCTAATTCATTCAGCGTAACAGTCAACAGGTCAGTCTCAAAAGCTCAAAGGTGTAAAAAGTGTTGACATTCAGGGTTTAAAATTCTTCTGTATAAGGTCAAGTAAAAGTACTGCTTTCAAAACTGTTTAAAGTATAAAAGTAATGTAAGGGGGTAAAAAATGCCATTAGTATAAAAGCTTAGGCCACACCACAGTATATATTGCACTTTGTGCCACACCTGGTGCAAAAATTCAAGCAGTTCAACTTGGTTTGATGACTTTTGATGGTGTTCATCCATTTTCCTCTTGATTATATTCCAGAAGTTTTCAATTTGGTAAAATCAAAGAAACTCATCATTTTTAAGTGGTCTCATTTTTTTCCAGAGCTGTATATTAAAGAAGCTTATTTCAAGAGCTCGTGTTTGGCTACACATGTCTGCTCTGTTCTTGCTGGAGTCTGATGTGACGTGTGTATCAGAATAGGGTGTTGGAATGATGCATGTTTATACTTCTCATCCAACCACAATCAAATTCACTCTTTTTGGATAGAGAGTTTTATTTGGATAGGGTTTTTTTGAACGATGAAAAGCCGTAATGAAAACAAGCTGAAATGTAATACGAGTAATGAGGCTATTTTTAAAATGTAAGGAGTAGAAAGTTCAGATAACTGTGGTAAATGGTGCGGGTGGAGTAGAAGTAAAAAGTTTAAGTAAGGTAACAAAGTATTTGTACTTTGCTGCTCGACACCTCTGCTGAAACTGTTACACAGCAACACCACTATGAGTGACTATGAGGAACTCTCTCGGATTTGCCCACTTCCTCGCAAACACTTTCTTTAGTATCACATGTGTTGGTGTGCTTGTGCTTCTACGATCTAAACAATTATAGATCTTGCAGGTACTACAGTTCAGCAGTTGTGGAAGTGCGATTGTGAAGTTCTGCAGCTACTCTTCAGCACTCAAGACTGCATTCTCTTCCTTGGCTGTGCTGAGTTGTTTGAAGTCTGATGGGGAATGAATGAAGAAGTCTAGAACCGTAAACAGCGCTGTGAACTCTCGTGACCTGAGCCTTGCAGATGAGAGTGGGTCTCGTCAGCAGTTGAAGAGGTTGCGCAAGTTCAGCGTGCTTCGGCTCCACAAGCTGAATGAAGACATTCGTTCAACAGTGCACAGTGGTGTCAACCCCGAAACAGCAGCTTGATTGTTCACAGCGGTTTATTGTTGTCCCTGGCACTATAGTAGTACATCGTCACCGGCGAATAGTGAAGTTGTCTTATTGAAAACAGGAAATCACGATAAAGGGCGGATAAATGAAATGTTTGTTTTGTCGGGTTAGTGACACCATAGACTTCCTCATTTGCATCCCAATGAAAAAACTCTTCACGGAATACAAAGGCAGTTGTCTTTTTTCCTTTCTTTTTTTTCGGAAGGGGAGGGGCGGATAGGGGGTTTTGGAAGTGGGAGGCGGGGTAGTCATGCAAGGAAGACCTCTGCTTTTGAGCAAAACAATCCACGTCTTTGTTTAATCCCAAAGAGACGCTAAGCCTTGTGCTGCGCCTGTTTCGAATAGCAATTAGCGAGAACTTGCCTGACTCCTCAGACTAGCCCAAGACAACCCAAGGTCACAGGAGGACTGGAGATTGGCCGCCTTGCCCTCAGATGGGCCAGAGATAACACGTACAGTAAGAGCGCCCTTCCTCAAAGCAGCGACTTGCAGCTGAGGGGGCTAGCAAACAACCACTTCTCGACTTGCTGCTTCCGCACCCAAATGTCAGCTTCCTCTCTGGCGTCTGTCACATTCAGTTGTGTGTCGCAAGACAGAGTTATCTGCGAGACAGTACTCATCAGGGCCAACATGAGCGTAGGCATAGAGCTGGCCTTGAAAGCTGTATGGCAGTATGCAGACGTACACAGGTGCACTCATCACAGAAGCAGTTCTCATCTCCCAGTCCTCATCTCCCGTCTCCTCTGGCAGCAGCAGCTTCCCATGGTGGGTCTGAAATTGAAGAGGGATCTGTTGCATAATAAATTTTGCCTTAAATAACCAAACCGGTGCATGAACTCAAGACACCAGCGTGTTTCTTTGTGCATTTAGTGTTTTCTCTGAATGTTTTCTCAGAGAACAACCACTGGCTTAGGCCTCATGCCATATAGGAAAGTTGTGTAGGCAGTGCTTCAAAGCAAGCGGAGTCTTTTTAAGGACTTAATCTTGTCAGAAGGCTCAGGTGCATTCTATTTATAGATGACTCTTCGTAGCCCTGTCTGTCGACTGAGACATCACAACAAAAACATGTCTGAAAACAACAAAACATTCCCTTACTTACATCAGATACTGTAGCAATAAATTGCGAGAACATGCGACCAGCTCAGGTAATCTGCTGTCTATTTCTCTTGGCAAAGTGCAAAAGATGGACTAAAGACATCAAATTAAGAGGGAGTCCAGTTCACAAAATGCACAAGCACATATTTGCCTTCATAAGCCCACTTTGTTTGCAAGGGTTAGAGTGTGGGGTGGGCGAGTTGTTTTTGTTGTTGCTACCTAAGCTTTACTTCCTCCAATAAGCTCATGAAAGGGGGGCTCTTGGCAGTTACACTTCCTGAGATCTTGAGAGAGAGAGAGTAAGTGAAGTTTTGTGGTTTCTCAGAGCAGGTCCATGGACCTGGACCAAATGAGGCTCGGGTCACAGGAAATAAGAAACAAAGCCTTGGCCAGGCCAGCTTTGTTTCCCCTTTTGCCCGAGGCAATGTGTCGGCATGGTGGCAAAAATGTTACACTAACTTGACAACCACAGTGTGTCCTGATGAATAACCTGACCAGGGTCATGGGGAAACAAAAAATAACCCCTTTTAAATGTGTTGGTCTTTAGTAAAATGAGACAGCCGTGGGTATATAGTGCCTTTTAACAAATATTCTCAAATAGGCTCAAATTGTTAACCTACTTTTATATCTGTATCATTTGAATGATTCTCTTATCTTGAGTAAATAACACTGAAATCATGTTACACGAATGAAGTGATAGAAGTTATAACCAAGTACTGGACAAGTACATAACAAGACTTGCCTGGCTGGGAAACCTGCAATGGGGAAGGTAGCGTTGTTATCCACTACCCTACACAATCAGTGAATTCAGTGACAAGAGTCTTGTTTGAGTAATCTTGATGATACTTGCCTGGCCAGAGTCCCTAGTATGTCATGAGGAAAGCTGTGTTGTTATCCATATCTACTTTAGTTTTGAGACAGAACGTGAAAATGTACATCATTTGAGAAGATCACGTGAGGACAGACCCAGCAATAAGGTCGATCTGATTTCTCCAATAATTGCAAATATTTACGGTATGATCATTTTACTGCACACCAGTTCACAAATCATCAAAACCAACAACAAACAAGGGTAGTTTTCCCCAAGAAAATGATCAACAATTAACTATTCTTACAGAAACCTCCATCAACATGACCCTCATCGACGATTTACATTTTAAACTGTGCGCTTTGTGAGAAATCAGCCCAGTCTGAGCCTGCTCAGAGTACAGGCAGGCAAGCATCTCCTTGGCAACATCAGGACGTACATAATGCAGTAGAATTCTGGGCACTTAATGCACACACTTGGCACATGAGCTGTCTGGGAGCAGATGCGCAGTGGAGCACGCAGATAGGGGTTAACCCCGTCCCAGACACACTGTACAGAAGTGGAGGAGGCCCAAGTGGGCCTAATCCTCGCAGCGGCCCAGCTTTTTGTCTGCTATCCATTATTATTGATATGGCCCCATCGCTTAGTGCCATCTGTAGGCTTTATGCACCCGGCTGCGAGCTTTGTTCCAGGAGGGGCTCAAGTACAAAGGAGGTCCACTCGCGAGCAGCAGCTTGGCCCCTTTGGCACTAAGGGGAGCTGTCTCCCATCGTCACTTGGGGCCTCCCCACCCTCTTTCCAGCCCTCAGCTCTGGGGCACCACAGCCCAACAGCTGCCATGCTCCAAAAAAGCCAGGCCTGGGACAAGGTGTTGGGATCGGGGGGCCCGACGTGTCTCCGCCACTTGTGCAGCTGGGCCTGCCGCGCAAGGCAGAAGGACCTATAGCTGAACGTTGCTTTGTGGGCAAGGACCTCTCGCCTGCTTATCCATGCAATAGGATTTGCGGAGGAGCAGTTGA
This sequence comes from Astyanax mexicanus, assembly GCF_023375975.1. Taxonomy (NCBI): domain Eukaryota; kingdom Metazoa; phylum Chordata; class Actinopteri; order Characiformes; family Acestrorhamphidae; genus Astyanax; species Astyanax mexicanus. Next base: position 22,795,932 of record NC_064414.1, read on the forward strand.
ACAAACAACTGTGTAAACGAGCCCCGCGTTTACAACTCGAGCCGTGTGGTTAAACTGACTGGCCTGAGGGGCTCCCGGTTATCCCCAGGGAGATTATGAATACAACTGCATTATACCACTACAGTTAAACAAGCATTTCACAGCCAGAAAAGCAAATTTTGGCATGGTTTGTGACATGACCTGATGCCCCGATTGCTTTAGCACTCGAACAAAGCATTTATTTTCCTTGGTTTGAGTACAGTCAACGTAAGCAAGCACGGTTTCTGCCGTACATGCAGCAGAGTGTGACGCAGCTCCAGTGTAGCCGGTCACTGGGTGATGGGTGCTGGGAGGGGGGAGGCTTTTACAGCAGCGGTAATCCTCGCCTGCCAATCTGTAATGCAGCCCGAGTGCGGAGGTTCATCGTGTTCCCATCCAAGACACAATGATTCAGGGCTCCAGACGGGAGAGCCGTTTACAGTGGTCCGCTGTGCACCCGCTCCCTTCCATTTCCCAGCGCTGCAGCGGCGCAGGCCTGAGAGCGTGGAGTGCATAGTAATAATAATACGGGCTAAAAATAGCCCCCCAGCAGACAACTCCTCATATCGGAGAGCTAGCTGGCACACTGCATAAGGGGATGAAAGTGCATGGCAGAGAACCCTCGCAAGGTCTTTTCTTTCACCCACTGCAGTTGAGCTAAGGTCACCATGTGTCAAATATTCAGAGAGAAAAAAGAATACTTTTTTCATGGAGGAAAAGGAGGATTTTGGGACGCATGTGGCCCTTAAAATGCAGTATATGTTCTTGAGAAGGCTTTGATAATTGCAGTACTATACTACAGAGTAAGGCAGGGTTGAGGGCCCATTAAAAAAGGATCTTGGGAAGCTTTAAGTTGACTGACTGAATGTCAGCTTAAACACACTACTAAAGGAATAGTATGTCAAAAACAATTAAAACATTATTTATCAGTTGCTAAATATGACTATTTGATCAGTCATGACCTGTTAATATCTTAGGTTTGATTATTTAGTTCTAAATGTGGGATGCTTTATGAGTTTGCTAATGAGTTTCTTGACTTGGGTGCCGTCCATTGACTTCATACAGTCGAAATATCGGTGAGACAAATGGCAAAGAAAAGGCATATAACTTTAAAAAGAGTTATTTTACAACCAAAAACAATAATTAACAAGTTCCGCTTGCTCACACATCACCAATTAAGTGAAATCTATGCAACATTTTAAATCGATTCTTCTAAAAATTATGGTGGTTCATTAGCACACTTGCTAAGCTAACTTTTGTTTAGCTAGCCCAGATCCAACATGGGCCACACTAACTACTGTGCTTTTGGCACAAGAATTGAAATGCAATGCACAACCCAAGCTTAGCCTTAGCTTAGATTAGCTAGTGTTGTAAAAAAGAAAATGAAAGGTGGGTTAACACCCACCTCTCGTCCGGGGTACAACTCCCCTGCGTGTTCGTTTGATAGAGAGAGTCGTAGACAGGTGGAGTGAAGTTGAAAGCAAACCAAGTATTTATTACTGAGCTCAGGAGAACCATACACACAGGAAAATAGGTAAACAGCCGTCCCAGTATAAGTTCTGACCCCCCTCTGATCTGACTCCATGTTTTATACCCCAAAATGACGTGAAACCTGCTGATGAGGCGTTGCTAACGATTAGCTCATGTTAATATGCATAATTTCACGTGCTAGTACTCAAGTTTCACGTGTCTGACCGGACCACTAGTGTCTGACCTTGACTGTGTTCTTCCAGAATGGAACATCGTGGCATTATCTGTGTGTGTGCGTCACCCCCCGCTTTGAAGCAGCGGTTTTTAGGGAGGCACTCACTCACCAAAAGGCCGCTTTGATCTAAGAGCCTCTTCTGTAGCAATTTAGCCCCGTACCGAGCGTACCAGTCGAAATCATACAGAGTGTACCAGCCGATGATTGATGGCCGTTAGCTAGGGTCATGCAGTGAACGAAATGCTTCAAGCATGAGCTACACGAGTCTCACAATAAATCTCATATGTTATATGTTAATGTGTTAGTGGCGCGTGGTTAGACTGCCATACAATAGACCCTATGTGTTAGTAAACGCCTTATGTATCGTGTGGGTTAATTTGTCACAATAGAGTCTGTGTTAGTCACATGCCTGATCAAACAATGTTTATCTATATGTGTAAATAATATATATTGTGAGTATTGGTTAATCTTCTATATAAATGCGTGTAAAATACACTGTGAGTAATAAAAATGATCAAATACAATGTGAGTATTGGTTATACATATAGAATACAAGGTTTCACACAATGATTATGTAATTATAGATACTAAGGTAAGTAATCATAATTGAAAGATATTTGTCAATACACTCAAAGTAAAATAAACAGTTACTCTTCACTAGCAATCCAAAAACCATTGCAGAGACCATGTTTTAGCTATCTGAGGTCCTTGATGGCATGCCATGCATCTGCACAGTACCTGTTCACATACTTGCTTATGTGCTATAAGTGTTACCAGAGTATTTATAAGAACGCCAGGGGAGAGAACTGACAAAAACAAATTTAAAATTGGTCACACAGCCGTTCCTGCCCACAACATAATGCATTTGTTTCTAAAGACCTGAAAAACTGATGCACCAAACATACAGAATAGTACAGCAAGTGTATCTAGAGAGGAAAAAAGCTCAATACCGGTTTAAAAGTGAAATAGTACAGATGTCACACACATGATGATTACATTATTGTTTTGAACCTAAATGTTCAAAAAAAAAAAAATTGTGTTATTTAGATTTTTCCACAAACAATTCTTTAAAGGTCAACTGCTAAGGAAATCTCTTGCAAAACCATTTATATTTGTCGAGGTTTTCATCTGTTCACAAGTGTGCAACAAAACAGAAATGTGTAAGGTTTCTAAGAACATCATCTTCACATTGAAATGTGAGGTCATGTATTACATTTGCAGCCCTCAGGACGCGCCCTAAAATGTGCTTCTGACACGAGGTTGTAGAAAAAGAGAATTAAGATGGCAAGCGTCCTCGGAGATATGCTGAAACTTGTACTCTGGCACTCTGTTACTGACAGCAAAGCCTTACTTCGGTTAATGTTTCATGAGTGTTCCTGCAAAGGTTACATGACGTCCAAGAATGCTGAGCTCAATGTTCCGCTGGACTGCGATGCATTTCAGATACATATGCATGTCCTTAAGGGAAACAGAAAGTGCCTTTGGAGTGCCATTTCTGAACCCCGGTCCTCTGCACAGCGCTACTGATATGGATCAGCCCTGCCCGTGGGAAGAGGAGCTGCACTGAGGAGGAAAATGCTGAAGTTTAGCAGTCGGCAAAAAGGGAGGAAGTGCATTAAAGTGCATTTAAGGTCACGAACTGGCAGAATTAGTCAGAATTTCTTCTGATGGAGGAATGATTTGGCCTTCCATCGCAGAGGTTTAGCTTGAATTCAGAGGCACAGGGGCGACGGCAAGGACGGCAGAGGGTATTTGAGACAGGAGTTGAGAAGTAGAGGCTTGGGCCGGGATCTCTCTGGGTAAGCAGCCTCATCAGTGTCTGTGGAGAAGTATGATGATGAGCACGGGCGCGGAGAGGGATTATTAGCCATACAACGCTGGCACAAAGCCGCCAGCCGGGGTCCTACTGGAGGTGGCTAAAAATAATACCCGCCCTCTTGCCCTTGGACACTCGAACGCAGCGTCTGCACAGATGACAATGTCAGATAAAATATCATATGAAATTTAAAAGAGCCTTGGCAGTGAGGGAGGCAGAGCACAGGCACATCTGGTGATTAACCTTCAGCAGAAAGAGACGTGTGACAGAAAGTGACGGCCGACGGTAGCACGCTGCGACCGCAGGGAGGAGTGACCCGTCAGCGTGCAAGGACCCAGCGGCCTGCTGAGAGCAACACGTTGCAGGGTCAGGTGACCTGAAAGCGCCCTGCGGTTAACACCTCTCTCCATTAGCCCGGCGCCCTGCAGAGAGAGGGCAAGATGTGCCGATGCTTTCCGCAGGCACAGAGGAACAGGAGCGGAGAGGTAGAGAGACGGTTACTATGTCCTCAATATGCTATTGTCCCGCCGCCATATGATTCCTCAATATGGATTCCTACAGTGCTAAAGCGAACCTGCTGCTTTGTTTGATCGAAAGAACTGGCTCCAAGGTCAGTGATAAAAAAAAGAAGGATGTGAAATAAAGGAGAACCTGGCACTCTAGTTCATTCAGGTGTTTGACCTACATTTACCTTATGATCACTCCAGAGTTCTGCTGCTTGTTGCCGCTGTTGGAGATAATATACTTGGATAGGGTTACAAAAGATTTCTAAACACTTGGTCTTCAGTTTACAGTCAGGCCTTTCAGATAACATTCATGAAAAAAATTAATACTAAAAAAAAAAACCCAGGCAATCATAGGGGTAGCAATGTGGGGGGGCAGATCGGAAACAACTCACAGACTGTAGGACCCATCATGGCATACAGCTTTAAAAGGTTGCTTCAGACATTTTAAAATACCCAAAAACACAAATTTATTCTAAATCTGGCTCTAGTGAACTGTCTAGTGCATTTGTACTCTCAGATGTATGGTGGACTGCTTGTCTTGCCCAGAGTCTGTACTGTTAATACAGACTGGTATCACAGCAAGAGTTAATTAGCATAACATTAGTGGATGGATAAAATGTTACAACATATGTTACATTTTTCTGCTGGAATTTTGTGAAACATTTATAAAAAAAAACACAACTAACTGCATAGTCTCCAGAATAGCTTGGTTTATATTTATGTGAAATAAGGAGAAACGCTTACTTTCTCATATTGTATTGCTGGTCTCTTTTTAAACCTTTTTCATTCGAATCTTTTCCGAATTTATTATGTCCCTTAGTTTGAGCCTGAAAGAACCCAGGACATCTCATTTGCAGCCGCCTACACCCCAGAAATACCAGCTGATTTTGCGTCTGCAAACCGGTTTGAGGTCCTTGGAGCATTGCCTTCACCACCTTCGCCTCCCCCAGCAGAGAGGAGAACTAAGGGCAGTATTCTCCTTATTGGACACTCCATTGTTAGACATTTTAAAGTGTCTAGGTCTAAGGGTAATGCCACAGTGTCCTGTTTTCCAGGTGCTCGTGTCCTAGAAGTTGCTCAGCCGTGGCTGCTTGGGGACCCCAGCACTGTCATTCTCCACATGGGAACGAACAACACCTCCGCCCAGTGCAACGAGGACACCGCTCAGAAGAAGACTTTTTAATTTTAGAATGTTTAATTCCATCCTTGAAAGAAAAAAAATAATCTTGAAATATTAATGAATTTGAAAATATCACCACATCAATAACTAACACAGAAAATCCACAAATCTGCCTCAGTGGAAGTGACGACACATCTGACCACTATCTGTACACAGCCCCGAAAACCGGGTAAAAAAAAAAACAAAGCTCAGACATCATAAAATGTTGCTTGAAAGCATCTCTGTTTCATCTCCGGTAGAAGAGGAAAACAGCTTCCTGATGGCTTTCAAGAGTGCATTTCTCTTCCCTGACCCCCCCTCCCACACATACACCCCACTCGCTCCGTATCTCCCCCCTCTCTCTTCCCCATCTCCTTCCGCCTCTCTCCATCCTGCCCAGCAAATTAGATCGGTTAAGAAGAGGAGGTGTGGCTCCCCGGGGCGCAGCCCCACGGGATTCTGGGCTTGGCACTCTGATTTTCACAGCTTAATGGACTCGCTCCCGTCTGCCTCACCCCGGATGACTCCGCATTTCTGGAAAGAGGGATTTCCCCGGAAAGCTTTCCGAGGGAGTGAGAGAGAGAGAGAGGATGCTGTGCGAGTACAGAATCAGTGAAGGGAGGAGAGGATGGGGGTAAAGAATCTTCAAAATGACACAAAGACCTACATCTCTGCATCAGTGTTCGGAGTGTTCAGAGATAGCCTACATTTTAGCCCATGCCAGTCATACGAGACCAGCCTGACATCTATAAATAGAGAGAGAGAGGCCAAAATACTGTAAACTGTGGATCAAACGACTGTTTCAGTAACACAAAAAAAAATCGGATTACAATCGACAAAAACTCCATATTTTTAAACAGCTTAAGCCCTATCTGGATGGGATTAGTTTCTCAGAGGGTCCTGGGGTAATTTTCCCTTTTGTAGGGGGTCCTCTGTGATTTTATTCCTGTCCGCATTGACCATATGCATCTTTTCCTCAGACATTTTGTGAGAAAATTACAGGCTGAATTACCTACTGTTTTACGTTAAACTCTGTAGTCCTATAGTAAAGTTAGTCCTGTCCAGACACACATCACCTCGCATTTAGTAAATTTCCATGGAGATACATCATAAACACAACAGTGAGTGGAAATGGAGGAGCTACTGAACGCCATGTCATGTGACCGAGAAAGTCTAAAAAACTCACTGGTCCTCCTGTTTTTTCAATTTTCATAAACCTGATAAAACTCCCCGTCCAGATAGGGCTTTATAATGTTTGGCTGAAGGGAGGCTTTCCCCTCAGCACACTGCTAACTCTGTGTAACAGTGTACTCAGCAAGACGACTGGCTCTTTTTTGTTGTGTATAGGCAAGAATCTGCCGATTCATGGTGCATCACTGTACAGGGTCATGATTCACATATAGCAATACTGTTAGCAAAACTATCTATATATTTTAATCCCATTAAAAAATCCTCTGGTGGTCCTCTGGTAAAGTCCTGTGTGGAGGCAAATCTCTGAGTTTCGTCACCTCGTGTTTAATAAAATAGCTATTTGTCCAATGCTACGCACTGTAATTACACTTTGGATGCATGTTTCCATGGAGATACATGTAAACACAACAGTGAGTGGAAATGGAGGAGCTACTGAACGCCATATCACGTGACCGAGAAAGTCTAAAAACTCACTGGTCCTCCTGTTTTTTCAATTTCAGTCCAGACGCAAGAGTTTCATCACTAAGTAGAAGTGTGAAATCTTTTTCACGGACGTCCCCTGAGAAACTAATCCCATCCAGATAGGGCTTTATAATGTTGGGTAAAATTTTTTCGGCTTGTTATGGCTACTTCACTTGCGCAGATCTCTGCACTGAGGGAGGCTTTACCCTCAGCACACTGCTAACTCTGTGTAACAGTGAACTCAGAAAGACAACTGTCTTTTTTTTTTTGTTGTTTTTGTTGTGTATTGGCAAGAATCTGCCGAGAATCTCACTGTATGTTGCATCATGACTTATATATGGCATTACTGTTAGCAAAATATATATATATTTTTAATCACATAAAAAAAAACTCATAGTATACAAATGCACATAAGTCATAGTTATATGTATGTCTAAATAAAAGTGTACAGTGAGAACTGAAAACAGATACAGCAGGAAAGTTTGTCTATCAGCACATCCCTGGATGTAAAGCATTTATTTAAAATTGATCTTATTTTTGAAAATCAATACATTACAGCAAAAAAGAATATTGTGAATCGTTAATATATGCATATTTTATACACCTAGTTTAAGGGCAAAAATTATGCTGAAATCCTATTCAAGCAGTAACTGGTCTCTGCATTATTAATGCCGTTGTTCATGTTTATGGACCAGCTTGGCTTATTGGTCATACTGGTCACCCAGCATGGTCAAACTCGGCCAAACTGCTTGTTTAGCTTGTAGACCAGGTTAACCGTTAAACACAAGTGAAAACCCTTAACCCTATACCTAACCAGACTGGCCAGTTAGAGGTCAAACATCTCCATTACAAACTCAGATCTTTATGCAAGCAAAAGTGGTTCTTCTGCCATCGCTTATAGAACTTTAAAAGTGTATAGTTGTTATTTGGCTTTTGTCTTGAAATACACCAAATCAGTTCTTCTAAAGATGATTTCTACTTGAGTTTTATGTAATCTGCAATACCTCCAGACACAGAACTTCACATAGAGCCACAGTAAAACTAGTTACCAGTGGAACAATGCTCTGTTGTTGGGTTCCAAGGCCATATAATACATTAGAGCTAGTTTAAAGCATGGGCTGAAAAATACAGAGAAAGTATAATATGAGAAATATATAGTATATAGAAAGTGTACTAATTGGCACCATGCCATATTGCTTATTGCCTCAGTGCTTGGAGTATAAAGCCCCCAGCATTGAGCTGTGATCAGTCGAACTGTTGACATTTAAGACAAGTTGGTCACTAATAGGAGTTGGGAAAGAGGTGGGATGGTGATAACCTAAAATTTTGATCTCTCATTTGCTGCTGGTTGCAATCAAATCTTCACAGCAACACTCCAAAACCTAGTAGACACAGTTACTCCAACAAAGGCAGAAAAAAACTTTGAATACCCCTGATTTGAAAGAAGCAATACATGAGAAGGTGTCCAAATACTTTTGTCCAGATTGTGTGAACGCCTATGCACCGGAAAATTGCAATCCACCACAGTCGTACGGCCATAATCTGCAGAGTCAGACTTTAACTTAAATCAGGTTTTCAAATCATTGTTAGAAAGTTACTCTACAGGTACATCCTGTTCCCAGAGGCACAAACAATATAAACGTACCCTCAGAGGTACAACACGCTCCTTAAATTCCAACTGTGTACCTTCAAGGTACACTGCATTCCCTTCCTAAGGGGAAGAGTGCATATTTCTACCTTTTTATATAGAAAAAAAAGCCTGAGGCCAGACTGAGTGTATTAACGACCAAGCAACTTCAATGCAAGAAAAAAATGCATCTGAATATGGTTCAATTAAACTCTCTAACTAAAAGAACTGAAGAAATCTCTGCGACAGAGACAAACAAGGTACCACCCCAGAGATAGTTTGTGAATGGATATAATTGTAAGATTGGATTTTTAGCACCTCTGTAAAAAAAAAAAAGTAATTAAACAAAGTTAACAAAGTCATTCAGAGCGGTTTGGTGTGGAACATTTTGTTCTACAGAAACTTGCAGAGTCAGAATTGTTCACAGCAGCACAGCAGTGATGATAGAAACTGGACTTCTGATGAGTTTAGTGCCACTAAAAGCTCCCTGACTGCAAATAACAAAGCTAAATAGCTACAAAAATGCTGTCTAATGTCTGAAACACAGTTTTACAATGTCAATGCTTTAAGGTTTGGGTCCAAAACAAGAGGGAAGATACATACAAGGCTTTGAAAGGCAAAATAGGCCTCATTAAATATGTATTGTACTTCTAATAAAAGTTATTTAATCATTGTTAACCTCAGATGACTTCACTTAAACAAACAATAGACAAATTAATACAAAAAATATATATTTTGGTTTGTAGACATTGTGATCACTGGTTCCGGTCATTATCATCATCATCAAGGACCTCTGTGTTGGCATGTTATATAAAAAAATATATATAATCTTGTGGATTTCCGTCAATCTGGGCTGTCTGTCGCACCTAATTTCTGGTTCACACTACAAATTATTTTGCATCGTCAGGTCAGAGTGATGTTCTTCTGGCTGCTTTACAAAAACGCATTTTGAAACCAGAACACACCAGAATTAACTGGAGATCCAGTGATGCCATGCAGATGATACATTGTTCAGACACGTGTTTCTCTCTACACAATTCCATTAGCTGTAGGTAGTCGCTGGTTTTGTCTCACAGTCGCTAACTGGTCAAGATATTAAACCTGCTACTTGTTGGAGATCACTCTGTAGTGGCTTGGGGAGCATTTTTTAGACAGATCTTACTACATGACTGAGCAAGTTCTGAGTGATTGCCAAAGCCTTAGAGCAAAGTATTTTGTCGACAAACTACAAAAAAAAAACAGTCGGCGACTGGAAAATGGAGCTAAAATGGTGTAGTGTGAACAAGGCACATTAAGACACTGAGGAGTTAAAACAACTCCTGTTCTAGGCTAGAGAAGCATTATATATAAAACTATATAAAACTAGTATAGTATAAAACTAGTAACAAAACTATTATATATATATATAAAAAATATATTTCCAACAGTTAATCAGCATTTGTAACAGTAACTGTGCTGATGTTTCATTATTAGTCTGCACTTAAACCTACTGATGGAAAAATCTGCTGATTTTTAGTCAAAGTATGATCGGCCAATATATCTCAATATATCTCAATATATATTTATATATTTAAGTAGGGCTGGGAGGTTGATAATATTACTGTTTAAATTATTTTTTTTTAACCGAATAATCGAGAATTGACATTTTTAACATATAGACGTTGCCAGAGTGAATCTCAGTAGATGTGTTGTGCTTCTGTCAGAAACCTGTATTTAAAAAAAATAACAGTGGCAGTGATAAGGTTTTAATATAAAAGCTACTGATGCGGTTGCTTGCTATTCATAAAAAAAATATTCAATTAAATGTAAAAGGAAACAATAGCTTGGGCATCACTTTAAATTGTGCTGTTTGTTTACAAATAAAAAAACTGAAGTTATTATGTAAGAACTAAAAATCGAAATCCAGAATCGGCCACACATAGATCGCCCGGCCCTGTTCGTAAGTTAAAAATGGCGTCTAGTCCAATTCTCATTCGGTACTGGAGGGCCACTCAGTACTGGTCCCAAAATACACTGATCAGTTTATCTCTACCCTTGTAAAAGAAAAGTGTATATTTTTTAAAAAGTATTTTTAACATGGAAAAGTACATGTTTTAAAATTAAAATATGTACTTAAATACATAAATGTATTAATGTATTATTTTGGAAAAACTTATGGCAACGTAATTCTATTTCATTTGTAATTAAGATATTTAAACAACATAAAAGCATTACATTGTGCTTTTGAGTGCTTTTTTCATACACCTTCTGTGAACTTAAGTAGATTTAAGTATGTGTTTTTAAACACATTTATACACAGGAAGTATATTGTAAATGTACTACATACGCAAAGTGCACTTTAAGCAGTATTTAATGCCACTACATATATTTTCTATGAACACAGCGTATACTTTAAAGCATACTGCTTAAAAATACATTTATGTAAATACAGAGAAAGTATATTTAATGTGTATTTTCATAAAATATATAAAATAAAAAAATTACTTTTAGTATTTTTTACCTAAAGTGGACATACTTTTAGTGCTTTTTTCCAACATTTTCCATTTAAAGCCTCAGTCATCTACATTTTCCTTATTTTAGTCACATGACAATCAAAAATCTCAAACATCCTTAAGCAAATCAAAATATGTTGCCTAAGTGTCTTTTTTTTGTATTATGAACATAATCGATTAGTTGTTGCAGCACTATAAGACACAGTACATGCCTGCCAGTTCAAACACCTAACACTATCATCATCTACCAGGCACTGACAGGAGGCAGTGTCATGTTCACTATTAAGACTATGAAGGAATGTAATTGTCCACTTTTTACCAGGAACAGATATAAAAAGCCTCAGTGCCCTTAACAGTAAATACTTCTTGGGCTGAGGATCAAATGAGCCGATCCTCAGAAACAAGATACAACACTGTACGTACTGTAACAGAGTGTAAATGTCTTCAGTCCTGAGAAAACGCTGACAGTAATGAGATGCGATGTTTCGATCAGCCCCACCCTCACCAGAAAAACACTTTATATAATAGAAACATGACGCTTGATAACGTTGGGTTTGCTTTATTGACACCATTTCCACATTCCGAATGATGGGAACCCATTAGAACTTGCCAAGAATGGGCGCCGAGTGGTCCAGTGGTCTAAAGAGCTGCCAGGAGGATTGCAGCAGGAGGTCGCAGGTTTAAACACCCGCTCATGCAGCTTTGCCATCAAGCTGCCGGCGCTCAGAGGGAGCAAAATTGGCCCTGCTCCCTCCGGGTGGGTGATGTCCACAGCACAGGGCGTCTGTGAGCTGATGTATCAGAACCGAGTCGCTGTGCATTCCTCCGAGCGCGCTGGCTGCTCGGCAATGCTGCATCGAAAAGAAGCGGTGGCTGACTTCACATGTATCGGAGGAAGCATGTGTTAGTCTTCACCCTCCTGTTGTGTTGGGGCATTACTCGTGATAGGGGGAGTCCTGGTGAGTGGGTTGGGTAATTGGCCGTGTAAATTTGGGAGAAAATGGGAAAAAAAATAAAAATAAAAAGAAAAGAGCTTGCGAAGAACTTGATAAGACATTTTGCTTTGCAGTTCATTCTTCATGATCAGATCAAGCCAGTGGAACCACAGCAGAAGCGTGTCTATGCAAATGAACAAAAATCACTTTCTCACTGACCTCAGCCAGGCCTAGCTCTGGTCAGTCAAGCCCAGACTCAGCACCTTCATGGCCTCCTTATCCCTTCAGCCATCCCTAACCCCTCTGCCCTTTCTGACACACCTTTTAGAGGACAATGGCCTCAAAATAGTCAAGATCTCTTTATTTTAGGCTCTTTACTTAAAGAACAATGGAGACAAAGCATCTGCTCCATGCAGAGATGCACCATGAAGCTCAAAGATGAAACACAAATGAAAAGTGCTGCTTATTTAGTGCTAAAAACTGATAATATACCATATAAATTAGATAGCTCTGTTGTGTTGCCATCCTAATAGCCACTCACTGTATCCCAAGACTTTCAAGAGGGGTATCCAGTTAGAAATGTTCTTATTCCTCCAAAAGATGTGTTAGTCTTACATATTGTACAAATATGTTCCACCAAACACTAAACAGAAACTGTCAGTCACACTAGCTGCGAAAATGCAATCTAATCTGATCTCAGGATCAGCTAAGAGAAGTATTGGCCAATCATTTTTGGAATATTGTGATAAAAAATCATCCAATACGAATGATTAGCTAATCGATCTTTCCATCAGGACCTTTGATAATATGCGTCTTGCCAATTTAAGAATGTGCCAGGGAACGTTTCACAGACTTGTGAATAATACAAAAGACATTTTGAAACCTGATTTTTGGCCAGACTCAATTGTTAGATACTTTAGATACTTTTTAGCATCCAGATACACTTTTTAATAAAACCAAAAATAAACTAAAACTATAATTAAAATCAATTAGAGTAGGTCTAAAATGAATCTGATAAAAGGTTGACACACAATCTTTAATAATAAAATGTGTCAGATCCGGAGAGCGCCATTGTGTAGGGCTAAATTACTGAATTAACTCTGAGCTAATGTTTTTTTTTTAGCTTAAAATAGATTTTCTCCATCAACTGAAACACTTTTTCAAAACATAGATCCAAACTCAATATGCCAAAAATCAGATTCAATCCAGTAGTTTCTGGCTGTCCACACTATCAACAATAATTCTAGATCTGATCTAGGTATGCCAGAAATCTGATGTAATGTGGTTTATGGCTGTCCACACAATCAACAAGAATTCTAGATCCAATCTAAATATGCCAAAAATCTGATTCCATTTGGTTTATGGCTGTCCACACAATCAACAAGAATTCTAGATCCAATCTAAATATGCCAAAAATCTGATTCCATTTGGTTTATGGCTGTCCACACTATCAACAATAATTCTAGATCTGATCTAGGTATGCCAAAAATCAGATTTAATGTAGTTTCTGGCTGTCCACACTATCAACAATAATTCTAGATCCAATCCAAATATGCCAAAACTCAGACTTGGGCTGGCAGTCTGAACATAGCCTATGGGTGTCTGAGCTTCAAGCAGCCTGCAGTAGAAGAGATCTAAACGCAGAGCTGGTTCCGGCTCTTCTGCAGCCATGATTGACACAAACACCCAAGCGCTATGAATTCAGCACACGCACTCCCCAGAGGGAAGCCTTTGTTTTGACTGCAGGATGAGGACAGGGGCGTGCGGCTGCGAGTGTTTCAGTGAGTCAGATCGGGGGGGGGAGAAGAGCGAGGTGTTTCGGCGAGGCAGACGCCACCGCGTTCCTCTGCTCATCAAACTGAGACAGCACAGCTGGAGGCTAGCCTCCGTCTCCATGCAATCCTGAATAATATAGTTCAACTTAAGTAATTCAAAAAAGCTCCAGGGATGTGTGTGTGTGTCTGTGTGTGTCTGCTGCACAAGATCAAGCTAGGGGCCGGAGCCAAGATGCCCAAGCTCAAATTGGGTAAGTATGGGAGTGTATGTGTGCAGGAACCACCACACACATTCACAGAATATCAGCTGGCCAATGAATCTGCCCCTACTGACAAACCTATAAGATTCAGTATGCAGTAAAATATCAACACCCATATAACTACAACACAGGACTACAGGCTGGAATGATGGATCACAACTGTAACTGAACACAAAACTTAAAAATCATAATTACACATAATTAAAAGAACATTACATTCTACCCAACCATCAGATATAGTAAGAATACAAATAATGTATATTTAATAAAACAACCAATGAACAATAAAAGGTCCTTTCCAATGACTGTAGAGAAACAGGTCTAGAACTTCTGCTAACTGGTATCTGCAGTATGAGAGGCTTCATCCATCCCCATATGTTTAAATGACAAAACAACCAATACTCTTCTTAACAGTCTTTCAATCTCTACGGTCTTATTCCAACAGTTGTTTGTCCCTATATTAATTTGGCACATTTATAACTCAGAAATATATATCTTTTTTTATTTTTCCCCCCTGAGAAGGCGGGAACATATAACAATGAAGTGACTGTCTTGGCTACATAAAACAAACTGTATGCAAGATCTTTTAGTCTAATGTTAGTGTAAAATTGCAAATAGACAGATTAATGTATACCAAACAATGGCTTATATATTTTAAGCCCTTCTACCATTTTCCTAAATGCAAAGTTAGCTAGCTTAATTGTGTTCTTACCAAAATACCTTTTCTCTGTGTAAATGTCAGACACATATTTCTTGAGTAACACTGCTGAGGTAAATTTCTAACCAACATATCATTGTTGAGGTAAAATTATGACTGAAAATGCACTCAAGTTAAATACCATATTTTTTGCACTATAAGGCACACTTAAAAAAAAAAATCCTATAATTTCCCCAAAAATCAAAAGTGCACCTTATGTATGAATTTTGCCAATTAGGTTGTAATTAGCAGTAAAGTACAGCATTATACAGGAGTTTCAGTTTAGATCTCCAGCAGTATTAGCATTAGCCGCTAACCTTGCTAAGCGCTAGCTCATTTGCCGTTCAGAGGTGAGTATTATCGGGCTGACACTGCTGGAACAGTATTAGCATTACCTGATAACCGTGCTAATAAGCACTAGTTCTTTCGTTGTTCGGAGGTGAGTATTATCGGACTGTAATATGCGGGTTTACCGTGTTAAAACAAGCTACGTGGGACAAACTGCTAGCCGCCTTCGCCCTGGCTTACCAAAACACTCAGTGTTTCTCAGTGAAGCGCTGTTGGGCGGCATTAATGCTAATGCTGCTGCTTGATGAAAATCTAAGCTTAATGTAAAAAAAAAAAAAAGGAAGCGTTTTACTGGCCCAAATAAACAGTTTTCAGGAGAGAAATTTTATAGATTACTATTTTGTTTCAGATTTGTTTACTTAGCTTAGTTTTACAGGTCTCAGCTTAATTAGAAGAAAAACATGGCTTACTAATGTTGCATAATGCACCTTAAACCCTAATCCGATGCGCCTTATATATAAAAATAGACCAGAAAATAGATGTTTATTGATAGTGCACCTTATAGTGCAAAAATACAGTATATGAGTACAGTTGCACTGCTCTGTGATACTGTCACTAAAACAGAACTGCTGAAGTAAATTATGATTAGAATATTAGCACTGCTGAGGTAAATTTATGACAGCAATATCAGTACTGAGGTAAAATTACAGCTAAAAGTTTATTTCTGAGGTAAATATAAGAGTAAAATTGCACGGTTCTGTACTGTTGAGCACTGCTGAGGTAAATCTATTGTACTTTCTTTGTAGTGTGTCTGTTAGGAAGTAAAAAATGTTAGGTAATCAACAATAAAATCACAAAAAAAAACTGTGGAAAACAGTGTTTTGTGCTTGAACTATGGTTATATTTTGTTTTATTTGGTTTCAAATAAATTGGCCCAAACCATTCATAACTCTTTCCATGTTTTTTTTTTATTATTGCGATCTGTACATCATGTACAATATCTGTACTGCAATCTGTACTGGTCAGTTAAAAAAAAAAAAACGACAATCCACACTCTCTCACTCTCTCACCGCCGAGGTTATCAAGCTGATATGAAAAGCCGCAGAGCGACGAGTGTCATACATTTTGACAGTTGCCTTTATCTGCATGGAGACTGAATGACTGCTCCCTCGCTGTCTCCAGCAGGACGGGCGAGTGATGGATGTGCCTCAGCTCTGGGGTCAGGCTGGACAGCCGCAGAGCTTGAAGCATGCTAGCAGGGCCTGTCCTTGTGCCTCTAGTCATCACTTCAGCCACAGCATAAACAAGCTGACAGGCATGGCCAGTGGGGCATGCTGGGCACCCGTGCCCTGCTGCAGCAGGCACACACACACACACACACACACACTCACATACATACACACACAAACACACATACACACACTCACACTTCAGCAGCAGCAACCGCAGCTGATTCCACCCTTTCGGCTGACGGCAGCAGCAGCAGCCCCATCGATCGATGCACCTCATGCTGTCTGCATGCTGATGGCCGTCCGGCCTGTCCCCTGTGCTGCCCTTTACAGGGAACGCGGCCAACATCCTGGCTCTTTTACCCAGAGATAAAGTTTTAGAGCTCTGGTCATTAGGATTTAAAGCCGGTTCTGTAATATATGGAACCATTTAGAAGAACACA
Organism: Astyanax mexicanus; assembly: GCF_023375975.1. Taxonomy (NCBI): domain Eukaryota; kingdom Metazoa; phylum Chordata; class Actinopteri; order Characiformes; family Acestrorhamphidae; genus Astyanax; species Astyanax mexicanus. Next base: position 22,812,535 of record NC_064414.1, read on the forward strand.
CAGGGACACAGATCTCTCTCAGCTTCTACAATCTATGCCTGGAGCTTTTATGCCAGAGTGCAGAGATGGGATGAGGGTTATTTTGTAGAATATTGTAGAAGAGTTATAGAGATATATAGATGTCCCACTGAAATAGTGAGCTAGAGGGGTATAAACCCTCCAGCATTGTGCTGAGAAGCACTGGAACTGGTTCTATGGAATGATGGTGCTCCATCCAATACTTTTGGGGTGAGCTGGGAGTCTGGGATGAGGCAGGGTGGTCATCATCCAACATCATGAGATCCCAAACCCTCTTGTTGATAAGATTAATAGAGATATGGAAGTTTTTCATTAAAATATTAAGCTAGAGGGGTATAAAACCTTAGCACTGAGCTGATGAGCACTGCAACTGGTTCTCTGGAATGATGGTGCTCCATCCAATACCTTTAGGATGAGTTCGGGAGTCTGGAATGAGGCAGGGTGGTGATCATCCAACTTCCTGAGATCCCTAACTCTCTAGTTCATAAGAGTAATAGACATATACAAATTTCTCATTGAAATATTGAGCTAGAGGGGTATAAACCCCCAGCATTGAGCTGATAAGCACTGGAACTGATTCTCTGGGATGATGGTGCTCCATCCAATAATTTTGGGATGAGTTGGGTAGTCAGGGATGAGGTGGTGATCATCCTAATATCACCAACGCAATACTTTAAAGTCTTCTCTGGACATTAGAGAAAGTTACTCCAACAAATGCAGGATAACCTTCAATTGATTTCCTATACCCTCATTTTGAAAGAAACAATAAATGAGCAGGTGCTCCAATCCTTTATATTTGGACACCACATAGAGTGTACTTTATAAATTAATACAAAGCATGTTCAGACTGTCTGTCGCTGTGTCCTCACAGCTAATCTGCTCCTAAATCTTGAAGAAAGCCTTCCCTTAACAGTATATCCCTCATCACTGGTGATGCCACAAAACAAGGAGAGTGAAGACTTGCACATGCCTCCTCCGACACATGTGAAGTCAGCCACCGCTTCTTTTCCAAAATTGGCGAATAGCACCACCCTGAAGTCATAAGAAATGAAATATAAGAAACGGATCAGTCAAGTCAGAAGTATCAAGTAGAATTACAGTAAACGATGTGTACTTTTGCACCCCCTTCATTCTTAATGGAAAAAAATCAGATATTAAAACCATGCATCTGACCCAAAAGCTGTAACATTTTGCAGTGTTCAACCATAATTATCAGCTCAATATCGTTCAATTTTAAGAATGTAATATGGATACAGGTCTCAGAAAGATAAATAAAGCATCTTCACAAGTGAGGACCATAAACTTTGGGTTCTAAACACCAACTCAACTGATATAGCAGAAGCATCAAGTGGAACAGATTCTGGTCAAGCGCTTTGAGAGGTATGTCATCTGCTTACTAGTCTTGAGCTCCTAATCCCATTAGCCTTGTGCTCCCGGAGACCTCTGCAGTCTAACAGAGTAATAAAGGGATTCCTCCGCTTCACTGCCACATGCACTGCCTGCCACCACACATCCTGTCCCTCTGCTTAAAGCAGACTAACCCCTGAATGAGTGGCAACAGTGAGGGACATGTGTTGAAAGCATAGAAAACAGAGAGATGCATGAACACTGCCACTGGTATCTGGTTTTGCCCATTAGCATAATTTACTTATACTCGTAATCACAAATGAGGCTCCGATATCAACATCCGAAACCGAGTGCACATTCATGTGCTAACGGACAACTTAATTACTCAAGTCCGAAATTATATATATTATTAGTCTCAGATCCACAGCATGAGAGATAGCACAAGAAAGAGAGAAAGAGAGAGAGCAAGAGAGAGAGTAGTGAGTGAGCTGAGGAGACACGGTGGTCTCAACTTTTAAACCCCAGCAGCTTAGCAAACCATTCTTAGCACGGAACTCATGTCTAGCCACCAATAGGCATGTCTAGCCAACCTTTTTCCCCCAAAGTCTCATTCGATTGGCTGATGTGGTAATGACATCAAAGGATCAAGCTGGGTTAATAAACATACAAGGGTTGGACAATGAAAATGAAACACCTGGTTTTAGGCCACAATAATTTATAGTATCGACAGACAGTTCTGGTGGAAACAGGAGATTTGAGGTGCACATTGAATTCTGCCGTGATTTGGGCAGCCGTGGTTTTAAGTTTTTTGGATACAATCCGGGTTAGCTCCCGAACATCCCTTTCAGACAGCTTCCTCTTGCGTCCACAGTTAATCCTTTTGGATGTGGTGGGTCCTTCTTGGTGGTATGCTGACATTACCCTGGATACCGTGGCTCTACATCACAACCACAAAGACTTGCTGTCTTGGTCACAGATGCGCCAACAAGACGTGCACCAACAATTTGTTCTCTTTTGAACTCTGGTATGTCACCCATAATGTTGTGTGCATTGCAATATTTTGAGCAAAACTGTGCTCGTACCCTGCTAAGTGAACCTTCACATTCTGCTCTTACTGGTGCAATGTGCAATTAATGAAGATTGGCCACCAGGCTGCTCCAATTTAGCCATGAAACCTCCCACACTAAAATGACAGGTGTTTCAGTTTCATTGTCCAACCCCTGTACATTCACATAGTAAAATTAATCTTTATTTTTTTGTTATCTAAGCATAATTTAGTCATTTCTAAAAGATACAATTTTTTTGGAAAGGTTAAAAAATGTGTTCATATAATGTGACTCAAATAACTCAAAATAAACAACTTAAGTCAGAAGCCCCCAGAATGCTTCTTGATCCAGTTCCACAAGAATATGTACACACCTCCAGCTTGCACAGTGCCTTGTTTATGGCTTAATGGGATTTGCACCCCCATAAAATTCAATCTTTAGTCTGAAATGATTGATATTGTGGACTCATCGGACCACACCACTTGTTCATAGGCTTCTAGGGTCCAGTTAGCAACCTCCACCTTCACCTAAGCAGCCAAGATGAGGTGTTGTATCGTGGTGTTAATAGCAGCATTTCCCAATATAGCTACAGACCACTGCATGCACTGTATGTCTGTATGCATGGACAATTCTGTCCAGATGCCACTAGTCACAATCATTATGACTAAATGCATCATAAAGGTAATAATAAAGGTCAGCACAGTTTTAAGCAACTTATATACTGCTATTTTGGCATGTTATTATAAAGGTTATTTACTAGGGGTGTCACGAGATCTCTGTACTGTATTTAAAAAAATGTTCTGTCTCTGTTTGCACTCCAAGCATAGTCTTAATATGACTGGTTATGGTTATGCATAGTTAAATGACAAGAGATTTAGGAGAAAAAAAACCACAAACCATAGTCTTAATATGACCGGTTGTGGTTTGCACTTATTGTGTGCACTATATAAGAAAAGTTTTTTTTTTTTTTTTATTCTTATTTCTATTTCTTATAAAAATCAATGTGTGAGAGAAACCAGTCTGTTAAGTTTGCATTACCGTATTTTTCGGACTATAAGGCGCACTTAAAAACTTTTAATTTTCACAAAAATTGACAGTGCGTCTTATAATACGGTGCGCCTTTTGTATGGATTTTACCCGTCAGGTTGTAAGGAGCAGTAAACACACACTCGGTGCAGCGTTATAGAGAGTTTCAGTGCTATACAGAGTCCAGAGCCGTGCAGCTCCGAGGCTGGAGCAGCAATAGCATTAGCTAGCTTATTCACTGTTCAGAGATCAGTATTATCTAAATTATCTAAAGTAAACACACACTCCGTGCAGAGCCGTGCAGCTCCGTGGCTGGAGCAGCAATAGCATTAGCTAGATGCTAACCGCTAAGCTAGCTAGCTTTTTCACTGTTCAGAGATCAGTATTATCTAAATTTAGTACTTTTAATACTGCTGGAGCAGCATTATTAGAGTTAGATGCTAATCGCTAAGCGTTCACCGTTCAGAGGTGAGTTATCAGCCTGTAAGTCTGTGCTGCTTTGCCTGGCTAGCATTAGCTAGATGCTAAGCGCTAACTCTCTCAGAGGTGAGTTTTATCAGCCTGTAATCTGCTTGTTTACCGTGTTAAAACAAGCTACGGGGGACGAATCGCTAGCTAATATCTCACTGTCTTACCAGAACACGCAGGATTACTCAGTGTAACGCTGTCGTTTAAGTTTGGGTTAACTTTATTAGTTTAGGGGACTAGCTAGCGTGCTAGTGGGGGAAGGGAAACATGGCGCCACCCCTGTTCACTTTGATATAGGCACCCTTTCTAGTGTCACTTAACGCGCCTTATAATGCGATGCGCCCTATGTATGGAAAAATACCAGAAAATAGGTGTTCTTTGATGGTGCGTCTTATAATACGGTGCGCCTTATAGTCCGAAAAATACGGTATATATTTTTCATTTTTGACGTTTTCTTTAAAATTTTATTTTTGAATCTCGTCTCGTCTCGTTCTCGTGAACCCAGTATCATGTCTCGTCTCGTCTCGTCTCGTTATATTAGTGTCTCGTCACACCCCTATTATTTACCCATTTACAGAACCAAAAATGCTTCTCCCACTATGTTATGGAATGCACAGTCACTGATCATACTGTACAGTCAGACTGCAGAGCATAAACATCAGGACCTCCCCCTCCTCCTCCTCCTCCTCCTCCTCCTCCTGCAGCCTGTAATTGAACAGTGCACAGCAGTGTCTCTGACTGTGTAGCTGCTAATCCTCAGTAAAGGAAGAGAAAGGTATTGAGAGAGCGGTGACGGCCTCCACAGCCCAGAAATGACTCACTCTCACAACAATGGCTTCAGTTAGTAAAACACAGCACTGGATCCGGACCCTCCGGATGTGAGTTTGTGTAGCAATACTGTGTGCATCTGTGTGTGTGTGTGTGTGTGTGTGTGCATGCTATTCACTACAGAACCTCAGTGTGTGCCACCCTGATGCAGGCAGTGTGTGAGAGAGAGAGAGAGAGAGAGAGAGAGAGAGAGAGAGAGAGAGAGAGAGAGAGTGTGAGTGATGGAATGTGTGTGTGTGTGTGTGTGTGTGTGTGTGTGTATAGAGAGTTTACAGGGCTCAGTCGACTCATAAACAGGGGTGAAGCCAGAAAGAGTAGTGTGTGTGTGTGGGTTACAGGCACTGCTACAGAGCTCTAGACTACAGTAAAACAACACTGCTCCACAGCTCACTGCTGGGGGAGGGTTTATACACTGGCATTAGGCATGGAACCAACAAGTCCATGTTTTTACACTTCTCTATAGGAAATAGACAAGCTGTGTGTGCATTTGCACATCTGTGTCAGCAACTGGTGCAACTTATAGTAGCTGGATGCATTCATTAATAATAAGAGATGTCCACAAACCTTTGGACATGCAGTGTATTTGATCATGACTGATAATGCATCATTAGAAAAGAGAGAGAGTGGTAGAAAAAAATTAAAAACAGAGAGAATGAGTGCAAAAGAGAGAGAGAAAGAAAGAGACAGAAAGAAAGAATGATAGAGAGAATGAGAGAATGAGAGAAAAAAAGGAGAGCGGGAGTGTGGGAAAGGGACAGCAAGAAAAGGAATGGGATAGAGAGTAGGGGTGGGCGATATGGCTGTAAAATAATATCACGATATTTCAGGGTATTTTTGCTATAACGATATACTTGGCGATATAGGAAAACAGAAAAATTATTAATTAATTTCAGGAATATAGAATAATAGTACATATATACATACATATACATATAATAGTAGTGGATAACAGTATAACCATAAAGTGTGAAAATAAATAATATAGCATAAAATAATATAATGCTGCAAAAAATATTGCAGAATATTTAGTGCATGCATATGAACTGCAAACTAAAACAATTATACAATAAATACACATAAAGCTTCACAGTAAATAATAGACTACTTTTAAGACAGAACAGCTCTATTATCATGATATGGATTTTTAATGTCATGATATTTCTGTGTCACGATATGTTGTATACAATATAATATTGCCCACCCCTAATAGAGAGAATATAAGAGAATGAGAGAAAGAGATAGTGGCAGAGAGAGAAGGAGGGAGAGAGAGAGAGAGAGAGAGAGAGAGAGAGAGAGAGAGAGAGAGAGAGAGAGAGTAAGGAAAAAAAAAAGAAAAACAGAGAGTCAGTGCAAGAGAGCGAGAGGAGGAGAACGAAATACAGGAAAGAAAGGAGACAGTGTAAGAGAAATAGAAAGAGAGAATGAGAGAGAGTGAGAGAGAGAAAGGATAAAGGAGAGAGGGAGAGCAAGAAAAGGAATGGAAGAGAGAATGAGAGACAGAAAGAGAGATAGTGACAGAGAGACTGAGGGAGAGAGAGAAAATAAAGTGAGGAAGAAAGAATAAAAAAGGGATGCAAAGTGCAAGAGAGAGGAAGAAAGAACAAGAGACAGAAAGAGAGAAGGAGAGAGAGAGAATGAAAGACAAAGAAGGAGAGAGGAAGTGTAAGGAAGAGAGAGCAACAAAAGGAATGGGAGAGAGAGTGAAAGACAGAAAGAGATATAGTGACAGAGAGAAAGATTAAGAAAGAAAGAGAAAGTGAGTAGTAAAGAATGAAAAACAGAAAAAGAATGAGAGACAGAATGAAAAAAAGGAGAGAAGGAGTTTGAGGAGGGGAGAGCAAGTAAAGAAATGGGAGAGAGAGAATAAAAGACAGAAAAAAGAGTGACAGAGAGTGACAGAGTGTGTGCGAGAGTGTGAAAAAAGGAAAAAAAGGGAAAAAAGAACAAGTGTAAGAGAGAATGAGAGACAGAAAGAGAGAGAGAGAGAGAGAGCAAGAGAAAGAGAGAAGGTAAACAAGAAAGAGAGTGAGAATGAGGCAGAGAGAAAGTGTGAGTGAGCAAGAGCAAGCAAGACAATGAAAGACAGAAAGTAAAAAGAGAGAGAGAAGAAGTGTGAGAGAAGGAGTAAAAGAGAAAAGGAGTAAGAAAAAGAATGAGAAAGATTCTTTTGAGACTGCTAGACGACGTGTGGCAGAGAGAGAGAGAGAGAGAGAGAGAGAGAGCGAAAGAGCAAGACTAAGCAAGACAGAGAGAGAGGGAGGAGGGGAAGGAAAAGGACGAGAGAAAGACAGCAGTGGGGTGATTGATATTGGAGTGTTCCGGCTTGGCCACCTGATCGGCGCCGGCTTCAGCAGAACTGAACCCACTGAACCCAGTCAAACCTCACTCTGCCCAGCCCAGTCCGTTCCGTCCCCTCACTCCACTGCACCCTCACACAGGGCTGCAACGATTAGTCAATATAATCGACAATGTTGATTATTTAAATTTGTCGACTACAATATTTCATTGTTGACTAATTGTTAATTTGTAACAGTACTGCATTAGACAAAGTACTGGGGACAGAAGCGCAATGGGAGATGGGTAATTATACAACAGTTAGTTCCGACCTCACAATCTGATTGGTTGAGAAGTGTTCTAGCCGTGCTGATATATGTGATAACATCACGGCCTACTCACACTAAACTTGTATCACTCCGCCGACACGTCGCCCGCAGCGCTGACTCGTCTTTCGTGGAAAAAAGGGAAAGAAAATCGCTCGGCTAATGCCGTCTGAGAGCCAGAACGCTAACCAGCCAGGCTAGGCTAAGCTAAGTTAATGCTGAGCTAAAGCAAGCTACGCTAACCTAACTACAGTCCAGCCAGCTAGCTAAAACCAACACCACCCAGCACTATTTCACGCTCCTAATGTTACCATCTTCGCTTATTCACACTTTTGATTTCAAGCAAATTTTCGTGGTGTTAGTCTGTATAAACCATACACCGTTTAGAAGTTAAGTTTCAGTTCTGTTACAGTTTTTGTGGAACTACTTTTTGGCGGAAGGCACAGTCCATATTAAAGCATATTCATGCTCAAGTTCATTCAAGTTCTTTAATTCATTTTGTAAAAAAAAAAAAAAACTTTTGTATAAAAGCAATAGAACACTCGAGGTCGTGTGTTATAGCGAATAACATCACGGCTGCTCACTCACACAGTTTACACTCAACTTAGTCTGTGTCTCCAAAAGATATTACATATTTACATATTTACTCACTAAATATCAGTACTTTCCACATTTAAACATCTAAACCTTTAAATGGCTTTTAAATATCATGTTTAGCTGTTTCTATTGTTTTTAGAGATGGGGGACACGGCAGAAATAATCGATGACTAATCGAAAAAATAATTATAAGATTAGTCGACTACCAAAAAAATCATTAGTTGCAGCCAGACCCTTACACCAACACACACCATCAACCACACACACACACACACACACACACCACCACACCAACACACACCATCAACCACACATTCATAGGTCTGAGACACCTATGAATGACAAAAGACCTGACTATGTGAATGGCTGTTTATAGTGGATAATGATTCATTTATAGTTTATACTGGTCAACAGCATGAACAGACTTTCTGTGTGGTCTAATACGCAAAGCTTTTAGCTGTCAGACGAAAATAACAATTCCAAATTTAAAGATGCCGTGTCCCTAAAGATCCTTGTAGTACTCAAAAAATCCCTTAGTGAGATTACAGCAGCACTAATGTCCACTGACATCTGGCTATCAGGTTTCTCATAAAAATACATAGAAGTATCGTCTATCTTTCTAGGTATTTGTTTATCATTAATCACATGTAAAAATAGAAGGCCAGTCCACAACAGAACTAGAGGATTGTAGGAGCGCAGGCTTTTTTGCATGGCTGCAACCACAACAAAGAGTGATTTGAATATCTAGTTTTGTCCCTGTCCCTGTAACCACCACAGGATGAGATGGCATGATAGCAGCGGTACTGTGGAAAGGAAAAAAAGGAAAGAAGTGACACCAGAGATCAGAAATGCCGTCCTGTCACAGGAATTCAAATCAGTCGTGTGAAACCGCACAGCCAACAATGACTTTCACCCCTCTGCCACGACAGTGAATCAACCCCCGATGACCTGTCAGAGAAAGCATCACTCATACAACCAGAGTGACCCCCCCACTCTCAGCAGCGTGATCCCGCTCACGACTCAGCTCTCCATTTATCTCTCAGCTAGAGACAGTGAATGAATGAGCGCAGCGTTCCAACAACGCCGTTCCTAATATAACAACACCCCCCTCCCACTTCCCATTCAGTCCACTGACTGCTCCACTGCACGGGACTTCACTACTACGCTCTACACCAGCTCTCAAACTGCAGCTTCTCAAACGCCACTGAGGATGATTGCACACGTCTGGAGAAGCCCTTGATGTAATCGCCTTTTATAGAGAAGAGGTACAGATCCAAAAATAGCTGACACACTAAGTTTTAAAGCTACAACATCTCTTCCAAAAGCACAAGAGCTGCAGCTCTAGAATCTGTTCAACAGAACATTACATTCCTGAACTTTGTGATTCATCTGAAAAAGGGGAAACATTGACTTTAGATTTCTATTGGTTTAATATTATAAAAGAGGTTTAGTAACTTTTTAAACACTAAAGGAGTGTAAATGCACACACCACAAAATTCCCGCTTTCAAATAAATCAAATAGTGAAGACTACGGGGTGTACCACAAGAAGGGCAACAATACAGATGGCTGTGGGTTCACTATTTGGCAAACAACAGGTCATTGTTGCCCTTTCTACGCATGTGTTATAACAGATTATTAATGATTTTTAAGGCATTAAAAACCTAATTAGTAACCATTTATAAACCCTTTATAAAGGTAGTCTTATTTTAAAGTGGTACCAATATCTACTATAGCCAGATTATATCTGTCCAGTATCATTAATTTTACTTTAATCCTGGATATATGGAGATATTTGGAGTGCATTATTAGTATCATGACATTCTGCATCATAGACTTCTGTTGTATTTTTTATTATCTCAGTGAGCGGTGTGCCACATCATATCATATGCAATAATAAAATGTAATTTTCATTTTGTTGCAGTAGTGTATTCTTAAAATAATTTATTTATTCCGTGTTTTGTCCCATCGCCAAGAGTATCGTTATTGCGGAAATACCATGAAATATCGTGAATACATATACATATAATATCGCCAACATTTTTCAATATCGTGAACAATATTATACCTTAAGACATTGTATCACCCACCCCTAATTATCACATCAGGGTTCTAAATTTTTGCTGCTTTTAGCAAAAGAAAAATTCACACTTATAATAATCTGAACCTCTGAGCTAGTGCTTAGCACAGTTAGCGGCTAATGCTAATATTGCTCCAGCAGTGCTAGCCGGGGTTAGCAGCAGGCTACATGCCGATAATATTCACCTCTGAACAACGAAAGGGCTAGTGCTTAGCGAGGTTGGTGGCTAATGCTAATACTGCTGGAGAACTAAACTGAAACTCCTGTATAACTCTGCAGTTAGTTCAGTGGAGTGGCTGTACTGCTTCTTTTAACCTGAATGGTAGAATTCATAATACATAAAGTGCACCCGATTATAAGGTGCACTGTCGATTTTTGGAAAAATTAAAGGATTTTAAGTACACCTCATAGTAGGGGTGGGAATCGATTACTATCTCACGATTCGATTCGATTCCGATTTTGGGGGCCACGATTCGATTCAAAATCGATTTTTGATTCAAAACGATTTGAATTATAAATATTTCTGCTTCTGGCTTATGAATCGTATTGAAAAAAACCCCTCCATAATATACACTGGTCCTGGAGCAAGTAATGTGTTACAAAAACAATAAAATGTGCAGGAATGTGGGTCCTCAGTGACAGAGGAATCACTGGGATATCACAATGACGTTAATGAACAATAAATACATAAATAAATAACACTGCTTTATTACCAGGCTACTAGCGGTGGTGTGTAGGTGACGCTGCTGGGCTGATGTGATGATAGCAGTGGAGCGCTAAAGTTCAGGAGCAGCTGCTGATTAACTAGTTAATTTAAGGTGGTTGTATTTCTTCAGAAAGGGGGCAGGAGGTGGAGAAATTAATTCATATTGTCCATTCCTTAATTCCTCTGTGATGAGGAGCTGAAATTAGCTCTGATTAGCTTATTGTTATTTTTCCGTTCCGCCTTAAATGCTGCAGCCCGCTGCCACCTGTAGCGTTATTTAAGGTGGAACTGGAAAGTTAGCTAGTTAGCTAGCTAACAGTTACTGAAACTAACTACTAGCGATCTTTTTTATGCTTGTTATGAAGCATTCTGCCATAAAACATTGAAACTACACGTTAATCTAATGTAATATAGTGCTTGTTCTGCCATCTTACCGGTGATTCTCAAACACCTACGCTCTGTGTGTGTCTGGAAGATCTCCAAAGGGACAAGCGCTATCCCCAGGGTTGCCAGGTCCAACAAAAATACCCAGCCCAAAATCAGTCTAAAACCCGCCCCTCAGAATCGATTTTGGGACATTTTAAATCGATTCTGAATCGTAGTAAATGAGAATCAAGATTCTTATGTGAATCGATTTTTTGGCACACCTCTACCTCATAGTGCGAAAATTACTGTAGTCAGGGCACATCAGTAATACAATCTGTATCTAATCTTCATGTTCTAAAATGCCAACACAATACAATTCTAAAGAATTAAGGATTGGGCATGTCTAAACATGTGTAAACAGGTCAAAAAAAATTACTTAATTAGAATAAATTCACATAAAACTACCTACTAAGTGGAATTATTCTTCATATTACACACTGAAAACACACTCCTTTTGGTCACCAAATTCCTGACTTCTTAATTTCTATGATCATCTCAGCACTGCAGGCTTTTCTGCACATATAAGACACACTGATGTAATCAGGTAACCCTCTTATCAACAGAAAAATACATTACAATGGTAGGTGAATGCAGCTTTAGGACTCCAGCTCAAGGTCTCTTATTGTCTACATGTGGAACTGAAGGCCTTCCGTGTGCACGGCGACGAAGCTTTTCACTCAGCTATGAAAGCAAAACACATAAGCAGCTGAACAACTATACTAAAACCTGTGTGAGAAGAAGCGAATGTGAACATTTCATTTAAAAAAGGGGAGAAGGGGAAAGCACATCTTATATTTTGCCATATAGGTCATGTAGGGGCACACCTTTACATATTATGGCTTTGGATTATTTTTTTTATAAGAATCTGAGAAGATTAATAATAAGTACACACCCACACCTGCCATGGAGTTTAGCTTATTTCCAGCTGAAAGGGGCGCAAGTGCATATGTTAGAATGTTAGTGTCCCATAGGTTGGATTAGCTCAACAGGTACAGCAGCGCAACACAACACAGCTGTAGCAATCATCAGAATGCTTCTACATTGGTAGAGGCTGATGATTAAATACTGCACCTCCAAACTTTATGTCGATGAACTACCTGAACTTTTCTTAGAAAACCTCTGGAATATAATCAAGAGGAACATGGATGATGACAGCCATCAAACCAAGCTGAACTGCTTGATGTTTTGCACCAGGAGTGGCATAAAGGTATCCAAAAGCAGTGTGTAAGACTGGTGGAGGAGAACATGTCAAGAGGCATGAAAACGGTGATTAAAAAACAGGATTCTTCCACCAACTATCGATTTCTGAACTCTTAAATCTTTATGAATATGAACTTGTTTTCTTTGCAATATTTGAGGTCTGAAAGCTCTGCATCTTTTTGTTATTTCAGCCATTTCTCATTTTCTGCAAATAAATGCTCTAAATGACAATATTTTTATTTGGAATTTGAGAGAAATGTTGTCTTCAGATTCAGAAACTTAAGTGGTCTCTTAATTTTTTTCCAGAGCTGTATTTGTCAAAATAAATATGGTAATCTAAAAAAAGCTGGTTCAAACTTTTTTTTTTTTTACAGTTTTTACAGCAAATTTATTGTTGACAACAATATAAAAAGGGAGAAGATGTGCAAAGTTTGAAGAATGTAAAATTGTAAAAGCATATTTTGGGTTGATCAACACTTACTACATGATTCCTTATGTGTTCCATCATAGTTTGGATGACTTAATTTACAATGTAGAAAATAATAAAATAATGAAGAACCACTGAATTGTGTGTCTAAACTTCAGACTGGTTCTGTTTCTTTGAGGTCTGTTAAATTACTATTCCACCAATGCCATTATGACTCAATGCTGTCACTCACTTTCCTCCTGTTTATGTCCACTGTTTCCTTTTCTACACATCTGTAATATCCTGAATTGCAATCTGAATGAGTCACACTATAACACATTTAATAAAGGACAAAATTTGAACTGAAAATGTCAAAATTAGTATATTTTTGTTTTTCATACTGACAAAATGCTGATAATATGACAAAAAAAACATTGTGTTTTTTTGCTGAGTAAATGTACTAGACAAGACCACGGCAGTCGATTGAGGAGTCTTAAAAGGAGTTTCTACATCAGCTAGCCTTTCCTAACGATGACTCTGAACAATCTAATTAAGGTCTGAGACCTTCATCAAATTGATCCAAGTACACAATTCACTTGGGGATCATGCATAAACATTTGCATGGTGCTGCTTTGCTTTTCTGACACCGTACAAAACAAACTAATCATGTTTAATATGTTGTTTTTTTATTATTATTATTATCTTTAACATAATAAAGTTCATTTTCTACTTTCTCCTTTTTCTTCGTTTTTTACCAATATTTGCATGCAACTCTACATTTGTGGGGGGAAAGATGAAATCATTTTGGTGCAATTAAACAGCATACAAAAAAAAAAAACACAAAACCTCTATTCTTACATGAACAACAAGACGTTCTTTACGGAATGCAAACGAAAATCGTGTTCCACTTAAGAGAACTTGTTCTCTCTCATCCTCTCTCTCTCTCTCTCATCCTCCCTCTCTCTATCTCTCTCTCTCTCTCTCTCTCTCCGTCTCTGCTGAGGAATAGAGGACAGCAGCCAATGGGAGCTGCAGAAGCGGAGCTATTTTCATCCACAAAGAGCAACTTTCACACAGGAAGTCTAAGATGGGAAAAATGACAGACATGTTTTCCCCCTTTTCAAAACAACATCCGCTGAGAAGCTGATTCACATAGCTGGGGTTTGGCAAACCGATCGGGGCTGGTGTGAACCGAATAGCCTTCCACGCACAAATTGCTTCCCAATCTCAGTCTGATTAAGGACGGGGGTCCGATAGAACAGAGTGTGCACCACAAGCAGAAAATACAGTGCAGCATCCAGTGGGGGCTCTTTTTACCTGAGAGAGTGAAAGAGAGAAAGAGAAAGAGAGAGAGAGAGAGAGAGAGAGAGAGAGAGAGAGAGAGAGAGAGAGACACACACAGAGACAGAGAGATAGAGAACGATGCGCAATCGAAACCCACGGATGGACGGACCACTTGTGGTACAATTTCACATGAAAGATTGATGGAACACTTAATAAATTGAGGGGCGGATGTTCCGCAGCTGAAAGCAGGTGCATGTCAGCACTGAGGCGGCTGGCTGGCTGGCTGCGTATCTATTGCAGGGGGTAAGATGATAGCTCGGAGTCAGTGGGTACACAGTGTGTGGGAGCGTGTGGCTGGCACTCGCAAAGAGCAGCTCTGTTATGCATTCCCAATTTTGCTAATGGCTCAGGGCTCTTTACAGAGTTATGAGAAAGGCTAACCCCGGATTAATGACAAATGTGCAGACAGAGGTAACGCATACACACACATTTACACAAACAAATACACACACACTAATCAAACCAACAAAACAAATACCCTAATACATGTGTATAATGTCTATATGAACACTGTTAGGTGCACCTATTGCTGAGACAGTGAATGAGTCAGTAATCTCCACAGAAAAGCGCTGCTAATAGAACGGTATGCTCCGCAGCAGCCGCTCATGAGGTCAACGTTTCCGATGCCAGTCACGAGCCAGAGGCCGGGTGCAGTGTTTGCAGTATTTTTAGACCTGGCATGTAACTCACTCACTCATTCACATTTAGCAGGCTGAATATTTTTCACAAGGGGGCGCTGATAAAATCCTGAACAGCACCAAAAGAGGCATAACCCTACTATTCACTACCCTACTATCCTGGCGTGTACAACTCCTTACAACATTGGAAATCACCAATCAGTCTACCAATATATGCATTAAGCCACCAATCTATTAAAAATATCAATGAATTCATCTTTCAAATCTGTAATCAACCATTAAATCCATTAATACACTAATTTATCAATCAAGGCATGAATCAGTCCATCAATCAGTCCATTTATCCACCCATCCATTCACCCACCCAATCAAACAATTATCCAAACCATCAACACTTCACAAGCAATTTAACAAATAATTAATACATCCAACAAACCATCCATCAGTCCATCAATCAATCATTAATCCACCAATTTATCAATCAAGATTTATCCAGCAACCCAATCCACTTAACAATCCATCAATCCACCAATATTTACCACAATCCAACTATCACTCCATAAATCCATCTAGCAATCAATCAAATTATTAATCCACCAAAAAATGACCTGGCCTCAACAGTCACCGGACCTGAACCCAATCCAGATGTGTTTGGGGTGAGCTGGACCACAGACTGAAGGCAAAGGGGCCAAATACCTCTAAACACCTCTGGGAACTCCTTCAAGACTGTTGGAAAACCCTTTCAGGTGAGCACCTCTTGAAGCTCATTGAGAGAATGATGCCAAAAGTGTGCAAAGCAGTAATCAGAGCAAAGGGTGGCTATTTTAAAGAAACTAGAATGTATTTTTTTTTTCAGTTATTTCACCTTTTTTGTTAAGTACATAACTCCACATGTGTTCATTCATAGTTTTGATGTCTTCAGTGAGAATCTACAATGTAGTAAATAGTCATGAAAATAAAGAAAACGCATTGAAAAAAAAGAAAAGGTGTGCCCAAACCTTTGGCCTGTACTGTATCCATCAATATTTTAATCCATTTATCCACCAATCTAACATTTGCTGATTGAGGTATCTGAATGCTATTTGTGAAGTTATTATAATTTACCTGTTCATCCCTATTTGAAAACCTATTTGTTCGCCTTTTTGTCTAAAAACAAACCGATTCAGCTCTCCATTCCATGGCCCACTTCCAGAAGAGCACACCCCATAAACATCATTACAGTCACACCCACCCAGAGGCCACTGCCACTGACCTTGGCTGATAATGCTTTAGGCCTGAGGAGGCCGATGCTTCATGACCCTCTCAAAGAGTTCATTCACACAGGAACTCCTTCTGTCTGTATACAACCCTCCAATATCAAAGCCCCCCCCACAGGAGCAGAGCTGCCCAACCACAGTCACTAAAACCCTGATCCTCCACACTCCAGCAAAGATCCCCAGAGGCCATGACTTAATGCGTCATCAGCGGTTCACCCTGACGTTACACTAGTGATGCCATGAGGCACGGAACAGCCGATAGAAGCTGAAAGACTGAAATGAAACAGTTGCATAAAATACAATGAACGAGCATTTTGTTAAAGGGAACGCTGATTTACAATCACACTAGTAAGCAACTGCTACTGGTTAGTGTAGCTGCATCCCAATGCCTAGGCTGCAAATCTTAGCCACTACAACATAGGGGACTTTTCAGTTTGGTTTGGGCAAAATTAAGAAGTGTGAAAGGTGCTGCATTCCACGTCTGACTGAAAATGTGGTCCAATCAAAGAGGTTGTCTTTGTTGAACTAGGGTAAGAATTTGTTTGCAGTGTGACAGTACTTTTCTAAATGGTTCAGGCTTTTAGACGCATTACAGCACATAAGGACAGACTATTATCACCCATTCAGCAGTAGAAGAAAAAGAAAAAGAAACCGATGTTGTGCCAAGGTCCAGCTCTCCTTTGCTTGCACTCAAATCATGAAGTAATAAGGGTTAAACAGATAATGCTGGAGTTTTCTGTATCTACTGTAACTGTAGATAAACACTTATTTATAAACAGCATTTTGGTAATGCTGTGTTTCACTTGAGCTTGCATATCTGAATTTTCTAGAATTTTCCAAGTAGAGAATTTAACTGGAATGTTCCTAGAAAGTTAGGAGAGCCTTAACAACCTTGAGTTCAGAATCCAATATGGCTGCACCGAACAACAACAGCAGTAAAAGCAGTAGTATTCTACAGTTTATTAGCACTTCTAGCAATTTGTTTCTGATTAAATCCGTTGTACACACAATACTGTACAACTTCTATCTGTGGACACGTGTTCACGACGTTTGGATGCACAAAATACTGTTAATGGCAACTGGTATAATTAGCAATGCTAACCTGGGACAATGCTAACACTAATAGCTGATATCTGAATGTCCAACATGGGTGTAATGTTATGCACAACTTTGACATTTTTTTATTATATGTCTGTAAAACACATATGAGATTTGCACCACAATTACAAGAGGCGGGACCACACTTGTGATGTCACAAAGCAGCCTTGTTAGTCTGGTCTATGTGTCTGACCAACTGGCTACTGAAAAGAGTCTTCATAGAGCATTTTTATCAAGGACCTCCCCCTCCTCCACTGCAGCCTGCAGGTTTCCTACATGCAAATGCATATACTGCCTATTACCTAGCTGCAGCCACACACACACACACACACACACACACACTTGACTTTTCATGGACTTGGACTCACTCACACACACACACCCAGTGCATCATTATCTCATCACTAAAACATGCAGGGACGCGAGGCAGCCAGACAGATGAATGTGAGCCTGAGCCCTCTTCTCCTGGGGACACAGAATATGCAATTTTATCTCTTTCTCTCTCTCTCTCTCTCTCTCTCTCCTTCTCTGCTGCTCCAACAGCCCTTGAAGGCCTGTATCAAAAAGTGTTCTGGAATCTGGGAGAGTCAAGATTATTGTTTTTTTCAACAAGGCGGAGCAAAAAATCTGCCTGTTCTGGGGAGTCCTGATTAAAAGTTAGAGTTTCAGTGCAATTTCCTTTTAGTTCAATAAACCTAATCTGTCTGTCTGTCCGTCTTTCCAACTCAATTTGTTACACAGCACCTCACAGGAAGCCTATTTGTAAATTTATTTCCGAAATCAAGTATTAGAGTTGATACTGCATCTTTGGGGTGCAACATAAACTATTGTACGCAATAATATTGTCAACTTTTTTGACCCAATAAAAAATATATATTGCTATGTTTTTAAAAGCACAACTTTAACTTTCTTTTAATTAACTGGTCTCGCGGTCCTTTTATCAAAATGGCATACATACAGTATTTCTATAACTGCGCTAACACCGTATGTTTTTTGTTTTACATGAGATGCAGTAGGGGTAAGCATTATGGTATAATTCATCAAAATAATTCATCAAGATATTTTAGGGTATTTTTGCAATATTCTCAGCAATATGATAAAACATTACATTTTTTAAATTAATTCCAAGAATACACTATTGCATTACACTATTTTTAGTTTTAAAATAATGAAAACAAGCTAGAAAATTAAACAAAGACTAGCTTAGCAAAACGGGCTACAGAAGCAGGGCTTCTTTGATTTCTGTCTGTTCAACAGCAACAGTAATTCAAATCATTTTCATCTAAAGCATGTAAGCAATCTGTCAGTCAGTCAGACTGGAGAATGTTCTGATGTAAACTGTATGCTAAGCTATTGTTAACTAGCTTCACTTTCTACTATAAGATTGCGTAACGTTCACATAGTTTCTGACAAAATGTTATATTTAAACGCTTTTTGGTTTTAAAATACTGAAAAATGAAATTATTTAACTGTTTCTAATCCGTGTATCATTCGTTCATTTGATATTCAATTGAGAATCAAAATCGGAAAATTAAAAAACCAATTCGTTTTTTCGTTTTTTCGTTTTTGAATATAATACCAAAAAACGAATAACGGCTTGTATTTTGTATTTTTATTTGGTTATCCAAACAAAAATTGGAAATTTAAAAAACGGACCAGGAGCCGAATTTGATTTTGATTTTGATTGCCATCAGCTCCAGGAAATACAGCTACGTTGTTGTCATCAGTGAGCTACGGAACGTTAGACAAACACCTGAAAGATCCTGCCGATTTTTTCTGTTGTCATATCGTCTTCTTTCACTGCAACGCGTTTAGTTCCTCTGAACAAGATAAAACTCTCCATCCTCAACTCCATCCAAAGCCTACAGCAATACAGACTGTGTAGATAACACTGCAGTGAACTCCCGCGCAACAGAAACCCACCAAGAATAAACAAATCAGTAACTTCCGGGGCACACAAATGGGTCAAGTTCAAAATCAAAATCAAATTCGGCTCCTGGTCCGTTTTTTAAATTTCCAATTTTTGTTTGGATAACCAAATAAAAATACAAAATACAAGCCGTTATTCGTTTTTTGGTATTATATTCAAAAACGAAAAAACGAAAAAACGAATTGGTTTTTTAATTTTCCGATTTTGATTCTCAATTGAATATCAAATGAACGAATGATACACGGATTGTTTCTCTACAGTGAATTTGACATTTCATATCAAAACACTTTGAATGAATTTGTTTACATCTCAATCACTGAGACTTCTAGAAAAATAAGTATAATTGCATTAAACAATTTCTTTGTTTACAGGGTTTTTTGTTAGGTTTCCACTATTTTGAGATCTTTGGAAAAATGTGCATAGAGTTCATTTAAGTGCATTCTTGCTGTTTGACCTTTTCAAAACTCTGATTAGTCCAATCATTTTTTAATATTAATATTAATATTAATAATTGGCAGTTTACTTGATTACAAATATAATCAATAGTGATTGCCCTATCTCTTATCTCTCCATCTCCTCTATTACTCTCTCAATCACTCCCTCTTTCCTCCTGCTGTCCAGCATTGTCTCTTTAAAGGTTGTGATTGCCATACTCTTAATCTCTCTCTTTCTCTTTCTTTTTCTGTCTCTTTCTCTGCTGCACAGAGAGATGACTAAACCCTGCAGTCCATCAGGTCGAGGCACGCAGTGAGTCAGCTAGTGACCCCCAGACAGCCGCTATTTCTCCTGACCCCCAAAGCCGGCATCGGCCTTCTCTGCACTCCACTCGAACACGCGCGTGCACACGCTCACCACACGCTCGCACACAAAACAAAACACACGCAGGCAGCCTCAGAGTCGTGACTGAGGGGGCTGCTGCATTCTTCTTAATATGTGTCGACACTGGGCTCACACTCACGCTGGCTGGCTGGCTGGCTGGCAGGCAGGGCAGAGCGTGCGGGTGAACGTGGACGCGTATGCACACGCACACGTGTGTGCCCATAAAAGGATGAGGTAGGCACATTTGGGCGTAGCAAGGCAGAGCGAGGCTCCTCTCTGCTAAGAGCAGCTTTAGACGAACAGCAGGGTGATAATCGGATGTGAGATTCAAAAGCCTGATGGAGGGACAATGCAGGAATACAGATGCCGCCCAACTCATGTCAGTGTACCTGGGGGCATGTACCATCTCTATAGATGGGTCAGCACATCAGCACCTCATTAAAACTACCATATTTTTTGCACTATAAGGCGCACTTAAAATCCTTTAATTTTCCCAAAAACGTAAGTGAGCCTTATGTATGAATTTTATCAGTCAGGTTGTAAGAAGCAGTAAAGTCACTCCGCTAGTTTAGTTCTCCAGGACAGGGGCTGGAGTAGCATTAGCATTAGCCACTAACCGCTCAGAGGTGAGTATTATTGGCCTTTATACAACAGTTAGTTCCGACCTCACAATCTGATTGGTTGAGAAGTGTTCTAGCCGTGCTGATATATGTGATAATATCACAGCCTTCTCACACTAAATTTGTATCACTCCGCCGACGCGTTGCCGAGTAACGGCATATATACACACAGGACACCCGCAGCGGCATTAGCTTAGCACAGACTAGCACTCAGCCGCGGCACGCTCGCCCGCAGCGCTGGCTCGTCTTTGTGGAAAATAGGGTTAATGCCGTCTGACAGCCAGAACGCTAATCAGCCAGGCTAGGCTAAGCTAAGTTAATGCTGAGCTAAAGCAAGCTACGCTAACCTAACCACAGTCCAGCCAGCTAGCTAAAACAAAAACCACCCAGCAAAGGAGCAGGAGAGGAGAGTATTAGCGTTATTTCACGCTCCTAACGTTACCATCTTCACTTATTCCAATTTTGATTTCAAGCTAACTTTCGTGGTGTTAGTCTGTATGAACCATACATCTTTTTGCAGTTAAGTTTCAGTTCTGTGACAGTTGTTGTGGAACTACTTTTTGGCAGAAGGCACAGTCCATATTAAAGCATATTCATGCTCAAGTTCATTCAAGTTCTTTAATTCATTTTGTAAAAAAAAAAAACCTGTTGTACAAAAGCAATAGAACACGAGAGGGAGTGTGTTATTACAAATAACATTACGGACCGACCGCATCACAGCCATGATGTTATTTGTGATAATACACTCCCTCTCGTGTTCTATTGCTTAAGTAGCCTGCTGCCAACCTCGACTAGCACTGCTTAAGTAGCATTAGCCGCTAACCACGCTAGCTTTTTCACCGTTCAGAGGTGAGTATATCGGACTGTAGTCTGTGTGTTTACCCTGTTAAATCAAGCTACATAGAACAAACAGCTAGCTGATAACACCCTGACTGACTAGAACACTCAGGGTTCCTCAGTGTAGCTTTATCAGGCTAGCCGCTAGTGCTAATGCTAATGCTCCAACCTTAGTGCAGGAGAAATTCGTGAATTTAAGCTTACTGTAAATAAATGGAAGCAATTTACTCACCCAAATAAACAGTTTTCAAGAGAAATATCTGTGCAGATTAACATCCAGCACTTGTTTAACTTTAAAAGAAAGTATTTTTTTAATACAGTTTTGTTTACTTAGCTTAGCTTTACATAACTAAATTAATTACCAACCTCAGCAAGACCTGCTGAATTTGAAGTTCTTTATAGTGTCTCTTAAAATGCGCCTTAAAATCCAGTGCACCTTATGTATAAAAAATAGACCAGAAAATAGACGTATATTGATAGTGCGCCTTAAAATATAGTGCGCATTATAGTGTGAAAAATACGGTAGTCAAACTGTCCCTGTTTACTTTTAGAGTAGTCCAGTCTGCTGCCTTAGCAACATTTCTTGTAGGTCACTTTACTGCTATTTCACTCTCTGCTATTTTCCAGGTCTTAAATTTTTGTTAAGGAATGTACTTCTTAAGGTCTAATGGCAAAAAAATATTCTGTATTGTAGCAATAAGCTAAAGGCTTGAGGTTTCTTTGCTGTACAGCTATGCACTCACATAGACACCCGGCTGCATTCTAAAAGTAATGGCTTACATACTAATTGCTGGAGACTTCCATTTGCGTCAGTGGCAAGGACACATGACGCAGATGTAGGTAGATGTTTTTCAAAAATTTCTGTCATATTGATGCTTCTGAGTGCCTGCTCTGCCCACATGTGTCACGCTAACACACACGACCAAACGGATTCAAGGTATGTGAGGCAGCCATCATGTTACACAAGTAGATATATTTACAGCAATGCTCTGCAAAACATGGTTCTGTTTTACAAAGTTAATGTTCATCCTGATGTTACTGTGGCGTTTAAATACTCAGAATGCAGTTCATGCTTACACTGACTCACAACATTTTTCAACAATACTATGTAGGAAGACCAGGCTGAGCAGTTTAAAATATCTACATTCGCCCCTTTGTGTAAAGTTTTTCCCAGCCTTGTAGATTAAAATACCACCAAACTCAACCATAACAATTTTATTCATCTGTCTATTTCATTTTAAAGAGTTCCCCCTGTTCCTTTAGAACTGCTACTTTAGAACCAGCGAGGTGGAGCATCCATAGTTCAGAGTTGTTTGTTCAGCACATCCCACAGATGCTCAAGTAGACTAATATCTGAAGAATTGGGGGGTCAACTCAATTATATAAACTAATTTTTTTTTTCCACAAACCATGCTTGTACCATTTATGCAGCGTGATAGGGCACATTATCCTGCTGCTTATATACTGAATGTGGAATGTTCATGTGGGCAGTATGTGTACAGAGCTCTTCAAAGAGCACTTACTCACATAACACCTCTAACACACTAACTACTTCTAACCTCATTTCCTTCTTCCCCTCCTCTACTCCTCTATCCCATTATTTCCCTTTGACCTCCTTTATTTCCTCCCTATCTAAAGATGTTTTTACCTTCTATTACTTTGTACTTCACTATTGTAAGTCGCATTGGACAAAAGCGTCTGCCAAATGTAATGTAATGTAATGTAATGTGTTAAAGTTACATTTACAGTAATGGCAGGACATTGGCCAAATCATCACATGGTCTCTGCTGGCTGGCCTTCTTGGTACAGTGCATCCTTGTGCTATGGTCCAGTTGTAATATTCACATGACCACTGTAAGTCCATTACCAGTGTCTGCAAACAGATATTCTTGGGTCATGTTCTAACACTTCAAAATGTTTCCACATAAATAACACGTTTGCTGCGGTTTGATTTAGTCATCAAAAATTGTATAGCTTATTATAAATTATTCAGTCTTTCATATATTCGACCAAACACTAAAAGCGTTTTTTTCAGTTTCAGATAAATATTGCTGAAGTATTTTTTGCACTATAAGGTGTACCGGACTATAAAGCGCACTAAACATCTATTTTCTGGTCTATTTTTATACACAGATGCACCGGATTATAAGGTGCATTATGTGACATTAGGATGTTGTCATGTTTTCTTCTAATTCAGCAGATCTCAGTCTCCTCACTGAGGGGATGGTGGTGGAGTAGGTTAACTAAGTAAAGTAAAGCTAAGTTAAGTAAACAAAACTGTAATAAAAAAAAAAACACTTCCTTTAAAGTCAAACAAGTGCTGGATGTTAATTGACACATATTTCTCTCCTGAAAACTGTTCATTTGGGTGAGTAAAGTGCTTCCGTTTACTAACAGTAAGCTTAGATTCCTAAATTTCTCCAGCACTAAGGCTGAAGCATTAGCAATAGCAGCTAACTGCTAGCACTAGTCACGATTAGCAGCTAATGCCACCCGACAGTGCTACACTGAGAAAGCCTGTGTGTTCCAATAATCCAGGGTGATATTAGCTAGCAAATCATTTCACATAGCTTTATTTAACACAGAAAACATGCAGGCTACAGTCCGATATACTCAACACTAAACGACGAAAGAGCTAGCCCTTAGCGTGGTTATTGGCTAATGCTAATACTGCTCCAGTCTCAGCGCTGGAGAACTTCACTAAAACTCCTGTATAACGCTGTACTTAAGTGGAGTGGCTTTACTGCTCCTTACAACCTGACTGGTAAAATTCATACAGAAGGCACAATTAATTTTTTAGGAAAATGAAAGGATTTTAAGTGCGCCTTATAGTGCAAATTTCAGTTTAGTCCACTGCACATACTTTTCAATTGCGTGTAGATGGTATGATGGTTGCCACGGTCTACTAAGCTCTGTGAAGCTCCAATTTGCTACAAAACACCTGTGCAAAGTAACTCTTTTATTTCTTCAAAAGGTCTACAACATTGCTGGCTATATCTCAGATTTGGCAGAGCTTCTTGAAACAGCTTGAATGTAATGTCTGTGTGATATTTGGAAATGTGATGTCATATGTCATATGCATGATTTAGTGTGAGCCACTCTTTTTACAGTGGCTAATTTTGTGCATTCATATCATTCTCGTATGCAGTGCATAACTATTTTGAAAAGCTTACAGGCCTGGAGAAACAGAGTCACACTGAGCAAACAAGGCAGGAGAACAGAAATGTCCTTGTTGTTTATCTTCGTTGTATTTCTTCCAGCAGCTCCGGGAATCTTGTTAGGTTAAGTGGCATCACCTCCATCAAATACTGGAAGATTATAGATTAGGTGGCGGCCAAGAAGCCAAGGTTGGATCACTGAAGGATCTGGACCCTTTATAGGTCATTTAAACCCCATGCAGTACTGAAAGTCTCAGTGTACTCGGCAAAGAGAGAGAGTGGGCAATGAATTATTTTTTATGAGGGAAACAAAATTCTTATGGACGCATATTAAACCGTGCCATCAGAATCCATCAGTTTTATCCTGGGGTGCATTTTTAAAAGGGGAGTTTCTTCATTTGAAGTTTCAAAGAAAGCTAGAAAAGAACATTTCCTGATAGAAATGCAGGGTGGTTGCACAGCTAAAGCAGTTCCTGCTGGTTGCTTTGGTCTCTCAGTTGGTGGCTAGGCTGTGGCTATGGTGTTGCTGTGATATCCCAGGTGGTTGCTTTCATGTCACTGCTTAATTGCTTATGGTTGCTAAACTGCTGCTAAGAGGTTGCCAAGTGGTGGCTATTGTATCTCACATGGTTGTTACATTTACATTTACATTTTCGGTATTTAGCAGACGCCCTTATCCAGAGCGACTTACAACAGTGCTTCAAAGTTACTTAAGTTATCCAAAGCTAGTTTGTAGATTAGGATCAAGAGATACATAGAACTTAATCATGTTTAGAACCCTGTTATAGTGTTGCTCGGTGGTTGTTAGCTGGTTACTATGGCATTCCAAGTGGTTTAGGTAGTTCAGAAAGTTGCAATGCAGTGGCTGGCAAATGGTTGCTAGGGAGTTACTATGATATGCCAGGTGGGTGCTATGGTGGCTCAGGTGGTTGCTAAGGTGTTGTCCAGTGGCTGCTAATGTTAAGGTTGGTTGTTGGGTGTAAGTGTATTTATATTATGTTACATTTGTATTTTTTCCATTCATTTCTATGGAAAAAAGATTAAGCAAACAGTTGTTGCTAGATAAAACATCATCCAATTACAAATAAGGGGGAGACAAAATATTGATACAGCTTTATATATATATATATCTTAGTTTGTGATACGCTATTGATATGTGGCGCCAAATATCAGGATTATTTTCTAACTACAGTAAAATAATAAATCCATAACTCCTATATTTGAAATAAAAAATACAAGAAAAGAAAAAACAAAAGAAAAAGAAGAAGAATGAATGAAAAAAAAACAAGAAACAATGTATGAAAAATGTCAAACAGACAAGTGACAGGTTAGGCTAATGAAACTACAGGTCTTGGGCATGGATATGAATGAATAGGAGAGTATGGGAGGTAGATGAGTGTAGGCTATCATAGCTGTGGAGTAGAACATATCGTCACTGTCCAATGAAAAACAGTTATCTCCAAAACAGCAACTTTACAGAAGAGAGAAAATCTTTGTAAACTTTCAATGGAAGTCAATGTAAAAAGTGTTTATTTCAGGTCATTTTGAAGAGTTTCTATTGGTCCGTTCATCAAGAAATTTTGGCACAGTGTAAGGAACAGTTTGTCTGTTAATTAGTCAAGTCAAATCAAGTCAGGTAGTTTTATTGTCAATACTGCATATGTACAGGACAAACAGAGAATAAAAATTACGATACCCTTCTTCCCAAATTACAGCAAGTACAGAAATAGATATATAATATAAGGGAATGGGAGACACTAAATGTACAATACAACAAGGACACAAATAGATATTTGTAAGACAGAAGACAATAGTGATGGGGGGTGAAAATAAGACAAAATATAAAAGAATGCGAGACACTATATGTACAATACACAAATAGACATACTTAAGACAGAAGACAATAGTGCAAGTGATGGGGGGTCATTAAGATGGGATGACAGTACAAGTATAAACAGAACCCGTATAAACAGTAGTGCAAATGGTATAATAATAACTCATGGAGTAAACTAAAAATCAACAAAAATGGAGATAAGTGTTTTTCATAGGACAGCGACGATATGGACCTACACTGAACACTAGGAACATTTCAGTTTGTGGTAGGGCTGGGTATCATTTTAAAATTTCCAATACCGATACCGATACGATACTTTGAATTTGGTACCGATACCAAAACTATACTTTTTTCAATACTAAAAAATACAAAAACAATGATTATTCTCTCTTAACATGTTTATTTAACAGCCGACATTTTCAAATAATCACATTCTCATATTGATTTTGGTTGGTGCCTTTTTGGTATTGAATTTTGATACCCAGCCCTAGTTGTCAGACAAAGAAAAGTTTGGGAAGTAAGTAGAGATTAAATGAAAATGCAAAATTGCGCGTGTTAAACTGATTTCCATATTAGGGAAGTTTATACAAAAAAATGTGTGTCCAATCAAAAAGACTGAACAATCTGGACATATGAAAAAAGGGTGTGGCTTCATCAGACCTGAGCCATCTCCAGCAGAAGGTAAACACATCAGCTAGGATCATGTCAAATGAATCTCTGTGCATTGCAGCGTGCCATAGCACACACTGAGCACAGTGCCATAACATCCAGTTATGCAGCAGACCAGTCCTCAGCTCACTACAGCTCTAGAGGCACATTTAAAGCCGGGCTGAAGCTTTCATACTGACTTATGGTCCAGACTGTACCAAGGAGATGTGCAAACTAGACACTTAAGGGCAGAATAGTGCTAAGTGCGAAAGAAGTGAAGCAAACGACACAGCACAGTCAGTAAGAGGGATTTGCAAGGTCAGTGTGTGCACTGTGTGTTTGTGCGAGGGTACACAAGCGCGAGAGCACACGTGTGTATTATTCTCACTGTCTGGAGAATGCACTGGACACATACTGTATATGATCACCATATGCTTAGCATTATGACGTTTGTTTATGCATGTAAGAGAAAAGAAGGCCTACATATAGATAGACCATGACTGTGGAGAGAGAGAGAGACATAAAGCGAGAGAAAGAGAGAGAGAGAGAGAGAGGAAAAAAAGCGAGAGAAAGAGAGAGAGAGAGATTCATTCATGTCTCTGCATCCTCTCCTCAGTACAGAGTGTTCCAAAGGTCCTGCGGGAGAGAGCATGGCAACCATGTGACTGACTCTGCACTGAGCTCTACATCCCCACAGCCAGCCGCTGGTCCTCAGCCACACACACACACACACACACTCACACACACACACACACACACACACACACACACACACACACACACACACACACACACACACACTCAGACACCATCACGCAGCCACACACAAGTAATCAATGATACCACTTAACGCAGATCATACATCACTAATTTCCCTAAATGAATGCTTCCATTCAAATCTATATGGTAACAATTACAGACTACAACATGAGAAATTTCCCAAAGTCAGAACCTAGCTATATTGTAGTGATGTGCAATATCACAATATAACAAAATTTGTTTAATTAGACATAGTCTACTGTATAAAACTAGGTGTGGGATTTACAGGGCATATCACAATATAATATTTTCACAATACATTGCCCACGATAACAATGATTTCACACCGATTTACTGTGATTCTGCGATACAGTGGCAGACTTATAGGCAGTTTGAAGGGCACAGGCCAAAAAGTTCTTCACATTTAGGGGCGTGAACATTCTAGAGGGGGTGTGGCTCAAACTGAACACGTTAATAAATGGATCAAACAGATGCAAGTTTTAGAATAGAAATTAGATGTAATTTTTTTTTTTACTTTGTGCATCACTGGCAACAATTAACTTTGTCTTGAAACATCAAATAAAGTTTATTCTATTGTTAAGCCCATCACATTTGGTCCACTGGTCTTCACCTAACTAGTGTTCACTTGATGGTGTTCTCTCACCAGTAGGAGAACCCTATACAGCTGGACAGGGCACTTGTATGGGATACTGTCTAGTAGAAGGTGGCATAGAAGGCACTTAATGGCATAATTTTCTATTTGACACCATTCTGGTTTTTTTTATTATTATATAACTATGTTCTAGAGGGCACATCTTATTTTATTGTAAGAAGGGGAATCCTAGCAGGCACGTGATCACTCTTTTTCCACAGCCATTAAGGAAGTTTGCCTTTTTTTGCCACTGTAGGCTTTTGAGGGCATGAAATTTATAGCGAAGGGGCAGTTGCCGACCCTAGATAGGGCTGAACGATTAATCGTTTTTTATTGATCATTTGGAAGCGATTTTTCTATCGCAGGATCTGCGAATTGAATTAGCCAATAGCCTGCAAGTGTGTGTGTGAAGACGCAGCCTGCTCTTCCAAAGACGAGTCACGACGTCACAGCGCTTGTTGTCCGTAGAGTGCTGGGGATTGTAGTATTTGGGCTCATAGTCACTAACTTGCTCAGTGGGAATTACTTTTTTTTTTTTTTAGTTTCTTGACTTAAACTGCATTTAATATGAGAGGTCTGGGAATATTTTACGTGGAAAAAAAAGTTTATAATTATATTTGATAGATATGTTAAACACTAATACAGGTTTAGGGTTTAATGGATTAACGATTATCACAATTGAAATCGCAATGGCAATATTCTGTGGAAAAATTAGATGAGATATTTTGACCAAATCGTGCAGCCCTAACCCTAGATGTATAAAAACTTTTCAGTTGTGCAACTTACTATCTGCTAAAGTTGTATTATGAACAGAAATCTGATGGCTAAATGCTTAAATAAGTCTATACAGCTTTAAAAACATCTGACTATACAGTATTTTAAGGCTGAAGGCTTTTGTATTGCCAAAATCTGTTGACAAAAGTGGAACCTAGGGGTGGCCGATATGGCCCTAAAATAATATCACGATATTTCATGGTATTTTCACGATAACGATACTCTTGGCGACATGACAAAACACTTAAAAAAATATAGATTTCAAAAATACACTATACACGGCAAGAACATAAAATAAATATTATATTGTTACATACAATATAATACTGCACACCCCTAAGTCAAATATATTAAAAAATACAAGAATTTTATCAGATTTGTAACAAAGGTCAATGATCCAGAATGTCATGATAATAATAATAATAATGCACTCCAAATATCTCCATATATCCAGGATTAAAGTAAATTAAATGATACTGGGCAGATATAATCTGTCTCTAGTAGATATATAATAGGAAATGGGATGGGTGATATGGCACGATATTTTAGGGTATGATATCATTCACAATATTTACAAATGTTGTACGATACGATATGGCACACCCCTAGTGAAACTGATGATATTTTTTTTTTAGTTTCATCTCACTTTTAGAATTCTAAAACTAAGCATCATGAAGCAGATCACATTCATAACAAAGAAGCTATGAAGATACAGTACAGAGCACCTGTGGTCTCAGCACCAGTCACTGCCCTCAAGTTTACTGAGAGGAGTCAAAGAGGTCTCTGTTAGCGAGGGGAAGCTCCTAGTGACCCATTCACTGGTGTAGTAAACAGGAAATTATGTCACTGGTTTGGTCATCCTCTGCTCCTTTTCTCTCTCTCTCTCTTTCTCTCTCTTTCTTTCTCTCATCACACTGCTCTATTTTTAAAAGAGCGTGGAGTGGATGCAGCCACCAGGCCAAGTCAAGCCAAGTCAGGCCGAGCCAGAGACGTGGCCAGAAAAACGTCCACTGCAGCAAACACTGTCTAGCAACACACAACAAGCAGAGAGTGAGCGGGTGAAGGGGGGTGAAAGAAGAAGAAAGTAGTAAGTAAGTAAAAGAGAAAAGCAGGAAGAAAAGGGTGAGATGCTGAGATACAGAGAGAGAGAGACAGAGAGAGAGGGAGACAGCAGAAAACAGAGAATCAAAGGAGGGAGAAGACTTTGAGGAGAGAGAGAGTGAAAGCAATAATGGAAAGAGAGAGTCGTGGAGACAACGCGGGAAAACAAAAGGAAAAGGAGAGGGTGATCAGGGTCATCCTGGCAGACGGCCAAGCCCAACACAACGAGGTCTGTTTCCCAGCCCAGGGCTGCAGTTCCACACACACACACACACACCCTCACTCACCCCCAGTCAACCCATTCTACTGCTACAGGCCCAGTCCAGCCCAGGCGTGGCCATGGCCACAAATCCACATCCATAGATATCTCTCACACACTCACACACACTTCAGACGCAGATTTCAAAGCCCCTCACTAATATATGCATGTTTTCAAAAGGAAATATTAAATACAATCAGTTAAAGAGAAGTAATAAGTGTTCCTATAAAAAACTGAATCATTATATGCTTATTAGAAGTTATGCAGTTTAGTAAAAATTACCTACTAAAAGTAAAACACAGAATATTTATCAACCAAATATATTCTAAAGTGTGTTTTCTGGTGTATATACTTCGGCCAAATATTTTCAGTTGATGAATGTTCAGCACAGTGAAAGTGAAAAGACTAAAAAAATAATTGTACCGATCAATTACACTTTTGATGACACAATTAAACAGCAACCAGCTGGGATGTTAAAAATGTTCAGTTGGCCTGTTATGATAAAAAATTATGTTTGAACAATATGCATACACTTCTGGTGCCACTTGAATGGCAGCCTGATACAGCAGCTCTTGCTTACCATTAGCTTTACCTCTTATGTTTCTCATAAAAATACTACTTTTTATTACTAATACTTTTAGATTTCTTGACACTTCGGTTCTGTCCCCAGCACTGCAGTAACATTGTAAATTTCCCAGCTGTGAGAGTAAGAATGTCACTGATGTAATGAGAATATAATAGCTTAATAATGCTATTTTAAACCTTTTTTAATAGAAAGTCACTTTTAATTAAGAATAGTTAATTACTGTATACTAATGTATACAGTTTTTCTTCTTCACCTGACATAGTCTCTCATACATGCTTTATCCTGGTCAAGATCCCCAAGGGTCCACAGGCTACTCAGAATCAATGGAAGCAAGGCAGGACTACCCCCAAAAATACTCAAATGCTGTGATCTACAAGCACTTAGCTGCCACTTATTAGAAACTTCTGTATCTGTTCATGCAGATAACTTTAAGACTGCAGCATCTGGAACAGAATCCATTAAGTTAAAAATGCAAAGTTTCCCATATTTTAATGTACTTAATCAAACTACACTATACTAATACTAACGAATCTCCCTGTTAAGTGTGGTGGAAGCCTTTATATGAAAAGGTTTCAAGAAAAAAAAAGTTTGTTCTCAAAGCATCTTTAAAGTTTTACTCTACAGTTTTTAATTGAAGAACCTCTAAAAGTTACTCAATGAACTTGTACTTTTTACAGTGTATAATAAAGCATGCATTAGGTCAGTGTCCTTCAAGACCTGCCAATGTCCACAACATGCTCAAAAAGGCATACTGCAATAATATATTACATTATTTCTAAAACACTGTCATAATATCTGCCACTTGTATGGTACAGCCAATGCATAAATCCGGCAGTACCTGGACAGAAGCAGCAGCCAGTCTAAGGTAGCTTTTATATATATATATATATATTTATATATATATATATATATATATATATATTTATACATATATATGTGTGTGTGTGTCAGAAACGCAGCAGCAAAGCTTTGTTTAGCATCCTAGTTCTTTAACATAGCCTAGATGTTTCTAAGACTGTAAATAAGGCAGTATGGAGGAAGGGGGCAGCCACAAATCACATCAGGCATTAATCCCACCATCTTACTGCTCAGATTTCCCCCCATAAAAGTCACCTAAATCAGTTCAACAGTGGCAGCCACCAACCACCAGCCCATAATTCAGCCAAGGGTGTTGCTGTAGGGCGTGGGGTAGCAGAACTTAATGGGAAGTAATTAGGGGTGTCACGATCTCGATATTTTATCGAAATCGAATCGAAATGAGGTCACGATCTCGAGTATCGAAGTCAAAAAGAGGATCGACGATCCCTCCCGCGCGCGCTACGCAAATGGCGCGGCACCAACACAGCGCATCCTATTCATTTAAATAGAGATAGCCACTGCATGAGCGCAGTCGGCGGGAGTGTGATCACTGTTTTTATCTGTCCAACGGGGGAGGGGGAGGGGGAGGGGGAGGGGGAGGGGGAGGGGGAGGGGCGCGCAGGTTTTGTATCTGTATCTAACGGAGGGGTGGGTGCGCGCAGGTGAGAGCGTGTGAACTCGCTGAAATGCGTGTGTCAGTGTGACTTGAGAACACTGACTATAGATCACAGTGAGGTGGATTAAAAATCTTAAACTTATAATTGACTACACCTGTTGCTTTCCATTGAATTAAAAAAACATCTTTCTCTCAGATAAAGTAAACACAAGCGTGTTTCTGACTAAAATAAAAGCTTTTCAGGAGAGATATAAGTTATGTGTAAATATTTATAAGACAATACCCACATCACTTATCTAACCAGCCTGTACTGATTTCTGCCCCCCAATAATGCTTTCAATAACCTCTTGTAACCCCTGGGAGCCAGGGGTTACACTCTAATAGCCTTTAATAGTCTTCAGTAGCCTTTAAAAGACTTACCTGGCGGCCGTGGTGTGTCCACTAAACTCCGTAGTTATAAACATCCTGAGGTTAGCAGCGCGCTAACTGACCTGTTTATAATGTAATCCGAGCAGTGCCTCCGTGTCGGCTGTTCTAACCTGCTGCTGTTAGCTGCTTGGGCTGAAAGATGAACTGTAGTGAGCTGTATTATCCGGTTAGTGGGGTTAAAACCTTTATTTGTTTACAGAAACAGTAAAAACGGACTGGCTGGGCTCTGTAGCCCGTGGCTGGGCTGTACTGAAGTAGTGACTGAGTGAAGAGAGCGGGGCTTGTGCTGCTGCTGCTAGTGGTTGGATGAAGAACTGCAGCTTCATGTAATGAGCAGTTTCACCAGCCATCCACACACAGCTCTGATAAACTGCTTGTTTTAATAGTGCACACTGTTGCTACCAAAAAAAGTCACTAGATGGCATTACCATATATATCTTAATAAATAATAATAATAATATTTATAATATTTATAATAATAATAATAATAATAAATATATTATTTAAATTTTATGAGGCATAAAATAATAAAAAAAACAAGAAAATCGAGAATCGAATCGAATCGTGACCCTCAAATCGAAAATGAAATCGAATCGAGGATTTAGAGAATCGTGACACCCCTAGAAGTAATTGTGTGTAGACACACCTGTTAGCGGGTGCGTGGAGGGTAGGATGTGGGAATCAACAGGTGGAGAAGATCAGTGATGGAATGTGGTGTAGATCACGTTATTACTATTATCTAACAGGGGCCAGAGTTCAGTAAGAAAACAGCTCTGGGGAAAAAACTGTTCCTTAACCAGCTTGTCTTGGTCAGGAATAAATCAGAAATCAATGTTAAGGTGCTGTTATGTTTTAAGCTTTATTTAAAATTCCAATATCTGAATATTTTCTTAGTAATTAGTAAGTAGATCATTGCTCTTTAAATGGGTGTAATCATTCTAGTATGTATTTTAATACCACAGTTAGTTCAGAGCCTGCAATATAACTGGCTGAGAGGCATTTTATGTGTGACATTATTAGCCGGTAATGCACTGTAACCGAAGCTCTTCATGTATTACTCCGCTACATACAGGTAACCTGTGATAAATTATATTATTGGGGTTTAAGGCACTTTTTTTACAATGATAATCAAGCAATAATAAGCAATAATTTATTTAATAATATAATTAAGGCCTGTGGCCTCGTGCCTACAACCGCAGCACAGCAGTGCCATTATTACAGGTTATAGCACTCCCTTTTGTGTATTATTGCTTAATTTTCATTTTAAGGAAGTGCCATAAAATCCCAATAATAATCAAATTTATCACAAGTATTTTTGTAACAGTATTTTATTCTTAAAACCACATCATCTTATAATGTTTATGACATGCCACATGTCATGGGACATGACTTTTGCCAAGTCTTAGAAAGACCTGCAAGATACAGTATGTGTGTGTGGGGATTCCTGCAATAAATGTTGGATGTAACTTGTACCAGAGTTGCTTGTCACTGTTCAAATGGGCAATCACATGAATGCTGTCCACTGTGGGAGGTAATGGCTTTATCTATGTGTGACAGTGTGGACTGAGGAATGTTGAATGCCCGCCCCCCCGAACTTTAGAAATTAACTGTCCCGTACATCTAGAACTCTCAATCATGAACACCACATGTGACCACATGACCAGTGTTCAACTTCACTCACATGTTAAAACCCGTCCTATGAAGTAACAAGCTGTCCTATGAGGTAACAATTTATGATACATGTACATACTATTATCCTATAGCTTTTAGTATGTCCAAAGGTATCCATGGGGTACCAGGGAAGCAGTGAAGGTTTCCCTCCAAAACCTTTAATAGGAAAGAGTTGTAGTATCCAAGTTTGTGATCCAGAGCCATTTAATCATCTAACTTCAGTACTTGACCTGACCAATGCTCCTCTTGTGGCTACATACAATCAGATGATCACAGCAAAGGTCTAGTGGGAAGCCTTCTCAGAGGAGCAGCAGCTGTTCTTGATGCACACAAATTAATACCTGGAAGGAATATTAAGAAAAGCAGACGCCACCTCAAAATGAGAAGCAACGATGGAAGCGTGGGCTTGAAGTACAGGTCCAGGATCAGCCAGCATCAGTCAGACATGGGCATGATGTGACGTTTAATATAACAAGATACTACCATCATATTACCATCATTGATCAAACATCTTACAGGCCATGCTGTATCAGTAAAGCATTCTCTCTGTCCTCAGTGTCAGTCTATGAGAGTCTGTGAATAAGAGCATATGTCTGGATGTCTGTGTGTGTGTGCATGTCTGTAGGTGTGTGTGTGTGTGTGTGTGTGTGTGTTTGTGTGTGTGAGATGTGAACCCCAACCATCAAAAGCTTGCAGGTAGAAACATGTGACGGATACTGGTTTGAATACAGCAGTCACTTACAGACAGACAGACAGACAGACACTCTCACCTATACATACACCAACACATGGGCTCTCCCAAAAGCCTCTATGCCTATTTACATCTATGTAGTAAAGAACTACAGTTAGTCACACACACACACACAGAGGCACTCCCCACACACACTTGCACACACACACCGGTATCCACCAGCATAATCTGACAGAAGCCATGCTGTGGAATACTACAGCAGCAGAGCCCACCCATGATAGAGGAATCAGTCCCTGGAGACACAAACACACTCTCACTCTCTCACACTCACTCTAGCATACCCACACACACACACATACGCACCCAGACACACACACACACAGCCAAGCCCCTTAGTTAACCGAGCCCCTGAGAGCAGCCAGGCACTTACCCCTCTTCTGCACCCAGCCTTCTTTGACGATGGTGACATCGCTCATGATGCCTCTGTCACGGTGTGCTCTCCGCCGCTACACGCCAGCTCCAGAAGGAGTGGGGAGGGGTGTGTGTGTGTGTGTGGGGGGGGGGAGGAAGGAGGAGGAGGAGGAGGAGAGGAAGAGGGGAGGGGTCAGCGTCTCCCTCACTCACTCACTCTCTCCCTCCCTGCCTGCCTCTCTGGCTGCCTGGCTGGCTGGTGCTCTCCCTCTCTCTCTCACTCTCACTCTCTCTCTCCTTCTCTCCGTCGCTTCCCTCCTCGCTCGTCCGCTGGTTCGTTCCCTCGCTCAGTCTCTCTCTCTCCTGTCGAGGAGGCTGTTATGGAGGCTTTCCCCTCCTTCCGACGCTTCTCTCTCTCTTTCTCTCTCTCTCTCGCTTGCTTGCCCGCTCTCTCGCTCGCGCACACGCTCTCTTCAGACCTTCCCACTCCTCAGCAGTGACTCAGCCTAGAGAAAACACACACACACACACACACACACACACACACACACACACAAACACACACAAAAATGGAATGCGTGAACTTTTCATTCTCATCCCCCTCCTCCCCTCCCAAATTCTTACCCAACCGACAAGCGCAAAGCTGACAAACAAGCCTCCCGGTTCCATCTTCTCCCCCATCTTCATTCATCTTCACCCCCTTTTAAGCATTCAATTCTAGCTTACTTTACCCAATTTAGTCATTTCCTATTTCCCACCCACTAGTCACTAGTAGACTGGTATCCCCCCTTACCCCATCACACGGTGCTGCCGGTGCCGGGAGGGTGAGAACATGGGGAGAGTATGGGTTACCTTCAAGTCATGTGAAGCACCACCTATTCAACATCTATTTGAACTACTTTTTTTTTTAATGCAGCATCTTTGGAAAGCTTAACACGCTTGGAGGAGAACACTAATTGCCAATTCCTGTTACATCAGCTTACAGACCATCCATCTAGGACTCATAAATCAGGCCTCACATGAACTCAGGGAAGTCAGGGAAGCAGTGAAGCTGTGATCTCTAGAGTCTATAGAGTGATGGAGCTCCCTCCAAGACCTTTAATAGGAAAGAGTTGTAGTAAAGTTTGTGCATCTGTGCTGCCAGTGCCGGGAGAGTGAGGGCAGGGTGAGGGAGTCTGGGCTTCCCTCTAGTCATGTAAAGCACAACTACATCTATTTGAACATTTTTTTTTTTTTTTAATGCAACATCATTGGAAAGCTGAACACGCTTGCAGGAGAACACTAATTGCTTATTCTGTTACATCAGCTAACAGACCATCCATCTAGGAGTCACAATCAGGTCTCACATGAACTCAGGTCACCTTCAATTCATGTACACTGACCAGTGTTTAACCTTATTCACATGTTAACACCTCATATATACAACATATACAAGCGAGGTCCTTCCACAGAAACAGCTATTCCATGAGATAACAATTTACGATAAATGTACATACTATTATGCTACAGCTTTTAGAATGTCTAGAAGAGTCTAGAGTCTACAGAGTGATGGAGCTCCATCCAAGACCTTTAATAGGAAAGAGTTGTAGTGAAGTTTGTGCATCTGTGCTGCCAGTGCCGGGAGGGTGAGGGCATGGTGAGAAAGTATGGGATTCCTTCAAGTCATGTGAAGCCCCACCTATTTGACACCTATTTAAACAACTTTATTTCAATGCAACATCCTTGGAAAGCTGAACACGCTTGGAGGAGAACACTAATAGCCAATTCTGTTACATCGGCTAGCAGACACTGCAAAAAAGCTGCCGTCCTACAAACCAGACAGGCTAACTCTGGGTTTCCCAGCCATGGATGGCTTTAAAACACTTCCCTACCAGCATTCTCCTGATCATGCAGCCAACGCTAAGATGGTTCCGCCATTCAGAAGCCACCATGATTAAGGTTTACATTTTGTTAAGTGTGTTTAGAGTGCAATGCCACATATGCATCTGGATAACCAGACTTACTGCACGTTTCACACTGCTCTGTTTGAGGGCATGACTAATATCAATACCAAATTATATCCTGGTGACAGTCACATTATTAGACATTAAATGGTCACTATAGAGCCTTGTACATTCATTTTTGCCACTTTTACCTTGACTTTCAATTAGAAAAATTCCTTTTTTTTCATTAAAGTTGATATTTTGGAGATGCAGATGTTGCCATGACAACAACGATATATTACACCGTTTTCTTTTTTGTTTATATACATATTTTTAGCAGTGTTTCCACAACATAGATTTTTGTTGTTACTATTACTGCCGCAGTCACTTCAGAATTTTAATAAATGTCACGAAATCACAATTTAAAAAAAAACTGCTGAGAGCTTTTTATTTGAAAGGTTGAAAACAGTTAATGGAGGCTCTATGGAGTGAGATAAGATAGACAGGGAGAGGAAAAAAGAAAGAAAATGTAAAATAAACTAGCTAACACTAAGCTCGATATTAGAGTTTTACAGTTGTACCAAAAAACATTTGTACCACAGAAAGCCACAGTAGATGACATCATTTGAAATGTATGTAGTCTTAAGATAAATGACAAACGTTAAGGAAACGTTAAATCAACTAACATTACTATCTTAGTCTGATCTTTTAGCTCAACAACAGACAGTTTGTGAAAACCTACTAAATAGAATAAACTATAGTGTGATAAGTGATGCTAAGGTCTGTCACAATAATTGCAATATCGATTTATCGTACAATAAATGAACATGACCACAATCATTTTTGATAATCATGATATCATCTATTGTGTTTATTTGTTTGTGTATGTTTGTTCACATATATATAACAGTGAACAGTATTTTAGCCAGTCATTTTAGCCAGTATTTTACAGTGTAGACTAAAGTAGATGAAGAAATAAGAAGAAGCATTCCCAAACTAATTATAATAAATGACTAATTTAGGTGTTTGATTGTTTATTTATATTATTC
Source organism: Astyanax mexicanus (assembly GCF_023375975.1). Lineage (NCBI taxonomy): Eukaryota > Metazoa > Chordata > Actinopteri > Characiformes > Acestrorhamphidae > Astyanax > Astyanax mexicanus. The sequence goes on from NC_064414.1 coordinate 22,851,241, forward strand.
TGTTATCATTATGTCAGTGGCATTGAATAGTCTTTAAATGCCAAAACTATATCGCATATCGCAATAATTTCTGGGACAATATATCATCCACAAAAATTTTTCTTATCGTGACAGGCCTAGTAATGCTGAATGCTTGTCTCTCTCAATTCTCAATTCTCATATGTCAACTCTCAAGCCTCATAGTCCAATAAAAAAAGTCTCAATTTATGTCCTACCTTTATGTCCAAAGGTAGAATGGAGCCTCTCTGGCTTAGGTTAAGTTTTTTTTATCTATAAAACCACTTCATTATAGTGTTTGGTCTGAATGCTGTCACATTTTAAATGAAGATAACTTTCTTTAACATAACTTATAAACTAATGCCCTCAGAACATAAACACCACAGGAGTGTGCACTTACCACTGCATAAAACAATCGTGGATAAATACTTTTTTTTTTTAAAAGTACTGTTCTCTGGACTGCCAGTTACTATTGACATTGCATCGATATTAGGTATGTTAGATATGCTGTATCTTCTCCTCAGGCACGCTTAATATGGATTATTACTGAAGGTTTAGTGTAAAATATAAACAGAAACTTAGTTTTGCAGCTGTGTCCTCTCTGCTACTCCCACTGGTCAGTTTTTAAATAAGAGAATAAGCTGCGTTCAACATACATTTGTATTCAAGCTCCACAACTATACGCAAAGTGCTCAAGCCTCTATGGCCCAGCTGAGCTAAAGCTAAGGGACCAAAACTCAAACAGCGCTGCCCTGAAGTAGATGAGAAGATAACCGTGCACTCTGCTGAATATGCATACTTCACCTTGTGGACACGGAATAGTAAGCTGACCTTTTGACTTGTTGAACTTTAACTAGTGACCACAGGGCCGTGTGGTGGAGCCGTGGTCAATAAATGTGTTGTTTTCTTATTAAAAATCAGAACAACATACAAAACTACATACATTTTCAGGAGTGAGGGCTGAATTCTATGTGATCAGTACTCCCACTAGCCTAATCCACCAGTTCCAGCACATACATTATTCACAGGGACATTATTCACAGCCTGCAGCACTGAGGCGTTTAGTGACTTTTCTTTTCCTCTGTAAAAAAAAATAAAAGTGTGTTTTGTGGCACATTTCCAGAAGATAACACAGTTTACACTTTAAATGACTGTAGTGTGGCACTGCTTTACAGTGGAACGTAAAAACCTGGATTAACACTCGAGGAAGCCACCTTTCCTGCTGCATACATAAGCATGTAAAATATGAGTGTTTAGCTGTTTGACGATGCCATCATCAAAGCCCTGTGGAAAATATAGGCTACTTACATCCTGAATGCTAAAATTCATGCTGTTTCAAAGGAAAACTTTCACAGACATGCTGCTGTTTCAGTGTAAGCAGTACTTCCTATGCCACGCATGTTAAAAACCAGGAGAAAAGACCAGGTTTACGCATAAACATTACAGAAAAATGTAATCATAGCACAAAACTGATCCTATAAACCAGAGAAGTTACTTCACAAAAGCAGTGAGAACATGAGTTCAGAATGCCTCATGTTTTACTATACATATTAAATTAATGTGGCCTATTAAAGTAAGCTATTAGCCAAAAGCTCATTAAAGACAGTCAGGTTTTACTATGAGATAAACTAAAAAAAAATAAGAGACCACTTGATTTTATCAAATATAAACCACCACAATAAAATCAAGAAGAAGATGGATGATCATAAGCCATTTTTTGCACCAGGAGTGAGTAGCATAAAGTTATCCAAAAGCAGTGTGTAAGACTGGTGGAGGAAGAGAACATGCCAAGACACATGAAAACTGTAATTAAAAACCTGGGTTATTCCACAAAATATTGATTTCTGAACTCTTAAAACTTAATGAATATAAGTTTTAAAAAATATATATATATAAATATTTTCCTTGCATTATTTGAGGTCTGAAAGCTCTGTATTTTTTTGTTATTTCAGCCATTCCTAATTGTCTGCAAAAAAAACCTAAATGAGAATATTTTTATTTGGAATTTGGAAGAAATGTCTAGTGTGAAGTTTCTACAATCACTGATGGTTTGAAGAGTCAAAGTACAAAGTCAGTGCAGTGTTTTCCAGAAAATCTTACAGCACTTCATGCTTCAATCTGCTGACAACTTTTATGGAGATGCAGATTTCATTTTCCAGCAGGACTTGGCACACTGCCAAAAGTACCAATTGGTCTTATATTCAAATTTTCTGAAACATTGATTTTTGGGTTTTCATTGTCTTTAAGCCATAGTCATCAAATGGAAATGGAATGTGGTAAAATAACTGTTTCATCCTAGTTTAACCTTAATTCTTAAACTTCACACAGTGCTAATGCTAATCATCTGTAATATATATATATATATATATATATATATATATATATATATATATATATATATATATATATATATATATATATACACACTTCTGCAGTACCTCCATACTAGAAATGCCTGTTTTTTATATTTCCAAACTTTTGAATCATTAGTCCACAAACTACAGTTGCTTTGAACTCTGTGATCATAAAGCAACCCAGACAGCCTTTATACTGTAATATAGTGTTAATCCTGTTTTCAGGACTCAAATAATTCAAACACACAGTACAGTATTGATGGCCCATTAAATACTGTTAGGTCTCCACATCCAGAAAACCAACAAGATAAACTCTGAGGTGAAATCTGTTTGGTGACTTTATGAACCTGCTACGAGAATTTCCAGACTTACATTCAGACAATGATCTAACTGATTTTACACGCCCAGTTCACCTTACTCAGCACATGTAACTTCTTATGTAAAATCTTGAGTAATCACAGTGCTGCTGTTTTCACGGGGTCATCGCCAAGTGTCGATTTGTCTCTTTTGACGTGCAGAGCAAAGACTGACCCAGATCTTTCTGATCATGTGGAGTGTAAAAATACTGATCAGCCTTATGAAACATCCAATAAAAGTTCAATGATCATCATCTGTTCAAAAAGAGTCCTCATGACCACTATCATTCTTTTTCTCTAATTGAAAAAGCGTGGCTGGATGATGCAGCAGTAAGCTCTGGGTGCTGTAAGAATCTCCACAAAATCTGGTACACTAAACATATACATTAGAGCTTCTTCTTAAGGATGAATAAATAAATTAAAAATAAAGGGATTAAGAGGTAGAGTTACGTTATTGGGAGAAAAACAACACCTATTAGAATATATCTACTATTTTAAAATGTTCAACTAAACACATGGATACTGCTAAAAAATCATATAAGATACAACATATAAGCTGTGGAAAGGATTGATTAACTGACTTTCACTCAGAAAGTCAACAAAAAATCTAAATAGGAGTCTCAAAACCTCTATACTATTGTTAAAAGCAAACAAAAAAATCTGAATTGTCTATTCTGATTAAGCAAAACGAGAGAGCAAAAGAACAACTTAAGCAGGAACACCATGGGGTCCAATATGTTCTTATATTATTCCAAAATATAAAACAGATTTCATTATTTGCAGATTGCATATATATTTTACACTTCAACACCTGTCCAGTGTTGGTGCTGTTTTGAAAAATACACACATACAAACCTGCCTGTCATGTAGTTGATGAACAATTGAGAAAACAGTGTCAGTACACCTACATTCATACTGTTTTTCTTCTGTTATGAGACTTTTAAAAATAAAATTGAATAAATTAGGTTGTTTTCTTAAATCTTCTTCAAGTACATGGCAGAAAAGGTCAGTGCACTAATATGGCTTGAACAAAGAGTATGGTCCATGATATAACTTTAAATTTACAGAACTTTGTTTCTTTAAATTAGCAGAAAAATTTCAGATTTACATTCACTTTATGTGCAGGTTATCTAAACTGGCTTACAGTTTAGATAACTCAACAAAATGTCATTTGAACAAGATTGTCAATGTAAATGACTTAGGTAGGAGCAGACACAAGAGAAAGTCAGTAGCGTCTCTTTTGAGAAAGCAAATAAAACAAAAGGAAACACTCAAGCAGGAACATACTCTAGGTCAATCTAACCTCGCCGAAAAGGTCAGCAAACCGCCTCTTGTAGGTGAGAGCCTACAAAGAGCAGCATCAATGCCGTTAATATGATAAAGGTTCAGCATGAAGAGGATCAAACCAGCGTCAATGAGGTCCTTGTTCTTTTGATTTGTAGTGGGGAAGGTCAGCCCGAGCTCTTTGTGGCATCAGACTGGAATGTTCGGCGGCGTTTCTAGAATCGCTCACGTATCAGGGGCAAAATAAAAGGGAGATGTTGAGATAAAGCTGGACTGGGTTCAGCTCCGGCCTCCAGGGAGCCTTTAGTTACTCTAAAGAGAACGCTCGTTGTTTCTCCTCCAGCTCATGTACTTCCACAGACCTCTTTGATGCGATGAATGAATTCATGTTTTCTAGAGTGGCAGCTAAAAAGTGTGTTTGCTGCATCTCCTTCCAGCTCCAGCGTGAACGTTTGGAAAGGTGAATCAGAGGAAGACGAAAGCTACAGCAGCAAGGAGTAGAGGAAGTCATACAAGGTAAACACACAAACGCGCTGAAGACGTGAACTTGGATGAGCCTCTTCCCCAAGGATGGGTAAGCTCTTGGAAAGCCCATTCACAGTAGAGCGTACTAGCTGTCCGTGTGCATCATTCAAAAGCTATCTACCTTGAGTAGAGTGGAGCTCTGTGAGCACAACACATTTGGAGCCGTCGCACACCAGCACCTCTTATAGCTGGAGACAGTTGTGACTCAGGCTGACGCACTGCCCTCGCTGTACCTCAAAGCAGTGGAGGAAATGTATCTATGGAGAAAATGCACTATTCTGCATTCTCTCTCCCTCTCCACCAATTCTCAAAGCATTCAACCATCATTCCTCTCACACTCTAAGATAGACAGAAAGCTCCATTCCATTGCTATGAAAGACCTGATTCTGTACATGTAAACCTGCAGCCACATAGCCGCTGGTCGCAGATCCTCCAAGCTCAATTCTCTTGTGGAATTTTCTGAGAGGAGCATTACTGAAATGATTATCTCATTTCTCAGCACCGAAAAGAACAGGTCAAGCATCATCAGTCAGCATCAAATGTAACAAACTGTCCAAAACCCAATCCCATTTCACTCCCCTGCTTTTTTTTTATTTTTTATTGTGATACAATATATTTATTAAACTTACTTAAATACAGTGGTATGAAAAAGTTTGGGAATCTCTGATAATTTTCATGATTTTCCTTTGTAAATCATTGGTTGTTCGGATCAGCAATTTTAGCTTCTGGTTAAAGGTATTTTGTCATGAATATGATCATTCTTCTTTACAAATCATCTCCAGTTCAGTTAGGTTTGTTGGTTTCTGGTCATGAACAGCCCACTTTAAATCACACTACGATTTTTTTTTTTTATAATATTCAGGTCTGAGGACTGAGATGATCATTCCAGAACGTTGTACTTGTTCCTCCGTATGATTGCTTTAGTAGATTTTGAGCAGAGTTTAGTGTTTAGGGTCGTTGTCTTGTTGAAGTATCCAGCCCCGGTGCTTTAACTCCAACTTTTTCCACTGATTCTTAAACATTTTTTTTGAAGAATCAGCAGATATTGACTGAAATCCATGTGACCCTCAACTTTAACAAGATTCCAAGTACCTGTACTGATCACACAGCTCCAGAACATGATGAACCACCACCAAATTTTACTGTGGGTAGCTTTAAGTGTTCGTCTTGGAATGCTGTGTTCCTTTTCCGCCATGCATACCGTCCTCCAAATAACTAAATTTTAGTTTCATCAGTCCACAGCACCTTATTCCAAAATTCAAATTCAAATGTGCTTTAGCTTTAGCATACCTAAAGAGACTCTGTTTGTGGCTTCTTCTGCATTACTCTCCCATACAGCCTCTCCTTGTGCAAAGTGCCCCTAATAGTTGATAGAACGATGCAGAGTGAAACCATCTGCAGCAAGATGATGCTGTAGGTTTTTGGAGCTGATCTGTAGGTTGACTATGACTGTTCTCACCATCCTTCTCCTCTGCTTATCTGAGATTTTTCTTGGTCTGCCACTTCAGGCCTTGACTAGAACTGTGCCTGTGGTCTTCCATTTCCTCACGCTGTTCCTCACAGTGGAAACTGACAGCTGAAATCTCTGAGATAGCTTTTTGTATCTTTCCCCTAAACCATGATGTAGAACAATTTGTTTTCAGGTCATTTGTGAGTTATTTTGAGGCTCCCATGATGCCACTCTTCAGAGAAGATGCAAAAAGGGGAAAATTGCAGTTGGCCACTTTAACTCTTTCTCATAATTAGATTGACCTGTTTATGTAGGTCAAGGGTCAATGAGCTTACCAAACAAATTTTGTGTTCCAATAATTAGTGTTTAAGTTATTCAAATCAATAAAACGTGTATCCAAATTTGTGCACTTGCCTAATTTTGTTTAAAGAATGACTGCATACTTTCTGTCCTATAAATCCTATAAACTTCATTTCACTTCTCAAATATCACTGTGTTCTTCTGCTATATGATGTATTTGTATGAAATCGTTGATTTGTACAACCAATGATTTATAAATTTAAAAAAAATCATGAAAATGATCAGGGTTGCCCAAACGTTTTCATACCACTGCAGTTGGCATAGTGGATAACACCACCACCACACAGTCACCATTATAATGCATGACTAAAAGCTTATTTATGCTCAACATCAACATTTGTCTTTATTCCAACATATTCTCTGAAAGCTTACAGATGCACACAAAACTAAGCAACACTACAGGAAACTGTCAGGGTAGTGTAGCCAATAGTTTAACCCAAAACACAACCACTGCCATGTGGACACAAAGAAGTGGCAAATTCTATCCACAAACATTTGGACATACTGAATATTACATACATATATACATTTAAATAAGGCAATATCATCAGTTACAGTAATTGTTAGCCCACTAGACTCATTTTCATAACAGTCATGCCTTTCTAAAAATATGTAAAGCTTCTCAGATTCGGAAAGTATGGGACGAAAATAGAGTTTATAACTGCAGTTAAAAATAACCCTGAGGAAATATTCCCATTTGTAAACATGTTCCAGTAGAAAGGCAAGCTGTAGCTGCTGACTGAAGATCCTGCGTTTCCTTCACTCCGCTTTTCTCACATCAAATGTCAATATCAGCAATATGATAAACTGCAGAGAATCCACTGTATATGCAGCGAGCATCCGTTCAACAACCTGGCAGGCCTGGAGCATTAATAATGAATACAGTAAGCAGTAATCTCTCATTGTGTTCAGATAACGTGTTTTGGATTACATGCGTATCTGACACAAAACATGGCCAGTTCTATTCACTAAATTTACTGTGGTGTAGCTTATTGATTAAATGATGGAACTCGTGTAAACTCATGTGCAGCAGAAATAGCTTGGATGTAGCAATATTAGTATTGCACCTCTTAAAGGTGTCCTTCCGATAAAATCCACTTTTTCTTGTTCTTTGTGAAATACAGTAGGTCTCTCTGAGTTGTATATGATGCTGCATATGAAACTCTTCCTCAACCATTATTGTCTGCAGTAGCGATTAAAAGAAAATGTTTAGAAAAACGAGTTGATCAGGAAAAGCACTGTCTATGTCAACTCGTGAATTAGTATTAATGGCTTCGCCCACCTTGGCTCTCGACTGCCCACAGGCAGAGCTAAAGCCCAGAAGGCACCGTCTCGTCAGATAGGAGCTAATAGCACTAGAAACAGCATGGCAGTTTGTTCCTGTGTTATTTGTGCAAATAACAAATCAATGTTCTATGCATTTCCCAGTAATTCAGAGCTAAGGAACAAATGGTTAGAATTTGTCTATGGAACACCACCAGCGATGAGCAATTGAGAGTGGTAGGTGTGTATTTTTAGAACAGTTTTGTTTACATTAGTTAGAAGTAAAAATTTAACACATAGTTTTGTTGGCTGAGCTGCAGCAGAGCCGCCCAGGCAGTTGGAACAAAACCCCAAGGTGGTTCTGGACCTGGACTACCCATCTCTGTGTGTAACTATAGGTTTACATAGGATCTCCGGTGGAATTTGCATTTTACAAAGACTCTAAGACTAGGTCAGGGGCTGAACTGCACTTAGCAGGGCATTACACATGTTGTAAAGTAACATATGACATTGCAAAGACTGTTATTAGTGTAAAAAGTCTTTATTTTAAAACATTGCAGAGAAACAGAAGGACTACAGTCTGTAATTAAAGAGCTACAAAACGCTTCTACAGGTTCAGTGGATATAATAGTGGTCAAATTATATCAATATTATGCTTAATTGTTGTATTGTCCCAGAAATACCTGCGATAACTGTGATAATGACAACATAATAGCATAATAATGCAATTACACCTTTTTAAAGAGCAATTTAGACTATTAACTATTTAAAGTGGAGTTGAATTGCAATGGATATATGTTTAAATATCCTATATAAATAAAATCAAACATAAAACTGCGTTTAAACAAACTCAACATATCAGCTCGCCTCTGTTAATGAGATCTCCTGGGTAAAAAAAAAAAACATAATAGGCAATATCGAGATCAGCTAAAATATAAACAATAAGAAAAATAAGGTAAAATCTTAATGATCCTGACAGGTTTAAACTGGTAAAAACAGAGCTTGTTCTGATCACTAGTTTGGAAGATAGATGGGTAAGGGATTTCCCCACAGCAGCAGCAAGTCTATCACAAACATCTTCACACAGAGAGGCAGGCCCAGACTCTTAATGAGGCAGCCAAGGGCAAGAAGAGAAGTCCTACGGGCGGCAGGTAAGGTTTTATAGAAAGACTTCATATAATTATATATTTATCACTTTCTTAGTAGAATAAGAAGACTCCACTGAGATTAACTACAGCTATATAGATCTTTCAGGTAGCAGATTATGAATAACGGTCATCACTCTCTAAAGCAGTAACTGGTTTCAGTTCACTAATGCATGTAAATGCTGCTTCAAACCAACGGGAACCTGTGGTCACCCAAGTTAACGAGAAAATGGCACATTGTTTTTCTTTTCTGCAGTGGCCAGGGCAACTGTGGTTACTGTGCTACTGAGCTATTGTGACAAGCCATGAGGCAAACCATGTGACCAACACTGAACCAGTAATGTATGATCAACAAGAGTAAACTGCAGAGAGAAGAGCTGAGAGGGTTAAACTAGTTCAATGGATTAATGAATCAAATCAAATTTGCCAAGTCCAACAGCATCATATGTGTGTTCAAAGTCAGGAACTATAAAATGTGCTATATTTAAATATTTAAACATTTCTATTAAATTGTTTCCTTGAAGTCTTTTTACACAAGTTCATTTTCACACAACCATTTCCCAACCTCTTTCTATCCTACTGAATTAAACAGGCTGACTCTGGTTTATTAAAATTGACAAACACACACTGAGCCATAGCTTAATTAAAATATCCTTCTAAAATCTAAAACTGGATACAGATGACAGGATGTTCTGCTACATACAGGTTAAGTTGAATATCATTGAAAACTTACCAACACCAGCAGATGACGTGTCTCCCCAAACCATCACTTTACCATCAGTAAATTTTACATTTCATTTAGTAATCAAGGGAGCAGAGTCAGGAATCAGGAAGAGTGGAGAGACACATAGTCCAAACTGCTTGAGATCTAGGGTGAGGTTTCCACCAATCAGTGATGGTTTGGAGAGACATGTCATCTGCTGGTGCTGATCCACTGTGTTCTATCATTTCGAAAGTCATTGCAGTTTTTTCCCAGAAAATCTTACAGCACTTCACGCTTCCCTCTGCTGACAACTTTTCTAGAGCTGCGGATTTCATTTTCCAGCAGGACTTGGCACACTGCCAACACTGCTAAAAGTTCCAGTTTGTTTTATATATAATTCTAATTTTCTGAGACACTGAAAATTTGGATATTTGTGGCATACACTTGGTTTTAAATGCGTAGATATAGCACAGTTGATTCAAATATTACATAAGCCTCTACATGAGTGTCAAATTTGATGTTTAAGATTTAGATCTGATAAAAACTTTAAAATCTTCCCTGGTGGGTGTAAATACATAGAAGTTTAAACTTCCACTGATTTCATTAGGGATGCACCGATGAAAGAATTTACATCCGATGCAGATATCTGATATTACACATGTACATATGTGAAGATGCCAATGCCAACATACACGTTTATTATAAAATGAAGTAAAACTTAATTTAAATCAATTCATTTTAAAGTAGTGTGGCCAGTGTTGACCAACTGTAATAGTGCATCCAGTATTGCTTGGTGCTTTTCCAGCATACAGTAAATACTTCAGCAAGTATCGGTTTGAAACATCAAGCCAATAATTCTAAAAATGAAAATATTTTTCGGTACCGATATAATTCTGATATGATTGTGCATCCCTAGATTTCATTGTTTCAATTTCATTAGAATTCAGTCCACAACCACCATTTTACCACCCCCTCTCTCTTTAAATCACAAAGTACAGTATGACCTTAAAACTACAAACTGTTTCAGTTTACCCAATTAATGTAAATTCTGCTTCAAAACAAAGGGAACCCGCAGACTCTCTAAATGGATCTGGTCTGCTGCTGCTCTCCCCAGAGAGAACATTAAACACACGCACATAGAGAATCCCCTCACCACCATAACTGACTGTCTTAAATATTCTACAGTACAGAAATTCAGCCTCGCAGGCAACAAGCAACTGCAGCACAACTTCAGAAGCTGATAAAGAGTTTTTAAAAACCCACTCTGAAATAAACCATTAAAAATGCAGCAACATCCTGGAGGCCCTAACTCACAAACTACTGCAAATACACCAAACATATTCTTATACAAAACACACAATTATCTACTAAAGCCAAACAATGACTGTCTGCTAAGTTTACAGTATAAATGTTTCTTTGTTTCTTAAAAGCAAGATTAATCACAGATTATTCAGACAAAAGAAAATAAATTTTCTGTTGCAGAAATTTTTAGACCTCCCGTCATAAGGCATCTAGTCTAATAATACAACCTACAGTATTGTATCAGAGTATTGTAGTGTGTCAGCTTAGGGCTAAGACAACAGTCCCCAACCCTGACCCTGGAGGCACACTGTCCTGCACATTTTAGTGCTCTCCCTGCTCATAACACATTTAAACCAAACAACTGACTCTTTAACGAGGGCAAGTCCAATTCTTTAAGGAACTTTAAGAGTTTCTTCAGTTTGAAACTGTAAAGAAACCCCTTAAGGTACTTTGAGAAACGCTTTCAAGAGTTCCTCCACAGTTTCATTCTCTACAATTAGTGGGAAATCCGAAATTCTGCAAGGCAAAGAGCCACAAAGATCAGGGTTAAAGACCACTGAGTGATTAGAGCAGAACACTGGGACACTACACTACACAATCATGGAGTGTTCTTCATTACAATATTTAGCTCTAAGGCTTTGCATTACACCAATCCTTTTTTTTAAGCATATGTTTGATATCATCTCTGCCTAAAAAACATACAAACTGCACATTTTAGTACTGAGAGAGTAAATAGCACTTTGCAATTCAATTAAGTACAGAACTTTCTGGATAAAAATCACTGTACTGGATAAACAAAAAATATTGCAATACAAATCGTCGCTGTCCTATGAAAAACACTTATCTCCATTTTTGTCGATTTTTAGTTTACTACATAATTTGAACATACAAACTTTCCCTTACACTGTGCCAAAATTTCTTGATGAACGGACCAATAGAAACTCTTCAAAATGACCTGAAATAAGCTCTTTTTACATTTACTTCCATTGAAAGTTGACAAGGTTTTTTCTCTCTCCTGTAAAGTTGCTGTTTTGGAGATAAGTGCTTTTCATTGGACAGCGACGAAATACAAATTATTGTGATAAACAGTTTATCAGGGAAAAAAAACATATCATTATAATGGCAGTAATTTGTATGATTGGTAATGTTTGCAGTTTATATGTATGCATTAAATATTCTGCACTTTAATACTGTGTTAGATTTATTATTACATTAAATTTTATTTTGTTATTTTAACTTTTATACTATATTATATATTTATTATATTATATTATATTATTTATTATATTATTTTATTATAAATCAGTGTCTTGAAAAGAGTTTTACAAAATAGAGAAAGGTTACAGTTTCTTTGTTTCTACTAAATGTTACTATTACTATTACTTCAACATTGATTTGAACATATATATTTTAATAACATATATTTAATATCACTAATTTTTAAATATTGTTATTGCAAAAATGCCCTCAAGTATTCTGATAATATTTAAGGGCCATATTGCAGACTCTTATTTTGCTGCATTAAAATATGTAGCTAAATATACACGGCACTACCGTACTGTATTGTTGTTATGAATTTGGTAAATCATTATCACCCTCATTTTTTGTTCATGTATATTTCCTGAACACAAAAGGTGTTTAGATTTTTACATATTAAGTATATCTGCAGAGTTTTTTTTACTGAATTCAGTCTTTTTTCAATTTTAATAATTGTAGAATTTGATCTAAATTGATAAACATTTAAATTTACACACACTTTAGAAAACTGTGCAGAGCAAAAGAAAAATTTCATACCTCAATATCAGTCTCTGGCCATAGTTTCTCCTATAGTTTCTTCTTCACAAAAAGAAAACTGGATAAATGAAGTGTTCCAACAGCCCCAGTCTTCCCTTCTCTAGCAGAGTGGCCTGGCCCAGTTTGTTTGCTGGTTTGCCCTTTACTTCTACAAGATGGATATGCCGAGGTTTCCACTTCTCCTTTCACTCTCAGCCCTGGACCAAATTACTTATCAAAACAAGCCAGCTAAGTTTCTGAAAGCCTCTGATGAAGCATGTCCTCATGATTGCTATTCCGTTATGTTTCTCCACATGCCTCTAAGGATGCACTTATGAATGGAACTAAAGCTCCTGTAATATGAAACCGCTTCAGGAACCTCTAGGGTTTCATTTAGCCAGGCAGTCAAATCTAATTTTTTCCAAGCATCCCATAGGTGTCTGCATAACGACCATGCTATATCTAAGCAGATCTGTTGAGTTCTTTAATGGAGCTCATCATAGAGAGGCACTACTGAATTCACAAAAAACAGCCATGTGACGAAAATAAACCCAGGAGGCTTTAAAAATGACTAAGATTAATATGAGTAATAAACACGGCATTTTAAAGAGCCCATATCAGGCACAGATTAACTGTCACCAAGCATGATACACATATTTATTCATGCAGTTATCTATTCAGCCAACTTGTTGCAGCAGTGCACATTATACAGACACTTCCAGCTGCTTCAGATAATGATTACATCAACCATTAAAATGGAAAAAATAATTTGAGTCTTGACCTGTTTTTGGCATGATTGATGGTGTGTCTGTAACCATGTGGCTTCTACATCTTTCAGCCAAGAGCAGAAAGCTGAGGCTGCTCATGGTAGTGCTGTAGATTAACAGACTACACGGATCTAAAAAAAAAAAAAAAAAAAAAAAAAAAAAAAGTTTCTTCCTCAAGTCTTGTGCAATCCCTGTCACAAAGCTTTGAACCTTTTTTGAGATCAATATACAGGGGTTGGATAATGAAACTGAAACACCTGTCATTTTAGTGTGGGAGGTTTCATGGCTAAATCGGAGCAGCTTGGTGGCCAATCTTCATTAATTGCACATTGCACCAGTAAGAGCAGAGTGTGAAGGTTCAATTAGCAGGGTAAGAGCATAGTTTTACTCAAAATATTGCAATGCACACAACATTATGGGTGACATGCCAGAGTTCAAAAGAGGACGACATGTTGGTGCACGTCTTGCTGGTGCATCTGTGACCAAGAGAGCAAGTCTTTGTGATGTATCAAGAGCCACGATATCCAGGGTAATGTCAGCACACCACCAAGAAGGACGAACCACATCCAACAGGATTAACTGTGGATGCAAGAGGAAGCTGTCTGAAAGGAATGTTTGGGTGCTAACCTGGATTGTATCCAAAAAACATAACAAAACCACAGCTGGCCAAATTACATCAGAATTCAATGTGCACCTCAACTCTCCTGTTCAACCAGAACTGTCTGCCAACCCCTGTAAGTTTCTACTCATTTTTAATTACTAAGATAGTACTTTTTATCAAAGTGTCTATTGAGTGTATATGCTTAATGTTCAGCATAAAGCAGTTTAATCTTAGCATACAGTTCTAAGTGTTTCAGCCCAGAGTGTTTCTGAACAAGGCATAATCCAGTATAGTAGCCAATCAGAACAGAGCTCATACACTTAAATAAGTCTTAACGTAACAGTAACCAAAACAGCATGACATGGTTATGCATGTCACCTCCAATACTACTAACAACAATAAAATCATATACAGCATTAAGAGCACGTGTACAGTAAAAAAAAAAACATCTGACCGTTCATATTTATGCCGCATGCCCACAACTGGATATACAAGAGATTAAGTCCCACATTATGACATGCTGTGTTCACATTATTATTAGACTGAAGTGACTTAAATCTGATCGTCTGTTTTAATGTAAGACTGATCACAGAACTGAAAGACACTTTCAAATGGGTCCTGGATCAGAATTGGTGAGCATGTGATATAGGGGTGAAATGATTACTTGAGTAATTTGAGTGATTCGATTTCAAAAATTGATCGAGTAATTTTCTGTGCCTCGAGTAATCGTTTATTCAATAAAAAAAACTTTGGGCGCGGTAGTTCGAGCATGGTTAGAACTGATAACCTTACAATTGTTGTTGATACTGTTTACAAACAACAATCAGTATTAAAGGACCAATAAGAATTTGATTTTCTATAGTAACTCGTAACATGATTCGGATGCATCACCAAACATTAAGCAAACATTCTGAGTTAAAGCACTGGCAGCTCTTATCAGCAGAGCTTCATCCAGTATGTTCTCATTTGAACTGTGCGTTACGTCATGGTAATCTGTGTAGGTATAAAGAACATAACACAAACAGCGGCTGCAACCATGGAAACAGGTGAGCTGGCTATTTTTCAGCTGAACAGGTAAACACTGAGCTTCAGCAAGGTTGCTAACCATAGCTAAGTTTTTAGTAATTTACCTCCCCTATGTTATCACGAACATAGTACCAATGAACATTTTGGACCTCACCATCATATATATTCACTGAGCAGTTAGACTTTCGTAACTTGCCAGTGTGTAACAGTGAGGTGAAAGCAGCCAACATGGGTGTCCTGTAGTAACCCCAGACTGATTAAAAAAGGAACAAGGAAACCAAGTAAATTCCAGACAAGTGTACAACCCTAATTTTGGAACATTGGGAGACTGTGTAAAACATAAATTAAAACAGAATAGGATGATTTGCAAATGCTGAGTGCACTACAAAGACAAGATATTTTAATGTTCAAAGTTCAAATTATTGAATTAATTCCATTCTTGTTCACAGCAGGTCTGGACTGCAGGACTTCAATAATTTGAAATGTGTACTAGTCAGATTACAGGACACTTTCTCACTTTGCACCAGTTCATCTCAGACGAGCTCTGGCTTAGAGAATCCGGTGGCGTTTGGGTGTTGTTGATATATGGCTTTCCCTTTGCACTTGCACTTGTAGATGGTGCAACAAACTGTGTTCACTAACGATGGTTTTCTGAGCCCATGTGGTAATATCCGCTACATAACGATGGAAGGGATTGTCTAAGGGATCAAAAGTCATGCGCATTCAATGTTGGTTTTCTGCCCTACCGCATACTTGCAGAGATTTCTCCAGATTCTCTAAATATCTTGACAATATGATGGACTGTAGATGATAAAATTATTTAATTTCTTCAACTGCATGTTGAGAAACATTGTTCTTAAACTGTTGGACTATTTATATTTTCTCACTCAGTTGTTTAATACTCTTTATACCCAATTATGACACTCACCTGTTGCCAATTAACCAGTTCACCTGTGGACTGTTTCAAACAGGTGTTTTTCGGGCATTCCTCAACTTTCCCCAATCTTTTGTTGCCCCCATCCAACTTCTTTGGAACGTGTTGCAGCATCAAATTCAAAATTAGTGAATATTTCCAAAAACGATTAAGTTTATTTGTTTGAACATTATAGGTCTTGTCTTTGTAGTTTATTCGAATAAATATAGACTGAAACGGATTTGTAAATCATGGTATTCTGTTTTTATTTATGTTTTACACAATGTCCCAACTTCACTGGACTTGGGGTTGTAGAATATAAGTCCTGTACAAGCATTAAACTGTAAACTGAGGTCACAAATGTTTTAAGAACATTAGACTGGCCGAACACTTCCATCACATTAAAACAGGAAGCAGCCTCTATTTGTTTATTCTGACTTAACAACATGACCATGTCCTGACCGTGTTATTTTTTGTCTTTCAGGACAGAGATCAGAAGCATCAGAAAATACACGACAATTCAATTTAGCTCAAATCACTTCGAGCTAAAGCTTCTCTGTGTCTTTACGATTCTCACTTCACGTCATAACTGGAGATGAATGAATAATGAGTGCGTGTGCAACATTCATTCAGCGAGTGTGGGAGAGTCTCTCACACACACACACACACTCTAGAAATTGAGATCACAAAACCAGAATGGAGGAAATGAAAAAGTTCTGAATGAATACTGCAGGATGTGGATGTCTGTGGTCTCAGAGGAGTTCCGCTAATCTGCCACAGCCATAATTCAAACCCAGACACTCTCTCGCACTCACGCTCATGTTTCTCTCTCTCTCTCTCTTTCTCCCTTGCTCTCTCACCGTACATTCACTTTAAAGAAAGCAGAACTGCATGCCCATGCAAAAATAAAGAAGTCATTTAATGCTTGGCTTGACTTTGATTCACGTTTGGTTTGCTGTCCTTTCTCAACACAAGTAAACAGACATCCTACAGAGAGCTGGGAATGATGTGTTTATGCAGAACACTGTGTACAGCACTCTCTGCTCTGTGCACTGATTTCCATTAAAAGCCTGAGAGAACAAAGATTATTAACCCAATTAATCTACGGTCTCAGCCACACACATCTGAGAACACAATATATATATATATATATATATATATATATATATATATATATATATATATATATATATATATATATATATAATAATTAAATAATTGATGCATTTTTGAAAATATTTCCATCCACCTAGAGAACAATACGCTTGCATGAGCACACTGAAAAATCTGCTTCTGACAAAAATAAAATCACTAAATACAAAACAGTCTGTACAACCGTCAATAACTTCCTCCAACAGTAAACACCCCACAAAATCAACTCCACCATTAGATCCAATACCCAACCAAACACTACTGTTTACTCAGCTTTATCAAATCATCTCACACACACACACACACACCAATACCTACAAATGTAACATATCAAATTTATCCCTCAAATAATAACTAATAGGGGTGGGCAATATTATATCGTATAAAATATATCGTGACACAGAAATATCATGATATTAAAAATCCATATCGTGATAATAGAGATGTTCTGTCTTAAAAGTAGTCTATTATTTACTGTGAAGCTTTAGGTTTATTTATTGTATAATTGTTTTAGTTTGCAGTTTATATGCATGCACTAAATATTCTGCAGTATTATTTGCTGAATTATATTATTTTATGCTATATTATTTATTTTCCCACTTTATGGTTATACTGTTATACTATTATTCTATATTCCTGAAATTAATTAATAATTTTTCTGTTTTCCTATATTGCCAAGTATATTGTTATCGCAAAAATACCCTGAAATATCGTGATATTATTTTAGAGCCATATCGCCCACCCCTAATAACTAATAAAAATAAAGCCTTAAATAGTCATTTGAAGAAAGGGGGTAGTGGTGGGCCAAAAAAATCTCCACACTGGAAAGTGTTTTATAGTAACCAAAAGTACCTAAACCGATGAAAAAAGTATCATTTTTTCAATTATAACTTCCACCTATTAGTAAACTCCTACATTCATTTTCAAAACAATCTAACTGACATTGCCTCTGAATTAACATCAGTTTTCTGGACCCAATAATAAAATTCTAAGAGATTCCACAAAATATGCTAAACTGTAACCAATAACTTATAGTAGTTTCTTCACTATGATAAATAACAAAATCATAGAGACAGGGTTCAAAAAGTTAAACATTCTAATTTTATTCATTTTAAAGTTTATTTATTCAGTCACAATCTTATTTAAAAAAAAACGTTTAGAGATAAGTGAGCAAACCGATGGTACATGGATGTGGTGTGAGAACCGAATAAAGAAAACAGTAAATGACATTTGTTGGGATGAACCAATTCGGGAAAGTACTGATGCTGATATACTTTTCATAAAAATTCCAGTATAACATGTTTGTGGACCTCCTCATTATGAACACTGTATATTCAGCTAATTTAGGTTGTGCTTTATTGCTGACAAAGATGTGCAAATGCGCACACACAGCTTGTACTAGACCTGTAGAGAACTGATGCCAATACATTAGGACTCTCTGGAGCAGAAAAACAAATTGCAGGCATGAGTTACAACGTAAGACCATAAACCACTGAGCTATGGAGAAGTGGAACTTTGTTTTCTGAATTGATGGCTTTTAATCCAACACTTCTGGGATGGAGATTGCAAGTTAGGAATTATTAAGAATGCCAAATCATCCAACATCCTGGCATTACTAACTCTCTTGCCACTTTTGAATACAATCAAATCAACAAAGAAATGCTTTATAATTCAGTAAAAAACTTTTTTTATTAATAGTAGAGACGGTTACTCCATCAAAAGCAGGATAAACTCTTATATATATATATATATATATATATATATATATATATATATATATATATATATATATATCCTTGATTTTGAAAAAAGAAAAAAAAACACTAAATAAGCAGGTGTCAATTCTGTATAGCTGGTTCACAGAAGGGTCATAAATACAGTATCATAAATGAAACTGAGATATTTAAGTGCAGTACCTCAGTTTCACCCAAATATTCTGCACTTTCAGAGTACAATAATTGCATTAATCAGACATTAGTTAAATACAGCTAATGCTGATTGTTTTTACAGGCAATTAAATACATGGGTATACATGGTGAGTCAAATGTTGAAAGTCACTCTTTTACTTCCAAAAAAAAAAATATATATATATATGGGGGCCATGTTCCTAATAAAGCCTAAAAAAAGATAGATCCCCTATCAGATATGTCCTTTTCCCTTTCCTTTCATTTTCCATATAAAAAGATGTCCTGTGACTTTTGGCTTGCCCTGCATGAGTTTTACATATCTTACTGTGGATTTCAAATATATCAATTTAAAGGAAAAAGAAAACTTAAACTTTCAATTGAAATCAATGTGATTTGGAGCATTTGCATTGATCAATTTATTAGAAAAACCATCATTATACATTGTGAAGACAACTGCCACATTCACATTATGCAAATAAGTAGAAAGGATACAAATGGAGATAAAATATAATGAACCTTGTTTATTTTGCAAAGGAAAACAAACCAGCAAGGCCAGAAGTTCAAATGTGATCTCAGGTTGACTCCAAAACTGCTCTGAACCTCTTCACACCATTAAAGCTTCTTGGCCAGCTCGGCACTCTTAATGAAGATCTTGCAGAGCACGTGCAGCAACGTGATCACAGCCTGAGAGGCACTGATTACTGATCTAACAAACACACACACACACAGTTAATGTTCAAATGCTCTTTTGATTGTCAACAGATACCAAGTTCAAGTTTAGCTTCACCTCACACTAAACTCACAGCAGCCTTACAGGAACACGGCTAAAGGTCAAGCGGGTCAGAGTTGTAATTATACAAAGCAGTTCCTGATAAGCTTCGACACCCAAAGACTTTTACCGTCCAAACAGACCTGATTCAAACAACTTCCCTCGACTTAAGACTTGTTTTTATCAGCGTTTCCTTATTAGCTAACAGATACTGTATCACTGTTTGGCCACTGCTTGTCTTCTTTTAGTGAGGCTATTTTAGAGATTAATCCACATTCACACCTAATAACAAACAGTCGTACCTCTGAACTTCTCAGAAAGCGCCCTGAGCACATTTCATAGGCCACAGGTTTAAAACGGCAGAGTTAAAATTAAGTGTAAACAAACAGTAAACAGTCCTTTATTGCCATACACACTAAAGGTAACAATATTCAGCACCATAAACTTGTAGAGTGGCTGTTCATTTACACTTGTATAAAACTAGAACAGTAGCGTCAATATAAATATAAACAAATACAGTAACTTTTGTTTACTTATATGATAAAAAATAGATGCCAACAGTAAATACTGTACTTTTTTAAGCAGGGCTGTAAAAACTCTGCAGCAAAAGGAAAACAACTTCTTAACTTTTAATTGAAGTCAATGTAAACAGATTTTATTTAAAATTATTTTGAAGCATTTCTATTAATCATTTCATCATGAAATTCGAACAATATTTCGATTATTACGCTCAGTTTCATCTTTTGTCAAACTGTGAAAAAAACGTGGCAAAAACAGAACATTTTCTCTGTAAATTACCTCAGGGTTTTATTTATTTATTCATATTTTATTTCAACCAGCAACTTTACATATTCTATATTCTTCGTTCTGTAGTTTATATTTTTTTGTAGTCTTACTGTATTTAACTTTATTTCTAGTTCTTAGTACTGTATCTGTACTTTACAATGTTGACTTAGTATAATTACATTTAATCTATTTTTATCTTCTTTAGGAATAAGAATATGCATAATTACAATGACATATATAATTGTAAAATTTTAACCAGTTGTTTTACATATTAACAATATTATTATTCTATAATGTATAATTTAGTAGTCTTGCCTGATTTTCTTTAAACTTTTATTGCTTTATCTGTATCTATAGACTTATTGGGCTATATAACAAAATTTCTCGTTACTATAGCATATCATGTTTACATATTCATACTTAAAAAGCCATCTATATTCTACATTTATTATTCTATTTTTCTTTTGTCCCTTCTTACCTTCTTCTTCTTTTCTAATTTTATTGCTATCTATAGATCCTCTGTCTGTCTGTCTTTCTGTCTGTCTGTAGCAACTCTAAATGTACAGTACGTCCACACATAGACTCCAGCATCTTCTTAAAGCATGTCAGTCAGTCAACACAGCATCCAGTCACTGGTCAGCCTGTCTGTGCTGTTTTAGGTCTGTCAGTGCTGCTGGTTGTTATTCCTACAGTGCTTAGCGCTTATAATGGCTGACGAGCAGACAAGCCTTCTAGCTCTGTTTGTTGTTGTCGGTGGTGCTTTAATTAGCGAGGGACACAATGCCTGAGTAAGCACGGATATAAACACTGTCATGCATGCACAGTCTCACACACACACACACACAGTACATACATACTAGTCACACACAGTCACACCAGCTACTGTCTGCATGCATAGCCAAAAGTAGGGTTAGCTATGCACAGCGATTTAAACCATGGGAACCAGCTTTATAAGTTAAAGCTGGATAATTTAATGCTATTGGTGAACTGAATGGGTACCTGAGAGAATTCCCAAAATTTTGATGTATTAGAGAGAGCTCATTATCCAATAAAACCCTTTATTATAAGGTCTAATTGCAGCCAAATCACTATGAACAAGATGTTCATAGTCAGTTCTGGGGCTATTATTCTTTGTAGAGAAGGAAGTAACATTTACATTTCTCATAGCTATTTATTTAGTGCCTTTTTTGCAGAACTACTGAATTTCAACATTTCCAAAAAAAACTCTGATATATACGTCATATAATGAGCACAGTCAACCGGACCAGGAATTAAACCTCAGTATTCCTCATAGTGTGGTAGCTAGCTGCTGATTCACCCTGTATAAGTTGCATATATATTTTATTTTGGATTTCCAGTAGATCAGTATATTACCGGAGATGGAAAAAACGTTTAACTTTAAAGTGAAATCAATGTGAATAGAATTCTGCATCTGTGAATATCAGTAGATACTCTATAAATATTTTTATTTGATTTGATTGCTATATTTTTAGAACTATTATTCATTGTCAGCATTTCCAAAATATGCACAATTATACTGATTTATATTTCATATTTTGAGCAGAGTCGCCCAGAGCAGGAATTAAACCAGTTTCCCCACATGTTGTAACTTTTAACTTTAAACTGAAATAAATGTGAATAAAATTCTGCACCTGTGAATATCAGTAGATACTGTATAAATATTATATTTCTATATAATTTTTCCAGAACTACTACTGATTGTCTGCATCTCCAAAATATAAAATATGACTTAAAATAAATGTGAATAAAATTCTGCATCTGTGAATATAATTATTATATTATGTTTGTATTTATATTTTTTATTACTTTTTTTATTTGCAGAACTACTACTGTCTTTAAGCAATTTACGTAAAATTACACTGATTTACCTGGATATCATATTATGTCAGACAGAGCAGGAATTGAACTCCAGTATCAGACATGGTGTGGTTGCTAGCTAATCTGGTTAACTAGCTGACTGGCAGGTCCAACCAGTAACGTTACAATACATATTTCAGTTACACTACCAGGCGTTATAATGAGTTGTGTACCACACAACAAACAAACAAGGCCGTAAAGCAGATAGACAACAGCAGCAGCAGCTGCCTTCTCCACCCTCTCCATCCTCGTGCTGCTGTTATCTGTACACAGACAGCTAATAACTCTCTCTGCCTCCGCGCCGCAGCATCCAGCCCGGCTCAGCTGTGAGGGAGGCGGCCGCTTAACATCCAGCGAGCTCGGCTTACTGACTGACAACCGCATCACAGCAGCGCGGCCGGCCGCCCTCCCTGCGCTCACACTCATCTGTGTTTACCTGGCGCCGGCGCTGGCGGGGTTCACCCCCTCTCCAGCCGCAGCAGCAGTTTCCCGGACTGGCGGAGTGAGGGATCTTCCTCAGCCCGCTGCTGTAACTACAACACGCGGCGCGGTGACAGCAGCCTCGCCCGGCCCGCCCTGACTGTGGTAACGGCCCTACAGAGCCGGAGAAAAGCACGGCGGCGGCAGCTGCTGCTCACCCCGCCGTCAGTCCTCCCGTCTCTCGCTCTCGCGCTCCGCCGAGCTCAGAGCTCCTCGCGCCGCCGCCGCCGCTCGGTGTTGACTTTCAGGCGAGTCACTGACGTAACACGCCGCCGTCACTCCCCGCGCGGGACCCCGGCCAGACCGAGTTCTCGCGAGACTCGGAGAGCGGGATGAGGAGAAGGACGGGAGGATGGCTCTTCTGCTTGACGCTCGCATTAACAGCACCTGAGCGTTATTCTCTCTCTCTGTACTGTCTGAATACACAACAACGCTCTCATTAAATTATATACCTCCATTACTCAGGTAGAAAGAAGTATAGATACTAGGGTTTATAAATACCTCTATAGAAGCTGAATATCAACTCAGGCAACAGTGTAAAAGTACTGCTTTTTAAACTACTTAAAGTATAAAAGTAAAAGTAATAAAAGAGGGAACCCCCCTCTCCCCAAAAGTAATAATGACTAAAAGACTAAAATGTTAATGTTAAAAAAATTGGGATGTCAATAGCTGCCTGTTTTAGCTGCATATAAGCCCATAAATTAATGCATTTTAGTACAATTTTAGCAAATATATTAAAGAGGCATGACGTGTGCAGGTGCGATGGATTGCATGTTAACCAAGAGGGTATCAGAATGATATATGTTTATACTTCTTATCCAACCACAATCAAATTCACTTTATCTGGATGGAGAGATTTATCTGGATAGAGTTTTTTTTGGACCAATAAAAGCCCCAATTAAAACAAACTGAAATGAAATAGGAGTAACAACGACTATTTTAAAAAGGCATGGAGTATAATGCTCAGATAATTAAATGAAAATGTAGAGGTAAATGAAGAAGTAAAAGTATTTGTACTTTGTTGACACCTCTGATACAACCAGTCAGAACAGAAATTACAGTTTCATTATTTCTTTAATTACTGAGTAATTATTGCCATTATATGGATTAGAACATTATTTAAATACCAGTAGGTCTATTCACTATATACCAACTCTACCTCTTCACAACACAACTGATGCTCTGAAACACATTAGGAGGCAATAAATTCAACTAATTAACTCTTGATAAGTTTAGAACAGCTGTTAACTGAATGCTTTTCCAGGTGACTCATAAAGCTGACTGAGAAAATCCAGCCATTTTTTACACTTTAAAATGCACCTCTAAAATAAACTCATTGACTAAGACTTGTAAATATTCTAGACAGCCTATATGGCTAAATAATTAACTTTGCTTACACTACTGTGTCTTACAAGTAAACAACATAAAAATATATATTTTAATTAAATGATGCCACCAGTTATCAGTGTAATATCTAATGCAGACTCCAGCACCTAATCCTTTGTACTAGAAACATTACATTGTCTCTGTCAAATTAAATGAAAATTATTGTTTACAGTTTTTTTAAATCGAAGGTTTTTGTAAAAAAAAAACTCAAATTTGCATGTTAAATACATTTACATATTAAAAACAGTAAGAAATCCCAGACAATTTATGAAGTTTGGAAATTCAACCTGTACACTCCAAATCTATATTTTAGATTTAAAAAAAAGTACCTGTTCAGGGAAAAGAGGACGTATGGTCACCTTAATAGTAGCCTATGATGTTCTGATTTCACAGTCTATAGTATAGACTAATTGACTGCGTGTAGTCCTATTTTCTGTAGACTGCTGGTGTGACGGCTCTCCACACACGAGATAACGTACTCTACATACAGCATGCTAGCCAATTAGCAGCATGTAGGCTAAGTAACACATGCTTTTTACAGATCTCATTAAATCCACTTAGATATGCTTAAGTGATTTAGAGTGCCTCTTCTACTGCCATGTCCTGCATGCCCACTCTTACAATCCCTCATCCATTCATCAGCATTGTAGTCTAATTTCATTAGAGCAAGGCTTCAAAATACTAGTCCTTCAAAATTCAGTACATAATTTGTTTAATAGATTGACGTCAAGTTTTTATTGCTGTTTAAAAAAAAACTAAAATAAATGCTTGACCTCATGTAGCTAAATCTGCATGTTTAAATCTGCATTCTTAATTGAAAGAGGTTATCAGTCTAAATAGTATAATCTAGTTCTTTAATCAAGTTGCACTGAAGATGAAAGTAATCTTTGTTTTCTTGTTACACATTTTTTTGATGCACTTCAAAGCTTGGAATCATTCCAACTGACATACCTTCTCTTTTCTAGAACACTTTATAATTGGCCAGGAGCTTAACTGTCTGATCGCAGTGCAGTGCAGTTTGTAGCAGTTCTGCAGGGCTGTAAGGGTTATGATGGATAAAGCAGATTGTTTTTGTCCATAATGTATTTCCTGTCAGCTCATCTGCTGGGAAAAGTGCTCCCGATATTAGAGTGTTCAGAGGAGGAACTGCAGGAGATAAATGGAGACAGGCTGCAGTGTCCCAGGCTGCTGTCAGAGAGCAGGCTGTAATTTTCAAATCAGATTTAGATTTCATCTTTGTCAGATCAAATTTGTATGTTTAGACAAGCTATTTGCATGTGAGCTTTCCTGTGGCAGCATTGGTTGCTCTGTTACTTTGTATAGTTTTCCCTAAATAGAAATCTCAGTTTTCTTTTGTTTAGACTGGTATTGGTGCAAATTGCAAAGCAACTATGCTTTTATTTAATTTGTCTTCTTATTAATATTTTTCTGCCACATAACTTGTTCCACAGTTTTTGGTACTCCAGATCGTTTGTTCTGATTGCATGATCCAGGCTTGTATACAGATTTCTGACTGGTCTGAAAGTTTTTATATGAACTTCTATAAAATCCAAATAGACAATTAATGCCATTTTAGAAATACTATGTAAAGCAGGGGTCGCCAATTGAGTTTGGCTGCGGGCCAGATATTTTCCAAGCTATTATGTGGTGGCCACAAAAAAATCTGTTTTGTAAAATGAAGTGTAATGGGATGAAGTGCTTCAGACTAGTAGCTCTCCAGCCCAGAGGGTGGTTGAACCCACTTGCAGAACAATTGATCTCAAAGCAGGTAAACCCAAAAAGAAGGGAAAAAATAAATAAATAAACACACCGCTCTTCATGTGGGATCAAATTTAGTTTTTGCCCCCCCCCCAAGCACAATACAAGCAAGGAGTTTGTTTTTTCTCTAAAATAAATCTGAACCAATCACGAAAGCGCATTTTGCTGTACATCGTAAAGATATTTCCTTGCTTATTTCTGATTGGATCTTTGAGTCATATAAACGCTGCAGACTGTTTCAGTACAACAGGTCCTATCAGCGTGAACATGAAAGACAGAGATATAAAAGGGCAAATTAAACACTGGTTGCTCAGTGTTACTTGCTTGTAACACTTTTGTTGCTTAACTTGTAGTACTAGCAGATAGCTGTTATTTTGTTATTTTCATTTAATACATATACACTGTAGGAAACTCCATAATGCATTATTTTCTGTTGAAGACACATGCAACATTTTTATTTCTTTATATTTAATACATCAATTTAGCCAGTATCGTTAGCTCTATCAACATGCCCACCAATTATGTTGTACTGCCCCCCAAGCAAAGCTGTCCAGAACTGGGGCTGTTTCAAATAATTATTACTTTTATTAGTATCTTAAGAGCATTTGTGTATCGTCATGTTTGGGCTGTGTTAATTAATTGCCCAGTAGTACAGATTTTAAGCCTTAAAGTATGTTTTTCACCACATATGCTTTTGTGTTTTCTTTTTTAAAGAGGCACTAAACCCTAAACCGTATTTTTTTTTTCATTAATAGCTGAAATATGTTCCATTAAAAAATGCTTTTATTGCAGTCATTTCTGCCTCTGCAGCACCCTCACAGGTTCAACTGCGCTATAGATGAAGATGACGTAAATATGTAAATCAGTGAATCATTAATACTGTTCCCTTTGTAGCGTCTAACCATCTGCCTCTCAACACTATCAGAGACACACTGCTCAGCCCAATCAGATCTCTCTTCTGCCCCACCCTTAACCCATACATCACCCAATGCCCCTCCCAAACTACCTCTCCCATTTTTTATTTTTTTTTGCATTTTTCAAATTTAAGCTAAAGTTGGAGCAAGCTAGTTACCCTTTAAAGGCCACAGAAAGCCTCTTCACTCTGCAGATTGTAGGCCTGTGGCTTGCATGGCAGAGCATATTGAACACAGCTGCTCTGAAGCTTGGCATGTATGTCCAGGTATCACCTGAGGACCACTGAATTGTGAAATTCCTACTGGGCTTTGCATACTGGGCTGTTTGGGACAGGGCTCTGCTAGCCGGCTGTCCCGGGTTTAGGTCTCGGCTCATCCCCGGCCCCGGCCTCGGGCTCCAGATGGCAGAGGGAGGTGCAGCGGCGGTAAGGAAGTGGCCTTCGCTGTGACACAGGTGGGGAAAGGCCTGAATGCACCCACAGGACAGCAGGCCTGACCCCCTTGGCATACCTCCCAACCCCTCTGTCATCTGTCCACGAGTTCAGGGGGAAGCTGTACCTGCCCCATCTCACAGGGGCAGTGGCATATAGGTGCTGAGATTACCATAAGGGAACATGTTTACATGTGTCTGGGTCTCAACATGAACACGTGTTTGTGTACACACACAAACACACACACACACACACACACACACACACGCAAATGTGTTCATAGACGCTGACCTGAAAGCAATAGTTTGTACAGAAATCACATTTACACAACTGTAATTGATCAACCATAAGATATTTATAGTGTCTTTTAGTGTTTCCATCTTTGGTTTTGTACTGAGGCTTTAAGTCTATTAAGAAAATGGAAGAAAATTCTAGCTGATTTTAACAGATAAAGAGAAAATTTATTTGTTTGAAGTGGTTACATGATTAAACAGACTTTGTTTTACGGTTTATCAAACTGTATATTATTTGAATCATGGCTTGTTCGTAATGTCTCAGATTGTATTTAAAGTATATCTTGTAGGTGTTGTAGCATAGTGGATAACACCGCTGCCCTACACACCAGGCAGTTTGGGCTAGATTATTAACACTGCAGTATTTAAGGCTTCACAGGACCTTCTGTCAGATGCTGTATATAAACTTTGCTATTGTCACACTTTAGCCCTTGTATGTCTTGTTTTCTTCCTATCTTTGTTCTTCCTGTTCCTGTCCTGCTTTTCTGCTGTTTCTGTCTTTTCCCCAGCCTGTTTTGTTGTCTTTATCATGTGCTCTTTAAGCACATGACCCTGTATTGTTGCTGTCTTGTCTCCACCAAATAAATAGATAATTACACATATAAATATATTTAATATAATTAATAAAATAATTTACATATATAAAGAATAGAATGGAAATAAAGAACAAATCACTTTGCAAATTGCTACAATAAGGGACGCAACATTTCATTGCCAAATAAAGGATGTTCTGTATTTTACAGGACGGGTGGCAAACCTATTTGTCTTACCTGTACTCATTTTTAATCACACCCCCTCATTATTTTCTCCAGGTGTTGCCATTTTCACAGTGTCTATGTAACGTCCCTTTTGTTTCAGTATTCTTTGTCTGCTCTTTTGTGTGCTTTGTGGTTTCAGGTCTGTTCATTTGTTTTCTGCTTGCCTGTTCACAGATGTTATGTTTCTTGTTTACTTAGTTGTGTAAATTCAGTCTAGTTTTCATAGTTTTGTTATCTTTAGTCTTGTCTTTGTAATATAGTTATCCTAGTCTTGTTTATTTGGTTTGCATTATCCTATCAGTGTTTGATTTCTGTTTTGTGTTTCTGTGCACTCTTGTTTTGTATAATAAATATCTTTACCTGCACAAACATCAGTGAATTGCTTCTTCTCATAACATTTGCTCAAATTGTTCCCTTGTTCTTTAAGTGAGAGCTGATGATGCGTGATTCAGTGAAGAATCAAATTCTTTGTTTTCGCTGAAAGTCACACTGTAGTACTCTAGTCTGATCTCAGTCTTACGACCATAAACGAGCGACCTCAGGATTTTCTAGGAGAGGTGAACTTAAAAACGTTTGTCAAGACCACCCAAGTCCTATGGTTCTTTTTGTCTGAGGTATCTTAAATGAGAATCTGAACTTTTGTTCTCTATATTATTTAATGTTATATTTTACAAAAATATATGGAGAAATATATTTATTAATAAATCTAATGTAAAATGGATTATATTTGATGTGCAGTAAAATACAAACTAATTTATTTACATTTTTCCATTTTCTTATATAATAAAAAAATCATAAATCTGTTCTTGGCTAGGCCATGACTCATGAATTCAGCTACTAAAAGTCTTCACTCTTGACTCAGCATCAACCTGCACTAGTCTTGGTCTTGACTCGAACTTGAACTGTCTTGAACACTACTAAAAAGCCTCACCACAATTTAAACACATACATAATTTTTAATTGTCAAGCTTTTACATGAATAAAGACCAATACATTTTTAAATAATAATAAAAGTGCATTACTGTATCAATCATTTAAACATGATTATCTTGTTATAGTTAAAATGAACTCTCTGTCTATAAATTAAAAGCCAACTTATTGTGCATTATTGTGTAATTAATGCATTGTTTATGATTTAACTGTTCAGTTAAATCATACTAATAACCCTGTAAAAATAAATGTGACCATGACTGTAATTTTACAGGAATTTGTTACAGTGTATAAAATAGCCTAGACAGAGATCTTTTTGTTTTGTTGTGGGGAAGTGTTCTGGATTATTGATCACATAATTGTGGGTTCAGTGCTCAGGTTTACTAAGCTGCCACAGTTGGGCCCTTGAGCATGACTCTTGATTCTCTGTGTTCCTGGAGACCCTGTGTTCAGACCCCACACGTCGTCCGGCTCCACAGTTCTGTCTGTGCATGCACAAGGCTTAGAGCAAAAGTTTTGACACCTCATGAATTAGCACTACAATCACATTTACAGTTTCTTTGTTCTGAGTTTGAGTTTTTTGAGTAAAAAAACTTAAATGCTTACTTAAATAAATATTTCCATTACTTGAAACAATTAATTTAGCACAGAGTTATTTATTGCAGTTCTTAGCCAGCATAAAGTGTCACTTAGCAGGAAAAAATGGTATCTTGTTTTTATTGTCTACAACACCATGGCAAAGCAGTCAACCATTATATAAAATAAACTTGAAAACCCAAAAGAATCTAGCCCTCACTTGTAGATTTCTCTGATTTAATGTATTTGTTAACTTAAAACACAAGGAAAAAACATGTGAGGACATTGTCTCTGCTTATTGGTGAGACCTGTCTGGGACCGGAGCAAGAATACAATACAGGAAGAAGGTTTTGTGTTCCGGACCAGCATGTAATTGAGTCTAGTTTAGTATGAAGCAGAGAACAGCAGAGATGGCTTACGTTAATAGCTGCAGTAATTATCTGGGTAATAAATCAGATAAAACTGCACCTGAACAGCTCAGACATGAGGAGTATATTGAATATTGTTGGCTCGGATTGAGACCTTTTCTGTGAACTTAAGTGAAACCTATATGTTTGTCCAATGTTTAGATACTTTTATCCAACCATTCTAAAAAGGTTTTGACACATTGTTGCTTACCTCCACACTCACACATTCTTTCCAACATCCCAGTACAATTCAAATACCTGGAATTACTTTTCATTTCCCTGTGCTCTTTTTTAACTGCTTCCAATTATAGGTCAGCACATACTTTAAACTATATATTTTTCAGATTATTTTCTCCGCCCTCTGTCACTCTGGGGCCGCGTTAGCCACTTGAATGCGGCTAAGTGAACCAGAACGGGCAGCTCTGGCCTTATGTTTCCCCATCTGAAAAACGAAAGCTGTCCTGCACACCTTTAACCGGAGCTGCAGCTGCTCCGCGTCCTCTCGAGCGGCCGCTCTGCCTACAGCTGTCCCTCTCTCTCTCCCTCTCTCCGCTCAGGACCACCGAGCGCCAGCCCAGCGCCCACTCACTCGGACACACATGAAAGGGGCTGAGGCGGACCTCCTGAGCTCCTGAGCTCTGTGTCGATCTGGAACGTTCCTGGGGTTCAGCTGGAACCGTGCCCTTCTGCCCGTCACAGGGGATGGGTGTGTGGAGAGGGCAGTTGTTAAGGTAGCCGTATGGTAAGGTATGACCATGGAGAGGACCTTGCCTTGGGAGAGGACACTCTGAGGGGGTGATGATGGGATATATATACTGTATGTGTGCTTAAAGTTGAGTTCTCCTTCCATGGTGATGATCACATTTTATCAATGTGATTGTAGGTCTTTGCTGTAAGGTTTAGCATTTATATTCAGTGAAGAAAAGAAACTGCACCTTGTTGACCAATCAAAACCATATTATACAGCTTTGGAAAAAAATAAGGCCACGTAATGTTTGTTTTTATTTTACCAAATTAAAAACCTCTGGAATATAAATCAAGAGGAAGCTGGATGATCAGAAGCCATCAAACCAAACTGAACTGCTTGACTTTTGCAGCAGGAGTGTCATAAAGTTATCCAAAAGCAGTGTGTAAGACTGGTGGAAGAGAACATGCCAAGATACATGAAAACTGTGATTAAAAACCAGGGCTATTCCACCAAAAATGTATAACTCTTAAAACTATGAATATGAACTTGTTTTCTTTGCATTATTTGAGGTCTGAAAGCTCTGCATCTTTTTATTATTTCAGCCATTTCTCATTTTCTGCAAATAAATGCTCTAAATGACAATATTTTTTATTTGAAATTTGTCAGGAATGTTGTCTGTAGTTTATAGAATAAAATGACAATGTTCATTTTACTCAAACATAAACCTATAAATAGCAAAATCAGAGAAACTGATTCAGTAACTGAAGTGCTCTCATATTTTTTGTAGAGCTGTTTGTACAGGGTGAGTCAAAAGTCACAGGACACCCTTTTATTTCAGAAGCGATATATGGTGGCTTTCAAGATCGTCCAGATATGTAGATCCTTTTTGTTTCTTTATAATTGTTGATTTTTATCTATATTTGTTTATGATTTATACTGAAGTCATGTAAACTATGAAATAGTGATATAGAACTATATATAGAATATGGAATATGGAAGTAAACAAAAAAGTGTTAAACAAAGCAGAATATGTTTTATATTAAAAGTACTTTAAAATAGACACCTCTTGCTTAGATGACAGTTTTGCACATCTTGGTTGGATTTTTTCAGGCAGCTTTATGAGGTAGACGCACCTGGAATTCAGGCTTTCAGTTAACAGCTGTGCTGAACTTGTCAAGAGTTAGTTATTTGAATTCTTTGCCTTGTAATGTGTTTGAGAGCATCAGTTGTAAAGTTGTAAAGAGGTAGAGCTGGTATACAGTGATTAGTCCTATTTGAATAATGTTCTAATACAAATTATGTCAAAAACTACTCAACTAAGTAAAGACAAAAAATGGTCAGTCAATCCAAACATACTAGAACTTTGAAAGTATCCTCAAGTGCAGCCGCAAAGACCATCAGAAACTTTATGATGAAACTGGCCCTCATCAGGCCCGCCCTAGCAAAGAAAGAACAAGAGATACCTCTGTTGCACAGGATACGTTCATCAGAGTTACCAGCCTCAGAAACCACAAGTTAACAGCTCCCCAGATAAGAGCACCTAAATGCTTGACTTTTAAGTAACTTCATGATTCCTTATGTGTTTCTTCATAGTCTCAATTACTTCAGTATTAATTTACAATGTAGGAAAAATAAAGTAAAACATTGAATAAGAAGGTGTGGCCAAACTTTTGACTGGTACTGTATAGGAGAATAGTGGCCTGATGCCGACATTTACAATATATAAATAATGACTATAGTTGGATGTTCATAAAATTACAACTGTAGCAAAAAATCTATAATAAATTTTAAAGGGGAATCTTTATTACATAGATCCTTTATTACATAGATGGGACACTTTGTCACTTTCATTTTTATGTTTTTAGTCAGTGTTGCCTAGCATGAGCTAAATAATTACCAATGTTCAACCAAATCTAAATGTTCACTATGTTTTACTAGTCTGAACTTAATCAGTGCATTGTATCTGCCAGGCAGGCCCCCATTATCACTTCTTTTAGCAGGGCAGGGGTTAGCTCCCCGCTACGTATGGAGCCGGAGCAGGGACAATTAGCTCCACCTTAAGCGTTAGCATCCTCCATATTCGACAAATCTATGATGTTTCACTTAGCTTTTGGCATTGTGCAGACTCGAATAGTGTCTGTACACCCAAAATAACAAAAACGCGGTGAAAAAATGAGACAAAGTGGAGTTATGTATCATAACTAAGTTTTGGGAGTTGATCCACGCCCTCACTCCTCCCACTTCCTTCCCTATTTAAACCGTCACTTCCTCTATACCTGCTCACTGAACAACCTCACACCCACCTCCTCCCCATCTTCCTCCTTCGTATATTTTATTATTTTTCCTCATGTTTCTCTTCATGAGAGGGGGGGCTTCGGCTTTACGCTTTACAGCGAAGCTGCCCCAAAATCCACCCCAAATACTCTGAGTTCGCTCCCCCTCTTTTCTTCTTCTCTGCCCAGTTAAGGGCGTGGGTCAATACTAGCAAATGCACAGAAAGGCAGAGTAAAAAAGTCTTACTCCAGAAGTCCTAGGCCCCCACTATCGACTTCAGTATCTCAATCAACTAAACTAGTTTGCACTTATTTCCGTGTAATTATTGAATAATAATATATTTTTGAGAATATAAGGAGGGAAACATGTTTAAATAGGTTTTAAATATAATTTCTTCCAGCATGCCTCACACTGTTTAATTGACCTTTTCACTTTGTCAACAATAGATTTGGCAACAGATACTGTATGTGAGTTCCCTTGAATGATGCAGGAAATTAGTTTTAGTTAAGGTTTTTAGTCAGTATATATTCCTATATCTTTTCATCAGTCATTCTCTGTTATAAATGATGTGATATCCTTTACACTAACTATATTTTGAGTGCATAACATATGTCATAACATCATTTAGGCCGGAGACATGTTTGTGGATCAAGCAATTTCATTAGAACCACTTTTGGCTCTTAAGTTTAACTTGCCTTTTATACTCTTTTAAATATTCCATCAAAGAATGACCACATAATGCGAAAATCAAGATTTAGTTTTTTTTTAAGGAGGCATGGCTGTGTTTCTGGCTAAGTGTAGTTGAGCTGAGTAGAGAAAGTGAGACAGTCTGTGATTATAAAAGCAGGTAAAGTGACGGTTTCAGCTCGTAAAGGTCACTTATGGCCCGTGTGATCCGGCAGGAGGCTGGGCCCAGGTGTGAGTGTGTTGACATGCTTATTTTTCTGAGCTCGTGTCCAGCTGAGAGTGTACTGCAGAGGTACAGCTTGGCAAGTTTGCTCCAGGTTCTGTGTGTACGTATGTGTGTGCATTAGAGGGCCACGTCTGGCCCACGTGTAGTGATGCGGAAGAGTTCAGGTCTCTGCTGTTAAGAGTGGATCCCCCTCCTTTCCAAGGCCGTCATCCTTAGAGCTTCTGCTTCCTGAAGCTGGAACACGTGCCAACCCTCTTTCCCAAAGGCAGTCCAGCCCAGGAGTCTAAATTCAGTACTGAAAAAATCTACTTCTTCTTTAATTAACAAAACTCATCTGTTACATTAGTTCTTCTACATCTTCCCTAGGAAAAGAAAAAGCATTTTTTTTTATTATTTGCATGGTTGTTTGTTTTCTTATTATCATACTTTTCGGATTATAAGGTGCACCTGATTATTAGGTGCCCTAACAGTGAACGTCTATTTTCTGGTCTATTTTCATACATTAGGCGCATTAAGTGACACTAGTAAGGATGCCTACATCGAAGTGAGCAGTGCTGTTGCCATGTGTCCCTTCTAATGAAAGTGAACTAAACTTTAATTCTTAAAAAAACTTGACTCTTTTTTAAAGTCAAACCAGCGCTGGATGTTAATCTACACAGATTTCTCTCCTGAAAACTGTTTATTTGTGTGAGTTAAGTGCTTTCGTGTATTTACAGTAAGCTTAGATTTCCAATATTTTGTCTAAGCAGGACAAAAATGCTGCCCAACAGCTCTACACTGAGACATTTTTTTTTTCGCTTCCGGTAAACCAGGGCACTCTCAACTTTCTTGTTTTGAGTTTAGTTTTAGTTTCTTAGTTTCTTAGGTTTCTTAGTTTCTTTCGTTTCTTTGGTTGTTTAGTTTAGGTTGTTTAGTTTAGTTTCTTTGGTTGTTTTGTTAGCCTCTCTGTTTGTTTATGTTTATGGTTTATTTGGTTGTTTCTTTGTTTGTTTTCTTTGTTTAATTAATTATTTTCCTTTTTTACCTGCATTTGCATTAGCCTCCGCGTCCTCCCTGATGCACTCCTGACAGTTAGTGAAATGTTTGGGCCTGTAAATGTAAAAAAAAAAAAAAAAAAAAAAAAAACGACAATCTGACATCACTTCCAATTTATTTTTAGGTTTATTACATTTTAGTTTTTAATTTTAAGATTTAGATTCATAAGCTTCATAACACAGTGCTACACAATAATGATATACATTCCATGAACCAGTTCATCATTTTTACATTTTTACTTTCTTGACTAGTACAGTATCGGAACAAAATAGATTAAATTCTTAGAATTACAGCATCAGATGCTGTGCAAAACAAAGTTATTTGGTAACTGTATTGCAGCATGACATACAAGAATAAAATAAATAAATAAATAAACAAAACCAATCTTTCTCAGTAAATACTGAATATTGAGAGTTCTGTTAATATAAATACAGTAAAATAATCGTGTTGTTGATTCTGGAGAGCAGCACATCACCCAGATTAAAAATAATGGAATCCATATTGTCTTGGTACCGGAAAGCGCACTGTCGTGTTCACTCAGGATGTATTAGTGTGTGTGACAGTGTGGTGTTATGAACATTTAGGTGAGGGAAAACAGTGGAGGTGCCACACTTCACACAATTGTGACAAACAACACCTGGTCTGCGTTCTCTCAACTGGTTTCCTGTAGCTGCTCCCATCAGATTCAAAACCCTGACGATTCTCTACAAAGCCAAGAACGGACCAGACACTTTAGATCTGTAGCATGAGATCTTCCAGCTCCCAGCACAGCTCGGATTTACCCACCATCCTTCATTATCCATGAAAGACAGAGCCCCGGACCTTTCCCTGTCCTGCATCAAGGTGGTGGAATGAACTTCCACTGGTTGTCCACAGACTAAAGACTCATTCAATCACAAAAAGTTTCAAAATTAGGTGTACTAAGAAGTTAAAGGAGAAATTCAGTGTGAAATGGACTTGAGGTGTAGTGAAACATGATAACGAGTACAAACTTTTGTAGAATAGTCCACTTCCATTCACCCCTGGCATTTCAAAATACAGACTTTTAGCTGATGCTCCCAACTGGTTTACAATTCTAGTGATAAGGGCATAGCATAGCCAATGCACAAATAAAAATCACTATTTTTACACCATTAACAAACTCAATGTAGCTCCACACTTCATTAAGAGAGGGCCCTTACATTTCAAACAAGGCACTGAAAGCTTTAAAAGAGCTTGAATTATTATTATTATTAGATTAGCGATTCAAGCAATTCTTCAGGGATTAACGTTACAATCTGTTCTCCTTTCCCCACTTATTTGTTCATGCACTTTCAAAGTTCTCAGTGCTTCGTTTTTAATATCAGGACCCTCAGAATTCTGTCAATAAAGTGTGGAGCTATTTTGATGTTGATAATGGTGTAAAAATGGTGTAAAATAGTGATTTCTTTGCATAACCAATGCTATGCCCCTATCACCAGCATTGTAAGCCTGTTAGGAGCATCAGCTAAAAGCTCTGTATTTTGGAATGCTGGGGGTGATCGGAGGTGGGCTATTTGACAAAACTATGTACTCATTATCATGTTTCACTACAACCAAAGTCCATTTCACATCAGATTTCTCCTTTAATAATAATTTTAAAGTAAACAACAGAGTATTTTTTGAAGTTTCTGTAGATAAATGTAAATATAAATGAAATAAATGTATAAATTTGCTGTGTTGTTCTAAAGGCCATGGAAAATATGACTTATGCTTTTTATGTATTTGTCCCCGCCTCAATCTTTGATTCTTACTGACTATAGAACAGTGTTACCCAAATCCACAGACCCCTTTCTCAGTCTCTCAATGAAATTGTAAACTAATGGTGAAAAAAAGAATCCTAAAACCTAAAATGCACTTTTTTTGTCCTTTGTGTAATACAATAGGTCTATCTGAGTTGTACATTATACTGCACATGAAACTCGTCCTCAACCTCCATTGTCTGCAGTAGCTAGTAAAAGAAAATGTTTAGAAAAATCAGTCAATCAGGAAAAGCACTGTTTCTATGCCAACCTGTGAATTTGTGCAAATATAATATTATTTGTGCAAATATAAAATCATATTATAGTGTTATATGTTTTACCCAGTAATTTAGAGCTAAGGAACAAATAATTAAAATTTGTCTATAGAACACCACCAGCTAAGTACAACTGAGATAGGTAGATTTGTTTTAGCCAACAAAAGCCCAGGGTATATTTTTACATCCTGGACCTGGACTACCCACGTCTGTGTGTAACTATAGGATTTATATAGGATCTCCGGTGGATTTGACATTTTACAGAGACTCTAGGACTAGGTCTGTGGCTGAACTGCACTTAGCAGGACATTACATATGTCATTGCAGAGACTGTTATTAGTGTAGAAATGTCTTTATTTTAAAACATTTCTAACTGATGTCCGTCTCGCTGCCGCCTGGTGTCACAATGCTGTTAGCCAATCAGAGGCGATATGTTTTCATGTATGAATATTCATGAGCAAGAGCTGAAATCCTGTCGTTCTCCCCCACACTCCTTCACTGGACTAAAGCACTTTTTTCACAAAACCAGCTCACATGGCATTCATTTATTCTACAGACCACAACTAGACATTTTAAAATGAATGAAAAAATGATGAAATGAGACCTTGAACAAACTTAAGAAATGTCTGTGGAGATGAAAATGCAACATGATTCAGATGATGCCAATTACTGTGTTTAAAACAGTTCAATCAAATTTTGAAATGAATCGATCTCTACACATGGAGAGACACTGATTAACCAGGATGAAGCAGTAAAATGCTGTAAGATACACGTGAATAAGACTGAGAGCGCGGTAAAGTGATTTGCTGAAAGCTCTGCCAGGCCTCGGCAGTTTTGCTCCCGGTTTGTGCTCTCGCTGCGTTCTGTGTGTGACACGGTGGCCTCTGGCAGGTTCTCTGGATGAGGAAGGCTATATCTCACAGCCCTGAGCCAATGCAGCTGTTCCTTGGGTAGGACATCTGGGGCTGACAGATCGTCGTGGCGCCAGCGGTGCCCCACACACCCCTGGGCGCCACACACTACATTCACGCCACACCCCTCTCACATCCTTCGCTTCCAGATGCATGCTGGGGTGCCACGGGGTGCCATCCAATCTCATCATGGCCGGGCCTCGCAGCCGCGTCTGGGAGCCAAGCCATATGTCAAGGTCAAAGCTGGGTAAGAGAGGAGTGTGCTGCACCTCGTCTGAGCACAAGTTTTAACTGCGATTGCTGGAGGAGGACCTGGGATAGGAGGGGAGCTATCTTGTTAATAAACATGCAATAACCATAATTACAAAAAATATATAATTTTCTTAAACTTTGAAATATCACTGAAAGTGCTACTTGCTTCTTTTTTTTACATTTACAATCTTATAATGCAATTATAACACAAAATATTAACTACATCTAATGTCTGCTGTTGAAAAATAATAGAAGTGATAATGATGATAGCTTTTCTATTTTAACAGCACAAATCCAGAGACAAAAAAATCTTATAATTTAACCCTCTATGTCATGGTGTTGCCCTCAGGCAACAAAAGCACTTTTATGATTATCCATTGTCCCCTAATGTTTAATTATTCAAGGAAGTATGTTTAAATTCTGACTTATTCTGACTTTTGTTTTCATTTACTCCCCAAGACAGGATTTTTATATTTGTTGCTTTAGGGCAACATTATTCAGTTAGATCACACTGGAACCGTGCTGATTTTTTCCTCAACAAATATGTCATGCTATAGAGGGTTAACAATTTGATACAGAACAGTACAGGGATTTAAATAGGACATATTAGACTATATTTTTACACCAGTTACAATAGGTCTATTATCCATACAAAATATGTTCATGGAGTTTTTACACAAAATCACTCTCGCATGAAGAGATCCCAAAAACTTTATTCTTGCCATTTTCAGTCCCTTTCAGAATGAGCCATTTAAAGGCTTTGTCACTTTATGCAAATAAGCTGTTGCTGGCCACACCCCATTTTTACCACATGTTAGTGTTAGCTTGTGCTAAATAGCAAAATACAAACAAGCTAGTTTATGCTTAACTGCATTAGAAACACAAAACTAGGTACAGATCCCTCCATCCGATGAAGTCTGCCGGCTAATCCTGCTGTGTACTGTCTGAAGTTCTCAACCAAAATTCCCAAAATGGTAGATAATTCAACTGATCTAGTGGATGGGGCTCTGGTGGCAGTTGACAGATGAGTTGTGATGCCGGGGTGGTTCTATTGTGGTTTTATTTTGTGAGAAAAGGTAATAAGTAAACACTAGCCACCAGCAAGATAATGTGAATTATCACATTTTGACCTGATAGTGTAACAGTGCAGGTCTCAGGATAAAATAGACATGACAGAACGTCTTACCAGAACTGTTTTTTATACTTTAAGCAACTTCTGCACACTGGAGAAAGTCAAATAAAAAGCGTATAAATGCATGATCTGGCAGTGCCTGTGAAAAGTCCACCCACACCACTGTGCTAGTAATAAATTACAGTGAATTCTTCCCCCTGAAAGTCCCATCTGGGAAAAAAATGAATTATACAGATTTACAAATACCTTTGACTGAAGAATTCATGATAGTTCTACAGAAATACATATTTTAGATTAAACCTTCACTGAGGGAATTCAGCAGCTGCCCAAAGGCTTCAATTATAAATGTGTTTTGATTGTAACATTTTTACTGTTCTCTTCCAGGCACAGGCAAATTGATCAAAATATTTGTCCTCAGTAATGATCTGGATACTGCACACTGTAGATAGCCATTCGAATAGAATAGAAACATGCTGGGCTATTCCTTTAATATTACAAAAAACCCAGATCAGATATTATTGGGACAGCATGGAAAACTTTTATTGTATTGGATTTTATTGCAGACAGTATCAACCAAGATATTTCATGTTTTGTCTGATTTCATTTACTTCATTTGTTTATATGCTTTACATCATTCCTGTGTTTCAAGGTCTGCAGCATGTTCCAAAAACATTGCGGCAATAAAGAAATTACCACTTTACAATGTTTCCATTCCTTCTCACAACACCAATAAGAATACCAAGCGATACATTTTTCCAGGTGTTACTTGGACAGAGGTGCTCAAATCTAAGACAGGGGTGCTTAAATCTAAGACAGGGGTGCTCAATCCTGGTCCTGGAGATCTACCCTCCTTCAGAGTTTACCTCCTCCCCTGATCACACACACACACACATCTGATTCAGGTTATTAGGGCCTTTAGGGAAATTCTAGTACATTCTAGACTCATCCTAGGTGTGTTACATCTTAAGAGGCCCTATCATACCCCATGCACAAGCTGCGTTGCGATGCTGAGACGTGCAAAAACATAGCGCTGTTAAGATATCAATGCACCAAAGTCAGAGCACACCTGGCTCTTAAAGGAAATGACAACTGGAACACAGATTGTTAAAGTTATGTTCAAAACACACCCAAGATTAATTTAGAGAACTAGTACATGCCTTTTGCATGTTTTCAGCTGTGCAAGGTGTATTTTTTGTGCCCTTACTATACCAAAGACAAACACTGACACACCCTAAATCAAGCTGCATGATGTGCAATTGACCAGTGTGCCCAAGAGGTTATTTCTCCAGGACCAGAAAACAGCATCCCTTCACACATTATGTACTAGTGACATGTCAGGACTGCAGACAGGCCAGACATTCCAGTACCACTCCTTTGTAATGTGTGCAGCATGTGCTTTTGCACTGTCTTGTTGAAACTGGACACCCCTGGGGAATATGTTGTCTTAAATGCAGCATATCCCATTGCATTAATTAACAGCACTTAATTGACACTAGTTAATACATTATTCTCAATTAATTATGTCTCAATTAATAATTATTTACAACAGTTTTAAGCATTAAAATATTAAGTAATGTTTATAAATTGTGACCAGGGCCAGGACAATGTGAGACAAGTGCTGATTAGAAAACACAGGCTTATTGGAAATAAGTACAGCGGTGAACAAAAGAGCAGCAATAAATAACAACATACCAAAACGTAGTGAGCCAGAAGCAGGATCGGTACACAGGTAAACAATCAGGATAAAAGGGAAAGGCAAGAGAGTAGTCAAAAGAGGAAGCAAGGTCAGTATATCCACAACAAAATAAGAGGGCTAGACAAGAGAGAAAACTAGGAACAGAAATAGGTTATACTTGGTAATACCCAGCAGGGAGCAAAGGGAACAGCGGATTATTTATAGGGGTACACACAGGTGAGAGCAATCAGCAATCAGAAGGAAGGCGAGGCAAAACATTGCAGAATCACTTGAGCAGTT
Organism: Astyanax mexicanus; assembly: GCF_023375975.1. Classification (NCBI taxonomy): domain Eukaryota; kingdom Metazoa; phylum Chordata; class Actinopteri; order Characiformes; family Acestrorhamphidae; genus Astyanax; species Astyanax mexicanus. The sequence continues at coordinate 22,892,700 of NC_064414.1, forward strand.
CAGTCATTGTAGTCCATGAGCTGAGAATGCTGGGAAATGGAGTCTTTAGTAGAACAATTGTCCTGAATAGGCAGACTGACAGCGTCAGAATGTATTGACTATGTCAATTATTAATAAGTTGAGACATTACTTAACAATTGAACAATGTTTATAACTGTGCTGTTATTTGTGACCCATATTGTGAAAATCATTAGTAACAAGTAAAGCATTCATACCAGTAACAGTCAGCATATACTCTTATATATAAAAAAAGCATTTACTTCAAAGGTCCTGCTATCAAGTTCCTTTGCAAATAATTGAAAGTGCTGAAAAAAAAACAGTAGAGTGCACAATATGCTGCACTAGGAGTCTCCAGGGGATATCTGGAGGAACACATCTGGGAACAGCTGGAGTCAACAGCATTTGGAGACGTTGATTTTGGTTTTCCTCTGGGGCCACCACACCCTCACATGGGACCGGAGGCTGAGGAAGACACATCTGGAAGGCCCAGACTGTGTTTGGATTGTAACAACTGGGTGAGAGCGCACTCCTTTGTGCTGCTGTGGATCTTATCCTATTCTAGTCTAGTTCTGTTTGCAGGGAAGTTTGCTTTGGCTCACCCACAAGGTGCAGACACCGTGGCTTAGAGCACGCCGCGGGGGAAGAGGGGGGTGGATCGAGGGGGGGCGAGAATCATCTTCAGTGGATCTCAGTGAGAGTTTTATTGAGCTGGTTGTGTTCAGGCCCATCCGTAGACAAGGATTTGGGCACAATTCTCAAATTATCTATCTATCTCTCTGTCCATCCGTCCATCCGTCCCTCAGGGACATCATTTAGGCCAGATAAAATTGTAGCTCTTTAAAATTGTACAGATAATCACAATAAGCACTTATTCCATTGCTGTAATAACACAACTTTACATGTAACAATAGTTTAATTGGTCTAAGGTTGCTAAGGTGGGCGGAGAAGAGTGTCATAGGAAGTATGTCAGAGAAATCATATGGTAAATGAGGTCGACATTTTCCTCATTCACTCAAATTTCACACAGCATTAATAGGGAGCTAAAGCAATGATCAGTAAGCTTATCAACAAAGCAAAATGTTTGCAAGCAATGTTTTGACCTGATGTTTCAAACTGAGATTTGTACGAAAAAGTCATTTTAGGTACTGGTCCATTTTAGAGGAATATTGTGTCGTAGCTCAGAAGGGACCCTACAGATTCTCTTTAACTCTAAATCTAACTCCTGCTTTAGATTAGTATACTCTAAACATCTAATTTAAATTATTATACTTATAATATCAAATTTTCCACATTTTCTAAATATCTATCTATCATAAAAATCATATAGTAAATAGTTTACAATGTTGGATCTGAAATAGCAAAAAAAAAGAAAGCTAACGTGTTTACGATAAGATCATGCCACGGTCAAGAGCTTATAGGAACTCTGTGTTAATGGCTCCAGGAAAGACCTGATGGGGAAACATGACATCGGAGCCAGATATTGATCATGTTGTCTGCTTTAGAATGGGACAACATAATACATAATTTATAAACAAATATGTTTGAGTACATTTTTATATTTTTCTAGCACAAAGTCAGCTACAGAACATTGACTGGAGTAAAATTAATTTTTATAATCTTATATACTATAGTTCCAAAAAACCTATTTACATGTACACCAGGTTTTAGAGTGGAATTTCCACTTTTTTGACACTAATTAATAAACATTTTCAATTTTTTAGGGTACAAATGATGTTTCATGGGTGGTATCCTCAAAAGTACTCTTCATTGCCTTCAGTTAGGAACAATAATTGTACCATATTCTGTTGCAGGTCATTTTTAAAGTCTTATTCCAGTCTGAATCCAGACATTTTGCTCTTTTTTCTATCTACATAAACTATGTCATAAACATTATGTAACTTAAATATTGACATACTATAAGTCATGGGATATCAGTAAGCAAATTAATCATGAAGTGTCACTTCAGGGAATGATTTGAAAAGACGCACACCTGTAAAAGTTGTGAGGTGTTATCTTATGTGATTGCGATTGAACACATACATGAATTATCAGAGTTGAAGCAATGTCTGATGGTGGGTGCCAGATGCCTTTGACATTTCATTTCCAAAGCGGTGGTAATGATTGTAACATCTGGTTAGAATTGCGTATATAGACAGACAAGTGACTCTGGCAGAAATGCAATACAATTTCGATGCAGGAAGACCCACACACATATATCCCACAGGTCAGAGCAGTGTTCCTTAGCTTTTAGGCAAAAAATAAAAAAATAAATTATTGTCACATGATTGTCCCTCTTGGCATGTGTGGGTAATGGGTCAAATATGCAACATTCTCATGGCAAAGTCAATGTGATGAACCTTTAAACTCCTTTTAATTGGGTCATATTTGACTTATATGTATGTTGGGAAATTAAACAATACCCAGAAAATACAGTTTTCAGAGTGGTGGGAAGCTCAAGGCTAAAAAAGAAAAAAGTGTGTCATGTAGGTCCAGGAGATTCTGGACCTCAGTCCGCTTCCCTAACCTTCAGATTATGGACACCCCAACATTACTACAGTATTATATAATGTAGCAACTTTATACAACATAAATACAGACAACAGATGTTCAGTAGTTTTTCTTTGGCTGTGTCTCTGATTGATTTAATGTGATTTGCGTTTTCAGCTTAATGATGGTCGGCTTCACTGGTGTTGACACTTCTTTGGTTCTCCTGTTGAGAAATCACAGCAGTGAACGGCAGATGCAAATACAGCTCTCCTGCACATACATTAATTACACAGCAACACAGAGCTGGCCAAGAAACAAGTGAGCAGCTAACTGTCCATTTACTTTTGGTGTGTTTACATAAGAGAATTATTGCTGTGTGTATAAATGGAGTAGTAATTCTTGGGTGAAATGCACGGTTCACCCAATATTATTAAATTAGGGGAGATATATGCAGTAGACTATTTTTAGAAACTGAATTTTTTAGGTGTACAGGTTGCCATGACACTGACTGTATTCGGGCCAAAGTGATTGTAAAGGGATTCGAGCTCTTATTTTGGAGTAATCAATTCAGTAGATGTTAAAATAAAATGATTCAGCATTGCCAATTGAATTACATATTATATATATATATATATATATTTATTTATTTATTTTTAATATGCTCTGTGTTTTATTTCTTCATATCTTGCCTTTTCACACAGCTGCCACTGGATGATGTGAGTCTGTTGCATTAAAACCATTAAATGTGTTTAGGGAGTTGCATACTGGTTGCACAGAAATGAAAGAACTATAAGAACTAAGCTAAAATAAACAAATTAATACATTTTAATAAAACATGCAGTGTGTGTGGGAAATGTATTTGTCGGTATGTGTTAAAACACTATTTTTTACATTAAAAAAATATATAAAGGTGATATATCTGACATTTTTAAGATATAATAAAGCAACAAAGACCTTATTTATATGCAAATATGTAGTAAAATAAAAAAAATGTGGTGAACAGAAAATGAAGTCACCCATTCTCTACCCTGTGAAAATGTAGGGGCTCCACAAGAGAGAAGAGAGTGACTGCCCACAGCGCCGCATTGTGCATGCAAGCTGGCTGAGTGCAATACAAAACATTCAGGTAAAAGCAACCATCTAAAGATTCCTCTATTAAAAAATCCCTTTTATTTATGAATCATTTTTATTTATCAAGTCATCAAACAGCATGTTAATATGATACACTATGCTAACAGGCGCAGCAGCCAGGATTCACAGGGTCAGAGCAGATAATGCTAAACATACACTAGACGACTTTGAAAAGACTCTGAAAAGACTTTTAATAGACTATTTTGCAAGACCGCAACTAGATTCTTTCTGAGAATATTTTACTTTTATCTATATATATTTATATTATTTTATACTTTTTCACTTTGTCATGGTATAAATGGGAAGACACATCAAAGAGACACTCTTGCTCACTCCACCAGTTTCTCCTCCTTTAGTTAACTGCAGGAGAACCATGGTTTCTGAGCCATGCTGTAGTCTCATCTATGTCCAGTTCCACAAACATTTCCAACGCTTGCCTGTTGGTTTCCCGTAGCTCTCCTATTGGTTACTGCATTGCAAACACTGTTGATTTTTTCTGAACCCCAGGACAAGAAAAAGACTGACTTAAACCTTTACTACTAACCACCTCACACTGAACAATCGAGATGACACGACCACAACTCAACTCTAGCAAGATCCTCGTGTTTTTATTCGGACACTGGAAATTTGTCTGCGATAGTGAAATCACTGGAAAATCGTTTGGTGTAAGGTAGGCATCAGTCACACTGCTAACAGCAGACTGAGCTCAGCAGGTTGGAGTTGGTTAGCCACAATGCTACGATTCGAGCTTAGCAGGGCTAGAGCCACAATGCTAACATGAACAGTATGAGTACACAGGCAAGACACGTGGAGAAGTGGCAGTGACAGATGACTAAAATAACTTAAACAGATAGGTAAATTATGCTGAAAATGCTAGCAAAATCTGTGCCACCTTATCTTACTGATTTGCTGTTTGTCTGTGTTTAGTAGCTTTTTTCTGGGCTGCAGCACTGTGTTAAGAACACAAACAGGAAGAAAATGTTTTTTCTTCTTTAAATGGCCCAGGTTAGAATTTTTAGCATTGTCACAGGTTAGCATTTTAGCATTGTTCCAGGTTGGAATTTTAGTATAGTCCTAGGTTAGCATTTTAGCATAGTCCTAGGTTAGCATTGTTAACATTGTCTTAGATTTGTATTTTCAGATTTAAATGCTATGAAAAAATGCAGCAGTCATAGAGAGATTACAAAACAAACAGAAAGAAACGATGATTATAATGGTAGCACTTTATCTGACTGCTTCGTTTTGATTGTCTTTGTTTTGCAGTTGATTTCTATAGGCTGTAACAATGTGTAAAGAACAAAACAGTTTTTTCTTCTTTGTCCTAGGTTAGCATTTTCAGCATTGCCCCAAGTTAGCAGTGTCTTAGATTTTTACTTTCCTATCTAAATACTATGATATAGCATGTTCAAAAGATAAAAGATGGACACAAATTAATAAGCAGTTTAATACTACTGTTTCTTTACTAATGTTGATGTGCAGTGCCACCTGTGCAGACTGAAAGTTATATGTAAATCTTCTCTGTTTTTATATGCTGCACCACCATCTTATTTCAAAGCAGGTGAGCCTAAAATACAGTATTTTAATCTGAATGGGTGCAAATAAATTGTTTTAAGCTAAATAAATCAATATATGGGATTGTGTAAATCTGCCTGTGTTGTGCCAATTAATTACATCAAAACAGGCTGTGTTAAAGCTTACTGTGACATATCATACTGTACAAAAAATATCTACAATTTGTTTTATCATAGAAATACTCTGAAATATTGTGTTATTATTTTAGGGTAATTTTAGGGTGCTATTGGTTGCAAAAGTAAAATTCACACTGATTTAATTTCCCATTAAATCTTAACAAGAGACAGATCTTATCTGTCCAGTAACATTCTTTTAACTTCAGTCCTGGATATATGGAGTGCATTACTAGTATCATGAAATACTGAATCAATGACTTTACTTACTGATACAATCTGGTGAAATGCAAAAATATTAGCGCCAAATAAAATGTAATATTAATTATGTTGCAGTAATGTATTCTTGAAATTAATCTATTATATAGAACATTATTTCAATGTTTGTCATGTCGGCAAGAATATTGTTATCGCGGAAATACACTGAAATTATTATTATTATTTTAGGGCCATCAATTACCTCTACTATGAAGTATATGGAATATGCAGAGAGCAGTTCATTTTTAAGATGAAGTTTTTACTAACTTATACCACAATTTTTATTATTATTATTTTTTTTTAAAAGCAAGGATGCTTTGGTTTTCCGTGATATGAACCGTTTAAAAGTGTCTATTTAAGCTCTGGGATGTTGGTTTTAGTGGACAGTGCATATGAGTGGGACTGGAGAGTAGATATTCGCTGCTGTGTGGGAGCAGGTTGTGAGAGGATATGCAGACTGTCCTATTCCATCACCATCTGGATCAACAAGGCCAGTGTTGTCAGGCCACAGTAAATACTTCCCTGGGGGAAAGCAGAGCAAAACAACCTTAAATCGGGGCCCTCTGTTATTATGACCATGTTTTTCCGCGCTAATGTACTACAGCACTGCGCCTCAGGTTAGCGGCCAGTGAATACGAATCTGTCCAAATGCCAGGGATGTTTGACATACAGTGTCTTAATTGGGGTCAAACTGGTTGAACGTACATGGTGTAATACAGGAAATCTGGAATAGCCAGCTATCCGCTATGCGGTGACCAGTGTGCTTGATAATACGCTGGTACTGAATGTACAGGAAGTATGTTTTTCCTCACAACAAAACAGGATCTAACAGGATAGTCTACTTACATTGAGTGTCTAAAGAGCAATGGCTGTTCGTAAGCTTGAAATAGGCTTTCCCTCTTGTCCTTTGTCGGAATTCAGAGCGATACGTGTAGCGAGAAGCACAGCTTTCAAGAGGCTCCCCCATCATCTGCCAACCGCCTTAAAAGACACATCTGCAAAGCCCTCCTTAGACATCCCCAGCACCGCAGTTCCTCAAGTCTCTCTCACTGATGGATGGTTTGTCGAGGAGGGAGCTGGAGGAGAGAAAAAAAACGGGCACTTGCAATTCATCAGGGCCGGAATAATGAGTGGAGAGCTACATTGATTTAGCCCGGGGCTTACAGCTCGAACATCTGGCCCAGTTGGCAGCCGGCACCGGGGCCGGCACTATTGGAAAGCTTTCTTTGGAGCGTCCAGATGCAGAGAGAGGAGGACTGGTACAAATGCCACAGATGGAAATGCTGGAACAGATGATGCAGTGGGCAGCGCCTGCCGCCGTTGGCACAGGTAGCTTGTCTCCAACAGCTGGCACAGGTTAGGCATTCTTGGGAATTGGTGCCTCAAATGTTCGCACTGGCAGAGGTTGCGCTTGTGGGTACATACATACGCCGTCAGCACAGGCGTCATCAATCAGGAGGACTGTGGGAAAGAATAGAAAAATGACACGTGCAGGGTTTCGTTCCTCTTTCCGTCCCTCATGAAGTTTCAAGCTTTTTTTGCGCTCTGTTTTTCTCAATTTTCTTTCCAATTTAGTCATCTCCAGTTCTGTATAACTGGAGTATTAGACAATATAACTGGATTATTAGACAATTAGTGTCTGTTTTCCCAGACAGCGATTAAGCCTAGTCTTAGATTATATTTCAAATTAAAATGAAAAATGTGATGTAGTCCAAGATTAGGCTCAGTCCCCGTCTGGGAAACTGCTCCTTAAACTTCCATTAGAAAATTAACAAAGTTAAATCTTTCATAAGGTTTACATTTTAAATTTTATAGTATGAATCTTTAAGTATATATTGAAACAAGTGTCCCAAAACTGTGCTGTAGAGGAACTTAATGCTACAGAGGAGCAACTTCTGATTCCCTGATAAAGTACTCAGTAGAGGTTTACAAAAAAACTAACTAACTTAAAAAAAAATGAAGAGGTGTCAGTGTAAAGAAACATTTTAAGGACTATATTTACTAGTTAAAGTTAAAGTTAAAGTCAAGCACCATTTCATTTCTTAATTGTGTATCATATCCATCCATGTGTACCCTCAAAAAAGGTTTCTTCCCCAGTTCTTCTCCTCCCATGACAATGCCTATGTGACACCATTTACGTCTGGTCACATAAATCTTGATTATCAGGATTGTATCTGGAGTGTAAATGCAACCAAGACACAAAAAACAGATAGAAATCCAGTTACTTCACCACTTCAGCACTTATCCATTTACAGTATAGCAGTGTAAATGCATCAGCCTCTCCACGACACATTCAACAACTTTTACACCAGCACTAATTGCCACAAATTGAAGGAATCTGCATATTCCAGCCCACATAGTAATCAGATTTTAGTCTGACTAATCAGAGACACATATGGCTATAAATTGTAAATGCATTTGACTAAACTCTTATCAGGAGACAATCCAGACTCTGGTCCTCTTTTTATAAGGGAGAAGACCCTCTTTTAGACAATTCATGTGGCACCACTCATTTCTTTTTGAGTCAAGGCACTTAGTTCTATACTGTGCCATATTACTTTGTCTCTACACTGTAATCAAAAAGTAGGGAAGTCGAATTTTTGTATGACCTATTACAAATTGTATGCATTAATGTATTTTGCACTATAATGCACTTTGTGCACAATATAATGTATAAACACATGTCCTGAATATTTAACTGAGCACATATCAAACTGATGCTGCAAAAGCAAAGCATTTTATCGTCAGTTTAAGTCATTTTGAAGCATTTCTATTGGTCATGGTCATTCTAAAATGTTCACAAATATAAAAGGCAGCTGGTGTTTTCACATTATGTAAAAAAATAAAAAGGCCCCATCCAAAATGGGGCTACAAAGTTTGATCCCAAGGACAAATCACAAATCTGAATATTTCTGCTTTGCATAAAGGCCAGTTTCATCTCCCACATTAGGCCAAATGCAATGCTGCTCTGGCCTGAGATTTGCGGCTCGATAATGTCTTCGGGAACAGAAGAAAACAAAACAAAAATAGCAGATTGTGTGTGGGAGAAGGCTTGGCCAGATGTATAGAGTCTGGACGGCTCTGATTGGCACGAAGCTGGCCGCTGCTCACTGATGGACATCTGGAAGGCAAATTGGTTAATGGTGCCTCCAAGCCAAAAGGTAGTCAGCCATCTCTTCCTCCCGCAATGTGAGAGCTGCCGCCGCATCTGTGCTCCACCTAGCCCACGAAAACATCCCGCCGCAGGCCGCAGAGGAGCCGGGGGAACGAGCGGGGTGGGGCGCCACAACTCCAGCCATGTCTCTGGGACAGGACGGGGCAGGACGAGGGGTTTAAGATCAGAGATTGTGGACGGATCAGAACAGGAACGCAAGCTACTGTTGTTCTGCGGCTCCGGGGATGATTGAGACGAGGCCAACGAGTGGACAGTAGCCTGCTGTCCCATTCGTCTGACTCACTGATGAACAACAGTGAGATGGCCTCCTGATGGGCTAATTTTCTCCTCAGAGAACGACGATGCTGCGTTCCTTTTCGGCGATGAATTATGCCTGCGTTTTAATGAGCAATTTAACGAGCAGTTTGAAAAGTAGTCGTGTTGATGGCACAGACCGGGCCTGCACAAATGTCTTCATTTATCCTTCAGAAAGCCGTGCTTCACTGACAGAGAATAAATGAAGAAAGAATGAATCATTTTTTCATGTGACTGCAAAACATAAATAAGCGACAGCTGTTACAATTTTGTAGGATGAGCGTCGTAACACAACAAACAATGCTGAAGATTCACAAGCACTCGTTTCACACCCCTTTATAAGAACAGCGAATCCGACAGCAGCAGCAGCGTCAGCATCACCACCGGCGGGTTGTAGGCCCTACAGCGGTTAGACTTTCTCCACAAGCGCTCCACTCGTACTAATGGGACGTGCCTGATTGACAGATGTGCAAAGCATTGTGAATCCAAAACAAAGCTGCTGTTTTCCCTTTTTATGAGCCTGATCCTCACCATCTGTAGATAAACAAGCTAAACACACAGCGCTTTCCCCTGATGCTCACACCCTGGAGAACGCCCCCTCCCCCTCCCAGCCAGATGCTGTACCTCTGGAGGCATCAAACAGTGCAGCAGAAGCTGAGCAGATGTTCCATTGCCCATTAAAAGGGTGAAAGTGAGACGGACAGTTCATGAATTATTGAAAGGAGGCTCTCTATTGTTCTTAGATGCTGTTCTCCAAGTCTCTTAATGGACGGAGAAGACTCCTACTGTCACTGTCGGAGCAAAACCTTGAAATGTTTTTGCCTTTAATCTTTAAGATGAGAGAATTGGTTTCAACAGTGAGGATATGACCTTAAAAATCAAGGTGCCAAAAGAGCTTTTTTGGAGGGATGCCATAGAAGGACCACTGTTGGTACAATACAAAATGTTTCAGTGAGCAATGATCTCGACAAAATGACAAAAATGCCATTTAAAAACATATATATGCTGTAAACTGCTGTAAGATGCTGTAACTTTCAATATTTATACACATTCCTAATCTGGAAACTATTTTTTTACACAAATGAATCATATTTCCAGGAGTCTGGTTTTATTTAGCAATGTAAACACAACTCTACTACTGTTCAGTTCAGCAGTTAGATTACTTTCTATTTAGGCTAAACTACGAATTAAATACCATAAATAACTCTTTTACCCCTCTGTCCTCTTCTCGTTTCTCTTTGTCTCACACACATATACAATAATGCTGCTACTGTAACACATTAGTACTGCAGGTTTCCTTCCTTAATTAATCATTGATTATTTGTAAAAATAAAAAAAAATTAAAAATCATATACTTTCTTAACTAAAGCTTTTGTGCCTCGTGTTCAGGGTCGTTGCAACAAGGCAAGCAAACTAATCTATTGCCTGGCCTGAGGCACACAAACAATGACTGGTTATGAATGTAATGCAACAACAAACTGTGTGAGCCTCCATTAAATTCTGTGATGTCAATGCAGGAAAGTACAAAAACACTTTTATCGGAATCCCCCTCAAGAAGATTCTGCAGCTGGCAAAATCTGAATCTTCAGCAATAATGAAGCGAGTTATCCATTAGAAAGCCAAAAAAGAAAGAGAACAGAAGACAGCAGTAAGTGATCATTTATGTTAAACAAAATGTTCAACTAGTGTTATTTAGCAGCAGGTAGGCTAGCAACAAATTGTACGGGTAAGGTTTATGTTATTGAACAGGCTGATGATATAATACACAATGTAATATGTCATATTAGCAGGATAAGGAAAACACAGATCTGCTCCAGATTCACTGTTTATCATATTTAATGACATGATATTGCATTAGCCTAAAGTTTAAGCTGAACTTTAGCTTAGAAGAAAAGGGCTTGACGGCCCCAAATGCTTTGAAACTTTTTTTTATTATAATAAAATAAAAAATTGTCTAGCCTGTTTGCCAGGCACAAAACATTTCATTACATTTATTTTGTCTCTTGCCTGAAAGAGAACTACCTGACAGAGAAATACCAAGACAACCTTATATACCACTGCATAGCAAAACACAATTTTGCATCATTTTTTATTTAAAAATGGTATACATGAACATTTGCCAAAAAAAAACAGTGCATGGTTTTTACCTGCCTAACTGTTTTACAACCGATGATTTCTTTCTTCTCAGCACTTGTTAACTTTCTAACTGCAGACTTTCAGATTTTAAACTAAGTTTATTCACCTTCTCTGCAAACGAAGCGACTCTCGTCCCTGCTGCCTGTTAGAAATGGGTTAATGCATATTGGGCAGAGCTCCTCCAGTCCTGAAGAAAAAAACAGAAAAAACGAAGCGTCAGGCCAGCACACAGGCTGGGTTTATGAGCGCTATTTCCTCCTTTTGTGTGTCTCCATCCATCATCCGGGAATCGAGGCTGGCAGGAATATCCATCTTATTCAAACAAGTCATCACCCAAACTCCCTCAATACGCAGTAAAAAGGCTTTCATGAACTTCTACTATTTCTTTCTTCCTACAAACATGATGAAGTCCATGGTGTAATGTAAAAGAAGGCTTATATTGGAGAAAAGCATGAAGTGATAGAAGTGAAAGGAGTGTTTTAAAGCATGTAATGGTACTTTGGTTCCCTTTTTATCTGCTAAATTGAATTGAGTTTGATAACCTGAGTTCTACGCATTGTGTCATTTAACCCTGCAGCCCATATAGTTAAATATTGCGTTTTATATATAGTTAAATATCTGTGTGTTCTAATGCTGTTATGTAAAGTATTGGAACACCTGCTTATTCACTGTTTTTTCTTATATCAAGGGCATTTTAAAAGAGCTGTCCAGAGAAGACTTTTTACTGGATTATGGAGCATTCTTTTAAGGATGGAAGTGTTTTAAGTGGAGTGTTAGTGAAGTGAACTTTACAATTTTTCGCAAATGTTTTAGATGCTTCACCAGATTATTCCAGAAAACACAGTTCTGAGCTCAATATTTCAATGTAAAGGGGTGATTATCTGGACCTGAAAGTCATATTTTATTGAAAATAAGTCTCTACAGGAACTAGACAAGCTGTGAGTGAATTTGCAGCAATATATGCAACTTAAATGGGACATATTATGCAAAAAAATCACTTTTTGTGTGCTTTTGTATTTCCACTCAGGTCTGTTTTCTGTTAATCACATAAAGGATTTTGGTGTCAGGAATCATATGCTTCTATGAATCGTTTGGATGGCTGACTTAATAAGAAACACTGCATAGAACCAACCTGGCACTACCCGTCACCTCCACCAGGGCCCCGCCCACTAGATCAGTTAAAGAAACATAATTTCTTTCTATTTCTTCAACCTGTCTGCTGGTTGAGCAATTTAGTAAGACTTCTTCTGATGGAGGGATCTGTGCCTACTGTCTGTGGCAAGTGAGCAGAAGAGGGAAGAGTTAAGTGCTTCTGTCGCAGTTGAGCATGACCTAGCTTGTTTGTGTTTTGCCATTGAGCACAAACTAAAACTAACCTGTGGTAGTAAACTTTTAGCATATGTACATTACATATATGGCATTTAGCTGACACTTTTATCCTGAGCAACGTACAAGTTTGTTCCAATTACAGAGGTGGGCCAATGTAGTGTTAGGAGTCTTGCCCAAGGACTAGTATTGGTGTATCACAGTATAGTCACTCAGATAGGGAATTGAACCCCAGTCTCCTACATGATGTGGTAGCTCACAAACTCACAAGCAGGTGGAGGTGTTATCCACTGCGCCACACTGAACACCATATACAGCTCTGGGGGAAAAAATATAACAGACCATTTAATGATCATGTTTTTCCTTGATTTTACCAAATTGAAAACCTCTGGAATATAATCAAGAGGAAGATGGATGATGACAAGCCATCAAACCAAGCTGAACTGCTTGGATTTTTGCACCAGGAGTGGCATAAAGTTATCCAAAAGCAGTGTGTAAGACGTGTAAGATGGTGGAGGAGAACATTCCAAGATGCATGAAAACTGTGATTAAAAACCAGGATTATTCCACCAAATATTCATTTCTGGATTCCTAAAACTTCATAAATATATACTTCTTTTCTTTGCATTATTTGAGGTCTGAAAGCTCTGCATCTTTTTGTTAATTTGACCATTTCTTATTTTCTGCAAATAGATGCTCTAAATGACAATATTTTTATTTGGAATTTGGGAGAAATGTTGTCTTAACAGTGTTCATTTTACACAAACATATACCTATAAATAGCAAAATCAGAGAAACTGATTCAGAAACTGAAGTGATCTCTTAATTCTTCCCAGAGCTGTACATAACATGGCAAGAACAGTTTGTTTGCCCTTAAATGGCTCATTCTAAAAAGAACTGAAACTGGCCAGGATAGAGCTGGTGGGATCTCTTTATGTGAGTTATTTTGTTCAAAGAACTTTATTGACATGTTTTTGTATAGTCTATAGATCTATTCTAACTTACAGAATAATATGTTCCCTTTATATTAGCTGAATGCAATGTCCTCACACTGTCTTAGATAAACTGTAATGTAATTTATTTCAGGGTATGGTAGCAAAAATAGCCTGTTCAAAAAGATGACTGTGTAAAATTAAAACAACACACCCACATCATACAGTATTCCACTTTTAAGGGAAAATGATGAAAAGCCACAAAAACATAAAAGCTGACCTGTTTTATATTTCTAATGATTGGGTGAATGGTAATTTCTGTACTGTACATTGTATATTAAAGTAGCATTCGCACACATAGACATACACAGCCATGCACACACTCTTACACACACACACACACACACACACACACACACGGTCACATTCTTCCAGCTGTGGTGTTCACCGTAAAGTGTTACCCTTAATTCATCAGCATGTTTTCAGCGGTTAAAAGCGAATTCCTCCATATGGCTGGGTGCTTAATTAAATGCTAATTGTTATGAGCTATAATAATTGTGGGAATGCGGCGTGCAGCAGGCTCAGAGCTGCTGCTGGGTCCCCAGAGAGGACGAGAGAGACTGGGCTCCAGATAAACAATCCCTCGCTCTCCTCCAGAGAGTGTGTGATCGGCCGGTTGATGAGAGGGGCCTCCCATCCCTCCCTCCCCCCGTCCGCCCCTGGTCCCCTGAGTGTGAGCTCTCTGTGTTGTACCTGACAGTGTTTAGTGTGGAGGTGGGTACGGAGTGAAGGGTGATGCTATTATTCATTGCCGCTGACTGTAGTGTTGCTTTAGGTTTAGTGAGGTTTTTTTTTTCGCCCTAATCACATGCAATTAACAAGCAAATCGCTTTTATGCAAATATGATGTTGCTACAGCCCAGATGATTGTATTGAATTGTATTGTAAGTTGGCTAATATGTAACTATAACTATATAGTTGCAAGAAAAAATATGTGAACCCTTTAGGAATACTTGGATTTCTGCATAAATTGGTTATTAAATGTGTTCATCTGGGTCACAACAAAAGACAAACACAGTCTGCTTAAACTAACACAACACAAAATATTATATGTTTGCATGGTTTTATTGAACACAACATGTTAACATTCACAGTGAGGGGGGGGGAAAGTATGTGAACCCCTAGGCTAATGACTTTTCAAAGAGCTAATTGGAGCCAGGATGTGATGAGGTTGGATGTGTTGCTTAAAGCTGCCCTGCCCTATAAAAACACACACCAGTTTTGAGTTTGCTGTTCTTAAGAAGCATTGCTGGATGTGAATCATGGCTTACACAAAAGAGCTTTTAGAATACATACGTTTAAGAATTGTTGACTTGCATGAAGCTGGAAAGGGTTACAAAAGTATTTCTACAAGACTTGATGTTCATGTGTCCATGGTAAGACAGACAGTATACAAATGGAGAAATTTCAGCACTGTTGCTACTCTCCCGAGGCATGGTTGTCCTGTAAAGATGACTGCAAGAGCACAGCACAGAATAGTCAATGAGGTGAGGAAGAATCCTAAGACTGTCAGCTAAAGACTTACAGAAATCTCTGGCACATGCTAACATTTTGTTGACAAAGCTACAATAAGGAAAACATTAAACAAGAATCAAGTATTCATGGGAGGACACCACGGAGAAGCCACTGCAGTCCAAAAAAAAGCTTTGCTGCACATTTGAAGTTTGCAAAAGAGCACCTGAATGTCTAAAATTCCTCCTGACTGTTGTGCAGGTCTGATCTGCAACTACAGGAAACGTTTGGTTGAGGTTATTGCAGCCAAGGGAGGGTCAACCCTAAACCCCCCCCCCCCACCCCCATATAACATATAATTTTTTGTGTGGTATTAGTTTAAGCAGACTGTGTCTATTGTCTATTGTTGTGACTTAGATGAAGATCAGAACCCCTTTAATGACCAATTTAGGCAGAAATTCAAGTAATCCCAAATGATTAACATACTTTTCTTTTCACTTTTCTTGAATCTGTATACAGTAGAATTAAATGCAGGAGTGAGTGTTATTATAAAGTAAGTGAAGAGGAGAATGTGTATACTCTCTTACTGCTTCCAAGGATGCCGCTCAACACTCGTCAGACCTATTTTCACATGTTTTCACATTAGATGTGTGTTGCTGCGTGTCTATTAACACATCGGTTTATTGTACTGGTAACTCTAACAGCCTCATCTCAACATTGTGCTTAGACTGCTGTTTCACAGTCAAGTCATCAGTGTTAAATTAACACTTTTAAGACACATTGATGTTTGGTGCAACGACACAGTGCGCACTGGGGACCAGTTTAACACAGCTGGTGCTAATTTAACAGCAGAGTTTGGGAGTAGAACAGAGATGTGATGGTTTAACACAAAATATTTAAAATACATTTAGAAAACATGGAGGTAGGCCCGTGACGAGATTTACAGTTTCGACTGTAACCCCAATCATTTTTGCTGACCTCAATACTGCCCATAGTGTTTATTTGGCTAGACAAAAAAAACACAATTTTGTTTGTTTTGTCTATTTAGGAAATCTAAAATTACATTTTCCAAAATTCTGTCATAATAAATTAAATCTTCATTGGTATTTAATAGTATTGGGCAAATACATTGTTGTTTTATTATATAATCATTATATGAGTGTCATAAATAGCCTTAAAATGACAATTATACCATTTCTGGGACAATTTAAAAAAATAGTTATCATTACATGCCTACAACAAGGCCATCATTAAACAAAACTCAACTTTTGGGGCGCCGAGTGGTCCAGCGGTCTAAAGAGCTGCCACTATGAGCAGGAGGTCGCAGGTTCGAACCCCAGCTCATGCAGCTTTGCCATCAGCTCCCGGCGTTCAGAGGGAGCAAAATTGGCCCTGCTCCCTCCGGGTGGGTAGATGGCGCTTCTCTACACATCACTCTATGAGCACAAGGCGTCTGTGAGCTGATGTATCGGAACCGAGTCGCTGCGCTTTCCTCCTGCTCGGCAATGCTGCATCAGAAGCGGTGGCTGACTTCACATGTATCGAAGGAGACATGTGTTAGTCTTTACCCTCCTGTGTGTTGGGGCATCACTAGTGATAGTGGGAGTCTTAATGAGTGGGTTAGGTTATTGGCTATGTGAAAATGGAAAAAAATAGGAATAAAATTATATTAAAAAAGCTCAACCTCTTATGTGAGAATAGTTTAAATCATCCCTCATAAAAGATAAGGCAACAATGAAATAAATCACTAATCAGCACAGTGATTTATCAGCCTACTCATGCTGTAGTAGAGCTCAGTAACACTGAGATAAATGACTGATCACCAGAACAGTGATTTATCAGTCTACTCATGCTTTAGTAGATCTCAGTAATGCTGTTTTTTCCCCAGAAAGCAATTTTGCACAAAAAGAAAAATGGATTCCATAATGGTCAGGGTGTTTCTTTACAAGTAAGGAGGATCCTTCAGATATTTTGGGAATATGATGTGATGATATACCTGTGTGTCATGTAATGTTTAGCATTCTAGGACAGATGTTGACAATGAGAAAACATCTTTATAAATGCAAAGAAATATATTGTTTTTTTTATATCCTTTTTTAAATTGGCATTCTGTATAAAACAGAATATCATACAGAACAAACTTTATATATTGGAAACAGAGTGTGCTTTAGTACATTTAAGTACACTGTTAACTGGATTTAGCTTTGTTTACGGCCTACAAATCAGAGGGCTTTACCCAGATGCTGCCAGAGACGCAATAGACCCAGAGGTGCGAAGCACAACGCTTTCCTTTGTTACTTCCTGGAGTGAAATGTCAGCGACGTCTTCAGGGCAATGCTCTGAGAAGTGGCTGTAGTAACAACATGCGAGTTTAGTCTGCGGATCAGCTGAATCTGGACTGTTTTAATCACTGTTTATGGTGTTACTGATCTTACAGAGCATGGTCTTCGTATCATATCGAGGCTCCTCAGTGTCTGCTGTGCAGTGGGCAGCCGTGCAGCTATGCTACTGGACATTCTCTCTCGCTGTGTGCTCTGGAGCAAGATTAATCCCATCAAAAAGGCCAGTGTATCAACATCTGCCTAATCCTGTCTAATGGCAGACACCGCCGTGAAATTCTTACCTCCAAGCAACATGTATTAGCATAATTAGAAGGAGAATCCCAGCAATTGGGGAGGAATGCTTAAGCATGCTGGGTGAATGACAGATTTCCATGCTTGCTGAGTGTGTACATGTGTGTGTTTTTACACATACTGGGAGGACATGTGCAGTGTGTATTGTTTAATAGGACATGTGAGGCTTAGTGGAGCTGTCTGAGCTGGTGGAAGGCACAGGAACGTTGCCTTCACAAAGACGGGTTCCACAGTGACCTCTAGGGGAAGGAATTCAGGCACATTTAGGAAACTGGTGGGAGCAGCCATTTCTGAAGGATTCCCACTGAAGTTACTTTTAAATTATACAAATCATGCATTTCATAGGTCTTCTGTGATGATTGGTTATATTAACACAGAGATTTAGGAGATTTTTTAGGACATATTTCTTTTATCATAAATAATTAAATAATTTTTAACTCAAACTCAAAAAAAACAAACCTTTACTTTAGCCTTGCTACTTCAAGGCTAATTTTATGTGACAAAAGACATACATCTGAATGTTTGTGCGTTTTTAAATATTATCCAAACATGATACAAGCGTAAAATGACTTCTAATAGTCCTTCATATCTTTCCACAACACTGCTTTTCAAAAGCAGAGCCAACAAATCCTTCACATCTTTCACTGTTCCAGTTTAAACAGATGGAAGGAATCGCAGGAAACATCATTTCAAACATCAGGCAGCCTGAGCTGATAGTACAGCCATATTCAATGAATGGCAATCTCAAGAATTTGGAATCAAAAAATGCCACTTGGTGCTTGTGGTACTGAGGTATGGAACAAAAACAGTTATGCTAATCACTGGAAGTCTCTCTCTTTCTCTCCTGTATCTCTCTGTCACACAAGACAGGACTTTTGAAGTGAAGCTTGGCATGGCCTTTAAAAAAGGACCCCCTGTTGTGGTTGGTGTGCACCGTTTTAAATATGAGGATTCGTTTCTTCCTGAATGGTTCCTGACCAAGCAGAACCATCTTGCTAAAAAAGCCACAGTAACAATGTAGGTACTGCAGTTGGTGTAGGCTGAAATAATAATTTGCTACAAGTTCAAAGGTTCACAAATCTTCATGTCACTCCAAATACTCACTTTTCCACTTTGCTGTGCTGTGTATTCTGAATATGGCACGTCTCCAAGCTGTGATAAAGTGGCAACAGAGAACTTCCAACACTGGGTTTGGATGTACGATGCTAAATAGAACTCTTGTTTTATGTTTAATCTGTGAACAAAATAGATGTCTCGCACTGTCATAGTCAGTGTGCAAAGTCAAAGAATAGGAAGTGATGCATCTGCACAAGTTTAGCCTTTTTCCCACAAGTCACAGACTATTAGCTTGAGCCTAGACCATTCTCACCCATGCAGTTCTATTGAGCAATAATGTGAATGATGCTGAATGACGATAATTCGCAACACTCCTTGACAGAACAAGGAGCAGATTGTTGGGCGGCACGACACCGACAATAGAAAGAATGCGGTGTGCTTTAGACTGTCACCCACATGTAATGGCTCACGCACCGACACATTCACCACATCAGCTTAATGAGGAGGCCATTCTTTGCATTAAATAATAATGGTATTAGGTCAAGATTCCAGACTAGGGAGGACAGTGGTTTGTTTTGAAATGTATTAGTAACGCCAATTAATTTACTGGGGCGAAAGAGGCACACTGAGTGTGGGACCATGGCAGCCAAATACGAGGAACAAGTGACTGCATTCATCAGGTCCTGACTGAACTTTGAGTTACGCATCTGTGGGGCCTCAGCACTCACCTGATTACACGTTCTCCACAGTTAGTCACACTGCACTGAGTCGAATTCTGTGCAATCAGTGAGTTCTGCAGGAAGAACGCTTGAACTGTGGCGAAGTCAGTGGTCACAATGTGACTCTCACTGGTATATATTATTGTAACTTTCCATTTTTTTTCTAAACTGAAAATGAAAATGTTTTAATATAATAATAATTATAATTACACGTAATCACTATGAATTATTTGTTTATTTTATTGTATTACATGATTTACACCACACGTACACTTTATGTAGTGATTTTTAATAACACAAAAATAGAACATTTCATACTGACCCCCAACAATGATATTAGAACAATAACATTTAAGAACAAAAATATAATTCTGATTAATTGGCTAATCAAGCATCTGAAATATTTAAAGCTTTCCACACCAGCACTGAACACTTTCTTCTGGGAAAAAAAATCAATTGTCTTAAAATACATATATATTTTTTTATTACATATGTCTTTAAAGTAATCTATATTTTACAGTATTTTATAATTAAAAGAAATAGCCACAACCAAGAACATTACCAAAACAAAAACATACGTTTCAAATCTTATGTTCATTTTATTTTTAGATTTTTTTAGTTTACATCCACTCTCCACTCTGCAAAAACAGTAGTTACTATTTAGCTATAATGATTAGTATTATAAGTATATAATAATAATTAATATTAATCATTATTATCAGTAATTACATTTTGATTTGTTCTTAATTAATTAGCTCAATTTATTGAACGAATATCCTTACATAAATATCATGGTAATAATTCTAATTCGGTATAATATAGTTTTCCCACCTCCAGTCAGTCAGTCAGTCTGTGAGTCAGTGAGTGAGCCTGTGATCCAGTGTATGATCCAGTGTAAAGTTGGGCTCTGCTGCTGCTGCTGCTGCACCTGCTCCTGCTCTCCGCCCCGCTCTGACTACAGTACCCAGGTATCAGTGCGCGGCCGGTCCCCCTCTCCGTGCTCTGCGCCAGTCTGTTGTAGGAACCAGTCCGCTCGGCCCTTTCTGTTTTTTTTTCTGCTTTCTCACTGTTGCCTGGTGTCAACCTACGCCGAGCCGCCTCATCCCTCCCTCTCTCCCCCTCAGCGGCTGCTTCCAATTTGCCTCCGCCGCCCTCCGCGCCTCTTCCATTGGCTTTCGCGCTGCCACTCAAGCGCTTCCTCTTCGCTGGAGAGTTGAGTAGCAACAGCTCGGAAACATCTGGCTGCTGCCGCCGCCGCAGCTCTGCTCTCTCTCTCTCTCCGCCGCTGCGTCTCTATGCCACGGCGGGCTGGTATGGAAAGCCGTTGAAAGTCGATCCAGTTGGTTTGTTTTTTTTTTCTTCTCTCTCCCGGAGAAGATTGGAGCGGAGGAAGCGGGAGAGGAGGAACTGGAGCTCTGTTGTCTGTAAGTGGGCTTTATAAAACGCGAGGTGCTCTTTAAGGAGATGTTTAGCTGTAGTTAACTAGGGGGGGCTGAGCCGGGGCTCGATCGGTGTGGAAAAAGTGGCGAGCTGGTTTGTTTGTTTTTTCCTCTTTTTTAACGGTTCTTGGCTTCACACTGTAGTTAAAACACTCGTTGGAGAGCGACCGTTGCGTCGCGCTGCTGACCGTTGAAACGGGGCCTGCTCCAGAACTGAAACCCTGCAGGTAGATCGGTGACTTTTTTTGTTAAGCTAGCCACTAGCTAGCTCCCCCCTCAGTGTGCGGCTGGGGGTCAGCAGCGGTGGAAACAGCCAGCCAGCCGACAAACCGACCGACCCACCGTGTGTGTTGTGCTGTGTGTGTTGCTCCTCCACAATGCTGAACGCTGTGTGTGTATAAATGTGTGAGTGGGAGTGAGTGAAGAACCCTGGAGCCACCGTGTATTTTCGCCTATAAGTAACTTAACTTCGGTTAGCTACTTAGCTAACTGTTAACTAGCTCGTAAGTGGGATAAACTAGCGTTAGCTTACTAACTAGCCAGCTAGCTAGCGTTACCTAGGTTACGCAGTTAGTTAAGCTAGTTAGCTAACTAGCTAAGCGACACTCGGACTGCTCGAGTCAGTCAGATAGTTCCCGAGAGCTAGTGGAAATCTGCCACTGTGTTGTCCCGTGGTTTATTTATTGTTGTTGTGTTTTTTTTTTTAGTTTGAGTTTAGAGAACTAAAAGTCGCTAAGTTAGCACAGCAGCCTGGTCGCTTGTCTGTTTTGCGGGGTGTAAGCACAAGTTTGAGTCTGGCAGGCTGGTGAAGTGTGAATGAGGCGGTGTGCAGCTGTGCTGTGTGAGTTTTACTGACACATTTGTCAGCCAGCTGCACTCGCACAAAAAATGCTGTTCATATTTTATTTGGCGAAATAATTATAATAAAGTCACTAATAATGATGAGAAAAATTGGTTTGTAATTAAGGAGGCGTTTGTGGTTAATTAGATAAAATTGTGGAAATAGTTAGCGTTAAAACTCAAACCCAGTGCTTTGGTTAGAAAGTTAAAATTTAGGTAGCTGTTTGTGCTTCATTCATTGTGTTTCCTCAGGATTGTACGTTTGATAAATCTTAAAAAAAACTGTAGTTAGCTGTTAGAAACGTATGGACTGACATTTAAGTGGAAAAGCAGTGGCTGTTGTATAACTTACTTGTATTATTATACATTTCTTCTTCTTCTTCATAGCATTATTATTATTATTATTATTATTATTATTATTACAATTATTATTATTACAATTATTATTGTTGTTGTTTTATTATTATTATTATTATTATTATTGTTATATTATTATTAGTAGTGTTTGTAGTGGTAGTGTTATCTACTTGAGCCTTGTCCTCAGACTTGTGGCTATAAGATTTATGTAGCTAACTAGTAAAAAAAAAAATAGACACATTTTGTGTAACTCTGCTGTTTGAGGAACAAAAGCAAAAAAAACTGTTCATATTAAGTGTCAAGCAGTCCTCTTAAGTAACAGTTTTTGTTGTTGTTGCGATCCTACTTATAAGGTCTATAGGCTTGTTCTCATTGTCCATTATTTTATTTCTCACCCCCCTGCCTGGCCGTCACTGGCCCAAAAGGGTTAGTAAAATGAATGACAGTAATGGTGCGGCCAGTGAACCATAAAGAAGCCGAAAACAATATCAGCTGCGTGGATCTGTCAGTTGCAAATGCGCTGTGCTGGCCTTTGTTTATGGTTACTGGAAGGAGAACACCAAGAGAGAAAGAGAGGAGAAAAAAACTTGAGGGTATTTAAATTCTCTGTGCTGGAAACTAGGTTAGAAAAAAAGTGTCTGCTTTCACACAGACCTATTTTCAAAAGTTCTCCTTTGCTGGGAGATTACAAGTAAAGGGGGGGAGGGTGGAGGGGTGGATTGGCCAGGTTTCCACAGAATCACCTCTCAACAGTTCCTTACTACCACCACCACCACCCCCCTGCTTTTTTTTAAAGGGAGAGAAAGAGAAACAAAGTTGTATAAAGGAGAGGCTGGTGGCAAGAGTGTAGAGGAGTAGCATATGGCACTAAAAGGAGCACAGCTGGAGGTAGCATTTCCATCTGAACATGATGTCAGAGCAGCTGACAGGCTGCCATCCCCCAGTCTTTTCTTCTACCGCACAGACTGGGAGTTAGTGTGTGTGCGGATCTGTGTGCAGGAGGAGGCATCGCATTCCCCTCCAATATCTCCTCCACTTTGCATCTGTCCCTCGCAGTTTGATTTTTTTTTTCTTCCTCCCTCTCTCTGTTTCTCTCTCTCTCTCCCTCTCTCTCTCTGTGTTGCTCTTCCTCCTACTACCACCTTCATTGATTCTGTGAAGGGAACTACAGCAGCAGCAGCAGACACTACAACACCACAACAGTGGACTTAATCAAGTTGATGCGTACTGCAGGTACTGTACCGTACCGGACAGGGGGGGTTCGGGCCAGCAGCCATGTGTTCTGAATAGGGAACTATTTAGGCTTTTGTTAAGTTTTTAAGGTTTTTTTTCTTTTCTTTTGTGTGACTGTTATCAGTGCAGTGAAGAGGAGAAGAAGTAGTAAGATTTGTGTCGGGATAGCGTTACCAGGATAGGGACGAGTGACACTTCTTGTTGTAAGGACGAGGTTACCAGGCGAGCTTTTCATTAAAGCTGTTTGTTTGTAGGTTTTGGTTTCACTTGCTTTGCTGTGAATAGCGAACGGTAGCCAAGATCTAACAGTTGTGCCATTGTTTGTGCGGTGTGTTTGTGTTGCATTTAGCGCGAAGAAAAAGAAAAAAGTTTCTTAATGTGTGTTTTTAAGATAGATTGTTTATTATTTTTTGTTTATATATACTATATTTTTGGTTAACTTTAAGTATTATTTGTGCGGCTAAATAATTAGCTTAAATGCTTTTAAAAATAATTTTGCCAGATTTTAATTTCTAAAAGGATTTCCATGTAAATCTCTGTAAATATATATTTTTTAATCTGTAAAGGCACTGCCAAATATAATAGAAATAGTCTGTTTCAAAATGTATAAAAAAATTCAAATTGTAAAATTACTAAACAACTGTCCAGCAGATTTATCTCTTATGCATGTTTTTTTTTTTTTTACTGTTGGTGACTAATTTAGAACTTGCAGATTTGAGTTGCCTGAATTGGCTAGACAGCTGTAATCGCACTCCTCCTAGTCTTAATCTCTTTATCTGGGCAGCAGCTGCCATATGGCCTCAGTCAGCTGGATCAGATGTTCATAAGCCTCCTTCTCTGTCCCTCTCTGTCCTCCGAGCCTCCTAATTTGATCGCTGCTACCTTGCGAGCTGTCCTGCAATCTTTATTTTTAGCCATCTTAAGGATTAGGATTGATGTGGACTACAGGGCACTTAAAGTGATTGTATTGTAAATCTGCTGTGGGCTGCCTCTTTGGGGAGGATGTTCCATTTCTCGAAAGATTTGGGGAGGGGAGAGAAGAGGAGGAGAAGGAGGAGGAAGAGGAGGAGGAGGAGGGGTTGGCTAGGGGTTGGCTGTCCCACGTCTGCCCCCTCCCCGTAAGCCCCTCATTAACGAAGGTCTGAGCACTGTTTAAGGGGGGGTTTGGCTTGGTATCCCAATCAGATTTAAATGAAGATTCAAATGAGTTCATTTAAGTGCGCTGGTTGAACATGGTGCCCATGCATTTTTTGAGGCGGGAGCTGTCTCCACGAGTAACAGGTGTGATTTTAACATTTCTCTATATGTTCCTCTTTGACTTTATTGATTTTTTTAATTAGATGCAGCCTTAGTGCACAGTTTAATTGTATTTTATTTAGAGCGAATTGTTTGTTTTCAGTTTGGCGGTTGACTGTGTACTATAACAACTACTGTAACATCAGTTGCACTGATGTTCTGCTACCTTACGTGTCGTAACCTTAAAGATCACGGTACTTAGGACTCTCTTAGGAGTGCTGCTGCAGTGTGACTGTGCTGTTGAGCTGTTTGTGTACCTGTAAGCCTGTTACCTAAACGCACCATCCTGGCCAAAGTGGGTTATTAAAAATAACTGCTCCAGGAGCACAAAGAGGAAAAGCAGTGAAGTGACTTGCACGCAGGCATCTGTGGCATCGGGACTTCAGCTTTTAACACTGCGCATTCAAACCTTTCGCACTAGCAAGATCTCTGAAGCAATTTAACAAATTTTGTTTTCATTTTAAGTTCTACTGGTGATTAATCTGTTTTTCTAGTTAAAGTCATAAAAGAAAGTGTAAAATGAAAAGCCTGTAAAAACTACTGAAACTAAATATGAAGCGCACACACAGCTGGATACACTTAGGAGGCAGAGAATTGAAAAGAAAAATGGGGATCGCAGATATTGTGATTTTATTTGTTTGAACTTGAATCTTTATAATCCTTTTATGTCGGCTCTGTGGTGAACATTTTTCTAGTGTTCCCACAGGGATGGAGGGAGGGAGGGGAGAGAGAATTAGTGTGTGAGAGCCAGTGAGTGTGTGTCTGTGTGCATTGGGGAGAGAGAAAGCGAGCGAGTGAGTGAAAGAGAGAGAGCGAGACTGAGCGGGTGGGAAAAGAAAGAAGTTCCATACAGGGCTGCAAACAAAACAAT
The DNA here is from genome assembly GCF_023375975.1 of Astyanax mexicanus. NCBI lineage: Eukaryota > Metazoa > Chordata > Actinopteri > Characiformes > Acestrorhamphidae > Astyanax > Astyanax mexicanus. The sequence goes on from NC_064414.1 coordinate 22,918,079, forward strand.
TGTTGTTCTACTGGGCCTCTCTAACATCTGCGGTCTTTTGCAGGTTATGAAGACAGCATGGAGTTTCCAGACCACAGCAGACACTTGCTACAGTGTCTGAGCGAGCAGAGGCATCAGGGATTCCTTTGTGACTCCACTGTTCTGGTTGGCGATGCCCAGTTCCGAGCCCATCGTGCGGTGCTGGCTTCATGCAGCATGTACTTCCATCTCTTTTACAAGGACCAGCTGGACAAAAGGGACATTGTTCATCTGAACAGTGACATTGTCACGGCCCCGGCCTTTGCTCTCCTGCTCGAGTTCATGTACGAGGGGAAGCTCCAGTTCAAATCGCTGCCCGTGGAGGATGTGCTGGCCGCCGCCAGCTACCTCCACATGTATGACATTGTCAAAGTGTGCAAGAAGAAGCTTAAGCAGAAGGCAACAGCTGAGGCTGACAGCACCAAGCGCGAGGAGGATGCATCCAGCTGCTCAGACAAAGTGGAGAGCTTCTCGGAAGGCGGCAGCACAGGTCGGCCAGCCACCGCTGACCTGCTGCACAGCGATGACGAGGAGCTGGAGAACAAGCGGGACTGTCTGCAGGAGCCGGGCAGCATGTGGATGCGGCTGGCCTCAGAACGTACTGCCTCTCCAGCCACCAGCCCCAGAGAGGCAGAGCCCCGCGGGCCTGACACCGGCAAGTCCCCGGCCGGCAGCCCGAGCAGTTCCACTGGCTCACTGTCCCGCCGATCAGTGCCCTCCCGCAGGGTGTCTGCCGATGCTGACTGTGTCCTGGACTTGTCAGTAAAGTCTGGCCTGAGTGGGCCCCCTGGGGAGGTTGTGGCCAGCGGAAACCCTTACTTCTGCGGCCCGGTGACCCCAGATAGCCTGCAAAATGCACTAGTGCAGGTGAAGGTAGAGAAGGATGCGGGCTCTGATGATGACGAACTGGCGAGCGGCGAGTACGAGATGGAGCACAGCGGCCTGAAGGAGCCGCCCAGCACCAATGGCACCCATGCCATCCACTCAGTCCAGCAGAGGCGACTGGGCCTGGAAGCGCACCTCTCGGCTCTGCGTGAGGCGTCGTTGGCCGGTGAGCTGGAGCGGGACAGCAAGACGGTGGAGGACGAGAGCGAGGTGCTGGGCGGTGACGGTGATCGCGGGCAGGATGCGGCCAGCGTGGAAAGCTCCCTGCTACCCTACGTGTCCAGCATGCTGGGCGCACCGCACGCGCAGATCTTCATGTGCCCTTTATGCAACAAGGTCTTCCCCAGCCCGCACATCCTGCAGATCCACCTCAGCACGCACTTCCGTGAGCAGGAGGGCGTCCGCGCCAAGCCGGCGGGCGACGTCAACGTGCCCACCTGTTCCATCTGCGGCAAGACCTTCTCCTGCATGTACACGCTGAAGCGCCACGAGCGGACCCACTCGGGCGAGAAGCCCTACACGTGCACCACGTGCGGCAAGAGCTTCCAGTACTCGCACAACCTGAGCCGGCACGCCGTGGTGCACACACGCGAGAAGCCGCACGCCTGCAAGTGGTGCGAGCGGCGCTTCACGCAGTCAGGGGACCTTTACCGGCACATCCGAAAGTTCCACTGCGAACTGGTCAACTCTCTGTCCGTCAAGAGTGAGACTCTCAACCTGCCCACAGTCAGAGACTGGGCGCTGGAGGATAGTTCTCAAGAACTGTGGAAATGAAAGCTAATGAAAACCCCTTTCAAATTGCTTTTTAAGTTAAGAGAGCAAGAAAGAGAGAGAAAGAGTCAGAAAGAAAGAAAGAGAGCGACAATGTGAGGCAGAGAGGTAAGGGGGTCAAGAGATGGGCAGGGAGGTGGTGGAAAAGGTCTGCATCAGTCATGTTTCTTCTATGTACATTGCTTATCTTGTTAAATTGCACTTTACTAGCACATGAAAAAAATGTTACTACTGATTTTTATTTTCTGGTTTACTTAGTTGTGTTTTTTATTCGTTTATTTTATTTTTAAAGACATGGGTGCTGGCTACAGCTGTCACCTCTTGACACAAAAATTTGTGTGAATCTGGATTTGACAGTGTATACACATAAACTCCTTTACACTCCTGGATTTTATTGAACATGCCATGAACAGAAAAGAAAAATCATGAAGATTTCAGGTAATACACTGAAGAAGTTCAAAACTGATAAGCATACACTAAACGGGTACTACGATCCTATATTTACCTGTACACACGAGGCTCGTCCGCGAGCGTGTGTGTATATATATCGTGCACTACTATACCTTTTTATTTTGCAAATATCATACCTGGTGTGTGAGTGTGGCGGCACGCAGACGCTGCGTGTTAACAAGTTAGTCCTTTAAATCCTGCGAGGATTTTGCTCGAGAAGCTCCAAGCTTGTGTTATTTAGGCTCTTGTACATTTTTTTGTTCCTTTTGGAAATCTTGTGATAGGAAACTTGACTGATAGAAGACAAAAAAGGCACTCATGCAATGTACAGCCTCCTTTTTCATATCAATTGACACGTTTTTATATGGTTTGATTGAACTGATGATTTGTTCATCTTTGATTTAGTTGCAGACTCTCAACACTCGTTTTCTACTGAGATTGGGTTTACGTTCGCTGCATTTCTAGAGAGATTTCTGTAGTGTATTTTTAATTTTTAATTTGTTCTGTTTTTTTTTGTTTGTTTGTTTCTTTTTCTCGTTTTCAAAATGGGATCTGTTGCATGACGTCCAACATGTATATTAAAGAAGATGTGAATTGCTGTATTACTGTACACTGTAATTGACCGATTCATTACAGTCAGGGCACCTGTCTGTTTAAAAAATATATATATACTTTAATATTACAGCTGTAGAAATTGCATGAATTTTATTTAACTTACTCTTATTTTTGTTGTTGTTTTGCATTGGAGAGTGTATTTTTTATTGAACTCATTCGATTCCTAAGTAGGTTTTTTATTATTATTATTAATATTATTATTATTATTATTTTTTTTTTTCTCCTATGGTGACTCCTGTTAAGACATTCTGCTGGGCTGTGAAGATGTAAGGTGTAAATGCACTGATGTTAGGTGGGATGTTGAAGTGTGTCTGTGTGCACGAGGCATCTTGCTCCAGGCTTATAGTAGACGGCAGGAGTTTGATACGGGGCTGGTGTGTCAGCGGAGGCTTAACCCCTGCTGAACATTTGTTCCAAAGCTAGTGTGGTTCCTGCTTAGCACCTCCTCACGCGCTGCTGTTCTCCAACTGCTGGTCTCCAACTGTTGTTTACTCGCGTCTAGCATTTTGAAACGTGTCAAGCTTTTTTGTTAGTTTTTTTTCTTTGTTTGTCAGTAACTTATTTATTTATCCGTTCGATTGGCACTTGCTTCAAATTCCGTGGCCATGAAGATTCAGTTTGCTGTTATAACTCCTGTGTCGGCTCCTGTAAAGATGGGCTCATCAGATCTACTGTGTGTGGCAAAGGCTGAAGTATCGGTAAACAGCATAAAGCTCCAATCTGTGTGATTTGACTGAGTGAATGTCAGTGTGTGTGCGTGTGAGAGTGTGTGGTGTGCTTTGTTTTTTTTTTTTTTTTTTGTTTTTGTTCTTTTGTACTCAAAGCATAATCCTTCCTCTGACAGGAGAAAATGTTTGGCATGCTTGGTTGCACCTTTTTAAAAAAGCTTAACAAAATTAGATTAATGCTGAGAAAAAGATGCCTTTATGATTTTAACTCTTAATTAAAAGAAAGACGCATTAACATTATTACATTAAGTTCAGATCTATAAATTCTAGATGAATAAAATGGTTACAGTGCTGTAGAATGACATTTCATTGTTATGTGTGTGATTTGAAAATATATATTTTGTTTTATTTTATTTTTTTTGTTTTGTATAATTTATCAATTTTACTTTTTGTTTAAAGTGAATGTGAAAGAGTTAACTAGATAAAAGTTCATCTAAACACCATTTGTCATTTAAAATTATTAACGATCAAAACAAAACGGCAAAAAAACCCTACAAACAAAAACAACAACAAAAAAAAAAAACAGATGAAAACCTAAATTTGGAGAAGCGCTGTTGTCATGGAGCTGTAAGTAAGTAAGTGAGCGAGCGAGCGAGCGCAGTGCTGAGTGCAGTGCTGAGCGCTTGGCCTGCTGCTGCTGCTGAACAGAATGAGGAGGCATCGGAGGCTCCACGCTGATGGTGGGCCGGAGGAGGAGGGGTGGGGGAGTGAGAGGGAGTGAGGGAGTGAGGAAGGGAGGGCTCGCGTGCCTCTTTGGCCCTCAGGGGCTTGAGCTTCCCCAGCGTAGATTTTGGTTGGTGCAACAGCTAGTAAAAAAGGGTTGATCTTGCCGACAGACAGCGCGCACTCCTTGGGCGTTTTGCACGGTGGTACTTTTATCTTTTGCACTCTAAAATATGAAAAAAGAAGAAAAAACAAGATTGATTGTGGGTTTGTTTGTATTTTATTTTGATTTATTTTTTATTTTTTCAGAGTTTTCTTTTTTTTTTTGTTTTGTTTTGTTTTAATTTCATTTCATTTTGCTGGCTTCTACTATTGTACTTGACCGCCTTAAACTACTGTTAACAGCCTATTGATGCTCAGAGTGGGGAGAAGAACTGGAACGGGCGAGTTTACTGGATGTATTTTGTTTCACTTCTGTTCAAATGGCAATGATGCTGTGAAACGGCGTATGAAGCATGTCCGTAAAATAGACAAACCTTTTAGTTTACTTGAAAATAACGGAAATGCCCAGCGTGAAGAAGATCAAGGACTAAAAATTGATTAAGCCTAGCACGTAGGAGAAGAGAGGATAAGAACGAACGATATATCTGTCGAGAAAAAAAACAACTAAAAAGGACAATCGCTTTTTGAAAAAGAAGCCGATTGCCTTCACATGTATTTGCTTCCCTTATGAGATTTTTTTGGTATGTTGACATTTGTTCTTTTTATGGATTTAGGCATTTAGCTTTGACAATCATAGTATGTTTCATTTTCTCAAGGGAAGTAAATTATGAGGCTGTTTAGTTTTGTACTTTTTGGTGTGCTGTTGGTGAAATTTTTAAATTGTGTGCAAACTGCAATAAATTATAAGTACCTTCATTCCTGAGAAGTGCTGTTCTTTCCTGTTTTCTCTCTTATTCTCTCTCTTTTTCAATGCGAATGAACTTTGGAACTGCCGGAGATAGTCACGATTTATAGACTGTCAAGGAAGAGTGTGTTATTTTTTTTTGCCTTCAGTTGAATAATCTTATTTACTGTAGATGTTGCGTGGGTGGAAACATGTTTTCCAGAGTGTGTGAGGTCTGTGCGGATTGGGTACTGTCCGGATGTGTGTGAGTGTGTCTGTGCGTGTGCGAGCGTGTGCGCGTAAGCGAGCATGCATGGCCCGTGTATATTTGCTGCTTTAATATCTGGCTGGTGCTCCAGCAAAGCCGTGGGTTGGACCTGGGAAAATGTGCAGCAGCTTGACGAAGACTAACCCCTCCCCCTGCCCCCCTCGTACACACACACACACCCTCACATACACACACACACACAAACACAGAGTGTGCTGCCAAAGCTCCTGAAGTACAGTTCTCTAGCAAAACAAGTCAGGTTTATCCATTGTCTGGCTCATCATCTGCGCTGCCGCAAACCTGGCCTTACAGATGCTCTGAAGACTGGCCACTTTTTTTCTTTTTTTTTCTTATAAAAGTCAGCGAGCGTTACTCAACAGGCCTCATCCACAGATGGCCCTGTGCTGTAAGCCCCCTGCCCCCCACCACCACCACCACTCCTCCTTACACACACACACACCCCACCACCTCCTTTCTGTCAGATGAATTTTATTATCCTCACTTTTTTAAACGCTGTGTCTTCGCCTCCCCCCAAACAACCCCCTTCCTGATGGAGTTTGTTTGAGCTGCCACTCGTTTACAGCGTTTCACACCATTCCCCTAATTATGCTTGAAATAAAAAAAAATCCAGCATTTTCAGATACTTTTAAAAACATTTAATTCTACACCAGAATCCTATAACTCATGAATTCATTAACCCTTTGTTGAATGTCATAAAATTTTAAATTGACCCACATTTAGGGTTATTTGTGACAGATTGCTTTAGAAAAACAGCTGTTTTACTTGAAAAATTATAGCAATAATTGAGGACACAAAACTTTGTGTTTGTGATTGTTAGTTTTCCACCGTTTCATGAATAATACCTAATTAGATCATTCATATAGGCAGCGTTTACGTTTCCTTCTACTGCTGCAGAAAGGAAAAACATTGAAAAGAAGGATTTCTTTCCATAGTTTCTTAATATAAAAATACCATAAAAATATTAATTATCAGTCTTAAAGCAGAAATCTTTTATGTTGTTCCTCTTAAGTTGAAATATTTTGGGAGGGAAAGAAATAAATGTAATAAATGGTATCCTTGTCCTGAAACAAACATCCCTGCAATGTCTAGTATAGTCATTCTTAAAACATAGTGGTCTGGTAGGTTTGTTGGATGTAACTGCTCTCTACTTTTTGACAGTATTTCATAAATGCAAAATGAACAAAACATATATTTTAATGTATGTAGTCTATTTCACACAGCAGTTTATTTACATGTTAACATGCACTCGTGCTCCTTATGCTCGGTGCAATTACACAATCTCACCAGAGCGGTTTCTAAATCGCTAAATCACTTAAATTTACAGACTGTTGCTTTAAGATTACCAAAGGTTTTAAATCAATTCTTTAGTGATACTACTAGTGAATTAGTACTAGGTCCAAAAAATGATCAATAAACACTACTGTGTTGTATGGTAATCTGTCTTCTGATTAAAAAAAAACAGTTTGAATGCAAATTCTTAACATCTGGTAAGAGAGGACAGTTGAGTTTCAGCATTCAGTTGGGACATCTTGTCTCTCTTGTGCTCTCTCTCTCTCTCTTGCGCACTCTCTCTCTCTTTTGCACGCTATGAATTTAGGTCATTAATTTGTATCTGTCCTTTGTTTACTCAAGGAGCGGGGACAAAAGGGCAGCTGCAGAAACATTTGGCTGTGCCGAAGGGTAGTGGGCTCAACATGTTAAGTGTGGGACCAGCTTGGGCCTGAAGTTCGCGGGGAGCTGCGTGCCAGGCTGCTGCACATGGCCACAGCAGGCCCAGCCGTTACGCCAAGGTATGAATGACTGACTCTGCAGACACAGATAAGCAGTGAACGCTGAAGCCCTTTAGCTTTACTTACTTTCTTTTGCACTTTTTTCTCCATTCTTTATTAGTCTTTTTTTTAAATCTTATATGCTGACTGGAGACGAGTCTTACGTTTAGTGTAGAGACGGGTGTGAAGAGGGTAACTGAAGACAAATGCGTTTGGAGGGTTGATGACACTGTATTATCCTGTAAGGAATGCAGCATAAATGAGACGTGATGAAGTGTTCAGAGGTGTTGTAAACAGCTGAGAGAAAAGTTGTGCACGAGAGAGAGAGAGAGACCACGAGTCGAAGGCCAGCGGTTAAAGCTGTAAAGAATGGATTGGATTGAAAGGATTGAAAGGATTGTTAAGTCCAGGGTGAAAGAAAGAATGAAAGAAAGGAAGAACGGGAGAGAGAATATGGGAAAGAAAAGTACAAGGGCAGAGCAGATAAAGAGGTAGGGAAGACGAGCTCTTTTCTTTGGAGACTCTGTTGGTTTTAAGGGCAACTATTGTGGAGCGCCCAGCGCGCACAACCAGAAGGCAAAGCAACAAGCGGCCTGCCGCGGCCTCCCAGACAATGCAGTGGTGCTGCTGGCTGAGGGTGGGGGGCGAGACAGGCGCATTCGGAGGGGGGGAGATTTTTGTGTTTTTTCTCTTGCAGTGTGGAGGGAGGGGCGCACCATCCAGCCTGCATCCCCTAACAAAAGACCACGCAGTCTCCAACTTAAATGTCTGTGTGTGAGTGAGCGTGTGAGTGAGTGGGTGGGTGTGTGTGCGTGTGTGAGTGGTGGATGTAGGGGGGTGGGGGTGTCTGTGAAAGATGCAGGCCAAGGTTTTCCTCTCCATCTCTCTGTTTCTCTTTCTCGCACGCACACAAAAGTACTCACTCAGAAAGTCCATGGAACTACACATAACACTCTGTGTTCCTTTTTCTTGAAGAGGTTTAGAAAGTTATGCAGGAACAACAGCAACAGCAGGAGGAGGAGAAGGAGGAGGAGGAGGAGGAGAAGGGAGGGAAGGAAGAGGAAAAGGGGGGGAGAAGCCAATATAAATTCTATAAATACAATATCAACACATGAAACAACTGAGCCACAGGTTGTCTGACGGCCATCTTGAGATGCCTCATATTTATTTGCTTATATTATATGTACATCATTTCCCATCCTGTACTTCATATCTCCGCTGTAAAGAAGAAAGGCAAAAAATGAGAGTTAAATGTAGAATTGTCGAATTATAAAAAATATTTTAGTTGTCACACTACTTCTGTTGGTCAATTTATCAACTTCCAGATTTACGTAATATCAAAAAAAGTTTTTTTTGGCAAAGTTGAATGTGCCGAAGTCATTGGAAAAAATTGTTTATTTAAAAACATTTTAATGGGCGGTAAATCTTTTTTCCTCAAAAATATGGACTAAATACAAATCTAGTTTCATGCAGTTGTAAAAATATATATCATCGCTGTCACAAGTATCTCCAAAACAGGAGAGAGAGAAAAACCTTCTCAACTTTCCATAGAAGTCATTGAAAAAATATTTGATTTCAGGTCATTTTGAAGTATTTCTATTGATCCGTTCATTAAGAACTTTTGGCACAGTGTGAGGGACAGTTGTATGTTCAAATTATGTAGTAAACTAAAATTCAACAAAAATGGAGATCATTGGACAGCAACAATATGTCCCATGTCCATCCAATATGCTTCCAAATTGTCCTGTTTACACACATGATTTAGTAATTAGTTGGTAACACTTTACAATAATCATAAAAATAATAGTAATTACTACAGTAATAAACATTGTTAAATATTACAAAAGTAATGCCTTAACTAATTATTATTTGAGTAAAGACATTATTAAACATTTTAATGCTTAGGCATGTAAATAATAATCAACTGAAACAGTCAAAATCAATAATGCCTTAATAAGGGTCACATAATAATAACAAATATCGCCCTTATAATTATTTTTCATGCACTATATGAACAAATATTTTGAGACACTGATTGTTCTTTGTTTTTTCTGAATTTAAGAGTTATTTATCAGTATTTGAAAAGTATTGGAAAAATATTCCTCTCTCAAATTCTCACTGCAACTCATTATAAAATAATGAAGCACTTTCATTCCAGAGAACAAAGTTCCTCTGCTCCACAGCTGAAAGCTGGGAGGGGTTATACCCCTTCAGCACACACCTGGATTTATCTTTATTTGCTCCAGGGAGTTCTATTCTATTGGCAGTACTTATATTCTATTGAAGTAGAAAATGAAGTTGAATGAAGAGTTCCCATTTAACTATAGTTTACATCTGCTCCTGTAACCATTCCATTAATTTCATGAGAGAGCTTAGTATTATTTGTATTTATCAGTCAGTGCCTTTTTTATGTTAACTAGTGCTTTATTAAGGCAGTCCAGCAGAGTTTATGATGACTCCGAACACTGAGTAGAAATCTTGAGACCTTTGTTTTACTGACCAGCTCAAAATATGAAAAATTCTTGTTATTTGCTTGCATTTATTTCTAATTTTGTTATAAATGTTTGGGTCTGTATCAATATAACAATATCAGTATAATCAATATAAAAAGTTGATTACATTTCTTACAAACACTGTAACAATACATTTTTCAGGATTTACTCTGAATGAACACATTTTACAAATATAAAGAAATGTTAATCTTCCATTTGAATAACTTTTGTATAGTATTTTGTACAGTCGTCTTTGATGTGGGGGAGTTTTTTTCTCTACATTTCTGTACGTTTCTACACACATTATTCATCATTTTCCAGCTCCAAGGAGTATATTATAGTTTTATAATTGCAAACTGTAGGCCTTCTGTTTCTTTGCATCCTTTATTATCCTCTTTTCACACTGTACTTCAGTAATCAGAACCCTACAGAACTATCACAGAGCACTGTAGTGACTCTTAAATTGTGGTGGTGTATGAGGTGCTAGTTTGTGTGATTCTGGTATCAGTGAATCAGACAAAGCAGTGCTGCTGGAGTTTTTAAACACATTACTGTCACTGCTGAACTGAGAATAGTTCACCAATAGCATCTATCTACATGATGGAGCAGCTATTGTAGGTAAGAGTGTCTAATAGAGGGCATTTCAATTATTGATTTACCTTCTTTAATTAAATACATTTATTTATTTAAATGTGTGCAAGAATTCCTTGTCTACTGTCCCTGACATCTTGGGATAAACACCCCTTTATTTCGTTCATTTTATTTTAGATTTATTTAGTTCTGATCATATTAATGCAATTTTCCAAATATATTTTAGCTTAGGTGCGCAGAGCTAGCGCTTCTGTATATGCAAACTGAACAAAGAAGTAGTGTTATTGTCAATCAATTGTTCAATTTTTCATTAATTAAAACCGAATAGGGTGTATATCATATGTAAAAAAAATAACAGGAAACACTGTATCTCTCTATATTTGGTCACAGAGTTTTTAGTGTTGGGTTTTAATATTCACAGTTGACTGTAGCACATGTTCAGTAGGCCTCTCTGTGTACCAGCTGTTGGTTGTGTTTCTGTGTGCTGTAGATAAGTGGGCATCAGGGCGTGGGATGTCGATATGGGTTTTGGGGGGGGTGTTGGGGTCGGAGGGCTGAAGCTGGGGAGGGAGGGGGGGGGTCTTGGCAGGATGCAGACAGTGGCAAGTCAGCACTTTTTCACAGAACATCACTGCCCTGGTGACCTTAACGGGTTCAGGCAGGGTCAGCTAATATATATGTCTGATTTCACTGAGGAACTGATGAATGAACTGAAGGCATTCACATTATATGGACAGAAGTATTATTTCATTCCAAAATCAAAGGCGTTCTACAAAGAGTTTATGCTGAATTTGGTGGAGTAACTGTGTCCACCATAAAGTCAAAAGTTTCTACTAGTGTTTTGAACATTGCTGTGAGGATGGGATTGAATTTAGTGACAAGAGCATTAGTGAGGTTAGGATGTAGGATGATCACCAGCCTACCTCACCTCATCTCCATCTCCCTGTTTATCATAAAAGTACTGAATGGAGGACCATTATTCTGGAAAACACACATCTACTGCTCCACAGCTCAGTGCTGGGGGGCTTTATTCCCTTGTAGCCCACACCTGCTGTCAGGCATGGTGCTTATTTTTAATAGTTTTTAAACTAAGGCCCAATCCCATTCCTCTTTTGTACCACTACCCCTTGTTTTGGAGTGGAACCCTTCCTCTTAGAACAGATTTACAAGAGAAAGGGGTGAAATTCCTCCTCTAACAATTGGGACAACCCTTCAAGCACTCGATACAGATATAACTAGTTATAGTCGAGTACCAAATTGACACTTTTTTCGATAAATTGCAACTAAAAAATACAAAAAGAGATAATTATTCTCACACAACGTATTTATTTAACAGTCGACATCAGTAATCTCCTTTGTATACTGTCACTATAAGAGATGGCCATACTTTTGGATCTTGTTGGAACAAAGAAACAATGAGCTGTTTTGTGGTGCTTCATAAAGAACAAAAATATATAATTAATAATTTAATAATAATAATTACTATAAACTATAAAAAACTATAAATATTTTTTGTAAGCATATTATTGAATGCATTTCAGTTTTCAAAGAAATATTAACATTACATTGGCAAAATTCTGTTATTATTTATATAAATATAAAATATTTATATTAGTTGTGTCTATCACTAAACAATTAATTAAAATCATGATTTATTTTTTTAAATGCTGGTATTTTCATGTATTATTCGGAGGGGAACATTAATAATAATATTGTAGTATGCTTTAGGTCTGGCAGACCTTTTTTTTACTGTATTATAATATTTTAGGGTAAAGAGAGACAGGAAGAAAGGAAAGACTGCACGAATGAGAGCAAGCGAGCGGACAAATGAAATTATCTGCGTTTGTGCGTCAGGGCACCGTTGCGGTTGAGCTCTTATTAGCTTTTATTTTATTTTCAGTTCCACCTTATTAAATGCTTCAGCCTCTGCCATCTGTTGCACCATTTTAGGAAAAAAACAGCCCAAACACTTCCCAAACACTTCCCCCTATCATTCTAGCCTAACAAGAATCGGGATAAACTAGCCCGTAGATAGGGGTAGAACAGAAGGGTAGGGCTAAGTGATAGTGCCAAGGGGTGGAATGGGATTGGGCCTAAGAATAGTCCACTAACTGAATCTTTTGTGCAGCATCATGGTGAGGATGGTCAGGATGATTAACACACACTAACTGTGCAGCAACAGATTGTGAGCTTCTGTCTCTGACTTTACACTCACAAGGTGAGTAGTTATATATGTAGGAGTGTCTGATAGAGTGGAGGACAGTGAGAGAGTAGTAGACACAGTGTTTAAAAACTCCAGCAGCACTGCTGTCAATTGTACCAGTGCAACACACGCCAACACACCACCAGCACCAACGTGTCTGTAGAACTGATAATGCATAAAGGGTGTAGAAACATGTACATACAGTACATACATTACCCCTCGTGGTATAGGACTGTGTCTTAAGCTATTTATTACCATTTAGAGTTTGAGGGAAGTTGGTGGGGGGGGGGGGGGGTGCTGATATGTAACACTGAGGTCCTGACAGTTGTTCTCACCTTATCTTTTGTACGACAGGAGAATCACTCTGTACTATTGCTCTGCAAACAGCTGTTCACCGCACAGCTGCCCAGGCAGTGAGTGTTACCCACTAACCTACTCCCCCGAGACTTTACTATGCTAAATATGTACATACTGTAAATGTGTTCTTACTACCCTGTGAAAAATAGTCGTCTGTTCAACCTAAAACAAATAGCTTTAAACTTGCAACAAGAAACGTACTGAGGGTTACTCCACTAAAATACAGTGAACAGGATAAATGAAGCAGTGTTTCATTTTACGTGTTTATTTGAGCGAAAAGATCTGCACAGGGTATCATTTCAGCATTGTCGTTTTATTGTGCACACTGGCAGCAGACACACTGCAGGATGAACAGTATCACATAAGACAAATTAAATCATTAAATCAAACAACACATGATGCAGCTTGCTTGATAAAAAAGAAAAAAATCCAACCGTTTTTAATGGCATACCTACAAAAGTTACAATACAATAACTGTTACAATACAATACTGTTTTAATGGACAATATATCATATTACTGTCATTTTAAATGACACCAGTATAATCATAATTTAATAACAAAATAATGCAATTGACCAGAGCAATGAACCATAATAATTAAGAAAATTCAGAAATTCAGCAATAACAATAAAAAAAATAAAAAAATAACGTGATACAATATGACTTTTTAATATATTTTTATATTTCCAATATTTAAATATAAATGATTTACATTTATATTTTGGGGTTCTTGGCATGTTTTCTGCATCTTTATATTGTTTATATCGATATTGGAAACATGTTGTATTGATTGCTGGAATGTAATTAAGAGGAAGATAGATGCAACAAACAAAACTGAACTGCTTGATTATTTGTGCCAGAAGTGACATAAGATCACCAAAAAGCAGTGTGAAAAACTGGCGGAGAACATGCCAAGATGTATAAAAGCTGTGAGTTATTCCACCAAATATTGATTTCTGAACTTTTAAAACATTAGTATTGTTGTTTCTAAATAAATTATGAACCTGTTTTCTTTGCATTATATGAGGTCCTTATTTCTTTTTTCAGCATTTCTCATTTTCTATAAATAAATGCTCTAAATAACAATATTTAAAACAACAATGTTTATTTTACTCATATTAGTAAAATCAGAGAACCTGATCATTTTGAAAGGTTGTTACATTTTTTTCAGAGCTGAATATTGCAGACAAAACATCACAATATCAGTTAGTTCTTAAATCATGCATGTCCAGATTAGAGCTGTTTAATTTGCACATCAGCACAGCACAGAAAGCCACGCTGTTTTAGCTATAAATGTGTATAAATGCGTGTGTAGCAGCACTGTGTTGTTCTCTTGTGTGCATCTCTGCTGTGTGTTCTGAAAGACCTCCAGGTTTGCTTAATGAATGTTCCACCTCATTGAAGTGATCTGAGGGCCTGTATGCAAATGACCATCCCTCAAGGAAGTATCCTCCACTTAACCCACCTTTATCCTCTCCTCTGATTACACTACTGCTTCACCCTTCATTAGCAGATTTATGTAGAATAAAATGAATCAAAAAGCATGAACGTTTCTAATAAAATAAATGGGCACACGCTCAGTGTAAACAGTTTAAAGCAGACAGTTTTATAACACTCGAGTGTTTTGCTGTTAAATTTTCACCTTCTCTGGCAGTGAAATTCTGTAAAGAAACCCAGGCTATAAAAGCTGCACTCGTCTGCGATTGACGTGGAATTTTGGCTGGTAAGAGTGTTAGTAATTTAGAGTTCAGAAGAGCCACACACCTGTAAACTGTAGTATAAACTGTTCTAATATAGATAAATAAGCACAACACCTCTTTCTGATCTTTGTCAGTTAATTTCATAATTGTACTAATAGGAATTATTGCATATCGTCGCTGTCCAATGAAAAACAAGTATCTCCAAACAACAAATTTACAGGAGAGAGATAAAACCTTCCTAACTTGACTAATTAAAGTCAATATAAAAAGAGTTTATTTCAAATCATTTTGTACAAATTAACTTCTACTGGTCTATTCATCAAAAATGGAGATACAGCGACAATATGATTAGAACAAAACCTTGCACAGCTACAACATTTTCATAAACGTCTATAGTACACTGTAAATATTAGTAGTTTTTATATTTTTTCTCAGATATGTACATACAGCTCTGAAAAAAATAAGAGACCATTTCAGTTTCTGAATCAGTTTCTCTGATTCTGCTATTTATAGGTTAATTTATGTTTGAGTAAAATGAACATTGTTGTTTTATTCTAGAAACTACAGACAACATTTGTCCAAAATTCCAAATAAAAAATATTTATTTGCAGAAAATGAGAAATCGCTGAAATAACAAAAAAGATGCAGAGCTTTCAGACCCCAAATAATGCAAACCAAGTTTTAAGTGTTCAAAAATCAATATTTGGTGGAATAACCCTGTTTTTTAATCACAGTTTTCATGCATCTTGGCATGTTCTCCTCCACTAGTCTTACACACTGCTTTTGGATAACTTTATGCCACTCCTGGTGCACAAATTCAAGCAGTTCAGCTTGGTTTGATGGCTTGTGATCATCCTTTTTTCTCGTGGTTATATTCCAGAGGTTTTTAATTTGGTAAAATCAAAGAAACTCACAATTTTTAGGTGGTCTTTTATTAGTATATGACTACGAAATTTGCAAAGTTTGTGTAACAATATTTTGTACATAAAGTCCACTGTGGGTGTTGTTTTACAGATATTTGTATTTATATATTTTATGATTCACACTGTGGCTCCCAGTAATTATTAAAATGACTGAAACAACTGTTTAAAATGATTGTTTAGAAGCATGCATGAATGCTACACTAAATCTGGCAGGTCAGAGAAGATCCTAACGTGAGAGCGAGTCAGAGCGAGGGCCGGGCAGCACCTGTGTGTGTAAGGCATGGTGATTGTTATTAATTTGATGCGGGTTGTTTTGTAATGCTAAATCGCTGCCTGTTGAGCTGGATTGCTCTTCAGCGTAAGACGTCTGGGCGGCTCAAGTGTTCTCCAGCTCCATCCGCTGAGGACTGAGGACTGAGGACCGCTTCCCCTCAGTCACTCTCAGCGCTGAGCTCCCGAGCCTGACGTACTGACACAGTCTGACACTCACACACTCTGCTGCACATTTATGAGGACACCCCCAGCGCTCGCTCTGTGTGTGTGTGTGTGAGAGAGAGAGGAACTGAATGAGAGCTGGGAGAATGGTGAGGCCTTGTTCTTCTGGTGTTCAGTAACACACTGTCTGCTAGATCCATCTCCAAGGAGGCCCCACACCTGCCGACCGCGAACGTGTGACTCAGCAGGACCCACACACTCCTCACACACTGCTGGAGCAGGAGAGCAAAGCTCAATGTGCCACAGATGCACAGCACAGCCGTGCCAAGCCCCAGCTCACGGATACAAATGTACAGAAATATCGCTCAGCCAGGCTAACATGGGACCAGTATCCTGTACAGCTTCAGAATTCAACCACGTTTTTCTTCATTACGCCGGTTCCTTAACCCCTTCACTTCCCAGAATTATTACTTCCTGTTACAGGCTGTTATTCAGAAATGAATGGAAGGAGGTTGGAATAGAAACCTTGAACCCTGGTGATTTTAGGAGTTGACGCAAGAGCTGAGTTGTTTGGGCAACATATTTGGTTCTGCATTTTCCAAATGTTTTTTTGCTGACTATGTAGACCTGCTCAAAGTAATTTTTCTCAACCAACTTGATATTGTAATGTAGGGTTTCGTGTGGAGTCTGAGATTTCTGTCACTGTAAGAACCCCACTAGAAGACGGTTTCTAAACAAGCACAAAGCAATCATTCTGCACTAATTTGGGGAATTTATTTATCAGAATAAAGAAAAACATGATGTGATTTTCAATTATATTGATGTTCCAAATGGTCATTTCTGACAATCAAAATACACATGCATTTTGTTTTTTAAACTTTTTGATCTTGAACTTTTTCACATATGGTATAAATCAAGGAATCAGTTTTTTTAACTTGTTTGTTTTTGTGAAGATGTTAATTTTAGGTGCTCCAACATCTGCATTAGTACTAGGAACACAAAACGTTTTTAAATTTTCTTATTAATTTGTAGATAGATACACTTAAACATCTTTTTATCCAGAAATGTAAGTTAAGAAAGGGAATTCATGAAAGGTTGTGACTGACATGCACTGAATATACAATCAAGCGATGAGGTAAAATATATATTCATGACATTTGCAACAGAATAAATTAGCAACATTTGAATGATGTAGATATAGTATTGTATACAATTCACTAAGGGGGCTTCCATCCACTGGTGGTGCTGTTTTGCAGATATTCTTACTTATTGTACTATTCACACGACAGCTCCCATCCACTGGAGGCAGTATATTATTATCCCGCGTTTCTCCCTAATTAACTTTGCCTGCTCAGCTGTACTCATCCTGTAAATAGCAATGCCCACACCAGTAGGGTGAAGACTAGCACATGCCTCCTCTGATACATGTGAAGTCAGACACAACCTCTTTTCCAACTGCTGCTGATGCAGCATTACCAAGTAGCTCGGAGAAAAGCGCAGCGACTCGGTTCTGATACATCAGCTCACAGAGGCCTGTGATGACCGACTTCACCTTAGTAGTGATGTGGGGAGAGAGCGCCATCTACCCACCTCTCATGGACTCCGGCAGCTGATGGCAAGCTTCATGACCGGGATTCAAACCAGCAATCTCCCGATCATAGTGGTAGCGCCTTACACCACTGGATCACCCGGAGCCCTCTGAAGTCAATATTTTGTCAAATACACATAGCTTGTTTGCCTTGTATTTGTATGAAAATGTATAAAAACAGTTTCATTTATGCTTTTTTCTATTACAGAATTTCTGAAAAGAATTCCACGTTCCACCATAGTTAATCTTAGGTTTACTGTTAGGGCCAGAGAAAGGTTTATATGTAAAGGTTATGTTTAAATTCAGATCTATGTTATGTTCAAATTAAGTTGGACTTTCAGTTTTTGATAGTGTTTAATACCACATCGTTAACATTCTAATCTAATCATTATAGGCAAGTTCACCAGACTTTCAACAAAGGCATCTTGTTTCTTGTTTAGAGCACAAAGTGGAGCTTTCCTGTCCGATCTCCTCTTCGCTCCAGGTGCTCCTTATAATATTAAGGCCCGCTCGTGGTTGCGGGCGAATGCCAGCGTGAGTGTGAGTGTGATCGTGGCCGTGTAGAGATGCCAACCTCTCCGCTCCCCGCAAGCTCCAGCAGCGCTCGCCCCATCTGTCGCCTTCACCAACCTGCAGCAGTGCAGGAGTGGCCCGAGGCCTACTCGCAGGATTAATGCACACAACCTGAACTGGGTTACAGAGAGAGAGAGAGAGAGAGACACGAGCTCAGCCTGTGGGACCTGGCACCACCAACTTGCCACATTCCCTCTCACAATGCAGCATTATCCGTGGCCGCGCGGCACCCTTGGCAGGAGACGGAAGAGGAATCCTGAGGCTTCTGAGATTGAGGATGAATGTGATAGGTGCGCTCTGTAACTTTGATGTGTCCTCTAAAATAAAAACGAGAGAGAGTGAGAGAAAATAGGTCTGTATCCTGTGGGTTTCATGTCATTGTTGTGGCAGTCGCTGTAAGGGTGCTGGACCAAAAGGTCCCCATCTGCTTTTCTTCTCGTGAGTGACTTGAAAACTCAGTTCATTCTGAACAGGCAGTTTTTTGGCTTGCTGTCTGTCAACGTCCCTCGCTAACTATGAGTCAATTTCTGCTGCTGCTGTGCAGGCCGATGTGCAAAAGCTATGCGAGCAAGACAGGATGTGTTTATAGGATTATTATTCAGTTATTAAAGGAGTAATCAGTACTAAATGCAGATGTGTAAAATAGTTACATATAGAGGCAAGTAACGATGAGTCTTATTCTGCAGCTGATCAGTCAACATATACATTTGCAATGTCCAAAAATGCCTGTCTCTTCTATACTAGTGGTGGTGGTAATTAACCCAGCTATGGTAAGCAATCTTACTGAAGCTCAGTGATGATTAGTTCAGCAGAAAAGCAAAAAAATAGCCAGTTGTGTGACAATTGGAATGAGGGAATAGCGGTGTACAGATTTCGAGGCTACAAGCCAAACAGATTCCATGACATTCAGCACAGTTCCAGTTCCAGTAAGAAAATACTGGCTGAAGCTCTGTTGAAAACAGCTGCCAGTGCTCAAACTTAACATGTTTCTTTAATATCTGATGATACATCCTGATCATGTTAGGAGAAATTACTACAGAAATATAATCCTAAATGGTCCTTTAAGCCTACGATATTGTTATTACTTTTCTTTTTCCTATACTATTAAAATGTAATTACTTAATTATATAACATTGTCATGAAAAAGACTCCAGTTCTCATATTTTTCACTCTTTGACCTAATGTCATACTTTATATTAGTTTTCTTTATATTGTGTCGTAATTTTATGATCATCAGATCTATAGAAATGACCCAAAATAAAGAAACATTTTACACATCTCAACATATGTAAAATTCATACTGCACTTTCTAAGCTTTATTTTATTTAACTTATTTAGTAACTACTAGGAATTATCTTTTCGTCACTATCAAAGCAAAATGCAATTATAAGACTAAGGGCCCTATCGTACATCCTGCACCAGGCGTGTCACAATGCTCATTGCTATCAGTCTATTTTCACACGCCGTGTGCCCACACCTGTAAAAGAGTGTCAGAGTTTAGGAATATAACTACACTGATGGGCGTGGTGTTCTGGAAATAAGGTGTATTCAGGTCAATTTCAGGTGTGTTTCTATTTTGGCAGTCGGAAACACAGCACCACTGACTGATTTAAACCCTGACAACAGTCAACAGTAAGCTGCATAATTCTATCTTAGCCATGCAGGAGCGCTGCATGCGTTGCACATGCTTAACCGTGAACACCCCTACTTCTTGCACAAACGTATGGACACAAATCCAGCTTTTACATCAACAATAAAACAAATAAAGAATAAAATAACATTGCTGTTTCCTTAAATGAGCTGCTGGCTTACCCTCACAGCATGAACACGCAAAGCGCCGTGCTGTTAAGATATCAACACACCTAAGTCAGAGTGCAGCTGGCTCCTAAAAGGAATGACAACTGGCACACTGATGGGTTTATTTCACGTTAGGGCAAAAACACAGCCATGATTATTTAAGAGGATTAGTACATTTGCACAAGGCGTATTTTTGCACCCTCATGATACCAAAGAAACATGATATGCCCTAAATCAAGCTGCGTGATTCGCAATAGACCGGTGCACTATAGAGTGCTAACATTAAGTCCTAACGCAATGAAGTGAAAGACTACAGCTGAGCTGCTGCAGTGTATGGGGTTACAGCAGGTCACAGGTAAAATGTGAGCCAGTGTCAAATACAAGATTCATGACAAATTCAGGTCAAGTGTGTGCAAATGGCAGATGCACAGCAGCTGAAAAGGAAAGAGGAAAGAGACTTGTGTCCCACTTGCACACCTCCAACTCCCTGCCGGCCTGCTTGAGTGACCCCAGACAGTGCGGCCAGTGTGAGCGAGCAGGGCCTTTCCTGTCTCGCAGGCGGCTAACGAGCGCCCGCATCCAGCAAACATCTGCACACAGCATTATCATTAGCGCTCCCACATCGGCCAGGACCGCTGACAAAGTGAACAATACCAACAATCACTCCCCTCAGCTGCAACCATATGGGCGCCATACTTAGATTGCAGAGGGAGAGGGGAAAAAAGAGAAGCAATTGTACTGGCATCTGTTTGGCAGTCCTTAGAAGCAGTGTTTCAAGATGAATTCGCTGTGCAAGGAAAGTTTCTCTCTCTCTTTCTCTCTCTCTCTCCCTCTATCTCTCCCTCTCTCTGTGTTGGACAGTCAAAAAGTATTGCTGGTTGCACTCCTGTCGGCTGGCTCTCGCAATTACCTGCACCTTAATGTGGCTTCTTAATGGGATGGGAGTGTGTGGGCCCAGATGGCAGAACAAGGTGCTTTTCGCAGTGCTCCCTCCGAATCCAGCTGGATTAGTTTCCTCTCCAGGGGCGCCTTTGGAATTTCTTCCCCCACAACACTACACTCAGCTTTATCAAATACACCCAAACCAATTCTGGAAAATCCCAGCTTTTTCTCAACAGTATTGCTTCAGTATTCATGATTTGGTCACATGTGGTGAAAGAGTGCAGTTGACTAAATACAAAATGTGTTTTAAGCTTTGTTTTTAGATTAAGACTAAATTGTTGATGTTCTAAAATCACACGTAAAAATTTACTTAATGAAATACTTTGTAAAAGGATATTTACAGTTCACAAATGTCAACATTATGCAAAAAAAATCTGTATTTCTGCTCCTGGGCTCCTCCTACATTTGTGGAAAGTAATTCTCATTTGCGCCACTGCAGTAAATGCAAATCACACTTTGAGCTCCCCCTAATAAACAACTGTACACATGCATTTGTTGACAAGCTGAAGAATACAGAATCTATAAAGACAACATCAGTAGCTAAAGAGATAGGTGGACTGTGATGGTAAAGCAATATTATAGTATTTTTACAAATATGACTCAGGTTTAATAGAATTACACAGTTTGAAAAGTCTGAAACGTTTTTGTGTAAAATCTTGAGAACCAAAAAAAACCCCCAGATTTTTCAAGCAGATGACAAAGTAGTAGTCATTTTCAACTACCAAATCAAATACAATTTGTACTGTATATATGTGTTAGCAAGTGAAAAAGGTATTTATTAACCTATTAATGAAAAGCCCCTGAAATAGCAATGCACCAAAGCCAGTCTTAAAGGGAGTACCAAGTGACATCCTGATTTGTTTATTGTACTTTACGCCCATGAATTACCCACCCATGAATAATTAAAAGAATTAGTACATTCCTTTTGTGCATTTGGAGCCATGTAAAGCATACTTTTCCTGCTATTATGATAGCAAAGACACAGTGATGCCCTAAATCAAGCTGCACAGTACACAGTTGATGGCTCGACTAAAAAACGCAAAAATAGGGCATCAGTCATTTTAAGCTGGGAAGTCAAAACATCTATAATTGTGAACTAGCAAGTCCAACAAGCCAATGACTTTGAGTTACTAAGTGAAAATATCACAGACTTTAAACTAAAATGTGAAAATGTAGATGATTCTATGTTAACAAGTTAAACAAGTGACTTTTTAATAAATTAAAACATCTAATAAACAAGGTGTGTTTCATCTTTCTTTGTGGTGGAACACACATCCTATGCATAGGGAACATAAGACACCCCAGCTCTTGTAAATATAGTGAAATGGGACTTAATGCAGACATCACAGTGGAACTAATGATAGCTGTGATTGTTGAGTCTATTAGTACTGAAGGTGACCTCGGTTTCGGAAACATCTTTAAAAAAGCTGAGGAGATGTAGGCTAATGGCCGTACATGGAGCGCGTATGATAAAAATAACACTTGGAAGTAAGGGGTCAGGTGGTGGAAGGTGTGAACGTGCATGTGGAACTGAGCACAGCTTCACACCTTTCCAGCGCTCTGGGTTCAGATGTTTGTGCAGCTTGTGTCTCGCATTTGGCCACTTTGGTTCGTGGCCTTTTCCTGTAGCTACGCCCCGCCACGCAGCTTCTCCGGCCTTGCCCAAACAGGGCAGTCCCTCCTGGGCAAATATTTAAAGTCAAAACAGCTAGGGCTCCATAAAGCTAGCTGGGTGGTGTGAGTTGGGGGAGGTGTGTAGTGTGTGTATGTGTGTGTGTGTGTGTGTGTGTGTGTGTGTGTTTGTTCGAAAGCATGCAGCAGCTGCTGAAACGAGTCTGGACGCTGCTGACGCCAACACCTGTCCATTCTGGAGACATGGAGGAGCAAATGTCCAGGCAGAGCTCCCACTGCCGCTCGGCCATGAGGTGGACGGCTGACTCACTGAACGCCACACTGGGATGAATCACACTTTGTGTGTGTGTGTGTGTGTGTGTGTTTTACTTTTAACTATTTAGTCCCACCCAAGATGACCATATTGTAAATCTTTATGTACACTCATTATTACTTCAGCAGATTGTGTTATTGAGCAGTCTGAAGGAACATGAAATGTAGACTGTATGTAGACTATCAATCACACATTGATAATATCTATACTGAACATATAGATAGTATCTACACTGAATTATAAAATCTACTTTATTTTCATTTCATGTATATTTAAAGGAAATAGATAAATAGCTTGCTGAGGAGTAAATTAATAAATAGTTAGATAGTATTTATCTATTCTATCTACCTCAGAGGTTGGATATCAGAGCTTGGAATGACATCGGAGACATCAGAGTTGACAGTGTTCCAGTTAAACATTTGGCCAAAGACTTTAGCAGTCACCACAACAGGTTTTACCATCCTTTATCAGTGTCTTATAGAAAATATGCTCCACTTTTTGGCACATATGTCCCAGGTTATCATTGTCATTATTGTCCCAGGTTATCAGTGTCAGCAATACCAATCTGTGAACACAAATTATTGTACAGATTGTTGTGCATTTATACATGATGGAAACATGTCTGTTTATATGACTAATTTTATTTCAACATTTCATTTTAATAGACATTTTGACCATGTTAAAGAGGTGCTTTATCATTGAATTGAGAGAGCATAAAGCGTTTTTTAATCTAATGATGGACAGCTTTGTGTATGGAGGCCTTGTGGTGAGCGCCTCAGTCCTGTCTTTGCTATGGAGCGACAAATGCCCCAACTGCTGGTGTGATGATCTGAAGTGCCATTGCATTCAACAGTTGGTCGCCTCTAGTGCTGACAAACTATATATAATAGATAGATACGTCATCAGTGTGTAGAGATTGGCCTCTATGTTGTAGGCTGTGAGAGCAAACATCGTTTTCTGAGCTGTTAACTCTGTATTGGCTGTTTTATACTGTTCACTCTATATCATTTTCTCAATATCTATATTTCACATCAATTATATCCAAAAGAAGACTAAATCTGTGTTATTTACCGTACAATAAAGTATTCTAAACAGTCTAAAGTAGAATTATTGTGCAAAGAAATTGATATAACAAAAAGTATCAATTAATTACCTCACATTATTTACGTAAATGCAACTTGTTCAGGCTTACAGTGTGTTTTTTAGGAGAATTTGTAAAATGACAGTAAAAAAAAACAAATAGGACTGTCATATTTGACCTCAGGGGAAAAATGAAAGAAACATATATGATATGACCTCTTTTATCAATTAACATGTATTTATGCCAGCAAACAAGTTAAAACTGAGCTTTTTTGGTCGAGGTCCAAACAATACCCTGCGCATCTCTTTCCCGCTGAAACCACTCAACAAAGCACTTGTGCGTAATGTTATTCTGAACCATGTGTTGCTGCCTCACACTACCTCACTCCCATACACACACACACACACACACACACAGCCCCCTCTTCACTCACACTCTACACAAGCACCAACTCCACAAGTTTCCACCCCAAAAAAGCAACAGCCAGTGTTCCAAACTCGTAAACAGCCCAGCGCCTCAGCCCAGCCCAGCCTAACACCACATCCCCCCCACACATCTACCCCAGACCCCCTCTAGCCCCCATCTGGCAGGTCCCTGCCCCCGTCAAGGCCAGGGGTCAGCCTGGGCTTGAGGTCAGGGATCAGCCACACTGGCCCTTAGTTGAGCAGCTGCCTGTCTTCTCAGGCCAGGGAAGGAAGCAGCAGCCGCCACAGCAGCAGCACATCTGCTCTAATGAGTGTCTCTCGCTCTCTCCCTTTCTCTCTCACGAGCACACACACACACACACACACACACACACACACTGCACTGCTGGCTCACTCCTGACCCTTTCTTCAAGCCCTGAACAGACCACCAAACCAGATAGAAGCTTTTGTGTGTGTGTGTGTTTCTATACTGTATGCAGAACTAAAAATGTTCTCTAGAAAATCAGAGGAAACCTACAATATATATAGTCAATTCCAAATAAATAATACATGCAAATATAGTATAATAAAATAAATAAACCCATAATGCATACATGGGCTTCTATTGATAGTTAAAGAAGAAATCTGTCGTGAAATGAACTTGCTAATGAAACGTAACAATGAATGTGAATATGAATATGTCAAATAGCCCACCTCCATTCACCTCCAGCATTTCGAAATACCGCAATTGAAATCTGATTAAAAACAGGGTTATTCCACCAAATATTGATTTCTGAACTCTTAAAACTTTATGAATATAAACTTGTTTTTTTTTTGCATTATTTCAGGTCTGAAAGCTCTGCACCTTTTATGTTATTTCAGCTGTTTCTCATTTTCTGCAAATAAATGCTTTAAATGACAATATGTTTTATAGGAATTTGGGAGAAACAATGTCCGTAGTTTAGAGAATAAAATGACAATGTTCATTTTACTCAAAAACAACATACCTATAAATAGCAAAATCAGACAAACTGATTTAGAAACTGAAGTGTTCTCTTAGTTTTTTTCTAAAGCTGTATCAATAATAATGGCCTATCAGTAAACAGACAGCACTAATAGGTTTATGTGTAGAAATTTACAAGCCTCTAGCATGGCTGGAACATATTTTAAGAATAGTGCTGTGCTCTGTGGTGAGGGTCTTTTACATGCACCCCCACACACACAGCGTGGAGGTCAGGTGCTGCAGTTGTAATACAGTACCGGACTCACTGAGGAAGATCAAACAGAGTGTCAGGTACAGTGTGTGTGTAAGAGAGAGAGGCTTGCTCTGTGGTGGTCATGTGGGCCGTGACCATCAAAGAACATGGTAAAAGGGGGATAATATGCAGTGTGCCGACAAATAAAAGGACTATGGTTTGTACTTAAAGAACAGCAAAGTGCTCATACATGCTAATGAATGTAGAAACAGGAGTAGTCAGGGATGTGTATGAATGTGTTATCCTGGCACGTCCCTCAGAGACAGAGTTAAATTCTTCTGAAGAGGAAGTAGCACAGGAGATAGGTGCAGTCTGGGTGCAGGTTGAGGCCTTTTACAATCAAAAGGCTCTTAGCCTTATTTCTTACCTCTGTTCCAGGGTGTCGGTTCTACCAAATCCCTCCCTCAAAAGGGGGAAATCCACTTGGTCTTCAAAGCCCAGTGGAGGCTTCTTCAGCTCAGTGAGTAAAGCATGGATTTAAAAGATGATGATCTTTCAATTTTGTGCTTTGAGGAACTTGGGTGAAGTTAAATGGACACTCAGTAGCTCTAAACATGATCTCTAAACTTTGATAAATCCTTAAATAGTCTCAACTACCGTAATACAACATTACACTGTGTGAACACTATACCGTATGAACACTATACTGTGTGAATACTATACTGTGTGAATACTACACTGTGTGAACACTGCATTGTGCTGTGAACACTATACTGTGTGAACACTACACTGTTTGAACAATATACTGTGTGAACACTATACTGTGTGAACTCTACTCTTTGTGAACACTATACTGTTTGAACACTATGCTGTGTGAACACTACACCGTGTAAACACTACAATGTGTAAACACTATACTGTATAAACACTATACTGTGTGAATACTATACTGTGTGAATACTACACTGTGTGAACACTGCATTGTGCTGTGAACACTATACTGTGTGAACACTACACTGTTTGAACAATATACTGTGTGAACACTATACTGTGTGAACTCTACTCTTTGTGAACACTATACTGTTTGAACACTATGCTGTGTGAACACTACACCGTGTAAACACTACACTGTGTAAACACTATACTGTGTGAATACTATAAATTGAACAATACACTGTGTGATCAAAACACTGTGTAAACACTATACTGTGTAAACACTATACTGTGTGAATACTATAATGTGAACAAAACACTGTGTGAACACTATACTGTGAACACTATACTGCATGACTACTATAATGTGAACACTACACTCTGTGAACACTACTGTATGAATACTATACTGTGTAAACACTATAGAGTGTGAACACTATACAGTGAACCCCAGATTGATACACTTTTAATGAAGTTCTCTGTTTTAAATGTCAGGGCCCTCAGAATTTTACCAATAAAGTGTGGAGCTACTTTGAGTTGGTTAATGGTTTGAAAATAGTGATTTCTTTGCATGCGCTACACTATGCCCCCATTATTAGCTTTGTAGGCCTGTTGGGAGCATCAGCTAAAAGCATTGTATTTCTGTGGGCTATTCCACAAAAGTTTGTATTCGTTATTATGTTTCACTAAACCACAAGTTCATTTCACACCGGATTTCTCCTTTAAATATAACTTCTCTAGCTAAGTATACAGTAAGTCAGGTATATTAATGTAGTCTGTTATATTTGATGAACATAAATCATCACTCTTTAGGAAATAACCACAGCTCCATATTCCAACATGATAAGTAGGTGAAATTCTGTAACATTTCTGGTGGGAACCTTACCATCAAGTGTGATGAATATTTAATGTCTGAATGAGCAATTGACACCTTTCGACTACAGTGTCTACAGTATCAGGAAGAAAAGCCGGGCTTTCATCATTCTCACCATATTCCTCACCTCCTACCTCATCGCACATACAGTATGCGTACATTTATATCCACTTCCTCAGCCAAGCTCCCCAACACACACAGGTCAATACATTCAGACTGGGTCTAGCCTGGATTTAAAATAACATCACATACATTACATTTCAAAAAGAAGAGACCGGACAGGATTCATTATCAGTTCATATTTAGATCATTTAGATACTTTAATAAAGGAGGAGCGAAAGACTGGACCTTCTGCATATTTCTGTGCTTTCACATTTCACATTTTTCTAACATGACTGTGTTCAGTCTTAAAATCAAAGGGGTTTTATTTGAAATAAAATTTCAATTGTGTTTTAATTGAACAGGCGGTGCAGCATTCAGAAAGCAGTCTGGGGTGAAACACAGCTAACAGTAATTAGAGTGAACAGCTGGAGCTAAACGTCTGTAGGCTAGAAAGGCAGACGTAGTATAATACTGCGCTGGTTTTATGACATCACACAAATAATTATTCAAAATGAGCTTATAGGTAATATGTAAAAGCCATCAACAGCATATAAATAAAATAAAAGTGATAAAATGACTTAACATTTACACTATAAGTACATTCATAACTTGTATAGTATGACAACTAAATCAAAGACCTTTTCCTTAACAAGTGCTTAATATCTACTCCACCCATTAACTTTCTATTGTCCAATTATGTATCTGGTCTGGAACAAATCCCAAATTATTAAAAAATATAAGTTAATAATGTTATTATAGTTAATAAGTTAATAAGACGAAAAATAGAATTTAATCTTGACTAATTATCAAAATGTTTTAAATCAGTGTTGTTTAAAAACTAATTATATGCAGATAAACGCTCTTTAAAAAAATAGGTGCTTTGAAAGATGTGTTTTATATACAGTATTTTGTATAAATTATAATATTATATTATAATTGTCCATTCATTTGTCCATATGTGTCCATTCAACCAAAAACATAGGCTACTTCATGTGGTACCACGCAACTGAATAGAGTTTATTCAACTCAAATAAATAGTTCAAGACAAATCAAATGATGGTTCATCCAAAGTATTTGTTTAAGCTAAATAAAACACAGTATAATTATTTTTAACACTTTTGATATCATATAGTATGTAAAACTACTAAAAACCACAAACCAAAAGGTAATTAAAAAAAATAATATTTTACTCTCCATTCATTACAACATAAAATATTTCGATTTATGAAACTAACTAACTAACCAGTTAAACACTTAAAAATAAAATGTTATAAATTGTTTTTTGATTATTGGCTTAGAAGAGATATAATTAAAAGAGAAGTGTGAGGTTTGCCGGCTACTACATTACGTACTTTATACAAGTTGTTATGAATGGAGCATTTTTACAGTGTAGGAAATCTTTAAAAAAAACTTTCAGTTAGTAGTTTAAAATTCTGATGTGAAAAATATGTTTGTGTAAAAGTCAGTGTTTGTTTAGCCTAAACAACCTTGTCATAAACAATTTAACTGTGTTTATTCAACTCAAATAATCTTAATCAAATGATTCATTTTAAGGATTTATTTTTTTGAGTAAAGCTTTTAAAAAAGTTTGGCCAGTAAACTTTATATCATTTGACGCTAAAAAAAAGGTTATATAGTGTCATGTCTCTTTTACAAAAACTGGTTGGGTATCAGTCAAACCCTTATAGCACATTTGTTTTTAAGAGTGTAGTAAAGTTTTATCCAGAGTATTTATGAAACCAAATCAATCACTTTTTACCACTTTAAATGTTTGTTTGTTTGTTTGGTTTAAATAATGGAGAATGGTTTTAGATGCTACTTATTATGTCTGGAACACAACATTGACTCCAGTGATCCAACTGATTCTTTGGGAACATTAATGTGGTAATTCATATTTATTCAGACCATCTTAAATCACACATTACTCACCCTCACTGCCCAGAACAGTCTGATCATCTCTCTCTGTGTAAAATGAACACATTCTACAGGTGAGTCTGCTGTAACTGCAGTGAGCAGCTCGTGACTCATAAACACACTCTTATTTTTATGAGTCAAAATCTCTCAGAATCCCAGCAGCTCTGTATCAGCAGCAGCAGCTCCGCACAGACTGGCGGGACGGGCCGACTCTGAGGCTCTATTTCACAGTGAATGTCTCCCTCTAGTGGTAAAGATAGTAACTGAACTTCCGTCTCGTCTAAATGAGCTTAATTTATTAAACTGTGATAATAGTTTAGTCCTTCTAATGAAAATACATATATCAAACAGAAATCTGAATTATCTTGATTATTATTAGATTTTATTTTAAATGCTTTCATGAATGAAAAAAATCGAAATATAATAAAAGTCTAAATACATTCCAATTACAGCAAAGTTTATTTTTCCAAAGCATGAAGACATGAAGCTTAAAATAGTAAAAAGTGTTAGAATTTGTATTTTATATATTTAAATTCGACTTTCCTGACTTTAAACTTGAAATATTTTATGGAAAAATGAATGAATCTGATTTTACCTATACTTTATTTATGAGGTGGTGAAAATTACTGTCTAAAGTTTTTTTTTTATTTAGATTCATTTTATTTATTTAAATGGAGCTTATTGCAGCTTAAAAGTGTAGCTTTACATGTTTTAATAAAACATTTGAAATATAAATTTATGGCAGAGGTGAATCTTTTAATAGATATTACGATTTTTATTTATCAATCCAACATTTATGTCATGTTTTTTTTATATAACCCTAGAGATAAAAAAAAAAAATAAAAATAAAATCAGTTCCAAAAATATTGGATCGATAAACCGAAATCTTAATATCTATTTAAAGATTCACCTCTGGCATAAATTTATATTTCAGATGTTTTATTAAATACATTTAAATTCAAATATTAATGTCTTTAGCAACAATTGCCTAGATGTGTATCAGGCAAATGAACATTTATACAATTACATACGTTGCACAGAAACTCCTTCAAGACGCTGAAAAAATTTCAGGTGACTTTACCTCATGAAGACAACAATAAAATAAGAGTGTGCAGATCTGTCCTCAAAGATAAATGTGCTATTTGGAAGAATCTAAATATAAAACATATTCTGGTTTGATTAACACGTTTTGTTTATGAAATGTGTTCCTGAATAGCTTCAATGTCTTCAATATAAAATTTATAATGTAAATGTAAAATCATAAAAAGAAAAAAAAAATTGAATGAGGTGTTTCCAAACTTTTGACTGGTACTGTACATTTAATGTTTTTAGAGAATCTAAAGAGGAACAATAACATTTGTCATGTAAAGGTTTTAATGTTTATATACACATACTTACTGTACTATAGTATTGAGAGGCATGTCTGAATCTATGAGTATGATTCTGTGATTCAGGAGGGTTTCTACGTTGCTGTGAAGAGTGCTGTCTGAGTTTTGGAAGCAAAACTCAAATGATGAAACTTAAATTGAGCGTTCATTCTAGCAGTGAAAGACAAGGTGTTGAAACATGAGTCAAATGTAAACAGAGCCTGAAGGAACGTGCTACACTTCTCCTGTGGCTCTATTTATAGACGCTCATGACTAATAACCAGGGCCATGCAGAGACCCTCAAAGAGACGTGCTCAGAGAGGACACGGGTCACTGTGCGCTTTAAAACACCCAACTACTCAAACTACAACATGTTCAATTTAACAGCAAACCACACTACAGTTCAGTACTGATTATAATAAGAGTAACACTGCTTAGAACAAAGTTCTGTCTGAGAAAATCATTTTTATAGTAAATTAAAAGTACTGTAGAATTCTGAGTGGTTAATTTCACCAAAAATAGACAGTGCGCCTTTAATCTGGTGTGCCTTGTGTATGAATTTTACCAGTCAGGTTGTAAGGAGCAGTAAAGCCACTTCGCTAAAAAGTTTTAGTGAAGTTTTTCTCCAGTACCAAGAATGCAGCAGTATTAGCATTAGTTGCTAACCGCTGCGCTAGCTCTTTTGCCATTTAGAGGCGAGTATATCAGCCTGTAGCCTGAGCGTTTACTGTGTTAAAAACCAGCTACAAGGGACAAACTGCTAGCTGATAGCGCCCTGGCTCACACTCAGTGTTCCTCAGTATAACAGTTCCAAGCGGCATTTACTAGCATTAAGCGCTGCAGCTAACCATGGCTAGCGCTGCCGCTAACTATGCTGTTGAAAATATTGGAAATCTAAGCTTACTGTAAATAAATGTAAGCACTTTACTCACCCAAATAAACAGTTTTTAGGAAAGAAATCTGTGTAGATAAACATCCAGTGCTCATCTGACTTTTTTATTGTTTACTTAGGCCACCCAGAGGCAAGAACTGCTGAATTAGACATGGCGACACCCTTGGTCCTTGCTATTTTCACTTAAAATGCACCTTATAATCCAATACGCCTCATGTATGAAAATAGACCATAAAATAGACATTTTTAGTGCGTCTTATAATACAGTGCGTCTTATAGCCCATAAAATACAGTAATTAACCAAATTCATTAAATAAATTACATTTAAGCTGATAAAACAAAAATATCTTTGGTTTATACTGTCTATTGTGACTACGGCCTTGAATCAATGCTAATCAGGTTGTTGCAAATCACCATGAGTTTCTTTATTAATGGACACAAACCCAAAGACTCCAATGTATCTCAAGTTTGTATTTATTGACTGTTATTTTGATCACTGTCTACATTTTTTGGGGATATCAACTTTTTTAAACTCCAAAGAGTGAGATCTGTGTTGTATAAATCACTGCAGGAAAACATGCACACCCAAACTGCACCATCCCCTAAGAGCCGAGCATATTAAACACCACTACACACAAACGAGAAGACGAGATAGAGAATATGGCTCTGCATTCAGTATTTACATACATTAAAGGTCCAACAGCATCAGTACAATACAGAATTCAAGAACAGAGGTCAGTGGATTTCTGTGCAAACATGCAGTTCAACTGCGTGAACAAAACAAACAGTGATTAGTTCTGAGGATCTCAAAACTATACAGTAATGTATATTAGACTGTCGTCTCCTTTTCTGAACAGACAAGTGGTTTTACATATTGATATAACGAAGAACCTGATGATAAAACCACAAGCTCTTGTGAACACTCATACCTCTTTGGGGCTGTGTGATGGCCTTAATAATGTCAGCATACAGACTTGCACACACACGATATGGACAAAATATTGGGACATTTGCTTATTATTTGTTTCTTTTGAGGATTCTGATTGCCTTTAATGATAAGTACATGAGGTTAGTGAGGTCAGGATGTTGAATAATCACCACTACTCATCCTCAACTCCCCTCAACTGTTCCCAAAATGACTAGATGGAGCATCATGAGCATTCTTTGCTGTGTCAGCTAAATGCATTCACTAGAAGGTGTGTACACAAACATTTGGACACATAGTGAATATGGCATTAGTAAGAAATTATATGAATGGGTCATTTTATTTAATATTTAACTATATAATTCAAACAAGCACATCTATCCATTTACTTACATTCACAACCAACTCTGACCTTTAAGACACACGATGAAAACCAAAAGTCTATATTAACAAGGCACCTGTTCTTCCTTACTGTGTGGGCAGTGTGGAGATGTGTTGATGTACAGAATGTGTGAACAGGAAAAAGACAGAGACCAAGCAAGCTACTATTGGAGCTATTATTTCCGTATTGGTAGCAAAAGTACAAGAAAATTTATTTTTCTGGTTTTATTTTAAAGGGTTTAAAAAGACAATCGCAGTGTGTCCATGTTTTATTTGGCAAATAAATACTTTACCTATTAATTTATTTACTTTATTATTTACATAGTCAAAAGGCAGAAATAAAGATAAAAATCCCTCCCAGTGGTCTGATTGCAATGCAGTAACTTTGCAGGGAAACGAAAGATGGACATATTGGTGCCTACGTGCTCAGGCGAAATTTAATCTGATACATAGTGGTGCTCCAAATTTTCAATCACTACAATATTCTTTTTTCTAAAGCTTTACGTAATGTACAATTTAACCATTTAACTTAAATAACTGATTTAAATTTTTTTTTAGCTACATTTGTGGCAAAAATAAAAAAAGGATATTACATACAGATTATAATGCACAGAACAGTTACACTTCAATTCAATAAACATTAAAAATCACCCACCTCCAACAATATGCAGCATATAAGAAATACTATACACAGCTATGATCAGCAGAGGAACCTGAGACTAAGCTAACTTGAGCCATATATACACACTAAGCATCAAAAAACATAGTTGCACCCAGAAGAAGTATTTGAAAGAAAAGCAAAGCTACCAGGACAAATAAATGATTTAAACTTTAGATACGGGCATTATTTATTGAGCTGCACATACAGAAGTAGTGTCCAACATGTGTAACAATATGTCTTGCCACTGTAGAGTCGTAGAGGTTCCTAATGGTGTCCTGTGTTAATCCATCCCATTCAGCATGAATATTCTCAAGCCGTTCCTGCGGTCGAAATCAACCATAATCATTCATTGTTCTTATTTAGTTGTATCTTCCTTACAAATAACTTTGCAGTCTGACACTACCTTCTGGGTGCAACAATTTGTTTGATGATTAGTGTAATTCTCAACATTGAAAATACATTCAATTTGTATCATCTCAAGCTGGCCTGACAACTTACCAGTCTTTGCTGTAGTAGATGTGCAACACTATATATTTTTCTATAGCAAAAAAAGAATCATATGCTTTCAGGGCAAAGGCCAAATTTAATATTAGACATTTTTAGTAAAAGTCTACTTTATATTAGAAGGACAATAAATAAAATAATTTATTTCTGCTTCCAACTTTTTAATAAAAACTAAAACTTATTTCATGCTCTCACAGGCTAATCAAATGAACAGAAATTAAGCTGATTCATAGAGAATTATCAAGAACAAGTTGTATTTTGTGAACAAAATCATGTTTGTTTGTAAATAAATTATAAATGATTATATGTTGACATATTGACAAATAAAATCTACGGTCATTCAACAGTACACAAACAAGGACAACCATATCAACAATTCAATGTAAATTAACATTGAAAAGAGACTGAGAATCATTAAAAAGCTAATATTACACACATGTGATATACATTCCAACAGTATAACAAGAACAGTATGTGAACAAAACCGTGGCAAAGTGACAAAATAAATACCAATTTCTGGTTCAGATTTAAAAATCCTGAAATTTAAATCCAGACATGAAATGTCATTGAGACATTTATAATCTAATAATAATATAGTTAATTACACTGGCCTAAACAAAGGTTTCATATTTTTGCATATAAAAATTTTAACAGTTAATGCAAGTCTGTAAAATATCAGGGCCTACATTCAAGGTCAGGTTCTACTTTAACCAACTTTAATTATGCACGCAGTCAAACAATGGCTTAAACCTAAACAGCTTCAGTGAACGAAGCTTAAAAAACTGAAGATCAATGGCACACAAAGATGGTGGCTCTGAGCTCAATAGTGCTCTAAAAGCTCATCCAAATCAGACTGTAAATCACTGCACCAAGAATAAAAGACAAAGCAGATCCATAAGGACACGTGAAGGTCTGTTTCAGTGAGGAATACATGGGAATGACCACTGGATACTAGTGTGAGACTGACTTTCCACTATGACGCCCTACACTGACCTCAAAAAAAAAAAAAAAGATTTGAGACTGTTTTGGAAAACAGGATTGAATGATGGAGTGGACAGAACCTGTTGTTTTCTTCTGCCAGCAGGAAGCTGCAGTGAGGGGAGAGGTAAGAAGCAGGACTCTGGTCCTGAATCAGCAAGCCCCTCAATAAGCCCTGTACACCATGGAGAAATGGGGGAATGAGCAGCCTGCCTGTTCCCTTAAAACAGCTGGATCATAGACTCTCGCGACTTTCCAACACCAATCCATTTCACTGGAAAAGAGGAGAAAAAAACGAATATAGATGTGAATTTAAGCACTTGTAAACCTGTTGTGTCTAGTTATGAATCACAAGTTCCGTATCTTCAGTTTCAAAAGCACTGCTGTACATCAAACCATCTGATAACTGTAGACTTAAATTGTCACAGCTATCAGTTTGCCTGCACTGCATCAATCCAATGTGAACCAACATTTTGTTTCTCAATATGATTAAAGTAACGTATTTTATAATGAATTATCGTATAATTAAATTATATTCAATATTAACAGCACAACAGTCAAATTGCACGGTGCAAATTAATCAGCTGGCCAACCTGACATTGTCACTTTGCATTAGCTCCAGTAATCACTACATAGCAATATAATGATTTATCTTTAAGTTACATACTGTATAGTTTTTGTGGACTGATATATCCATGAGTTGACTGTAAATGTCTTGAATACATTTATTTTGGTTCTACCAGGACTGAACAATCAACGGTATCCTCTATAAGTTTACCCGCACAAATAACTCTTAACATGAAGAAAGACTACCAACTTTACCCTAAATCATAAAATGCATTTAGTTGTGGCTCAGGCGCTGCAGTAGCTTGTAGCCGATGTGTTTACACAGCTGCAGTGCAATGCTAACTGTCTGACTGTGAAATCAGGACAGGACCATGAGACTGGACACTTCTAACAATAGCAACATAGTCTCATAGTTTTTACAAGACGCTTTCTGATCCTGATTTAAGTGGGAAAAGAAACCACTATGGCGCAGAGCAAAACAGAAACTTATATACAGTCTATGGGAAACCAGATGGCTCTGTAAACCCCGCCCAGGTTGGGTTTGACGCAAGCACACTAGGGCAAGCCCTCCTGGAACCCACTGAGATTCTACTGCGAGGCCTAAAAATCCCGAAAAAGGCAATTAACATGGGAATGAATGAGAGCAATCTGCCAAAGAGGTGGTACTGTGGGGAGGCAGGAGTGGCTGACCAGAACAGTCACAGCTAGTTTAAGTAATTTAAGTTAAATGTGCTGGAAAGGTTTTCCTTTTTCTCGCCCTGTGGTGGCGCATCACCCTAATGAAGATAATGTATTTAAGCAATTGTCTAATATTGAAAGTATAGGAAGTCTTTTCTCCTACCAGGCACCCCAAGCTGCTCCTCGATGAAGCGAACGTATTTCTGTGCGTTGTCTGGAAGCTCCTCAAAGGTCCTAGCAGCAGAAGTGTCACTGTTCCAACCAGGCAGAGTCTCATACTGGACTTCAACCCTCTGTAACACCTCCTGATTCGCTGAAAAAAAGGCTCTTTAAGGTTTCTGAATTTTCTAAACATCACTAACAAACTGAATGCTAAAGAACATTAGAGACAGTTACTGGAGTTTGAATACTCACCTGGAAAATGTGGTATGCATTCGTTGTCTACCTTGTAAGCCACACCGACTTTGATCTCAGGGAAGACATCCAAGATGTCCAATTTGGTTAGAGCTAAGCTAAAGAGAAAAAAATAGAAATGGCAGAATAAGGAACTTCATGTAGACAAATTAATCATTAATAACATAATTCCTATTAAATATTTATATATACATAAATTTACAAGCAATACGCATAGTTCATTATGTGTGAAAACTTAATAATTTAGTAATATCTTTGTCATTTGTTTTTGTCTACATGAGAATATTAACAAATTCAGAAATTCAACCGGCCAAACAAAACATTAAATATCTTGGGTTCATACTGAAATAAAATGCAAAGTAAATAGAAAAAAAGAATACATTTTAATTAGTATGTTTCATAATGCCCCAACGTTTGTTTTTTAATTTGGTGTTGTAAATAAAAAAAACTTAATGAATACCCAAGAAAAACTAATGGATTTAATAAATGTCCAGTAAACTGACATTGGAGAAACTGATCTTTATAGCTAAATGGAAGCTTGAGGACTTTGATGACATGTGGTTACTTTTCTTATGATTTGTAGGAGCATTGGCTAAAAACGCTGTGTTTAGGTATGCTGATTGCAAACGGAGGTGGACTATTCAACAAAAGTTTGTACTTGTTATTATGTTTTACTACACCTCAAGTCTTCTTCACACCAGATTTCACGTTTATAGTGAAAAAAAGGGTTGCGGTACAAATGAGAAATGGAATTGAGCATTGGTGCATCTTCTCCTTTTACGTTTAATTGTGTGATTCTGACACTGCAGAACATAGTTTTACTATAGCATACATACATATAGTTTTACATAGCTTGACTGTTCTTTTACACCTCTATGCAGAACTGTAAAGAGAAAAAGATGGGGACTCACGCTGTGAAGCCATTTATCATGTGAGCATACTTGACAAGCACCAGATCCAACCAGCCACATCTCCTCTTGCGGCCGGTGGTCACTCCCACCTCCTTCCCTCTTGTCTGTAGCAGCTCCCCAGTTTCCTTAAATAAGAGTATTACACTATGATGAGTATTAAAACAGACGCCGTTGCTTAACACTGTTTCAACAATTGTCAGACAGCATTACACAATGAAGAGCAACTTCTCATAAAACTGCAGGGGTAGATCACGTCCAATTACAGAACAGCTGCAGACAATGAAGCTTAACAAATTGCAGACAATAACAGTATGTTAGACATTTATATGTGTGTGTGCATACAGAAATACACACAAGGTCATTCATTCAACACTGCGTCTGGGCTTCCCTGATGGTGTGCAGCACAGAAAGCCAGACAGATTTTGCTCATCACAGCAGCAGACGTGTTGCTTTATATTTACCTATATACACACATTACTGACAAAAGTTCTCAGACAGCATTACTGCAGCGAGAACTCTGACTAAGTGACACACACACTAAACACTACTTACATTGCTCTGTTCAGAGGGAAAGGCACCGATGCCCACTCGAGTGGTGTAGGCCTTGACCACGCCGTAAACCTCTCCCACATTCTGAGGGGGCATGCCGAGACCCGTACACACCCCACCCACCGTGCAGTTGGAGGAGGTTACGAAGGGGTACGTTCCTGAAATGACAGAACTGTATTAGTACAGGGAGTCTATATGTCAATATAAGACCTAGATATAGGACCATATAAATGTGAAAGAGAACCTTATAAATGTGAACTGAACACAGTGTGGTCATAAGTGCTAACTGTACTACTTTAGTGCCTAATATGTACACACAAACTAATGTAGAAAAATATAAATACAATTTCTGTTTGTTTGTTTTTTTGTTTTGTTTTTTTAGAGTTTTTAGACTATTTTTTAATTTACTTAAGAACACAATACATTTCAATGTTCTCTCTCTGCAGTACATTTGCTAATTTGTTTTTCATTGGACAGCGACAATATGCATTTCTCTTCTACTTATATATATAAATTTGCAATAGTTGAGTGCACCAATCGTTTTATTTTATTGCCAATGTCTTTATTATGTAAGCAGAACTACTTTTCTGGTTTATACAACATTGACCTGTATTGAAATAATTGCCCTTAAGTAATTAATTCCTTCATGGGCATTTGGTACTACAAACTAATGTTAGGTTACAGCAGAGATTTAACCCAAATTTAACCCAAATATGTGGTGTAATAAAAAACTAAACAATAGCATTAGGCTGGTCATACCTAAAATACCAAAAAATACTTGATCTAATTATGTGCTGACAATTATATGGTTCCATCACTGTGTATCACTATAAAAAGGTTTCTGTTATGTCAGTCAATTAATTAATCAATCTTTATTTTCACTCGGGAAAACATTGAGGGTAACACTAATTTTCAATGCAGCCAAGCATTCACAACCTAAAGGGACTGAAAAAAATAAATAAAATAAATACTAAGTATTTAAACAGGTTATGCCAAAATAATTAACTTCATTAACAAAAATAAAAATCAAATGGCAAAAGCATTGGAAAAACAAGTAAACAATTAAGATTTGATAAGGAAGAACTAAACTAACTCAGAATTAAAGGATATGTGGACAGGTTAAAATTGAAAGCAGCCAAATGAAGATAAAAATAATTAAAAATATTAAAAAAGTAACAAAACTAAAAATAATTGACAATTAAAAATAAAGATTATAACGAAAATAAACAGTACAGATAAAATAAAAACATTTAAAACAGAAAATTAAATTAAATAAGATAAAATAAAATAAATAAAATTAAAATAAATAAAGTAAAATAAATACTCAACTAAAACAGTTACAGGCTGTCTGAATGTGGTCAGAAATGAAAAGTTTAAAACTATTTAGTGATACCAGTAAGCTTTAGAGATTTGTTTTTTTAAGTTTTAGAGATTCTAAATTGTTTGATTGATCGATCGATCGATTGATTCTGTTATGTATACTGGCTGGATCAAGTCAGTTGGTGCAGACACAAATGCTCACTACTGTAGATCTTTAAATATTCAACACTTTTACTGAACGTATCGAAGAGACATGACAATGAGTCATATCAGATTATTTTAATGATAATATATTGTTAACATTTTATTAACTTCAATAAGAAGATCTAATTTAGGACTTTTCAGTGGCATTGCAGTATAAGGATACTCAGGAACCTTTTCATGTATGCAGCGACAGGAAAGAAGGACTTAAATTTCGACAATGCTTTGCAAGCTATTTCTCTTGACTTGACAAAGGTAGCGACAAAGGTAGCAACATACCAACCCTGACCAACCCACACAAACTATGCCTGCCTGCTCAATTACAATGCTTTAGATGTTTGTAGGCTCTTTAATTGATATGTAAACATTAAACCCTTTCATAACATAGCAACCAGTCATGGCTAAACGTACATTTTAACAAACAACAAAGGGCAATTGTGGTAATGGTGATCCGTGTTCAAGACAAACATGCGTGACAGCAAAAACGGGTTCCACTGGGTGTGATGGTGCAAGTGTGTCAGTGTGCACATTTTAAATATCTAGGTGCATCACCCACATCTACACTTTGGTCTCTGATGAACTCACCAGCTAAAGCAGGAGGAATTCCCAGCAAGCAGCTTTCAAAAGGTCATCAGTTAGTTAGTATACATTTGGACATGAATGGAATGTGCTGTACTAATAGTCCACCATGTTTCTGCAGAGCTAAACTGTGATATAAGTCTATATAACTCACCAAAGTCAATGTCCAGCAGAGCAGCATTGGCACCTTCCACCAGAATGGTTTTAGGAGGCCCATGCAGAGCCTCGTACATGAAGAACACCCCATCTCTGACCATAGGCTTTATCCTGTCCACGTATGCCTAAGAGAAACACACTTTTATACAACTAGTACAAGACTAACACGTTACCGACAGAATGAAACTGATACTTAAACCCCTACAGATGTTTTTGGGTCCAATATATTTTTGACATTCCCAACAATCCAATTTAATTAATATACAACAGAGTAAAATACAACTCTACAACCTAAGAGTTAAGCGTCAAGAGATGTATTCATTTATGTATGTCAAGGCAGTGTCACTAAGCCATAACATCCACCTGCACTCTCTAACATTAAGCAATGATAGACAGGTGAAATGAGCAAAGTCAATTTTGCTATGCGATGCCCAGACCCATTTTGCTTATTCAGAAGGTGAAAAAAGTTCTATCAATTTCTACATTAATATTATATTTCCAAACACATTTTCAGATTAACACATGCACTCTGAGGCTTTACACTCTTGCACATCTGAGATCCCTGGAGTAATATGTGATGAAGTAACTCACCTCAAGCTTCCCCAGCTCCCCATCAATATCTATCTCCAACGATGGGTACATTGATTTGTACTGCAGGGCTAAATTTTTATACCTGTAAAAATACATTAGAAATAAACAAAGAAGCAAGAATAAAGTAAATCACAATGTGCATGCTATTAGCAACGAAGACTTAAAACTACAGAATCAAGTTTTTATTTTATAACATTTATATTTTTGAACAAGAGTATGACAGAGTTAAACAGTGTTCTGTCCCATACCTCTCTGAGAACTCCTGAAAGTCAGACAGAAGGTCACATATTCTAAGGCCGCTCCTAGCAGCCTTGGCTGAGTACACTGGACCAATGCCCTTTTTTGTTGTTCCTAAACTGGAAAGAAAGCAAAATATGAAGTTAACACTAACAAAAGAAGAATACAAACGAAATTGCTAAATGATAAAGTAAGACAAGACAGTGTGTCTGTAGAGTCATTTTGATGATACTTGTTTTTGCTGGGTGGCAGTATGACCAAAAATGTATATAACAGTTTTTTTCAAAATTCTGACTTTTCACTTATAGTTTTTTTTTTTATTATTACTGGGCTTTTATATAGGTTTGTGTAACCTAAATAATATAAAACACATATAATATTATATAAATAAAATATGAAACACTAAGGCCTTAAATGAAAGATTTGATTAGTATAGGGTTTACTTTGTCCCACAAAATTACACAATATATAAAGGAATCAGGCTTCCTTAGCAGAAAAATGTAAACAATAGACCTTAAAAAAGATACACCAACCACTTTAACAAAGCTTCCTTTCAAATTAAAACTAGTATACCTTATGAACATCCTACAGTGTGTCGCCTATGTTTTTAGGTGAGAAACAGAGTGTTTACTTTTTTCCAGCTTGCT
The DNA here is from genome assembly GCF_023375975.1 of Astyanax mexicanus. Classification (NCBI taxonomy): domain Eukaryota; kingdom Metazoa; phylum Chordata; class Actinopteri; order Characiformes; family Acestrorhamphidae; genus Astyanax; species Astyanax mexicanus. The sequence goes on from NC_064414.1 coordinate 22,959,762, forward strand.
GCTGCCTCTCTTGCTCCTGAACTCCATCCACTGCTTGATGAAAATCAAACACTGCAGACAGAGAGAAGCAGACATTAAAATTGGGCATTTTTCACAGTCTAGACACAACATGCTCAGAGACGTTACTATAACAACTAGAGCAATGTGGTTTGTCTTCGCTTTAGTTGATCACTTTATTCCCAAGGCCATTTATTACACCAGCCTCTTTATACAATGACAATAGCCTCCTAGATTAATCATCCAATTAGAGCACAAAGCTTCAACAGGCCCAATACTGACACCTGACATTCTACATACATAAGTTGTCTTGTACAGTATCCTCTAAGTAATGCATGTATGGGAGAAGAAGAATATATTTGTAATATTTACAGTTATTCACGTATGAGGACGAAAAATATGTTTGTGACTTTTAAAACAAGAAATATAACAACATTTTAATATGGGCAGATTTGGCTCTTTCTATTGTTTCTTTTTTTATTTGCACCGTATTATATTGTTAACACAATGTAGTACAGCTTGGATTCTGAGGTATATTAATATACAGCTGGCACTTGATTATTCTACACTTCACTCATCTAAACTAACTTGATTATTTAAACACAGTCTGGCCACAGTAGGCACAACAAAAGGAGGCCTAAGGACATCTTGTTTTCTGAAGATATCACTTACAAACATCACATATCAGATCTAAAAACAGCACTATTTAAGTAATACGAACATAATTACAGAAGTAAAAAGGTGTGTTCGCCTACCAATGTGGGCGCGGTCAGAGATGACAAGCCTCTTTTCCCAGCCCTCTAAACCTGGAGGAAGAAAAAAAAAAAAACAGCTCTTAGTTTTTGCAGAGACTTGTCTGGACCCACAGACATGCCTAGCGGCAGAAAGTAAGCTGCATTATTTTCTGTTAAGTAAATACTCAACACACCTTTTCCCTTGCGTACATTTTTCTCAGCCTCCTCAAACAGGCCAGGGAGATGAATTACTACGCCATTACCTGTGAAAAGCAACAACAGGAGAACATGTGTGAGCACCTTAATGTGTCACATCTGCTCAGTCTGAACCACAGCGTAGCTTAGTAATAGATAACATGGCTACAGACTAATGTGAATAATATACCACTGTTTTTCTCTCATTGTTCTATATCTCTGCAAACTGTATTATTCTCTTTTTAGTGCAGTGATGGTGGCAGGTACGTTTTTGTGTTAGTATGCACACTGTGACTGAACACTGTGTACTCTATTAGATACTCCTATCTAGCTGGTTCATCTTGTAGATGTAAAGTCAGAGACAGATAACATAATCTGTTGCTGCTAGGGCTGGGTGTCGAAATTTGATGCCAAAAAGGCACCGACTGAAATATCTAAGTACTATAGAGTACCTAAAGGTCTATAAATATAAAAAAAAAAAAAACTCGGTAAACATGTCAAACTCCTCTAAAGATTCATCCACATTTCATTTCTTTTAAACTGACGACACACTGCCGCTGTGATGAAGATTCTCTCTCTCTTTCACCCTCTCGTTCTCACTGTAACGGAGATATTATAATACAGTAAAAAGTATCTAGTCTGCCAGAACTAAACCACACTACACTATTATTACTTTTAAATAATGAATCATAATTACAATTATTTTTTAAGTTATTGACACTACCAATTAGTGGTGGGCGGTATGACCAAAAATGTATATCACTGTATTTTTCAAGATTCTGACAGTTTTAAGGTACATCACTGTATTTTTTTATTATTATTATTTATTTATATATTTTTGCATGACTGGGCTTTTTTATAGGTCTGTAACTTACTGTACAGTTAGGAGTACATATAATATAAAACAAAAAGGCTTTAACATAAGGCTCTGATAACTATTGGGTTTATTCTTTCAAACAAAATTACACAGTATATGAAGAAATCAGACTTTATGAGCAGAAAAACAGCTGAAGAATGTAAACAATAGATCTTAAAAAGAGATAAACCAACAACTTTAACACGACTTCCTTTACAAAACTTTTTTAATTAATAGTTCAAGCCATTAGAGGCATTACATTATTAAAATCAGCCACAGTCCTCTTCTTTCTCCAGTTAACAAATGCATTCAGTTCAGTGTGTATTAATATTATCCTTCAAACTACAGTATTAATATAATTAAACAGGGCTATAGTTACTGCTCATCTCGTATCAGTGTGAGTTTTAGAGAGTTTTATCACTTGCTGATTCTGTACTCAGGACTGTTTCTAGGCTCGTCAGCGCAGCAGAGCCTGTTTATACTTATGCGTCGCACTGGAGTGTAAAACACGAAGGTGGGAATGGGGTGGGGGTATGGCAAGCCAACTAAGCCAAAACGTGTGGGAAAGAAACGCCTCCACCCGTAAAAATATCACATGTACAGGCAGTTAAACCGTCGTGTATACACGTCTTGGCATCTAACATCCAATCAGTAAACGCGCCTATGCATACATTTGCATTTTTAATAAGGCAGCCTGACAACACATGATGTCATGCAACGTATTGTATTACATATTCATAAGACGTTTACGTGGGTTACAACGCAGTGTCAATGTACTGTGACGTAGCCCCATACATACTCATACACACTCTGCACGTAAGGTCCACGTAAATGAAACGTTGTAATCATGTTGTACACCCTATTTCACATCTACCTCTGTACAGCACGTGATACGGCATAAATGTACGCCTGTACACGTAAAAAAATCACGTCTGTACATGTAAAAAGATGATGTCTTTATCTGTCAACGCGTGATTTTATTATGTGTGGACACGTGATAGTTTTACGCATGGAGGCGTTTCTTTCCCACACATTTTGGCTTAGTTGGCTTGCCACATGAGGGGACCGCGACTGTCTGCGCCGCGTATCGCCAAGCTACGGCGTAGGGCAGAGTGTAGGGTATGTGGCGACACGTAGGCTACACCATAGGTTCAACGCAGGACTATAAATGGGCTCCACAGAGCTCATCTTACAGTGCGTTAGCTTGTTGTGCTAACTGTCTCCGCAGCTACACGGCGCTCCTCTTCTACACGCCGCTCTGCTGCAAACATGCTCACTGTCTGTTCCAACAAGATCCAAAAAGATGGTTGCTTCTCATGGTGACAGTATGAGAATGAGGTTACTCATGTTGGCTGTTAAATAAATACCTTGTATGAGAATAATTATTACTTTTTGTATTTTTTGGTTACAATTTAGAAAAAAATATTGTTTAGGTATATGTATTGAATTATCGTAAGTATCGTAAATGTCACAAAAAGTTTTAAATGATACCCAGCTCTATTTGCTGAACAGTTTGTGTTGGTAATTCTCAAGTCCTTCCTTAGTGGTCAAAGGACACAGGACAATGCCCACAGGACACTGTCGGAAGGAAATTTCTGGTTTGTAAACTTCAGCAGTTCAGCAGAAACACTGAGGTGTTTAAAAACACCAGCAGCACTGCTGTGTCTGATCCATTTGTACCAGCACAACACATAATAACACACCACCACTTTATAACTACATCAGGGTCACTGTGGTCAGGGTGAAAAATTACTTGAGTAAAAATTGTAACTATTTTATATATGAACATACTTTTGTACATTTTCTGCAACAGCTACTAGCATATGGTCCATATCATGGAGCCTAATGGATATCGTTGAAAAATCGGCAGTGTACATTACTGCATACATTGAGTATCTCCACTCCAGAATATGTTTACATCGGTACTCTCTCGTGGGCCATCTGCTTAAATTAGAGCTGCTAAGTGCTGTCTGGATTCAGCAGAAACTTTTGTCATGCATTAGTGTGATAAAATGCATGGCTATTTAAAGAAAAAGTGGTTTACAGGACATCACATCATTACGTCTCAGATGCAGCTGCTGACACATGTATCAGGGAGCCATTAGCAAAATAAGGTGGCTGCAGATAAATCTCACACAGTGGGTTGGGCTAGTCTGAGAAGATGGCTTTATGGTCCAGCTCTTACTAGGTCTTATAGTACACTGTGTGATGAACACAGGTACACACTTGAAAATGTACAGACTGTTTGGTCAGAGACTGAAAGTACAGTGGCTTTTTAAAAAATCCATATTGTAATAATAGCAAAATTCTGTATTGAAAACAGTCTATGATTTAATATAATGCTTTAAAGTTATTTTAGTGTTAATAATGGTACTAAATATTCTGCACTTTGGTATAATGGTAGATGTTTTTTACATTACATTATTTTTATGTTACATTATTTATTTTGTAACATTTTGATACGTTTTAAGAAGATTAAAGTAGATGAACGTTTACAGATTTTCTGCTGAATGTTTGAAAATTTAGCCAACAGCTTGCCAACAACAGCATGTGTACAGCAGTCCATAATGCCAATTTCAAGGTGTTTTATATTTCTTACAGCAGCATAAAATGAATTATACTCCCTAACTCAAGAAGGAGCCCAGCAGCAAGAAACGACAAGGCTTTAATAATGTATCTATATTGAACGATAATGAATTAGATGAGCTGTGTTGGATGGTAACCATAAAAACTGATTTTCCTCAAGAAGGGTTGAAATCCGTGTGTTTCTTTAAATATGAATTCCCTTTTTACGATTCCATCTGTGTTGTCTGCATTACAAAATTATGGGACCCCAATTTTTCATAGGGCTAAAATACCCCAAGGCTATTCTAAAGGGCCTACATTATCTTGGTATATAAAAGCAGCTGACTGCAAGTTGCAATCCTTAACAGAGATTAGAGTTATAATTACATTAACACTTTTATTTAAATAACACATTAATTAACACATTAACAAACGTAGCACTAAGAGCATTTTCTTCTTACATGTGGATATATTTGGAAGGCCAAATATACACTAGTAATACCTACTTTGTTTAAATGGCAAGTAAAACTTATGTATTTCAACTAAATCGTGCTACAGACACTGTAGTCTGCATTATAATACAAAAAAAATTACACACATTCTTGGTTTAAACTGATCTTTAAATACTCACCAATAAAGGCAGTGACCTTGGGGTTGATAATGCCACTAGGTAGAAGGTGAAAGTCGTACTCCACAGAGTCGACCACGACAGTGTGTCCTGCATTGTTGCCTCCCTACAAAGACAGAATCAATAAAAAGAAAGACTTCATTAATGCAATTGTTCTGAAGCAGACCTCAATAAATCCAGTGTCCCAATATAACTGCACACATAATGACATTGTCCACTAATACATTAACATCCACTCAATAAAACTTGGGCATTTCCATAAAGCTACACAGTTACTTCATCTAAAGTTGAAGAGTCAATACTCCTCCTGCTCTTTTACAATCATAAAACTGTGACTAGTGGGACTTATTGCACTAAAAATTAAAACAATGCATAACTGTAAAAAATAGCAACCCTGTCGCAACAGTTTTCACAGGGCACAGACATTGCAGATCTGTAAATAAGTATCTGTAATCTGCAGTTGAGGTGATTGATGTTGAATGTACGTCTTAGAGATAACACCTGAAAGATTGCTTTAATAGATTTTAATATTATTTTAATAGAAACAAAATAAACCGTGAACTGGAAAGCAGGTTATACTGTTAAATAAAACGTGGCTGAAGTTTGTTTGTATGTCAGGGCCCAAAATGAAACTGAATAAAAGATTTATGAGCTGCTGGCACCAGAGCAGGGTGAGCTGCCCTGCGTCATAGTGAGTTATGAAAACAGGTGTACGCATTGATAGAGAGAAACCGTCCACATTTAGAGTAGGCCTAAATGTTAAGCCTGACATTAACAATACAAATACAGGCATAGAGTAAATACAAATGTATTATTTCCTTTTAAACTACTAAGCTTTAATATTAGCCAGTTTAATTTCTAATGGGATGAGTGGACTAAGGGTGTTTTCACACCTGAAAGTCCAAACTAGGGTTGCAACGGTATGAGATTTTCACGGTATGATAACCGTCTCGGAAAATACCGCGGTATCACGGTTATCACGGTATCACAGTTTGTTACATATATTATTAAACTGACCCTTAAATAAATTACAACAAAGTTTTTTTGTTCAATTAACTATTTATTGTAGAAACTACACCATCAAGTGAAGGAAACCATGTTTTTCCACTACTCTTAAGGGCATTAAGAGTGTATATATATATAAAAAAAGTTGGTATATAACCAGATACTGCAGAAAGAGGGGATTTATATCTGACATGATCCTCACATTAGATAAGGCTTTCACACCTTAAAACCTTCAACATATGAAAAACAGGCACGTCACAATTTGAAAATTAACGCATGTAAATGAATGGCGTCTTTCACATCCAGTCCGGCCAGGACCTTTACACGGACACAATGTGAATCCATCGTAGCACGCACTATACGCCTGTACCTGCGTGCCCAAATTTCGGATAACTCAGCGCTTTTGCGGGCGCTTACCGCATGGGTTGTGCACGACTACAAAGAAGTTTTATTTAGGTTATTTAGGTAAAATTATAAACTGAACACATACTTTGCGCTGCACAGCGGGGTGGTGTTCTCGGAGATGGGAGAACAGGTTTGATGTATTTCCTCCTTTAGCTGTGACTTTACGGCCACATTGATTACAAGCTTGTTGATTACAAGATTACAAGTCTGTTTTCAGGCTGTTTGAATGAGCGAAATATGATCAGAATTATGTTAATTAACACTAACATAGAAGCATAGAACTATTATTTAATAAAAATGATTTTTAAGAACAGCTAAACACAGTGCGGAGAAGTTCACGTGCGAGAGAGAGAGAGAGAGAGAGAGAGAGAGAGAGAGAGAGAGACACACACACAGAGAGAGAGAGAGAGATTTGCGTGTTCTGATGTGAGCTACTTACAGGTAAAGGTTCTCTTTTATCTCCTCGTGCTCATTTTAGTCCAATTCATAATTCTGCAGTTTCTCAGTGTTTTCTGTCGTATTTTGCGGCTAGCGCGAGCGCTTAAAACTAACACCGCGGACCGCGAGGTGCAGCCGCGCTGCCGCTGTTATGCCGAATCCGACTCCCTGCTCAATCCGACTCCCGCTTCGCGGACAGAATCGGCACAACACCTCCCGCTGTAGAACTGCGGGAGTGAAAACAGCGCTTATAAATAAGTTAGTTAAGTTTCACTTTCAGTTTTCGTTATTTGGTTCGTTTTCATTAACAATAATAATTGGTTACTTAGCATTAACATTGTGATTATCACACCAGAGCTTTATTTAAAAATAAAATATATAATTAAAAAACAGATGCCTACATCTCAGACTATTTTCTGGAGCCCAACCCGACCCGGCCCGAGGAATGTGGTGGGAAATCTCGGCCCGAACGGACCCGATCTCGGGTCGGTCCTCGGGTCAGGTCTGGTTCGGGCAGAGAATCTAAGCTCTAGTCTGATGCACTTTCTGCCGTTCTCACCGCTGTGTGCTGAGTAGCTGAAGCGGAGCAGAGTTGCGCATGCGCGGGTGACTTTCTCCGCTGGCTTGTGTTTTACCGGTAATAAGCAAACACGCACGGTATGATAACCGTGCATTTTAATACCACGGTATACCGTGAAACCGGTTACCGCTGCAACCCTAGTCCAAACCAAAGTCTGCAACAAGATATGTGTTTTTGTTACATTGTGTAGATTTGGTCCAGTTAGTTTTGGTTTTACACTGCAGTTTAGTGAGCGGACTTAAGAACTATATTACACCCTGTCTTAATCAGAGTACCTCTATACTTCATATTAATTGGGTTGTAGCATGTTATGACTTTGGTGAGTTGCTTTACCAGGTGTTGTGACAAATTCTAGGTCTGTCAGAATCTGACTCCCCATTGTGGTTGGATTTCGGCACAACACCAGTTATTTTTTAGAAGTGATTTCACACTGCAGGCAACCAGACTATGGTTCAGTAGATCCGGATCGAGACCCAGCCCAAAGTCCAGACCAAACAAAATTAATTCATTATTAAATAGCGTTTGATTTGTGATTGTAGGGCCCTATGAAATCTGTGCTAAGTATGTCAAAAGTATGTCAGGATTAAAATTGAAATAAAACAATAGTGTGCTGTCTGTTTACAAAAAAACATTATGTAATGACAAAAAAAAAAACAATCAATAATGACTCATATATTAAAAAAATATAGAGATTAGAGAATTGCCCAGCAAATGTTTTTGCTGAGAATATTTTTCAGTGGCATTGTAAGGCCCATACTCCTTTCCCCTCCTCCACTGGCCCCTGTGGCATTGCTCTGAGCGCTGCTGTGTACAGAGCCAGCAGGTAGTGAGGGAGAGAGCAGACAGAAAGACAACAAATGGCAGGTTTAAGGATATTTTCACACTCTAATCACACATGCTACATGAAATAAAGCATTTAGAATTATTTATAGCGCTTGGAATAAGTTTCCTACTTTCAGATCCGAGCTTTACCTGTTTGTTTATAAAAAGCTGCTGGCACTAGAACAGGGCGTGATGTTTGTGTACTGTGGCATAATGAGTTATGAAAACAGGTGAACGCCTGTTCCTAATGAGAAACGGTTCCCAAGCTCTGAAGGGCTAGGATAGTAACGTTTAATGAACTAACTTTGCCTTAGCATCTGTTTGTTTACCGAAAGACAGGTTGCCCTAACTGTGTGAATATTAATCATACGTGACTTGAGTAACACTGCTGAGGTACATTTGTGAGTAAAATTGCACTGCTGACTAAAATAAAATAATGATTAGAATAACACTGAAGAGGTTCAACCCTTTACGAATTATTGAACCCTATATGCTAGGGCAGTGAAAAAGCTGTGAAAAAAGTGTTTTTTCAAGAAAAAGCAATTACAAAATGCACTTTCATTCAGTTCCCTAGCATATAAGGTTCACAAGCTGCTATATTAAGAAATGCTCAGATATCCTCAAGGACATTTCAGTTAATTTATCAGTATGTGCTTTCTGTGAAACACATTATCAGCAGTCCTATCAGAATATCATGTCTTCTCCAGTCTATTGCTTCTGATAATCTCTTCCTGGGCTTTCCCACCCACTGCCAAGTGAGTTAGAAAACTAGGTGCTGAGCCTTTTCATATCTTGTATGAACACAGTATGTGCCTAAAGAGAAGGGTAAACATAGATTATGTATACGCACTTGGCATGCAAATTGTCACCACGGACGGATATTAAATATCCTTGTGCGTCAGCTTTCAGCGTACCCCCCACCTTTCCACTCCCCCTATCCCCCCGCCTTCATCACTGACCAGTGAGGAAATAAGAGAGGTGCACTCAATAAATCAGTCCATATGTGTGCTTTTACTTTACCCAGCAAGGAGACGAGCCAAGCTATTTCTGGCAGAGTCCAATGAGATGCCTGGCCTTTTAAGATGCATTTACGATGTGCTCGTACCCATAGGACCCAGACGAGCCATATGGTACGTTTAGCATTACCAGTGCAGTGTTGTGTTGCGTTACAAGGCCGCTATACAATGAAGAGATTCAGACTTTTGGAACTATCAGAAGTATGATCTTCCACTTTGCATCCTGTAGAATTTGTTTAATGATAAGGGCTTAGTTAAAGGATGGATAACTTTTAATACCTTACTCTTAAGTTCAACCAAACCACACCATAGACAGCTACAGAGAACACCATTACAGTGCTTACATCTGTGCATTATAGACCTGTCACAATAACTACATTATCAACTTGCTGTACAATTTATTAAACTCATTAAATAATTAAATAATATATTGACCTTTTGCTGACCTTCATATCATGCATTGCATGTCCACTAGGATTTTTTTTGTCTGCAGAAGTGGCAGGCCCAATTATATTATCATTATACCTGTATAGCTTAGTAACTAAAAATCAATATATATAAATACAAATTACTTTAATAACAATATTAATTTTAATAAATTTTATTTCTAAATTTTCCTATTTTCTCCCCAATTTACACGGCCAATTACCCAACCCACTAATTAGGAACCCCCCATCACTAGTGATGCCCCAACACCAGAAAGGTGAAGACTAGCACATGCCTCCTCCGATACGTGAAGCCAGCCACCGCCTTTTTTGAAACTGCTGCTGCTGCTGTAGGATTGGCAAGTAGCACCAAAGCGCGCTCGAAGGAAAGCACAGCGGCTCGGTTCCGATACATCAGCTCACAGACGCCTTGTTCTGAGCGACATCACCCTTTGGAGTGATGTGGGCAGAGAGCGTCATCTACCCACCCAGAAAGAGCAAGACCAATTGTGCTCTCTCAGGAGTCCGGCAGCTGATGGCAAGCTACATAAACAGGATTCGAACGGCGATCTCTTGACTTAGTGGCAGCACTTAGCCTGCTGAACCACTTGGAGCCCCATAAAATATTACTTTTAAACTTTTTAAACTCTGATACTCCAATCACCTTCATTTACAGCATCATCATCGTTGTCTGCTGTTAATTACAATTCTAGGTACAAACAGGTATAGACAGGAAGCAGTAGATAGACCTGTAAAAACTGGTTTATGTTGCAGTGATTTACATATTTGACACTTTCCTTAACTATAATACTGAAATACAAGCAAGTTATGTTTTCACTCTGTTTATTATGAAAGCTGAATGGAGAAGGGTTATTTATATTCGTAAAAAATTCTAATGAAATGTAAAAGAAACAATAGCTTGCACAGCACTTTAATGCTGTCTGTTTACAAATAAAACACTGTTTAAAAAAGTTATGTAAGAACTAAAAATTAAAGATATTGTGTGTTCTCATTGTTTCTTTAAATATTTTGATACAATAGCTCCACCGTACTGCAGAACCTCAATAAAGTGCACTACATAGTAAAAACAGCAGTTTTGGACACAGCTCTAGTCTCATTAATAATAATAATAAAAGGCTACATATAGTAAAAGGCTACTTATAGGCTGTTTGGCCACGTGTTTATATAAACAATCAGTTGTGTCATAAATGTATCTGCTCACTGTTGCTGGAGGCTTCCACTAAAGACTTCCACTTTCCTCAGTGGCAACAACACCTCATACAGATGCGGGTCGGGCATGTTTTAAACCTTCCGCCCTTATGATTATGCCTGCACTGCCTGTGGAGTTTTTGTGTGTACTGAACCTTGTGTAAACCACAGTGTTAAAACACACAAAACAGATGCAGAATACTCAAGGCAGCCATCATCCATACTTAAACAGCAGGTATATGTCTAGCCTAACTGCAAAATGTGATCACAACTAGAGTCTTTCCACCTTCTGTTTTGTCTTCAGTAAGTAATAATGCATGCTCGACTGGGATATCTCTATTCCTTAACCATAAAAAGGTCCTGGGCTGCTTTAGCAGGACTCTTCTGAACTCTGAAATACCAATGTATCAGTTCTTCAGCATTGCATTACCATTACCATGAACAGCTACCAAATGCACATTAAACATTTGGAATGCCAGACCTTATAATGTCTTAATTTCCTACGAATTTACCACAACTGGTCATGGATCTGCTCATCAGTCAGTTGTCCAGTTACTTTTAGTGTGTAAAAATGGCTGCCAACTTTTTTAACACTAAATCATGATCAACAGAACGAAAATCATACAATAAAAAGAAAATTATTTTGGTAAGATTTCTATCATACACATTTTACAAACAAAAGACTAACACAACAGACATAATAGAATTACAGTGAGAGCCATTATAAGAACCTAGTAAATTCTCAAAATCTTTTCCGGATCATCCAGCAATCCTGAAGTATTACAAGAAACTCCAAAAAAAGACACAGCAATCTTACATCTGCTTAAAGCACCTGAACAATCTAAAGGATATATTTATTAATGCATATCTGATGTAAAAGCTAATATTGCATTTTACAATAGGCACAGTAAACAAACTTTCAATCTCAAAATGGTGACGTTTTTTTGGCTCAGAACCACACCTTTTTTTCCTTAAGGCTAAGCTTTTGAAAATGGGTATTTAACTTTGAATAAAAAAAAAGAATAAATAAATAAATGAATAAATAAATACAGAATATTGGAATGTGCTGAGTTACTGAGTTTAACTAAGAGTTTTAATGAAGAAAATAAACGCTACTGTAGCTCCATATTCCACACTCAACAGCTCACAAAAAGTAAACGTGCCATCAGCCGCGTGTCTGTGTTTGTATGACCACGTGAGAGAGAGAGAGAGAGAGAGAGAGAGAGAGAGAGTAAATGCATGTGAGAGAGAGAGAGTGAATATATGAGAGAGAAAAGAGAGAGTGAATGTATAAGAGAGAAAGAAAATGAGAAAGAGACAGAGAGAGAGCATAAACTTCAGAATAAATTAAATGTACCGTAATCTACCTTCTGAACTCAACATTAAGCATTGTTGTGTTATATCACTAAATTAAACTGCTAATGTGTCATCAGGCTCTGTGAATTTTGGCACATGATTAAAACCCTACCTACCCTCACTAAAATATTTCCATCCTTTTTAGAAAGTTCACAGTATAGGAAATAAGGGGGTATTAAGAGTTTCGAGTATACACATGTTTGGTCGTGACAGTGATTTCATAAAGCTCAGAAAATGTGCAAAGTGACCAAACGTAGTGTTTCGTTGGGGCTGGGAGGCCAAAACACAGACAATAATTTTTTTTATAATATCTGGATGTGTGTGTACAAAAGAGCAATAAAGATAAAACAATATTAATACATATTTAGTTGGGTAAACGTAATACATTTAATAATATTGGTCCAGTACAGACAGGTGTGTAAATTTGCACTGTGCTTTATTCACAGCACTAACTTAATATCACTTTTTTAATATGGAAAATTACACAGCTGTTAAAAATGAATGATTAACAGTCTTTATTAAAAATAATAACTCATGTTAAAGATAAATGTGCGCTACCCACCAGCAGGGAGATGTTTTATTCTCTGTACACTGTGATAACTTCCTACCTGCACTCACTCCTGAAGGCTTACATTACCTCTCGCCCGCTGCGCTTCTCTAACGAACGTCGCCTCGCTTTGCCAAACGCTCACACAAAGCAATCCAGACTGTTCTCATACAGAGTTCCCCAATGGTGGAACAAACTACCTTCCACTACCAGATCAGGAGAATCTCTCGCTATCTTTAATAAACTCCTGAAGACAGAGCTCTTCAAAGAGCGCTTACTCTCCTAACACCTTTAACACACTAACTACTTCTAACCATATTTCCTTCTTCCCCTATTTTCCTCCTCTATCCCATTATTTCCCTTTGACCTTCTTCATGCCCTGTCTAAAAATGTTTTTTACCTTTTACTTCTATGACTCTATGTACATCATTATAGTAAGTCGCTTTGGACAAAAGCTTCTGCCAAATGTAAATGTAATGTAATAACTATAAACCTTTTAGTGAACTATAATAAGCAATGGTTTTAAAAAACACATTTACAGAATTGTGCGTTTTAAAGTGACTGTTAATCACGGTTTGTTTGAAGCTATTGTCACTGTAATAACCTATTTTGGAACCATTCCCCATGATCTGTTTGGACACACACCTACCACACCTCTCACACAACAAATGGTTAGAGTTGTCTAGTCAAAGGCACCAGATTTACTGGTAAGACTAGAATGGCTGGCTTGCAAGACTACAGAAAGTAAACTTTATTATTAAGAAATATAGTGAAATAGCTGGTAGTTAATCTGCTTTTACATTTAGTGAATGCTTGAAATGGTAAAGTGAGGTTTCCTAACATCCATGTGAATGTTTTGGTTACAGTGGACTGTGCATCTATAAATGGTAAATGTAAATGTTCTGTATCAGATTATTCTTACAACCATCACAGTACTACCACCACCATGCTTTACAGTTGGTTCTTACATTGACATTCTTCATTTATTTTTAATAGGGGTATCTGCAAGTCATAAACTCCAATTGAGATACATGCTTCCTTACAAAACACTTGCCATGGATATGATACTTATCCAGTGTTTTCTGATAGTTATGTCATGATCAAGACAAGTCTGCTGTTCTAAGGTTCGAAAATGTAAACCCCTAATCTTAACTGTATCATCAAAATCATCTGCCAACACCATATAGCGCAATTTGTCTACTGCAGTAGAGACCAGCTAACAAAGCCACCACAGCTTCACTTCTCTATTGTGCCATTAGATATAATGCAATAGTGTAACTATCAGTCTAAACAGTTGAGCTCCATTTGTCGTGGGTCAGAAATAGTTTCAAGAATGCTGCTGGTGCAGCCTTTTTTATAAAAAGCAGAACAACGTCTGCGTCCCTTCTACACACACACACACACACACACACACACACTTAAAGTTACAGCTTAGTTAAATTGCACACCTGAATAAAACCATACCCTTGGCACAAATCAGTGCAGATACCTTACAATGCAATACAAATTTTATTGTAACTCCGTGCTACAAAAAAAATAAGACAATTCAATCAGTAACCAGTCAACACAAGCTTAATATCCAAGTACTTGACAACAACCTACAAATGGTATTTTTTTAAAAAGAAAACTCTAACTAGGTGAGCATGTCCTTGTGGAATACTTAGCCTCCTATGGTACAACTGTACATAAGAAGGAATTCAGAAGCAGTTATAGAATACACATGAAGGAACCAAATCTTTTTAATTCCTAAATAATGTAAAAGGAAATAAACCAAATATAAAACCTGTGGAAGGTCTACGTAACAGCCAGGAATATAAAATCCGCTAGAGTGACTCATAACGAGCACAGTAATAAAAAGGACACTTCATTATGCAAAGACACAAAACCACTTAAGATCTGCCCTGAGCTTCATACTTGTCCTGTATCTTGGAAGAGAACACTAGAAACCACTCAGGCAAACTCACAGCTGAACAGACGGAGCTAAATTTAATTTGTATCACTACATCTGTATCAGACCCTGCAGTTGTTTGCTGATAAACTTAGTGACCACATGTTCATAACTGCATGTGACAAAAAGCTGATACTGTGCTATCGGTTACTTCCTGATTTGCTGACATTAGCGCCAGCTTAGCTGCCTTTGTTTTGTTTTGTACTTCCTGAAAAGAGCAAAGTATGACAGGAATCTTCTGTGAATACATGAGATAGTACATGCAATTCCAGCAAGATAAAAACATGTACGCTCATGCACAACTCTCTCCAGATATGAATCAATCTGGTACTTTTACATACACGTCCGTGAAGAAACTTTAAGGACATTTTTGATTATTTTATACTTTTCACATCTGCTGGTAAAATGGGTTAGCTTTTCCTGTCTCCTTTTTTCCCTCACAGGCCCTAGAGTGAGCTTGAACAGCAAAGTTTAGTGATTTCTCTGCTAACATACACACACACCTGATTCAAATAATTCTGGCAAAGGATGCCCTGGTGCAGGAGTTCTGGGCCGAAGCCGATATCAGATATTACATATCTATATATGTATGTATATACATATGTATATTTGTATATCAGTGCTGATATCCGATACACATATTACAAAGAAACTAAATTACAGAGAGTGTAGACACCCCAGTGTATATTTGAAATAAACGTAAAATTTATGTAAGTTGCATTTCAGCTTGCAACCAACTGTAAATCTGTAAAAACAGAAAACAATAGATGTACAGAAACAAATAACATTAAATAAACAAATAGCTTAAATTAATTATGTCTAAAGTTGCACAGAGACCAGTGTCAGACCGTAGTTTTAGCATTGCTAACATCGCTGGATCCTTATCTGGCATACAATAAATACATCAGCAAGTATCAATTTTTAAATATCTACACATCGATACAGACAGATAAAATTTAGATATCACTGTACATCCCTACTTGTTATTCCAGGTTTGCATTGACCACTGTGTGTACTTAGTAAAGAGAGAGCCCATTAACATGAATGACAATCTGTTGATTCTGTTTTATTATTTTTATATACTTATGGTATTTAAACTTTATATTCCCTTTCAATTCCAAAATCGTATTTGTATAATTGTAATAATTAATCATATATTGTACAATATTATATTGGTGGCATATAATATATTTTTTAAACGTTTTATCATTTGCTTTGCGTAATTCTACTTTGACTTTTTATGGTCACGTGAAAAAAAAACAGATTGTATTTAGTCTTCTTTTTTCATTTGTATTTCATTGAAGTAAAATACACATTTGAAATACTCATAGAAAATTTGGTAAAGAAAGAAAATGCTTTAGAGTAAACAGTGTATAGAATACAACCAAGCCAGAGTTAGCAACTCATAAAAATAGTAAAATTATTCTTACACCCTACAACATAGGGGTCAGGCAGTCAATTATAACATATAAAGAAGACGTTTACCTAGGGTAGCCCGAGGGGAAATCGCTAAGTTACAAACTGATGGTAAGCGTCAGAAACTAGTGGACACAACCAGTACGCAAATAGACTGTGCCAAAAGCCAAAGGAAAAGAAGCTGCCAGTGGCAACAGAATAAACTCTGTTGTTATAAGTTGACTCAACTCAAAGATCTCTGTTTGAATGTATTATATGTGCCCTCAAATATTCACCTAATTTGTTTGAGTTTAAACTGATTGTGGATTTACAGTTGAGACTTAGCCCAGAGACTGGAGTTAATTAGCTAATAGTCTCATATGAATCCAGAGCTAACTGGTGATAAATATACTGGTAGTTAAAGAATTCTAACTGGTCATAGGCTACAGGTACCACATATCATATTCTGAGGTTTTACAATTAAGAGTGGCCCACATGTCTCAAACATGTAAAACCACTGTAATCAGATTTAAGAGTCAGTCTTTCTTCTGGAAGATTATGAGCAGGAGACTTGCTGAACTTGCTAACCACCAAGTGGGCCATGACAGCCAGCCCCCATGAGAGAGATTAGAAAGTTGAAAGTAAAATGCAGGGATTGGCTCACAGACCGCTAGCTAGCACAGGTCGTTCAAAGACAATGACCCACACAGTCAGTGTAGGACACTGTCCGTACAGCTGCACTCTTTAAACCACACTACACCACGACTATACCCCTCAAGGTGACTGAGATCTGCTCCAGCGTCGTTCTGACCAGCGCTGTGATTAAAAGCAGGTAGCGCTGGCTAGCCATCACACACACAGCAGCATTAGCCGCACTGCTAATGACTATCTCATAAAACACACTCCGCTAGAGGTGTTTAGCGGCCAGTTCCGCTGTCTGACACTGATTTACCAACAAACACACTACGCCTCCTCCATGCCAAACCCCCCGGGTCCCTGGTTCCCCACAGCCGCATCTCCAGCGGCTCCACGGCGGGTAACTAGCATTACCGCTAGCTAACGTTCCCCAACTTACCTGACATCTGCAGACCATGTCAGCGTCCTGGGCCAGCAGGTCCACCACCTTCCCTTTACCCTCATCGCCCCACTGAGCCCCCAGCACCACCGTCACTCTGTTCCCCACATCCGCGCTCCTGTCCTGCTGCGACATACCGGCTCCCCCGCTGCTCCGACTGCTCTCGCTCTCGCGCTCTCTCAGCGATGCTGCTCCGGCCACGGCGAGCCCGCGAAGCCGCCTTACCGGAGAGAGGAGGACAGGCCCCGCCCCCTCCGCCTGCTGTGAACGCGACAGGCTGCAGCACACTGTCGCTCACGATCTTACAATACAAAAGTATTGAGACACTCCTTCTACTATACAGCAAAATCTATCTATCTATCTATCTATCTATCTATCTATCTATCTATCTATCTATCTATCTATCTATCTATCTATCTATCTATCTATCTATCTATCTATCTATTTACAGCTCTGGAAAAAAAATTAAGAGACCAGTTTAGTTTCTCAATCAGTTTCTCTGATTTTGCTGTTTATAGGTATATGTTTGAGTAAAATGAACATTGTTGAACGTAGTTTTATTCTATAAACTACGGAGAAGATTTCTCCAAAATTCCAAATAAAAATATTGTCATTTAGAGCATTTATTTGCAGAAAATGAGAAATGGCAAATAATGCAAAAAAAAAAAAAAACAAGTTCGTATTCAAAAAGTGTTAAGAGTTCAGAAATCAACCCCAGCTGGCATTTCAACGTTAAATAAACGTTGAATCAACTGTTGATTTTGAAAAGTGAATCAACGTTGATATAGTAAAACTAATGGAACATGAACATGGAGTTAAATTAAAATGAAATTACTGCAAATAGAAGTAAAACACTTTTTTATTTCTCCATCCAGCCGTTTTTAGAAATTATATGGTGATGAAATGTAAAAATAATGATTCAAAAGGCAGAAGGTTAAGGACATTATGTTGATTCAATGTTAAAATTTCAACATTAGCACAACCATTTAACATTAAATGTTGATTCAGCGTTGTTTCAATGTTGTTGAAGGCCCGTTGTGTGCCAGCTGGGCAGTTTTGCATGCCTCCACCAGCCTTACACAATGCTTTTGGATAACTTCATTGGCGTAGGAACCGGGGGGGATGGGTGGGACATGTCCCACCCAATATTAGAAACAGGTGGATATGTCCCCCCCAAAAATGAAATAGTTTCGCTCAGCTCAGTCGTACTGTTAATGAAGAGACCGACCGCTAAGCGCTGGGAAACCAATCACGGTGCGTTTCAGGGAGAAAGTCCCGCCTTTCAGAAGAAACAGCCAATCAGCTCGCTGGTCTTGCGAGAAGAGTTAGCGTGCTGGTGGAGGAGAAGCCCCTCCCCCTCGCTGTGAGATTTAGAAGCGGTGTCCAGCATCAGCTGGTGTTGAAGTAAATCTGGATATACGGCGATTTTTCTAAGAGGTAACGGAGCTAACCATGTGACCTGTGTTGAGATTATTTCTGATAGCTGGTTAAAAAGACTTCTCTCCAAATCAAAACACACAGATTAAACCCACCGTGTGATTAATAAACTGCAGCTGTGTTAGTCAGTTATCTTAACTTTGGAATTAGCTAGACAGGGAGTCAAGGCTTAAAAAAACATATGTTATGTTCAGCTTGCCCTGATCCTGATCAGCTAATCACTATTTCATTTTCAAATTGTGTTTATTCATTTAGGATTGCAGGACTTATTGTAAGCTATAGTAAACTAAAAAAATAGTTAGCTAGAAGCCAGATATAGTGGATAGCCAGAATTTAGTACAATACTTTATGTTGGTAGTTTAAAGCAGTTTATTAACCCTGATCTCTGCCCTAAAATTGTGTGTTTTCCACCAGATCCAACTGATTAGCTAATAAACAGTCC
Source organism: Astyanax mexicanus (assembly GCF_023375975.1). Classification (NCBI taxonomy): domain Eukaryota; kingdom Metazoa; phylum Chordata; class Actinopteri; order Characiformes; family Acestrorhamphidae; genus Astyanax; species Astyanax mexicanus. Next base: position 22,978,837 of record NC_064414.1, read on the forward strand.
TTTACTGAGTTTACCTGTTAAAACCCCTTAGCCCCCTATTGAGCATAACTCATTATGTATGTCAGCAGTGTATTAGACACATCATACCTCCACTTACTTTATTAAGTGACTTTAAAGCAGAGTAGGCAGTGGGGATATGCAGTAGAATGTGTAGGAACAGGGTTGAGAAACACTGCTCTAACCTGACTTCTGTTTATTTGTAGTTCACAGTAAGACTAAATCCTGAGTAAATAGAGGGATTCAAGGCGAATCCAAATGTTTTTTTCTTTAGTCTAATATTTATATTAACTTCTGTCAAAAATCTCTATGAAACGTAAAGTTACATTCTTTTTTCAAAAAAGGACACCATCATAAGAAGTGCTTTCAGTAGAAACAATTAAAAGCGCAGATGATAACTGATCAGTTTTTGTCATATATGTATATAATTTAGACATTTCACGCATATTTGTTTAAATGTAATTTGGAGTAACATGGCGGTTGTAAAGTCACCTTTACTTGGATGTAACTAATAATAAACAGAGTACAGAAAAAGGGATTATTTGTGATTAAAAGTAATTCCTTAAATGTTGTTCTAAGAAACTATGTGGGCTTTGGTGCATATTAGCAAATGTGTCCCCCCGAATATCAAACCCGCTCCTACGCCCTTGGATAACTTCATGCCACTCCTAGTGCAAAAATTCAAGCAATTCAGCTTGGTCTGATGGCTTGTGATCATCCAACTTCCTCTTGGTTAAATTCCAGAGGTTTTCAATTTGGTAAAATCAAGGAAAAACATCATCATTAAGTGGTCTCTTATTTATTTCCAGAGCTTTATCTGATTTAATATAATGTTACATGGCATATACAGTGGCTAGCAAACCTATTCATACCCCTTGAACTTTTTCACATTTTGTCACCTTTCAACCTCAAACTTAAATGTATTTTATTGAGATTTTAACCCTTTATTGCATAGTATTGGCAACAAACAAAATGTTGAGTAATTAAAATTTTTCATATCGTATGATAACTTTTAAACCCTTACTCTATCTCTGGCAAGGTGCTAAATTTTTAACTATTTTGTAGTTGATTTAATAAAGTGTTGATTTAACTCCAAAGAGTGTGGAGCTATATAAACCCTGGGAAAGAGTTGAAATCAACTCTGTGGGAGTGGATTCAACACTTGACTTCTGCTGTGTAGTGAACAAACAGCATTATGAAGACCAAGGAGCTCACCAGACAGGTCAGAGATAAAGTTGTGGAGAAGTTTAAAGGCAGGTTATAAAAACACATTCCAAGCTTTGAGCATCTCAAGGAGCACTGCTCATTCCATCATCCAAAAATGAAGAAAGTATTCTACACCTGCAAATCTACCAAGACATGGCCGTCCACCCAAACTGACAGATCAAGCTAGGAGAGCAAGCCACTGTATATATTGGCTGTTTATATTCTTACTATATTCTTACATTCTTGTTGTATTTTTTTGTTGTTGCTTTGTGCAGTTAGACCACTTTTGTTAGATTTATCATAATGAAACAGTGATTCTTACCTCTGGTCCTGGAGATCTCCTCCTACCTTGCATGTATTGGGTGCTTCCTTGCTGTAAAACACCTGATTCAAGTTATTAGCTTGTTATCAAAGTCAAAATCTACATTTAAGTTTGCTATATCCACAAGAACTCCAAAGCTTCCAAAAATGATATTTCTTTTCTCCCAACAAACATTTTATGCCATAGATGGTTAAAGTTTGTCAGAATTTAATGAAAAAATAAATTTTAATTGTTTTTGTAAAAAAAAAAAAAAAAGGATATTATACAAAGTTTAAGAATGCCAGCATCAATAAAACAAGAGTCAATATAATGGGCACTCTGGAGCAGCCATTCATAACCTAAGGTTCAATGGAAAGCATTGGTCAGCAGGATATAAAGCCCCCATCATTAAATTACGGGGCAGTGAAGTAGTGGAACTCTGTTCTCTGGAGTGATAAAATACATCCAATATCTTTAGGATGAGTTGGAGTGTCTGAGTGTCCAGAACTAATCCTCCAACACTTAAATCCTATGTCTAGTGTAGGGCCTTATCTGATAAAAATGGTAAGAAACTTCATATTATATCTAAAAAAAAAAAGCATTTCATGGCATCAACAAATGTTCAAATACAATGGGCCAAGTTCCTATAACCAGATTAATCCTATACCTATACCTAGGGCTGTAGCATAGTCCTGATTCGGCCCAATACTTGTACTATTGTCATGCATAACCTATGTAGTGATTCTACAGAGCTTATCTGTTGTTCTGTAGAGATCCTTTAGTCACACTACATAGTTGCACTGTATTTCCATAGAAGTCCTGTCGTAATTCTACAGAGTTCTACTAAATACCTGCAGCAGTTCCTGTAGTTTACAGAGCTTAAGAGTATTCCTACAAAAATCCTGTATGTAGAAATAATGTAGTCTGTCTCGAGCATTGTACTGTAGATCTGCAGAGGGAACAGTAACACCATAAATATTCCTAAAACATTCTACAGCAAGTTTGTAGGGAAATGTTTATCAAAATCAAATAATTTCCTGTATTCTAGCTAATACTGGGGTGTGGGTTTTGCATGATATTTTCTGCAGAATTTCTGTAGGTTCTTTTTTTTTTTTGAGCTACAAATCGTGAATTCTAAATTGTGTAAAAAAAAAGTTATTACATATCAATAAAAGAGAAAAAATAATGAACTATAAAGTAATCTAGATAAAAAATCTAAAATATAAATGTGCTTTGTAACATTGGTTGTGCATTCCTGAGTAGTGCTAGCAAAGTTTTAATTGTTTAATTGTACATAGTCAACCTTTCTTGTTCCACATAGTTTAGAAAATAAAGAGATTGATTTGAGATTTATTAGTTAATTCAGTTATGCAGTGCTGTGATAATCAGGCCCTGTTATTCTAATTTGTATTAGAAGGTTATGGCTCAGCTCTTGTAGGTTAAGCAGTTGACCACATGATGGCAGTAAAAGTACATATTATAATTTGAGTTCTGCTTTTGTTTCTGTGTCTGTAATTTCCAGGGAATTCAAAAATGACAGAGGAGGCTGATTATACTTGAAAGGAGTGAATGAAACTCTAAGATAACCAGTATTATAGATTATAGTTTAATAATAGAGTATTCATTCTCAAAAATAGTGCTATACTTACAGTAACTTAGACTAATCACTAATCACAGGCTAATTCTGTGATACCATTAATTTTGTCAAATGATATGCTGACACTTTATTTTTGCAGGAAGGTAGTAACGCTACTTGGTACTTCAGCATCAACATTCATTTTTGAGGAAAGTTCTGGATTTGCTAAATAAAACCTACAAACCAGTAGAAGAGTTAAGCATCAGTGGAGGAGCATAAGTTCATATTTAAGAAAAAACAGTGACCTCTAGTGGTCTTATGGTGAAAATTATAACAGTGTAATATTTCCCTTAGAAAAGGTAAAAAGACTAAATCTTCTTTAATGTTTCATGTGCCAAGGACAAGGATTTCACTGTGAGTCTGGCAGAACATGACCAGTAAAATAGAGACCAGATAGTAACCAAGTCAAATACTTGAGAATTAAAAAATAATTCAAAATGTTTTTGATACCCTGTATACTGGTAATAGAGAATGTTGCACATGGTAGCATTATTAAAACCTAAACTTTGAAATATAAACTTATAATAATTATTATATAATATAATATTGGTCAATAATACTTGTCAATAGCATTAGAGTATATTTTGCTCAATTTCTGCTGTTAATTAGACAGAAAAGAAAAAACACAAAAAAATATTATTTGTCAAAATAATAAAACTGAAAAAAGTCTTGCCACAGTATCTCCAGGACTGAGTCACTCCTAAATCATCATTTATTTCTTTTAAGCTATTCGGATATGTACATGCTTATGTCCTCCAGATCATCGTCTTGCTAAATAACCCATTTAAGCTTGAGCTTTAGGCCACAAACTAATGAATGGACATTTTTTGCCTTTGGAATAGTGCAGAATTCATGGTCCTATCAATTAGGTCACCCATGTCCTGCATAAGCAAAGCAGCCCCAACCCATCAAGGCACCACCACTACCACCATGTTTGACTATTGAAATGATTCCAACATGGATTCATTAGTCCACAGAATATTGTTCCATAAGTCTTGTGGCTATCTGGAGGATTTTTATTTTAAGAGAGTTTATAATGAGCCTTTGTGTTATTTTTGGTCATCAGTGGTTTGTGTCTTCAGCTCTCCCATAGATGCCATTTTTGACCACTGACATTTAAGCAGGCACATGCGGCCTGCGGTTTTTATATATTTATCTGGGTTCTTGTGTGACCTCCTGAATTCTTGCTCCTATGAGAATTCATAAAAATTTGTACCTTTCAAGTACTTAATAACCAATCATTTGTTTCAGTGCGCTAGGCATAAATTGAGACTGAAAATGTCAATGTCTGTCAGCTCAGCCTAGTGTTCAAAGTATTGTACGGAACTATTCGCCCGCCTCAGTCCAGCTGCCCACTGGTAAGGGTTTTTCCTTGCCACTGCAGACATTTTAATGTTGTATGTATCGTTTGATCCTGGGTCTTAAAACCAGATTTCTCTGAAGCTGCAACCACATTAGTTGTAAAAATATATATTGATACTGAACAATGAGGATTTCTTCAAATATTTAAATATTTAAATATATAGTGAAACCACTATAATATTCTAATAATCACTTTTTCCAGCATAGCTAGTCAGAATAAACACCAATGTTAAAACCTGAAATTGAGTCATCTGTTTTTTTGTGTACACTTATTCAGGGGCTCATGACTCATCACTGGGTAGTAAAAGGTTAATTTGCTAATGGGTGGGGGGATGGTGGCTGTGTGTGTGTGTGTGTGTGTGATGTCACCTTTTGGTTTTAAAACCAGGATTGAGAAATCAATCAATCAATGGAAAAAAATCTTGTGGCATTGCATCATACAACAAAGCCTTATTCTGTGCATGATTATGAAGAGGTACATCTTGTTTTAAGGTAGATGTGTAAAGACAACAGTAGAATAGAAATGCATATCGGAGTATTTATCTTATTAGAGATCTTATTAGGATCAATAGTTTTCTTTGTTTCAATTCCCCAGTAATAATGAACTGCTGCAGTAGGGCATTGTGGTAACCTCCTCACTTAGTATCCCATTGTTATGACTTAATATATTATAATTGTAACTTACTTTCTCATAATTATGACTTAGTGGAGGACCTTTTTCCCCCAAATAGCAGAAATGGGCTTCCATAGAATTCCCCTTTGTTGTAATGTTGGCCATTATGAATTTACATCGAAACAGTGATGAATGCATAAATTAATATGGAATGTTATGTGATATATTTGTATTTTTAGGATAATAAATAAGAGGTCATTATAAATTTAAAATCCATTAAACATAGATCAAGAGGGAGGTGATAACAGATAAAAAGGATCAGGATCAAGATACTTGTTAAAAAGAAAGACAGAAAGCAGGATGTGATAATACTGTTTTATAAAGCGTGAGGGAAATGATCTAACGTTAACTGCTGACAGTGGAATTCTCTTTCAGAGAAAGAGAGAAAGAGAGAGAGAGAGAGAGAGAGAGAGAGAGAGACATCCGCCCCCACTGCTTGATGAAGGAGGCTCTAGTTACTGTAATTCAGGTGCTAAAAGATCATGTTACACTATCTCTAAATACATTTCCATTCGTCCGACGTCCGTGAAGCTTTTTATTTATTTTTGGATTGGAGTAAAATTTACGGATATTTCTACCTTGTCTCGGACAGTTATCTGCTCTGTTCTCCGTGTGTGTGTGTGTGTATAAAGTGTGTTTATAGTGTGTGTATAGTGTGTGTATCGGGCTAGCGGCAGCAGTATCGTTAACGTTAGTTCATCTAGCTAGCCGTCGCGGTTAACCAGCTAGCCAAGGCGCTGCAGCTTCTCTGAAGGCTAATGGTAAGGAAGTGTACTACCGCTGTGTGTCAGTAACGGGCTTTTGTTTTTACTCTGTCCACTTTAATCGCTTTTATACCTCTTTTTTTAAACCGCAGAGGCGAGGAGAACTGGCAGCATCCGCATTATCGAAGTATTGCCGTCAAAGACTTTCAAAACGAAGGAATCCGTCGTTGGAAGGGCAGCAGCAGCAGCAGCTAGCTGGCTAGCTGCCTTTGCTGATCGGAGGAGGAGACGGGGTTGAGGACAGGAGTGGAGCCTGTAATGGCAAACGAGCCTGTTATTCTGAACGTGTATGACATGGTAAGTCACTGTGTTTCGCTTTAGCCCTTTAGTTATCTCTTTACATAATAAGAAACGCGTTAATATTTTTCGTTTTAAAGAATAGTTTGAGGGGAAAATATGAAAACATGAGTTAGCTTCTGTGTTCAGGTCGAATGATGTCCAATGATAAGCCAGTGAGTGTATAGCCTAAACTGGCAACAGAGAGAGTGAGAGAGGTTATGTAGCTACAAGTCCTAGCTAAGCTAGGTTAACTCACTTAGCTGCTAGTTACATCTGATTAAAATACAAGCTCTTATTAGCTATAATGCAGTTTTTACAAGTAGAAACTCTCATTTCTATTTTCATTATTGACTAGTAGCGTTTTACCGTTACCAGTGACAATATCAGAGCCAGCCACCGATAGATAAAGCTGTTCTGACTACTACCAGGACCACCATTATTGTTAACCAATGCAGTGCTGTAGATATAGATAACTTATATATAACGTTAGTTAACGTTACTTTTTACTAGTAACACCTTTTACGCTGTTATTCTGACCAATAAGAACTCTAGGTCCACATATTTGTGAATTCTTTCTAATACAAGTAATAATTTAAGTTATAATCTCAGATTGAGAGTAAGTAAACTCGTATGTTGGTTTCTAACAATATTTGGTATACATTGCTTTACTTACCATACTGGATTACTGTCCTGGATTCCTTTAGTTTTCTGTTTCTGCTGTACATCTGGTCATGGTTTGCCTTGTTGGCTGTTTTGTGTGGATAGTGCTCTGCAGTGTATGGGATAATGGTGCACTCTAGAGGGGTATCCTGTTAGTGATACCCCTAAAGGTCTTTACTCAGTCACATTTTGTTATAGTTTTGTATTGTAATAAGTTAATTGGCCAATATTTCTATAATTAGCTGATCAGATCCTAATTGGGAGTTATTTATTTCAGTTTTCATCTTCAAGGTTTTACTGCTACTAGAAAAAATATCAGAGCCAGAAACGGATAAATCTGTAAAAAAGCGTAAAGCTATTCTGTCTGGTCATATAACCAGGACCACACATTCTTAATACAATATTGACTGATTGTGTGTTATCATAGATTTTCTGGAATATCACTCTCATATGTAGCTATAATCACATGCTAGTGAAAGCTACAGATATTGCTATCTATGATTACTTTTTTTACTAATACAAATTGTAGTTCCACACAAACACTGTAATTCTAAACAGTAATTTGTAAGTCTTTTCCTACATATTTGTATATAAGTTCTGGCTAAAAGCTACAAATGATAATTTAAATGTTTGGCTGTGTTTCACTTAAAACATTTAACCACCATTTTATCATTTTATGTACATGGTTGGTTTAACTCAGTTCTTATCCAGACAGCATTTAAGACAATTTTGTCAGTTAACTGTGAAACTGACAATGATCTGTTTGTGAAGGTAAATTTTGAAAAATAAAGGACTTGTAAGAAAAATAAAGTGGAAAGTATGAACGAAACCACCAGTAATCCTGACAGAGCTCACACTCAGTCTCTCACACTGTATGATGTGTTTCTGTAATACTGTTTCATCCTTCGAGTGGTGCTATATTGAGCCATTATCACATTTGTTGATAACCTGTAGATGTAGATAGATGTTTTTTTGTTGAATCTTTAAACCCAAAAGGGTTTACTCAAACATATACCTCTAAATAGCAAAATTTAGAAACTAAAGTGGTCTCTTAAGTATCGATCACTATTTATATTGTTCCTACATAACAACGGTAGTTTTTATTTGTAAACAAACAGCACCATTTGAAGTGATGTGCAAACTATAGTTTTATTAACTTATTTTTTAACCAGTAGTAAGCATCCCTCTTTAAACTTAAGTTCCGCTTTTATATTAAACACAGTGCAAACCTAACCTACTTGTATTTCTGTTAAGAAAAAGTGTAAAAATCACTGCCACATAAAAGAGTGGTTTACTGGTTTCTAACAGAGGCAAAATTCTATCTGCTGAGATTCCCTCTAGCAGCTTCTATATGTAAAGATGGAAAATCTCAATTATCCCATTTTGAAAAATGCGTTAAAACAGTAATTTGATTAATCTCCTAGCCCTAGGTTCCACCATCATTTTATATGGTGTTAAATAAAAAAAAAAACTTTTTAGCACTATATAAAGTGTAAGTTGACCATGTGATGGCCTTCTTTTATTATTTGCTGATTCTGAAGGTTTCAGTTTCATAATTGGAAAAGAACAAAGGGTAGCAGACCCGTTTCCCCCAATGAAACATATGATATGCAGTAAGTGTGCAGGACTGTGTAAATGGCACCTAATATCACTATCTATCTTTTTGGACAGCAGCCTTACATCATGCAATAACCCCCTGGGTATACTGGAGCTTTAAGCTATTGTGCAGGAGTTGGAAACTGCACTGCAGCCTGAGCATTAGGCCACAGAAGTCGTGGATATCTGCAGCGTGTAATTTGTGACAAATAAGTGTGAAGTGCCCCTTTCATATGAACTGTACAACAAGTGCTTCAGTATTTGCTTTGCACACCCACAGCCTTTTTTGTCCTCTAGTCTATTTTTGCAACCATTTGAGCATCTGACAGTGGGGGAGTTGTTTTCTTGACCAAAACATGCTCTTGAAAGTGGTATCTGATAGGAAAGTGTGTGAACCACTAGCAGTATGAATAGAATTTGTGTTTTATTGTTTTGTTTTTTTTTAACACCAGAATGAAGTGGTGTACAAAGCACAATGATCAGGTATTTTGCTCCTCTGAGAGAAAAACACCATATTGCAGCTGTTCATATATGCACTGCATATAGACCAGCTGTGGAGCTTGCTCTCATTACCAGGCGAGTCTATTAACAAAAAAGTAAGGCTTTCATTTCACTGATGCTGTTGCTAGATATGAAAGAAGACAGATAACAAAAGGCACATGCAAACAGATTATCCACGGTGTGTTTGTACTCTGGGAGGTTCATAATTTTCTCATTAAAAATGTGTACACCTTTTTAGCGGGAGTCAGAAAAGGGCTTTGCCAGACAGAAAGCAGTGACTGGTTTGGTCTAGGCAAACTGCCAGCAAGAAGATACTTGACGCTAATGATTTTGGGGATTTAAGAAGATTTTTTGTAATAATCAAAATCAAGTGGGGAATAAGGTAATAGAGTCGGTGCTGCATAATAGATTTCAGTCTTGTATTCATCTTTAATATAAATTAAACCCAGGGCACCTTTCTATTAAAGTCACTCTGAATTTAAACTGTTTGTTTCATTGAGACACCAGTAATGTTTGGAATTGTATGTAACCGGTGTAGATCCATGTGGTTCTTGACTCACTTTCCAACTCGCGTTTTAGGTTTCCAAACCAAAGATTTATTTCTTTAAAAAATAATACACAAGAAAACTGAACAAAACAATTAAAATGCTTGTAAACAGAAAACTAGGTACTTATATTCATGTTCCTTATTCCTAAATCCTAAAACTGCGGTCAGAAAAGGTGAGGCTCCTTTGGCTCTTTACCACTTGGCTTGTTTTTTTTCCTGCACGAGCCTAATGGTAATGACCTTAAAAAAACACTGTAATTATCCGAATCTAACCTACATGTGCCTAGTGGTAACACGCATTTCTAATGCCATTACTGTTATACTAATACTGGCCCTTACAACCGGTATTCAAAATAGAGATGGACCAATCATTTTTTTTGATGCATTGCCAATCACCTCCTAATTTGTTTGGTTGAGGCCTTTAGGTTTCTGTTGCTGCTGTACGTTTGGGCATGGTCTGCATTGTTTACTGTTTTGCGTGGATGATGCTGTAGTCAGCTCTGCAGTGGTTGCCATGCTAATACTCACTGTATGGGAATGGGAATAATACATGGTAATAGTGCACTCTCAAGTGCGAGATCTGGTTAGTGGTGTTAAAAGTCTTTTAGTTTACAAGTTTAACAAGAAGCTCCAGCTTCCCGTGACAAAAAATCTCTTACTGTGATCCTCACGCAGAGCTGTTGTAATCCTTAACTCCCAAATGTGATCTGATCAGCTCTCAGGATTGGCTTATTAGAGATATATTGGCCAGTTAAATTATGCCCATTTTTAAATGTTTGATTACTGCTGTGCAATCCATCATTGAATAAATACATTTTCATTTCTTGTGAAGCCCACACTGTATGAGGTTTGCTCCTCCGAGATTTAAGTAAATAGATTTGACTAAGTTAGGAGACAGGGTTTAGGTGGGAGTGGGGATGTTTAACATAAAGAAGAGATGAGATTCAATAGTTTGTTTATATAGTGAGGAGGAGTTAGGGTGTGGTCCTTCTCCCAAAATTCAGTTAATTCCTTTTGTGCAGTTTTGATGATAGTAAGTATATTATAATTGGTACAGTGCAATTAAAATTCACAGTGTTTAGATTGCTTTACAAGAGAATTTTTAAATTAAAATAATTAATATTTTTTAATTCTCAAAGGTTGGTACCACGATACATTGGGAAAAATTGTAATATATATTTAATAGTCCATAGTGCTAAGTCTGTTTTATATTATATGTCATTTCAGGCCAGTAAATAGAAATCTAAAAACTACATTTATAGGAGAGTTATAAAAGCATGTAAAAGGATCTCTGAGGTTCCATTTGTCTCCTCCATACAGGCCAAAACCATATGTGCTCATGTGACCATGCTGTCCCTAATGTGGCAGCCATGAGCTATTTTTGGCTGAATGGGCTTTGCTGTCTTAAATGTTCACTTACAAATCAGTTGTGCCTAAAACTCTTGTTAAGTGGCTGCTATTATATTAAATGAGAGAAAATTGTTGGAAAAGTACCTGGTTGCGAAGAACTGACTCATTCAATCTTCTTATTAGCGGGAAAGTTGCATCAACACCTTTAATCCAATAAAGTAGGAGGATGAGACACAAACAGCCCATTACAGCTACCTTTGCCTACCTAAGGCTTTTCTCTCATTCAGCTTGTTGAATTGCTTTTTAAATAATGAATGACAGTAGAACCCAGCTTTATGTGCAGTGATCTTGCGAATTACATCAGAAAATCAGAAAAATATTAAGTAAAAGCCAATAGACAAAAATTCTAAATAAAAGTGTAATCTCATTAAACCTTCCAATAATGGTGACTTGATTTTCAACTTTATTATATTTTTTTATTATACATGTTTATTACAGGGGACATTATGTGAACTGGCAAATAAATTTATCAGATGTTGATGGGTACAGACATCCATTGCGCACTTCGTCTTGTTTTTTTATGGCTTTTATATTTCTCATATTGAGGCCATATTTTGGAGTGGGACTAGAGGGTTGTGGCTTGTTTTTGTGTTGAGTAAAATTCATAAAACAGTAAGGGTGTGCCATAGTATGGTACGCAAAAATATCGCCAACATTTTGAATATCTTTATCACAAAAATACCCTGAAATACTGTGATTATTTAAGGGCCATATTCTTCTCTCTATATCACAATATACTTAAATGTTTAAAATCATTATCAATGTATTGACTGAATTATACTGACTTTTAATAGAAACTTGTCAGTCTTTGTTGGTAAATAGTAGCTTATTTTACTACTTATACACATATTTTGACAACTGAAGTGTAACTTATGACATGTTTTAGACTTTAAACATATCCTGTATGAACTTTGAAGGAAGTTGAAGTGTGCTACCTAGTGCAGTTTTACAACAGAAAGATTTTAGTTTTTCCAACATCAAAGTCCAGGTGTGTGGCCGCACGTGTATATGTGCTCAGAAATAGGGCAAGAGAGATGTAAGGGGGAGGGGAGCGAGAGAGAAAGATATGAGTAGAGAGAGAGGAAGAGGGGAAACAGAGGTCTCTTTACTGTCTCTTAGAGCCGGATTCTGCTCTTATATCGTAATTGTGAGTTATAACTGACGGCAGTGGTGGGATCATTTTAAGTCAGGTGGATATGAATACAGTCTATGGGTCCTTGCAGATTTTGCTTGCACGTGCTAGCCTACTGTTGCTAGCAACACAAAGCGCTAAGCATTAACCGGATAAAGCTTGGACAGTGATATTGGAAATTGATACTGCCACAGGTCTAGTGCCTCTGCTGGCTGGTTGCAGTATGATGTGTAACTCTGTTTAAATATGGGGGGAAAAACAGTTCCTCATTTTCTCCTCTAAACTGTCCGTCTCCGTTCGGCCTGTCATGATAAAAAAATGTTGTGGAAAATATATCGTCTCAGAAATTGTCGCAATAAACTATATTATTGTAATTTTAAGACCATTAAATGCCATTGCCATAATGATAAAATAATATCATAACACAATTATACTATTTTAAAGACAACTAATTTTAATTGATCACACATATACAATACTATATAAAAATCTATACTTTTTCCTTTACCTACTGAAGTCCACTCTGTGTGTATGTAGTCCCAGTTATTGAAGCATTGGTCATTGCGCAGCTGTCTAAAATACTTTTTTACTGTTATATATGTGAACAAACATACAAATAAGCACAAAAGACTTTCAAATATTATTGAGGTCATGTCTATTTATTGTATAATAATGTTTATAATCGTAACATGCCTAGTGTCTTCATACTGTTCAGAATGACTTGACCGTACAAGCCTTTTCCTGCTTGGAAATATACAATTCATTCACTTCTGACTGGAAAAAGCTTGCTTATATGTTCAGTTGGTTAATTAATGAATTAGCCCCATTGCAGGATATTTCAGTTATATAGATTACTTGTATGAATTATGTCTAGAGTACAGATAAGCTGCTGGACCATTAGTAACAGTAATTTAATAACATTTTATATTAGATTTTACATTTAAATGGATGTTAGTGTAAGAAATCTTAAATGGATTGTAAATATTGGTGATTCAGTAGCACTAATTAATGCAAGAGCATGTAGAATTTTACCTTAACTTGACAGCGTCAGTATTCTTGTGATGCCCACTGACTTGTAAAAGGGAGAGTAGTGTCAGTGTTGTTGCTGTTCTGGACTCGGCATGCTTCAAACTATGCACTACGTGACTTTTGACAACCATGCATGATAACACTCACAAGATCTGCATAACTCTGTGTAACCTAAGACCTGTATAAAGTACTAGAGAGCCAGACTTGAGTAAAAGTACAAGTGCTCTATCAAACAAGAGACTTAAGTAGATGTTGAAGTGTTCTTTATGCCCCACACTTAAGTGGAAGTACTAAAGTATTCCAACATTTTTTGTACTTAATTATTAATTATAGCTTATTGTAAAATGTACTGTCCAAATACTAAAGGTAGAAGTAGAGTACTGTGTTTTGTAGTTAATATAAAAAGTAGTGAAAAGTTCTTAGAGTGAAAGGCAGAACGGGAGCAGCGTGGTCTTCTTATAAGATTAGCTTGATCACTTTATTCTTCCAATGAAGAAGGGCTTTATCAAACCTGCTGACAGTGCTGATATATACCGCTCTGGCAGTGATTATGTGGTAATGTTATGATTCGTAACATTTTTATAATTGTAACGAGTAAGAATGCAGCATATTGTAATGTAAAAGTAAAAGTATTAAACTCATCAAAAATATGTAGTGAAGTAAAAGTGAAAGTAGAAGTAAAAATAATACTCCAGTAGATACAGATACAGCATTTTAGTAGGAAAGTACATCTGTAGTTCTACTTCCTTACTATACAGCTACCCTAAGCCAAAGACTCGAAAAATTAGGTAAAATTACTCTACTGTGTTAGCATGTACTTAATTTAAAGAATACATTTGCCATTACAAAAGTATAGACACGCTTCAGGCCTAATTCATTACTCCGTGCTGTAAAATCAGTTGGTGTGATGAAATCAGAGATAGTCCTCCTTAACTGTAGATGGGAGTAAAGAAGGTGTTAAAACTGCATTAGGCAGTCATGTAGAGTCATGTAACTGATCCTTAATGGCTTGTGTCTGCAGTGTAATGATCTTCCCAGCACTGTATGAAAGAATGAGAATGTAGTAAGGAAGCTCTTTATTTTAATTCACGTTACTGAGGTGTCTTGTCTTCTTGTACATCCACTGTAGGGAGGCCAATCTCTCATGTGATGAAGGATGTGTTTAATAAGCTTTGAGGTAATTGAGGGCACAGGGATAAGTGCCTTGTTTCACAGCTTTGTTAAAGGAAGGCTGACAGGCTGAGCGTCCTTCTGCATTGGGCTCTCGCTCTGCACTTCTCTTGTGAACGCTCCTCTTCTCAGACTCCGGGGTTTCGTTCTCCTTCACAGGGAGTTCTCTATTGAAGGGTGTTTCCCATGGCAATGCTGTAAAGAGAAAGTCAATAATGGTGCATTTTAAATGAGGGTGATGGTAGATGATAGTGACTGTGTTGTAAGGAACGTTTTAAGGCTGAGTCAGACGGCAAGTCTGTGCTTGAGGAAGCTGTTAGCGTGTGGTCATTTTAAATGAGAAGATGTGATAAGAGCCATCTTACTCATGTTACAATACACTGGTGTGTTCCGCAATGCAGATGATTCACTGGTAAGTAAGATCTCTGATTTCACGATGAAAGAATTTACAGTCAGAGCAGAATGTTTTTCTTACATTGATGCTTTATCTACAGACTTTCGTTTAGGGTGTGTTCACCGTAGGCCAAATCCGATTGTCTAACTTTAGGCTGTTTTTAAATGCTAACCGTATCTGACATTTGTCTGAACAGTTGCACTGCGTAACTGACACACGTTTAAAGGAGCTGGGATTCACGTGTAGTTTTGGCTTCATTCTTTGCAGAACACAGAGGATGTCATGTAGTTTCATAGTTGACAGCTGGGCTTATCACAGAAAATTAATTCGAGCTTGCTGTAAAAAGGCCATGTTATTCAGCCATGGACACTATTTTAGTTTGTACGCTTGGTTTCTTTATACTTTAAAAAACCAGCATGCAAAAAAAGTTACATTATTTCAGCTCTGGCTCTTCAGACTGAGTCAAATTGCAGTAAATTGGGTATGTATCAAATGTATTGAAATGGCTCAAATATAAATAGAAAATGTCAGATTTAGTGCATTTTTTTATTCTGTTCTCACTGCCACACTATAATTTGGGCCATGTTCACCTACTGTGTGAACGTAGCTTTAGTTATGCTATTGTGTTGTTATTTTAAGTGAGGGTGTGTCATATGATAGGTTTTTTTAAGAGTAAAAAAATCCATATGGTGATAATGGCTATGTTTTGTGTTTTTTTTATTTGTTTCGATATTTATTGGGAAGCTTAAAAATTATATTTTTGTGTAATTCTTTATGTTTGCAGTTTTTATGCATACACAAAATATTTTTATTTTAAGTTTGTGCTACATTCTTTGTTATGTTGCATAATTTTTTTATGTTGCATTATTTATTTTGCTACATTTGTTGTTTAGTCTTGGTAAGTTGCTGTTTAAAAGTTCAGTTGAATATTTGAAACCGTTATATTCATTCAAAAAAAATTAATTGGAAATGAATAATTAATTAAAATATTGAATTTAATTGATTTACATGACAAATTAAAATATTTTCAGTGTTTTGACATATTACCAAAATATTATTACCCAAAAATACCTCTGAAATATTATTATATAGTTTTAGAGCCACCTCTAATGTTCAGTATAACTGAGCTTTCCAATAAAAAGAGACAGTACCATCCATTAACTACTACCATCATGTTAAATCAGGAAGTAATGTGTTGTGCAACTAAAGGTATGTAGTGCAAATAAAGTGCGTTCCACTTCAGATGCTGAGTTGTTTTGTGTATATTGTGAGTGCTCTTACAGCAGACAAAAGCTACAGCACAGCTTCACACTGTTAGTGATGTACTCGTGTAAAACCGGACTAATGATGCTTAAAACAGACCCTTCTGAAATAAAAGCTTTCCGCTCCAAAGCCCCTTCCTGTATTTTTGTGCCAAGTATCAGATTTTGCATAATGCTCTCCAGTGAGAGGTCTAGTTTTCAACAGGCTGTACAAATTGAGCTCATCACTGCATGAAGAAGAAATTTAATGACTACTTCAGATTTAGGCAATTGAAAATTGTGTGTTGAGTCCATTGAGACTACTTCAGGAAATTGAAGCCTCTGAACAGGACTTTGAAATGGGATGCTGGATGTTGTTTTAATGAGAAACATAACAGGAAAAAAAAATTATTTTAACCATATAAACTCCTGGTGCAGTTTTATTTGGTATTACTAAGGAACAGCTCAGCCAGTTTGCATCACTTGTTTTTTTTATAGACTGTTATGGTTCATGCATGTAAATTGGATGAAGATCCAAAAAAGAAACATCTTTTTTATATGAATGAATTTAGAAATTTAAGCTTTCATTCAGTTCGGTTAAGAAAAACTTAAAACTATGTACTTGCTCTATTGTTAGATGCTCCGATGTAATTGACAGTAGTAGAGAGAAAATGCTGCTTCACTAGACAAATAAATAATGATCCAAAACATACTATAAAAATAACCTAGCAGCCTGTAAAGGCAAAGAAATTGAATGTTCAGTCACCTGACCTCAACCCAACTGTGAATGCATTTTTTACAAAACAGGCAAAAAAAAACCCCACAAATAAGCAGAAGCTTAAAATGACTAAAGTAAATAACAGCCTGGCAAAATAACTTAACACAGACACTCAGACTTTGGTGGTTTCTGTGGGTTTCAGATTTTAAGCAGTTGTGAATGCAAAAGATTTAAAGTATAAAGTGATGGCTGAGCCTGTACAAATGTAAAAAAGATTATTATTATTAACTTTTTTTGCTGTTTGTAGCAAAAGAAAAAATCACACTGTTCTTATATTCATACTGTCTCATAATTCACATATCACCCATTCCTACTGAATCATTAGATTAAAATTAAAAGCCATGGAGTCTAAGGAGTTAATGTCTACATATTGATACTTTTGGACAGCAGCTTAGCGCTGCCATTTCCTGCTGATTTCTAGAAAATATTTTAAGCTCTATTTGAAATGAATAAAATGCAGAGACTATAAACATATTTACTTATTTATTTATTTGTTTGTTTGTTTATTTGTTTGTTCTACTTTACAGCATCTACTTTAAGCAGGATATCAATATCAGTAATGTAGTGAATTCTAAATTGTGTAGTACATTTTTATCATTCTTAAAGAGGCACTAAACCCCCTAATTTTTGCTGACTCCACTCTCAGCTTAAATTTAAAAAATGACAAAAAAATGGGAGGAGTAGTTTGTGATGAGAACTGGCTGATGTATGGGTTTAGGGTGGGGCAGGAGGGAGAGCTGATTGGCTGGAGCAGTGTGTCTCTGATAGCGGTGAAGCACAGATGGTTAAATGTCACCAGGGGGGCGTATTATTGATTGACCGATTTGCATATTGTGAATGTCCACATATCAAAATACACGGAAATATTATGCTCACCTGTAGCACAGCTAAATCTGAGAGGACGCTGCATAGACAGAAATGTTTTTTTTAAAGTTAGTTAATGTTTATAAAAATATTAAGCAGCACTGGTATGATTTATTACTTTAAAGTGACACATTTCAGCTCTTAATGAAAAGAATATGTTTTAGGGATGCCTCTTTAAAAGTAACATATTATATTAATTTTAATTGGCCTGTATTGCCTGTAGGGTCATGTTGTGTTTTGGTAGTGTGATGAGAGTTATACAGAGGGTCTTCCAGATGGTTATATACAGAAATAAACCTGAGGGCACAAGCCTAAACTCTCACCCTTCTATGACCCACTCCTTATGGCATATTACTAAATTGTCAGAATGCCACAGCAAAATAGGTCAACTGTCTCTGCCCATATCTTCTGAGTGGCTGCCCATTAAGGCCAGAGATCCTCACAACAAAACCACTTTCTACAGCAGTTCAGTTTAAGCAGTTTAGGTTTTAAATAAGTGTTACAGCTGCAGATTATTGTCTTTTTTTAAATACTGCCTCCAGTGCACTATAGATGACCTGACCTTGAATAAAGGTAGAAAATGAACAGCTTTATTTTTACAGCTTATATCATTACAGCCAGTCTTACCCTTACTGTAATTAACATTTAAATGTATTTTCTTCTCTTTCTAGTACTGGATCAATGAGTTCACTACCTCTCTGGGTATTGGGGTCTTTCACTCAGGAATTGAGATTTATGGCAGAGGTAAGATCTACCCAACTACTACTTTGTTTATTTTACAGATTGATAAACATGTTACGCATTAATAATATGCAAAAGTACAAAATGATTTTCTCTTATGCTTTTAATTGTCTTTTTTTTTTTTTTTTTCTTTCTTGTTGCAGAGTTTGCGTATGGGGGACATCCGTATCCGTTTTCAGGTATATTTGAGATAACACCTGGTGATGCCACAGAACTCGGGGAGACGTTTAAATTCAAGTGAGTTTTGTACCAGTACTTTAATACCAATAGAGAGAAGATTGGGTGCTGGTGAATAATTTTTTCTTTTTTCTATTATTTCTGTTTCAGAGAAGCTATCGTTTTAGGGAGCACAGATTTCACAGAAGAAGATGTGGAGCGAATCATGGAGGAGTTGGGAAAGGAGTATAAGGGGAATGCGTATCACCTCATGCACAAGAACTGCAATCACTTTTCCTCAGCACTGTCAGAGGTAAGTGCTGTGTAAAACACATTATGTTTTATTATTATTAAATTATATTATACGTGTGCATGTTTCCAGTGAAACTAGTAACAACCCTGTGTAAATATACAAAGCTTGTTATACAAAAAAAAAAAAGGGGGGTCAGGGTGAATTTACCGCTTTTCTATTTCTAATTTTATCCCATTTTCTCCCCAATTTGAAAGGCTAGTTACCCCACCCACTCGTTAGGACTAGTAATGTCTTCAAGTCTAGGAATGTGACATGTGAAGTCAGCCACCACTTCTTATTGAACTGCCACTGATGCAGCAAATCAGATCTATCTATCTAACCAGTACTATCTCCCGCACCGATACACATGCTAACTGATGCTGACCAACATTGTGATGGGGAGAGGGTGCCATCTACCCATCCGGAGAGATCACAGTCAACTGTGCTCTCTTGAACTCCGGCTGCTAATTACGGCCAGCATGACACAGAATTCAAATCAGCAATGACAGCACCTTAGTTTGATGGACTTCTCTGCACCCCTGAATAATCTCCACAGTTTACCCATAACAGTGTGGAATGCAGTTTTGATGCAGCTGTTTTTTTCACCATAATAATTATCTACTTCTCAACAAGAGATGCAATGATAGCATACCGACTGAGCAGCTGTTTATCATGTGAACAGACACTGTGCATGACCACAGATCTGCGGCAAGATTAATCTGTTGTGTGATTTGATGAAAGAAGCGTAGAATAATTCCAGATTTGTGCTCAGCAGCTCAACTGTGTCGTGGTGATATGTGGGTTTATACCTAAATGGCTGATTTTAACAATGAATTCTTTATAATTTTATTTCAAATTTTTCCAATTTTCTCCCCAATTTTGCACATCAAATTACCAAAGCCACTCATTAGGACTTCAACCCAGGAGGGTGAAGACTAACACATGCCTCCTCCGATACCGCTTCTTTTCGAGAAGCTGCTGATGCAGCATTACTTAGTAGCCATTGTGCTTGGAGGAAAGCGCAGCGACTCGGTTCTGATACATCAGCACACAGATGCTCTGTGCTGCGGATATCACCCTAGGAGTGATGTGGGGAGAGAGCGCCATCTACCCACCCAATTTTGCCGGCAGACCTGCGACCTCCCGCGCAAAGTGGCAGCGCTTTAGACCGCTGGACCAATCAACGCCCTTACAGTGAATTCTTAAGCATTAAGTATTAATAATATTAAAGCTTAAAAATGATCATGAATTTAAATGATGAATTATTAGTCCAAAAATGTTTTTTATAATTTTTTTGAAGAATTGAGGATATGGTTATGGTTTACGGTTGCGGTTATATTAATAAAGGAGTGAGTGTCTCTTATGAACATTCTGATTGTAAAAAATGAGAAATCTTGAATTAAGTTAACCTCTAGTTGTTCTATTTTAACACTTGTATTAAATATGTGCTTACCACACATCCATTCAGTTATTGATTTATCTGGAATGTAATAGAGCAGTTTTATGTCCTCTGGTATGCGCAGGTCTATGTAAGCTATTAAAGTGGACAAGTCTCTGGTAAAACAAGGTCCTGCTCTGTCAAATGAGAGGGTGTAGTGCCACTTACTAATCCACAAAAATAGACACAAACTGAAAGCTTCTTAGAAATGCTGCTTTATTGAATAATACAGATGATAATAATTAATTTTTAAATCAATAATCAAAATATTAACTAAATTGCAGCCGTTTAGATTGTGGCGTGTGATGGTGTTTCTGTAGATATTTACATCACAGGTCTCTACCTAAGATTATGAACAGTAAGTCATTATCTCATGTTAAAAAAATTCTGATACTAGAGTAAACTCCAGGAATCTCATTTCTGCTCTCTGCGTTTTGTCTGTGGCAGATCCTGTGTGGTCGTGAGATCCCGCGCTGGGTGAACAGACTGGCCTACTTCAGCTCCTGTGTGCCGTTTCTGCAGAGCTGCCTGCCTAAAGAGTGGCTGACGCCGGCAGCGCTGCAGTCCAGCGTGAGTCAGGAGCTGCAGGGGGAGCTGGAGGAAGCGGAAGACGCCGCCGCCTCTGCCTCCACGCCTTCCTGTGCCGTGGCCCCCGCACCAATGCCCAGGCCCACCCGACACCAGCCACGCCGATAGACCCTGCTGCCTTGACTGACAGGCCTCAAAGACTGGCCCAATGCTGCCAACAGAGCCCACCCCTTCCAGTGACAAACCTGCAGTTCACCAGCAGTGTGGATATGCCCTGCCCAGTTGGTCACGGGTCCAAAATCATTGGTTTGGTTGTTTTTGTGTTTTGTTCTTTTTTGTTGTTATTATTATTATGGGCCCAGAGAAGTATCAGACTGCTTTACCGAAACATTCAGAGATGTATTACCAGTGTTTTTGAAACCATGTTGAAACTTTTTTGACATTTGATGTTTTTTTTTTTTTTTCGGAAACTCAGGACTGAAAAAACACTTTGTACAAGGTCCCATTGACACACCTTGAGTTTAATTTTGTTCTTTTGATAATGTTACTGTAATGCTTTTGCAACGCTGGATTATTTCACAAGCCTTTCTTTCCTCCATCCCTGAAGAAAGAGTCTTGGTGTATCTTTTGTTCAGGGGGAGCTTTTGTTTACAACTTTGTGTTCCTGATCATGTATGTGTGTGTGTTCCTCTTACAGAAAGGCTGCCACCTGGGTGAAACGACCCCACTTTTGTAATGACACACATCCCATGTCTACCCACCTTGGTGATTGTGCCTAAAGATTTTTACTGTTACTTGCTCAAAGAGCTCTGCACTCTTTCTCGACAGTTTACCTGTCAGTCTGCTGTGAGTTGCAGACTCCTTCGTATCCTGGAACTCCTACTTCAGATGTTTTACACCTTTTAGGTTTTTAGAGTCTTCTATGTATTGGAGAAGCTGTTTGTATTCCATTTTATGACTATTAAAGAAGACTAACACTTTTCTGTTCTGCAAAAGAGATTATTCTACATGCCTCTTTACATTCTTTTTTATTTGCTATTATAACATACAGATATAGAACCACTTATATTCTACAGAGACACACCTGATACATGTACTACAACTTTTATTTTGATAAATATGCCTCAGTTTAATTTTTATACATATTTCACAAATCTTCTGTTGAATTTATGTAGTCTATAGACACCTATATTTTTACAAATGTTTGAAAAAAATAAATTGCTATTGTAACACAGCTATAAAACACAGATATAAAATCACTTGTATTTTATGGAGACAACTAATACACAAAACTTTTTAAAACTGTTTAAAAAATATGCCTGGTTGAATTTCTATAAATTTGTGACAGAAATAAATTGCTATTATAACTCGTTTGTAAGATATACAAATCTAAAATTACTTGTATTCTATATAGAGACTCTATAGAGGCTAAACATACTAAAAGTTTGTGTTGTAACCCTAACCCTAAAAACATAACTCTAACCCAACGTAACCCTAAGTATTACTTTTTGGTGTAATTTTGGACCATTCGTGAAACCCTGTTTTTTTCCATTAAAAAATTGTAAAGCGTAAAATGCCTGGGCATAATGAATTGTAAATAATTTAATTCAGATATGCAACAAAACACAATTTTCATTTTTTTAATAAAATCGCCAAATTACGTAAGGGTATAGTATTTTCTTTTGGTTTCATTTTGGACCAATTATGATACCCTGCTTTTTCCATAAACAATTATTCAAATTAGTACCTAATTTTATTTAGATATATGACAAAATGCACCTTTTTTTTTTTACTAAAATTGCCAAATTTGGACCATTCATGAAGCCCTGTTTTTTCCATAAAAAATATTCAAAAAGTGGGAAAATGACTGTGCATGTTGAATTGTAAATAATTTTATTGAGATATGCAACAAAATGCATTTTTCACTACTTTCATTTTGCACCAAATTACGTAAGGGTATAGTATTTTCTTTTGGTGTAATTTTGGTTATCCTGTTTTGTCCATAGTGAATTGTATCAAATTTAATTTAGATATATGACAAAATGCACTTTTCATTGTTCAGCAAAAACAAAATTTCACTGGTTTCTCAGCCCTGCCCCAATATCAGTAGTGGGTTCTGATTGGAAAGTGATTATATTTTATCTTGGCAAGAATATCACGCTGCTCCTAGACAAAATGCAATCCTGTGCATTGTGATTAGCTTTTGAACATTTGCAGCGCCACACAGTGCAATTCAACGACGGTGAACTGACTGCATTTTAAGGAGGTTTGTGGAGTATTGGATTTGACATGAATTCAGCGTTTGGTTTTGAAAATGCAAAATATTTTGTATAGTTTTTCGATAAGAGTTCAAGTGCAGTAAAATGCAATGTACTAGTGGTTTTGCATTTCATTTTGGCACGGTAGTTTTTGCTTTTTAATTTGGCACTAATCCTCTAGATCTTCTTCTCCTTTTCCTCTTTAGTGCAGCATTTGTTTTTACATAAGATGTTAATCAGGTGTGTCTGTAGAGTACAAGTGATTCTATATCTACATGACATATAAGTGTGTTAGAGAAGCAACTTTTTCCCTTAGTAATACAAGATGAATACAAATTCAACCAAGTCATATTTTTCAAAACTAAAAGTTGTAATATGTTCATCGGGTGTGTCTCTATATACAACACGTGATGTATTTATGTATGTCCCACAGGTGTGTCACAGTAGCAATTTATTGCTTTTAAAAAATTGCAAAAATGTAGTTGCTGCATAATTTACGACATAAAGTTGTACTTTATTTATCCCTATACACTACAATTGTTTTAGTATGTCCTATAGGTGCATATTTTTCAAAACTAAAAGTTGTAATATGTTACCAGGTGTATCTCTGTAGACCACAAGTGATTTTATACACGAATGTCCTATACCTGTGTGACATAAGCAATTTATTTCATTATAAAGTGCTGTGAATGTTTACGTTTTTTTATCAGGATCCAGACTTTACAAACGTTTCCTTAGGAGCTTCTAATAACTAATAATAACTAAATAATTAAAATGTGACTAAAACTATTATACATCATAGTCAAAGGACTAAAGCCCTAGCTCAGCTTTCTTGGTCACAGGACATCACGTTCAGTAGCTCCTCCATTTCCACTAGCTGTTGTGTTTACATGGATCTCTGTGGAAACGTGTAATTACAGTGAGTGGCAGTGAACAAATAGCTATTTTAATAAACGCAAGGTGACAAAACTCAGAGATGTCCATCCAGACGAGACTAAAATGACCACGGAGTAAAGCGAAAAACAGTAGGTAATTCAGCCTGTAATTTTCTCAGAGGACGTATGAGAAAAACACGTACAGGGCCATTCCGGACGGGAATAAAATCACAGAGGACCCCCATAAAAGAAAAAATTAAGCAAGTACCCCCTGAGAAACTAATCCTGTCCAGAAAGAGTTTAAGATTAAAACTTTATTTAAAGAAAAACCTGTCAAAATAAATGCTGGTCCTAAGATGCTCCAAGCATATTTTATCCCGATACCAACTCATAGTCGTTGTTTTAAGCACAGTGTTCAGAGCGCTGTCTGGTGTGCTGGAAGGTTCATTAACAGACAGGATTGCTTAACTGGCAGTACTGAAGAGAGCTCTCATATGGTTAGTGAAAGAGTTTAGATAGTGTTTGCAGTGTGCAACTATTTTACAGTGGAACATAAAAATATAATATCTGAAACTGTAGAAAATTACAGGTATTGTGAAAATGTTGTTTTACTGGCAGGAGAAGTGTACAACTTTCTTTGTTTTTAAATGGGTGGAGGCTAATGCTAATGCTAATACACACACAAACTGTAGAAACCTATAGCTAACAGAAAACAGATCACACTGACTTGACTCCAGTGTTTTAAGGGAAGAGGGAGCTAAAACATTTGTCAGACTCGATTATAAGATATTAAACATGCTATATAACAGTAAATTAAACAGAAATGTATCTAATAAACAAAATAAATCAGTCAGGTATTTTTTATTCTATAAACTGTTCCAAAAATAAAGTGAGGTTACTTCAGAATTAATCAGCAGCGCATGTTATCTAACCTATGTGACTGATCAGATCGGATCAGTTTTTGATTTAATACTCGGCAAAAGACTTGGATTGAATCAGAGAGATAAAAACTTGTTTGGGGACATCCTTAAACAGTAAAGCCAATTTTATACAAGAATTAAGAGATAAAATTTGCTCTCACAAATAAGTCCTTTATGTGATTCCACTGCTGCATCTTTAACTTCAAAGTCTTAGAGCTTCAGAGTCTAGTTATAAGTTCTGAAACTGTTACCACAGATGGTGTATCCTCCTCTTCCTCTTCATTGCAGCACTTTTTCTTACATGAGAATATCTCTTTTATGTCTTTGACTTTGGTCAGAAAAATGGAGATGAATGGGTCCACAAAAGGGCCGAGATTTAAAAGCGCATTGACGACCAGCCCTAAATACCTGGTGTAGCATGTGAGCGATAAAGCATTGAAGAGTGTGTTTAAAACAAAGGGTAAATACAGGATGCTGTAATTAAAGAAAAGAACCACCTGCATTCCCAGAATCCTCTTCCTCTCAGGGAAGAGCAGTGAAGATTTGCAGCACCACAGGGCCCTAAAGGTGTCCACCAAGAAAAACAGCAGGATTCCAAAAGGCATCAGAAGAACGAGGGAGAAAAGGAGCATGTAGCCGTTTACAGCCAGAGTCAGGATAGCAATGGGGGCTGCCCACAGACCCAGAGAAACTATGGCTGACTGTTTCACCTTCATACAGCAGGCACTGTGCTGTGAACAGGCCACCAACAGGTACCGCTCCTGTGCTACACACACCATGAACACAATGTTGGTGATGACGCCGAAGTAAAACACAATGGAGGATACGTCGGCCAGTGTGGAAGCCTGCATGATGTTCTCTATGGGCTTATTTGGCTGGCCGAAGATGTTGAAGATGTCTGAAGCCAGCAGGCTGATGACGTAGACGGGGGCAGCTTTGCCATTGCTGACCTGTTTACTCATTAAATAAATGGATAAGCACACCCCAGGTAGTCCGAGAGCGAAAGACACCCATCTGATGATCTTCGCAGCAGTGTTACTCTCGGTTATGGTGCTGTTATATCCTCCTCCATTTACAAAACATACAGTTAGGTTTTTGAGGAAATCAAGGTTGATATCCATGTTCCATTAGTAATGATGACGTTTCCTAGTACAATCCAGACGATACCCAGTCCAACTGACATTCAGGCAGCTTGAGAGAGTTCATAGAGAGGTCCATAGAGAACTTCAGTCCAAGGCTGTCTATCCCTCACGTCACCGGGATGTGTTTGACACTGAGCTTCACGACAGGAAAAAGAAAAGTTTTTTTTCTCAAAATAATTAAGATTTTATCGGTTTTGGTTTCTGTGGTGAAGGGCTCCAATTGGCCCGTTCATTGCCCACTTTGAATAATGGTCATTATGCAATAACTATGCAAATGTATGCTCTCGCTTTTCTGTTTGTTTATGGTACTCATGCTTTCGAGCAGGGAGGAGAGCAAAGCTCCCTTTCTTTTACACCCTTTTTGCATGTTATGACTTACAGATACACTACACTCTACAAAATGACAAATTGGCACCACATGAAAGCAATGAAGATCCTTCATTTCTAGCACAATTTATTGGATTTGCTTCGTTTAGATCAAACACATTCTTCACAATCAATGGCATCATTGGAAGCAACAGTACACATTTTACACAATAAATAGTTTAGTTAATAACTTACACAAACAGTCAGTAGCAAAGCCAACCACCGAGTACATAAGACCACTTGAATAATTGACCTTTGAGGAAACACTGTGCATTTTGCTCTCTCAGATCTGCCCCTCCTCCTCCCTAGTCCCTAGTCTTCTCTGGCCTCAATGTCAGCTTGACCTCTATTGCTAGTCAAGTGTGATCACGGATCATCCGATCATACACTCAGATATAAGCTGTAATGGTCCTATATGGGAAATTCTCTACTTCAGCAGCACAGTAAAGCACATTAAGCACTTTTGCTTGGATTTCAATTTTAGGTTTTACAATACTGAGTACAATCCTGCTTTTAGTTATAATGTACCTCAAGTCTCAGTCTCATCAGCTTCTAGCTTCATGTGATGTTTTAGGTATGCAATATACAGATGACAACTAGAGTTTCATATCACAGGTTGATTAAGTTCCTTGAATTACTGACCACAGCTGAGTTTATTTCCTAATTAAAAACAGTCGCTCATGACAATTAAAATGCTTAAAGGGATGAAAATAAGCCCCCAGTTATTTCAAACTATTGTACTGGATATTGTAAAAAGGACAAAGTAGTAAATATCAAATGGAGTCATGACATAATGAACAGAAATAATAAGGCAAACCTGCTTTTTTATTGTGCTCATTATGGCTGTATTATAGCATATTGGTGTTTCTTTCTCCTGGGCATCTCCTACAGCCAGGAAATAGAATTAGGGCTTTGAGCCTCCACTAAGGATACATTTATGCAATAGGTACAAGTGGTTTAAATCTGGCCTCGATCTTTTGTGTCATACAAGACACAGATCTTTGAGGTAGTGCAAATGGTAAAAAAAACACAATAAATCTGACACGTTAAATTCACGTTATTGAAATCCAATAACATAGTCTAAACAGTCAGATCTGATTTCATTCAAAAAAGTGTGCTAGTAGAAAGGAAATGGTCGACAGCAGTGAGTAAGGTATTCAGTGATGGTATATGATACAACCTTTCTTCTCTAATACTTCATTACATGTTGCTTTGCCCTGATATCAGCAGCAATCTTGTCAGGTAAGGAGTTGCTGTCCATTTCAACTCATCTTTCCGTAAATGTGTGTTTCATATCTAGGGTTGGGCAGTATAAAGGTCATACTGTATACTGTGGTATTAAAACCTTTGAACAGTATTTCTAAATGAGGACTGTATTTATTCAATATTGCGTGTCTGACATGCAAATTCCTGTTTGTGTCAAACTAATAAAGGCCAAAATAGCTCATTCATTCATCTGCATTTAAGATGGCCATTGGTTGAGGGTGCTCTCTGACAAATTTGAGGTTGCACTCCGAAAAAAGGTGGGAAATTCTATCCAAGAAAAACAAAACATTAATACTCCTACATTCCAGGACGCACATTATGTAACACTGAGACAATCTGACTGACCACCTAAATAACCAGATCTCAGAATTAGTTCAGTTCTTAATCTGGATCAGCAGATAAAAAGGCCAAACTGTGTCTTGTTTGTGGATGAGTGAGCTAAAACTGACAGGAACATGACAAGACTGGTGAAACAAGACAATACTATCTATTATTAAGGCAAAGAGATGTGCGGCCAATTAATACACTGCAAAACAATAAAATCTTTTCATTTTGATTCTAGCATTCTAGCATTTAGGATCTTAAATACAGCCAAAATATCTAAAAGTTCTTATTTTCTATAAGTGGAAGGCAATTATAACATTACGTCAAATTTATTTGACAGTTTTTCTGACTCTGCAATGTGATTGGCTGAGAAACTTTCTATGAGTGCCATTATCAGGCAATAATGCATTCTAGCTGAAGATCTCCATATATTACTCCGCCACATACAGGTAACCTAGCAAAGATGCAGCGCTTACAAGCCAAACACTGCAGCTACATTGGTCAAAATTAATTACAGCTCAGTTCATTAAATCTCAAATATTTAAATTCACTATGTTCAACTAAAAACAAACCTCCCCACTCAAATAATATTTTTAAATGTACATGTACATATATACATATAAATGTACATAACCATCAGCCAAGCAAGAAAAATCATATTAGGACTCTATTTTCGATTACACTAAAACCTCTCCCAGGCTTACTTCTGTTGATGGGTTAGTGTGTCTTAATAGTCTTTCAAAAAACATAGACAAATTGTATTGGCTGGAATGAAACAATATTTTTTAACATACTAGGATTTTGTTAATACAACTTAATCAATAGTTGTATTTGTGTATATGTACCGCTATAAAAATTACTGGGAAATGATGTTCCTTGACTGCGGGCCATTGATTGGGACTCTTTTAACTTGTGGAGTGTTGATAACTAAACAATCTTATTTTCCTGTCCTCTTTCATCCAAATTTTGTGTAATATTGGCACTAATCTGCTGATCTATGACACACGACCTGTGACAATATTATACATTATATCACTCCCTCATGTATAATTCCTTAATGATTTAATAAGCAAATCCTTCTGTTTTAATAATCTTAACGTTAGAGATATTGACTAGATTTAAGATGACTTTACTTGCCAATTTACAACTTTTTGCAGTGTAGAAATGAAACAATGCATGCGACCATGATTGTATCTGGTGGGCTTGACGTAATTGCCTTTGGCTACTTGCTTTTCTGAACAGTGGTATCTGCTTTTAAAATATTAAAACAAATTTAAATAATACAATCATTTCAGTACAATCCAAATCTGTTGGATTGCCTACATTATATCCCATTGCACAATAAAGACTGAATTAAATATCATTTATGAATATTATATCTTACGATTAACAAGGAGACCTCATTTCTCTTGCTGTGTTGAAAACTCTCAATCATTACTGAAACTGAGACTCTTAAGACTTTAAATTATGCTTGACCTTACGACAGCGATGTAGAGATAGCTGTATCTAATGTAAGCAGGCCAGAATTTACGGGACATGGCGGCGGGGGCATGATCTCTGGGAAGGCTGTGTTTAGGTCTGAAGCAGGCGATGCACTCGCTGGAGCTGGGTCTGACACAAAACGAGCCTGTGGACTTGCTCCTGCCCACGAGGGCACGGCACCATCACACGCCCCACCAACACCGCATCCCCCACCTTCTCCTCCTTCACCTGGGAGTGGTGGAGAAATGTAGAAAAGGAGACGATGAGAAACAGCATGTGATTAAGTTCTGCTGGCTTCTTTAACGAAGGGACTATATCAGCATCTTACCTTCACGAAAGAGGTGCAGGGGAAAGTGGCGAAGTCAGATGATACTTGAGCGCCAGGCCGCTGAGACACCACATGCTCCGCCACCTCATCCTGAGGCAGATGGAAAGACGCATGTTAAACTTTAATCAAGCTATTGATTTGTTGTATTGATTAACGGGTGTCTGCCATTACTCCTATTACTCCCAGTGCTTTAGTGATTGGTCTAAGTAAGTAGATGAGCTGAGCTACAAAAAACAAAGATTTAACATTTGACCCTTTAACATTGACAAAAAGAATTACATCTGCAAATAAAACAGGTAAGCAGTCTTCAATTACAGTAGAACATGACGTTTATAGTTTTCTTCCTATGTAGATAGCTGTAACAATACCTATTCAAAACACAGAGTTCTTCAATAAGGTTCACATATACTGGATATAGCAGAAATAATGACTACTGGCTCATAATGTATCTTGTCTTATGTAATGAAAAATATGGTAATATGAGCTAGTGCAGTGCTAATGCTCTGCTAGCATACATTATCATACATTTCTGTTCACCCTAACTGGGCAACATAATCGAGGAGTCACACACTTTTTGTGGTAACCTTCTACAAAAATAGAAATGTTAGGGGCTACAGAACATGAAATTCAATCATCTGATTTCTTCCTTCAACTTTCCATGACCCAGTGGACACTATCAGCATTATACACTACAATATTACAGTGGGAAAGATTTTTTTTTATTATGTCAGTTTAACTGCAAAATAATCTGTGAAAAGGGTTAAGCAAGATTAATGTATTATTTATCTTTTGTACAATTTTAAACTAAAAAAATCCCCCAAAAAAGAAAAAGAGCTCACAAACATTGTTCGGGCCAAATAAGACAAATAAGCTTGTTAAAACTATAAAGGATTCATAATCATCATTAGGAAAGGTTAGGTGATGCAACTTTTAAAGCTGTTCAAGTGTTTAAAATACTTTTTAAAACTTATCCCAATAATCAGCCGCATGAGCTACACTATGTAGCTGCCTAGCAGCCTGAAAATTAAAAGATTGGATGCCAAAGGAAGAAGTCTGTAAGAAGAGTTTTAAGATTGTTATTTTCTCAGTTTAGTTGAGACCTGGAAGAGCACAAAACCTCCCCAGAGAACTGCTTGTAGCATTGCTAAAAATGTAAATCAAAATTCCCCTTTGACATTAAAGGTCTCTATATAAAGAACTGTTCTAAGGTTGTATGCAAGAGAAGGAAAAGAGGGTCAGTTTATATTTGAAGGTTCGATTCATCTATGAAGTATACAGTGCTTCTGATTTGGGGAAAACGTGGGCGTATGTTCCACATTTTACATTCACAATTGTTCATCTCTGTTTTTGTCTTTATATTAGGTGTTCTGGTAAAGGGTGAACCAAGTAGGAGTTTTGAATGGTGTTAATTATAAGTGATTTGACTTGACTAAAATCTTGGTGGTAATCATTTAAACTTTAATGACAAGAAAATGAATTCAGCTTCTAATGGACTTTAATTAACATATTCTTCTGTTGCTTTAAACAGGGAGGGTTTGAGCTTGAGTTTACCTTTAGTCTATCCAGAGTGTCACTCAGAGACTCTAGCCTTGCAGTCTGTTCAAGGAGCTGCGCGCTGGGACTCACTATAAACAAACAACAGAGTAAAATGCTTTAACATACATCATAAAAATGAATAAACAAACTTGTGCTTATTTGAGTTCATTATTTGTTACAACTAACCTGGAGATTTTCCAGTAATATCCACCACTTTGACATTGGCACTCATTTGCAGTAGTGTTTCCAGCAGTTGGTCTGTTTTTCGATACAGGGCGCTAGACAGAACCTCTGGCTTACAGCCTTCCCTCCAGCCCAGCTTAGGCACGTTCAGTGGAGGCAGAGAGGCTAGCTGAGCACGCATCTTTTCTGCCTGTGGAGAGAAGAATTTCTACTCAGTAAGAATGAGGGATGAAGTTCTCCTTTCCAGAAAGAATGGCAGAAAATGTAATGAAATAAAGATGAAGTACAACCCATAGTGTACTTATTCTATGTGTAGGCTTACAAATGCTACTTGTGAACAACTTATAAAAGGTATAAAAATACTAATGTATACTGTAAAAATTGAAAAATAAAATGAATAAACATAGTTCTTAAGTGTTTATCAATTCCAATCCATGTTAACACTGTAGCTGAGCATCTAGGGTATGACAGGATTTTGTTGCTGTCCAAAGAAAAACATGTATCTCTATTTTTGCCAATTATTTCCTCCTGTAAAGTTAGGATCTTGGAGATGCTCTTTTTGGACAGCAATAATTTGCATTTGTGTATGAGTTCATTAATGTATGAGAGAGTGTAAAAAAGAGAAAAATGACCTTAAGGAGGTTGTTTTCATTTTTCAGGCGCTTTATGCTGAGTCTCTGTGCTTCAATCTGTTGAGTCAGCAACGGGGAATCTATTACCTGCACACCTCCAGCTGCACACACTCCTACGGCACCTACACAAACAAAGAGCACAAAGAGCACAAACAGCTCATTTGGTTGTGAAAGCAACACTGCACAGTGGAGAGGTGCAACACCATCTCGACTTAATCATTCATGCTGTGATTTTTTTGGCACACACTGGCAATACATTGAGAGACAGAGAGAGGACAAAACATAAAGACATCTGCAAGGAAATTCTTATATAAGTCTGTATACAGCTGTGTAGATGAGCATGCATCTATTCCAATCACTACATGTAGACACTTTTAAAAGCCATGCATAGGGAAAGAAAGAATTAGAGAGAGGTTAAGAGAGGAAAAGAGAGAGTAAAGATCACCAAACAGGCGGATTGTCAACAATTTACCTTTCTGCTCCTCTATAGGGGTAATAAAGAGAAACAGAAGATGGGACATTTTAAATTTAGGCAATGCAACAGTAACTTTAAGAGAGATTGTGTAAGGTATAAAACTATAAACAGCAACTGCTACAGCACAAAATGTATTTTTGTAGTCACAATATGTACATTTATGTAGTTTATGATATACACTATATAAAATTATCACTGTAAAATACAGTGAGTCCAAGAAGTATTTGATCCCTTGCTGATTTTCTTTGTTTGCCCACTAATAAAGACACTATCCTTCTGCACTTTTAATGGTAGATATATTCTAACATGGAGAGACAGAATATCAAGACAAAAATCCAGAATATAATTTTAAAGAATATATTTTAATTAATTTGTATTTCAATGAGGAAAATAAGTATTTGATCCCTCTTGCCAAACACACTCAATACTTAGTGGCAAAGCCTTTGTTTGCAAGCACAGCGGTGAGACGTTTGTTGTAGTTAACCACAAGTTTAGCACACACACCAGGGGGAATTTTGGCCCACTCTTCTTTGCAGATCCTCTCTAAATCATGAAGGTTGGTGGGCTGTCGCTTGGCAACTCTGACCTTCAGCTCCCTCCATAGATTTTCGATCGGATTGAGGTCTGGCGACTGGCTGGGCCACTCCATGACCTTAATGTGATTTTTCTTGAGCCAATCCTTTGTTGCCTTTGCTGTATGTTTAGGGTCGTTATCATGTTGGAAGACCCAACCACGGCCCATTTTCAGATCCCTGGCAGAGGGGAGGAGGTTGTCCCTCAGGATTGTGCGGTACATGGCTCCATCCATCTTCCCAGTGATTCGGTGAAGTAGCCCTGTACCCTTGGCAGAGAAACACCCCCAAAACATTATGCTTCCACCTCCATGCTTGACGGTGGGCACAGTGTTCTTGGGGTCATAGGCAGCATTTTTCTTCCTCCACACATGGCGGGTGGAGTTGAGGCCAAAAAGTTCAATTTTGGTCTCGTCTGACCACAAAACCTTCTCCCAATAACTTGGTTCATCTTTCGAATGATCATTGGCATACTTGAGGCGCGCCTCACATGTGCTCTCTTCAGCAGGGGTACCTTTTGGGCACTGCAGGATGTGAATCCATTGTTGCGCAAAGTGTTGCCAATTGTTTCCTTGCAAACTGTGGTCCCAGCTGCCTTCAGGTCATTTGCTAACTCCTGCCGAGTGGTTGCAGGACGATTTCTGACCGTTCTCAGCATCATTGCCACCCCACGAGGCGAAATCTTCTTTGGAGCACCGGGGCGAGGTCTGTTGATTGTCATGTTATACTCTTTAAACTTTCTGATAATTGCACCAATAGTTGTTACTTTCACATCCAACACCTTACTAATCTTTTTGTAGCCCATTCCAGCTTTGTGAAGGTCAACAATTCTGACTCTGAGGTCCTGTGACAGCTCTTTGGTTTTACCCATGTTGGAGACTTGAAATCTGTGTGATCTGTCTGATTCTGTGGACAGGTGTTTTTCACACAAGTGATTAGTGAGAACAGGTGGCTTCAGGTCAGGTAACAAGTTGATTGGGAGTGTCTAACTGGTCTGTAAAAGCCAGAACTGCTAATGAATACTAAGGGATCAAATACTTATTTCACTCCATGAAATACAAATCAATTAATATATATTCCTTAGATTTATTTTCTGGATTTTCTTTTTAATATTCTGTCTCTCCATGTAAGAATACATCTACCATTAAAAGTATAGAATGATCATGTCTTTATTAGTGGGCCAACGAAGAAAATCAGCAAGGGATCAAATACTTCTTGGACTCACTGTAGATATATAGTGAAATGCTTCATGAAACAGGAATTGGTATTATGTTCTTTGACTTCTGCCATGTCCCACAGAAGCTAAATAATGCTAAATGCTCTAAGT
Source organism: Astyanax mexicanus (assembly GCF_023375975.1). Lineage (NCBI taxonomy): Eukaryota > Metazoa > Chordata > Actinopteri > Characiformes > Acestrorhamphidae > Astyanax > Astyanax mexicanus. The sequence goes on from NC_064414.1 coordinate 23,013,218, forward strand.
AATGCTCTAATAATGCATAAAGTATGAATGTTATATGCATTGTGGGCATTCTGCATTGAACCACTTGTTAGACAATTTAAGCCAGGCACCGCTGGTCACAATCATTACCACCTACTGCAGGGTATCCTGTGCTTTTTATGACAACCTCACTCACAAAATAACACCTTACAATAATACAGGTGTGGACATGATTATGCTATCCCCTGCAATCCCATGACTTTAGGGCATGTCACTGTAGTACCCACTGGATACACACTGAGAGATAAGGATACACAATATTAATTTCCTCATTCTCTCTTACCGTTTGCTATGCCACCAGTCACAATGGAGGCGATGCCAGAGCCAGGACTGCCTCTTAGCCCCTCTATAGTCATCTTTGATTGGCTGTTTATCCGCTGCCTCAGCTCTGTCTTTTCTGCCTCGAGCTGGTCTATATCAGCTTGAAGAGCATCCATGGTCTCTTCAAATTCCCTACACACACACATTACAAATTTAGTCCAAATAATACTTTATCTAAAGTGAAATATCATTGTATCACTTCATATTTAGTCATAATAAAATTAAAACAAATAAATTAACTGGGAAAAAAAGAAGGTTAAAGAAGACCTTTCAGTGCATTCTACTATACAACCCTGTGCAATTCCACTTACTTTTCCTTCTTCTTCAGAAGTGCCTGGGTCTCATCCAAAACTGTCTGGATTTTCTCCACTCGTTCATCTGCATCCTTTGACGCACTGTCCAGTTTTTTCTCCAGCAGACTCAGACGTACATTGGCCTCACTCAGCTCCTCTCCCTGCACTCAAAGATAATTAGGAAACTGCTGGAGCATTTAGTTAAAAGAGAATGAAAACAAACTCATTAATTTACACATAAAAACCTACTACATGCACAGAGTCATTCATTGCATTAAATCACATTATATTATATTTCTATTTTTGTATTTTTCACATACTCCTACTAAACATACTGTTTTGAAATAGTCCTGACAAATATATGCCCTCAATATTTACGTATAGATATAGGTATAGACATACAAATACAGTCCCCTAAAAAATTATTTAAACAGTGAGGTAGGTCCCTTCATTTCTGCGTCTGCTGTAAACTGAAACTATTTGGGTTTGACATTAAAATATGAAGCAAAATATCAACATTTCAGCTTTTATTTTCAGGTATTTACATCTAGATCTGATACACAGTTCAAAAGATAGCACCTTCTGTCTGAGCCCATCCATTTTTCTTATGAGCTAAAGTATTGGAACATGTGTCTGTAATGGACAGAGCTAAATGCTAATCTTCTACAATAACTTCAGCTTGTTAACTGCACAATGTGCCATTTACAGTGTATTTGTTAAAACTATGCTGTAAAATAGCCAATAAGAGCAGAGCTTGTTTGTAAAATGTTTCATAATGTTTCATACTTAAGCATCAAACAGAGTTGTAACTAGAGTTGTTAGGCAACATCTGAACATCTTATGCACAAGAGAAAACTATTTGGCACATTAAAAAAAAATCTGTGTGATAGAATGAGAATCTTGTGTATGACATCATCCATCCTAGCAACTGCACTGGTTATTATATTACAGTTTTACCCATATTTACCCATATATCTGACATACTGTTTTTACTTAATAACATATCACTTTGTCTTTTGGTTGTCTATGAGACATGTTGTGATTTCAGAACACTGTGAGGCTCAGAGGGTGATTGTTTCTTCTGAAGCTTTGTGTGATAAAAGACTTTTCCCCAGACTCTCCTGAGAGAAAGGTTGTGGAAGTGGGTGAAAGTGGATGTTCAGATTCTTCGAGACTGTTTGAGGTCTTGCATATCAGAGACCCCATGAGAATACAGTCACTGATTACTGATCTAATCCAATAACATTCTGTCTAGTTGCTAGGATAAACATTTGTTTTGTCTTCAAATTAAGTTTTGCTCTGTAATGATAAGGGCACAGTTGTATGAACTAGAAGAACAGTATACAAGTTTCTCAATTATTTACCCAAGTATTTCAACAAGGAAGTGGAGACGAATTTCAGAATGTGGCTGAACTTTACTGTCCTGTATTTCAGAAAAGATTAATCTGTTGTTTATTATAGCTAATTATTGGCATTGGCATGTATTAAAAAAACGTATGAACCTGGTAGAAACTTTGGCATCATAAAACATCATTGATAAAGATTTAGCTACTGAAAGTGGAGTTTTGTGGAGTACTGATCATGTGCCCCTCTGAGAATTGCTCCCCTGTGACACCCCCTAGTATGTGTTAGTTTTGGGGTTTTGAAATTGGACTATTTTCCTTTTTAGTGAGGAGACAGCCTAACTCAGTTTCAGTTAACTGATTCACAGTTTTTCACTTTGTACTGAACTTGCATTATTTAACTATTTTAAGATATACAGTTTTCCATTCTGGGGCACCTTTACAGCAAGTTTTAAATGTTTTTAAATATTTTGTGTTTCACTCGATGTATCATGTACTTCTAAAATAAGCATGTACCTTTATTTTGAGAGATTTCTTGAGCTCTTTGATGACAGTCTCTCTGTCCTCCAGTTTGAGTCCCAGTCCCTCAGCATCTGTGATCTCTGCCCTCAGTGCAGACGCCCGCACATTCACTGGAGCAATCTACACAAAACACACACAAATCACTGAGCTGTATAAATACACAGACACCCTACCCTGGCAGGCAGCTATATATTTATATCTTTTTTTCAGAAGCCTTTTACAAGCTCGCCCATCGAGAACATAAGCCCACTCTCTGTGTTACACTTTCTATTTGAATGTAACAACAAACTGTGAGCACCCCTTTAAATTCTGTGACGGTCAATACAGGAAAGTACAGTTTTCAGAATCCTTCTCAAGGGGGACCAGCTGAAATTAGGCCTATATGTGTCTTGTACAATAGTATAACTTAGCAGCAGGTAGACTAGCTGCAAATCTATGGGTATTATTAGCTACGTGCCTGGCAGTCAATACTAGCAACCTACTAATTAGTGCAACTTTTTCCATTCCTTGAAACAACCCTGCTCAATAACTCCCAAAAAAAGTGCATGAGCAAGCCTGTTACCCAATGTCCTGATTTCTGGGATAATGTATAAAATATGCTGTTATCAATAAGTGTGAAAATTCCACAAACTGTATTATAAGTGGGATGTCTGTACATATCACTGATACTCTAAGTAAACCAAGAAAAACATTGCATCCTTCATGTACAGTGTAAGATAGCTGCAGTATATTTTATAACCACTGAATAACATACCAGTTACAGCCACACAATACTGTGTTGGACAGAAGATTGATAGCCTTTTTTTTTGAGTTTTGGTTTGTCTATTATGTTCTTCCACACTTTCACATCTAGCACTGTTGTTCTTGACCTGCTCACTGGGAATTTAAGGCCAGGCTTTAATATCATGTAGTGAAAAGCCCTATATAAGTAGAGCTGACGTGATGTGAACTGAACTTACCCCGCACTGTGGCTTCTCAGAGTCATACTCGCCCTCCTGCATAGCAGTGGCCATCTTGTTCATGGTTGCTATGACAACACTGCAGGACTGGCGCAGACACTCATAGGGGTTTATACCCTGAGAGCCGTAGATCTGAGAGAGAGATATTTTTAACGTCAAACAAGTACATACGCACAATGTTTCAGCCATTTTGCACACCCGAGCACACACACTCGTACAAACACTATTCCCGACCTGTTCAGCTGCTTTGAAGGCCATGTCCTCCAGTTTGAGGGTGGGCAGTCCCTCATGTTCTCCGAGTGGGGCAATGAGCTGGGCTCCTGCTGCAGCCACTTCCTGCAGCACAGCATTCACCCAGGCCAGCTGCCTCCTGCTCTCCGCCAGCGTCTCACACACCTGTGCACATACACTACTGTTAAAAGTTTGCAATTAAGTCGATAAATGTATTAAACCACTAAAAATGAACTCTGATTCAGATACATTTAAAAAAAATTATTCAGTAAATGAGGCCTTTACAGAGCTCAGGTCATTTTACATGTTTTGATATGACTCCATATGATTCCAAATGACTGAGAAATCTGTAAAACATCAATGATTTAATAATAACATTTATCTGAAAATTTTTATGCCTCATATTTGAAAAGTGATAAATAATAGCGAGACTTGATTTTCTGAATTTTAATTTTAGGACTTTCACAATTTCTCTATTTAGTTATTCTAAGACATAAATCATTTAGTAGCTGCTATGAAACTATTATTTAACTTATTAAGGTGAGGAATTGAGAAATAAGTCCAAACAGAGGGCTTGTGTCTAAATATTTTGTAAGATATTTAATACGCTTAAGGATTAAAATAGATTGAAGTATATACACACTATATTAACAAAAGTATTGAAAAGTTAAGTGCTAAGGCACATAGTACAAATAAGTTGATAATGATCTGCTGACTCAAGAACTGCAGAGTTCCAAACCTCCTTTGGCATTAATTGACATCAGCACAAAAACTGTGCACTGGGAGTTTAATGGTATGGGTTTTTTATGACCAAGCAGCTGCATGCAAGCCTTACAGCACTAAGCACAATACCAAGCATTGGATAAAGTGCTGGAAAGAACACTTCTTTGTTCTGTGAAGTGACTAATCTCGCTTCTCTATCTAGCAGCCTAATGGAGAAGTGTGAGTTTGGGGAATGCCAGGAGAGTTTTACCTGTCTGATCACTATGTCTCAACTGTAAAAGTTTGGTGGAGGAGGGATAATGCTATGGTCTAGTCCACAAATACTGTAGCAAGATGTCCACAAGATGAGTGGAAGCAGATATATCTGCAAAGGGGGTCCAAAAACATTTTAATACTTTAATAGTTTGGGAATGTACTACCCTGGTAATCCATTGCAGTACATATATTATGCTTTGAGCTTTTCCTCATTGACACTCTCTACACATGCTTTCTTTGATAAGTTGAAGGATGAAGTACAAGCGGATTGACAAGAGTTATATTGCAAGATGTGACTCAGGTCTTAAGCAGTATATATACAGTATATATACATTCTCTCTATTCTATGTATTAGTCCTAATAGGATGGTTTGAGCAAAAATTAAATAGACAATTATTCCCTTACCTTTAATATGGATTATTAATTAAATTACTATGATGGGTAAATACTATCATACAATATGATGATGTGGTTTTCATAGAAGGCTGCTATTAAACACGCACTGGTTTAGAAATGGAAAAATTTAAAAACTTTAACTGTAGATATGATTTAGTTTTCACAAAGTTAACCTGGCAACATAGGGTTCTATTAGTTGTTCTTCTAATTTCTAAGAATAAAGAAAATATAATAATTACATACAGAATCATCCTTAGTCACATCTAACTGGTGTGGGTGTCCATCAGAGAGAATGCCTGTGTGTGTGTATGTGATGTGTGTGGACCTGAGGGCCGAAGTTGAGAGCAGCTGGAATGCCCGGAGCGTCAGTGCCCGGCATGCGTCGGCGGATCTTCTTGCAGAACTGGCGGATGTCACTACAGGAAGTGTCCAGATCCTTCAGCAGAACAGACAGCTGTGTCTCGTCCTGACCCGCCTGCAGGAACGCACGCAGACGACCCACCTCTACCGCCATGCAGTCCAGAGCACTCTGCGTGAACTGCAGTGAATCACAGGTTAGGTATTTTAGTTGTATGTGTGTGTGAGATTGTGTGTCAGTTATTATATCTTTGTGTGCTGTATCTTACTTTGATGTGGTCAGCGAGCTGCATGGTGCAGTCCTCAGATTGCTCAGCTAGGTGAATACTGTAGAGGTGCTGCAGAAATAGATCAAACACTATGAAAAAGTCTAAAAAGTCCAAAAAATAGATAAATAAAATTCAGCAGGGTGATCCTGTACAACTACACATGTTTACAGTGCTGGACGGGAAATTAAATTCAGCCTTGGACTTTTTCTTAGACCATGCCACTTCACATCAACTCAACTCATGAGTGAAAAACCAAGCTCCTCTATCAGCCCCCTATATGCATTGTTAGGAACATGCAAGGTACTAAATGATCATACATAAACCTTTTTTAAAGGAGTCGTTTTCTAAGCAGACCACATTTGTTTGGAAAATATAAAAAACATATTTTTTTTGCCAGTCACTTTAGAAAAATGCACAAATCAGGTTATTTTTTTTAGCCTTCACCGGCCAACACAAATGTTCGGGAAACACCATGAAATGTTTTGGTACTCCCTATGCCCAGTCCATCCCTGCAGGTTTAAAACAAATAAATAAATAGATTCAGAGCCTGCTTACACCTGGCATTAACTTATGTTTAAATCTAAGGATTTGGCCTGATTCCTTTTAGTATTGCATTGTTATTACATTATTACAATTGCTTGCAACAAAATGTTGTTGAGATGTGTCTCTGACCACCTACATATGCAGTGATTCGATCGTAGTTTAATTACAATAATTTATGTTTAATACCCAAGAACTCAATATGTACCCAACTAAGACCTCATAGTTAAAGTGACTCAAATCTGGTTTGAAAAAAAAAAAATGTCCGCACAGCCCTGAAAAATTAAATCTGAATTACACAAATGCAAAAAATCTAATTTAAGTCATTTCAGCTTGGTAATATAAGCATCTAGTCTTTAAATCAATTAGTCCCTAAAAACATCTGTAATTAAGATGTGTGACTGTTTAAAATTCTTAATGAAACTTTACATCATGTAAAAATGTTTTCAAAAGTTCCTAACACCCACAGAACCACAAGTATTTTGTAGCAGCTTTGCAGCAATGTGTATGTGATCTTATTCAAAATGTGAAACTCCATGCAGAACTTAATTTAATATAAATGTTCAGTTTCTAAATGCAAGTACAGAGTGTGAGAGCTACCTGATAGTATTTAATGGCCTTAGTGAGGGGCTCCACATTCACAGTCTCGTCCAGCTGGTCTTTGTGCAGCAGGTCAATCAAGAAGTCCAGAGAGCGCTCATGCACACTCATCTCAGAGTAGAGAGAACCTACACGCTTATATACATCCACACTACACTGATTCAGAGCACTGCACACACACACACACAAATACATATACAGAAAGAAAGGCCATAAATTATGTATTTATTATCAGTAGATGGCTGTCAAACCTTTCAAACTTGAAAGTCCAGAAAAGAGACAAAACTGTACACTGTACACTGTACACATTTAGTTCAGTTAGTTTTGGTTTTACACTGCAGTTTATTTATCAGACCAATGGCTTTTCTATGTTCTGCTGTCATCTCTTACATGGGCTGCATCTCCCTATAATTGACACTGACTGTATTGTAAAATAACTGGCGAGTTGTGCTGAATTACATGACAGAACCCAAATGTGTTTGTGTCATGCAGAAGAATGAAATCAACAGATTACCCAGTAGATACAGGAATTGCCAGTGTTCAGTAAATTACAGTAGATATAGGAATTGCTAAAGGCCAAACTGCCGCTCAACAAGTAAAAAGAAATGTTAGATTTTAGCTACTTTTACACATAATGTAAGTGTGAAAGCATCCTCTGAGGTACTAATAATAATATTTCATTGTTATTAAAAGACTTTATGTAGCAACGGTTTCAGTAAGAAAAAGAAAAAGAGAGAGAGAGTTGAAAGAAGGGGTGTACATATGAAGACGTACTGTTCATATTTGTGCAGCGTGGCCTGCAACAGGCTGAGGGAGTAAATGAGTCCAGCGGAAAAGCTGAGCTGCTCTCCTTTGGACCCTCTCATCCCCGGCCTCTGAGAGCAGTTCTCTGTCAGATCAAACTTCTCCTGTGCCTGCTTACTGATCAGCTCTGCCTGAAACACACACACACAAACATATGTATTACATATAATTCTAAGAAAATTTTAGAATTCTATATAAAGTTCAATTACAATCACAACACTATTACCTATGACTTTGCATTTTAGATTATATTATATTATATTATACTAGATTAGATTAGATTAGAAATATTTATTGATCCCAGAGGGAAATTGCAGTGAGAGAGGAGTTATAGAGTTTGATGGCCACTGATTGGCTAATTGAAATGTATTATACTAACACTTTTGCATAAGATCAATAAGCTATAACGTGATCAGGTCTTAATCCAAATCTCCAAATAAGCCCTAGATAATTAGAATCCAATTCAAAACAAAAAGAAAAAACATGATAGTTTCTACATTCATTATCTATTATTGTATTGAGCAAGAGCATTACTCTACACATGGACTCTGTCCCCTCCTGCTGTCTGAAAAAGGGGACCAGAGGATACATTCTACCACCACTAGACTCAGCAATAGCTTCTCCTCTGAGGAGGTCAGATTACTGAACACACCAGCATCCAGCTGACCCCCAGCATCCAGATAGATCAATGAGCCTTTGCAACATCCATCACAGACTGTCTATACACCTCTTTAACACAGCCTCACTTTAATTCTTACAATTCAACACAAAGGGTCTGAACAGTTTACATCCTTACAGTTACAATCTTCCACTCATATTCTGCTCTGGTATCAATCCGTACCTGTACCTGTCTGAATGTACAGTATATACAGTGTTTATTGTCCTATCTCTTCTAATTAGTTTGTGTTTAATTATTTATATTTCTATCTATTTATATATCACATATAAATTATTATAATATCTGATATATTTACAGGTTTATGTGTTTGCTGTCCTATTTGTACAGTGTTGTGTCTGTATCTGCATTATATACATGGCAGCAAAAACTAATCGAATAAATTGATTAAAAATGATCATTAAAATATTTGGCAACAATAGTCCAAGTATTCTTTAATAATAGGTTTAAAGCCTTTTCAAGGTTTTCTCTGACTCTTTGACTCTGAAATTGGGTGGAAGTGTTTAAGAATAACAGCCAAGTGTAATTTTACATTATGATATAAATTAATGTAAGTCTCAGGTTAATTCTTCATGTAAACACTAATATTTTTAATAGAGGTAGGTTATGTGTTCCTTTTACAATTACAACATTAGTTCTCTAAAATATTTCATACCTGAACGATATCTGATCAAATATATAAAATATATTTTACATAAATTGATATTAATAAATATATTTCCCTTTTAATTCATTTTTTTCTCATCCTAGCAAAACCAGATTACTAAGCATGATGCAATAAAGCACACACACACAGAAATATAGTACCTTGCAGATGAGTCTAGGGATGAGCAGCAGGACGAGGATGCCGTCATGATCTCCTCCATGTCTGAGGAAAGATTCGGGCATGAAGGAGGTGAGAAGAGCCACCTGCCTGTTTGACTGAGCCACCTCCATCTTACGCAGCTCCATCTCAATGGCCTGTAATAACAAACACACACACAGCTGTTACCATAATTCTGACCCTCACATCCCAAAAATGTCAACATAACAACTTTCTATTCTATTCTATTTTATGATAATAAACATAAATCTAGCTACTTTAGTATACAGTAGCATCAGTATACACTATAGGCCCTATGGGCCCTTTAAAATAACGACAGGGAAGTTTAGGAATATATCTACACTGATGGACGTGGTGGTCTGGAAGTAAGGTGTGTTCCAGTACATTTCTAAAGTGTTGCTATCTTGGCAGCAGATAACACAGGTGCACCACTGACTGATTAAAACCGTTTATTCATATTATGCCCAAAAACACACCCATGATTAATTGAGAGATTAAGTACATGCCTTTTGTGCTTGTCGAGCCACGCATGACATATTTTTTGCATCCTCACAATACCAGCCACACACTGACATGTCCTAAATCAAACTGGACGGTTAATGGCTAGCCGTAAGATGACTAAAATAGGGTCCTATATGCCCAAATGTTTGTGGACACCCCGATTAAAGAATGCACAGAGTGCACTGAGAAAGGTTTATATTTAGAAGTATATTTTACTTCTCCTGTGAAGTTCATTCACTCAGTTCATTTATATGTGAGTCTGGACCTAACCTTCGCATAAGCTTTGGTTTCTGCAAACTTGATCTTGAAGTCGAACATCTCTGCGGGCTGCTCCTGCGGCTCGGCTGTGGCCTCCTGCTGGCTCATCAGTTCTCTGTTTGCCTCCTAAATATCACACAGTCAAACACAGACAGAAACACACACACAAACTCAACAGCTGATGCATATCTAGAACTGTTCTTTAGATCGTAGGATTGATTAACATTCTACAGCCCCTCACAGTAGCAAAATACATACATATACACAATTAAAATTAGTGTGTTTATATGGTGTGAAAGTGTGGTGTTTGTTGTCAGTTTGTCCATAAATAACGACTGTGGTGTGTTTGAGGTAAGATGTGTATGTGGTGGGCAATTAACTATACACTGCTAAACATAAATGCACTCATACATTTTCTTTTTTTATTTGATCTACGGTTTCACAAATTATAGCACTTACTTTAAATAGAGATCAGGGACTAAGGCCCAATCCTGTATCTCTTTGGTACCCCTACCCTTTGTTTTAGAGTAAAATCCTCCCCCTTAGACTGGGACAACCCTTCATTCACCTGATACAGATGTATGTACACCACTGGAGTGCTAAAGTTCAGCAACCTAGCTGTTGATGAACTAGGTAACTTTGTGGCATCATATGTCTTCAGAAAGGGGGCAGGTGGTGCAGCATTTAATTATTGTCCATTGTTTAATTCCTTCTTGATAGGGAGCTGAAATGAACTTTTATTAGCTTTGCCAGCTGTTGCACATTTACGGTGAAATGGGAAAGTTAGCTAGCTAGCTAGCTAGCTACTGAGATGGGCTACTAGTGATTTTTTATGCTTATTATGAAAATCGCCATAAAACATTAAAACTACACATTAAACTATGGTAATATAGTAGTTATCATCATTTCATTATTGGGCTCATGTTAAAGACAATATAAAAACATTGCATATCAGTACACGTTTAATCTCTATGAATTATTTAACATCTAATATGGAACATATGTAATTATCTGAGGTGAGGATTTTTTTTATTTAGGAGCTGTTTATTTCATACCATATTATAATAAGTTCAATTAGTTTGCAGTTTTATTTTGTTGCTGTTCTTTTACTTATATTTATTGAATGTTCTTTTGTTTTGTGTTTGATTAGCAGTACATTAGTGCAGTAATGTTGAACAACCAGGTTTGATAAGCTGCCACTGTTGGGCCCTTAAGCAAGACCCTTATCCCTCACTGCTCCCCGGGTGATGTGATGGCTGCCCACTGCTCTGGGCTGGTGTGCTTAATATATCATTGTGTGTGTACAGTATGTGCTTACTTATGAAAGTCTTTATTTCCATCTGTGTCCAACAAAAATAGTAAATATGTCTTGTCTTGTCTGTAGAAACTGGGTTTGAAAGTGGGGTCAGCAGTACCTGCAGGTGTGCAGTTAGCTCTCTGTATTTCTGGATGGTGTGCTGGTAGTCTGCCACGGTCTCCTGGGCGGCCTCTACACGTTTCTCAGCCTCTCTCACACTGGCTGCACTCAGGTCCAGCTGCTCCCTCAGCTCCAACTCTGTCTCTCGGGCATTCTCCTGCAGCTCATCATTCATCTCATTAATAGCCTCCTAAACCCCAAACACACACACACACACAAGATGCACATTCTACTCACAGCTGGACACAGAGATTAAGCTTAATACAATAATGATAACATTCAATACACTCAGGAGGGGTGCAGCTAGGGACACTCAAATTTCAAACCAAAATATGGCTGCAATTATCCTCATACTGGTAGTAGGTGTTTTACATCTTTTTTAAATTCTTTTTAAATTAATTTAAAAATTCATTAAAAAGCTTTTTGATCAGTGGTAGGATGGTCCCTCCATGATATGTGAGTCTTGGTTCTCCCAGTGTTTTTTCCTCCTGCAGCTCTGAGGTGGTTTTTTTTTATTCTGTTGTTGCCCCTCAATGTGTTTTGTTTTTCCCTCCCCTAGAGACCAGACAGGCACCACCCACAAAAAACACTGCATGCAAAATGTGCATGAATGTAAAATTATTTATGCATTGTAGAGTAATATTAATGTCATTCAAACTAGGACGAAAAACATATGGAATTATTTAGTAAACAAAAAAAGAGTCAAATAAACCAGAAAATGTTGATGTACAGTAATTAGCCCTATTTAGGTAATGTTCTAATCAATATTATGGCAAGAACTACTCAACTAAGAACAAAAATTAATACTTTTTAGTCATTTAAAAAACAAATCAAATCATGAATTTAAGTGCAGTCAACAAAGACCATCAAAAGAGTTGTGACAATACCACGGTTGGAAGACCAAGGTTTACCTCTGTTTCACCGGATAAGTTTATCAAAGTTATTTCTTCCCATTTTCTCCTAATTTATCTAGGCCAATTGTCCCACAGTTGCTCAGCTGTATATCCCCTATCACTGGGAGAGCCACAACACCAGGAGGGTGAAGACTAGCACATGCCTTCTCTGACATGTGAGGTCATCTACTGCCTCTTTTCAAAGTGGTGCTGATGTAGCATTGGCCAGTTGCCAGTGCACACGGCGAAAGGCCCTCACCCAAGGAATGATGAGGCAAAAGAACGCCATCTACCTATAAGGGAAATAATCTGTCGTTCACATGTGTGCGAAACCAGCTACAATGATTACCATAGGTTGGTTGGTGGATGTCCACCTCACAATAGCAGCACTGTCTTAAGTTCTTAGGTTCTGACCCCTTTACCCTGTAAGCAGAACTCTTAAAATAAAATTAATATTCAGTGTATCGACTGACCAGGTCAGTAACAGTCTCTCTGAGCTCCCGCACTTTCTCCTCCAGATCCAGATTACGCTCAGTCAGTGTCTCCACCATCTCTTCAGCTCCGAGAGCAGCATCCACCTGACACACACACACACACACACACATATGTAACACATTGCAATCTATAACAATAATCCTATATTGTTTAACCCAATAGTTATTAAAGTAAGGGACCGATCCTGCACCTGCTCTTTGAGTTCATCTATGGTCTTCTCTGCCAACTTCATCTCCTCCTGTCCTTTCTCCTTCTGCACCCTCAGGACATCCAGCTCAAAGTTTTTCTTCTCCATTTGCTTTTGCAGCTTTAAGTGTTCCTGCTTCTCTGAAGCTGACAGATCACGCATTCTGACGTAAACACAAACACCAAAAAGCATTATCAGGCTGAAGAAGTCTAAGGGTGCAGGTTAGCTGTTTCCTTTGTTCTAGAACACACACTTACCTGACCAAGGCCTCCTTAAGCCGGGCATTTTGCTCCTCCAGTTGTTTTACATGGTAACTAGAAGCTGCTCCATCAGAACCTGCAGATAAAAAAACTGTTACTGATGTATTTTCTGGAGGTGATATTTCTGTTCTGTTTCACAGCTTAACAGGAAGCAAACTAGTGGTTTAACAGTGCACCTATGTACCTTTCTCCTCTATCTCATGTTTGAGAATCTCCAGGTCCATGGTCAGCTCGTCCACTTTCTCTTTAAGGGCGTCGGCTTCAAGCTGCAGAGACTCCGCCCTCTCCTCTGCCATCTCCTTGTCTAAGGTGGCCATCTCGATGGCATCTGCTGTATCAGCCATCTCCTCCATGTAACGCTCCTTCGCCTCAAGGGCTTCTTTTGCCTCCTACCATAAAGTCATCAGCAAAATTCAGTAATGTCATATATTTTACACTGCACTGTTGCAATATGCAACACAAAAACAACACAATAAACCAATGGTTCAGACAAAACTCACACGTACACAATTTTCCATGGTGGAGTGGACAGGACTGATTAGTGCTGTTGTAAATAAGTGTTGCAAGAGAGCTACAACGCTAACAAGTAATGCAATCTCAATAAAACCCATTTGGCTGCAGATACATGTATAAAATATAGAACATCAAGTTGTCAAGAATGCCTTGTGTAAGGCAAAGACAATACTACTGTAAGTTGATACTACTTCATTGGGTATACTAAGTATTGTTCATGCTTGAGAATGCATCATCACATTTCAACATTGTGATAGCTTGTTTCTGTGATGCATCCTTCTGTAATTTTTTGTGTTGCCAAAATAGTAAACAAAATAGCAAAATATTTTTTTGTGAGTTGTTTTACATTTGTACCAACCAAACAGGAAACAAAATGTGGTTAATATTATGCAAAAGTTTTTGGCATATTAGGAGCAAAATATCTGACAGCAGCGTTAATATTTTATTAACGAACTTGATTAAACTGTTGCAGTATTAGCTTAAAACTTTGAGTGCAGTGTTTCATGAAAATTTGCAATTTTTAAATTTAACACAGTAAAAGTTACATACGGTAAACCTGTGCTTATGTACATTTTACTGGAGACTCACATAAGAAAACATACACAAAGTTGATTGGATGATAGGCCTGTTATGATTTTTTGTAGGTGATATATCGGCCCATAAAATATTGTGATAAACGATATTATTGTAATTTTAAATCACATACCGCATCCATACCCTTTTAAAGACAACAAATTTTAATTAATCATAGATTGGGAATTTTTTTTCATCTACTGAAGACCACACTGTGTGTATGGGGTCACAGTTATTGAAGCACTGATTGGTCATGACTGCATGACTGACTAAAATACCATTTATTGTTATAATGTGAACAAACAAACAAATAAACACAATAGATATCACGATTATCAAATTTTACTGAGATCATGTCCATATATTTTACGATAAATTGATAGTGTAATTATCTTGACAGGCCTATGCTATGATAAAGTTCAACATTAAAAGAAGTAAATACATTGACAAATAAAATGCTGACTTCGATTCGGGTAAGAATGGATGTGTGTGTGTGTGGGTGTGTGTATACCTTCTTGGCCTCTTTGAGCTGTTTTTGAAGCTCATTCTGCTGTTCCTGCATCTTGGTCTTCCACTCCTGCAGCTGTTCCAGCTGAATCTTGTGTTTTTCCAGCTCCTTCAGTTTTGCCTTGTCCTCCGCTCGCTTCATCCGCAGAGTCTCCAGCTTCTCCTCCAGATCTTGCACCTGCGCCCGCAGAGCCTCCTCCTCCTGACATTTGGATACATATATATGGAAACACACACACAAACAAGTATGCAAACCATTACTTTAAATACTATTAGTTTAAGTCTACAAACACTCTTTTAAAAGGTGGTAAGGGAAAAGTGGGAATGGGAATGACATACACACACCTGTCCACACACATCTGACCTTTCAGCTGCTTACACACATGGCCAGAGTGGCAGACAGCACTATGGGCTGTGCCTTTCACAAATAAATGTAAGCTTAAAGCCATCACACTGGCAGGCATGCATAATCACACAACACACTCACTCATGCACACACACCTGTGTGTCCATGGAGTCACACTGAAAATGAAACAATGAGACATTACATGTATTTTAATGATACACAACACTGTCAATGTTTGAACCAAGCAAACATTCAAAAATTAAATCACAGAAAAATGGTCCTCAAACCACGATGATGCAAATAATATAAAAATGAACTATAACATTTCAACAGAGCAGAAGTGATTTAAATGGAATGGCTGTTAGAGAGAAAAAGAAAGAAGAGAAAAAAAAAGAGAGCAACACACCTTACTGGGCGCTGGAATTGGCGGGGCTCCTGGGGAAGGGAGTGCCCCCACAGGTGAGGGGATAACGGGAGCAGCCAGTGGGGTTTGAGCAGGTGTGCTAGGTTCACTGCTGCTCATCTCTCCCGCAGAGGCGGAGCCAGAACCCACCTTCACCCCGACCCCTGCCCGAGTCTATCACACATCACACACACACACAACCAGAGAGAAGACACACTCAATCATCATATACTGTAGTCTATTACATTATTACCTCCCTGTGAGCACACATATAGCATACACTACTGCTCATACCGTAAGACTAAGGTTATGTTTTTCACTCAAATTTATTCAAATTAATTCTGTCTTTTGTCTACCACTAACTGCCTTCTGTCGTATTCTAATAGCCTTCTTCTGTCTCCCAAGGTATTCTCTGTCTTCTTCGGTCATCTGTCTTCTTCTAACTTATCTAGACATGTTCTGCCTTCTTCTAAGGGTCTTCTATATTCTTCTCACTGTCCTCGCCATGTTCTTTTCTGTCTTCTTCTATCTCTTGTAGCCATGATCTTCTAGTCATGTTCTTCTGTCTTTTGCCACTTCTAACTTCTTCTGACTTCTAGACATGTTTTTCTGTCTTGTTCTAACTGTCTTCTGTCTTCTTCTAACTTATTCTGTCTTCTAAACTCTAAATGTCTTCTTCTATCTGTTTTTCTAAAGGTTGTCTTCTAAATGCCTTCTACTGTTTTCTGCTGTCTTCTAGCTGTCCTATTAAGTGTTCTTTAAGCTGTCTTCTACCTTTATATTTAAGTCTCTTTTTCATGTCTTCTTCCAACTGTTTTTTTTTCTCATTTTTTCATGTAACAGGGAAGTACATACATATTATTGTATCTTATACATCATTTTGTGATCTTATATTAGTTAAATGACTAATATTATCACCTTTGCATGTTACTTTTTATTACTATAATTTTATTATTATAATTATTTTATTTCTTATACAATTTAAATATGGGTACACTTACTGACCTTTTTCTCTCCAATTTGTAGTACTTTCTACTATTTTTGCGCTTATTTATATTTATTATGTTATACCATGTTTTTCAGGTGAACTCACAATTTTCTGATAGTGTGCTTAGTTTTGTGACAGTATTGAACTGTAGGTTTTGGTTTGTTATGTCCTTAAGCTTCTGTACAATACTGTACACATACTCTACATATCACTCAAACACACACACACACACACACACACACACACACACACACACACACACACAAACACTCAGCATTGCTCATCCCCCAGGAGACTGATTAAAGCCTCAGGTGGCAGATCCTTACTTTCCTCTCAGCAAGTTACACACACACACAAATAAATGGATTAGTCTTAATCTTGTAAACTGCAAGTTAAAACTCACCTTAGGCCTTCTGGCCGTGGTCTGAGAAGGGAGCGTGCACACACACACACACACACACACAGCACACAAACACGCACAGTCACCAGGAGTCAAAGATGAGGGTTGAGCAGTCAGGAAAAGTTGGAAAGAGAATAGAGATGATCAGAATTAGTCAAAGCAGATCAGAGCAGATCAGACAGGCTGTGTGTGTGAGTACATTTTCTTTATAAATGCAAGTTTCATCAAACTCATGTGAACCCTCATACACAAACTAACACACACACACACACACACTCCTAAAACACAAAAGTAAAACTTTGCTAATTATTATCCCATTATTCACAAAGGACAGTGCCTGGTAGCACCAAGGTCAAAAACAACACACGCTCACACACACTCACACACAGGCCTCCTCACAGCTGCATTGTTGCAATGAGGAAACCACAGATCCAGCTCAGACAAAACCCCTCTGTAGTAAACTACACACACATGCAGTATCTAACCCTGTGACTCCGACACACTTTACGCACAGGTTCTTCAACCTAACCTCCACCTATGGTCTCCCTGTAATGCAAAGTCGACTACCAGACACAATAGACCAATTTCCCTGTTAAACTGACAGAAACCCACTGGCTTAACACACACAACAGAAATCAGTGTGGTTTCAGTGGTTTCTATTCTAAGTGTGTTATGAGTGAACAGGTTTCCAGTCCTGTGCATGAAAACACACTCAAATTACTGTCTCTATGCAACTGATGCAACACATACAGCTCAAAATCTTACAAATGAATCGTTGACCATAAGGGTTTTTTGAACAAGGGCACAGAAGAAACATTAAGATTTTACTGCTCAGTTGTTATGCAGTAATTTCTTTACATAGTTTAGTAACTGTTTTGCATGTTAAGTACATTTGTGGAGTTCATCTAGGTTCTATCTTAAAGCCTATTCTAACCTACATTATACATAAATTATTACACTAAAGTATAGGCCTGCAACCAGAGTTTTACAGTTTCTTACACATGTAAGTTATTTGCTCTGGTCCCAATCACAGTTTTAAACCAGCAACATTTTCCAGTTGGGTTTAGTTTGCTTTTTACACAGCAAACCTAAACGCATTACAGAAAACCATGTGTGAGCATTCTCTCTGCTTACTGGTCAGTCCTGTCAGGAGCAGGAGCAAAGAAGTTAATGCAGAAAGAGGGTCCTGCTTTCTGGAACATAATTAAACATACTCAAGCATCTAGGAGTTAAAAGTAATTGTTTATCTTGTTCACATTTTGCTTTTTAACATTAACCCAGACTACTCATACCACCTGGTCTTTTTTAACCCTTTCAACAAACTCTGTGAGTGGTATAACTGGAAAGTATGCAAAATAGTTGCAGCATAATTGTAAAAAAATGATATGTGTTAGAAAAAACAATAAAATGTAAGTAATTGTGACAAGACAGTAAATACTGGCCTATGGAATTTAGAGCAAGAACTTTGTGGTGGAATTTTATAGAAATACTATCTACTAATCTTTTGAAATTAGTCTTATGTTTAGCCTATTTGTTAAAACTATTATGAGCTATTCAATATATTAAGTGTACTGTAATATTATTTGAAATAGGTACAGAATAGGTACACTTTGTACACTTTTAGCACATCTACTTTTACTTCTGTATGTTACAAATATGACTAAATAAATTTGGGGAAAGCTGTGGAATTACCTGTTTGCTTTAGTTTGAAAGAGCAATATAAATCCTTTCAGATTTTTTTTTGTTTTCTTACTTCATTTAAACAAGTACTGACACATTTGTATACTAGAGTGAAATGCAGCATATATTACTTTAAAGTGCAGTAGATTAAAGATGCAAAAATAAGAAGACAGGTTAGTTCTAAAAAGTGCTGTTAACACATTACTGAAAGGCAGCATTTGTAGGGATACATGACGTGTACATAAGATTTTAATGACAAGTGACATATGCAAGTCTTATTTTAGGTGTCCTTACTGCCACTTACTGAACTTCAGCAGCCTAATGAAGGCTGCTCTAGACTGTAAATAATCATGTCAAATTAACTGATTGCAGTGTGTTTTAGCCCCTTACGCTCTGGGACATTTATTACACTCTAAGAATTACTAAACAATACATACATATAAATCAATGAAAGCAGAGTCTCAGTCTGATTAACAATACACAACTCAAAAAAACAAATGTGCTGCAGCTGAAATTGCTTTAATATTTAGCAGTTTTGAAAATAATACAATAATATGTGAGATGTTTAGTCCTCAAAATGTGTAGCTTAGAACCTCTTTTATTATATAATGACTCCAGACTACAGGCTTTTATTAATGGAACACTGAGCAGTGGCTGGGATTTGAACTCTAGAGTGGTGCAACTGTCTAACTGCCTGAATGTAAAGAGACAGAAATCACAAGTTTACGTTCTGTTAACACCACAGGACTCCATATCCCTAGGGGGAGATCGTACTAATATGTACTTGTTACAAAAATGTTCTGTAATATGAGATCTATAATTTAAAAAAGGAAACACTTTACACAGCTTTTTACAGTGTATAGTGAAGAGTTACCAAAGTACTTAAATACAGTACATGCAATGCCTAACTGTCTACTTCTGCTTATTTCATACATACATTATTTAAAGTAACAGTACAGTTTAATCTCTCTTCAAGCAATTATGGCACCACAAATATATTTTAAATTAAAACGAATCGCTTAAAGTAGAATATACACACAAACACATACACAAACTGTACAAGTAAAACCACTAAACACATATTGCTGTCTAGGAAATTAAGTCAAAATGTCTGTGTGTGTGTGTGTGTGTGTGTGTGTGTGTATAAATTTAGCTTTGGCACGCGTCAACTCACTCATTCGCTCACCATATAACACCCCTCCCACCCCTAAACACCACTTTTCCAAACTGAACACACACACACACTAATCCTTTTCCACTCACACTGATTTGATTGCAGCATTACAGATTAAAGAAAAGTTAAATTAATAATAATGAAAGAAGAATCAGGTGCTGTGTACCTTACGAGGGGCTGGCGTCTGTCTCATCATTTTGCAGAGAGAAGAAGACACAAACACACAAACACGTCCGTGTACACACACACACACACACACCAAGAGGCGGAAAAAGAGTAGAAGGCAGAAGATGGTTCAGTCACATTAACAGAGAGACACAGAGAGGAGAGCAGGCCAAACCTTCAGCAAAAGCCACAAACACACACATACACATACACACAGCTCCGGCCAAGCTGGAGTCACACACACACACACACAGACACAAACACGGTGCTGCAGGTAGTCGCTGTTGAAATGGCTGCACAGGTTCTTTCCCTCTGTCCGTTTGTTCCTTGCTGCAGCAGCTGAATCCGTCCCTTTTCCTCCCTTTCTGTCCAGCTACAGCCTTCTAGTCACTCCCTCACCTCCGCACCTCATCCCTTCACCTCTCCATTACAGCCCTGTCATCTCCCTGCAAGCCCTCACACACAGCAGCCATCCCTCTCTCCCTCAGCATCCATCTCTCTCTCTATCTCTCTCCTGCTCCCTCTCTCTCCCTTAATCTCCTCCTCCTCTTCTCTCTGCTGCTCTTTTGTGCCAACGGCTGCCTGGCAAGCACATTACATCACTAGCCTCCCTCCCTCCCTCCCTCCCTTCTGGACGAGAGACCCAGACAGCTACAGCAGAGAGAGAGGAAGACAGAGAGGCTGAGAGAGAGAGAGGAGAGAGAGAGAGAGGGAATGCTAGGATACACAGAGAAAGAGGCAAAGAGAGAGAGACAGTGAGAGAGAGAGAGAGAGAGAGAGAGAAAGAGAGTGAGAAAGAGAGAGAAATAAAAGAGCGAGAAAGAGGAGGGGGGTGATTGAGGTGTTGGGGGTAAATTGATGGAAGTCTGCCTTGTATCCTAGCAACATTTCTTCAGTATTCCTCTATGGGCTAATTACACTGAGCTTTCCAAAACAATAGGGAAAGAACATACACTCTGTGTATCTATCTGTGTGGGATTGAGGGGGGAGGGGGGATTATATGACATGCAAAAATCTTGTATCTTTAAAAAACTTTCAATGGAAGTCAAGGTAAAAAATAAAGACCAAAAAATCCTTCCAGATTCACATTACACTAATTATTAAAAAAAACTTTTGCACCCAGATAGAATCAATCAACATAAATGAAACTTAGTGGGTAGTCACGTTACAGAGAGTAAGAATGTCAACAGGTCATCTTCAGTGACGAATCCCTCTTTTGTATTGTGCTCACGGCCACTAAATCTGTATTTGGAGGCACCATATTCAATGCCATGATCAATGCCAAGATTTGTTGTCAAACATCACATCCAAAAGACCTGGTGTCATAGTGTGGGGTGCAATTTCACCTTCAGCCTTCAGTACAGAACTCTTACATTGTGTTAATGAGCTCCTGCAACCAGTGGCCCTACTTCTTCTAAAGCATACTTCCAACAGGACAATGCTCGCCCATATGCTGCTGACATCGCAAGAGCTTGCCTTGAAGATAAAGATGCTATGACATGGCCAACCGCATCACCAGTCCTAACCCTGAATGAAAACATGTAGGATGCTATTAGATGTGCTATCAATGCTCCACCCTACTGAAACCCTACTGAAACTGTGTGAATATTCAAGCTGCATGAAATGGACTGATGCTGGAAACCATTAGAAACCTCAACCAACTTCATGCAAAGATGTCTGCCATGTTGTGCAAGCAAACATGGCAGCCTAAATCCATAGTTAGAGGCAAGACTTAAGTATGGGCAGCTCAATAAATATGAGCAAGTGTTGCATATAATTCTACATGGTGGTCTATATTTATTGTTTCTGTTAGTTGTAAATAACACTGCAATCCTAAGAAAATTTATGTATGACCTCAAGGTTGAAACTGTATAAAAGTGTGCATGTGTGTGTGTGACTCAAAGCCATCACTTTAAGAACCAAACCTGTTGCATGTCCATGTTTCATGTGATTCTTCCTAAAATTGTATGAAGACAAATCTGCAGTGTGTGTGTGTGTGTGTGAGAGTGTGTGAGTGTGTGTTTGTCTGTAATGCATTAGTGCACTCAGGGTGTGCAGATGCAGCATCACTGGAATATCCATTACAGAATCAGCGAGAGAGGGAGAGAGAGAAAAAGAGAGGGGGAAGAAAAAGAAGCGACAGATTGATAGATCAGATTACAGTTCTGCAGAGGAAAAAGAGAGGGACGGAATAGAGGGAGGGAAATAGATAGAGGAGACAGGAATAGTAGGCACAGAATATGAGAGTTTTTACCCAGTTGCTCCTCTGTTTGTCTGTTCACTTCATTCAGTCTTATAACAAATTGCACTGCAGTGAATAATTACACTTAAGGCTCAGTGCATAAATAATTGGACAGTAATTCAAGTTAAGTTATTTTTGTCTCGGCGCCCTGGATGAAGCTCACTGTGTATCAGGACAAAAAGAATATGAAGTAGAAATGGGGCTTCATATACTTTTTGAATATTATAACACTTGTGATGACGTGTGAGGTTTCACAAACATAGCCTAGTAGTTATAGGAATATAACACCAAACCGGACAAATTATGAAAAAAAAATAGGTTGTCTCATTGTGGGTCTTGATATTTCTGCTTTCAATAACTGCCATGGCCATGGCTTATGAGACCCACTGGTTTAGAACTAACTGTGGGATAAATAAACATGGGCCAGTCTGTCTATTCTTGATTAAAAAACAATTCTTGGTTTTGGTCCATTCTTAATTAAGAGCTATTGCAATCTACTTTTCTCTTTTTAGTGAACACCAAGTGAATTAGATTTTCTCTGAATCTGACTTGTCTGATTTTTTCTCCAGCATCTGTTTCTTGTCCCTGCTAACTCTGATTCTCTGATAAGAGTGTCAAATGTAATATTTATGCATGTGATTTGAGTTCCTGTGCTGTAAAAAATGTACCATGACGGCATCAAAAGTTACTGTGCTCACATTTAATGCTTTCTCAATGTTAAATATCTCTCAAAAGTTCAGCCTGTCTGTTTGCAGCCTTAGAAGAACCATGTTTGGTTCCAAAAAGGACAATTTCTCTATACAAGTTTTATGTATGAAAAACAATTTTACAAAAATGGTTATTTTATGGCATCTCTCAAAGAACCCTTTGTCGCACTTTAATTTTTAAAAGTGCACTGTTGTTTACTAGTGTGTGGCCTATGATGTAGTCCAGTGATGTCAGGTCAGTTGACTGTTTATTTCATCTTCTATGGCTCTAAAAAGCTCAGTTGTTTTAATGTTTTGATAGTTTAATGTTTAGGTCTCTTAACAAACTCTGTGGCTATGTCGTGTGGGGGGAAACAAATAACCAATAATTATATTCTTATCCAGAAAAAAAAAGACTTAGTTATGAAGCTCTGGTGAAGCAGACGTGTCAGGTGTTTGTGAGGCTCTTAGGTTAGCTCTTCAGCGAATGTCTTACCAAACAGATATAAGTCATAAGCACTCAATGCATCTGCTTTACCAGAGTTTTATAACGAGATTCCCCAAATCCCCAAATGTGTTCAACAGCAAGTTAGCGATGTTATTAATCCCACTGAATAACTTTAAATAGCCCTTTGGAATATTGGCTACGTTATGATCAGTGTCCACAACACTAGCTACTTCAGATTCACTGTTAATAAAACACGACCAGAAACCACCTGATACAAAATGGCTGAAAATTCAAACAGGCATAAAAAAGAAAAATCTTGAAAGTAGGTGTGGTGAAATAAGATTAATAACCACCATGAATGGATGGACTTGAAGTAAAACTTAGTGTATGTGAATATTTTCAAATTTAAAATGATTTATTTTTATATATTAGCTGTGTCTGAAGTGTAAGAAACGCTTACTCAGATAGTATTTGGAGGCAGGAACACACCCAGTCTAGTCTAAATCAAAGTGCAGTATCCTATTTTATTGGCTGAAAATGCTAATCGTTAATGCTAACACAGCTAAACACTGGCCAACAGCTTCACTGGACTGCCAATACATCAGGGTATATTGTTGCCTATGTGATTTAGTTACAGATAACTTTGCTGCTACACTGTGTTCTAAAGCACTGACTTATGAGACAGTATAGGCAGCAAAGCATCAAGGCAGAGGCTGCCTTCAGTTTAGAACAGATTGATGGATTGTTTAGACTGGAAAGTGAACAGTATTAACCTGAAAAGACCTTGCTCCATTTATACGCTACAAATTATGTGTACAAGGCAAATGTCTACAATGTCTACCGGATTTTTCACACTATAAGGCGCACTTCAAATCCATAATTTTTTTTTCAAAAATTGTCAGTGTGCCTTATAATCTGGTGTGCATTATCTATGAATTTTACCAGTCAGGCTGTAAGAAGCAGTAAAGCCACTCTGCTGTCCAGCATTATACAGGAGTTTTAGTAAAGTTTCTCCAGAACTGAGGCTGGAGCAGCATTAGCATTAGCCGCTAACCACAGTGTTAGCTCTTTCGCCACTCAGAAGCGTAAAATATCGGACTAAGAGCTGCTAACCACGGCTATCACTGCTACTAACCACTGCTAGCGCAGCTGCTAACCATTGCTAGCGCAGCTGCTAACTGCACTGTTGAAAATATTGGAAATCTAAGCATACTGTAAATAAAGGAAAGCACTTTGCTCACCCAAATAAACAGTTTTCAGAAGATAAATCTGTGTAGATAAACAGTGCTCATTTGTCTTTGGTTAAAATGTGCTTTCCTATCCGGTGCGCCTTGTGTATGAAAATAGATCAGAAAATAGACGTCTAATAATATGGTGCGCCTTATAATACGGTGCGCCTTTTAGTTTGTAATCATCAAAATAACAGTTGCACCTAGAAGCAATTGTCGGATTGCAAGTGCTATTCGAAAGGAACAATGAATGAATAAAATGTAGACTGTTATGTGCAATATTTATTAAACTACATATACAAAAGTAGCGTGTAACACAGGCGTTATTCAATTTTCAAGATGTATTGGCATGGAGTCCCTAATGTTGTCCTATAATAAATCATTCCATGTGTCTTAAAAATTCTTGCAGATTAGAGGTGGAAGTCCAAAAGCATCCCAGAATTTTGATAATGCAGATAGACATCAAATAGAGTCTGTCTCATCAAGGGAATCTCTTGAGATGGCAGCAGTATGAGGACGAGCACTGTCTTGTTGAAATGGTGCACCGGAGTGTGCAGAGGGCAGTTTTAAGGCATTTGCGGTCCCCAGGCAAAATGCACCTAACCACCGGTCTGGTTATATGACGGTTATATTAGGCACAGATTTATCGAAGGTTATTCCTACCCCCAAAGCTATGCCACTAGGATCATTAGGATAATGAAAATTTCATTAAATATGATAAACAGTGAATCTGGAACAGATCTGCATTTTTCTGTTAACCCTTGTGTGGTGTTCATATTTTTGTTACTCGTTTACTTTGTTACTTGTATTTGATTCAGCAAAATTAAGCAATTTTACATTAAAATGCTTTACACATGCTTGCTTCACCTAAATATAGCAATATAAAAAGCTTACATGGTTAATATTTGCCCTTTACCTTTCTTATGTTACATTTCTTTCAAAAAGTGCTACCCTTTTTTTAAAACCCTTTAATAAAATGTAAATGAAAATAAATTAAACTCAAGATATGAGTAGAAAATGTGTTTAGTTTCAAATTTACAAATGAAGCAATGTTTATTAGCCCTTGGCCAAACAGACTGTATGTAATATAAATGGTTGGGGGGGTGTACAGTGTGTGCTTATTGAAAATGTGTTTTGATATATGTTTTTCACAAAAAATGAGCCAATGCCAATGAGTTTGAGTTAGAAAAAATATTTTTTTTAGTATCATTTGATGAAAACGGGTCACGACCCGAACACCACACAACGTATTACAGTGTGTAGTCAGTTTATCAGCCCGTTCGAAAAAAGCTGCACTGACTGTTCTAGTTTATTATTAGCATTGACTTCCAGGCAATTAGCTAACATAAATTTTACTCATATATTGTGTAAGCCTAATTTATTTAGTGTAAATTATCACCTAATACTGTTGTGTTTTTTTTTTTTTTTCCTTTTCTTTCTTTCCTTGATTGCTGAAGTTTTATATTTTGCTGGCTGCAGGAATTACTCATTTGGCTGGCTGGCTAGAGTCAGTAACTAATGTGAGGGGCTCCTTGAGGGGAATTCTAATAACAGTATTGTTGTACCTTCCTTTACTGACATTACAGAATTTAAAGGGGAACTCAGCAATCACAGTTTGTCACTGCATTCAATTTATCATCAGTCGTTGTCTGGGGACCCTTAAGCAATTGATTGGTTTGCTTGTCTTGTTGAGTATGCATTCAGAAACGGTAACACCACTGGTGGCAGGACCATATTAATGGTACATTGAGCACATTTTTAATCAGTTATTTTTTTTGGAAACTTTCAATATATAAAGATTTCACATTATAGCCAGTGCTTCCTACAAGAAAAAGCTAAACACTGTAAAAAAAGGGAAAATCATCAGATACCATCTGAAACCCAAGTTCCCTTCCAAACTAGTGACAGAAATACCATTCCTTTATCAGAATGTTGGCATTTAAAAGAAAAGGTCATGCAGACATCACCCAGCGAATCTGATATTTTAGCACTGATCCATAGCAGACCCTGTCAGACTGCGTCCTTAGCACAGACTCAAAGATCTTCAGAGAGCACTCAGGCAGATCATGCTCAGTGAGACAGATATAATCTTCCCTCATAGAACCTCTCAGCTGTAAACTTCTCCAGAACAAACTGAATGTGCAGATGTGAAAAGGCTTGTGAATAGAGCTTATTCAATGTGCACCTAACAGACAGATACTCTGAGACATGTAATGATCACCTTTCTCCTTTGGTTTTATTCAGTGTTCACTGAAGTTTAAGCATGACCTTTCAATAAAGAATTTGTGCTGAAATCATGCTGTTTTTCTTGCATGCACTGCTATGAATCAGCTTATTTTAGGCTGCAATGCAGATTCTGACTCAAGCTGTGATACGTTAAGATAAATGCAAATTGCTCAAGAGCCTGATGTGTAAAGATGACAGATCATCTTTAGATTATCAGATTACAGGTTCTGTCTAACGACAACTTACATTCCAACTGGTCACTTATTTATTTTATTTCTGATGCACTTCTGATTTAAAACAGATCAATTAAAAATGCAATAGCATCCTTAAATTAGAAAAGATTGGGAAAGCATGCAAAGTGCAAATCTAAAATAAGAACAGTTTTATTTGCTTGCAGACAGTTGCAGATGCTTCATTTCATTTGTTAATATACATCCATTCCTGTATATTAATTTTCAAATTTTATGTTCCTCAAAGAAAGATGTGCATAATACCAAAGAATCTGGAGGAATTTCAGTGCATAAAGGGAAAGAGCACAGGCTTAAACTGAACACCCATGATCTCGGATTCCTCAGGCGGCACTGCGTCAAGAACCATCATTTACCATTTGCTGATAGAACCACATAAACAAAGGAATTAATTCAGCAAATCTTTGTCAAGCACTACAATACAGAGTTACAATCACAAATGCCACTTAAAACATTACTGTCAGAAACAGAATTCTTAAGTTAACCATGTCCAGAAGCAGCCTTGACTTGTCTTGGCTCTGAGGCATCTGGAGCAGACCATTAGACAGTCAAAACATATATTGTGGTGAGGCAAATCAGTACTCCAGATCTTTTTAAAAAGAAGGGGATGTCATGTGCCCCAGAATAAACATGAAAATGACCATCCAGACTGTTAAAAGCCAAAAAGCCACAGTATGGGGATGTATCCCTAGTAAAAAAGTGTGGAGAATTATGAACGAAAAATGCAATAAAGACCCTGTTCTGTGACGTGGGAAATTTCATTATCACAATGTTATTACTATTATAACCACCTTGTTATGACAGATGTGATCATTTTATGCATGTTCATTTTATTAGATGTGTTTAATCACACTAAATATTTACAGTGGTAATTCACTTCATATTAGCTTGTTTTGCAGAGTTACTCTTTAGGTCATTCTGACATTTGTGTACGCGCCAGCAGAGAAACCTTGTCTGATAACCATTCTGGGTAAACACCAGGATGTGACCGTGAAGAGGTTAGGCTGACATTTCTGACGGGAAACATCCTAAAAAACCCTGCCTGGGAACAGAAGGGAGTTTCCGTCTTGGCATAGAAGGGAGATTTGGAAGGACGCCGTTGCAAGCGGAAAACCATATGTCCAGTTATGGTTTATGGTTCCGGACACAGCGGAGCGGGGATAAATAACGGCTCTGAGAGACTGTTACTCTCAGAGCACTTTCAGAGCGTGATGATTTCATGACTGATTGTACTCTCAATAATCTGCATTAATAAAAACTTGTTACTCATCTGACACGACTCAGAACTTAATATTTGTCTTTATTAATCGTCACAGGTATTTCCACCACAAATTGGCGTCACGAGACAGGATCCCAGAGTGATCGACGGACGGAGAAAGGTCCCTCTCATCGAGGACGCTCTCCGGTGAGAACGGACCCAAAACGAGGAAGGCCCACAGACAAAGGGACAGTACCGTGGGGGTGAAGGGGGGCAGGTCTCCATCCGCCGATCTGACGGGATTTAATAAGAACCTTGGTGGTAAGTGACAAAATCAGTTTTTGAAAAAAAACTTAATATTAAATTCCCTCCACCGGTCCTCAAGCAGCTCCTTCTTGAGAATAAAATAGTACCTATATGGCAGTTAGCGGCCCTTTAAAGGGGTGGCAGTTAGCGGTATAGTATATGTGGCAGTTTTAACGGCATATAACTCGTGGCAGTTAACGGCGTCCAAAGACGCGGCAGTTAGCGGCGTGTGTACAAAACCCACCTGGTTGATAAGGTCTCTAAGTACAGACGTGTATTAGAGTAAAATAGGTCCGGACCGCTAGAAGGACTGCAAGAATAGAGGAGGGTGAGAACAATTTTTGGGAACTAAATTTCTGAGTCAAAGTCAAGTGAGAGAACAACAAAATGGGATCCCACTTAGCTAAAGAATTAAAATATAACCCAAAAATACACACTGCTCCATTATTTCATGAGATGAGTAGAAATTATGGCACAGAGAGTGTAATGTATGTTCCAATTTGGATTAGATACTTTGGATTTCCAGTAAATGGCAGTCTTGGTGTTAAATATTTAGGGAGATTCAAGCAGAGGATACAGCAGCCGCCCATGGGGTGTCCACGGGCAGTAACTAATCATTGGAAAAAGCATACGGAAAATATGTTAAGGGCAGCAGGGTTTTGGATAGAGGAGGCAGAAAAACGGGAGAAAGAAAGGGAGGGGGGTGCAATTAAACCCATGTCTCAGTGTCTCTCAGCAGTGCTCGATCCTGACCTGGACGCCGCCTGTCCCCGACGCCCACCACCTAACAACAATCAAGTAGGCGCTCCAGCAGCTGAGGCACCACCACCACCAGCAGCTGAGATACCACCACCACCGCCACCACCACCAGCGTATGCAGGGCCATTTCAACCCGGTCCGTATGCAGAACTGAGGGAGAGGCTGGATGAGATGATAGCCAGCACAAGTTTGGGGACCAACGCCCCAGCAAGTTCCCCGGTGTCAAGCAACACAAGGCAAAGGAGGCCAGGGGGGGGGCAAACCAATCTCCCTCCTGCAAAGCCCCAAAACACAGGGCGTTTGGACCAGTCAGATGATCTGATTTTCGTAGGACCGATGGTTGAAGTAGCAGGGCATGAAGGGCCAATGCTAGTTCACAGATACTGGACTGAAAAGGACATTTTGGAAGTTTCTACTGGATTACCAGACCCACAACAAGTTGGAGGAAGGAAATTCGGAAATGAATTTGAGAACTTTTGTATTTCGTGCCGACCCACAGCCAATGAGATAAAGCGCATCCTGATGAGAAAACTTGGATCAAGTTACTGCAAGATTGACAGAGGCTGGCCGCAGCAGGACATCAGACTGGGTGATGTTCAGTGGAATCGAGATCCTGCAGCAGACCCAGATGTGAATTTGGAGTACAGGAATATGATAAGAGACTTAAAAGAGCGTCTTGTTGCAGCTTTTCCCCTTCACGTCAACATGGGAAAAATCGCTGAATGCAAACAGGAAGACGGAGAGACTGTGCAGGATTATATGGTTCGTTTAACCAGAGTCCACACTGATCATAGTGGACTTGACGCTCCTGCAGCCAGAGCAGAAAATGCTGATGCGGTTTCTTCCTGGGAAGCACACTTGCGCAATAGCTTCCTACTGGGACTGAAGCCAGAATTGGCCAATTCCATCAAACAACACTGTATTGGATATTATCGACAACCTCTCAGCGTTATTGAGGATCATGCCAGACACTATGAGATTCTCTTCAAAAATCAAGAAAAGAAAAAGGAGAAGAAAAAGTCTGAAACGATGGATCAAGCTATGTTAACGATGGTACAGCAGGTAACGGAGCTAACTGTAAGCTCCCAGAGAGGAAAAGGAAGAGCACGAGGAAAAGGAAGAGGTAGAGGAAGAGGTGGACGAGGTGGACGAAGTGGATTTGCTGGTAACGGGCCTGTATTCCGACCACCAGCTCCTCAACAACAGCAACAAAACAGTCAGGAGGAC
Source organism: Astyanax mexicanus (assembly GCF_023375975.1). Taxonomy (NCBI): domain Eukaryota; kingdom Metazoa; phylum Chordata; class Actinopteri; order Characiformes; family Acestrorhamphidae; genus Astyanax; species Astyanax mexicanus. Next base: position 23,043,677 of record NC_064414.1, read on the forward strand.
GAAACTGAAGTGGATTGGACAAACAGGTGTTATGCCTGTAGAAGGGAAGGACACTTTGCTAGAGACTGTCCTGGAGAAGTTGACAGCAGTGCGTCAAACAAGTGACGGGCGGCGGAGAGGCAGGACGGCACAGACGAGTCCACTGAGTCATCGGACAGGGAAGTAGATCTTTCTTTCTCTTACCTTAGTTTAGTGCAGCAATTAACCAATAATCCTACAGCAATGCCAATGTTAAATGTTGAAGTATGTGGAAAGACATTGAAATTTATGGTTGACAGCGGTGCTGGTTATTCTGTAATTAGGGCTGAGGATTTGAAATGTGAAACGCAACCAGGAAAACATACAGCATTAATTGGGGTAGGAGGGCAAATAGTTAAAGAAAAGGTGTCTGTGCCTCTCCAATGTTCTTTAAATGATCGATCCTTCTCTCACTGCTTTTTGATCTCCTCAACGTGCCCAGTAAACTTGTTGGCTAGAGATTTGATGTGTAAATTAGGTTGTAACTTGATTAGCTCACCAACTGGTTTATCTATAGAATTTGAACAACCATGCATGGTCCAATTTGCACCTGGGGCTCCAGGATATGCATATATGTGGCGTTGTGTAGAAGAACAGAGTGAAACAATGAAACATTTTCTGTCAGAAACAAAGAAACTGGTGACAAAGCCTTTAGAGTGGAAGCAAACTGATTTGCATTGTACATCCCACATTAGCAGTGGGCCAGACCATGAATACGAACAGTTATTTTACCACCAGACTTCAGAACCACTATCTACAACATTTTTAATTTGGGACAGTGAAAAGGCAGCAGCTATGGTCTCTTTAACTAAACAGCAGGACACTTTGTTCACAGTAGAAAATTCCTCCCCTCACATCTCCCTGGCCAGAGTTAACCATACCGTGCCATGGAAAAATATTGGTCCATGGGCTTTACGGGTGGCCAGGGCTAAAGATTGGGTTAATACAAAACACCCCAATGTGCAGCACAGCGCCTCCACCCACACGTGGAGATGCCCTTATCAGTATCGTTTGAAAACAGAGCCTACAGTGGAGCTGTTTGGCAGCGCGCCACTGGTGCAGGCGGTTTCGCTCACAGAGGAAGAGGAACTGGAGCTCAGCTCTCTCCCTCCTCAGCTGTGGGCCAGCAGTAAGTATGATGTAGGGTTGATTAAAGGCTGTGAACCTGTGTCCATTACACCTAAGTCTTCATATAGGCCTAGACAAGCTCAATATCCTTTGAAACCTGAAGCAGTTGAGGGCATTAGGCCCGTGTTTCAAGCTCTTCTTGAAAAAGGGGTCATAGTGCCATGCGCAGACTCACCAGTTAGAACTCCAATCTTTCCTGTTAAGAAGCCCGGCCGGGATGAGTGGAGATTTGTACAAGATTTGCAAGCGGTAAATGCAGCAGTTCAAGCGCGAGCCCCTGAGGTTCCAAATCCCCACACTATTTTGTCTCAGATACCAACGGAACACACCCACTACAGTGTAGTGGATCTGGCTAATGCATTTTTCAGTGTTCCAATTCATCCAGACAGTAGATTCTGGTTTGCATTCTCCTTTGAAGGGAAAGCATATACTTTTACGAGGTTGTGTCAGGGTTATTGTGAGTCACCTACTATCTATAATGCTGCACTGAGAGATAGCCTGGCAAGCTTAGTTCTACCGCAAGGGGTCACTCTGGCGCAGTACATGGATGATCTTCTCATCTCTGCCCCCTCGCGGCAGCTTTGTAAACAAGCCACATTACAGTTGCTGAAACACTTGGCTGAGCAAGGCCACAAGGCCAGCAAAGCAAAATTACAGTACTGTAAGACTGAGGTTACTTTTGTGGGCCATGTCATAAGGGCAGGAGAGAGACGCATGGCAACTGACAGAATTGAGGCAATTTGCCAAATTCCTAAGCCCACAACAAAGAAGCAACTGCTTTCCTTTTTAGGAATGTGTTCATACTGCCGCACTTTCATTTCCTCCTATGCAGAGCAGGAGGGCCCTCTTAGAGATATTATTCCTACGAAGGGGGTTAGCACTGCAAAACTGCAGTGGACACAAGAGGCAGAAGAAGCATTTATACAGCTTAAGGTGGCTTTGCAAAATATGCCAGCATTGGGCATACCTGATCCAACTAAACCTTTTGTTCAGATGGTAGATGCAAAAGGCATCTATATGACTTCAGTGCTTACTCAAAAACATGGAGATAAGCTTCGCCCTGTTGCATACTTCTCTTGTAAGCTGGACTCAGTGGCTCAGGGCCTGCCCACCTGCCTTAGAGCAGTGGCAGCAGCAGAAAAGGCACTAATAGCTTCAAGAGACATTGTGGCTTATGCTCCACTTACATTAAAGGTACCACATGCAGTGCACAACATTCTCCAAGATCAGAGAGTTGCACATCTATCAGCCCAGAGATGGCTGCGATATCACACTGCTTTACTTGACATGCCTAATGTTACAGTACAACGTTGTAGCACGCTCAATCCTGCTTCCCTCCTGCCAACTCCAGAGGATGGGGAGCCACACGACTGTCAGCTGTTGCTGCAGCACGCGTGCACACCACGAATTGATTTGCAAGAAGAGCCATTGCACAATGCGCAAATGGAGCTCTTTGTTGATGGCTCAGCAAGCAGAGATAAGACAGGAACGAACAGAGTAGCATACGCTGTAGTGTCAGCCACAGAGGTCTTGGACACTGGCGTTTTGCCCAGCTCTTACTCAGCACAGGCAGCTGAGCTAGTAGCCCTTACAAAAGCATGTGAATTGGCAAAAGGTCAATCATTAAATGCGTACACTGACAGCAGGTACGCTTGGGGCGTGGCAAATGATTTTGGTTTTATGTGGAAGCAGCGTAATTTCCTGACAAGTTCAGGAACAAAGATCAAACACCATGAGCTGATTAACAACTTGCTTTCTGCTCTTTTGCTTCCCTCACAGATCGCAGTAATCAAGTGTGCCGCACACACATCCACAGGAGATCCAGTGAGCAGGGGAAATGCGTTTGCAGACAGCGTCGCTAAGCACACAGCTCATAATGCAAACATCACAGCTGCACAAATTTCTACACCAGAGCAGGAGAAACCTTCCTTAATTGACATTCAGTCAATGGCAACACCATTAGAGAAAAAATTGTGGGCTAAAACTGATTGTTACAAAGACAATGGCATTTGGAGACAGAAATCCACCAACAGGCCGCTCCTGCCCAAACAATATGCTAAGGTTTTGATCAAAATTGTCCATGGGAGGAGTCACATGGCCAAGGGAGGGATAGTAGAGCAGATTTCCAGGTATTGGTATGCACCTGGACTCCACACACTTGCCCAAAATTTTTGTTCTTCATGTCTCATCTGTGCTCAACACACACACAGACATGCTGCACCACTCACACAGCAGCCAGCAGGTCATCCACCTGCCACAGAACCATTTCAACACTGGCAGATAGACTTTGTAGAGCTAACTCCAGCTGAAGGAAAAAAGTTTCTCCTGGTCTGTGTTTGCATGTTCAGTAAATGGATTGAAGCTTTCCCAACAGGTAAACAGGATGGAGAAGCAGTGGCTAAAGCATTTCTCAGAGAACTGATCCCAAGATTTGGTCTGCCAAAAAGGGTTTCTAGCGACAATGGCACACCATTTGTACACACAGGGCTCAAAAGTTTGACCAAATATTTGGGTATTGACATGCACAAGCATTGTAGTTACCACCCCGCCTCAGCAGGGGCAGTAGAGAGAGCAAACGGCACCATCAAAAATGGATTGGCAAAAATTACACAGCAAACAGGTCTAAATTGGGTCAAATGTCTCCCTCTGGTCCTGTGGCAAAGCAGAACCAGGGTGCAAGCAAAAACAGGCCTAAGTGCATTTGAGATTGTTTTTGGCAGACCTCCCAATGTAGGAGTGGGGCCCCCCCCACTGGAGGATCAACTGTTAGACCACACACTTGTTGAATACTGTATCTCATTGCATGATTCTCTTTTGTCTGCATCTCGACAGGTAAAAGCTGTGCTACCTCAACCAGCTGACCAACCCTTCCATAACCACAAGCCAGGAGACTGGGTGCTGATCAAGGATCTGCGGAGACGAAGGTGGAACCAGCAAAGGTGGACTGGACCTCATCTTGTGCTCCTGACGACCCACACTGCGCTGAAGATTGAAGGACGTGGAACCTGGGTTCATCACACACACTGCAAGAAGGCCCCCACCAAACCTGAAGAAGAGGAAGCTCTGGTTGATCAGTGAGTGGGTGTCTTAAGGTCTCACGGCTGGTGGGACGAGTGCGATTGGGCGTGCCCGCACTCTGAGCACTAAAGTGTCTACATAGGCTAGGGGCACCCACCCTGATAAACCAGTATCACCATGCTGTGGCTGTTAATGGTGGTGACCCTCCTACCTGGGTCCCATCAGTCCCTTCAGGACCGAGTGGAACAACAGTGCTTTGGAAACAAAGCATGCATGGCCACAGTAGCAGCAGCTGACGAGGTGTCTCCCAACAGAGAATGTATTGTCTGCCATAAGCTTGCTGTCCCCTGGATACCGACTCCTTTAAACAATGTGACCGCTGCTACATTGCTGAAGGATCCAGCAGACTGTGCTCTAGACAGGCAGATGGCATTTATGCTAAATGTATCAGCCCATTTCGCAGCCACGAAACAAAGCCCTCCATTTAATGGAAATGTGACCGCTATGTTTCAGATGATGCCCCGATGTAACATGACCCACCCCGGACCAAGATATGAGCCAAAATTTGCGAACATGTCCTTCACCACGGTGCCCCCTCTCAATGCATCCACATGCATGTGCTCATCTGGAATAAGAGGAGGGCCTCGTTTAGGGTACACTGACTGTAAGGTTAACATCACCTTCTATGATAGCATAGGCTTCAACTGTTCAATATCGGATGGCACTCACACCGTGAGACCCAACTACACAGAATGTCACATCATGTCAGGGGCCCGAACTTCGGGACCTGTGAGCTGGGTGTGTGGCCAAACTGCCTACACCAATCTACCACGAAAGAAGAGCCGGAACGGGACTTGGGTCCACTCATTCCCTTGGAATGGGTGTTGCGCTCCAGCTATGGTGGTCCCACACATGGCAGTTCTCCCTAAGAACTCTTTGACTAGGAAACGACGTGCCTTGGGTTCGAAATACAACGGGTATGTCCTGGCTGACCCTTGGACAACACCTGGAGCATCAGTTGGATGGTCCCTTTTCCTAGGAGGTGGAACAACTGCTACTTTGAATAAGATCAATGGACTTGCATGGCAAATGTTGGTTATGGCTAATAGTAGCACCGAAGCCTTTTTTCTAATAAATGCAGAGATGAGGGCCATACGTCAGGCTGTACTTCAGAATAGAATGGCTCTTGATCTTTTGCTAGCCCATGAAGGGGGAGTGTGTCAGGTTTTAAACACCTCTTGTTGTTTTTCAATTCCAGATTATTATGAGAACATCACTGACCTTGTAAGTCACATGAAACAAGCAATCCATGAACCTCCACCTGTGAATGAGCCATGGCTAGCATGGCTGGAGTTTTTTTTAGGGCCATGGGGACGTTGGCTACTGCCTATGGTCCTCCCTATTATTTGTTTGGGACTCCTTATCCTATGTATCGTACCATGTGTTATGAATTGTATCTCAAATATGATTACTCGTGCATTCAGTCACTACCAGATGTTTCAGATGATTCCAGGTTACGAAGACCCTGTTATAGGGCTATCCCGAATGTTTACTGAGGAATCTCAGTATGAGAATGCGAGCAATGTGTAGGAAATTGTGTGAGTTGATTCCTAGAATCAAAAGGGAGGAGTGACGTGGGAAATTTCATTATCACAATGTTATTACTATTATAACCACCTTGTTATGACAGATGTGATCATTTTATGCATGTTCATTTTATTAGATGTGTTTAATCACACTAAATATTTACAGTGGTAATTCACTTCATATTAGCTTGTTTTGCAGAGTTACTCTTTAGGTCATTCTGACATTTGTGTACGCGCCAGCAGAGAAACCTTGTCTGATAACCATTCTGGGTAAACACCAGGATGTGACCGTGAAGAGGTTAGGCTGACATTTCTGACGGGAAACATCCTAAAAAACCCTGCCTGGGAACAGAAGGGAGTTTCCGTCTTGGCATAGAAGGGAGATTTGGAAGGACGCCGTTGCAAGCGGAAAACCATATGTCCAGTTATGGTTTATGGTTCCGGACACAGCGGAGCGGGGATAAATAACGGCTCTGAGAGACTGTTACTCTCAGAGCACTTTCAGAGCGTGATGATTTCATGACTGATTGTACTCTCAATAATCTGCATTAATAAAAACTTGTTACTCATCTGACACGACTCAGAACTTAATATTTGTCTTTATTAATCGTCACAGGTATTTCCACCACATCTGTTACACTTAAACTTACAAGAGGTGTTCATAGAAAGCATGTTACAAATGTGAAAACACATGTGAACACATGTGAAACACTTAATGCCTAGGTATCCTCAGTGACAAACATCTTTAAAATGTTGTGAGAAGAAATGACAACTTTACAAAGTGGCAAATGCTTTACCAACCTATTCAATTTACCATTTGCACCTATTTTTTCCCTTTCTCTCATTCACTCTCTTAATCTGTCTCTCTTCATGTCTTACTCTATATGCACACACAGACACATACATACATATAAGCATGCATATTGATTTTACATTGAAGCTGCTGATCACAAGACTCGGCCAGGCTACAAATGACTAGCAGACCAAAACAGACTGATGAGAATAAGAATTCATGATACAACACACACACACACACACACACACACACACACACAGTCAGTTAATGACAGGTTTTGACGGCATGCAGCGGAGAGCCGTGTGGAGTTGCTATGGTTACAGAGGTTAGAGAAACATGCAGCACCTTTTTGGGTTTGACTCCTCGCTGCACACTCAGAGGAAGGAGGAAGAGGTGAGAAGTTAAAGGACAAAAGGTCAACCGGCTGCAGTGCTGGCAGAGGAAGTGAAGCGCACACATACATGCACACTGCCCACCGACTCTCTGTTCAACAGTGCTGAAGTATTTAGCATATTAACACCACAGTAAATCAGTAAGAGAATAAACCACCATTAAATAGAGAATGAGTGTGTGTGTGTGTTAATGTGTATTATTCCAGTCTAGTATTTGAGGTGGAATGTGTGGAGAGACACCTTTAATAGAGTAGTAATGTTCAAATGTTACACTGTAACAGGAGTATGATGCATTCTGACAGGAGTTCACACATAGACACACATATAAAGACACACCCGTGTAGGGAAAGTGAGGACGATGTAGGACAGGAGCTCATAACTCATAACTATACCCCCCTCTACTGGACTCAAAAGGTAATAAAGTCCAACAACCACAAAGTATGGTTATAGACCCAGACATACAAACACGCATTCACGCACACATATAATACACGTCTGTAGAGTTGATAGTAAGATCTTCTCACTCACCACTTTATTGGTCTTAGGAGCTTCCAGAATCTCTGTGAACAAGAGGAGATTCAGAGAAGACATGATATACATGCATCTAATAATACATCTATTTAATTATTCAAAGCATGTACTGGTCAATCTGGCAGCTTTACTTAATTTTTCACAAGGTTTTAAGCCGGAGATGGTTACAAAACGTATGTGACATTTAGAAGGCATGTTTAAAAGCAAGTCCACTAATTCCTTTGATTTTCTTTTAAGAACATGAGGTTTTAGTATAGAATTAGCAAAAACAAGAAAAATAGCTAAATGACAGCTATGCTGATAGCATGAGAACACTGAACACATTCTAGTGATTAGGGCTGCAGCTATCGATTATTTTTGTAATCGGGTACTCTACTGAAAAATTTATTCGATTAATCGAGTAATCGGATAAAACATTTTTTTTTTGTTAAAGAGCAATTAAAAAGGCATTTTACTTAGTAATGAATGACCAATTGGTTTCCTTTTTTAGATAAGTTATATTTTTTTATTCACAACATACATTTCCAAATTGCAAATACAAATAAATAAAACACAATAAATAAATAAATACCACAATAAAAAAAAATATTAGTAATTACATTACTTTCACATTAGGATTTCTTGTAAATATCAAATATAGTGTATAAATCAATAAAAAAGGCATAAACATCGTCTTTGTGTTGCGCTTCTGAACAGCAGAGACGTTGTCAGTTCTGCCAGTGTTGGATCAGTGCGCTGCATTCTTTTACCACCAAGCCACTTCTCCAAAATATATCAGGACCTGTGGAATAATTGTGATACACAAGTATTACAAATGTGGGTTTTTTATTTATTTATATGTTGGACTACTTGGGTCTAATTACATCACTAAGACTAATAACTCTAATAATAAGTTCATGGCCGTGCATTTATGAACACTATGATTGACACCTATCGCACTGGGGCACATTAGACACTAGTGGTAATTAATATTTTATCCAATAAATAAGAGACACACTTCATTTTATGAACAACACAGTGTTCATACAGTTTTTGTCTCACCGGCCAAATGTACTCTTAGATGAAGAAATTATGCATTTAGTTTTCAGCCAAAGTAACTTCAGTTTCGCTAACTTTTAACATTGTTATTGTTTATATTCAGAACTCCACAGCGCTGTGTTTACTGTTTACATAAAGCACGTATGAACTTGTCTCTGTTCTAATAAACTAACCACACATTATAGACAGTGCTTCTATTAATTCACACTCCAAAGCGCTGTCTTTTGTTATTAATTCACATTAATGTTAATCTCATTGATTTATTATAAGGTATATTTACCTGCTCTCTCTGCGTCCTCCCGTCTCGGGTGTCCTCGGCTCAGGTGGTGCAGCATTAAAACGCGCTGTTTTGGCACTGCACCGAGTACAGGTCACAGTTCGAACATAAAATGCTTTTATTCCTTTAAAATCGCTGTTTTCTCTCGCCGCTTCCATTTTTGCCGCTGCTCAAACCTCCGTCTCTCTCTTCCCGGGTGAGGGTGACGTAACGCTGAGCGCGTTGTCAAAATAAAAGTCGCGAAAATACCGCGCGCTGAGTTTATTAATTAAATAAACGATTACTCGAGGCACAGAAAATTAGTCGATCAATTTTGTGAATCGAGTTACTCGATTTACTCGAGTAATCGTTTCACCCCTACTAGTGATTTTCCCCAAAAATGTATTTAAACAAATAAGATTTAAGAACTAATTTAGGTAACAGGAAAGGGGGTTGAGATTGACCTCCTCAGTCATAGTTACAATTAGGTCAAATATACAGAAAAACAAAGGAGGGAACCTAATTTTGGTCTTCAGAAGAACCAGCTGATGAAACTTCCTGTTGTAGATGTTACTTGTAGAACGTTCCTGATGTTTTAGATGGAGTAATGTTTTATGGTAATAGGAATGAATAAATTTTAACTTAAGTAATATGGATTTATTATGAAATATATATATATATATATATATATATATATATATATATATATATATATATATATATATATATATATATTTAAAGCATAGGTGGAAGGAATTTGCTAATTATATTTAATAATTAATCAAACAGAAATGGCACCCATTCGGTGGAATGGCCCATATATGTATAATATTTATAATTTATTATTATTAGTAGTAGTAGTAGTAGCAGTAGTAGTATTATATATATAGTACATTTGAAACAATGGATATTAATCTTCGGTGTATATACATTTACATCTAAATAAGACAAGGTGGCTCTACTAAGTATTGATATGGGGGGATGAACACTTTTGAAAAATGTTTTACTTAGATAAAATCTCAATAAAATAAAATACATTTAGGTTTGTGTTGGTAAGGTGTGACTACTTTTGCAAGACACTGTAAATACAATATACTGAATATCTGAATTTATAGATAAATATAGGTATATAAATTAATAATTAATTACTAATTAATGTTTTAAAAATAGGGCATTTTAATATCTATCTTTGAAACTTTGAACAACTTTGAACAATTAAAAAGAAAAACTGAATTATTCATCTTTTGTAAATACAATGTAAGATGTTTAATAACAAACACCAGTTTATGAGTCATTAATACTACTTTTCTAAATTCTGATACCCTTAAACTAAGTGGTGAGAAGCAGAGATGGGGACTTGAGTTTGCAACTCTAACTCGAGTCGCACTTAAGTTGCAGACACAGAGACTTCAGACTTGACTCGGACTTTTGAGACTAGTAAACCATTATTGTTTTCTATGTCGTGTACATAGAAGTTTACATTTGAAGTATTTCACTAGAACCGTCACAGTGCCGCACAGTGCGCTGGTCTTCACTGCATATTCTGTCTGTTAAGGTGCTGCTTTGAAATGTGTACCACTTTAGACGCAGTTTATTTACTTTGGGATATTTGAGTTTTTGAGATGTACATGCTGTACTTCATCATCTCTGCCCCCAAAACTGTCCATTATCTTGCTTGACAGACGCGCCGAATCCCCCGGCGAGCATGCGAGGTGTGCAGCACATCGATTAAGCCATGTGTTGAGCTTAAACGCAAAGATGAGCTGTAACTGGTGGAACATCACATAAATCACAGAGTGATTTGTTACATTAAAACATAGGTCTATGTCACAGACCGGGTTTAGGCTTGGGTTCAGGCTCGGGTTCAGGCTTAGGTGTAGGCTCAGGTTTAGGCAGACAATCGAAACTCTAGTATGCAGAACTCTTTCTGATACCAGCTCTGTTCAGCAGAACAAAACGTTGAGAAAGAGCATAGCATTGCTAACTTGACCAGATTCTTCTTTTGATTTTTTCATTTTTGGGTTTTGAAATTCACTAGATTAGATTTTATTGGGCTTAGTTTAGTTGGTTATTTTCCAATTTCTTATTAATTTTTCTGTTATTATTAAATGTTGTTATTAATTTTCCATTATTTTAAAGAGCAGGCCTTATTTGCCTTACTGAGTAATACTTTAAATTTTATTTCGGCAGAAGAGACTTTTGACTTGACTCGGACTCGTGCCCAAAGACTTGTGAGCATCTCTGAGAAGTTCACCATTGATAAAACCTTTATAAACTACATTCACTAGTCACATGCACATGTCTAAATGCAAAAAAAATACTCATGAGGTTCACCTCTTCTAGGCACTTTAGCAGTTGCAGGTTCAGGGGTGTCAGGTGATGTGGTGTCTGCACCATCTTCCACCAACTGAATCTACATTGTGAGACAGACACACAGAGAACAAACAATAAAGGCTTGCATCGTTTTAAACCACTAGAAACACATGTACTCAAACTGACGTCAGTAGACCATAATGTGCTGTACCTGTGATTGGCGTACAAATATCCCATGGTTCTCCAGGCAGGTGAAGTAGCGCTTGCCTTGCACTGTGCCGTCGTTCTTGCCTTTTGGCTCCTCCAGAATGACCCCCACCCATTTTCCTGAGGCAAAGAGAGTGGTGCCGATGTAGGCCACTGTGCCACGGTGACCTTTACCAATGACCTCTACCAGAGAGCCCACCTTCACTGGTCGCCCCCCACCGTCTGAACTCATCCTGCTGCTGCCACTGCTTGTGGTCTGAGGGGGGAATATGAGAGAGAGAGAAAGAGAGAGAGAGAGAAAGATAGGTTAAAATAAAACTGTTAGGTTACAGCTTTCAGACAAACACAAGAAATTTAATTAACAATTTGTATTAAATAAACACCTTTAGTGTGTTGGTCACCCTGCAGTACAATGTTCTAAAAGCAAAACATCCTAAATTCGACTTGCTTGATTTGTTGATTTTGTTATTCAACAATAAATGGCACAAAAACACAAACAAGCTAAAAATAGCTACCTCCTGAGTTTATATACTAGGGTTTAAAATACGTCTGCAGAAGTTAAAATATAAACTCAAGCTTTTAACATAATTTAAAGTGTAAAAGTTCTGGTTTCAAAACTACTTAAAAGTATAAAAGTAAAAGCAATGTAAAAAAATGGCATTAAGGACAAAAGCTTAGGCTGCACCACGGAGTCCGACATTGTAGCTTCTGCTTCCCTACGTCTTACTATGTTCTCCTATGTTCACATATAAAACAGACTAGTCTTTTAGGTGCTGAGCACAGTCATTTCGATGAAACTATCCTAAATTGAATTGAATTGAGTAAACTGAGACAGAGAGAGAGAGAGAGAGGGAGAGAGAGAGAGACAGAGGGAGAGAGAGAGAGGGAGAGAGAGGGAGAGAGAGAGAGAGAGGGAGAGATAGAGAGGGAGAGAGAGAGAGGGAGAGAGAGAGGGAGAGAGAGAGAGAAGCTCTATAAATGTCATTGGGGGCATTTGAGGACATCAGGACAGCAACAATCTGCAGCGTAGGTACAAACCACTCCACTGTATGTACAATCCAAAACACAAAATCAGACTACAGCAAAGCATAATTATCACAATTTCTGTATTAATTATGCTTTTACATGTTTATTATGTTTAAAATGTAATGTGGCTTCACTGTCATTTATACTTGTACAACACAAGAGATTGAGCCCCCCTTACATATCCCAGCTTAGAAAGCCTGAATCGAAGCACAGGGTCAGCCATGCCACTGCAGCACAGACAGTGAAAGGCCTTGTTTGGGACACTGTTCAGTGAGAAGGTAAACCAAATTTGTCTGAAATCTCGTCTTAAAATGATCAGATCCGATTTGCATGTCTGGACATTACTAACATATCTGCAATGTTAGGGTTTATGACATAATAACCAGTAGATACATTATGACAAGGTTGTTGTTTGTTGCATCATGACTGACTGCAAAGACACAGAGTGTTCAGACTAAGACACATCTTTTCAAATCAGATTGTAATCCCATTTAATTCCACCTACAAATATGGTTTAAATCTGATTGCAACATTTGATATTATGTAGTTTTCGCTGTTCAGGCTATCAAAACCTTAATCTGCATACAATCTACAATCATGCCAAAAATCTGATTTTGCCTGGCAGCCTAAGCATATATTAGGATTCCACATTAAACTCTCAACCATGCGATCAGTATCTCAGTGCTCTAAGGACTGAGCCACCACTGTCCTAATAGAACATTCTCAGTTTGGTATGGACTCGTTTGCTTGGAATTTGAGAAAGATGGCCAGCATGGGAAATATTTACCAGCACTCAGACTTGAACTCATGATTCAAATATTCTAAATAAGAGTGTGACTCAAATCCTGCAGCTCCTGAACACACACACACTTCTCAGGAAAAGCAATTCAAATACAGGCATTTGCAGCTTACACACAAACACAAACACCCACACACACACATACAGTATATAGGAAGGTTACAGAGACATGCTCCATATTAATTTTTTGCTCAGTTGTCTCCTGATCTTTCCTCATACCTGCAGTGTATAGAGCATTTCAGAATGCGCTTTTTACTCATTAAGAACATTCTGTTCTCTCAGCAGATTTCGGACAGCAGCTGCCTAAATGCTTCATGTACATCCCAAATCAGAAGAAGCTGGGACAGTATTGCAAATGCAAATAAAGAAAGCATTTATTACATTTTTAATTTTTTTCTGGTCATTTCTTACTCCATTCCTGCATTTCAGGTCTGCAACACATTCCAAAAAAGGTGTGACAGTAAAGCATTTTCAACTTTGTCATTCCATTTTATTACACTTTAATTAAACAAACACATTTGTTTTACACTTTTCTATACATTCTCTATTGGGAACAGGTCACCTGAGGGCAGGTCAGTCCAGTACCAATACTGTTCTTCTTCTGCAGCTATTCCTTTGTACTGTGTGCAGCATGTGGTTTTGTATTGTATTGTTGAAAATGTACAGATGTCCCCTGGAAAAGATGTTGTTTGAAGGCAGCGTATCCTGCTCTAAGGTCTCAATGTAATTTTTTTGCATGAATGCTGCACAACAGAAATGTCCTGTCACAACCCCACATCATAACAGGTCCTGGCTTTTAGACTTAATAGCCTGATTACATCTGGATGGTCCCTTTCATCTTTGGTCTGGAACTCACAACATTAATTTGAAATACTAATTTGTCTGACCACAAATTGCTTTTGTAAGTTTGCCAAAATAATCCTTTGCCAATGTGGTTATTTTAGCTATTGCTGATTGATGCAGTCCCTTCTAAATGGGTTGTTGATCATGGGTGTTTAGCTTAGGCTTATACAGAAATTCGTTATGATTTCATGATTCATTTACTGATAATATGCACTGTGAAAATGTGCTAATCCTCAATTGTGTTAAAGTTCATTTTAATAATTTTCTCATGCATTTGTTCCAAACTGAAGATCCACTGCCCATGAAATCTTTGCCCATGAAAGTCTTGGCATTTTACGAATATTGCTTTTGTTACAGTCACCTGTTCACCTCACCTGTTTGAAATCATTATTTAGACTTCCTAGCTAAACTGCCTGTATTTCAATGTTTATTGAAATGCTTTGCATGTCTAAAATACAGGAATGTACGTATATTAACACATTTAATGAAGTTCATCAGAAAAAAAAACATGAATTATATTGGGTTCACACTGTCTGCAATGAAATAAAGGTCAAAGTGTCACGCCTGGCCCTGTTTCCTGTCTGTCCTCGTGCCTGTGTTGTCCCACGTGACCCGTGCCCCTGTGTTCTGTCAGTGTTTTTCCACTCACCTGTGTCCATTTGTAGCTCCGCCCCTCATTAGTCAGTCCCCAGGTGTTACCTGTTCTCCTTCCCGCCTTGTGTGTATATTTAAGGATCTTTGTCACTAGTGTTTCTGTCGGTTCTTGTGCGTTTTTACGTCTGTCACGGCTGTGTTATATCCCGTCTGTCTGTTAGGCTCCTGTTTCGCCTGTTTTGGTTTGATTTATGTTTTGGTTTCTGTTCTTTAATAAATGATACTTGCGTTAGCGTCCGCTCTCCTCGTCCAGTCCTTCACACAGCGTTACAGAAGAACCGACCAAAAATATGGACGCTGCAAGTAATCCTTTTTTTGGATCCAGGCTGGCTATCCGACCCACTCCCTTCTCTCGCGGCTTTCAGGAGGAGTATGCGGCTGAAAACTCCTCCACTTCCCGGCGCCGGAGGAGAAGAGGTGGGCGGCGGCGCTCTCAGCGCTCCCTTTCCCCGGTGGAAGATTTCCGGAGCGGAGAAAATTTTGGGGGGGCGATACGGGTTGGTGCGGTTAGCCTCGGTACTCTTTACAGAGGAGGCCAGGCTACCCGGGAGCCGTGGGACTTTCTTGGCTGTGCTCCCAGCAGCTCCGAGGACGAGGAGCCTTTCCCCGCACCAACCCGCCTTCCGCTGCCTGATCCCGCACCTGTTTACTGGCCGCCTCCTGTTTCCACGCCGCGCTCCGTGAGGCCCGTGGATGGGACGCCACGCTCCGTGACTCCCGTGGCTCATCCGCGCTCCTCGACTCTCCCGGCTGAGACGGCGTACTCCGTGAAGCCAGCGGATGGGACGCTACGCTGTGTGATTCCCGTGGCTCATCCGCGCTCCGAGAAGCCGCTCTCTGAAGCTCCGGCTAAGCTAGCTAGCCTGCTAGCTCCACCGCGCTCTCAAGCTCCACCTACTTCCAGCTCTCCAGCCCGGCCGGATTCCAGCTCTGCGAATCCTGATCCAGAAGCAAGCTCCGGTCCGGTCTTTACAGCCTTGCCTACTGCTCCAGTCCTGTTGTTAGCGGCCGCCGCGCCTGCTCAAGCTGCACCCGCCGCGCCTGCCCAAGCTGCACCCGCCGCGCCTGCCCAAGCTGCACCCGCCGCGCCTGCCCAAGCTGCACCCGCCGCGCCTGCCCAAGCTGCACCCGCCGCGCCTGCCCAAGCTGCACCCGCCGCGCCTGCTCAAGCTGCACCCGCCGCGCCTGCTCAAGCTGCACCCGCCGCGCCTGCTCAAGCTGCACCCGCCGTGTCTGCTGAAGCTGCTCCAGTCTCCGTGTCTGCTGAAGCTGCTCCAGTCTCCGTGTCTGCTGAAGCTGCTCCAGTCTCCGTGTCTGCTCCAGCTGTTCAAGCCTCCGTGTCTGCTCCAGCACCAGCAGTGCCTGCCACCAATGTGGTACCCACTGTCCCTGACCCTGTACCCGCGGCTCCGTCCGCCTCTGACTCTGTACCTGCTCCGAGACCAAAGTTTGGCCCTAGGCCCTGTGTCCCTAAGCCAGCGAGGTCTCCTGCTCCAGCCCCTCGAACTCTGCCCAGGCTGGCCCCTCAGACATTGACTTTTCCCAGCCCTGGGCTTCCGTCTATGTTTATATTTGTACCTGTGTCTGTTCCTGTTTTAGTTCCAGTTTCTGTCTGCGTCCCAGTACTCGTTTCCAGTAGTGTCTCAGTTCCTGTCCCCGTCACTGTGCTAGTTTCTGTCCCAGTTAATGTTTTTGTCCCTGTTCCCCTGTCCAGTCCTGTCCTGTCTGCATCCCTGTCTAGTGTCCAGTTCCCTGTCCAGTCTCAGTCTCCTGTCCAGTTCCCCGTCCAGTCTCAGTCTCCTGTCCAGTTCCCCGTCCAGTCTCAGTCTCCTGTCCAGTTCCCCGTCCAGTCTCCGTCACCCGTCCAGTTCCCCGTCCAGTCTCAGTCTCTTGTCCAGTTCCCCGTCCAGTCTCAGTCTCCTGTCCAGTTCCCCGTCCAGTCTCAGTCTCCTGTCCAGTTCCCCGTCCAGTCTCAGTCTCCTGTCCAGTTCCCCGTCCAGTCTCAGTCTCCTGTCCAGTTCCCCGTCCAGTCTCCGTCACCCGTCCAGTTCCCCGTCCAGTCTCAGGCTCCCGTCCAGTCTCAGTCTTTCGTCCAGTCTCTGTCCTCTGTCCTGTCTCCGTTTCAGTCCCCGGTTTCGTCTCGTGTTTTCCCCGGCCTCTCCCCGCCGCCAGCCCCCGGGGTTCGTTTTTACGCGCCTCGGGAGCTGCGCGTTTAGGGGGAGGCTTCTGTCACGCCTGGCCCTGTTTCCTGTCTGTCCTCGTGCCTGTGTTGTCCCACGTGACCCGTGCCCCTGTGTTCTGTCAGTGTTTTTCCACTCACCTGTGTCCATTTGTAGCTCCGCCCCTCATTAGTCAGTCCCCAGGTGTTACCTGTTCTCCTTCCCGCCTTGTGTGTATATTTAAGGATCTTTGTCACTAGTGTTTCTGTCGGTTCTTGTGCGTTTTTACGTCTGTCACGGCTGTGTTATATCCCGTCTGTCTGTTAGGCTCCTGTTTCGCCTGTTTTGGTTTGATTTATGTTTTGGTTTCTGTTCTTTAATAAATGATACTTGCGTTAGCGTCCGCTCTCCTCGTCCAGTCCTTCACACAGCGTTACACAAAGTAAATGTTTGAAACACAGCATTTACTTCTTATACATGATTTTATGAAGTGGCCAAACCTAAGCATCTGCAAGGAAACAAACAAAGCAAATGAGGGAAGAATGAGGGAGATAGAAATAGATTTATTTCTTCTTTTCTTTGTGAACTTCAGGGATCTATTCATAGAACACAGCAGGTCACTGCAGACTGACAGTTACTATACTGAATAAAGACAGACCACTCACAGTGACTCATGCACAGATTTACATCTTGGAACAAAACTATGATCTCTTGAACTACATTGCTGCACTAAATTCATACAAAAAGGGTAAAACACGGGTTATGATGGTGACTCAGCAAAAATGTGATGTGACCATGGAGAAAGAGAGAGAGGGAAAGAGAGAGAGATTGTTTTAATGACCAAGCAGGAATGTGCTTTCACTGCAGGCACTAAATAATTAAGCCCTGTGTGACATAGAATTGTTAAGGATTGGACCTCCATGCTATGGAGCAGCTGCTCTAAAGCTCCTGTAGGGCAGGTTACATGTAGGAATTTTAAAGAATTTCATTACATGTTTTTAGGTTTGAAGTAGCTTCAGCAGGCCTAGTCGGCTATGAAATATTGGCTGTTTGTGAGGAATTAAATCTCTTGGGTGCCGGCCACACTCTTCTCAAACCCAAAGACTTACTGCAACAACATGAGGACATTGAAGCAATATTCAGTTAATCTACAAGCTTAATCTACAAAGTGTGTGAGTGTGTGTTAGAGTATGTTTGTGTGTGTGTGTGCTCTTCTACCCTTTAGGCCACGACATATGAGCATCTAAAAATCCAACAGAAGAGCTCCAGGTAACATGAATAAATTAACATGCATAAACAGCCAAACACCACACAAACACACTCTGGCACACCTTAACCAGTTTAAACTATCAAAACTGTCATTGAACTGAGGCTAAACTCGTAATAAGTAATAAGCAATAAGTGCTTCTTATGTCTAGAACATTAGCCTTAGTCTTAGAGTTTTAGTACGGTTTAACATTTGCTTAAGCCAATGTACACTCCATTCTACAAATAATGACATTTGTAAGTGGATGTTATCTTTAAAAGAGGTTTTACCACTAAAATGCTCATTAGACTGCATGCCTGCCTGCAGCTTCGAGAAATACAGCAGTATTAAATGAGACAATTTTTTCACAACACAATTCAAACCAATCCATATGTGGGTGTACAGACATTCACACAGTCACATATATACACACACTAGGGCCACACATAATATTGTATATTATTTCAGCATGGTCATTTCAATCAGTGCAATACACAAAAGTCACAACGCATGAAATGCAATGTCATGTGATCCAATTTGAACCATACATCATGTCATGCTACAACTTGCTTGATTTTAAAAAATGTCAAAAAATTCTCTTTTTTGTGATTATATCAGGCCAATGTCAATTATTTTATTCCAGTCTTTAATACACACAGGGCATTGTTAAAATAATGAAATGTTACAAGAACAATGTGGAATTCAACATACACACTTAAAAATACATTTTAAAAATAAATTTTTAATCAGATTAGATTAGTTGGTGATATTTTTTTTTTTAATGGCTCCTCACTCTGATTTCATTCACTACACACTGTAATGCCACAAGTCACAGGGCAGGAACTAGTATAGTGTTCCATTACTTTTGCCATGTCATGTTTTTGAGCTAATGATCGCTACACAGACCTGCAGCACATGTGCTTTGGAGTCTTCTGCACTTAATGTGGATGTGAATTGTAACAGAATTGCTTTTCTGTTCACAAGGTACAATTTTAGTCAGATCTGTGCTGTCTACTGTGGATAGTAATGCCTTCCTTCTATAATGTATTACCAGTACACAAGTGACACAGCGGATTAGGTAATGTTAAATGGTTTCACCAATTGTCCTATTCATCTGGCACCCACAATCAGGCCTAATAATGACCAGATAATTAATGTATTCAAACTTTCCCATGAGCACCAGCATGCTTTCTCACTCACAAGATTACACCTCACAACTTAAACAAGTATTCCTAAACTGTCCTCTGAGGTAAAACTTTACAGTGAGTTTACTTACTACTGTCCTATGACTTCTATTGAAACAACCATTATAAAGTTCTTTACGGATCCAGAGCATTGTTCTGGATAAATAGGCCTACATACAGTACCTGGCATTCTGCATTCATAGGCAGCATGCCAATGTTTCACAGCAAAGACACAAATTACACTCCTAAGTAAAGAGCTAAAGATTATTCTTGGATTGGTATGATTTAGGTTCTAGAAAAACTATATATTTTAAGGGTAAATGTGAAAATATAAAGATGACAATATGGTTTTAGTATAACCTTAGCTCCAACATACACTTCAATGTACAAAACTAATGTTCCTTAAGAGCTCAGGGCGTTGGAAGCACGGTTCAATGATAAATATTAATGTAGAACAATTAAGTCTAAATCACATAAATGGTTGTTCTTTTATAGCATCACTTTACTAAAAACTCTTTCCAGGAACCTTCTTTTTGTACACGATAGTGCACAAAATGTCATAAAGAAGATACACATGCACACATGCATGCAAAACACAAAAGACAACCAGACCCAGCTGATGTCCCAGAAAAATTTGTTCAATAGCAAATAAATTCAATAACAGATAATTAATCTTAAACATAGTCCAGTAATGACATCATTGGATGACATCATCATGTGTCATTTCAGTCTGCTTCCGGTCATCCAGCCCAGCTCAGGAAACACACCGCTTGCTGCTATCAGTCCTCAATCACATTAAGTCACAAAAATGTCTGTAATTTAAGCAAATATGGTCACAAATATGTGTATTCTCTAATTTTCTGAGGGAAACAAAAGAGTGATTTTTCTAGTGTCTCACACTACATACCTCAGCACACACTGCACTCACCCAATACAGCAGCAGGTCAATACAGGCACTGCCCAGCTCTACCTCTCCCTCACACACTGCTCACACTACACACCTAACACACAGGTATACCTTTCTTTCTGCTGTATGTGAACAATAGAGAATGTGTCCGGCTATAGACAGGTTATGGATTTTGGCTGAATATTACCCATTAAGCATGAATGAAAGTGAGAGAATGTACAGGTCTGTGTCACTCACCCTGCTGTAAGTGTATCTCTTAGTCTGAGACATGCTGCTCCAGTGTCTCTGTAGTGTCCCTGCCTTCCTTTAAACAGTAATACGGTCTCTTCCTCTCTCCTCCTCTCTCTCTGTTTGCCTACCTCCTCTCTCTTCCATCCCACATCCCTCAGTCTGCTCTATCTCTGTCCATTTATAATGTCTGGCTGGAATTTGCTGTCTAGTTCAGGTCCAGTAGAGAGAAGCCAGGTACAGCAGAGGTCCAGCAGCACTGCCTGATGGCCACCAATCCCAGAGGTGAGCAGGAGAATCAGCCCAGAGCGTCGTGAGCAGGCAAATGTGTGTGTGTGTGTGTGAATGTGTGTGTATGTTTGGGGTGATGTGTCTGTTCAGGTGTGTGTGTGCGTGTGTGAGAGATGTCAAAGTGAAAGGTGCATATTTATATGTACATGTGTATGTGAGTGTGTGTGTGACTGGTGCTGGGGGTGAGTGTGTGTGTGTGTGTGTGGAGGGAGCAATGCAACTGCGCTAGTGTCTGAGCTGCTTTCTGCAGGAGAGCCATAGAGACAGTACTGGGTCCTAAAGCCCTCCAAGCATACAGGAACCAGAGCTGCACAATATATTGAATGCTGATAGTTATTGGAATACTGTCTCTTTTAGTTTTGTTATTGGTGCTGAAATTCAAATATATTTTTTTTATAATTGAAATAAAATAAAACAATATTGCAGAACACTACAATATCCAAATGAGCTTTGGATACTTTCCCTTATCCAATCAAATGAGCCCACTAAACATGAAGTGCTCTAATGAACGAAGGCAGTGTTTTTCATCACTGGTCCTTAGGACTAACTGCCCTGCACCTTTTAGTGTTTTTCCTGCTTCCAATACACCTGATCCCACTGAAACGTGCAAGACAATGGACCACCATGTCCAGGGCTGAGTATAACGTACTCACGTAATTCAAACTGTAGGCAAATTATGTTATTCAAAATAATGCAAGCATGCCACATGTAATTATAGGCAGCATATATCATCCAGGCATTAGATAACTCCTTAAAACTAAAGCCTGGTTGATCTTCTATGGAAGACAAAAGTAGCTGAAATGTTTAAAAGTACTTTCATTTCTGGTATTTTCTAAATTGCAGACAATTATGCTAATTTGTGGAGTTTGTGTTTTTCTACTATGCAGTTTCTTCATAATGTCTAATGTCTGAAGTGGTCAATGTTTAAAGTAGTAAAGATGCCAAATTATGAGTGCAATATAACTAAACTAAAAATAACATATTTTATGAAAGGTGCAGTGTGTGCACTGTTATCACCCACATTTATGCAAAATGATGTTGTGCAGAGTGGCTACAATATTTTATTAGAAAGAATATAATCACAAAAGTGTACCATATTTAAAATTAATTTCCACATCTCTGTCTAATGTTACGTGATAATCACTACTTTATGCAATATAACTGCAACACTGGTATTCTGGCTATTTTGGCTAACTTTAACACAGTTTATATCTTTTTGTTTTCTATATGTGATGAATAGACCAATAGTTGTTCATGCTTGTCCTGCAAAGCTTACATTTGAAAAATTCATTAGTAAAAAAATGTAAAAATTTGCACACATCAGTAAAAACATGCCTATTATAGAGTAACAGAATTCTTATAGCAGACCTAGAGAATATTTGTACAAATTCAGTGGACCAGTTACATCACAGAATTATAAACAGGTTACTGTCAGTTATAGAAAAAGTTGCCGTTTCAGCAAGATCACAGCAACAAGCGAAAAGTGATATGATCTACATGCTCAAAGGTCTAACTCATCCATAAAACACGTTACATGTCTGTGACTGCCATGACTCCTCTCATAGGTTCCTAAAACACCCCAAGTCAATTCATTACATTACATACATTCTTACTTGCGCTAAATTAGAACTTACAAAAGCTATAATAATATTATGTTCCTTAATCAGCTGTTAATGTACACACTCCTCCACTCCTTACAAACCCTATAGAACAGAAGACTGACAGGCCTGAACTTTAAACCTACTATAGCGATAAGGTACTTTTTCTGCTCTATACAAAGCCAAGGGAAGTAGTAGTAATAATATATTGGTTATAACTGAGTTAGCTCCAATGAACAAATAATCCCTACAACAAAGCCATTAACTGTAACACAAAAAAAAACACTCCTAGGGTTCCAAACATTGCAAAACATTGGTGTATTTCTTAATCCTGGTCTCTACTAACTAGCTATGGATATTTTGAAGTAAAAAACATAGCACTTTTGTAAGTCGCTCTGAAGAAGGGCGTCCGCTAATTATCGTAAATGTAAATGTATTAACAATACTCTGTTTTACCGGTAGGAGAACCATGGGGTGGAAGCTAGCACTAATGCTAATTCACAAACACTTCGAAAACCCAAATCATTGCACATTCACTTCTCTACAAAACAGTCAATTTACATCAGTAGTCAGCAAATTAGAACAGATATTAGACTAGAATGAGTGTCACTACACACACACGCACACAACAGTGCAGTGTTTAACTGCAGTGTTGTAAAGGAAATGGGAACTGAATAGTCAGGTAGATCATAATTTTTAAAATGTTAAACAAACTGTATTTTACTAAATACACTTATCCAGAATGTCTTGCTATATTAATTTAAATGTTACTAAGTATTAATTAAGCAGCATTAACATACTTAGTTTGGATCAGGGAGCAAAATTTCCTGATCCATACCAACATCCATAAACCTGCATGTTTTAGGCTTGTTAAATCTCAGGCTTCATAAATTATGAATTATATGATGTTTCTCAGCAACTGTAGAATTCATAAACCATAGAAACAATCAGCCCCAATCTGGACAACATGAACAAATAAAGTATTACGCAAAATTGCATTTTAGGTTTTGAAAGTCTAACATCCCAACCATGTGACACATACTGTAGTAATTACATGAATAAAAGTACAATTTTATTTTGTTATTTACAAGGAAGAGCAGGAAAAATACTGAATAAAATCAAACACACATCATATTCTCACTAACTTTGTCTGATTTTTAATGTACTGACAATGCTTCTTAACAAAGAGCCATTTGGGAGTGAAACGAGACGGCTTCTATTAGTAAGCTGAGCCAACTGATGTGAGTCACTGAAAGGTACCGGAATTCACCACCCCATAGTCATTCATGTTCCCATTCCCAAGAGTGAATGTGTTTAATCGGGCAGGTCTCTTTAAGGCAGAGAGCTGGAGGAAGGCAGCCTCTCTATTCAGTCTCTCTCTTCTTCTGCGGGCCTGTTTCAATGTGACGCAGCTTTAACAAAAAGCTAAAGAGAGAGAGGGAGCAGTGTACACTCTCAGCTGACCAGAGTACGCACATACACACACACACACACACACACACATAGAGGATTAACACTCTTTATGAGCTAAAACTGCACTGCAGCGCTCTTGGCTTGATTCTTTATTTACACATTCTGCACAGAAAGCAAATACTGATGGCTGGAACGTACTCACTATTCACAAGCGGATGGGAGCCACAGCAGGGGAGGAGAATCTATAGCAGCACAAAGCATGTCTGCATTCTGCTTTCTGTCTCTTAGCATATGTGATCGCCAGCAATACCACCACAAAACAAAAAGAAGCTCATTTGCTCTTAGAGATGCACTGTGACTAATGTACATCTACAGTGGGCCTTTTAGACCCTGAACAGCACTTCAGCTGACCCTGTACATAGGCAATTCATCACTCAGATATGCATCTTGGTGACAGGAACTGAGACTTAAACCTGACAACATGAAGACTGAACCAATAGTGAACAAAAAAAAGTGGGGGAGGAGAGGCAAGGAAGAACAATGAGTGAGACAGGCCACTAGGAATAAGACAGTCTGAAAACAAGTGCAGGTATAGCCATTAACAACAGGTGAGTTTCCTAAAATCAGAACCACTGTTAGGCCACTATTTAAACTATCACAGGTTGCAGCATGTCCATAGAATGCAGGAATAGTTGTAGTAGTTATTGCTGAATGTGCACAAAATCTGCTGAACTATCTTTTTGTAATTTGCCTTCAAGACATCTCAGATAACATGGCCATGTGAAGCTTGTGTGGGTTGCACTAGGAACTAGAAGGTTTTGTTCGTGTATTCCATGTTGCCGACATCAGATATGTATGTCAGTGATGGGCCCCACCCATCAGGATCAGTAATGGGACCATGATGGCTCTAGGGGCGGTGCCCTAGCTGAAAGCTGATTGCCCCCTCACTGTTCTTTTGCCAGAAACAATGAGCAGATTATAGGTGGATGCAGTTCCATGCCCAAACACTAGTGGCCCTTATAAGCCAAATAAGAATGTCCATGCATGTATAGGAGAGATGTTTTGAACTGACAGTATTTGTGAAAAAGTAAAAAGGTTTTAAAAAATGAATAAAATGCAGGACACACATGCTGTCATATGCTGTGTGTGTGTTTGAGAGTATTTTGTCTATGTACAGTAAAAACTAATGTAAAATTGGTAAGGAGATTTTTATGGAGTGAAATTTGTGCCAAACGTTTTACACAAAAATACTAAATCTGCAATTAAAATAGCAGATTATATTCATATAGAACCAAAAAATGCAAACAAGAGTTTCCAAGTTTCATATACAGTGCTGTGTAAAGGTTTTAGGCACCAAAGCAAATTACACTAATTCATTTATCTCAACAATATGAGTGTTTTTACCTGAATGGTATTCACCACATATGATTTGAACAGATATTCATACAGTAAAATGTAACAAGGAACTCTTTTTAACTAAGTATGTTATATCCTGTGAGCCAAGCTAAAGAACAAAGTGCAGTTCCAGATTTCTCCTGGATGCCCTAAGCCAGCATGTGTATATGTTTAGTTCCCTCAGCAGCTCACCTAATTTATCAAATTGACCAATTTACCAAACCAGTTGTTAAAATGATGAGAACTAAAAATCACTCTATTAAACTCAGATAAGGAGAGATTAGAAGATGTTTTAAGGAAAACCGTCCAGTAAAAGCTTTTGCATATAACATAATTTTTAAATTACTTTTAAATTACGTTGCCATGAATGAACATAATGTGACTAGTAAAAAAAATATTTGGCCCCTCTATTAACATTGTGGCTCCTTAATGGCCCCTTACTTCCTAGATCCGTCACTGTTGCACACGGAACCTAGATGGGATCCATGTGAGATGAGGGCGGGCTGTACTGTACAAACCCACTCAGAACCTACCTATCTGGCCCACGCTACACCCATATCAAGCCCCATGTGAAACACGCATTAGAATGCTGGCTGGGATTTGTTGTGCTTCACCGCCCTCTTCAGGCTGACTTGGGGATTACAGGTCCAATTCAAAACAGTCAGTTTTAGTGTTTCTACGAGGTAAATAATGAACTAAAAATAATAATAACAACTAAATAAAATAAATATAATTAAACAATTAGTTGTTAAAATATTTTAAATCACATTTAACATGTAATACACATGTTTTTGCTCTGCTGAATAGATGATAGTGTCCAGACAGATGAAAATGCACCTGTCATCTTCAACACTCTAGAGGTAACTACTCTGAATGAAAACAAAAGCTTTTCCAGCGAACAGAAAGAGACTATAAAACCAGAAGGAACCAGTTATAAAAGTACCTTTCAACCCCCTTTTCAAAGACCTGCAAACCCACATATATACGCGTCATTTCTGTAAAGCAGCCCATCAGTCCAGCCACCGCCTTTACCCGGAGCGAACCGCGAGCACCAGCCTCCCCCACAAAACCAGACAATAACACCCCCACAGCACCACAGCGCCGGGGCTCTTCAGAAACATGCTGTATAACTTACCCTCTTATTTCAGGCTCTCTGTCTGTCTGTGTGTTAATATGTGTGTATATGTGTGTAAGTGTACGTGTGCTGATTCCCATATAATGTGGATGTGACTGCTTCCTGAGGCGGCGCTACGTCAGAGCCGGAGTAAACCGAGCCGTGCGCTGACAGTCCGCCCGCTGTGTAAGGATACACACACCCGAACACGAGGTATGAACATGGCAGCTTCAGAGGGGGTTCCAGTGTGTGTGTGGGTGTGTGGGTGTGTGTGAGACCCCATGGGAAATTTGACAATAGTTTTACAATATGATGCATTAAACAGTTGAAATTTTTCAATTTGACATGGGATAAAATATATATGTATTTTCCCTGTGAAATTTGTATTTTGAAATGTTCTTTTAGCTAACAATGAAGTTGAGGTTTTGAACATTTTATATACAAAAATATTTATAATATAATCAAATGTATTAAGTGTGGGAAAACATTTAACTTGCTACTTATCTTGCTTTCCCCTTTTTGCAGCAAAAGTAGTAATCCTGTTTGATAGTGTGCTGTCACCTTTGTAGAAGGTGTAAATTTATGTATAAAACTGGTTTAATATTAACCCTCTATGGCATTGATTATATTTTAGCGTGGAAAAATTAAAAAAAAAATTGAGAATTAGCAGTTATTAGGCAAACATAAATTTCTATTTTGACTTTTGATACAAGCTGACCATTTGAATCAGGTGATTTAAAGCAAGAGTCGCAGTCTTCAGATCCAGAAAGATCAAGTGTATGAGTACTGTAAGAACATGAACAAGCAAATACAATTTCTTACATATTCTTTCACATATACATTTTTTTTATTTATAACAGACTTGTACATCTCATTGTATTGGGCATTGATAGGTCTTGAAACATTGTAATAAAACTAAATAAACAAAAAAAAACACATTGAAAGAAAAAATGTACAGTATGGTATGGTGTGGTGTAATAAAAAAATCTGGTGTGTTGCTTGAGGGCAACATTATGCCATATAGAATTAACACATAACATATATGTACATACATGTTAATTACAAAGCTTATTCCCAACCATAACCTGATATGGTGGATAAGGCGTGGATGGCTGATGAGCTGAAACTGAACTCTGCAGGGTGTTTTACTTCATTTGGGCACTAGATGGGGTGAACAGATTGAAATTGCCTTTGCTTAATTCATGCTAAGTTTCCTGAGCGCAGAAGCCAGATACTGCAATCTCACAATCATTAACACCCACCATGCTGTCCACTGTGGGTAGTAATGAAGTTTATGACATACACACAAGAAACTGTGGATCAAGTGTAAAATGCCTGTAAAACTTTGAAAATGGAGTTTCACATCCATCTGGCACACTCTATGAGGCATTGCTTGAACTCACTATGAGAATGACCAGTGTTGAAAAAGGTTTAACAGTATTTAAAACAAAATTATACTACAGAAGTATTAGGATCATTATTTGAAGACTGTTTAAAGAGTTTAAATTGGGTTGAGTTAACTTTCCACATAAATTGACTGTGAATGACTAAACTTGAATTCCTTGAGTTATAATTGTCTTTTAAGCTGCAATATTAATACTTCATTATACAATAGTTAAATTCTCAGTATCCACACTTGTAGTTTTAATTATGGTGATCATTCTCAGAAATGTCTAGTTTCCAGGCTGCTGCAAATCAAGCATGTACTTGATCACCATGAATTTGGTGATCCAAGAGTATAGCTCTGATGAAGCAAACTCTCTTATCTTCTTGTAACCCATCCTCTCAAACAGCTTCTGAGCATCTGTCTGGACAACTGAAGTGTAAAGCACCACAGCAGGAAGGCCCTGTTTTCTGGCAAAGTCCTCCACAGCACGACACAGTGCTTTACCGATGCCCTGACCCCTGTGGGAGAGCCTCACAGACACCCGCCTGAGCTCCAGAGAGCCCCCGTTCATTTCCATGGGGCGACATGCCACTGTGCCCACCACCCGACCCTGGCTCTCAGCCACCCAGAAGCAGGAGTAGGGCTTCTCCAGGTAGGTCTGACGGATGTTTCTGAAGTCGTTATGCAAACTGTTCTTAATGTAACTGTTGATTATGTGGCAAACTCCCTGTCGGCCTACAGCCAGAAGGAGAGTAACTGCCAGTATGGGCAGAAGAAGGGACTTGGTGCTGGCCAGCAGAGCACAAAACACACACACCAGCAGCACCTGAATGTGCAGCTGCTTCAGCACATGCATGCAGAAGGACCTCAACAGTCCATGCAGACCAAGAGTGAAGATTTCTTTGATGTCTTTTTCATCATTATCCTCATAGCAGCGGATCTGTACCTCAGCCATTGATCTTTAGCTGGACTTCACTTAAAACCAAACCTATACACAAACACAGAGAACCACCAGTTACACTCTGTAATTATTCTCTTCATTGTTGGACATTGTTACGTAGAGCATGTAGAGACATGGGTATATGCATGTTTTAACATGACAACATGCTACGTACATTAATATTACGACAGCATGACTGAGGAAAAAGAGATCATGAATACTGCATTGGCCTGTCTGCAGTCCTGACCTGTCTGTAGTAGAGAATATATGAAGAATATTTCATGGCAAATATGTACTGTTGCACACCTTACAAAGTAGGAAATGCTTCACCATAGCGTTATCATACTATTTTTTTCTCTAAAATGCAGGGATGTATATTAATGAATCAAAATGAATTTGAGCTGATAGACTTATTCTGAGTTCATGCTGTGTGTGATTATAAGTCAGAGTAAACATAAACATAAACATGGCTACCTCCTTTGGATCTGTCCGTTGGATAAAGCTTTTATTTTTTATATACTGCCAAATGAGTACCAATATTTTGTGTTATTTGACTACTGGACCACTAATGGTACATGACAGTAGGTTTTTGCAGTGCTACTTATTAGTGATAGTTGCTACAACCTCAATTTTGACAATGTTTTTGCAATATTATGAGAAAATAGACAATGACAACAGTTATGTTTGCTGGAAAGCGACCGGTTTGGCAGGTAATACAAGTAATAATTTGTCCGTGGTCAATGTTGATATTTGCATTAGTCCAATAGCTGTTTGTGGCTAAAATATTTAAATGTTTGCCAGAAAGTCTGTGGGATATTAATAAAGCTTTTTTTGTAACTAGAAATTGTTTATGCATGTGTGGGGGGGACATATTTGCAAATAGGCAAATAGTTCCCAAGTGTACAACTGGCTTATCATAACAAAAACATTGTGTACAGTGCACCAAGCAGACAATGCTATTGGCACATTTGTTTGTTAGCACTGTTGCAGTGCAACAGTGCTTGCTGGGCATGTTCATGTTGTCTCTTACCAAAACACTTTAAAGGAGAAATCCAGCGTGAAATGGACTTGGGGTGTAATGAAACATGATGAGGAGTTTTTTGTCGAATATGCCACCTCCATTCACCCCCAGCATTCCAAAATACAATGCTTTTTAGCAGATACACCTAACAAGCTTACAAAGCTAGTTATAGGGGCATAGTGTAAGTAGCTACACACTTTATTGGTAGCATTCCAGGGGCCGATTTAAAAAAATACAAAATTACTGCCATACTGTAAGTATAAACAGTATATGCACTTAAAACTTGGTCAGGGCTCTTTGTGCATTAATTACTGCAAAAGAGTCTGAAAAAAGACTCACAAGTATGAGTTTACAACTCAATTAATAATAATAATTGTCTGTGCAAACCACAAACCCAAATGAACATTTAACCTTCTAGACAAAAAATAAACAACATCTCCAAAATATAAACTTTACAGAAGAAACTATTTCATCTTTCAATAAAAGTCAATGAGAAATATTTTATTCTAAGTTATCATTTGTATTAGACAGGTAGGTATAGGTAGGTTGGTAGGTAGACACACGCAAATAACATTAATATATACAGTTATCATTCTATACCTCAGCAATTCCTCAAAGTTAGCATTAACAGTAGCTTACACATCTTTAACCTTTACACATCAATTTTATATTCTAGTGCACTCAGTAAGCAAATAAATGAATAATACTTTACCTGCAGGAGAATAATTAGAATTTCTGTAGATCCAATGCTAAGAACTTGGACTTCCACTGAAGAGAGCTTCTAACAGACACCGGGTGAGAGTTAAAAACGCATCAGCTCACTAGGTTCCGCCCTCTAACAGAGATATGCAAATACACCCAAAGGCTTCATGATGGCTGTTTTTTGTAAATGTGTTCTCCAAATGGTTATTGGAATATAAATTACATTTAATATAAATGAGTGAACCAAGCATTGTTACATTTATTAAAAATCAAGTTAAAATATTATTAATATTATCAAGTTATAATAATATTATTTGTTTTATTACAATATTGGATACACTGAAAGTAGCTGTTACTGCTGCAAGGGGAGGTCAACTATGCCTAAATAGCTCTCATGATTTTAGAGGAAAGTATGGGATAGGAGATGGTGTCTGTAAACATTTGGACAGATATAGTTAAAAAGTGTCTGATAGTTATGAGAAAACATGCTTGGAGAAACAATCAGGTTACAGCCTTATCATACTTTACTGTGTACGAGTATTCTAACCACAAAAAGTTCATCACTCTGGCAGGAAGTGATGGCCACACAAACTTCTCTATGTAGAATCTCAGGCTGTGGCAGAGTTTATGAACATCTGATTGCACCAGTGAGACGAAGAGCACCACCCTGTCCAAACCTCAGAGCAATCTGACACAGCGCCTTAGCGAGGCCTTGTCCCCGGAACACACAGAGATACGCTTTAGCTCCCAGGCTCCAGGCTTTTCCACACATGGCAATAGGTCCACAGTC
The DNA here is from genome assembly GCF_023375975.1 of Astyanax mexicanus. Lineage (NCBI taxonomy): Eukaryota > Metazoa > Chordata > Actinopteri > Characiformes > Acestrorhamphidae > Astyanax > Astyanax mexicanus. Next base: position 23,074,657 of record NC_064414.1, read on the forward strand.
CCCACAATGGAGCCTTCAGACTGTGCTACCCAGAAGCAACTAACCTGATCTGGGAGTATGTATCAGGCCCAAATGTCCTTCAGGTCCCAGCTGATCAAAGACGTAGAGGACAGCATAGTGGCCAGCCAGGAGGACCACAACAAGACCCATTTGAGAGGCCAAGAATGAGCCAGAGAGGAGCAGGAAGAGGAGGAACAGTCCAAACAGCACAGCCTGAACCCAGCATTGCTTCAGAGTCAGAACACACTCAGAAGGCAGCTCCTACATTTTCTCAGAATCCTGTAGAATACACTTTCTTGAGTCCTGATACTCACAGATCTGATACTGCATCTGACAAACAGGAATACAAATCATAGATTTAGCCAAACATGCAAAAACAGTGATGTAAAAAAATGGATATTCTCTCTAATAACCACACTTAGGGCTATGCGATATGGTACAATCATTTTCAATATTATTCAAATATATTTTACATTTTTCTCACGATAGTGTAAATAATTTTGTCTCAATATTCTTCAAATATATTCTCAATTATTTTTGCGATATTCCTCAAATATATATTTTGATTGCAATTTTAAGTTCTTAAAATCTTACACAATAACTTTTTTTTATTTGTAAACAGACAACACCATTTAATTTAATGCACAAGCTACTGTTTTCTTTATATTTAATTTCAAATAGTAAGTACCTTTCGTCAACCTTGCATGCAGCTTTTATTTTTAACACTGTGCCAACATAATGTCCTTGTATTTCAGTTAAGGAAAAGTGTAAAATATGTTCATTACTGCCACACAAAATAGTTCTTTACAGGTTTCTGACAGAAATGAATGTCTTTCTACTGAGATCTCCATTATCTCATTTAAAAAAGTGCATTAAAACACTTTTTTGATTAACATCCCGGCCCTTCACCACACTGATAAGAAAATCCAATATTTGGAGTAGGGTAAAACTGAGAAAGAAATCAACATGACACTGTTACATTCAAGATCTAGAAATAGAGATGAGCACACAGAATTAAAATGTTCAATGGCTCAGTTACATGATGTAAATTAATATGTAATTATGTGTAACATCAACTAAAGTATAATGGTTTCTGGAAAAAAATGAGCTTCAAGTGAATTCTCATTATTAATAGTAAGCACTAAGTGACTAGCATTCTTTAAATAAACTTTTACATTTACATGACTTTACATAATATGACAATACGAGAAATAAACATTTCACATATGGGAGATGCCATCTAAGGCTAAATGCAGAAGATATTTAATATTCCAAAAAAAAATTGCAACCCCTTTCCTCCTACCCTGGAAGAAGGTGTAGGAATTAAGGAAAGGAGAGAAGCAGGAGGACTGGAGAATAGGAGCAGTAATAAGGGGAATGGGACACTGAGTCCTTTCAGATATGATGTTGACTACTAATGAACTAAGGCAATCAGAACGCTCGCTTTCTCTTTACCCTAATACTACCCAGCCAATAACAACTGCTGCGAAGTCAGCACAGATATGACCACCCATTTAATTGTGTTAATTGTGTTACTCTTATTCATTGCAGAGAAAATAAAACATTTCTAACATGTCATGAAATATTTGCAAATCAAATAAAAGTGTAAGCCTTGTGTTATTTATTTTATTTATTTTTTTTTCATTTTTCATTCACTTTTTTATTTGTTTATAATAAGTGGTGATATGTTCTACAGTCATGTAAGTGATATTAAAAAGTTGCATTAATTCTACACATACACAGGTAAAAAAATATTAGTAAATAATTCATTTGTGTACTCTGTGGATGTGTCCACAATGATGTCACTCAAGAGTCACTTCTTCTGTTGAGTGTATTGCTACTACTGACAGCAGAAAGCACATGCACAGATCTTAGCGGTGGCAGTCAAGCTCAAATTTTCTGTATAACCATGTGACCTTCTGAACTCATGCCACATAAACACAGCTATCCAACTCTACAACTATACTGAGGTCATAACACAGTCAGAAAAATGTGTTAATTGCAGGAATAGTGACATATACAACCCCTGGCAAAAAATCTGGAATCATCTGCCTTGGAGGATGTTCATTCAGTTGTTCAATTTGGTAGAAAAAAACAGATCACAGACAAAACTAAAGTCATTTCAAATGACAACTTTTTGGCTTTAAGAAACACTATAATAAATCAAGAAAAAGAATTGTGGCAGTCAGTAACGGTTAATTATTTAGACCAAGCAGAGGGAAAAAATTATGGAATCACTCCATTCTGAGGAAAGAATTATGGAATCACCCTGTACATTGTCATTCCCAAAACTAACACCTGCATTAAATTAGATCTGCTGGTTAGTCTGCATTTAAAAAGGACTGATCACATCTTGGAGAGCTGTTGCACCAAATGGACTGACATGAATCATGGCTCCAACGTGAGAGGTGTCAATTGAAACAAAGGAGAGGGTTATCAAACTCTTAAGAGAGGGTAAATCATCAGATAAAAAAAAAAAATTAACTGGCCAGAGCATCCAGACTGAGACATGAACCAGATTGTTATCACATTTTAAATTATGCAGTTTTTGGGTGTCCAGGCTATCAAAAATCAATCTGAATACAATTATGCACAAAATTTGATTTGGGCTAGCAGTCTGAACATAGCTAGGTATTGGATTTCCATAAAACTGCAGTGCAACAACATCAGTAAAATGCGATATACTTGTAATTTTATGCTCCTTGGCATTATTCAAATATAATTCTGATATTCCAGCCAGGAAAAAGGTTATTATTATTTGCTCTAAAATACAAGCGGATGCATGTCTATTAGGGCCCTAAAAACACATAATAATTGGACCCTTTACATTTTAAAAGGGGGAAATGCTAAAACAACATTGCACAATTTTCTTAGTACCTTTGAGTAAATATGCAGCTGCATTTTGGTCTAACTGTAAATGTGCCATTAAATTTTGGGTAAAAATGCAAACAAATGATAAAATATTACATTATTATATTGTTTTATGTATTAGGATAAATATCCAAAGGGTGTTTTTAAAAAGAGATTCAATTTAAAACTGCACACCCAAATAAGCATTGAATGACTGTTTGAAGTTAAATTGACTTTAAATCTATATTACATTAATGTGTGATTACACAACAGTTAACTTGTACCTATTATCGTTATAAAAAGTACAAAATTAGTGCATTGCTTTTTTTTTTTTTTTTTAAGAAATGGTTAGTTTTCTGGATGCTGCAAGTCAAGCATGTACTCAAACACTGTGAATTTGGTGATCCAAGAGGACACCACTGATGATACATGCCCGCTGTCTCTTTTGTAACCCATGCACTCATACAGCTTCTGAGCATCCGTCTGTACAACTGTTGTGTAGAGCACCACAGCAGGAAAGCTCTGTTTTCGGGCAAATTCCTCCACAGCTCGGCACAGTGCTTTGGCGATGCCCTGGCCCCTGTGTGAGTGCCTCACAGACATACGCTTGAGCTCCAGCCACGCCTTATTTCTCTCCGAAGGACAGCATGCCACCATGCCCACCACCTGTTCCTGGAACTCAGCTACCCAAAGGCAGGAGTTGGGCTGTTCCAGGTAGGTCTGACGGATGTTTCTGAGGTCATCACTCATGCTCTTCTCAATGTAGCTGTCGATCATGTGGCAAATTTCCTGTCGTCCTGCAGCCAGAAGGAGAGTAACTGCCAGTATGGGCAGAAGAAGGGACTTGGTGCTGGCCAGCAGAGCACAAAACACACACACCAGGAGCACCTGAATGTGCAGCTGCTTCAGCACATGTAGGCAGGAGGACCTCAACAGTCCATGCAGACCAAGAGCGAAGATTTCTTTGACGTCTTTTTCATCGCCATCCTCATAGCAGCGGATCTGTACCTCAGCCATTGATCTTCAGTTTCACTTCACTTAAAACCAAACGTATATACAAACACAGAACCACCAGTTACACTCTGTAATCATACAGGATTGAATTTTTAAAATGGCAAAATGCTAAACAGAAGGCTGTTGAACAACTTTCATTCAGGTGAGTGAACAAATACTATTTAAATATAACTATAAAGAGATTGACATGGGACTGAAACTGGTTTTGTGTCTCATGACTTTTGCCATGTCCCATGGAAGCTAAACACCACTGCACTGTCCTATGGGATATGGGCTCAAGCATTACATGTGGATGTGATTTCTCGGGGAGGTGCTTGTCTTTTCACATGGACAATTCTAGTCAGACACCACAGGTCACAATTACTCTCACTCACTGCACTGTCCACATTGGGTGGTAATGCCTTCTGCGACATACTCCTGGTAAACATGTAACTGTGGATAGAAGTTAAATGCTCACACAAATTTGGAACTGAAATGTCCCAACCAACGTTTTGTACCTCAATATAGTAAGCACAACACAACTTATACAGGTGTAGGCATTCCCAAAGCATCCCCTGAGGTGAGACTTCATGATAATTTTACATACTGTTATCCCATGAATTTTGACATGTCTAGTGTATAACAGTCTTTTTAGATTACAGAAAAAATCCAAATCATTTTTCTCATCTGCAGTTGCTGTGCTGCACCTAATTCATAAGTTTGGCATTTTAAGCATTAAACAATATTGAGGTGTTTAGTTATAGTGGCAGCTTACAGGTGTATATTAAATTTCTAATTGTTGCCTCTTTGGTTCCTTTTTCTTTCCTGCTCCAGTCTGTGATCTGGACACAATTCAAAGTCCACCATATTTAAGGTTGAATTGTTTTTTTTTTTTTTTAACTAATAAAATTATAAGTCATTGGATGTAAATGTTTATTATGGACAGACTGATTCCTCTGAATTCACATCTTATGCACATCTTTACCTTTCTTAATTTTTCAAAATGAGAAACTATTTTAAACCAGAGTTTCTAAATGTGTATTTCAGTTCACATCTTTATAAATGCAGAATATATGCTGTACTTTAAAAGTACAGAACTGACTCAGAACAGCTGCAGCTAAGCAAAACAGCTAACTTAATCAATGTTATGTTGATTGCTAATGCATTAACCTAGCATGCTCAGACAAACCAATGATGATGGAAGTTAATAAGACACAAGATACAGAAGGTTGAGACAAGACACTATGCTCAATTTTACTCTTATTTGAAAATCTTTATTTTTTTATCCTGTCCATATGTTTTAATTGTAAATAATGCACTGCTAACGTTTGTCCATAAATATGACAACAAAACAATGTGTTATTAGATATGACTAAATTAGATATGACTTAAATTCTACAATAAAAACATATATTCTTATATGCATATTATGGTATAAAAAACAAGAAAAATATGCTTATTTGCTTCAGTTTTGTTTGCTCTGCATGAGAACCTAAGAAAAGACACAGGGATGAGTGGACAACTTTGGTAATAATTGTCCGGGTAAATTCCAAACCCAAATGGACTTTTGGCCTCCCTGTTAAAAAAAAGGCAAAAGCAGAATTAAACCGCTTCTTAACTTTCAATAGAAATCAATATTTGTTTTTATAATAAGTTATATACATTTAAAATGATACCTTTATTTTAAAATGACACAATATAAAGTTTTGCGGAGCAAAAAAGTAAAATTGATATTTACAAGGTTTCTGCGTGACTTTTTTGTGTTTTGGACGCTGATACGAGCCTTTCAAAATGATCAGTCTACAGATAAAAACTGCACCACTTATACCAGTTACAGAAATGAAGGGAAATATGACCCCAATTCTATAAGTGCTATAACAAAAAACAGAAAAACAGAAATCGCATAATATAACCAATATATTACATATTGAGCAACATTAGAACACTTAGACAATAATAATAATAATAATAATAATAATAATAATAATAATTATTATTATTATTATTAGTTGTTTGTTATTATAATTACTACTATTATTATTAATTACTTTTGCTGGTGCGCTCAGTAGTTCAATAAATGATAAGTACTTTACCTGCAGGAGGAAAATCTGAATTTCTGAAGATCTGACGGCTATAACTTCCAGTGAGGAGAACTTGTGAAGACTGACGTACAGAGACAAACACAGACTGAGGTTTATATTAACTCACTCAGTCCTGCCCTCTAACACAGTTAAAGCAGCCTGCCATAATAAATACACCCACTGCGGTGCTGTCAGCTTCAAATGATTCACTATAAAAGCATTAGGGGGTTCTGGACCTCCGTGTGATGAGGACCCGCCAGGACTCGTTTCGTAATTCTTCTCAAAAATCCAGTGCTTCGTCTTTATTGCCCGGTTTGCTCGCTGGGGCGATTTTAGGGACCACCAGAGAGACTGCTGCTACCCCCACTGACTGTAGCGCAGCACAAAGATGCTCATTTAGGATCCTTCAAAATAAAAGTCCTGGTTATGAACAAAACAGCCTTCATCACTTAAAACTACTAATTTTAAAATAAACCCATTCTTTTACAGAAAAGAAGTAACTGAACCACTAGAAAGCTCTGCAAGATTAAGTTTCATACCAATCCACCAATTTTAGTGACCTCCACAGAACAGATAAAACCCAGACTGGACAATGACAAAACCAGAAAGCGTCCCCAAGAAAATAAGTGTACTAGTCATGTTGCTGATAAATGCTTAAAGGAAAGGCATTATCCTTTAAGCATCCTTTAAGGGTGATTTGCAGTTAAATGTAAGTAACTATATAATTAAGACCAAATCCCATTTATCTTTTGTAGCTCTACCCCTTGTTTTTGAAGGTAACCCTTCTCCTTAAAACAGAGTTACAAGAGGAGGAGGTGAAATACTCTTTTAAAGATTTGGGACAACCCTTCAGACACTTGAGGCACTGTATTGTATGGGAAGTGCAATTACTTAATTCCTGGTCATGGTGAATTCTATCCAGTTTCATTCAGATATGAAAGAAAATGCACTTTTCATTTTTCAACAAAATTACATAAGGGTATGGTATTCCCTTTCAGTGTAATTTTGGACCATTCATGAAACCCTGGTTTTGTTTTTGCCATTTAAAATGAGTCAAACATTTTCCACACAGTAACTGTGCAGAAGCATTTGCTGAAAATGCTGTTTTATGTTTAATTTGCCATGTTAAATATTTTATATAATATAAAAAGACAGAATGTGCCCAAACCTTTACAACTGTAAATGTCATGTTGATCTGTGTTGACAAAATGAATGCATGTCCCACTGTAATAAACCACTCTTCAAACAGAATTGCTAAATATTTTTATTGATTTCTTACTGATAGGGCCTGCCTATTTGTTACAGATGGGTTTAACTGTACAGTCATTTCTATATGCTCATAATGACAAAAAATCTAACTACTGGCATTCACCATTGACATGGTTTGACTGCATGGTCTACTGTGTTCAAAATAGTAATTTCGCTCAATGACTGGTAATGTGTCACAAATGAGGCAACAAGCCTCACTTGGCTGCTTTAATGGGCCAAAGTGAAGCCACTACTTGTTATATTTTCTTACTTTAAAGGTGCTCTAGAATGGAAAAATGTATTTATTTTGGCATGCTTGAACACAGAGAATTAAAGTGAACCACAAACATACCACCTAATACCATCTAATTATTCTAGTTTAAGGGAACTACCTTAAACTAGAGTAAACTGCAGCATGTGAGTAAGCCAAATATATATTAGAATATTAGGCTAAAGATAACCTAGCTAACTGGCTACATTGTCTTCACCTAGTGAACCACCAATCAATAACCAACCAATCTGGTTTAGGAATAGTTACATAAAAAAATGTACATAAAAAAAAATTACAATGTTCATGTTACAGCGCTAAAAGCAGCTATGCTGTGCTGTGTTATGTGGCTCCTGTGAGCCATGACAGATGTTTTTTGCCAATCATAATTTTTTTTCCCAGAGTTAGACCAGTCACAAACATACCTTTTTTTCAATGGTAGAAAAAAGCCACACATGTAGAGTGAATTAAGTGTGATTGGGGTTATTTGATGGAATTAAAACATTACATTTCTGTAATAGTGAAGAAGTTAATTTGTCCCAATCACATTTAATTCACCCTACAATTTATATTCCAAGTAACAACTTAAACTACTTAAATTAACAGATTCTATTGCACCTTTAAAAAGACCAGTAAAATGAGAGACAATAAATGCCACTGTATGTGACAATAACTTGCCCTGTACAATACTGCACAGAACCTTGCAAAGCCTTCAGCCGGTTCTTCTAAATCAGTGTTTCTCAATCATTGGCCTGGTGCCCCCTTCCTACACACTGATTGATTTCCCTTCCACCAACATACTGAATTCAAGTAAGTAGATCATTAACAATCCATTTCAGTGGGTTGAAATGCAGTGGGTGTGTTAGAGCAAAGAATCCTCTAAAATGTGCAGGGTAGGAGGTGACAGGACAAAGACTACACTGCTCTTTGTAAGGACTTTCAAGTCCCTGGGGAGAGAACTTCTAGCTGCAGGTTTAACAATCAACGAATATATAAGTAATACAAACAAATATCATTACCGTAAATTATACTGCTAGTACATAAAAAAATTATAATTAAATGTTGGTAAGAAATTATTCATTAATTACTTATAATTATTTATACAGTACCATTTGGCATTAGAGCTGAAATGTGGACACACACAATGCAATTTTTGGTCTTTTTTCACCTTTAAAACCAAATGCTTCCGGTACACAACCACAACAATAATTGTTAACTTTACCAATGCCCTTACTTATTAAGGCTCCCAACCCCTTCATGACATTTAAAAAAAAAAAAAAAAAGGACGAAGCAAATCTCCTTTAGAAAGCTTTCAGTTTCCTGACTGCTGCAGGTCGAGCCTGTATTCAAACAATGTGAAGTTGGTGATCTTGGCAGTTAGCTCTGGAACAACAAATTCCCTGATCTTTTTGTAACCCACATGTTCATACAGCTTCTGAGCATCTGTCTGGACAACCGAAGTGTAGAGTACCACAGCAGGAAAGCCCTGTTTTCGCGCAAAGTCTTCCACAGCACGGCACAGTGCCTTGGCAATGCCCTGGCCTCTGTGGGAGTGCTTGACAGACATGCGCTTGAGCTCCAGACAACCCTCGTTCATTTCCGCCGGGAGGCATGCCACCGTGCCCACCACCCGACCCTGGCTCTCAGCCACCCAGAAACAGGAATTAGGTTTCTCCAGATAGGTCTGACGAATGTGGTTGAGATCCCTATGCAGGGATGTCTGGATGTACTGTGTGAACATATAGCTGATTCCTTGCCGACCTGCAGCCAGAAGAAGAGTAACTGCCAGTATGGGCAGGAGGAGGGACTTAGAGCTGGCCAGCAGAGCACAAAACACACACACCAGCAGCATCTGGGTTGGTGGTTGCTTCAATACATGCAGGCAGGAGGACGGGACATGCTCGCTCATCCCAAGAGTGAAGATGTCCTTGACATCCTCATCATCGTCATCCTCATAACGTCGAATCTGCACTTCAGCCATAGCCTTCAGATCAAAGACAGACACAGACAGCAGCAGCAATTACACTATGCAGACAAACTAAAGTCATGAGTAAAGAACAATTACACAACAGGAACCTATTGACCAACACAACAGCATTGACGCAGGCATGAGGGCAAATGCATTGACAACAAACTGCTGAACTGTCTTTGCAAAGAAGAAAGAATGCGTATTCTAGATAAGAATTTACTGTGTAAATACTAAACCAGAGCCATTTGCCCTCACGGAAATACACAGAGACTGCTAATATAAATAAAAGGAATGTAGAGGCTCATTTTGAACTTGCTCAGTTCAATAATGGCCAGGCTTTTAGCGAGTTCTTTAGGTATCATGCTTGCTCTCTCTCTATGTTTTGTTAATTGAACAACATGATGTCGTTTATCGCGTTCCACATCTACTCTGACTGCTTTGTAACAACTGTATCGTTTAGCACATCTCTAAATCACACAAATTACCTGTTTCTATTAATGGAAATAAACTTTAAAAAAAGAAGCTATGTTAGCAAGAACAAATCCATATCTTCGTTTACAACGAATCAGAAGGTTTAAACTGAGTGTGTACGTGTATGTTTGGGTTTTAGTCCGCACTGCACGTGGATTGGTAGCAGTCAGTTTTATCGTGGGATTTATCGAGTCTATGCTACATTAACATGCTAACTAACCTTCACTACAAACACTATAAAGGTTATATATCTACAGTCTGTGTTAATCTGCGTTACAGACTTTGTTATGCTAACTAGTTAAGTAGCTAGTAGCTGACTGACTCTCTTAGCGATACGGAATTCAATGAAACCGGACTGGTTTATGTAGCGTTAAACGAAAAAGACAGTCTAATAAACTCAGTACATTCCTTTAATATCGTAAAATCGCAATTTCATATCGCTACTCACCTTTCCGGATGACCCAGTGTTTCTTATCAGGTTTGGTAGCTGCTGCTGCAACGACCCGTCAAAATAAAAGTCTTCCTAACAGCCTGTAATAACCTACTAACTGCATAATAAAAAACACTGCAAATCACTTGACATACCTTACACCCCAGGACCACATAACACAGCTGGATTTCACCTAAATCTATAATAAACAAATGTTAAAAAATTGAATTGTAGCATAAAAGGTATTTATTCCGAATTCTGAGTTTAAAACTTTTGCTGAAACATTTGATGAATTTCTGTGTTGAGATTTTCTGTGCTTATACATTTTTCAGTATAAACATTATTAAACATTTAGTGTGCTACTATCTATTCTATCACTTTTTTAGAACATGAAAGTTGTTGTTTTAAATACAGCAGGAACATGTCCTGTTATTGAATGATGCATTTTTATAGGAACATTTACTGAAATACAGAAAACAGTTTTTAGCCCACCTGGGCCACAACCCGCCCCCGACCCTCATCCATTCCTCCTTACCCATATCCATTCCACCCCACATGTATTCACATATTAATTATTAATATTACTGATTCTTTAGTTATTAGTACTGCAATGAGTACTTGAATTGTTCTATCTGGAGATAAATATGTAAGTGGTAAAACAGCGCCTCCTACGGGCAAAAGAGTGGCCTTGATTGAATATGCCGTGTAATTACTCGTTTTGTCCACGAGGAGGCGGTGAAATGCAGACAGAAATTCCACCTTATATAACAGCGGATGTTTGGGCTTTTTCCACACACACACACACACACACACACACACACACACACACACACACACACACAAACACACACACACACACATAATATATATACATATATGATTATACGTGTTTGTATATGTGTTTGTAATATTTGGTTCTGATTTTCACGCTATTTCTGAGTGGTTTATCCAGTGTAATTTATAAAGCTATAAGAGAAAGCTGAACATATAGGTTAATCAGTATAATGTTTGTATTTTTTCCACTGTGAGTGTAAAAGACTGAGTCTCGCTATCTTGCTCAGGCTGCACTGCAGCGTCTATTCACAGGCGCGATCCCACTACTGATCGGCACGGGGGCTTTGACCTGCTCCGTCTCCGACCTGGGCCGGTTCACCCCTCCTTAGGCGACCTGGTGGTCCCGAGCTCCCTCAGGAGCACCATATCGATACCGAACTTAGTGCGGACACCCGATCGGCATAGTGCACTGCAGCCCAGAACCCCTGAGCTCAAACGATCCGCCAGCCTCAGCCTCCCAGTAGCCTGGATTACAGGCGCGCGCCACTGCGCCCGGCGAAAGCAGAGCGGATCTGAGCTGCTTTTAACCAGCAAACACTCACATTCCACTCACCGCTCCCTACCGGACAAAACGAGGAATTACACAATCCCACATACTCATCCACTCACCGCCCCCTGCTGGACAAAACAGGAATTGCACACACTCGTCTCTACCTACCGCCCTCTTCTGGACAAAAGGAGGAATTACACACACTCATCTCTACTCACAGCCCCCTGCTGGACAAAAGGAGGAATTACACACACTCATCTCTGCTCACAGCCCCCTGCTGGACAAAAGGAGGAATTACACACACTCATCTCTACTCACAGCCCCCTGCTGGACAAAAGGAGGAATTACACACACTCATCTCTGCTCACAGCCCCCTGCTGGACAAAAGGAGGAATTACACACACTCATCTCTACTCACAGCCCCCTGCTGGACAAAAGGAGGAATTACACACACTCATCTTGACCCACCGCCCCCTGCTGGACATCAGATAAGGTAAGATTGTTTTAAGTTTACAGAAAGCAGAACTTCTACTGCCAGTGCAGTGAAATATCCTAGAAAAAAACAATGTATTTTATTAAATAAGTCTGAATAAATATTAGGCACTTTAGCATGCTTAATGCTTTGGCATTTTTTCATATATACACCCAAAGTGGCAGCTGTATTCGACCACATTGCTGTTTATGTTTTATTGTTAAGTATACATCTGACAATGTAATTGGCAGAGATATTTACTGCAGTTACTAATGTTACACTTTTATTTATTTGAACTTTTTGTTATATATTTTTTGCGAGACTGTCTAGCAGGCACACGTAAAACAGGCATTTTCTTTTACTGACTCTTAGCTGAACTTGTGTCTTTGCTTAAAGGTTATATTGTAAAAACTGCAAATACACACCAGCCATTACTGCGTGTGTGATTGCATACTGACTACAGGCTTCATGCAAAGTTGTTACCACACAGTGTTAGCATGCAATTATCACCATGATGACACACTGCATAGCAGCCATATCCAAAATCTTAGAGCTTTTTGAAAACTAGCATTACCTTCACAATGCAAGCGCGTTAAGCCTAATTAAATAAACATAATATATTCTAAATGTAAACTGTATAACATATATTTTGGTCCCAAAAACCCCACTAGTGATTTTATGCTGTCAAACCTTGGCTTGGCTGTTTTTTTCTTGTTGTTTTTTTTTTGCTTGTCTTTTTTAAAGCCACCTTGCACCTTGCAAAGCAAAATGAAATAAATCACTTTAGTGTGTGGCATTTGTCACAATATGTATGTAATAAATGACTATACAATATATGAACATACCCTCAGCATTTTTTTTCTGTCTTATGGTTCTTACTAGCAAGGAACCCGTATACATAAATAAGCCATTACAGACTTTACAGAACTTATTTATGTTTTGTTGTATTTAGGATGTTTATTTTTCAGTTTTAATGTCTAAATTTTCTTAATACTGTAATTAAAACTTTAGTGTGCTTTAATAAAGTGGAACTGCATTATTATATTATCATTATTTTAGTGGCATGAAATAAATCTGAAAACAACAAAAATGTAATTTATTGCAATTTTTCCAGGTACCATATATTGTTTAAAAGAATGAGTAAATATGACAGGTCTGGATGGATCAGCAGTCAATCAATCACATCTTTTTCCACAATAATACAAAAATGTTCATATTATGTCTCACTTCGTAAAGGTTCCTTCTGTGAAGCTGCTGGCTGTGCAAGGCTGTCTCTGACACAGCAGAACCCATTCAATGGTACATTGTTTCAATCAGACAGTCACAGATCACCACACACTCAGATCAGAGCAACAGAGTAGCAGGAAGTTATGATGGCTTTCTTTATACAGTCATACAAAAGCTCCACATGCTGAGATACATGATGGTGTACAAGTTCTCATAATTTCTGCAGAATTAAATCACTGAGATATACATTAAGCAATTATGTTTGATTTGATTTATAGTTAGCTGTTTTACAGAAACAGGAATATTGAGAACTGTAAAAAAGGAGTGGTGACGGGAACCAGATAAATACAAATATTTATTGCTACTAAAAGCTACAAATTCAGGGAGGTATTCATGCAGTGTTGTCATTGAAATGACTTCTTTTTCCCCCACATTATTTTATCACCTTACCATCAACAAACACTGACATCCCAAATGTTATTAAACAGGAACTAATATTGTGTCCCATGGCTTTTGCCATGTTCCATGAAAGCTAAAAACTCTGCACTGACCTGTGCGATATGTGTGTGGGGCCTCCTGCATTGAATGTGGATGAGTCATTTGATGCTTTGCAAGGACAATTCTAGCCAGATGCCAGCAGTCACGATCACAACCATCCACTGCACTGTGCATTTTTTAGCAGGCCTTGCTTAAACTGTGAAGTGTTTAACATATACAGGTGTATGCGTCATCTGTAGTAGTCCTTTATGATACATTTTCATTGCATGACCTTTGGCATGCAGTTCACTGGTAGTACAGAGCTAATTTGTCGGTATTTGCATGGCAAACATTGCAACCCCTGGTTCTCATCACCACCACTATACAGCAACCAAAGTCAGTAAATTTCCCTTTAGACAGTTCTAATGACACTGATTATATCAATGATTACACAATGCATAAAAGTTTGTAAATAAAAAATTAAAACTTCTATTGTGGAGTGTCTTTAAAAATATAAAAAATTGCAGGTTGACTTTTCAGAAAAAAAAAGTCTTAAAGTATATAAATAGTTCACTTCTGCTATCAAATATTTAGTCCCAAGGATGAAATGAAGAATGAAGTGATGGTTGTTTTTTCCTGTACACTCAGTCAAAACTATCCCAGACTGATGTCTCCAGCAAACATGGTGATGAGGAGGATGATTGCAAATCCCGTCAGCATGCCGCCATTTTGCAACAGGAAGAATATGACCTTGTCTGTGGAGCTTTTAGCGTGTTCCATCGTTATGTTGTTCATTTCCGGAAACTAAAACAAAACACAAAAAAGTTTACATGCATTTTTTGCAAGTGGCCCACATTTAAACATAGTTATAGTTGATTCCTCTGGCCTAAATCAATTAACATGTTTGTAAACGTAACGCATTTCCCCTTTATTTTCATACATGAAAAAAATCAAGCATCACCATGTGAGAATGTTCACTTAATGGCTAGAGCTTTCTGGGGTGGACCATAAAAGTAAATACAAGAAGAAGGTCTTTTTTCTATGTTTTAACATGGATCATCAGCAGACATGGTTTTAGACCCTTGCCTTAGAATCAAGTCTCCCTGTATATTAATACAAATTTATACTGACTGACAAATGGAATCCTCATGCAGGAAACCTCTTTCAGCATGACTGTCTCCTCATTCTGGCTGCATGAGGGGTCACTAAATGATTTGAAAATGTAATGGAACTCAAATGCTATACTGTTCATAGTCACCAGATCTTAATCCACCTGGAAGATTTTTAAGTTAACAAATTAAAACAGCAATTAGGAGACTATATTTTTTACCAGTACAATGGAGCTCCATCCAATAGCTTTGTGATGAATTGGAGAATCGTTTTTGAAAACAAACCTCCAATAAAACTATACAAATATTCTTGTGGCTAAATGTGGTGAAAACCTTGCAGCAATATTGCAGTATGTAGTGTACAGTCCTTTCATGTGAATGAGGTTGTAACTGCAGCAAAGGGAGTTTGTTCATATAGTGTATCTTAAAGTTGCTCATATTAGGGCAGTATGTGCTTCTTTAGTGTAAGAAGTTCCTCACCATGTCTGCCAGAGAGATGTAGAGGAACATTCCACCGGCAATGGCAAAGATGGCATTTGGAGCGAAGTTGCTTCCCAGCAGGATGCCCAGCGCTAAGCCCAGATAGCAGCACATGGCCGACATCAAGTTAAAAAATGCAGCCTGAGGTACACTCATACCAGAGCTCAACAGAATCACAAAGTCACCTAAAGAAAGACAAAAGAGAGAAAGTGAGAGTAGTTAGAAAACAAGCACATCAGTGATGTAAAAAAAAGATTAAAAGTAATTGATACTCCTGACATTTTGTGACTCTTGACAGCTGTCTCACCTATCTCATGAGGGAACTCCTCACAGAAGATTGCAATTGAGGTACCGAAGCCAGCGATGAGAGAAAGCGTGAAAGAGGCTCCAATGGCCAGTCCATCTATGAAGTTATGCAATGCGTCACTCAGTGTGATCATCCAAGCCACAGTTTTTATGTTCGAAACATGTTCCCCTCGCAGCCACCGACAAGACAACACTACACAAGCATCCTAAACACACACAAAGGGGTACAAACATGATCACACACAGCACCTGGTAGATTAAGAATAATGTCTGCAGCAAACAACTGGCCTTTTACATTTTTTTTCTTTAAGATACAGGAATCTCTAAGGAATAACAGGGTACTCTTTACGCTCATTTATGTATGTACTACAAAAGAAAACAGGCATCGGCTTAAACAACTAAAACAACAAAATAATGGAATTAAGCGAGCTGGCTATTTTTCTGCTGAACAGGTAATCACTGAGCTTCAGTAAGGTTTCTAACCATAGCTGGGTAATTTATCACCACCACTAGCATAGTAGAGACTGGCATTTTTTTTATAGTGAAGCACATATATTTACTGATCAGCTATAGAGTAACACACAGTCTGGCAACCTGTGTGAGTTTTACACCTGAGGAGGGGTGGATGGGGCAAAAAAACTCTCTCCAGTGTTCGGAAATTGGAATCCTGTAGCAATTTTACACATATGCTAACATTTATTACTGATTATTCCTTTAAGTTATACATCCATATAGTTCTGACTCAAAACTGTCTGACAGTAGCAAACATTGCGACAGTGGAGGGGATTGTGATAACGTTGAAATGAATGCTCAGTCTTTATCCATATCCGTGTTTAGTGGCGAGCATAAAGGCTTATTTATACATTATTTATATATAAAAATGAACATCCATTTCAAATGCTTTTACCATTCTTGACCTTGGTATGGATGTTAAGCAATACATTCGCTAGAGAACAGTTTAGTCTCAAATGTTTCTAAAAAAACAAAAAACAGTGGAGGAGGTTTTGATAATGTAATTACTACAAACAAGACAGAAAAATTGTGTAAATTGGTGTAAAATATGTCGGAAATGAACACAAAAGGAAATGAACCGTATCTGTTTCCATACTTTACATTAAGAATAAATGAGCCTTAAATGAACCTTTATCACACGGCATGGGTATAAGACTAAAACACAAAAAAAAGAAAAAAGAAAAAAAGAAAAAAAAAAGTAGGAAAAGCTATGTAACGCTTGGACAAGCAAAAAGTACTTTACATCGCGTGCAGTAATGGTCAAACTGACCTGTGTTCCTGTTAATCATTAGGTAATCTTGATCACTAAATCAATTCTCTGATTAAAATACACCAATAAATCATTGGCCATTTTTTTTACACAGAATAAAGTGTCACGACATAATAATGAAATAAAAGAATTTCACAGAAGAGTCATTGTTGATCCTGAACTGAGTTTAGTTTGCCCAGCCACGACGAACTCATCTGCAATGAGGAACCCATAGTCCAATTTGTGCAATATCTGAAATTTTGACCAAACATATTGACCAATATAGGCTGTCAGGGGTGAAACTGGTACCTGTTCATTGACTGGGCTGACAACTGGGTTCACAACTGGGCTTAAGTTGCTTGGCTTCTCCCTGGGGCCGTTTGGAATAATCTCATGGTTGATGTTTGGGTTGACATTATTGCTGATGTTGCTTATGACAAGGTCATTGCTGAAGTGGGTGGCATTCTCATCAGTGGTCTGCGAGGAAGGGAAGTGACTGTGGCAATCCTGTGGAAAAGGCAAAGACATGTCACAGTGAACTAAAGCATTATAAACCTATTGTAAAGACTGGAATAATGTTAAGGTCAAAGCCTATACCGCTGAATCTGCTTTCAGTGCCATTTTTAAAACCTTTTCGGTAAAGAACAGGAGGTAGAATCCGCCAAAAATCCCAACAGCATTCAATATGTAGTCATCAGCTTTCGGATCGAACCCAAGAGCCTGTTCAGTTTTACAAAAAAAGAAAAAATATATGTTTATTTCCTCAACACATGTCCTTTTATTATTATTTTCAGATTATTCTGTTTCTTTTCCTCCATGCTCACACTTCCTCCTTACCTCAGGAATAAGTTGGAGAACAGCATTAGAGAATAAGGTTCCTATGGCCACCCCGATGAAGTAGGTTAAAACTTTTGGGAAGTAGGGTTTCTTAGTGAAGGGAACCAAAAGTAACCCCAACAGAGAAGCCAAGTTAATTATAGTCACAGCCAGGAAGCTATAACCCCAAACTGTAAGAGAAAAAAAAGATATTTCCATTAGTGAGAGGGAAATCTCCATATGAATGTGAGCTGAAAGAAAGAGTTCCTCTTGTCAGTGAGACTGAGAATGTGAGGCTGGAAATTCCACAGGCCTTTTTTTTTTTAAATCAGCTTTGTTCTGCTCTCAGGTTTACTGGAGACAAAGGAGGCAGATGTTACAGGAAAAGGTTTGAATCTGTTTAGGAGCTCAATCTGTGGGGAAATCTCACAACTCTTCTTAAGCTCCTCTAACAAAAAACATGATTCAATACTTTAACTATAGCATATTGTTGGGTGAGGTTGACAGAGTGATATTTTTTTAGTTTTCTTATCAGTATTTTAAACATAATGTGTATTACAGCCATTAAATAATGCCATTAAATAATGGCCATAAAAATAGCTATATGGTTTGTTTGTTCTTGTACAGACACTTGCAAAAGCACTGTGTGTTTATAGGACTGATGCTGCATATTATAAGATTCTTAATTTCTTTTAAAAATCCATTTTAAAAGAATATTAACAGAAAACATTCAATCAAAACTAGGTGACAAAAATTAGTAGCATTAGTGTATTAACTTGACATGACAACATGAAAACTCATGAAATATTATCTAATACTGTGAAATATTTTATTTTATTTCTATTTAAAATATTTTATTTTTATTTATTTATAAATGTAAATCTATGTACTAGGAATATGTAACATAACAGAATCATGTAGCCTGTATAATATACACATAATAAACATTGACAACTGTCTTAAACATTAAAATCTACTACTCCACTCCTGAAATGCAGCTCAAAATTGGTGGACAACCAAGCAGTACATAAAATAGGTTCTAGAAAAAACACTGACAACACATACGCTCCCAGAATTTTACTTACCATTTGATTGCTGTGATTAATCAAATCATAAAATGACTGCCATCCACTTTTAGTACAACATGTCACAGTCATTTATTTTGGCAATGTTCATAATACACAATGTGTCAATATTATTTTTTTGAATATGATGAAAATGGCCAAAAAAGAGCCACATTAAAAAAAAACATTTAACAACACAAAGCTTTACCCCTAAATCCAATTAAACATAACTAATTATGTTCTATTTGCAATGAAACATGTTCTAAAAGTACTGATGACATGCTCAATATGCTTAGAAAAGAAATATGCGACACTGATGTATAATTTACCACAAATTAATAAGTGTTTTGGCTACAAAGCTATTACTGGTGAGCTGCATTTACATATGTTTGTATATTTTATTAACTAGCAATACAAGGTGCCAATTTTGGCCAGTGGCAAATGTGCAACAGACCAAATGTGAAACATGGTTTAAGTAATTTGAACAAGCGAATCAATAAGACAATCAGATTTTCATAGTCATCAATGGCATTTTTTATTTAATAATTTTATTGTTGTTGTTTTTTTACGTTTTCATTATTTTTGGTGTGTAATTTATTTGTCCAGGGCTCTAAAAAGTACTATCCTCACTGCACAACACTGTAGAACACTGAAAGGAAGCAGTCCTGGATGTCCTTACCTTGAGAGTCAATGGTTTGGGTGAGAGGAGGCGTAAAAGGGCAGGAGGGCAGGAGGACCTGAGTGAGAACTGCTGGGCACATGAGGTGTAGCTGATCAGCAGTGACTTCAGACACATTACTCAGGCCAAAGACTGCCAGCAGTTCTGGCAGAGACAAACACTGCAGAGACAGCGATGAAGAAAGCAGCAGAAATTAGAGAAACAGCTGGACCACAGCACAGGAAAAAAAACATTCAACACACCTGAATGAAAAAGAAAAAAACAATGGGGCTGCAGGGCAAAGACCTCCTCAGTTAGCTTACCTCCTCATTCCTTAGTGGATTGGCATCATTGTCAATGGATGCTGGTGGTCGTCTGGAGGAGATGAGCTGTAGAAAGTTTCCCAGGTTTGTCGTAGAGAGTGAATCGTTGCTGCCGTAGAACTGTAAAAGATCCCTAAGAAAAGGCTCCCCCATATTTTGTTTGGTTATTTTCTCTAATTTGAGAGAGATTTCAGAAAGCTGATGCCAGAGCAGTGATCAGAAGGACACTGAGGTCGGAAAACTAACGAGAGCAGCATTCCATAGCACACATTTTAAGTGAGGTACCATAAAACGTGAACCAATGATTCATTAACAGATAAGATTTTTGGTTCCTTCTCAAGAATGGAATCAGTTGTTGTCCTTGTGGTGGGCAGGACAAAGTCTAGGCGATAAAGACTGAGATTTACACCCTAGGCGCTCCCTCTCCACTCTCCTCAGCAGATCAGTTGATGTTCAAAGATCAGAAACTCCTGGCCTGCTGGCTGCTGGATCCAGATAGCAGCGAGGAGTTGTACAGATCCCTTCTTTCGCCCCTAGTCAAAGGGTTCTTTGTTTTGATTAGCCCTCCTTCTCATAGAGCAGACTCGGTGCTAACAGACTGTTCGGTCCGCCTTCATGAGGCCCACAGGAGATTCACAGGTAACCTGCCCCTCCAGGAGCTTCTAGTACTGCTCCATTTTTTACCTACAAAATCAAATGATCACAGCTGTGTAGGTGAGGCACCATCTTTATTATATGTCAGAACACAGTGTAACTGTTTTACACAACATTTCAGATTCTTCACAGATTTGGGAAATTTCCAGAGAAGGTTTCGGTGTGTTTATTTAGTAAAAATATGTTATCAGTGAGTAACTGGATCTACCTGAGAAATTCAAACAATGTGCAGTCTGCTGGGCCAAAGTGCTGTATGCAGAAAAGGAACCCACTCTTTCACACTCAAATACTCAGTAAATGTCTCT
Organism: Astyanax mexicanus; assembly: GCF_023375975.1. Classification (NCBI taxonomy): domain Eukaryota; kingdom Metazoa; phylum Chordata; class Actinopteri; order Characiformes; family Acestrorhamphidae; genus Astyanax; species Astyanax mexicanus. The sequence continues at coordinate 23,095,443 of NC_064414.1, forward strand.
GAGGGATGTAATATTCAGTTTTGAGACAAAGTCTTTCAAGGTGGTGGATCTCCATGCGGTGAAAAACACAGTGTAATTCTCAGACATCATCAGGAAGCCGTTAGTGTCAAAGATTCCAGGAATGTCTTCCACATCCAGCCAGACAAACAGAGCAGGTGAGGAACAATGGAGATTCAGCTTAAACTTATTTCCTTCACCAGTCACTGTGAACTGTAACACAAACACACACATACATACATACATATAATTATTATTATTATTTTTTTTTTGTAAATGTAAATGTACAGCTTGGACATTTACAGTAATGGGTGAGTATCTCTGCAAAGGGTATACACTGGCATGCCAAAAGCTATGGGACAGATCATAAAGCACTACCTCATGAGATAGCTTGAGGATGCCAACACATGTATAAGTTTTGAGGTACTATTTAGCTAGTAAGCTGAACACTGGCTGGTGTGCACATGTCAAGGTGACGTAACTATGATGAAAAATATACTGCATCAACCTTTAGAAATGATACTAGTTCCAGTCCCATTTGGGGAGTCAGTGTACACTCTAAGAAATATAAGTACAGATTTGTACTTAAAAGAGTACAAAGCTTGTTGCTGGGGCTGTACCTTATATTAAGGTTCAAAAAAGTACCTTTCAGTGAAAGTACTTTTTTGTACCCATGGTTTTTGTGCCAGTATAGATTATAAAGATTATAAACATTGTCATCAACTAAAAATGGCTCAAAAACTTGATGATACAAAATTGTCTGGCTTTCAAATAAAAAATGTGCAATTTAAATATATACTGTTCATTAGTACAGTGATGCAGAATACTGAATGTACCTTTTGGCTGGTTAAATGGTACAAATCTGTACTTATTGCTGTTAGAAATGACTTTGTACTTCAGAGGGAACAAATCTGACCCTGTAAAGACCAATATTGTACCTTTGAGGGTACAATTATAAAGAATGTACCTTCGAGTACAAAAAAGTACTCATATCGTACCTCTGTTTTTTAGAGTGTATATATCATATGACATGATAAATAAAGTATAATTAGGTTCCACATAATGTGTGTTCAAAAGTTCCTTTCTTTTTTCTTTATTCTAAAACACCACCCACGTATAAGTTGTGAGGTGTTGAGGGAGGCTGAACACTGGCTGGCATGCGTAATTTAACATAGTTTGAGTGAAGACGAATTTATTTTTATTTTCATTTCTGAAGTTGTGCTGAACTGTAAAAGATCCCTAAGAAAAGGCTCCCCCATATTTTGTTTGGTTATTTTCTCTAATTTGAGAGAGATTTCAGAAAACACATGAAGTTGTGCGGGTATTTATAAGTCCTTGATCCAAAGTGTCACGGGTATACTGGATATATGTATAAGGACATATGACGACCTGCTGCGCTGTCCACTGTGTGTGGTAATGCCTCTTGTGACATATTCTCAGTAAAAAGTGACACTTTGGATTGCGATTTGCCCCACACGCATATCCTGCAGGTCCTTACATCAATCTTTAGATATGATACTAGTTCCTGTCCCATGACATTTGGTAAGTCAGTGTATATGACATCATATGACCTGATAAATAAAGTATAATTAGGGTACTAATAAGGGTCCATGTTATGCGTGTTTCTTAATGTATAAAGTACTTTTCTTTATATTAGAATATCTTCTTTTTATGATATTTATACATATTTTTTCTTTATTTTAATGATATGTGTAGTCTTTAAAAGCAGAAACAAACTCAAACACATAGATAGACAATCAGTTAAAAACTACTTGCCTAGACGGCTACAAAGTTTGCACAGTACTTAATGTGATATCTGTACTCTGGAGCCTCACCGTGATGTTGGGTTTCTGAAGACCCTCAGCATCTCGTGGGGAGCTGAGAAACTGATAGTTCAGAGGGCTTCTTACACCATCCTGCTGATCTCTAAGGTCAAATATGACCACACATGACTGTGGAGTGCAGTTTCCACATTCCGTCAGCAGAGAGGAAATTGGGCGCTGGAACATCTGTGTGACTCCACCTCCTTTGACTTTTATCCAGTCTGACTCCAGAGAACACTGTGGAGTAAAGCTGCTCCAGCGGTAAAGTTTTACCTGCATTCAGATGTGCACAGAAAATAACAAAAAATATATATATATATCAATGTAACCAGTAAATGGAAGTAATTTTGTAAATATGCTAAAAGTTGTGACCATTGTCAGAACACAAAAAGAAAACGCAGGTTTGCTTACTGTAGCTTTCAGAATGTCGTCTGTGTTCATGTCAGACACAGCGTAGATCAGCAAATCTCCCTTATCCTCAACCCCCACTGCAATAACAGGACTGAAGAAGTTGACGGCCCAGTAATGCAGCATCTTCCACTTTCCACCAAACTCTACATAAACACATGAACATGCACCATCTTTTTTTTGTAAAAAAATAAATAAATAAATATGTACTTGATATGTACTTCAACCTATGTAAAGTCAGACTCTGCCTCTTTTTGAAATGCTGCTGATGTAGCATTGCTTAGTAGCATCACAGTGCGCTCGGGGAAAAAAACATCAGCTCACAGATGCCTTCTGCTAATCGGCTTCACCCTTTGGAGTGATGTGAGGAGAGAGTGCCATCTACCCACCTAGAGAGAGCAAGGCCAATTGTGCGCTCTCAGAGTTAAATAAACGTGACATAAGACTGTAATTACTTTTATTGAGTTCATTGCCATTTTCAAATATCTACGTATTGCATTTAAAATATAAAAAAATTACCGTTAATGAATCAGGATTTGTGAATATATGTGTCTGTTAACATTACATATATTTATTTAAAATAAAAACCTTAAATTTGATTTAAAAAAATTAATTAGGTTAGTAAATCCTTTTTTGTTATTACCACCTCAGCACACTAGCTTGTCTATAAAGCACAAAGAGGAGCTGACATCATTTGAGTCTTCATATTGGAGCAGCCAGCATTAAAAAAAAGTTGATGTGCTTTTAAATTGTTAATTTGTTGCTTTTCCCTGTTGATTATTGCATTTTTTACACTATTAGTGCAAAGAAAGTCATATATTAAATTGCTTATTGTGTGCTAGGTCAAAAACTTGACCAGATGAAGAACTGTATAATTTTAGGATAACCCACACTGTCATACCTGCCCATTACACTTTATTGTGAATATAGCCGCAATGTCAGAATAAGAATAATATTAGAATTAAACAGAATTATAAAATAATAAAATTAGAATTTTAAGCCTAAGGTGGGGATAAAAAATCTAGAGTATGACTTACACAAACATTGTGTAACATTGTACTGTAGTTAAGCTCTAAATAGACACAGGAACAGTGGAATTTTCGAATAAAATGGCCAGTAACACAATGTACACAAACAAATCCATAAACACAATATTTGTACCCTCCAGATATCAAAAGAAGTGTAATCAATCAGCCATAAAAACAGCCAACAGGGCATATACTTACCAATAGATGACCAGGAGGGTGCTTGCCAGATGTCATTCAGCTGCCAGTAGAGGGCGCCCATGGTGTGGCCTTTGCTGTCCACAATGTCACTTTGGCTGCGGCGGTAGAATTCTGTCTGGGTCTTCACACATTGAGCCTGCATGACCTGCTCAGGCCAAGCATGACATCATGAATGTTTAGCCCACACTTTGAACAAATGAAATGTTAGACATTTACTGCTCTGTGCTCATTTACCTGAGTGATGTAAATACTGTCTTTATATCTCTGTACAGTGTCTGTTTTGTTGGGAAGGATGTAATGCAGCTTTGCCTGCAGAAGCATCTCCATGTTCCCAAATTCATGGTGCTGTCGATGGCTTGAGAAACTGCTGTTAAAATCCCAGTCTGTGGGCTCTGAAACCTGTTAACACACGTATCACATCTATTTACATGGTGGTCCCAAGGGCCACATTTGACTCATGAGCAATACACAGTTCCACTTCAATTAATTAACTTTACTTTATATTGCATTTAGCGCACACTTTTATCCAAAGCATCTTACAAATATTAGCAGTAGTGGACATAAAAGTTCAAGACAAAACGTTTTGCAGGTCAAAGGGTAATATTAGGACAGATAATAAGGGGATTAGAAGTAGTTAGATTGTTAGAGGTGTTAGGAAAGTAAGTCCTCTTTGAAGAGCTCAGTGTTTAGGAGTTTCTTAAAGGTAGTGAATATTCACAGTATGTGTCAGTTACCTTACTGAGGGTGGAGAATGAAGGCCAGGACTGAAAGCCATACTCAGATGCGAAGCGAGTGCGAGGAAAAGTCCTCCAGTCCCAGCAGTCAGCGAGGTAGTTGTAGAAGTGTACATCTCCATAATGAGGGTCATAGGGATCATGGGCCACCCAGCCTTCTTTTTCTGACTCCACCCCATTGGTTGGACTAGATACTAGAAATGGTCTTGTAGTGTCCTCCTAAAATGGATCATGAAACGGTTATAAAATTCCTGGGCAGGTAATGGGTGGATGAATCTAGTTAAGTCTAGTCAGTTGATCCTACTTTTTCAGAAAGGAGCATACTAATGTTTCTTATATTTATAAAAATCTTAATTATTAGGCAGAAAAACAATCTAATATCAGGTAATGTATTTATTACAATAAACACAATATGAATACAAGGTAATACAATTGTTAACAATACAATAAGTAACTACAGCAAATATAGAATGTGGCTGATAATAGCTACTTTTGCTTTTTTGATGCACTATAACACTCTATAAAATATAACTATACAATCCTTTTCACATTTACTCTGAAAAACTGGGGACAAGTTTCCATGGTGTTTGGATACTAAAATACTGCATGATGTGTTATCAACTTCAATTGCTAACACCACAATACAAGGAAAATGCTATAATATGGGACATGCTTTGGTTAGATTCACATAAAACACCAGAAAATGACTGCAAAAGTCAGTGTAAAAGGTGAGCATGACATAATTTCCAGCGCAGATATTCCTACATCCAAAGAACTGCATCATCAGACTTTTATCCTGGTTTGCTTTTTCTCGATTTTAATGTGTATGTTCCTCACCTGCAACACAATCTCTCTGATGTTTTCCACATACAAATGGACATAGTCTTTTACATATAGTGGCTTCTTAGCAGGAGGGATAAAGTACCAGTTGGCTGCAATGGCCGCCTCATTCTCATTGTTTCCACTCCAGATGACCACAGAGGGGTGAGACTTGAGTCGTCTTACCTAAGCCACAGAAAATAATGGACATGAAGTTTGGACCATGCTAAAGCTTACAGCTGCCCATCTGAGTCTGTACTGCTTGACAATCAGTGTGAATGTACCTGTTGAATAACCTCTTCCTGTACTGACTGGAGGAAGTCTTTCTCTGTAGGATATAAAGCGCATGCAAACATGAAGTCCTGCCAGACCTGAAATGAGCACAAAGACACAAAAGGGAAATTTATGCCAAGCAGTAAATGTGGCACAGATGGAAATGTAATTGGAATAGAATTCAATACCATGATACCAAGCTGATCACACAGAACGTAGAAGTTGTCCTGCTCATAGATCCCACCACCCCAAACTCTCAAAACATTCATGTTTGCCTTCTGTGCAGACACAAGCAGCTGAGTCAATCTAACACACAAACATACACATAAAGAGAAGCATGATGCCTGTCTACATTTAAACATAAAATCCAATAGAAAGTATGTTTCTGTGTTTTTAGACTGTAAAAATTCCACCTGTCTGCTGTAACCTGGTCCTGGAAGGCATGGGCCGGTATCCAATTTGATCCCTTCAGGAAAACGGGCTGTCCGTTGATGCGGAAGAAGAAGCTGAGGCCAGGAGAATCAGGAATAGGTTCTTGTACCAACTCCACAGTACGGAATGCAATCTATAAGAAGAAGTCAAACTGAGTGAAAGAACCTGAGTGAAAGCAGAAAAAAAACTCCAATCTCTTACCAGTTTTTCTGTAATGAATTTCTCTCCATTGTCCATGGTGATATTTATAATCATGTCAAAAAGGGGTTGTTTTCCATGTCCGAAGGGCCACCACAAGTCAACTGAAACGTTCTTGAAAAACACAAAATACACAAGAACATATTTAACAATGGTGGACCCACACATCTGTTCTTCAGCTGCAGCTGTGTATTGGCAAAACCCTGGCAATGTGGCATGTTTCAATATATAGACATTAAAATTTAACTTCTTGTAACACACTACAATAGTTTAAGCAAAGTGATATATTATGATTGCCACAGTAAAAATCCCATCATATTTATAAACTCTGAGTATAAGAAAACCATTTCTACCATGCAGGGTTTAAACATGAAAGAAAATATAATCAAATATTTTTAAGAATTGATACAGTATTGCAAAAAAATAACTGTCTGATATATTTGTTCTGCTAGGTCTCAACTCAATAAAATAAGAACTTTCAGTAATAAGCCTTACTGTATGAAATAAGCCTAAAAAATGTAAGCAGTAAGTACACTGGGCACTTTAATGGCTGGAATTATACATTTTTCTAAATATCTATTACATATCTCTAGAGATGCTCATTTGCTTATCCTGACTATTACCCCGGAACCTGTATCATGTCTTACCTGGTTGATCTGAAGCACATAGGATAAGTTGCTCTGGCCAGGAACAAGTGAAAGCTGAAACTTTGCCTGTGACTTTAACTGAGGTACAGAGAGCAGAACTATTCCCTTTGAGGCTGTGACAACATCAAAGTATACATCCACCTCCACAGTCCAGCATGACAAACCAGCGTCTGAGAAAAATATCAGGTTTGTGTGACGGGGAGGGAGGATAAGGGGAAGGGAGACAGCAAAAAAAAAAAAAAAACACAAACAATTAGATCCCATGTTTATCAATGACCTTTTTTGCTTAATTATTTGCTCATTTATTTGCTTTGTAATATATACTACATTTAACTGAGAAAACTCTTACAGGAATGGTTCTGTGACAAACCAATTTTATACAGTTTTCCCATTCACAACAAAATGTAATCAATCTGCCAAAATAAATTTGTTTGAGAGTCTATGTCACCCAAAATACTTGCATTATTTTGTTATTCTAGCCTTATTAAAATAGCAAACTACAGACAACAAGCATGTACAGGGTGATTAAATACAGTTAGGGTAATAAAAAAATGACACAAAAGCACAAAATGATTTTTTATAGAGCTGTTCCTTAAAACAATATCCAGAAAAACCTTTTTCACAAGAGAATCCTGTGAACTGTACCATATTTTGGACTGGTGATAACATTTAGTAGCCTTAGAGTGTCAAAAGACTCCAGTCGCACACCCTTCCAGATGCCAAGAGTGGGAAACGAGGGCCCCCAATCCCAGCTAAATGAGCTCTGTGCCTGAAATACACATACACAATCACAATCAAGACTACAAAAAAATGTGCTGCAGACCAAAATACATTACCTAATAAAAGTAGTCATTATCATACCTTTCTGATAAAGTTGACGTGACACTCCCCCTTCTGCACTGCAGGAGGACATTCTGGAGGAACACTGTATGCAGTATGAGCTTGACGCCTGTCCAATGCATAAGTCACAGGTGACATAAGCCACACCTCCAGAATATTCACATCCTTAAGGAGGACAGCAACTTCAAAATCCTAAAACAGAATAAACACTTATCAGTGCATGTTTGCTTAATAGGGAGTTTAACAGAAAATGAAACACAAGAAAAGTGAGCACATACATATCTACGGAACATGTTGTCAGTTTTTCCAATGATTACTCCATTGAGGGAAATGGTGGCGACTGTGTCCACTCCTTCAAACACCAGAAAGGATCTCTTACTGCTTCTGTTGAAGAACAGTAGGACACACATGAACCGCATAAACTTCAACTGGTTGGTAATCACTCTTTAGCAATGATTTACTACTGAGTTATACCATGGGATATGGACTATGATGTTTTTAGGATAATTACAAAAAAAAAAAACCTAGGCAGACTGGTCAAGATGATAAAGATGGTCTTCAGCAGCCAGTATGAGCACTTTTACCAAACTAGTCAACTAGTCTAACCAAGCCTGTTGATAAGGATGACCACTCTGGTTGTCCATTATGACCATCACTACCAAGCAGGTTCACCAGTATGAACAGATTGGCAGTCAGCTTGGTTAAGTTGGTCATGCAGATAGACCAACTAATCCATTGAACTGACTATAAACCTACACTATGTTGGTAAAGGCATAAACTTGCCAACCAGTTTAACCAGCAAGCTTACCAGCCTAGGATAGGATTACACCCACATGACCAAATTTTCAACCACCTTGATCATCAAAGAACAGCTTAGACCAGCTTTCGGCTGTAGCAGGGATGTAGGTAGCAGGGAAAGTTTAGTAGGCTGACGTACCTGACAGAGTCAGACACAGAGAATGAAGTGGAGTATGTCCAGTTGTCTAGAGAGATCCATCTGTAGGCCAGATCATTAAACCTATAGTATGGATCCTGAAGCCAGAAAATAAGGACACAGACTTTAAAAAGAAACTTACACTGACAAGCAGGTTCAAATTCCTTTCACTTCTACAGAAAATGAGGCCACACTGGACAGTAATTCACGTTCCTAGGTTGAAACATATAACACTGCCTCATCTGTGACCAGACCAGTTAGAGTTCTACTTTAAAATACGCTGTTTCAATAAATTCAACAGATAAGAGGTCAGATTTAACATTCACCTAATCAAAGAAGGACATGATTCCCATAAGGATTGTAGTGTCTTTAAGAGAGGATGCTCAAAATATAGGTGCTTCAGAATGTTTTTAGTCTGTTTTTATTCTTTATAGAGATGTACAAGTGCAAAGAACTTTTTATTACCACCTAAGGGACATTTATTTAAATGTTTTTACACCCATCTCTACAGCAAAATGTTTCTATGTAAAAGCACAACTTGTTCTTTTATAGCAGGCGTTACAAACTGGTCTACATTGGGCTAAGTGGTTAAGTGGCTGACCAGCATCTATTATAGCATCTATTGAAGGAGCACTAAACACCCTAATTTTAACTGACTCCACCTTCAGCTTAAATTTGAAAAAGGCTAAAAAAATGGGAGGGGTAGTTTGGGACGGGCACTACATGATGTATGTGTTTAGAGGCGGAGCAGGAGAACGCGCTGATTGGCTGAGCAGGGGGGGGGGGGGTATTATTGATTGATTGATCTGGATATTGTGATTTGTCTGCACCAAAGTACAGGGACACATTACCCTAACCTATAGCCCAGCTGAACCTGAGAGGGCAGTGCAGAGGCAAACATTATCACAATAAAAGCAGTTTATGACAATTCACTTTGTGACAAACTTAAGAGTTAAACGCTGTATCAAAAATGCGACAGGACAGTGTGACCACAGGACTAGTCTTCAGAAACACAGTGTGAAAATAAAAGTGGGGATCTTTTTCATCCTAATCAAATGAATGGAAGTTAACCAGTGCAGCCTACCTGAATGAGTTTGTGCTGCTGCAGAGCTGTGTGAACACATCCTGGCACTTCAGCACTGAGAGAAAATGAGCCATTTGAGTTCTTCAAACTCCAGACCCCATTTAGATCAGTGTCAGAGACTCCAACAGACCGTACTTTCGTTATTAAGCACAAGAGCAAAATCCCTACAGTATACAAGTGCACGCAGGGTCCCCTCAGCTGCTTCATGTTTGACAATAAACGTTTTAGAAATGGACACTCATATCTTTACTGACTACAGTCCCGAGACTGATTGTAAATGTGAAACATTTACTTGTGTGTGTTGAGACCGAAAGTGCACAAATACACACACACACACACACACACACACACACACACACACACACACACACACACACACACACACACACACACACACACACACACTCTTCCCGAGTCACAAGAGCCGTCACCTGACGCACACTCACACTCCGACCCAGTGACACAGTCAACAACCATCCAGTTCAGCGACTTTCTCAAACAGCAGCGTCTCTCAGTACCACTCCACAGTAAAATGTGGAGGCTTTAGGTCTGGTACAGTATAATACGATATGGAGAACAACTACACGTTTGAGAATTTGTTTCGGGAAGTCCGTCACCTCATATTTTGAAACGGGAGGTATTTACAGCAAGTGGTTGTGATGCGTTTTTAACGTAAGGGCTGCGCACAACATACGCAGCCGAGTTTCTCCTGAAGTCACTATGCGTTATTTTCTGACATTTCACTATTTAATGCTGTTTTAACAGTTCCGCTAAAGTAGAAAAACTAGAATTTATGATACAAAGGCCTTTACAGAGGCATATTTTTGCTAATAATAATAATAATAATAATAATAATAATAATAATAATAACTTATTATTTTTCCATGGTGCCATGCACGATATTAAGCAATTATATAATGAATAATTAATCAATCTTTTTAGGACGTAATTTTTGACATATCTTACACAGGACATTTTTAGATAGTATAAAATACATGTACAAGGTGAAGTTTCTTTCTCATCCTGTCGCTCAATGGGGATTCTGTGGCAATGTCCTGCTATTACATTTCTGTAAAGCTGCTTTGTGACAACATCAGTTGTAAAAAGCACTATGTAAATAAACTTGATTTGATTTTCTTGTAATTGTCAAGATACAGGTAACAGAGATGTTAAAAATACTGCAAGAGCTCTGGTTATTCAGCTTTTTGTTAAGGACTAAGATTAAATAATGTGACAAATAAAAATGACAAGTTTTTGTCTTTCCTCACAAATATTTAAATAAAATCATTACGTACCGAATAACTTTAGTCTGAATAAATTACTATGACTAGGTATGCACATTAAGCATTTATTGGTGAAGCCAATACAAACATAATTATTCAGGCACCTTTTATTTATAATTTATTCTAAAACTTAAAAAGTCTTGGAATAACTGTCTGTTCAGGGAAAACTTTCTATTAAATGGTGGAACATTGCTTTGAGGATTTGAGAAATGCATTCAAGAATGAATCTGAGGTCAGGATGCTGAATGATCCCCACTCCACCTCATCCCTATCCTTCTAACTTATCCCAAAATTGTTAATTGCTTGGAAGTCAGAATATAGATCACACACATAGTGCCACCAAATACTTTAAGAACTTTTTCATCATCTTATCATTATATCCAAAAAAGGGAACACAAATAAACAATGACATAGACCATTACAGTTTGAACATTTATTAACTTAGGAAAATTATCCTACATTGAATATTTTATGAAAAAAGTATAAGATTAGATATTAGATATTATAATGCTATAATATCTGGTGTGACCCCCCTACACCAGCAATTGCTTTCAAACGTGGCCTATTATCTTTTTATAATACTGCTTTCTTGGCTTTAACAGCTTCCCTGCAGTTATTTAGTCAGCAGAACATTGCTGATATTTATGCACTATGTGTCTCAGATCTTGATGACATCACTCTAACTCCTACATGTTTCCACTTATCAATTATAACACTCCACTTTACCACCATGGTGAAATAGTTAGAAGGGTAGACATTTCCCCAATTGCAACAGTGGCATACTAATACAGTGCCACACTGGAGTTCACTGAGCTCTTTAGGAGCACCAATCTTTCACTAATGATTGTAAATTTAGCCTGTAGCATGGCTACAGCCAAAAAATTCAGTGAAAAAGTGACGTGTCCCAATAATTCCATGTCCAAATGGTGTACAATAGACGATAACTAAACTCACAGTCTGTGTTGGAGGTGGGACAAATGGACAGGGGTTTAGTCATAAGTGACTTTCACGAGGATAACATTGTTATGGGCAGATGACGGAGTCAGAATATTTAAGAAACTATTGATACCTTCAAGATTTTTTAAATGTTGTACACAGAGCACCAACTCAAAATTGAGCGTATAAGGTGCTCCTAATGTTCACTTAATTTTGTTTATATGGTTACTATATGGTCATTAAGCCAGGGAAAACAGAAATAGCTAAACCAGGGACCACATATTGAGTATGGTTTAGTTTAAGTTACCAGGTAAGTAATAAAAGGGACATGCTTCATTCATCTATTTAGTGACCAGAAATATGTGGCTGGAAGTTTGTCAACATGCTGACCACAAACCAGATCTGATTAATGTTACCAAGTATGGAGTTAGGAATTTTTTCTGACACAATTTTGAACTTTTTTATTTTTGCAACCGCTTTCTTAACATGCATTCTGTATTTTGCCATTTTTTTCTTTTGCAAGCCCAAAAATGGCAGCTGCCTATTTCTCTGTGCAAAAAGAGGAATATTGAGGCTCAGGCCAATTTCCTCAACATCCTTCTGATTTTGAAAGCCTTTGTCTGCCATCAAACGATCACCTGGATTTAGGTAGCCAGTCTCGATCAGATGGTAAAGTTGAGTGGTGATGCCACACTGTCTAAAAACGTCTCTGTCTGATATGGTTCCAGTGTAAAGTGTTGATACAAATAATATGGATCCACGAGGGTCACATATAACAAGTCCTTTAAGCGAGTTTGTGGTTTTGCTATCAGAGAAAGTCTGACTTGGGAGCAGCAGTGACGTAGGTCTCTCAAGTCTCAATTCTATACAATCCATAATAGCAAATGTTGTGGGGAATTCTCTCTTGAAGTTGTCTGGCATTTGAGCTGAGATAACGTCTCTGTGTGGCCAAAGCGATATCTGACCCAGCCGGAGGTATAAGTAATTGATCCAAGCATTGATAATTAGGCTGACACTCTGCACATCAACCTGGAACTTAAATGCAAGATCCTTTGTGTCATAGTTGTTGCGCAGTTTCATCAAAACCAGCAAGAACTGGCTGCGGAGGGGCACAGTTTTGGTATGGCGGGTTTCCTTTGTGTAAATAAGGGGATTGACTGTTTGTGGAGTGGTGCAGTCACTAGGGACTCTAAGAAAAGTGCACAGAGCATTAAACATGTCAAATGTGAACCCAGTACAAAACTCAAAGTAATTGGCAATGCTGCTGTTATTGATTAATTCAGGTGTCACGCTGGTATACTCCATATTAGACAGCTGTTTTTTGAGATGCTCAATTTCTTCAGCTTGAATGTAGGCTGTCATCCTCAAGGAATCCTCTACAGATGTTGATTTTATTGTTGATATTACTGCCATGTGTTGTAGTCGTGTTCCAGTGTCCACATTATTCTGAAGGTCTCGCTGAGGGTCATCTTCACAAACCAGATCTAGGACGTAGATTAAAAAAACAATATAATTATAAAATTTGTATTTATATATATATTTATTATATTAACATGCTAAACTCATTATGTTTTATTAAACACAGAGTGTGGTTTCTTAGACATTCTAATGCTGTGACCTCCATTTACATAAATACAGCCTGGGCTCTTACCTGATATATACTTTCACTACATGCATACTAGAAAACACTAGATGGCACACCTGCTTATTTATCATTTTTTTCTTAGCTTATCTTTTTGTTATCACAAAAAGAGTTTATCCTGCTTTTGTTAAAAAAGAAATACACTAAAATACTTGAATAAACTGTTTATTAGCAAAACAAGGCTCACACTCACCTGTGTTAATGGATGGAATAATCTCCACAGTCTCTATTCTGGCTTCACTCTTTTCAAACCTCTGCCTGAACAGCACACACAGACACACACAGATTAGACACAAACAAACAACAATACAGATAGTACACAGATTAACTGTTGAATTTATAGCTAACTTTTTCTCTGGAGGTGACTTTGGGAGGTCCTTCTCATCCAGTGCATCCAGCGGATCGGGAAACTCATCAGTCGGGGCTCCATTGACAAAGTGCTTTGAAAAACATTAATGTTGTGTCTGGTTAAACATTTAGCAAACAATTGTAAAATAAAATAAAAGCTTATTGGACTGATGGTTCCATCATGCATATTTGCAGCAGTGTTTCTTAATCCTGGTCCTGGAGGCACCCTGCTCTGCACATTTTGTGCTTTAACTGCTTGAACAGAGGCAGTGACTCTAAACGATGGATAGATTCAGTTATAGATCTATTGATATTATTAGTAGCAGATATATGAGATCATACTTGATACCAGAAATACCTGAAAACTAGTAAAAACTGCAAAAAAGTGATCTTGAATTGACTAGTTTAAAGTATTTAATGATTTACTGGCTAATCCTTGGTTAGATTTTACCTTCACTGAAATATTTGTGGGACACCTGTGTAAAGAAAAGCTCAATGTGGTAATTCAAGTGTTTGCTCTGGGTAGGCAGCAGGTGGTCAGGTGTGGGTTCTTACCTTGGAGCAGACGTATGTGTTTTTGGTGATGGTGTCCATGTTCAGCCGGCTGTGCGGTCTTCCACACAGGCGAATCCAGAGCTGGCATTTCTGCAGGTTAGTTTTGGGCTTTGGGAAGGGGTAGAAAACAACGCCCTGCACTCTATTCGGGTAGCGGGTGTCGCTTTTACAGGAGCCCCACGCACAGCGCTTCACCATGTCTGAGTGACTCCGCTGGAGAAGGTCCTGAGTGCTTGACCGAAATAATGGCGGATAGTAACGGTTGCTAAGCAGTGATTGGACAGGCGGGGATTGGGGCGGGGCTTAAGATCAGGACTGACGGCCGCTGCTTTTCTACAGGCTGCAGCGTGACGTACCTGCTGTAGTTAACCTGCTTTAGGTGCTGGGGGACTGAGTGGGGATTGGGCGTGGACCGCTGCACGTTTGAGAACCTGAATACCCCTCACACACTCCGTAGTGAAGGACCTGTGTAATAGGGATCGAGTCTGGATGAAGGGATTGCGCAAATCCACGCAGCTCCGCGCGCTGAACGGCCGCTCAGTAGCCAATCAATTTACGCCTTCCATTCAGGAGCCAATGAATCGGTGCTGAATGCAGGGTTGCCAGGTCCAACAAAAATATCCAGCTCAAAGTCAGTCTAAAACCCGCCATTCAGAAGCTTAAACCAGCCCAAAATATATGTCAGTCACACGTTTGAAGCAAATGACACAACAACTATGAGTATACAAATTAGTATTTTGTTTATAAGAGATTTATTATCAGTACTGCTATTTATCACTATTACACTATTACAAACTGTACAGCGGGCAAGACTTTAATTGTTTTGTACTTTTACCTGACATGGATATACTGAAATTGAGGTGAAATGAGTTTTGATTGGAGCCATGATGCTCCTTTCAGGAGGGGGAAAAATATTGCCTACCCACACTAAAAACTTGGCTGATTCACAGACTCTTTTTTAGAACAGGCCAATCAAAACCCTCTAGATTTGTCGAAAAATATCTGCGTCGCCTGTGTGCGCATTTACTCTGGCCACTCATTCTAGATTCCTGGAGATTTTATCTGATTTGGGGGCATCAGGGAGCCATTATTGATATGCAGTTTACTCCCGCAACTTCTGAGAAATTTGGCAAGTCTGTAGTACGCATATCATTAATCTCGCATTTTGCCATTTTGCAAAATATCATTATCGTGAATGAGAATGAGCTGCTCACTAAATTTATTTGATTCAATTTTGAACTTGGTATTAATATTCAGAGCTGAGTCTGGGCTCTTATTGGTTAAATAGAGATATTTACCTCCCTCTTGCCCTCATACATACACACTGTCATAACCCTACAACTCACCCAATGTGCTCTTCTTTTAACACCAAATCATGTTTATCCGACATTAACAACGCTATACTATGAAGTGAATACAATACCTTGTGAAAGTACTTATACCCCTTGAACTTTTCCATATTTTGTCAAATTACAACCACAAACAAATATATTTATATATTTTAAGTGAAAAAAATGCATAATTTAATTTTTTTCACAAAAATAAAACTGAAAAGTGCGTTGTGCTAAATTGTTCAGCCCCCTTTTCTCTGAGTGCCACCAATTGTATTCACAAGTTGCCTGATGACTGCTAATGACTAAAAAGAGTCCACCTGTGTGTAATCTAATCTCAGTACAAATACTCAGTACAACTGTAAACCTACCACTCTTAACACACCATCCCCACTGTCAAATATGGTGGTGGCAACATCAAGCTTGGGAGCTGCTTCTCTTCACCAGGGACAGGAAAGTTGTTTAAAGTTGATGGGAAGATGGATGGATCTAAATACAGGGCAATCTTGGAAGAAAATCTGTTGGACCCCAAACATAAAGCTAGGGCTACAATGGAATGGATTAAAACAAAATATATTTGTGTGTTAGAATGGCCCAGTCAAAGTCCAGACCTATACCCCAAACTTGTGGAAAGATCTGAAAACTGCTGTTAACAAATGCTCTTAATCTTATCTGACTGAGCTTGAGCTGTTTTGCAAAGAATGGGCAAATATTTTAGTCACTAGATGTATGCAAAGCAGGTGGAGACATACCCTAAAAGACTTGGAGCTGTAATTGCAGCAAAAGTCGGTTCCACAAAGTATTGACTCAGGGGGGCTGAATACTTTTCACACCGCACTTTTCCATTTTTTTATTTGTAAACAATGTTTTGAAGCATGCATGATTTTCTTTCCACGTCACAAGTGTTCAATTTGTGTTGGTCTTTCACATTAAATTTCAATGAAATATATTTATGTTGTAATTGTAATTTGACAAAATGTGAAAAAGCTCAAGGGGTATAAATATTTTTGCAATTCAATGTTAAGAAATGAAGTTGAAATGGGTAGGATGTTTATATTATGAATATTGTACTTCTAGAAGATGCCTTATGACTAACTGATTTTCCTCACAGCAATCAGTAATGTAAGTGTAAGTATTTTTAACGGCAAGTCTTACAGCACAGCTGTGGGCAGTGCATCAACACAGGCCTTAAAATAGCAGTTTAAAAGGTAAGATGAGATTATTTACATGTGATTAATAATCACTCTTCTATCTTATAATCTATAATGTCGCTCTTATTATTGGCATGTTGTATGTCATGCTTATCCAGGAAAGTCATCTTTTTTTAAGCAGTGTCAAATCAACACCAGTATGACATAGATGATCTATGTTATGCTTTGGCCTGCACTAGAATAGTTTGGAAATGTGTTTTTTTTTTTTTTACTGTACTTCAACTAAAACAAAAGGCAAAAGGTGCATTACATTTTCTTTGATTTCATTTAATTGCAGAGAGCATGAACCCAATATATTTTATATTTTTAACATTATATACACCCATACCTGCATTTAAGGGCAACTCAAAAAAATTAAGAAAGCAGTAGCATTGATCACTTTGCAATGTTGCAATTTATACTCAACACAAAGAGTTTTGGCACAGAGGCAAGTTTTGTACAGTGTTTTTTTGTCCAGTTCTTCTTGCAAATGCATTTAGGCATGCAACTGCATTTTTTGTTTTAAAAACCTCCACACACACTGTTGGGTACATGTCAGGACTACCAGCCCATTTGCATATCGGTTGACAACTTTAGAGAAACTCTGCACCCCCTCTTTGAATTACAAGTTTTTACATTTTATTATGAAATTGATTTATATAAACAAATTAAATAAATGAGACCAGACAAAAACATACTGGGTTCATACTGTCTACAAATAAATAAAAAAGGTTAAAAACAAAAATAAAATTTAAAAATGCTTTTTTTTTTCCAAATTTGGGGTTGAACTCACTGATCAGCAGATCTCTTAAGCCTAATGGCAAGTTGTTGTATCAACCTAAACATTATCCAGACACCCCCACCCACAAAATCATGTAAGGTCTGTTGTCATTTTTGAAAAAACTTAAACGTGATTACTGCAGTTTGGGAAGAAACACCTAGGACACAAAAAAACACAAACTAGCTAATTACACACGTTCACAAAAATGGAACAGGATCACAATGAGTTACACAACTTTATTGAGGGGAAAAATAAAAGTAGCAGGACATTTAAGCCAATCGAGTGAGGTGTACTTCATTGCAATGGCTGTGAAAAGTTGGGCCAAGAGAGGATTTGAAAGTTCTGGGATTTTACACAGTTTAAACAGAGGAATCGGACTCATCATGCCACTGCTGTGCAAAAATGACCCTTCACCCTGTGATGACATGCATTGCAAGAGTACAGCCCTGAAGAAGCAGCACAGCCTACAGTCAAACTCCCTCTCCCTGAGTAGGCCAGCACTGCGGTGGCACAAGGTGAGAGGTCAGAGAAAATGACTGGACACATGGACCACAAGGCAGAAAAGCAGGAAGCAGAGAAAAACCTAACAAAAAAAAGTTCCACTGGATGGGGGTCCGGATCAGAGCTGAAAATTGTGGCGATTCCTGCAGGTTTTGCTGTATTCTTGTTTGAGCAGACAACGGGGACTGTCCCTCCATGGGAGACAGACGGGATAAATGGCCTTAAGACAGTGTCCAAACACGAGAGCATAAACAACAGTTTATAAATGTGTCCTGCCAACATCACATGGCATATTTCTGCGTCCATTCCCGCGCTATTCTGTTGTATCTGCAAGTAGGACAAAGAAAAAATATATATACATGAAATGAGTAGTACTTAGCAGATCCATTTTGTGAAAAGTTATATTGAAGTATTTCTTTTATATTTTATTTAAAATATTTCTTAAGCTATTGAATGTAAAAATTGCTTTTTTTTTGCTAAAACATTTTGGCTCAAAACACATTTATCTATTAAAACAAAAACACAACAATCTCATTTTAGACATTTTCTTTATAAAACACAACAGCACAACCAATCCCACACCTATGTCATTTTGTTGTTTATCGCTATGAACTGTTGAGCATGCTCAGAACAAAATGCTCAGAACAGTTTAGATAATTAAACTACACTAAAGTTGACCATGCTGTAGTACTGTAATCTTCAGTAGAAGTCTTCAGTAGAAGAACTGACTAACATTTAAAAAAAAAGAAGTGCTTAATTACATTAAACACAACCATTTACATGCCAATGCCAGTTAATTGAGCGTCATTCTACATTATAGAACCAAACATAGCAACAGTTTGTCCACATATAAAAACAACAGTTGAACAGAACCCAGGCAAAAAGCAAGGAACAGGACAATGAAAACTATTTGGTTCTTAAGCAAACCCATACATTTTACATACAGATGAAAGACTAATAACATGAGTTTAATAAACACAGAATGCAATACATTGCAAGTAAGAGAATTGTCGGATTATATTTTCATATATATAAAGGCTAACAACATTAGGTAGAGCAACTTGGCCTTAGCATTTCTTTGTTTTTGTAAAACATTCTCTCATCTGTATTTCTTATTTCCCTTTCCCTCTTGTGTGAAAATATATGGGCCACATTAAACACAGTCAAAGCAAGCTCTTGGTTGCACCCAGAAGTCTGTCAGCAAGGGCCTGACTGTATTAGTTTTTATAACTGCAGTGGTCACACATTCATGCAGTGGCACACAGGAAGCATCACCATTGCAACACAACACTCTTTCTATTCTGTTTATTTGACTGCTCATAATGCACCATTTCTTACCCCTCACCTACAACATGGCGTATTTCTCTGTCCATTCTCTGGCCATTTTATTGTACCTGATAAGGTAGTGCATTAAAGAGAGACATAATGGGCGCTACTGATAGAGACTGCTCAGAGGGAAACATTACTGTGCATGTCATGTATTTGAGAAATCAAATGTATCAATGTGTACTTACTTCTCTGTGTCTGTTTTGTAGATTCGTGCAATTTCTGGCACAAGAGGATCATCTGGGTTTGGGTCACATAAGAGTGAGCAGATGGACAGGAGAACTGCGTATCAAAAAACAAAAAGAAAGAAAGAAAGAAAGAAAGAAAGAGAGAGAGAGAAAGAAAGAGAGATACACATTACTACAGCTGGGAAACCTTTGAAAACCTGAAAGCCACGAAAATTCCTTAAACCATGTTGTTGTGACAAATTATTAGCAGAGCCTGAAGTGCTGGTGGGGACACCAGTACAAATGTGACCTTCAAGGTTAGAAGGTTAGAAGTGTACAATATGTACAAAAAATTGATTTGTATAACTAGGCCTGAACAATAATTTGATATCACTATTTATCACAATAGGAAATGTTTCAATACCGGTGATATAATTTTTGTGGTATTTCGATGTATTATTTACAGAATCTGTCACAGACAGACATTTTTACTGCAATCAATTCGCTGCATTCAAGCAGAGCTGAACACAATCAGCCTCCGGAGCCAAGCTATGTCAGTGTGCGACGAGGTAATCACACAGGCACACAGCCAGATAGGCTAGGCCAGGCTAGTTTCGGCTCCGCTGGTTCGAGCACGGGACAATTAAGATGCAAATTAATGAGTACCCCTGACTGCAATACACAAGCTTCCACAAGAGATTAAGCAAAAAGACATAGTTGAGGGAGGGAGGACTGATTCAGTATTGCGGAAGTGGTTTGGCTTTCGAAGGTCTGACAAACTTCAGACTTCAGCTTGCTCCAAATTGTGCCGACTAGCAGCGATAATAAATCTAATCTGTTCCACCACCTCAAGCAATTCCACTACATACAATATTTTCCTTATTCTCGCTGAAGCACTTTTGTAGCTTATGTTGTAACTTAGTTATTTATAGTTGATTTGAAAAAGTTATTTATATTGGTAATATGTTTATAGGCTATAGGGTTATGTTAAAAAATAAATCACAATAACTATTTTTGGATGATAAACACTGAGACATGAGGTAATAATTAAAAGGTAAAATTATCATCACTTTATTAAGATTAAAAAAACACAACACTTTAATATGCGGCATGAGCTTATAACCCACAGACAACAACAACAGTTACCTTAGCAGGAACGCTTTTAGTGTGGCATGCTTGCCCACGCAGGAAAATCTATATCATATAGAGGGAAACTGAGTTTTCCCACTATGCTATACCAATGTGTCATACACATTACATAATATACTGTATGTGAACACAAAAGCGGAACGTTTCCTCCTCCTCCTCCTCCTCCGTCTCCTATAGATATTGACTGACCACAGTTACTTTTGTTGCAGACTTATCTAGAATAAGGAATAATCTCCTGATGGAACTTTATATAGCATGTTTATTTACTATTCTATCAACTGACCAACAACATATAAAGCAAAATATTATACACATTTCTGGTATATAGATATACATACATTTTATGCAAAGAATAAAATTAATCATTAATAGCATTGTTGTGAGGATTGCTACTGTGTGTAATGTATTTGGTAGTTTATTCTGCATAATGGGTCAGTAGTATTCTCAGTTATGCTATGGGTATGCACTATGCAGCATGATATTTCCTACAAAATTAATGTAAAATGATCAGAGATAATAAATATATTAAAAGACATTTGATATATGAAATTCAACATTTATTTATTCTAGGGTTGAGTAGGGTAACGTGTATTGATTAAATTATGCAAAATTACATAAAAACAGAATAAATGAATGTAAATTAATTAAATCAGTAATTCTGTTCAGATGCAACACGGTCAGGAAAATTGCTAGCTGAGTGGTCTCAAGAGTGGTTCCATTTTTTACAACCTGATGAAGACAACACTCTGTAAATTGAAATGAAAAGCAGCCATAGCTCCACTTTCAAATTGAGTGAGCATCTGGTTAAATACAAAAAAAAAAAAAAAAAAAAAAAAAAAGGACAAAAGGTCTATCATAAAAAGTACCAAATCACACTTATGCCATTTTGGGTACTGGCACTAAATTCCAGGTACCTCTATAAAATTTTAAATGTGAATGGTATTAACAATCCAAACTGTTATTGACTATCCCTTGCTTATTATTCAGCATGATTACTTGGGACAAGAATGGGTGTATCTTAAGCTGAACTAGAGAGATCTCTAGAGAGTGTGTCCTAAACGAGTTGGCCATATTAAGAGTATCTTAGCATGTGTGCCTTTTTATCTGTACCTTTAGAAATTGTAAGTGCAGGCGACCACTGGGACCTGAGGATATCCAGACAGATGCTGCCATTACTGTTAATATTTGGGTGGTAGATTCTCGTGGTGAACGCAACCTATGATAAAAGACAAACCTGTTAAGACAAGATAAACAGCACATGGCATACAACAATGTCAAACACATTTGAAACATGAGTGATTTCTCAACTTCACCTTTGGGGGTTTAAAAGGATAGTCTGTTGGGAAGTGTATAGTCAGGAAGAAAACACCACCCTGATAGGGGCTCTCATTCTGCACACAAATACTCATGTTATTCAATAATAAGGAGTCAACGCAGCTAAAAGAGGTTAGAACAAACACTCTGCTGAACCACACAACCTATACATGCATATGCCTGTGTGCATGTAAACAGTTAGCCTAGAGTAGTTTAGATATACATACTCAAACTGAAGTGTTGGTAAAAGCTAGTTTAGCTGAT
The DNA here is from genome assembly GCF_023375975.1 of Astyanax mexicanus. Lineage (NCBI taxonomy): Eukaryota > Metazoa > Chordata > Actinopteri > Characiformes > Acestrorhamphidae > Astyanax > Astyanax mexicanus. The sequence continues at coordinate 23,117,645 of NC_064414.1, forward strand.
CTTGTTATAAATCATGTTTTATGTATATTAACCTTAAGTAACATTAAAACCGACTTAATAGGAGCAAATGTGGATCATTCAGCATATTTTTACATTTAGCATATTTTACTAAAATGAGAATTGGTCATACTTACAGGACCCATGATTGTAGCCTGCCAATGAAACACTGAAACACAAAAATAGAAGATCACATATAACTTCAATAGAGCTTGCTTTTGACTATGGATTAAGTTTGAAGTTTATGAACTCACCATCATCCCCCACTGGACCTGCTGAACATTGCGCTGGAGGATCACGGGCCAAATCAGTCAATTCCTATTTAAAAAATTATATATAAATATATATGCAGAATTGCATTATTCTGTGATCAATATATAAGGGGCATATCATTTCTGAATTACAACTGAAAATATTACATTTATTTATACAATTTTAACACCTAAAAACCTACCTGTGGGTGTGACAGATAGGAAACAAAAACATGTTGGGACATCCTCAACAACATTATTTACAGTAATCAGGACACTATAATTTACACACCTAAGCTCTAATAGTGATAAGGTCAGTAGTGACTCATGCGGTCACCATAGCAATTTTGGACGAGTGTGGCAATAGGAGATGTGCAGGCGCTGTGCATGTTGGCAGGCTGTATTTTTAGCTGCTGGGGTCACGAGGGACAGGGGATGGGACAGAACCTAAACAAGTACACAGGCATGTCTGTCGCTAAACCAGAGCCCAACATTTATTTTTACTGGTGGGTGGGAAGACACCTGAAGTATATCTGAAGAGGAGGAGGGGGGGGGGGTCGCTGAGTTAGTGGGCAGACATCCAGAACTCTCCAGCTCTCATCATTTGAGCATTGCACAACTGCAGCAACATTCTTGAACTAAAAACAACCCAGTGCCATGCCTTAAATGTGAGATTCTGTTTGACACATTGACCAAATGCCATGAGGCCTGTGAAAGGGTTGATCATGACTCCAATTTAAGAATTTAGCAAATCAAAAGATGTTCAGTTTAAAAATAATGTCAGCTCACAAAACAGGTGCTAAGAAAAGCACTGGTGAATGAGGTAAGGTGATATCTTTGCCACCAGGAATGGAGCAGCAGTAATGCAATTGTGAAACTGGTTTAAATACTACACTTAAAAAGGAAGATATATAGACTGTGGTGGAACTATCACCACTGCTTAAACAATTAATATCTGCTCTTATTAAAGACAGAGTGGGGCTGTGTTTTAATGAGTACAATAAATCACAGATAAGCTGCTTTCCCGTCAATCCCAAACAATTTTAGGGCACCACATTATTAACTTAATTTAATTTTATGACTTAGTTTATTATTTTCACTGCCTGATTATGAAGACAGAACATGATATATTTCTTTTTCAATGCAATCTAACTACTGTAAGTGTCTTCCTTTATAGAGGTGGACTGTTCAGTGATTTTTAAATTGGTCTTTTACTTCTTCCTTTTGTTGGTTTGTGGTGACACAATGTAATAAAAAATAAATATATATAGAAATATGTAGTTAACTACAAATTTCATTACTTGGCCCATTATATTGCTTTCGGTAGCTTCTTAATACTACTATTAACGGACAAAAAGTTAATAAATCAGAACATTTTAACAAAATGTTTATTCATTCTTTTGATTCACAAATAATACAAGGCCTCGTCACCAACAAGCCCAGGCAGTTTTAGCTAACCTAGAACTTAAATAGTAAAAACTAAATTCAGCTTGGTAGGAGTTTTTAAAGAACCTGTAAATGTAAGGAGGTAGTTAAACTGGCTAAAAATTGATTAAAATTGTTAGCCAATTCCCCAATTGTACCAAACCAATTAATTTGGTCTGTGGCAAGACTGCACTGCTGGCACTGTCAGTCCATTCACTAACAGCGGCTCCTTTTCCACGCAGCACCGACACGAGTTACCAGTAGAGAGAGACCTCAGGACTTCTTGATTTATGGCCTCAGTATTAACTATTAGCTACTTCAACACAGTCAGCTAATGCCAGCTGTATGTCTCGGACTGTCGCCAAGCTAAATAACTTTACATCCCGTTTATGTGTGAAGCGCAAACCGCCGTTAGACAGCTAGGCTAGGTTAGGTTAGATCAGCTACTTCTAGCTCAGTCACCTAGCCGGCGCTAAAAGGTGAAATTACACCGTTACACAGAAGAAGCCGCTCCCGCTAGCGGGCCAGCCCGACTCACACCGGTCATATAAAAGCGCTTCACAGACGAGTCGCGTGTCTCTGAGGTCTGTTCGTGTTTTTAATGAAGTAGTCAGAAGCTTTATTCCTTACCTTCTGGATTCGTTTAAGCGCCATCTGAGCACTGCGTGTGTCGGTGTGAGTAACCGGAGCTCCACTCCAAAGCGGCCGGACCCGCAGCGGCTCCGACACTGACAGAACCGAGGGACGGAGAGCACGCTAACCGACACACTGACCCACACGCTGAGCGGCGCCCATACAGCGAGACCCCGCACTGCACCACAGCCAGCCCCGAGACCCAGCAGACTCCCAGCGCAGCGCGAATTCACACAAAACTAAAAAAGTAATTTCACAGCTGACAAGATGTCCGTTACGTTGACCACCCTTCCGCTTTTAATGACGCATAAAAGGACGATGCTGATGTTTCACTGCCCCCTACAGCACCGGAGACACGGAGCCGGGAAGGAAAAGAGCCAGCGAGCGGAATGACTGACTGACTGCAGCTGGAGCAGAGCAGCGTTTATCAGGTCACGATCTCCTTATTGAGTAAATTTCATTTACACAAATCCAGAGCAATTTCTTCAGTTTCAAACTTTAGAGTATTAGAGTATTCTGCAACCACCTGAGAGTTTTTCTTTAATGATTTCAACGAAACAAAAAAAGCTAAAAATACACATCTTCCTACAAAGGATATCACTAATGAACTGTACATTAAATTGTTGGTTTTACATTAATATATATCATCTATGTGTATACATGTATTCACTTAAATATATTTTGCTTTTTAAAATAATGTCTTCATGTATGTAATGTATTGTTTGCATTTTATTTTAACTACTGTCCTTATATTAAAGATGTACTGAAAATAATACAATCACCCTTGCTCATTAAAAAAAATGTACTTATTAAAGGATAACCCAGTTCAAGTTTCTGACCATTGGAGGCTAAATTGAAAATAGACAATTGGGTGTAAAACCGTATGACATAGTAAAGAGGAAATGGGTTTTCATATATTTTTCTAATTTTCAAGGTTTTCATTTTCACCTGTCACAATTAAAAATACAGTAAACTTTTTCACCTCAGGCACACTGATTTAGACCAGGTTTCCCTTTGAAAAAGAGATTTTGATCTCAACGGACTTTCTGGTTAAATAAAGGTTAAATAAATAAAGGTTAAACAAATCCTGGCATATGCAAACGTGTATTCCTTACTCTCACAACTTTATTGTACCTGAAAAAGTAGTAAATAAAGAATAGTAGTTATTGCACAATTAGGCTAACATGAATAATTAATGAATTACACCAATATACAAACAGTTATACTTTCTAAAAGGGTTAAATTCTGATTACTGAAGACTACACTGTAATCACAGAAACGGTTAATTACAGAAAAGAATAGGGAAAATGTACCTGTAAGTCAGTTGTACTACAAACACAAAAGCAGATGAGTCTCTGTGGTGAAGGACGAACAAACAAATATGTGAAACAAAAAGCAGATGAGTCTCTGTGGTGAAGGACGAACAAACAAATATGTGAAACAAAAAGAGGTTGACAGAAAGCAAATCTAATCAGTATATGTGCCAAGGCAGGGCTGAGTGGGTACATGAGAAAATAGGTTGAGAGTTGTTCTGGCTTGTAGGGCAGAGAGAAAGTGGCTCAGTAAAGTGTTGCAGACAGATTGGGAACATAAAGTCCTTTCTCAAAGGACAAAAAAGAAAGGAAAAGAGCTTTAGAGAAAAGGATAGACTGCAAGAAAGATGTCCTGCTTGATAAAAAGATTAATTGAAAATCATGAAAATTCATTACAGCATCACAAAACTCAAGACTAACCCTCATTTACTTAATCACAGGTCATACATTCAATCCAAAACAAACTATTATGTCGAATTAATACATTTTACAGCCTTTTTATTTTTTGCTTTTTAGCAAATTTATTTTTTTTGTTCCGCAAAAAGGAGAGGGAATATGTCATGGTTCCTTTTTTGTCTTCAGGTAATCCCAGTCATACTGAATAATGTTAAGGCCTGGACTGGTGGGGTGGTAAATCTATTGCTCTAATAGCAGAAGATGCATTGTTTGCTTGCTTTTCTTAATAGTTTTCTCACATCATTTTACACACAGCACTGCCATCTTCTCAGATTGAAAGGATGGACAGAAATCCCTGAAATTGTTTTCCCACAAATCAAGAGTTGGCTTTAATTTTTCTCTAAGGCGAGCAGTAGTGGTTTCACAGTTAGGACACTGGCTTTGTGACAAAGGGGTTGTGGGTTTGATAGCCAGCCTTGCTAAGCTGTCACTGTCCCTTAAAAAAGTAACTCAACCCTCTCTGCCCCAACACTGAAGAAAAAAAACTGCCTACTGCTATGGGCATGGATGAGCCCTGTTTCTCCATGTGTACCTATTAGTGTTTGTTCAGTGTTTGATCTGCAAAGGTTAAAACAGAGGCCAGATTCCATCTTGGTTCAACATAAATGGTCAATGTGGTTCTTTAAGCAAGTGGATTATCTTACGTCTTATTAATAATTCCTGACAAATTAGTAAAATTTGTGTCTGTTTTGGCTAGAAATGAAATAATTGATAGATGGCTGATTTTGATACAGTATGTGAGGCAATATCTCAGATTAAGTCAGATCTGCTGTTCCTTATCTGGCCAATACATTGACTATACAACAACGGCCAATGAAGTGAGTGATGTCTCTCAAAAGTGAAGACATCAGAAATCTAGCACCTTTGCTGGCTGATTGCAGTATGAGGTGCAGCTCTACCAGTCAGTTACATTGACAGAGCACATTTTCAGTTTTATTGTCTCCTCTAAACTGACTTTCCATTTGCAGTCTCTAAATTTAGCAGCTTATTGTCCCTTTGCTAATATTGACACATTTGTTGTATTTTTCTCCAGAAATCAGATTTTAAATATTTATTTTGCTGTTATTATAAGGCAAGGTCACACTTAGGAATTAAGTAATTGACAGTTTTAACCAGAACAGACAATCTGTCTTCTGTTCATTAAATGAAGTAGCTGAGTTACAGCTAATAATAATAATCATACTATTAATAATCATGTGATGTGTTGAAGTTTAACAAAGTTTTTCTGGTAAGTCTGATGTAGTAGACTGTACTGAAACCCACGCACACCCACACCCACAAAGAAACTGTATCAGAAATATTTGCTGCTAAATCTATATCCTACATTGTCTGCTGTATTTATTGTATTTATGGTAGTGTTCTAACTCTTTGCTGCACAATTTGTTGCACATTTGCACTTTGTTGTCTATATTGTACTGTTTGTCCCACAGTGTAATTTCATTGCACTGTGTACTTGTACACAGGTAAAAAGACAATTCAAGCCTTTTGACTGGACTTGTTATGCGTACAACAGCCAATGTGAATTAGTCTAATTGGTTATCATCTAGCTAGCTAACATTACAGCTGTTTAAAAAACATTATTTGTTGAGTGGATCCACAGCATCTGTTTTATACCGTCACTGGGTAAGACTAAAGCATGCTGCTAATAGGTGTAAATCACTGTGAAAGAAAATCCATATGGTCCACAGGTGAAAAAGACATGAATAAAGACTGTTGAAAAAAAAGAAAAATCTTAATTATGGCTATTTAAAAAAAAAAAAAAAAAACAGAATATGTTTATTGAAAAAACAAACAAGAAAGCAAGAAGACATTAAGTGTAGACATAAAATTAACTGCTGAAAAGAATTTCAAGACAACTGGGACACTGCCACAATTTCTTAATTTATGTATGAAAATCATGATTGTGTGAAACACAGAAATATGATGAGGCACTGTTAGTAATCTTCATTTCTGTTGAATAGCAGTTACACAACCTTCATTCAACTGAACCTGCAGCTTGGCCCCACCATTGGCAGAACAATAATACAAGTTAAATGGATTAAAGTTACATCGGCAATTATTACACACTAATGTCACTTCCATGAGTTAACCAGGTAACCTTTGTATTGTAAAGGCAATTGCATGTGTTCAACATTGGACAACCTCACAACATATATGCATGTTAAACCATTTCAACACAAATTCAGATTCAAGAATGTCAAGAATAAAAGTATCTGGTATTGCTTAACAAGATAAAGGGATGAAAGGGCCAACAAATGTTCATCGTGATTAGAGGAAGCACAACTCCTTTAAGAATGCTAATGTTGTAAACTTTGGTACCCAGCAGTCTTTTGAGACCAGTCCACTGGTCACTCGCTATTTACTATTCTTCATTTTTATCATCATCATGATGTCTGTTCTGATGGTTCTCTGAGGAAATGATTACCAATAGCAGGCTGAGAATTAGCAGTACAGTCATGACTCTCTGGCTGTCCAGTAATCTTTGTGCTAGAGTCTGTTACTAAATTGGTCTCTCTTAAATGGTTAGTCCTCTTCTCAGAGTCCATTTCCCTCTCGCTGGACTCTAAGGTGAAAGGGTTTCCTTCTGAAGAGTTGGAAGGCACAGCGGTGTCCACATCTTTGAAGTCTCCACCAGAACTACAGTGTGCTTCCTGCAGATGTGTCCTCCTGTCCAGACTCTCTGACTTCTCCTCAGGTGAATGATCACCATCTTCATGTGGGTCCTGCTCTTCTTCCGGCTCAGAAAGAGTCTCTTGTTGAGGTGGATTGGCCCGTGGTTGTGTTGGATGTGGATGGGCATCACCTGCAGGAGCTGTTGGGGTCGATGTAGGTTTGATTGAAGTGTGGCACATGGGGCACGTTTCCTGCACATACAGCCACTTCCTTAGACAGTTTCCATGAAAGAAATGACCACAGTAGGTTATCACTGCAGAGGTCATATCCTGTTGGAAGAATAATGCAAAGGTTAGTAAACATTGCTTATATATGAAGTTAATTTAGTTTAAATGTCATCCCTATTTCAGAGATTTATCATAGATTGCAGCCACTACTATTTCATTACTATTTCAACTACTTATAGGAATTAGGGCTGCACAATTTTGAAAAAAATGGCAATACAATATTTTTTTATTTTAAGATATATATATTGCAATATTAAAAAGGATTTTCACCAGATTGTTCCAGACATTAATGATTTAAATATAATGGTATTAATAATGCACTCCGTTTAGAGTAATCATATGTAATCTGCCTGTGGTAGATAAGCCATTTAAATTGTGCCAAAAATGATTTGTGTGTTAAACAAGCTGCGGCATGATATGTATGGTAAAATTTGCCCTATGTGACCAGGGCCCTATAATTATTATTATTATTTTTTTTATCTGTTTAATGTTTTTTTTAATCCAATCCAGATTTTGTTCCAGTTTGTTTTTTGGGGGGGGTTCTTACCTTTAAATGATATTGTCTTTGTTTCTGCACTGCTAAAATCACAAGGCTGTATATCAAATGTCCAGAGGTATTTCCAACGCAACATCACTGGACAGGTGAACATGCTTGGAGTAGAATGCTAACTGGCAGGTATCTTATACTAGCTAGCATCACACTGAAGAGCGAAATAGAGGGCTATCCCACCTATCTAGAGGTGGTGAAGCAGACTAAAGTCCAAATCAAGGTTCATGTTTTTGTTACATAATATACATTTGGTTTGGTTTGTCACTCTGTAGTTTAGTGAGCTCACTAAAGAACTTTACTTCATTCTGTCATCATTACCTACCTACATAGGCTGAGTCTCTCTACACTTGACACTAGAAACATTTTGGCAAGTTGCCTTTGCAGGTATTGTGCTGAATTCTGCCCCCCTGCCAAAATCCAACTGTCTTTGATTACACACACATCACATGGCAGAATGAGTGCAACAGATTACCTTCTGATTCCTTTTATTTCTGTTTGTGAGTAAAGGTAACTCTTAAGGTTACACAACATACAAGGATCGCAGACATAATCTGATGCACGCATACGGATGCAGGAAACATGTTAATGCAAAAGGGAGTTAAATTTTGCCATATTCTATTGTTTAATGGGTGGCAATAGCCTGTCTCATCTTTACAGAATTGGTCTGTGTATTGGTCTGTATATAATTACTGTATATTGGCAGATATGTAAAATATACATCCTTATTAAAATGTAATTATTGCATATACTACATCTGCCTATGCAGATCTGCCTTGTACTCAAATCACAAACAACTGTTAATTAAAGACTAGTGATGACAATCGTGAGTAGAATTGGGTGTGCTAGTAGAGCTGAAATCTGCTGAAGTCCACAGAAACAGACTAGGTAATTGCTGCTTTACATGGTCTACCAAACGCTTATACCCAGTCCATAAATCACTCCAATTAGTCAAGTAACACATTTTCACCTTAACATGGATCTATGCACAAACGATACCCCATACCAGCATGATGCTGACCTGAAAACAGATGGCGCAGACATCACCATGCTCCTGTAGCTGCTGAGCGTTTGCCCGTGGGAGTGAATTGATCTTGCGTGCTGCTTCCTGACGGAGGAGAAAGCTCTTCCAGCCAGCCTGGGCACGTAACCACACGTTACAGTAGGAGTGGATGATGATGACCGACGCCCCCATCCAGCTCCACTCTCCCCACAGTGACTCCCAGGCCCCGTAAGCCACCACACACAGTGCCACTGCAAACTCTAGCACCCGACAAACACCATTCACATAATACATCACTTCATCCAGGCCAGGCAGAGCAGTACTGCGCCACACCTCCACCATGAAGAGGCAGTAGATCAGGAGAGTTCCGGTCACCTACAATTCATATTAAATGATAGCTGAGGTTTAGTAATATAGGTCATGTATGCAGACATAAAGCTTGCATCTTTTCTTATAACAAATTCAAGCAACTTAAACCTCTCAAAGAGTACCTGCAGAGATGTGAGCATGCAGCTGGACACCAGGATGAGAAGCCAGAAGTCCATGTGGAAGAACTGAGAGATCCTATAGGCCATGAACCCCGGGAAGAGAAGCAGGAACACACACATGCTCAAGCCTCGTATGTGCTTCCACACACTCCTACGGACAAACAATTTTGGATTTGTTTGTTTATTTTACCACATTTTACACATCTACTTCTCCTTTGAACATGACCTTATGTCTTCGTAGAGGCATCATGTTGAGCTATAACTCTCTGAATGGTCTAAAAAAATGTTAAAAGATAATATATAAAAATATACCCTCATACCCTTGAACTTTTTTCACATTTTGTCACCTTACAACCACAAACCTAAATGTCTTGTATTGAGATTTTAAGTGCTAGACAAACACAAATATGGTTTTCAAAATTTTATTCAAATAATCATCTAAAAAGTGTGATGCTCAAAAGTATTTAGCTGCCTTTACTCTGATACCCCTAAATAAAAGGAGACATCCACAACTCAGGTGGGACACAGGATAACTATAAGTTGTGCACTTTTTGGCCTAAATGCAAAGCACTGTGTTATTAGAAAGTAATACTGCTCATCACCCTGAACACACCATCCCCACTGTAAAACATGGTGTATGCAGCATCATGCTGTGGAGATGCTTTTCTTCAGCAGGGACAGAGAAGCTGGCCAGAGTTGATGGGAAAATGGATAGAGCTCAATACAGGCCAATCCTGGAAGAAAACTTGTTGGAGGCTGCAAAAGCCTTGAGACTGGGAAGGAGATTCACCTTCCAGCAAGACAATGATCCTAAACATACAGCCAGAGCTACAGTGGAATGGTTTAGGTCAAAGAATATTCATGATCCAGTCAAAGCCCTGACCTAAATACCACTGAGCTTCTGTGACAAGATTCTGTGAATTGCTGTTCACAGATGATCTCCATCCAACCTGGCTGTGTTTGAGCCATTTTGAAACAAAAATGGGCAATAAAAAAGCTGATAAAGACGTACCTTAAAAGGCTTGCAGCTTTAATTGCATCGAAAGGTGGCTTTTATTTGATTCCATTTTTAAAAACCATGTTTCATTTTCCAATTCCCAATAATGTGCTACTTTGTGTTGGTATTTTAGGTTTGAGGTTGTAAGTTGACAAAAGGTGAAAATGATCAAGGGGTATAAATACTTTTGCAAGCCACTGTAGTTGCTATGGTGTTTCAAAATAGCTGCCAGCTGGCTACTGGGTATGCCAGGTGGTTGCAGTGTGCTTGCCAATTGGATTTAATAGTATCCAAGATGGTTGTTATGATCCCAGGTAGTTGAAATTAGGGCTGCACAATATTGTTTCAGTAGTGAAATAAAAAATGGACACGTGCACAATAGTCACATCAAATGAAGTTCATAGTTTTGTACAATGCCACATTACTTTTTAATTTAGCTTCTTTAGTTTTGGTTTGAATATGACAAACAAATTACAAAATAAATGAAAACTTTTTATATTTCTACCTGTTTCTACTGGCACCAAGTCCCAGCATAACAGGCTCTGTTATTTCACTCATGCTCTGCAGTGTAGAGGTGAGGACAATGAAGAGGATGATGAAGAGAAGGAAGCAGCGCTGCAGGGCTGCCATGTCCAACAAACCAGTCTGCAGAGCTAGCAACAGCAGAGTCACACCCTCTGTCACACCCCTACAGAACACATACACACAAACAAAATACATAAAAAAGCATATTTACGCATAAACACACACATCTACTCACAACACACACTCACACTCACACTTACCTGTGCATGACATTGTGGTTTTGCAGTGCTGTGAATCCTCCCAGGTAGAATTTGCAGAGATTTAGAAGCCCCAGAGCCAAATAGGAAACCACAAACGTCAAACCCAGCAGAGAGTAAGGGCTGGCACAGCACTCTGACACACTGACACATCACCAACATATATCAGACACATCAATAAACCACATCGATTACAACATATTACAACATAATCTAACTAATCTATGTATTGTGCAAAGCAGGAAAAATATATCCTACTTAGCTTAACCTGTTGTGTATTATAATTAGGAATGTCCTAAATCTGATCCATTTTTTGTCGCACTTACAACTACAAAGATATTAAGATATAATCTCACCCTGCCTTAACCATTGATTTACTGAAATTTACTGAAATGATTTTTATTCTCAAGTTAACAAATACAAATGTTTGTTATAGCGGGTTAAGTCAACACTGGAGGCTAGTTTTATTTAAAGTCGAAAATGTAAGTAATGTCAGCTCAGTGGTGCATACCTGGTGAGAAGATACAGTAGAATCCCCTCTTGGATGGCAGCAGATGTATTAACATTGGAAACAAGATGAACTCCAAACAGCACAAACCAAAAGACGCTAAACAGCACAGGCACAGCAAAACTATGCCAGAGAGACGCCCCCACTGCCAACAAACGGTACAAATCTGTGATCTGCAACAGAGAGTTTAGAGAAATTCAGAGACTGGGAACATGCTTAAAATAAGGTTAGTTGGCTTATCATTTAATGTGTGTCATCTTATGTCATGTTAGCAGAAACTTGTTGGGCCATTATATTAAAATGTTTTTGTTTAAATTGTTTAAACTGAGTTTGTGTCGCCAAATTTTGAAACGTTTTAGTGAAAGTACCAAAATTGTACTAGTATCTAAGCTAGCTTGTTTTACCTGAAAATGACTAAAATTTAAGATTCCTTGAAACTTTTAACCTTTAAAATCCTGGCAAGCACAGAACAATTTGCAGTGTGTGAATCTGTAACGTCCTTGAAATTGTGTATACCTCTAATTGTGCAATTTCACTGTAGACTGCTTTGGCCAGTCTATATGGTACGAAGAGGTTCATGAGCAGGAACACTACAACCTCTGCCCCCGTTATGCCCATAGCAACAGTAGTGAGTGTGAGGATGGTGTCTTGAGAAAACGAGCACACTCCTGCCAGAAGAGGGAGCAAATGAGCAGAGAAGAGCCAAACACGGCGTGTACGCATGAGGAATGCACATAGCGTGGTGACAATAATCTGACCTGTGAAAGCAGAAACACATACATATAAGCACATACAGAAGAGAAAACGTGTGTTGGTTCATGTAACTTTGGAAATCTTAATCATAGCTATAAACCTTGACTCTATTTTGTGCTTGAAATTTGTGCTTGACCCTGCATAATGTTGCTAGTGGCTGTATCTTTTATTTTATGTGTTTATTAAAAAGAAGACAATTTTCCCCTTTACAGTTTGGACAATTAAAAGGTGCACATTCCATACTATAAACACCTGAAATAATGAATAATTACATCAAGATTGAGATTTATAGTACTAACAAGTACTTTTGACTACAACTCCAGGGATACGGTTGGGACATGTACTCCATTGCACTGCACAGGGTTACATTTATAACCACAAACAACTTGCATGTGGTTAAAGTGCACATTCTCAGTACAAATAAAAAGATCATGTATTAAAACACAGTTTCTGAATTTCTGACATACTTTCTGAATCTGACAGTTGTTCTTTACATGGTGTTAAATTGTATGATAAATAAATCAATTAAAATAATCCAAATTAAGGTGAAATTAAATATTTTTTCACTGACTGTAAAAAAAGAAATTATTTCCCCCTTATAGATTTCATTTTATTTTGCATTTTTGTCATACTTATATTTTTCAGATTATCAAACAAACTTTAATATCAGACAAATATTACCTGAGTAAATATAAAAATCACTTTTTACATGATGATTTCATTTATTAAAGAAAAATAACTATCCAAACCAGTCTGACCATATGTAAAAAAAGTGTTTGCCCCGTATAAATAAACCGTGATTAATCATACTTTTTGGAAAGCTGAGTTTAACTTAAATACTAAACACATAGAATCAAGAAATCACTGAAATAGAACCTTTCTGACAACATGAAGCAGCTAAACTATCTAAAAAAAATCAACACATAATGCCCCAATCTGAAGAAACAAAAACAAAAAGCTTTGGGACTCCAAGAACCACAGTGAGAGCTATTATTCCCATTACATCTGTTGTAAAACTGTCACATAATTTTTAGAAAAAGAACATCATACTGAACGTTATATATGGTGGTAGTGTGATGGTCTGGAGCAGCTTTGCTGCTTCAGGGTTTGGATAACAATCTGTAATAGATGGAAGCAAGAATTCTGCTGTTTACCAGACAATCCTGAAGGAGAATGTCCGGCCATCTGTTCATGTGCTCAAGCTGATGAAGGTTTTGGAGTGGCCTAGTCAGTTGAGAAGTCTGATTGAGATGCTGTGGCATGATCTTACACAAGAAGTTTATGCTTAATTCAGCCAATATGGCTGAATTAAAACAATTCTGTAAAGAAGAGTGAACAAAATTCCTCCACAGAGATGTAAAAGACTCACTGCCAGTTTTCAGTAAAGCTAGATTGCAGTTGTTGCCACTAAGGGTGACAAAACCAAGTTATTAGTTTTAGAGGGCAAACACTTTTTCACACAGGGCTAGATTGGTTTTAATTGTTTTTTTTTTTGTTTAATACATAAAATTGTCATTTAAAAAGTTATTTTTACATTTATATATTAATATATTTATAATTATTTAGGTTATATTTGTCTGATATTTGTTTGACATTCAGAAAAATATCAGTATCACAAAAAAGCAGAAAGAAATATGTAGGGGGGCAAATACTTCACTTACTTGTAAGTGCAGTTACAAAACGATTCATAGCTGGAGGATCCAGAAAGAGTGCACCATCATACCCGTACTGGCTCTCTGCTAGTACATAATCCCTGTAAAAACAAACAAGCAATACAATAAATGAATGTCTTATAAATAAATATTTATTAATCTTAAGTTTATGCAGTTTCATATATAAATCCTGTTTACATTTTTATGAATTGTTTTAGTTGTTTTCATATATGAACTGTGAAAAAAAGAGAATTATGCCCAAATATTATCCAGAGCGGCCATTTTACACAAGTAGCGTTCAGGGACTACAGGATTTTTCCTTGTAGTACATTAGGCAACCAGTGGTGCCTGTGTAGCATGTGCAAGTGAAATGGCATGACTCACAGAGGATTCTTTGGAAAATGATCTGTTCCCTTGTACATTTACACATACTTTATACTCGAAGGCTAGAAAACAGACACACAGCTCTCCTGGGTAATGTCTGGAAAAGTTCTGGGTTTCTGTGTCTGTGTGGAGGCGGCTTTTGCACTGCGATAAGGATACTCAAAGAAAATATTTAGTTAAGTCAAATATAGGTATAAAAATTGGTAAATCAAAATCTGGTTCAAAAATGGTCCACATATATATATATATTTTTATTCTCCAGCTAGTTTCACAGAAATTTCTCAAGAAAAGAAAATGCCTTGTTGGTTCTTGTCTGTGATTTCTATCAGACAAAGATCAGGGTACAACAAAGCAGAAGAAAAGTTTTTTTTTTTGTTTAATCTGATAACCGCATTAAATGACTTAGCATGTCAGAGTGTGAGGCAAGAGTGTAGAACCCATTTGACTTAACCGAGGATACCAGAATGTAAAACTCAGTGTAGTATAAAGCAGTAAAGTCTGTCACATCTCAGTTAGAGATCTGCTTACCTGGATATTTGATGACCCATGTAGAGCAGGAGGGCGGTGAGAATATGCAGATAAAGTTGAGCAATGTGTCCAAGTGGCAACAACAGGACTACTGTACTCACAAAGTGACCTGTGAACACACATAGAACAATTAACAACTGCATGAGTTATCACAAAATGATTAGGATTAAGTTATCTCCTACACCAGCATCTGCATCTGATACAAAAAAAAGTTGTCTATTTGCCATAATCATGCCAAGTTCTTCTTACATTCTGAAGAGAGATTTCTGGGCATATGCTTTTCTTTACTTCTACATTTCTTTCATTTGAATTTAATTCATTAAAAGTAAGTAAGAAGAACACACAGTATTGTGTTTTATGTTGTGTCTTTTACTGCCAGTACCAGTCAAAAGTTTGGACACTCCTTTATTTACATGTGTAAATTATTTATTTCGTTTATTTCTTTGCATTGTAGATTAATACTAAGCCATCCAAATGATGAAGAACATACTGAGTTATATAGTAATCCAAAAGTGTTCAATAAACCTGAATATGTTTACTATTTTAGATTATTCAAAGTAGCATCACTTGCTTAGATGACAGCTTTGCGCTTTAAACACCTTGGCATAATTTTCTCTCAGCTTCATGAGGTAGAGTCAGCTTTCAGTTAACAGCTGTGCTGAACATGTCAAGAGTTAATTACTTAAAATTCTTAACCTCTTAATGTGTTTGAGAGCAAAAAGGTATAGTTGGTATACAATCAATAGTCCTATTTGAGTAATGTTCTAATCCATATTTATAAAAATAAATTAAGAATTGAAGGTCAATCAATCCGAAAAATTTTAAGAAGTATCCTTAAGTGCAGTCGCTCTACTAAGGACTGCCCCAGGAAAGAAAGGCCAAGAGTTACATCTGTTGCACAGGATGAGTTTATCCGTTACCAGCCTCAGACACCAAAAGTTAACAGCACCATAGATAACAACCACATAAATGCTTCACAGAGTATTTTGGTTTGTTCAACACTTTTATGTTTACTACATGATTTCTTGTGTTCCTTCATAGTCTAGGTGTTATCAGTATTAATTTACAATGTAGAATTTTTTTCCCCCAAATATTAATCAGTCATCCCCTAATTTATCCACAATATAAGCAACAGATGCTTAAAAATCATAAAACCACAGAAACATGCACACAAAGTGAAGTAAATGCTAGCTAGCTAGTTTAGCTATTGCTGTGGTTTAGTGGTAGCTAAGTCTTATTTTATTCAGTAGCATTTAGACACCGTCATGTAGGTTAAATCTGCTATGGATAGGACTTGTTCAAAAATAATGGGCTTATGGTGGGTGGGTTTAGGAGTGAGGGGCTGGTGTCTGGTGAGAAGAACAGTCAGGGGGTAAGGTAAACTCGTACCTAGATAGTACATGTTCCACAGGACGTATTTGTACTTGAAGAGCATGTCCTCACTCCTCGCCCTCAGGTGAAAGGTGAAGCTCTCGATGTCACATTTATAGAGCAGGTCCAGAACGACGATGCTGGGCACCCTGAGGACCACATTAGCCACGTCCTCTAATCGCAGCATCTTCACAGCAAGGAGCACTATGACATATAGCTAGTTAGCAGGCTGTTTTAACACGCGAGGACAGGGGGTGCCCGTCACATCAGCAGATGGTGGTTTGAAGGCATGTTGACTATTATTACTATAAAAACAAAGAAAACAAGGAAAGCTGCATAAGTGAGTCTGTTGGTTTGTTTAGCTAATAGTTTAAAACTTGCTGGAGCTCTAAGGATGAAGAGTTCTTGCTAACTAGTTAACTAACACTAATGTTTACAGCGTAGTCACTGGTCTACACAGTTCTGTACACTGTATTGGGGCTCGACGTGGTTTCGGTTTGAGGAGCTGCTGTGGAGCTCTGCCTTTCAGCAGGACCATTTTCACACGTCTGAGAAGCGCGAGAACAGAAAAGGGAACATATCTAATATAGAATAAAGTTTATTGCTTATCTTGCTCTCTTCAAAACAGTGGGGTGGTTCAGTAAAGCCTCAGTCTGTGAGTGAGGGTCAGCAGGGCCTGGTCACACAGAGCGGGTGGCAGTGAAGTTTTCATTTCCCCCATAAAATGAAATGATCTAAACCCAACAGCCGGAAACAGAAACCGACAACCTGCACTACAGCTACACAGAGTAAGCCAGATTACACACGTGTCGCTGGCAGTCCTGTTTTGGAGAGAAATGACCAGAGGAAAATCTCTGAAACAGTCTCCCCCAACTATGACAGATCAGCTCGTCGTCTTCCTGTGGACTGAAAAATATGGCACGTCCAATTCTCCACACACATAACCCCTTCCTCACTTCCCCTTAAACTAGTGGAAGTGGATCCAGTGCACTGCTGGATTTTGAACTCAAGCAGCTTCATGAGGACACGATGTAATCTACTTCTGTTTATTTCGGAAATATCCCCAACCGGTACAAACGCGAAAGACTGTTTACAGCCCGGCCATGGATTAATTATAGTAATAAGTGGCAGTGAGTAGGGCAGAAGAGCGAGGGCTCATTCTTCATTTAGCTGAGATGTGCAGCTCTTACAGCCCACGTCTACCTTTACTGCCACCTCCTGTTTGGTCAGGAAAATATATTTTGACTGATGACGAAGAAATATGAATATTTGTGAGTATTGTTACGTTGTTAAACTTAAGCTTAAAAAAATGTAAAATGTTTTGTTCATTCTGGGTTTGCAGATACATTTTAAGAATGTTTTAAAAATATTTTAGGCATAAGACCCTAGTATTGTTAAATCTCATTAAATTTCAAACAAAGATCACAACTCCATATTCCATGTTCAGACTCCCACATGGCATGTCTAAATGTGGCTTTTCAACATATAATTTATTACTCAATACTCAAAACCACAATAAAACACCTGACAAACAATTCTAATAAATTAGTCAATATTTAGAGGAAATTACATAATAAAAGTGTGGGTCACGTTTTTTTATTTAATTGTTGTTTTTTGGACAAATAACAATAACACAATTCAATATTTTTATCGTTTTATAATATTATACACAGTACAAATTATTTTACAGCCATGGAGAATTAGATCTAATAATAAAATGCTTAACAGTAGTGGAAGATGGTATTTATTGTGACATGTAGTTCATCACGTAGGCCTTTCTTCTAGTCTGGTCAGCTTCACACTGAAGGTCACTTCTTATCCTGAGGTAATGATTATTCACAAAAAAAAAGACAATTGAATACGTCAGACAGTTCGGCCAAATACTGGAAACACAAGACATTATGGGAAAGCAGTGCAGAGGCACTGTAATGAAACAGCAGTAACTTTATTTCGTTATTCATATGGAAAATATTCAGCTGGGTGTAGTGTGGAAATTAGTCTGTCTACAGATTTTATGTCTTTAAAGGGCTGACATCGTTGATGAACAATGCACACTATTGCAGATATCAGTGATGATCTTTCATAAAGTAACACTAGTTTATTTTATTTGTATTCATTTAGTATATTATTGGTTTATTTTATTTTTATTATGGAAATATTAAATATTCAGTTGGATCCATAATCAGTATAATCAGTTGTTGATTTAGTACTTGCCCCTTGTGTTTTTTCAAATTCAAAATAATATGATTATCAAATTTCTTGATCAATAAACTACATTTGGTGTAATTTACTATTTGAAAAATAGTTTTTTTGTTAAGTTACTTTTTGGAGGTGCATTAAGTAGCAACAGTTATTCCAATCTGATCCAAAAGTGTCGTGGCCGATCTTGCCATATTTTAATGCAGAATATTGGTGTAGGTATATAGGTAACCACACAATAAAACTTTTACTATATTTTTATTAAATTAAATTAAATTAAATTATTATTAAATTAAACCTACCATGTGAAAGCCGAATAATAATGGAAAATGTATAATATATTAAACACAATATAATAAAAGGGTAATTTAAAAATATAGTCCAGGAAAAAAAGGTCCAGAATTACACTTTTATACATTGTTTACTAAAAATATAATGATTTAATTTAGTATTAATTAATAACAAATCTAGCCTAAATATTAAGGCAGAGATCTGAATCAGTTCTGGCAGACACTCAGCATTATTGTATTATTGGTATTATTAACTGTTAGAGCTTGAATGGTTTACAGGAAAAGCATGAGCCCACTGTCCACTAATTTTAAAAATGTGCTAATATTTTTTTTCTCCTGCTTAGTCATCCTTCTCAATCTGAAACTGAGCTTTTTGGGGAAGTAGAGTGATACCAGAGAGAGGTCAGCTCTGCATGAGGCGAAGGAAAAACCTCTCAGCGCTCCTCTTGGGTAACCTACACCCTCACAGAACACACATGTAGAGCGTTTCAATGTGGTGCCTATTGGTTAAAGTGCAAGTAAAAAAGCAACGGGTGCTGTAAAGGTCTGTGTCTGTGAGCATGGGGGGAAAGGAAATGGGCTCAGTGACCTTTGCAGCCAATTTCCCCCGTGTTCAAACAGCAGCATGAAAGCCACGACTGTTTCTGAAGTCCTGTGCAAAATGTCAATTGCAACTTATCCTACCAGCAGAAGGATTTTCTCTGAAAGTAGATTCCCTCATTGTTGCCCTGGGCTTTTAAGTCACTGCACACGGATGGTTTGACCCTAGCCTCTCCTCACACTGCGTGCTTTCTAAGAACCGGGTGGATGGTTTTGCTACTCCAAGCAAAAAGTGACTTATGTGGAAAGGCGTGTGGCGAAATTGTCTAGACTCTTCAGCATGGCAGAAATTTGTTCAACGTCACTGAGAGGATATGATGACACAATTTTTCCCCTTAATTTGTTCAATTGACTAATCAGATTGATCATATTGAGAATTATTATTCTTATATTAAAATTTTCGTCAGATAGCGTTAATAATAATTCCAGATACAGTATGGATTTGGGTGGATGGAACTCAAGATGTCAAGACTGGCTTTCAAGTTTGAGTGTGCGTGTGTGTGTTACTATATGGACAAGCAGAAAGGTTTAGAAATTCTGCCATACAGAATAGAAGTGGAATTTGTGTTTACACCCTAATCAGAAAAAGTTGGCACAAAAAAACAGTATGAACCTGAGATATTTCATGTTTGTCTCGTTAAAATCATTTTATTTGTTCAAATATATACAGTGTATCACAAAAAAAGACATCTCTCACATTTCTGCAGATATTTAATAAGATATTTAATCTTTTCATAGGACAAATTTATTTAATACATGTAAATAGACAGCCATTAATGTCCAAACCATATATATATATATATATATATATATAAAACAAATACAATGCAGAGACTTGTATATATGCTGTATATTTGAAAAAATTAAATGATGTTGCCAAGACAAAACATAAAATATCTTAGGTTCATACTGTTTTTCTATACTGTCCCAACATTTTCTGATTTGGAGTTGTGTAAACACAGATTCTTCTTATGTTATATATATATTTTGGGATGTGGGAAACATGGGGCTAATAATGAGTTAAAACATCTAAATAACAGAGGTGGAAAGTAATTAATTACATTTACTCAAGTTACTGTAATTGAGTAGATTTTGATGAGTAATTTGTAGTTTTTAAAATAGGTAATTTTACTTTTACTCAAGTACATTTTGACACATGTAATTTACTTTGCTACATTGGAAAACTCCCAATTACTGAGTAAAAAATAAAATGCTGGGGGAAAAAAAATTGTCTGAATTAAAAAAAAATTGGCACGGATGCTTGCACGTGGAATAACGAGGCCATAACGTTCTCATGCAATACAAAATGTGCCTGCCCCACCAGACAGAGCTGTCAGCTTTAAAAACTTCCACATCAAACCTGCGAAAGTATGTGGTGTAAGTACTTTTATCATTAAACAATCTGCTTAAATGTTACAAAAACATGTAAATAGCAGTTAAACAATAGCAATGGCAAGTTAAAAAACAAGAATGAACTGTAAAACTATAAAATTACAGTTTATAGTCACCTATATGACCATAACCTTTTCATAGTAAAGAAAAAAATGGATCAAAGAAACCTATGCCACTTGTTTTATGCGGTGGTCTGAACAAATACTGCCTGAAAGGTCCAAAATATTATGTGGAATAATAGTTCTTAAAAAAACAATTTAATTTATTATTTGTTTTTACTTTTTTACATCAAATAATTAAAAGTAACTATGTAACTTTTACTCAAAGTACATTTTAAATTGAGTACTTTTTACTTTTACTTGAGTAGAATTTTAGATGGGTACTTTTACTTTTACTTGAGTAGAATTTTAGCAAAGTAAAGGTACTTTTACTTAATTACAGTTTTTTAAGTACTTTTTCCACCTCTGCTAAATAATAGTTTGTGAAAATAAAAGACATGCATAAGAACATTAATGAAATGTCTAAAAACAGTATTTCTTAAAAAAAGAGACAAAGGCACAAATCTAAACTTAACACTTGTGATCTCTGATCCCTCAAACGACACTGCATCAAAAAGTATAATTTAACAATAGCCAATAGAACCACATGGGCAATGGATAACTCTGGCAAATGAAATTTAAGCACTACATCCAGAGATACATTAACAAATGCTTATGCTAGCAGGAGCATCAACTTCTCTCTACTCTGGGATGCACATAAATATCTACTGTGCAAATATATACTGAATGATAAGGTTATTTCATCAATTAATTTTTTCTTCCCTGATGGCACGGGCATATTTCAAGATGAGAATGCCAGGATTCATAGGGCTGGAACTGTGAAAGAGAGGTTCAGGGAGCATTTTCACACATGGATTGTTCACCAAAGAGTCCAGACCTTAACCCCATTGAGAATCTTTAGGAGGTGCTGGAGAAGGATTTGTACAGCAGTCAGACCATCATCAGTGCAAGATCTTGATAAATGCAATGCTGGATTAAAATAAGTCTTGTAACATTGTAGAAGCTTATTGAAACAATGCCAAAGCTAAAGGCTGTCCAACAAAATACTAGAAAGTGTGACCTATTGTTTTGGTGGCGAGTTTTTTTTTTGGCCTGGCAGTGTATATTGGAATTATGCTGTCTATAATATAACGTTTTTCATTTGGATTTTCCATACTGTTCCAACATTTTCTAAAATGAGACTGAATATGATTTCTGTCCAAATTAATCCATCTGAACCACATCTCCTGCCTGTCCTACCTGTTCACAGTACCTACACAGTACCGTATATAGCTTTGTATTACCTTCTATTAGCCCTAATATATGAAGCTGAGTCAGCAAGACAACAGAAGTTTGAGATTCACCATGAACGTTGTACATCCCACATTGCAGTATCAGCAACTTTCTGACCATTCATTCCAAGAAAAGTAGGGTGTGCAAAAATAATAATATCTCCATTATGATTTCAGAATTGGTCAATCAGTGAAATGTCAGTGTTTCAGTAAGTGAGAAAACATTCCATGACTTAACGTTACAGTAAGCATAGACATGGAAGTAGATCGTGTGTGGGAAGGTGGAAGAAGTGTACTCATGGTTTTTGTACCACACCTCGGTATGATGCAATGTACATGTATCAATCAGCAGAAACTTCCATATGAGGAAACTTAAACTGTTTATGCTTCTTCTTCTTCTTTTTTTTTGGAGTGGAGCAGTAACAGTAAACATGACTCTGCAAATGAGTGTTCATCAGCTCATCAGGTATGATTTCCATTTCCTCTTTGGAAAAACAGATGTGTTGAGGTTGTCTCAGTTTCTCTCGGCTCGTGCTGCTTTCTCGTGTGGAACCACTCTTTTGCAATAGGGGAATTCCTGGTTTCTACACCTCTCTCTCTCGCTTTCTTTCTTTTTCTCTCTCTCTCTCTGCCCCTCCCTCCCTCCCTCTCCCCTTTTCCCTTTTTTGTTTTATGGGAACTGAGGGCCGGACCAGTGAGATGTTTTTCCTCAGAAGAGCTGTGTATTGATTCATTATGAGGGGGCGGGAGACTCCCTCCCACTGCTTCCTTCTTACTGGGAAGTGACTGCTAGGCTTACCGTACTCAGAGAGCATGAGTGAGTGTGTGTGCATGAGAGGGGCAGAAAACCGAGGGACGCAGGTATTTAAGTTGAACGAATTTAGAGGTCTGTGACTGAGAGGTTGTGTATGCGTGTTTACACTGGAGTGTCTCTCTGGCAGCAGCTCTGCTAATGGTTATTGGTAGTGGATATTGAAGCAGGAGCATTTTTCCAAAGAGGAGAATTATATAGAACATTTATACTGGCAAACTAGGAAGAGTTTGTCTCACAGGTAAGTATCAATTTCTTAAAATAGCCCTGATTTAAAGACAAATAATTGTTAAATAAACAATTAATTTTGGTATTTTGTGTAAGTAAAGGTTAAGAGTAAAACATAATTATTTTATAGAATGTTTTAAAACTTTGATATGTACCTTTATTTAAACTGGTATCATCAGTAAAACCGGCAGCATTTGATCATTTGTAAGTAAGGAGTGATATGGCCTGCTGTGTGTGATCATCCAGTCTCATAGTAGATAATGGATCTTGTTTGGACTTCCATGGGGGTTTCCAGCAGTACACTTTAAAGGCAGTTCAACTGGTTCAGTTCCATTTAACGGAAAGAAAGAATTTCCTGAAACTCTTCAGGTGTGGCTTGAATTCGGCTGAGGACATGAAGTGCATTGTACCTGTGTCAAGAATTCAGTAATGATCAAACATTAAACAAACACCTGATTGAGATAGCATTGAGAAAATAGACGTCATGTCACTTGTTTTGTCAGTGGAATTTCATAGGACGATGAAGTATCTGTTGCGGGATAAACACACTTGAAATCGTAAAACTGTTGAGCTACTGCTGTGTCAGATTTCATCTGTGAAAATGTGATTTCAGTGATGACTCTCTGAAACTCTTCCATAAAAGAGAACTTCCCTCCCTAAGATCTTTGCTTAGTTTAAAAATATATATAATGAAGAAAAAAAGCATTAATCTTCTGTTTGTTTTGTAATATAAAAACCATAGGAACAAAATGTTTCATTAGTTTCATAAATGTTTTCTATTAAATATCAAACATCCTTATGATGTACAGTTTTATAACATTGTTACATTGTTTGGATACTAAGTGATTATGTTCCCTTTCAAAGTTATGAGACTAGTTTCTTCTAGACCTCTAGTTTGTCTCCGGTTCCTCTGAGCACTTGGCCCTGAGAACTGAATTCCATAGATGGTGGTCAGGAGGAGCTCATCTATGGGCTCAGTTCTTCTGGCAGAGTGTTCCATATCTCCATAAACCTGGCCGAACTCTCTACAAGATGGACTTTCATAGGATTTGTATCACGAAAAAAGATGCTTGAGAAGATCCCATTTTTCATACAGGAGAAATGCTATGTATTTTTGAGACAACCTTTGTATGAAACATGTCTTATAAAATGCTTGTAAATATGAAATTAATACATTTTACAAAGTTAAAGTTGTTCATTTCTGTTTGGTTCATTTCTTTACACAAGCTTTTACAGACACTGCACTAATGTGAGATACACACTTTGCATTTATGAGTGGGACTATGAGTGGGTGTGCTAGTCAAATGGTCTTAGAAATCCACGCAAATTATATTTTTTAACTTCCTTGTCTTACATCACACCTCTTAGTCAGTCACTCTGTCCTAATTTAAAGAGAAGGCACCTAAATAACTTTAACACAGTGAGCCACATGGCGTCATTACTCTTATACGAAGGCATGATCTTTAGATGCTTGATGAGTGGCATCACATAGACATACATTGTTGACACAAAGTCCATGTATGTATACACATATGCTGATGCACAATAATGAAATGTGAGCTAAAGTATGCAAACGTTACATGTCCGCCCACACATTGACCACAAATATGTCTTATCTCTTGCTCCTGGTAAATGACTCAGGATCATTCCATGGAAACTGGAAGTCATGGACACCATACCAAGAACGCTCACCGCCCACAGCTGTTGCTTACAATCTGTTAAGTCATCCTAGATAAAATACTGTATAACAAATTGTGAAATAGGTAAATTTTTACATTACGTTTAGCACTAAAACATACAAATGTGGAGGTTTGACTTCAATGAAAAACATACTATTGACATCCTGTAAAAACTACAGTACACTCTTTTTTAAAAACAAAGGTGCTACAAAGGATTAGTCAAGATGTCAAAAAAAACACCTTTGTTTTTATACAGAACCGTATTTGTAAAAGATCTGGAAGTGTCAGGAACGTATACATCAAATAAAGATTCTTTAAATTTAAAATGGCTTTCAACATAGCACAAATCTCTATTACAAAAATAATTCTTTATGAATCTAACAGTGATTCTTCCATTACAACAACCAAATAACCATTTTTAGTATCGTCATGAATAATTTTAAAGTGTTTCACAGTATATTTATTATAAATTAGCTTGCATTTAATCAAAATATTTATTTTAACACCAAAGAATTTTGTACCGTTTCATTTTAGATTCCATTTACTTTCAAGGTTTTCCAAGGAAAAACAGCAAGGCCAATTGTAAACACAAGTTCATAGAGTTCAACATTAATGATGCAACAAACTTGGCCACAAATCACTATTAGCTATTAGCTATTTCAATGAAACTTTAAAAAAGCTAAATATTTCACATGATAACAAACTACATAAAGTCAGCAAATAAAAATTCTGGCTTTATTTTCTTCTTTTCCTTCTTGACAATTTCCCTAACACTTTCCACTCCATTTTGTGGGCTCTCAACATTATGAACCAACACCCCCTGAAGCTCACAACAATGCTGGGATAAGTACCATACACCTGCAGCAAGCATACTTTCACAAAGTCTGGAAGCTCCCAGCTGATCCTAAACACTCTCTCCAGCCTCCCCCAGCGTAGCTCACCTTTCACAGTGAAGCCCTCTGGCCATGTTTCTTCCTGAGGCTCAAGAACAGCTACCTTGAGGGGTCCTTTTCACAGACACGTTTGTGAGAGAACCTGTGTATGGATGAGGGTAATACCAGTACAACTGAGTCTCTAAAAAGAGCTGGGGTAGATCCATAGCAATGGTGGAATTACAGGATTTTATCCTGAGGGCCTGTGATGTTCTCCATTAGGATGGTCAGTGCTGGAGGACTGTAAGTGGGAAGAAGGTCCGACTGTTGAGTACCCAAAAACATGGTACATGTACAAGGTAATGGTCCATAAATGGATGGTG
Organism: Astyanax mexicanus; assembly: GCF_023375975.1. Taxonomy (NCBI): domain Eukaryota; kingdom Metazoa; phylum Chordata; class Actinopteri; order Characiformes; family Acestrorhamphidae; genus Astyanax; species Astyanax mexicanus. The sequence goes on from NC_064414.1 coordinate 23,143,417, forward strand.
GAAGTTTAAAATCGAACTGCTCGCAAATCTAATCTAACCTAGCAAGTTTGGAATACACTGTAAGAGAAATGCACAAAGACTTTAAATAAATTATGTATTAGTAAATTAATGTATGTTTAGTTTTTTATACAATAAGTATTACTTTTGAATAAGAAAGTAAGCCTTATTTAACTAGATATGAATAAAAAAAGTAATTCAGTTATGTTCGTAACAAAAAATAAAAGGATAGGATGCATACAGGCTGGAAAGGCTTGCATAATACGTTTCAAAAACCTTTTCCTAATGATTTTTATTACTTCATAATAAAAATAATACAGAAACCATAAAAGTACAAATGGTACATATTTATATGGAATTTGCAGCCCTGGATTGCCTGTAAAGGAGCTCTGTCACCAGTTAAAAGCTCACAGAGATGTTCTGTATCTAAACAGCAGGTAAACAAACTGTAAGCACGTAGATCTATCTGTTTATCACCTGTATATCCATTCCTTTAGCAGTCATGAGTATTTATCAACAAGAATCCAACCTATGTGTTACTCCATCAATCATACAGCAATAAATACCCAGCCTATCTATGTACATACTCCACACGTTGCATATATATGAACAGTAGGTGGCGCCTCTTTCTCCCACATGTTTTAAACTGTACTGATGTCTAAATGTTGAGTCCAAAGAAAATGTTTAATGTATAGTTAAACTTGGTTGGGGTACATACACAGCTATGAACACACTGCCACAAAATTAGTATGAGTACCTACAGTAAACAAATACATTTGAATATGTATTACTGATACATTAATACATTTACAGACACTGAGTTAGGAGCAACTTTGTATAGTCCTTGCATTATCACGAAATTATGACGTTACTGGACGCTGTGATTATTTTCTGAATATGTTTACTTAGCTATTTACTAAAATAAAAAGTTATTGAAACATCAGAAGGACACCAACTTCCAAATCCGCCTTCCAATCACAGTGCCGTACTTCTCCTCAGCTGATTCTGATTGGACACCACACACGCCAATCAAAGTACGAGGCTCCGCCCCCGCCGACTCCTGAAACCCTGAGGGAAACGGACCGAGTGGGTTTTAAAAGACAATAACGGGTGAGAAAAAACTACTAAATTAGATATTTCGAATGAGAACACATTAATTCGGGTTTTAATATTACTCCGGAGAAAGCTTCAAAGTTTCCCCAGTTCTGTGAAGACAGGCGCATTTGTGACACTGCGAGAGTCGAGATTAAGGATGGATGAAATGCGGCCTAGCAGCGGCGCGCACCTCGGCCTCGCGTCGATCTTTCCCCCAGGGCTGCAGGCCATCTACGGGGAGTGCAGGCGCCACTACCCCGACCAACCAAACCCGCTGCAGGTCACCGCCATCGTAAAATACTGGTAAGCATTTCATAAATGCACGGCTGTTCTCTGGAGAAAAACGTTATTAATCAATTACGAGAACCACAGTTCAGAAGAAAAGTGAAGTAAACTTTGTTTAAAGTTCAATATTTCGATGTAGCAAGCTAAAGTTAGTTGCTACATTCTTAGCTTGCTTAGCAAACTAACTTTAGCTAGGTTAGCTTTCTATGGCTTAACGTTAAATTTTATTTTTCGGGAGGATTTTTTGAAAGTCTGGGATTCCCTGTGAATATATCAAATATTATTAAATGCGCGTTTTGACTTTTGATAACATACAGATAATTTAAATCAGATGCGTAAATGTAAGGAAGCACCCAAAGCATGCAGGGGTGTTTTAACAGAATGAAAAACCACTGTTTTAGTAAGTTTACAACAAGAATATAGAACAAGAATATTGGAGATTGCACTTGGAGGTGCAGTTGCCTTTTATATATATATATATATATATAAAAAACATAAATAATAGGGTATGGTCTGGTGTAGTAACCCAAATTTTGGTGTATTGCTCGAGGGCAACACTTTGTAGGGAAACCTATTTACCCCAGCTAGCTGGCTAAATAAGTTTACTGTGGAATAATTGTTCAGACATTTAGCTTAGCTAGCTAACCTAACTAGTTAACAGATAGTTTAGCTAACTAGCAAGATAGCTGGCTGTATAAAGGTCACTTTAGGAGGTAACAAATAACAAATAAGTAACAAATAAGGTTACAGAAAACTTTTCTTGCACAGGAACTTCTAAAGTTGCTTGGTTATCATGGTAGAAAATAGTGAAAGTTATATACCTTGTAACATTGTTATATGTTTAATTATGGAGTGTTTAAAATTGAGGGAACGGTTTATTTAATTGAGAGTTATGTTATTTTATTGAATTGGGGGAAGGGTTTTTGTGTGTAAATTCATTTTTTTTACCTTGATAGCTAAGCTATCTAACTAACTAGTTGGTTTAGCTATCTTATTTCAGGAGCTTCATATATTCGAAACACATTTCGCTAACTTTAGCTGGCTGGCTACATAACATTACAATCGCAGCAAACGGCTTAGCTGTTCTCTTTCTTCCTCATGGCCGTTTGCTTAGCTTTGTTTGTGTTCCCCTGTTGTGTTGTTTTAACACAGGTTAGGGGGGCCAGATCCCCTGGACTACATTAGCATGTACAGAAACATGGGATGCCCTGCCTTGGACGTACAGGAACATTGGCACTACGTTAGCCTTGGCCTGAGTGATCTGTATGGAGACAACAGAGTTCACGAGTAAGTGTTAGAATAGGAGTACTGCTTTGTTTGGAAATTGAGTTGCCATTTTGCATTTTTTTTCCAAAATGTGTTTTCAGACATGTTTATATATAAATGTATATTTATATTTTTATATTTATCGTTTATTTATTCGTTTTAGGTATTTAAACACTTTTTGTTTTTTACGACCATTTATCACATCATTGTTTTGGGAAAAAAATGTAGATATTAGTCAGATGCAGATAAAAATAATAATTACAATAAGTTTTTTTTAGAAAGTAGTTGATATCATGTGATCTAGTTAAATAACAAAGCTATGTTCCAATTTCTCACACCCCATATGGTTAATTCAGCTCACCTGATTTAACTCCATTAAGCAATTATTTAATGAACCAGATGTTGAAAGGTAACTATTAATAATACTGAATACCAATAAGAAAAAAATTGGAAATGCTGTTAGAAAAACTGTGATGTATTGCCTTTTTACATCATGTTGTTTTGTTTTTGTGTGGTTTTTTTTTTCTTCAAATATTAATTATTTACCTAGTATATAAACACTTACTGCCAAAGTAAGGAGCCTTTTAAATTGAAAGTTCTGTCAATCTCAACTGTTTTCATTTTCATAGATTCACTGGTCAGGAAGGGCCAAGTGGTTTTGGTTTTGAACTAACATTTCGTCTGAAGAGAGAGGCTGGGGAGACTGCACCCCCCACCTGGCCTGCTGAACTTATGCAGGGTTTATCCCGATACGTCTTCCAATCAGGTACTAAGCTTTTTCCTTATCTGAATGGACTTTAAATATATGGGACTCGAGTCATTATAGTATTTTGCAAAGCAATACCAAAATGGTCATACGATTTCAAATGTATTTCATTAAAACAAACAAAAAATTGTATGTAGTGTAAATAGTGAACTATTGTCCTGACAACTCCAAAACAAGACTGGTAGGGTTGTAGTTAGGATTTTCTGCACCTTTCTGTATCATCATGTGTCATAAAAACATGCTGTTGTAGCTGGGAAGTTAGACATAGAATACATTTTATGACCGTCATTTTCACGTTCACACATTTGGCTGTTTGGTATTAAAGTTATAAACAGAAAATATGGTGGGATTGTGTTTTCTAAGATAGACAGACACATTAATGCTCCTAGTCTGTCACATTGTGCCCTAGTTTATTAGCAAACAGTATATTTATCCTTAATGGCAATCTACACAGTATTATATCCATTAGTTTTTGTACCATGATAAGGCAGTGTACGTATTTTATATATTTACTACTATTGAGAATGTTTTCTTTTTAGGATAATGTCTAAATACTATCTAACTTTAAAAAACTATCCCTTTGTGTAACAGAAAACACATTCTGCAGTGGTGATCACATCTCATGGCACTGCCCACTAGACAACAGTGAATCTCGAATCCAGCACATGCTGCTCACAGAGGACCCTCAAATGCAACCAGTACAAACCCCTTTTGGAATTGTCAGTTTCCTTCAGGTAAGGTTGAACTAGTACCTTACAATGTAAAACTGGTGGGATAGCAGCTTCATGGTTGAGGTGGTGTGGTGATTATCCAACAATACTCACTAACCCTCCTGTCACTGAATGCAGTCAAATCCTTATGGCATTGCTACACAATGTAGAAGAAAATATAAAATGCTGTACCACTCGGCGTCTCCCATAGATAATTTTTTTGAGATTCTAGGCTACTCAAATATGTCTTTAAGAGTAACTATACTCTGACTTTTTTCCGTTAATAGCTTAAAAACGAGATGCAAATATTATTAGAATTTACATATTTGACAAAATATTCATATAAATTTATCAAGATTAGCCATAATAACTAATGGCTATTTGGTGATTTTTTTTCCCCAATTAATCGCTGTTTTTTTTTTTTTTTTTTTTTATCAGAATGATGCTACTGTGTTGGCCCTCAGTTATGAACGTCAGAATATTGGCATGGGCCAAAAAAAGTGTTGTAACGTGCCTTTAATTCCTTGTTGGTGGTTTTTTTTTCCAGGGGTGTGACTACCAGTCTGGCCAGTTTTGGTTAGATCAGAAGCACACTTTGTAGTATAATCTTTGCAAACAATAGTCAAAAAAGTCACAAAAAGGTTTGATTGGTACCATTGTTCGGAATAGGTACAGCCGACGAGGGGAACAAAAATCTAAATCACTACAGTTCCCACAATACTGCTTACTACTTAAGGTTTCCAGGTGGCATGCGCTCTTGTGAAATTACTGTGTCTATCTCAATAGTTCATACTATGTAGTCTGAGATACTGTGTACACTGAACTGTGACCCCATATTGTGACGGTTTGGTGCAAATACACATACTTTTTACACCCATTATAAGCAGTAAATTTTCTGCATGATGTATTGTCATTCTGTGTGGTATCATTAAAGGTAGCTGAAGTTAATTTATGACTTTTAAGGCTCATAAAATTGCAACTGGACTAAAATAGTGAATAACCTTGTTCTTGTTCCTTTCTACTTTCTACTACATTACTCAGTCCAAGGTTGATGTGGCAGGAACTTAGGAGCATTTGGATTTGGCTCTGCATGCTAGGCAAGGAACAGCTGTGAAGTGTGTCGTTTTATGCAAATGTCCCAGTGTGAAAGTGCTAATTGTGTTTTGTCTTAACTCCCTGTAGATTGTGGGGGTGTGCACAGAGGAGCTGCAAGCAGCACAGCAGTGGAATGGTCAAGGCATTCTGGACCTGCTGCGTGGAGTGCATGTGTGAGTATTCCCACAACCAGGCTAGACACAGTGCAAGGACAAATCGTAGTGTAATTTGTGCTAAAAACAGGACTGATTTACCTTTTGTTGTGTTTTACTGTGTTCTGTATTGCAGACATGTTAGCTACATTTTCTTGAATATGGTTGTTAATTATCTGATTATACTGGCACCTGTGAAGGGGAAAGATTTAAGAATCTGAGCCACTTTGACAAAAGACAAGTTGTGAATGTGTTGATTATGACTGTCAAGACATCTCCAAAACTTTTCCATTGTGTTTCTGGTCAGTATGCCTTGGTTAGTACCTGACATAACATTTTACCCCAGTACACCTTGTGGAGTCCATCACTGGACAGGCCTGAGCTGTTTTATTGGAAACACCATTCCACAGGTGGTTTTGTTGTTATGGCTGCTTAGTGTTGCTGTTATGGTTTTGCTGAAGCTTAATGAGAACAGTGAAAAACACTTCTCTCAATACTCCACCCAGTTGAGTGAAATGGCTCACTGCCCCTATGATGCTTTGGTTTACTTTTTAATTTTTCATTAACTGTGTGTAAATGAGTATTTCCCTCCTCTTTCTCATCTGTTTGCAGTGCTGGAGGTCCATGGTTAATCACTGACATGAGAAGAGGGGAGACCATATTTGACATTGATCCTCACTTGCAAGTAAGGCTTATTTTAATTTGCATTGTGTTGTTTCACTGTATTTTGTTACCTTTGATGTGTTCCATATATATTATATTCTAAAATTCTGAAGCTTGAAGCAGACAATAAAAATGGAAGCATTTAATAATTAAAGTTAGACAATAAATATTAGAAATAATAATTAAAGAGGGTGAATATTTGTGTGAATAATTAAAGTTATTTCACTACTCTTATCCTTTGAGTTTTTTCCTATAAATAGCTGCTATGAGAACGTCAGTAGTTACTGGAACTAGTAGACCAGTTTTTTTTCCCAGAACAGATCAACAGTGTCAGTCTGACTACTTTTGGCCAATAAACACCAGACTGCAGTTCCTTTTTTCCCCATAATCTACTTCCATAAATTTATAGAAAATAAGCATGGTTTTAGAAGAGTTTAGAATTTTTTTTTCTCCTTCACTCTTCTCTCGCTCGTCCTCTCCGTTGTCTGCCTCTCCTACCAGTCTAAACTGGCTTAGCCGGACAGCAGTGAGGGCAGGTCATAACTAAGATTTAGTTTAGGCTGCAACAAGATAAATACTACTCAAATATAGTAGTATATCTGCTAAACTAAGCAGTATATTACTAGGACCTGTAATGTAGTAGTAACTCCAGCTCTGTTGCGTGTATTTGTGGAGCAGTGGGATTTTTCCAGTATAACAGGCTTGGCTTTGGCTAACACAGCCAGCGGTGCATGAAGCTAGGTTGGCTAACTACGGATTAAGTTCACATGAGCTGGTTTATAATGTGACTCATCATTGCTTGCCATGGTAGAAGTTATTGAACTTGTCTTTCACTGGATTGTGTAGATTCAGCCTCCTGTACTTGGCAACCCAAGTAAGCTTTGTGTCTGGGTGGGCGGGACTGACAATTCTCTGTGATGTTTTGAAATTGGTCTGCTGTAGCTATTTTACATGCTTGCTCTCATTTCCTACTGAATCTACCTTTAATGGACCCTAAATGTAGCACTGTCAAAAGTGCTGCGTGGTGTGTTGTGGCATGTTGAGGAATTAAAACGGGGCTGAGTCTTGAATTGCTGTTGTGCATTACTTAATTTTATTTTAGCTAGTGCAGTCTACCTTTCTCTCTTATTTCCCTGCCATCTTTGTTTTTCTCTTGTCATCTTAAAAGCCCACTGCAGAGTTTTGTAATTGTAATTTCATTAATGCTATATAAAAATCTAAAGCAGCATCAACAATACTTAGTATGTTGTGGAAATGCTACGAATACTACTTTAGGTAAATACCTGTGGTTTTGCTTTACACCGCTTTTCTTATATACTCTTTCACAGTATTCAGTTACATGTCTGACCACGAGTGTCTAACTGCCTTGTAATGTGTATATATGTGATTTGTGATCCCAAGCAGGAGAGGGTGGATAAGGGCATAGAGACAGACGGCTCTAACTTGAGTGGCGTCAGTGCCAAGTGTGCCTGGGATGACCTGAGTCGACCTCCTGAGGATGAGGATGACAGCCGAAGCATCTGTATCGGATCACAGCCTCGCAGATTGTCTGACAAAGGTGAGGGATTTCTAAAAGCCAGAATGTCAATGTCTATGAATGCACATGAAAAATAAATAAAATGGAAAAATTTTACACTGTTACACTGATCTTTTTAAATGATACCAGGAGCAATGTTTCACTGCTCCTGGTGCATTACATCTTTATTGTTTTTGACTAAAATGACTGTATACCCCTGAAGATGGCTAACAGGCTTTTCTGTGTCACATGTGCAGACACTGAACAGATCAGAGAAGCCCTGAGGAAGGGATTGGAGATTAATAGCAAGTCTGTCTTACCCCCCATTAACAGTCAGAGACACAATCAAGACCGGCCACTGTAAGTCCTACATTTTAAACTATATTCTGGGAAAGCATCCTTGTCTTATATTGAAGATGTTACAGTTGCACATCTTGACGATGGTGATGTTGGTGAGGCAAGCTTTGTTAAGGAGGCAGAGATTTTTTTTTTCCCCGGAGAGCTTTGTTGGATTGTGAATGGTGACTTACCGCGACACCCATTTGTGTGAAAATATAGTTCAACTGGTGACCTTGCTGTTTAGGAGAGGGTTGGCTGTACACTAAATTAGCAGTGTAAAAATACTCCTAAGGTGAATTGGGTATTTTGTTAACATTTTTCTGGTTGACTAGTTTAAACATTCCAAACTTTGTAAATGAGTGTAGACTTTTAACTGCCACTCAAAGAACTCTGTAAACATCTACAAGGTTCCAAGCTCTCAGGCCCCATTTACACCTTCATGTGACAAGTATCTTAATTGAATCTCAATTCTAGTCACATGCATTTACACTTGGTAGTCAAATACATCTCTTGTTAGTCAGATGGAATGTATAAATATGCACATTAGTTTTATTTTACTTGAAGGGATTGTGGTGGTGCAATGTGTCTTGGAGAGAGAGATTCAATTATACCTTTTACAATATTGCTCAAATGTATGTCAGACCACATCCTGAAGCAGTTTGAGAAATCAGATTTGTTTAGATCTGTTTAAAGTGCAAATGGGGCATTTACACTCTCTGTGGCTTAAATTTCTCTAGATACAGGGATTGGACAATAAAACTGAAACACCGGTCATTTTGTGGGAGGTTTCATGGCTAAATTGGACCAGCCTGGTGGCCAATTTTCATTAAATGCACATTGCACCAGAAAGAGCTGAGTGTGAATGTTCAATTAGCAGGATAAGAGCACAGTTTTGCTCGAAATATTGTGATTGTGACATACCAGAGTTCAAAAAAGGACAAATTGTCGGTGTATATCTTGCTGGTGTATCTGTGACCAAGACAGCAAGTCTTTGTGATGTATCAAGAGCCACGGTATGCAGGGTAATGTCAGCACACCACCAAGAAGGACGAACCACATCCAACGGGATTAACTGTGTTAGGGTGCCAACCTGGATTGTATCCAAAAAACATAAAACCACTGCCGCCTAAATTACGGCAGAATTCAATGTGCACCTCAACTCTCCTGTTACCACCAGAACTGTCTGTCACGACAATAGATTATAGTGGTCTAAAACCAGGTGTTTCAGTTTCATTGTCCAACCCCTGTATATTCCTGATACTCAAGATGCATAAAGGTATAAATGGGGTCAGATATTTTAAAAATCTGATCTATAATTGAAACTATATTGGTTGCTTTCAATATATTGATGAACATCTTAGTGGCAAATGTGACTTAATAAATGTAACAATTGAAAACATGTAATTAGTTTTAAAGTAAGCCCTCATGGTAAATATTTAAGTTCTAATAAAAAAGTCTGCAGTATGCAGGTTTTGTGTTTTGAGGCTTTTGGTGATACTGCTGGCAGATGTCTAAGACCTCATTTTCCCCTAATTGATCTTAAAGCAATCGTGCACACCTCAGCACAAGACTGGGCTTATCACCGCCCCCTGTTGCTTATTCCCATCTCATCCTTCCCACCTTGCCCCCTACCCACAAGTAGCACTCCTGCTGTGTCCTTCTTTGGCCTTGCTAGGCTTTGTGCTTCTACCTTTAGATTCTGCTTGCATATCAGTAATTTCAGAAAAAGCAAAAATATCAGTCAGCACATCCATTCCCAGTTTGTTTGGGTGTTACAGGTTTAGTTTAAAAAACTGTAAAACAATATTTTGAACCAAAAATGATTTCTTATGAAAATCAAATGAACTTAGGTACATTGACCCAGAGGCTAAGAGTTTATTATTATTATTATTATTATTATTATTACTTAATTATGTTGATGGGATGATGTGGAGTTGCATGGAACTTTGAGATAATTCAGATTGAAAGTTATTTATTATTTATACCACTCACCATGATTACAAGTACTTGATGTATATTCTGTTTATAATCTGATGTTTTGTTGTGTGTGTGATTTTATTCTCACTGTACAAAAAAATACTTTATTATATTTTTGAGAAATGTCAAAGAATAATATAATGAATGTATAGTGGGTTTGAAGTGTGGCATTTGTCTCAAGATTTTAATAATCCAAAGTGCTCATATGTTTTTTAAACACCATCTTCAGATGTCAAGAAGCATTGGGCAGAGGCTTTTTAAGCTTCATAGACATACAGCAATGACTGTTTCCTTTCAACGTTAATTCAAAAAGCTTTCTATTTGCCATTGGCTGATCAAATATGACAGCACCAATTAAACCTTGAATATGGTAATGTGCAGTGGTGGGCTGAAAGCATTTCAGACCTCTATAAAAAAGGGAAACAGTTGTCTCTGTTCTTAGTGGCTGTTGAAAGGAACTAAATTGATTTGCCTCTTGGCAGTAATGGTAAATGCATTCATTTCTCTTCGCTGTGGTACAAATTTACCCCTAATTTCTTCATAGACAATCAGTTGGACATTTGCAGAGCAAGCAGAACTCAAGGTAAGAGTCCACCAAGAGAGAAAGTGAAATGCACTCCTCAACACAATAAAGTAAGAGTTTCTTCACTAATAGAGGGTGCTTAATTCAGTATCTGCCGGGTGCCTTTGTTAAAAAAATAAGTAGATTAAAGAGTATGCATAATATTGTTTTAATAAGAAAGAAATATAAATTCATACTTTGTGTCCATTAGTGTGGTAAACACTGATTCAAAACTCAAACATTCACAGAATCCTACCCTTATTCCAATATGTTCTAAAGGCTGTGTGTCTGAGTAAGACCTAATGAATGGAAGATCATTTGCTCCATATGACCCTGTTCTTAATCACTGCAGACACAGTACTCAAGTATCCCAGGTGTCTTGCCTGTGGGTAATGTTTTTTTTCCATTTACAAAACAGAAACACAGATTGATGTTCACTTGCCATTACTTGTTATAGAGGAAACAAATAGCAGAAGCTCTACTGTGTGTTAATTCTGTTGCAGACATGTATCTGGCCTTTCAGTGATTTTGGACTGATATCTCTGCTAGGTTCTTGTAGGGCATTCATATATTCAACCTAAAACTGTCTTTAAAATTTCTTAATCAGCATTGTTATATAAGTGCATCATATATCCCAATAAACAAAGTTGATTGTTATTAATGAAATAAAATAAAAAATCACATAATGTAACTTGTGGGTAAGTCTTCAAAAACAGTTCTGTGAGTGTTTGATAGCTGCATTGTATTTTTGCATTGTCTGTGAATTATAACAGTAGAAGCAAACTGCATATACAAATGTAATCTTTTTCTGTTCCCCTTCATCTCTTTTGTTTGACCTGACTGCTTTGCCCTGCTTCCAATCCTCCTTTCAAATTCTCCAGAAGCCGTAAGGACAGTCTGGAGAGTGAGAGCTCTGCTGCTATTGTTCCTCATGAGCTGGTGAGAACGCGACAGCTGGAGAGTGTGCACCTTAAGTTCAACCAGGAGTCTGGAACTCTGCTCCCACTGTGCCTTAGGTAATGCACACCTCGTCACGGTGGCACACAGGTGCACTGTCTGACACACTCAAAGATTAATCGAAGAACAGTGTTTTTCATCCAGATTTGAGCAATGTAGACAGTGTTCGCATTTTCAAGCTGAAGTGATTCACATCCGATATTTTCATGTCTGTGTGGACTTTTGCGGTCCTTGATTGGATATGTATCCAGTTCAAGGGCATGCAACATGCATTTGAACAGTCTAATTGAAATTTTTACATCTTTTTGTCCTTAACCATGCACTTATCACTATGGGTGATGGAGGCAGCTTTCCTTTTAGAAAAAATCTGGCAGTTTCATTCACACAAACTAGGCTCTGTTCTCTATTAATGAGGAGGCAGAAATACTCCTAAACTGAAGGTCAAATTACAGTTTCAGAATCAGTAGTTTTTGGCTCAATGATGCACAAAGAATTGAGTTTTTTTTGCCTATCCCCACATCACGAGGCTGGGTGGGGTTTCCCTACTAGCACATCCACCCACTTTCGCTCACAACTAAACTTGCAAACTGATCAGTTCTTTTTGTTGAAAGGTTGGATTTATGTGTAAATAGACACCAAGTTGAATGTTATAAAACTCCAATTCAAATTTCAACCAGTGACTGATATTCATTTGTTTAGGTGATGTGCATAAAAGTATCAATGTGCACATGTGGGAACAGGTTTGTTCATCAGACAGACAGATAAAGGTCATTTACTGGCCATTTTCTTTTCTTCTTAAAAAACAAAACACACACAGTCATGTTCTTACTTCATCACCAATTCGCTGGGTGAATTATGTAACTTGACATGCACATGCTCCTATTACTCCTGCATCTATTTTATTCAAGATGGCTATAACAAAAGTGTCCTGCCTATTTTGTGATCATCTGCTATTCATGCATCTAAATTGACTTTCTGAAAAAATGTGCATGCTGTCATTACAGCATTATTACACATGTTCGCTCCAGTAACTATATTCTAAACACAATGTTTGTCTATGCAGCATAATTCTACACAAAAATGAAATGCAGCTCTTCTTTGATGGTTGTTCCATCCAGCCTTTTAAACAAAGCAAGCAAATCTTCTTGATGCTAGTTCTGGCAAGCTCTTATGTTGCAATAGTTTCATTATAAATCTCAGGTTTGATGTGTAATCATTCTCTGTTTGGACAAAAACAGAGTCCAAGCTATGCATGTGGATGAGCTTTTACATAAGACTAAAGGAACTTTGAGCCTTTTGTTTAGGATTACAGAATATCTTTTAGTGGTTGTTTGTTTATTTGTGCAATTTTAGTTTCAACTTTCCTTATGTCTTGTTGTAGAGGACGTCTGCTCCATGGAAGGCACTTCACATATAAAAGTATCAATGGTGACACAGCTATTACTTTTGTATCCACTGGAGTGGAAGGTGCCTTTGCCACAGAGGAACATCCATATGCTGCACATGGACCATGGCTACAGGTAATGAATATGCTGTATCAGAGGTATTCAAATGTAGACCTTGAATCCAGTTTCTTCTCCTAGATTAGGGCTGTGGCAATTTGCAAAAACTTTACAGTTTTGTAAATAAAAAAACAAATTTTTTTTTTTTTTTTTGAAAATCATTATAGTACGACAAAAACTGGACACCGTATTCAAGGTTAAAATTTGAAGACCTCTGTACTACATCCTTGCCCACATAAATGTGTTGTTAATAACTCTTCTGTTCTGTTTAGATTCTATTTACTGAAGAGTTTGTTGAGCAGATGCTTGCTGACATTCAGGATCTGAGCATGCATGAAGAGGTACATAACATAACATATACTACATATTACCAACCTGTCTTTGCAAATGTGGTGATATTTCTAACTTAGTTAATATTTCCCTTATTTCAGTCAAAGCTACCAAAGGAGTACAGCTGGCCTGATAAAAAGCTGAAGATCTCGGTCCTACCTGATACAGTGTTTGACAGCCCACTGCAATAAAACAGAGACTTTGTGACTACCCCCACACCTCTAAAGAAAAGAACTGAGCCACAGGGCTCCAGTGAGACTCATGCCTACACAGTTGGAGGACAAGGACACGTAGACACTACACTACTTCACTTCTTCTCAAACACCTATTGGCACAAGATACTGAATATGCCGCCTTCTCCAGGCATTGAGTGCAGTATACCACTTGACATTTGATCAATGGACAGGCCATAACCTTCTCATTTTCATAGATATGCTCATATATATGGTGCCTAGAGCCTCCATAGATGCTTTCACTTACAAAAGGATTAGATTGAAAAAAAAAACAAAAGGACCTAAATCGTATCTTTTTAAGTGCTACATATACACTACATTGATATCAATGAAATACTCCTCTATTGATTATTTCAGAGTGCTGAACAGGAAAGTATTATATAAAAGAGAAACGAAGTCATATATATTTACATGGTTCAAGGATTGAGTGCACAGTTCATAGTCTTCCCAGAATGTCTTCTGTGAATGAGGGTTAATGCAATTTGTGTTCTAAGAAATAACTGACTTCTCTTTAATGATTCCTTTCAAATATCATGGTGAAATATTGTATCAAAATTTTAGAACATGATGTTTCTATAAGAAAACTATCACATCTAATGGTTAAATATGCCAAAGGTCTATTTGCTAAGATGTTAGTGATAAAAATAGACTGTCAATCAAGATGAGCTAATGAATTCGACTTCATCATTTTCAGTAATGTAGCCTTGGAAAAAAACATTACACACTCGGTTCCTTGTTCAAGATGCATTTTGTAGGAAATAGTGTGATGTTTGTTTATTTTCTTTAGAAACAATTTTTTGCTGCTGGTCTGTGGTGTATGAACTTTGCTTGCTTCTCTTGTGAAGGAAACACTAACAAATCAAACTACAGCAGACCGACCCTTTTATCTTTGGTTAAACACACTAGTGCCTATCTGAAGATATTGTAAGCACACTGTCTTTTAATTTGATATTAGCTGTGAGACTCTTCCTCTATACCAAAGTCAGTATTTAACTTGCATTCTCTTACATACGATGCACATATGTTGTAGCCCTTTTTGCCTGGTTCTTCCTGATTCCTTTAACCATTTCACAAGTAATGGTTAACATTTCCACCTGACATTCCTCTTCTGTTCCACGTCTTCTGTTGGATGCAAACTAAGGAGCTCAATCAGTAAGTTTTTTTTAAAGAGATGAGTTTAAATATAGTGTATTGTCTTTTTATATTTGTTTGAATCACTAAACTGCCTGTTACCCTTAAGTGCATTAAAATCTATTTACATTGAATTAATGTTATGTATTATTTTATTTGTATAACTCTTTATATCTTGTTTAACTCCTGGTATGTCTGTTATACCACCGGTTAAGCCAGAATGTTTTTGTTTTTTTTGTACTTTGCAAAATATCATAGCTGTCATGCAAAAACTTTATTTTTTGTTCAACTTTTGTTGGAAGTCAATATAAGATTTTATTTAAAGTAATTTTGGTCCTTTCGACTGGCCCATTAATCAAAATTGACACAATGCAAAGTACAACAGTTAAGAAGTGAAAAATGGCAAAAAATGGAGATCACAGCAATATCCCACCTGTTTTTTTATTCAGCAGGTGGTGCTGCAGCTCTAAGCTAATGAGCACCATGCAATTTTAAATGGTCCAGATGAAAATGTGATCAAAGCCATTTTCTAAACAAATAAAGTTGCTAAACTAAGCATGCTACAATTTTCAAAGCATTGTTTTTTCCAAAAGTTTTTTTTACAAGATCAGACTCATTTTAAATCTTGAATGCATTTTGTAAAACAAACTTCAATATTTCATTTCAATTTGTATTTTTAAATTGTTTTTATATTGCTTAATATATACACTACCACTCAAAAGTTTAGGACCACTTGCAAATTTCCCCTTTTTTGGAAAAAAAAAAAGATACATTTTCATGCAATTTCATGCACATTTCCGCCGATCCAGGTTAAGAATATTATTAGGCTAATTGGTTGCTCAATTGTGATGCACAGCTAAAAAAAACGTTATACTAATAAGTGAGCATAAACGGGAGCACAATGTTCTAGGTTAGTTTAGTATCTGAAGCATCAGCAGTTGTTGGCTTGCTTACAGACTCAAAATGGCCAGAAAGAAACAACTTTCTTTAGAGAACCATCAGTCCATTGTTGTGTTCAGGAAGGAAGGCTGCTCAATGCGAAATATTGCCAAGAAACTGAAAATATATTACCATGCTGTTAACTACTCCCTTCGAATACTGACTAAAAAGTGGCTTTAACAAGGAGAGAAAAAGGAGTGGGAGGCCCCGATGCACAACTGTGCAAGAAGATAAATATCTTAGAGGTTGTAGTTTGAAAGAAACACGCCCCACAGGCTGTCAACTGACAGCTCCCATAAACACCAGTGTCTGCATCAACGGTTAAGAATTGCCAAGAAAAGGCCATACCTCACACTGGCTAATAAACAAAAAATACTGTGATGGGCCAAAGACAAAAGACATTGGATGCTGGAAGATTGTTAGGTGTTGTAGACAGATGAGTCCAAGTTTGGACTAGCATGATGGAGGCAGAGTGATGGTCTGGGGATGCTTGGGGGTGGTCAAATAAGAGATTTATACAGGGTGGAAGGGATCTTAAAGAAAGGAGGCTACCACAGGATTTTCCAACGACATGTCATACCCTGTGGACAGCGCTTGATTGGGGCCAATTTCATCCCACAACAGGATAATGACCCCAAACACACCTCCAAATTGTGTGGGCAGTATTTAAGAAATAAGGAGTGAGACGGAATTCTGACTAATGGAGTGGCCGGCACAGTCTCCTGATCTGAACCCCATTGAGCAGTTGTGGAAACAGCTTGACCGTATTGTACGGAGGAAGACTGTATCAAGCCAATCCAAGTTGTGGGAGATGCAACAGGAAGCATGGGATGAAATCGCATCAGATTACCTCGGAAACTGCTAAAATGCCTAGAGTCTGCTAGGCTGTAACTGCTGCAAAAGGTGGCTTTATTAAAAAAGGCAGAATTTGAAGTACATTTGAAAGTATGCCAATACTTTCAATTTAAGTTTAATTTTAAATTTAACTGTAAAACCGCTACAACATTTGTAAATGCCATGACAATTCCACACTTTACATGTTGTCTGGCATATAAATTTGGCACAGTTAACTAATCTATTCTAAAGCAACTTAAACTTTATTTTAAATATAAATAAATAAAGTTTAACAAAATCCAACCTTTCACAACTGTCAAATATTACAAAAGAAGAAACCTCTTATGTCCTTTATTATGCAAAGAACACATGTTCAGGTTACTGCAGGTACTACTAGCGGAGACTGTGCTATTCTTATTCAAAGCATTTTATGTAAGAGCATCTAAACAATAGAATTTGCTGTCAGTTCATATATTAAATAAATGAGTACTTATTGTGTTTTACCTGATCAGCTAAAACCGTAGCTTGTTAACAAAAATGAACATTGTAATATAAATTGCCTATTGACCATCTGCTGCCTCTATTAAAATTTAATTTAAAATTATTTGAATCATATTTATAGAAATACATAAATTGCCCTTATAAAATTAAATTGTAGAAAACTGACCCCAACAACATTAATTGAATGTTTATACAAAGCTTTTCCTATTAAATGTTTTCCAAAAAGTTAATTATGGTGTGTGAAGGATAGCCAGTCTCTTGACTGAAGGTTATTCTCATGGGTGGGGACCACATAAATGCATGCACAACCCATGGAGTTTCCCTTTTAATGGAAAGCTGCGTTACTCTCCTAGCCAAATGAATGGCAGCAACCAAACTATAAATTATAGAGAATTAATGGAATGTACAGAAGTACTGAGTTTTTATATTTCTGAAATTAATAAAATTTTACTGCTGTTTATAGTCACTGTCTGTGTAGGGTTAAAATGTGAGAATGTCAATTGTGACCAGCAAGATTACTATCACACACATGCTGCTCATATGGGAAAACAGAAAGCACAGCGATGCACAGACTTAACCTACAACAAACCAACAGATTAAAGATTAAACACACAGAGTGTCTATTTGAATGCTTATTATAGGCACAATTTAGTGTTTCTCTCAACTTTGACAGTAGCTATATGTAGACACTTCCTGTATTTCCCAGTCATTATGACTCACATACTACACTACTCTTTACTTCATATCTAACTAGAACAGAGTTAAGAGCCTTGCTGGAAATCGGAATTTCCAGCTGGAATATAATTTCCCAAACTGGGAATTATAAAAGTAACTATATTTCTAACTGGAGTTCTCAGATGATTCACGATCCTTTAAGAGTCTTCCAGTACCGGTATCAGAGCTTTGATTTAGAGAAACGATGACTGAAAACAAAGGAGTAGCCCTTTTAAGTGTGGCCCCTCCCCTCATCCGAAGCTCCGCCCTCTGACATATAGCAGGTCTGTGGTGGGTCACGTGACTGAGGACGGGGGTGTAAATGTGAACTGTATCCTGAGTTGCAGTCCTGTGCCTGCATTCCTCTCATCAAGGATTTGCTTGAAAGAGAAAAAAATCATAAATAATAACACAGACTGGAATACAGCGCGGATCTAGCGGACGCTCGAGGACTTTTTACCACTCCTAAAACAACACGCTCTTCACGGAGGATCGCGGGTCCCGGTGGATATTTGTGTTTGAGTAATTCAGCTTTAGAAAGGACTACACACAGATGAGAAGAAAAATAAACAGATACGTCGTTTTAAATACGCTTTAAAACAGAAAAACAAGATGGCTGATGACAGTAAACGATAGCTAACAAGGACAAAACGAAATCGTCCCCTTTAAGAAGAAGAAGAAGAAGAAAGGTATCTGGCGATAATACATCAATATTTTAAGCGACTTAGCTCGAACAAAAATGCTTGGCGTGACCGTGTTCACTATTTTTAGCTAAAAAGATGAACGCGGAGCAGCGCGATCAAACGAGGGCAGGTAACGTTAGCTAAACGCTGGGACTAACCATGGGAGGAAGGTTTAACGTCTCGGGAAAACCTTTAACGTTTATGGACCACAGATAGCGAGAGAATCGGCGCTTCGGATAGGCGAAAACTGAGTTTGATCAGAAGATATTCGCGAGGATCGCCGTAACAGGGAGCTTTAGGAGCCACACGAAAACGGAGCCAAATGCGCAGGAAGAAGACCTTTAGCTATTTTGATATCACATCGCGACTGTAGGACCAGTTTGTTCTTGTTTTTTAGCTACAGACAGACTTCCTTATAGCCAATAGGGGTTTATACTAGACTATAGAAGAACAACTAGTGCTGCGTTTTTATTTATATCTTACGAGTGAGATAACCTAGCTGTAGGCTCACTTCTCCTGCGGGCTGATATAATTCACCGTACACTGTGTGTGTGTGTGCAGCATTCAAATACACACAGTAGGCCTGTTAGCTAGATAGATAGAGAGATATACAGCTATAACGCCGGGGCAAATGTCATAAGCCGTGGGCTCAGTGTGGCGTTAATTCATATGTGATTTGAGGGGAGGAGGGAGGGCTTTCTGTAAGTAACGTTATAGGGGGGCTGCTTTTTCTTACCCCCACTGTCGTTTCAGGGATCGGATATAGCCCGTTTCTAAACTCTGGACACGAACGGTAGGGGGTCACGTGCTAGTTTAAACTTTGTAGTTAGGTTTAATGATTATGCATGCCTCGTTTAACGTTACATTTATAGACAGCGAACCTTCATTAGACTTGGTACAGGCAGCAGACCACCGTGTAGATTTAGGCTAATCCTCCCCTAAACTTCCAGAGCACAGTGAAGCATCGATCAGCGAGGTAGTTTAAACACCCTAGTTAACAGCTAGTTTACATGGTGGTGGTGGTGAAACTGGTCCATCATAAAACGATCTTTGGTGCGCTTTATTGACACATTCAGACACGTCCAAAAACAAAAACTACCCGCGGATGAACAGCCTTTAGATTTCTCTCAATAATTTATTGGAAAATCAGGGTTCGGTTCAGTTTGCGTTCTAATCTAGCTAACAACAACAAGCACAGACTAGGACTGCGTGATATTTGGGGGGGAAACTGACATGTATGTATTTTTTTACGATACTAAAAAAATACAGGAGTTTCACTAGATTTTACAGGAAGACTCATTATACCATAATACACTCTATATACTCAATATTGGAGTAAAATAAATTGTACACATTTTAATGATGCTGAAACAATATATTGTGCAGCCTTAGCACGCACGCACTCGTACACGGCCAAAAAGAGGTTTGTTTCGTAACGGAGGATCCTTTCAGGCTTTGGAGAGCCACGTCTCTGGTTTGCTCTAACAAAGCAGCGCAGGTTTGCGAGAACGCACTCACCGTCGCAATCGTGTTGCAACACTTGGATCACTGCTGCTGCTGCCGCCTGGCTCTGCTGCGGAATTTGATTGCTGACAAGTTGGAGAAGGGGCGGAAGAGGCGCTCCCTTTGGCATGTTCACGTTGGTGGAGGCTGTTAGGCAGCTGTTTCTCTTCACTTCTCCGCCTGTGTGGACTACCGGAACATACACACGTATAGTTTTATAATTAAGTAAATAAATAAAGGTGGGGCATCAAACTCTGGGCTTACTTTAGCTGGAAACCACGGGGGTGTTTTCCAACCCCCACAAGTCTCAAACAAACATAGTTGACCCACAAGGTAGGATGTCTACTCAAATGGCTGAGATGGCTGAGAACTGGAAAAACTGTTTTGAGGAGGAACTAATTTGTCCGATTTGTCTGCACGTGTTCGTGGAGCCCATCCAGCTGCCGTGCAAACACAACTTCTGCCGGGGATGTATAAGCGAGGCGTGGGCTAAAGAAACGGGATTGGTGCGGTGCCCAGAGTGCAACCACGCCTACAACCAAAAGCCAAACCTGGAGAAGAACATTAAACTGACCAACATCGTGGAGAAGTTCAACGCGCTGAACGCGGAGAAAAGCCCCATGGTGCTGCAGTGCATCCTGTGCAGACGGGGACCGGCGCTTCCAGTGCAGAAAGTGTGCCTGCGCTGCAACGCGCCGTGCTGTCAGTCGCACATCCAGACGCACCTCCAGCAGCCCTCCCCAAACCCCGGGCACCTGATGGTGGACGTCGAGGACTTGCGGGCCTGGACCTGCCCGCAGCACGACGAATACAGACTCTTTCACTGCGAGGCGGAGCAGGTGGCCGTCTGCCAGTACTGCTGCTTCTCCAGATGTGCGGCCAACCACAGCCATGCAGTCTGCGACGTGGAGCTACGACGAAATGATATAAGGGTGAGTGGAGCGGCCTGCACTTATCCCACTGTCACTGACTCCAGTTTACTGTAGCCTGCATCAAAAGGTCAGACTTCAGGAGCCAAACTGTGAGAGCTTCTCTCTCTCTCTCTCTCTCGCTCTCTTTCTCTCTCCCCCCAAGTGCACACTTCTGACAAAACACTGGTACACACTGACACAAAAGTCTGAGGATTTTATGGGAGACCTCAAGCTGGTTGACCATGTGTTTCACAACCAGAGTTTGATGGTTTAGCTGGTCAACAGGCATGGCCAACTTTATCAAGTTAATAATCAATAACCAATAAGACCAAATTTGAATTTGAGTAAAATAAATTAATGAATGAATAAATAACTGCACTATGCTGCTGAAGATCTGTTTAATCAGCTATCTTACCAATCGGGTCTGTTTTTGTCTAAAATACCATCTTGACCATGAAAGTTTAGCTTAGACCTTCTGAAACAAACTATTAGCAGAAGAAGCTGGATCTCAGCAGGATTTTCTTTTAAAGCGTCAGTGTCTCTGACTAAACTCGAACTAGTCTTTTAAATAAACAGCAGCCTGGAGCTCAGCTAAGCAGACAGTTATAGCAGAGAATAAAAACAAGCATTTATCAACCTTAAGGTGGTTTTGCAACTAAGTTTTGAGCTTGCAGGTATAAGACATTAGATATTGCTAGTAAGCTTTCTGTTTAAGAGGTTTTGATCAGAAACAACATGGACGTACAGAGAGTGTTTTTGTTTACTTCTGTTTTTTGTTCCCAGAAAAGAGCAAGTATTTCTGCAAAAATGTGTTTGTGGTGCTGGAAATGCCTAAAACACAACCAGTTTAAAAGTATTTTTCCCCCAGAAAATCTGTTTTACAAAAAAATAGTTTCTCACTAGAATTTCTAGACTGTGTGGTGGTGCTCAGGTGTGCTCCTCTCTTAAACATGATTTTAGACATGACCTAAATTCTACATTAAGCTGTAAACACGCTACAAACATCTTAGTCAGTGGGGCTACTTGAAATTTTGGCTCCACCCATAAACATGTGAAAAGCATGACTGCATATCAGTCGCGTACAGCATACTAATAGTATTAGTTGTATACTATATAATAGATTGGCAGGTTAGTAAACTAAATATTAACATGACCGGTTCTGAGTTTTGAGAATAATTGAGTATACTCAACTACACTTTTTCTATATTGCACACTACATACTCAAAACTATTTCATTTTATTTAAAAACACTAACTCTGAAAGTTAGAGTTTCGAATCCCCACTTGATTATTTCAGATATGACTTAAAAGGATGATTTAAACCACAAAACACTATAATCTGTGGGTAAACTACAGACTGCTTAGTCAGTAAGTCTGTTTATCTAAATTTGACTTTAACCTGAATTTGACACTGCAAATATTTTATTACGTCTAAGCCATTTGTGCATGTCCTTATAAGAGAGCACTTTGTCAAAGCCACGCCCTTAATTGAAACTGTCTAGGCTCCACCCACAAACATGTGGAAGGCAACCTTTGCTAGCTTAGTGTTCACAAAGATACAAAAATTTGGTATCTTGTTTCAAATTAAATTTATTTGTTAATGCTGCTGTGTTCATTGTAAAACTTAGAAGTAAACAATATATACTACATTTTGATTTGCTGCCAATAATAATTCAAAACATCTATCAACTCAGGTAGCTGGTTAGTCAGGTTTTTCACTAGGCCATGACTGATTGATAGCTCAGCACCAAAGAAAATATATTTTTTTACAGCAGTTTTGTACCTAGACAGATCAAGTCCTAGTAAGTGACAGCCAAAGTTTTTATTCAGCCATGTGATGATGATAATGTAGATGATAAAAAAGTAGCTAAGACACTATGGAGAGTATGAGGAAGACTGCATGGTGTTTCTGCAGCTGCCTCCCAAAGAATAATGAGCTGTTGTGAGGTGAGCTGCTGCCGGACTTGGCAAGGCCAACTTCTGGATGCGTGGAGGAATGCTTTTCAGATGGCCAATGTGTCATGGCTCCTAAGGCAGCCAAGGCTCCACAAATAGGGGTGGGGTGCTGTTGGGGGGGTGCTGGGGTGAGCTTGCTTTACCCACAGCTGCTGTTGAAAGACACACACATCCCTCTGTTCTTTCTGTTTCAAGTACATATATATAGAGAGAGTGACTCAGGCACTCCCGCAGTAGCCTTTGGCCCTCGTGTGGGGGATAGGATGTGAGTTCCCGGCTGAGGCAGGAAGGGTGTGACCCCATTCCCCTCTCTTCTTCGCCTCCTCCTCCTCCTCCCCCTAAACACAAGTGGCTTGTCTCTACTTGGTAGGAATGACATCATACGAGAGCCTCTGGAGGAAGTGGGGTTTGTCTTGCTGAACCATTTCCTTCACCCTATCTGTTTCTTGTCCATGTCCCTGTTTCACCATGGTCCATGTTTTGTATTTAGCTGTGGTAGGAAGAGAGTCAGGATAGGAGTCCGGAAGAATGATTTAAAGTCTGTGATTGCCTGTTTTTCTTATAGACAATGCTGACAGTTCAGTTTTAGCACAGTCATTTCAAGATGAAGTACGTTTTGAAGGTTAGGATAGTGTTATAGTGCTTGGGTGGACAGCCAATCCACTATAAATTTGACAATTTCTTAATAAAGCTATCTACTTTTTGATAGGATTTTATAAAACTTATTTCTCAGTGTTTTCTTCATGTGAAAAGTTATAAAAATTGATTTCCTTTTCACAGAATTGTTTCTAGAGGGAATCCATATCAAATGTACAAACAAGACAAGTTCAGACAGCGCTGTGCTTGTAATATTACGGCAGCACTGAGTGTAGTTTGATGAGCTTGGAGCTCAAGAATCACAGGTATTTAGGAAAGAGAGAGCCTTGATCTCAATTTGACAGTTTTGCCTGAACATGTAACACTTCAGATAATTTTTTAGAGGGGTGGAGCTTGATAACCACAGAGGTTTGAGAGGTGCGATTTTTGACTGCTGTGAGACAAGTTCTCTCAAATGACATAAGATGCATGTCATCAGTCAGATTTTATTTCGGCAGTTGTGCAGCAAAATTCAACCAATTTGAAACATGACTAAAAAAAATACAGTCTCTTGAATGGAGACTATAAAGGTTGTGCTGTTTGCTTGTGGCCGTCAGCCCACCTAAGGGCATGCGGGAACTTAAAAGTAATTCAAATAAACACGGTATCTTACTCTTATTTTCTTTTTTTGTGAAGCTGAAGCTTGAAAAGGAGCCACATTTTGTTTGGCTTTGAATTAAAAGGCAAAATAGGCGAGCTCAGGTAAGAAAATAAGGAAGATGCAAAGGAGAAGTCATCAGCAAACAGACACACTCACACACACAGGAAGTCTGAGCATGTAAGCTCATCAGCCATGCAAACCGTGGCCTATGTGACAGGGATTAAAGTAGACAAAGCTGCTGCTGCAGTGGACACAAATGTGTGGGAGCAGTTTGGGCTGTTTCAAATGGACACTGCCTGGGCTTGATCCATACTCAGACAGCTTGCATATCATACATACATGTCATACCAGCCCTATTTTCTCTGTGTGTGCCTCTAATGCAATGCGGAGCAGTCCTTATGCATTCCTAATCACATTTATTTCATTTCTTTATTGCATACCACTAAATTGTAATCAGTGAGTATTGTAATTACTTGGACTTTTGTAGGTGCAGTGTGATGTTTAATACCAAGGGTTTATATGCAATTGATAAAATACAAATAAAAAAAAGTTGGTCAAAATGCAAATGAAATTGAAAACATATTGTTTCTTTCTTTTTTCTTTTTTTTACTTATTGCAAACAGTATAAACTAAAGACGGTGTGTGTGTTTCGTCTGGTCAACTTTACTTTATTTGTTAATATTCAGGCCAGCAATACATTCTAAAATAAGTTAGGATGGTTAAGCATTCTCACATTTAAAATACATTTTGGCACTAAGGGACCCAAGCACTGACGGGATTATGGTGTTATTTTGCCCTTTTTTTCTGCAAACAAATCTTAAAGTGTACGACAGGGTTGTTGTTGCATTTAGCTTTTCAAAATTCAGCCCAGCCCAGCCTAGTACACAGTACACTCTTCTCCTGCAGCCACGCCTTTGTAATATGAGCACCATGTGCTTTTGCATAGTCTTGTTGGAAAAAGGTGATGTTTGTAAATGAGAACTAGTTCTCAAACATTTCACCTGGTAAAATAAAGGTTAAAAAATGCACAGACATTCATAAAAAATATTTTATCTTAAAGGGAGAATGTTTTACTCTATGATCTCCATGTACTTTTCTGCATTAATGCTGCCATCACAAAACTGGCACAGCTGCATACCATGGCAGACTCGACTTGTTGACTTCTCTGTGAACGACCATCCAGACCATCAGCAACACCACTTTTGAGCATGGATAAAATTTTGCACGTTAAAGTTTTAAGTGAATGTAATATAGTGTTGAATCTGATTGGTCAGATTGTCCTGCGACTTTGCTAATAGACTCATTACTACACCCTTCAAAAAATCAGCAGAAGGGTCACGCAGACACATGAGCAGAAGCCATTTTAAAAAGCTCTGATTGGTTAGAACAGCTGTCAGTCAGATAAGAGTCCCATAGCAACTGAATAACACAGACTAATGCTTTTATTTTAGTTAATTTATAAAGTATATGCTTATAGTTTACAATAACTATAATATATATTCCTGATTAAATATTATGTAATGATTTGCATGCATCTATTGTCACCCATTCTCTAAAGGGTCCGAAGGGCCTCACCGCACACCACTGATATATATATATATATATATGTATATAAAACATTTGTTACAAACTGGACATATTCTGCTCCTCAAAAACTCAGGTCTAAGTGGGTGCTGTTAAAATCACCTGTATGAAATCATTGCTGCCATCCCAACTTTTTTAGAGTGTGTTGCAGGCCTGAAATGCAGGAGTATGCAAGTATAACAGATTAAATAAAGTTGAGGAACATGGCAAATCTTTGGTTAATATCATCTGCAGTAAAAAGTATAGTAAACGTAAGACGCACTGTTTCTCGCATTTTCTATAAGAACATTATTACTATAAACCGTATTCTCTTTTAAAAAATGCATTTTTTTAGATAAGTACAAAAGGCACTAAAAAGTATATCATCTAGGAAACATTGAACTATACCACTATAAACAACATTATGCTCCTCTTTGAAAACAACAGGTGCTGTATCTATGTTGTGCAAACATAGATATAGTGATAAATAGACTAACAGAACTTTTCCAAAATCCCCAGGATTTAACCTACAAGAAGTTAAGAATATTTACAGTGTTACCATTTTGGAGATACATGGATTTTTATTTTTTAACTGTGATAATTTGAAAAGTAAAAATATTGAATTTTATCAGTAACATCCAGCTTTACTGGTTGTACCTTCTGCTGACAGATCAGCTGATGTTTGATGATTTAATAGGTCTTTCCATTTAGAATCTGCTCTAAAAGCTTTGATCAATCCACAAATACACAGCACACATGTCAGAGACTGTAGTCAGTTGAGCTGGCTGATCGATGGGATTCTTCCCACAGGCCTGCCGTTGTGAGGAGGAAGAGGCTGAAATGTGTTGACCTTTCCTTTAGTACTGCACTGGGCTCTGGACATGTATTTTGAACAGGCAGTCAGGCTTTCTATTCATTAGAGAGAAGTCAGGAAGTAGCACTTTTTTCATTTTCAGTAATGTGCCATTCTCTCTCTCTGGTTATGAATGACTACAGTATAGTATATAGCTTACTGTATAAGCTACACCTCTATATGGATCGGACTCCTTGCGAATATTCACAGTTCTTCAGAACATTGCATTGTGGTGATGCATGACCTTTTGTCTTTGCTCTGAGTGTACGTGGGTTGTTTTGAGTCACAGAGCACTCACTGACAAATTGCAGAAATAAATCAACTCTCTCCAGCATTTAGCTGTGAAATTTGCAGACACCCCTCACACTGCCTCATGGAAACCAGATTATTCTGGTCTGTTCTTGAACTCTTGCGTACTTCAGCTTTAAAAGCTAAAAAAAGCTCTGCAAAATAGCTTCAAAAAGCCTTTCATTAGGATTTGCATCGCTGCAATTAAAATGCTTATATTTATCATAAAGACGGTTGTGTGAAACACTTTTTAGATGTTACCTTCAGCTCTACAAACAAAAGGAACACACAGAGCATGGCTGCACATCTGTGAGGTTTTGAAATAAGAGGAACCGGCGCAGATGGAAATACAGTATATGGATGCGCTCGTCTGAACACCGGCACACTCAGCCTATTCTAACTGTAGAATGCACCTCCTTCAACTGCCGCTGTGCGGGGTACCAGGAGAGCCATAATTTGCCTTAACTTCCCGTCACAATCAGAGCGCATTTGTCATGTTCTTGGACTCGGCCATTGTTGAACTCATGATATACAATTTCCCGTGCTCACTTTATGGATGTTGAGTAACTGTTGACTAATTTGGATTCTGATACTGTTGTTGGCTCAGCTTGCAAGAGGAAATACAACAAGATGTATCATTCTTTTTTATCAAGAGCCAAAAAAAATCAAACAGAGTAAAAAAAAAAAAAAATTCAAAAGCCCTTTTCCCACTGGCGATACCACCACATGACCATATGTCACAGAACATAGAAAGCTAGGTTTTAAGATCATTTAAAGAATTCAGTCATCAAAAACTGTTTCTAAGTTTTCATAAGGGTGGGCCAGTTAAGTTTCAGTGGCAATCTGGATGTTTTTCTTTTTTGAGTCAGTCAATATGGAAAAATACTGACTCATTTTATATATGAAACTACAAGCAAATAAATGCTACATTTGTTCAAATATGCAGTGACAGGCCTAATATGGGTTTATTTTAAGGCATCCAACACCCATAATGCCTGTTGCATGTCAAGTTTGAGCTCCCTTTCTGCAGACACTGACTCTTTTATCACCAACCAAAGAGTTTAAATTGCACCCATTGCTGACACAGACATGCGGATACAAATTAACACACACAGCTTATCTAGACCCTATGAGAAGTATTGCCAATAGAATAGGTCTCACAGGAACATAAAAAACATGAGCCTAATTCCAGGTCTGGCTTAGTGTAGTGCATACTGGAATGAAAACAGTC
This sequence comes from Astyanax mexicanus, assembly GCF_023375975.1. Taxonomy (NCBI): domain Eukaryota; kingdom Metazoa; phylum Chordata; class Actinopteri; order Characiformes; family Acestrorhamphidae; genus Astyanax; species Astyanax mexicanus. Next base: position 23,171,205 of record NC_064414.1, read on the forward strand.
AACAAATACTTTTGGGATGTGTTAGAAAGTTGAGGATGAGTTGAGGTGGTGATCTTCCAACATCCTGTTCTTGCCCACCAAATGTATTTAAATCCTCTCAACAACTCTGTAAATCCCACTGTTCCTCCCATAAATATAGTGTACATTAAAAATATTGGAACAGAAAGTCCAATGCTTTTGTATTTGCTATACAGTAAAGATACTTTTTTTAAGATCAATATTACATATTATATTAATATTTACATGTAGATGTGTTTAAAACTTGACATGGCTCATTTGTTAGCAGACTACCACAGGTTTAGAAAGGCAAAGTATAGGAACAAAGTGTCTTAAAGTAAATCAAATAATGGTGTATATTTGGGTGCATATTTCTTGCTTGGATTAACTGCATGAAGCCAGTGACCCACTGAAGTCTCCAAACTGTTGCATTCCTGCTTTGTGATACTTTTGGAGGCTTTTACCAAAGCTTCTTTCAGATGACATTTGTCTGTTGCTTCATTTTGTTCTCCTCTCCTGTTCATGCTCAATTTGGTGATTCACCTTGATTAGTCTTCTGATATCTTTTCCCGATAAACTACTTTGTTTTGCTGGTACAGTGTTTCTGGTCATGGTTTTATTTCAGTCCCTGCCACTTATATGAGATACATTTCTTTGTGGATTGGCCCCAGTAGACTTCTTAGGATTGCTATCATCACATGTTGTATCATTAATAAAGATTATTGAGCCCGTTCCAGAAGCAGCTAAGCAAATTCAAGCAAGCCATGACATTACCTCTGCCATACTAGACCAATGAGCCTGTATGTTTTGGATCACGAGCAGGTTTTTTTCTTTTTTCACACTTTGGCCTTTTCAATACTTTGGTAAAAGTTAATCTCGGGCTTATCAGTCCATGAAACTTCCCTCATCTCCCCTATGTATCTCCTTGCAAATTCCAGTGTTTTTATCTTTAACTGCTGTTGTTTTTTTTGGCCAGCTTGTTTAATGTCTGGTTATTAATGCACCAGTGTTCGTTTTATCTTTTAGAACATTCTAATTTGTTGTAATGGAAATTTCCATTGTGTGCACTGTATTTGTGTTTCTCCTTTTTCCACCATACTCAACTCATCAGACCATCTTGTTGGTTTATCTTTTTTCAACAAATAGATTCTTTACTAGTGCATCCCAAGGCTTAAAACATAAATACCAATGCTATTCAGAGCTTTTTCTTGTTTAAACAGTGAATCAAACAGAACACACCTGAGCTACAAGAAACACCTGTCAGTAACATGTTTCAAAACATTTGCCCCCTTAACCAAAATGAGTAAGTGAAGTAAAAAAAGATGCCATGTTTTCAGCTGTTTTACACACCAGCAGTCAGATTAAAAAAAATATTTCTAATAAAAAACGATATCCCCAGAAATGAAGTTCTTAAATATTCTCACAACTCTTTTCCTTTCTCAAAAATGTAATTATGCTCTTGTTATTGTTTTCTAAGTTAGATCATTTGTAGCATAGTTTCTTATGTTGCATTTTGCAATTTAGCATAAACAATGCAAAAAAACATTTTTTATTTTTTACTAATATGTTAAATAGATTTTTCTTATGTAAACACTAACAGTGCTTTTAATCTTAATAAATTCAACACTGATTCTAATTATACATCTATTAAACTGATATTTTTTTTTTTTGAAAATACCAATTGTTCTTAGAAATGTTCTTATATGGCAATTAAAAAGAAAAAATAAGTATAATCTTAAGAGCAATTTTATTCTTTAAGTTAAACTATTTGTTCTTTTTTTTTATTTTTTTTTTAGGTACAATAAATGAAAAGATGCTTTTATGAAACAAGCCTCTGGATGTAAATATCTAAACCTAAAAGCCTAAATTCTAATCTGTAATTTTATCTGTAACCCAGATGTCTGATAGCAATGTTTTAAAATGGTTCCAGGAAGGTATGGCTGTAACGTTAGAGAAAAAATATTCAAGGAACATTCTTAAAAACTGTGCCATAATAAAACATTGGAATGTTTCTCACTTAACGTTCCCAGCTTGATTAATATTAAAAGTAACATTCCCAAAACTACAAATTAAAACGCACAATTGATGTTGCACCAACCTTACAAGAACATTTAGAAACATCAAATAAAAACATTCTCAGTACAGTCAAAAATCTAAAACAGATTGAACGTATAAAAACATTAACTTTTAGCTAACTTTCCCAACAAAATAGAAAATGTTTTACTAACCAAAAGTTGTTAGCTGGGATCTTCTCTCAGAAAGATATTTCTTCTTAAACAACTTAAAAACAGTTTTTTACGAAGATTCTGACGTCTGCCAGAGTTTTCTTTGTTGGGATTTGTTCAGTAGGACCATCAGTATAAAAGCAGAGCTGTGAACAATTCTTACATTACTTTTAGTTATGACCAAGAGCAAATAAAAATAAAAATACCTATGAGGATATTAATGAATGAGGCCCCACTACTGTTCAAATACTAATTTTAAAAGAAGCTTAAATTCTGATCTCTCTCTTGATCTGGAACTCAAATGTCTTCATGGTGAAACAAAAATAAATTCAATGTCCTTAGTTATTGCTTCTGTATGGGACTGTCTGAGGAAACATTTACAAAAAAAGACTTTAAAATAGGCGTTATTCAGTAGTGAATTCAGAGGCACGGTTGCTGGAGGCCCCGAGAATGTGTCTTTCCTCACACACTGGTTTGAAAAGCAGTGACCCTGCAGCCGCAGCACATGCATTACGGGGCAGGGCTGCCGCTCTGCACAACCAACATGACAATCTGTCATTGACACTAAAACCAGTGCAAACAAAGGGGAGATACCAAGGGAACGGAGGGAGCGCAGAGAAGCCAGACCCCCTTTCTGCTTCATTTTCTCTCTCTCTCTCTCTCTCTCTCTCTCTCTCTCTGTTCAAGCTTATTTAATGCAAATGCACACGTGCACACAAGGTTTGTTGTCATGACAGCTGCGTTCCTTTTTCCCAACCAAGGCTTACCTTATCATACATGCGCTACAGTAACGCTTCTCACACTACAGATGAATTGGCTCGTGTTGCGTTCCGTGGAGCCTCTCGTGGTTTTAGGTACAGTGTTTCCCCCTCAGCCGAGAGGAGAGAGAGAGAGAGAGAGAGAAAGAGGAAGAGAATGGAGAGGATTATAAAGGCCTGGCTCTGACAGGCTTTGATTTGGCGGGGGGATGGGGGGATGCTGGGGGTTAGTGCCTTCTTCCGAATCCAATTTAAAACCCGTCCAGACATCTAATAGGGGGCAGAATCAGATGGGCAAATGTGCGTGTGTGCTCAAAAATGGAGGGTGATTCAGATTAATTAGTCTCATTGTTGGCAGCTTTTGTTTTTCTCATTTGCTGTAATACGGTTGCTGGAATTGGTTGTCATAGAGATGCTGAGACGGGCAGCGGGATACTGGAGGGTGCACTGCAGAAGTGACAGAAAAATGCAGTGTTTATGTTGGGTCAGTGCTGCAAGCCTTTTATTGGAGGATTGGCCCCTTGCCTGCAATGTATCTTATTCCCATATAAGGGTGAAATGACTCTGGCCCAGTAAACTCTGTTCAATTTGATTATTTACAGATATAATAAATATATATATATATATATATATATATATATATATATATATATATATATATATATATATATATATATATATATATATATATATATATATTGGATCTAGGGCTGCTGATCTATTAAAAACATGAACTAATTAACATTGACACAATTGTCTGCAATTGTTCTACTTAAAACTTAAACACATAATAATCGGATATTATTTATTATAATTGTGAGGAAACAAGGCAAACTTATGCTTTACAGAAGCAGCAAGTGTGTGTTTGTGGGGGGGGGTATGGGTTCATGCGTGTGTGAGAGAGAATGGAAAAAAGGAATGTGGAGAGGAGGGAGGTGTACAACAGTCAGTTAGTTATGAGATTTAATCCATATTTCAAAATAAATAAAAATAACCCACCTTCTCAACAGTAGCAACGGTTAGTTTACGTCACTGAATAAAACTGCTAATAATTTACTTGGCTGTGTGAAGTTGGAAACAAACTTATCAAAATGACTACTTTGCATCAAAAAATAGATTCATTAGTTGCAATAACACATTGACTTCAGATTCACAAATTGAATCTAATGTGCACCACTAGAAAGATTGAATACATTCAATATTAACATTTTTTAAACTGTGTATTATAGCGGAAATTTTTGTGTTAAATGATATTACTGTTGGCAATTCTAAGACATTAGAAAGACATGTTGCTGATATAATGATAATATTATAGCATAATAAGGCAGTTAAACCCTTTAATAGAGCCATTAACGTTTGATTACTAATAGTTTGGGTGCATTTTTTTTTCTTCTTCTGTCACAGTCCACACAGTGTCTGTTTATGGAGTTGTTGTTACTGTTACTGATTGGTCATTGGTCAAAAATATTGGTTTATTACTTCCTTCATATGTAAATAAACATGCAAGTGAACACAATGGACAATATCTAGGTCAGCAAAAATGGATTGTCCATTGAAAGTTATTTTTATTTGTTTTTTTGTTTTTTATTTGTTACATGTCTACCTGTATTAATGTAGACAAATATAATAGTGTTCTTTTTTTTGTTGTTTTGTTCTGCAGGAAATGCTGATGAAGCAGCAAGACCGCGTCGATAATCGAGTGCAGGACATAGAAGAGCAACTGTACAAGTTGGAGTCAGATAAACGGCAGGTGGAGGTAAAAACATACGCACACACACACACACACACACACACACACTGTATTTGAATTGCATCTATAACACTGTCACTTTCTGTATCCCTATGCCTAATCTGCTAAGGGAATATATCTCTGTTTGTCACTGTTTGAATTTTTCTAAACAATCAATAATAATAATAATAATAATAATAATAATAATAATAAAAATATAAGCATTTATAATTATCAGTGTGTTCATTGAACTTTTTGCAAACCTTTGTTTAAGGCCAAAACTAATTTAAAGGATCATCAAATACCTAGTTTGGCTAATCAGTCCTTCAATAAAAGCAGATGAGCTGCTGCAGCAGCTGCTGAAATCCATGTGATTGCTTGAGGCACTGAAGAGAAATCTGGAATTAAACATCTGTTCCTTTGACCAGCTCAAATATATGTCAAATACTTTTTGGTTCCTTTACACATTTTTTTGTGTATTCATTCTAATAGTATATACTATGTTTACTGGTATTCTAATGCCCAGATCAGACATGTATAAAGTACTAGAGACCCAGACTTCAGTAAAAGTATAAGTGCTCTTTTAATAAAGTGACTTAAACAGAAGTTGGGGAAGACCACCCTCAGAGTAAAATCATAACAGGAACAAATCTAATCTCTATTTATTTTAATTGTTTCTGTAATTATAAATAATGAATTAAAGCCTTGCCATAAGCTCTCAGGCCACGCTTAACCTCACTCACAAGATGTCACCTCACAACAAAGCTGTCCCCTGATGTAATACTTCATGATAAATTTACATACTGCAATCCCATGACATGTCAGTGTAGTAATATAACCACAGTGACATATATATATATATATATATATATATATATATATATATATATATATATATATATATTATAAATAAATCACTGCATAGACCACAAATTATTTAAAATATGTGTTATATTGTAAAATTGGGTAGATTCACTGCATAGGTGGGCAAGGTTCCTCCTATTTAAGATATGAATTATTATCATAAAAAAGGCTGTCATTTCAGTTTGTTTACAGTAAGTATTGTTCTTATATGTAAAATGTTTTATTGTTAATATGAAATGGCCAGTCTCTGATGCAAAGGCTTATCACATTCCTTTTTCCCCCGTTCCCCCAAAGTTTGTTTACTTGCATTCATCTTTAAAAAAAAATAAATCTCTGTGTACTTCGCTTGTCTTAAAGGCTTTCGAAAAAGCAAAAATAATCAACACAAAGTACTATTGCATCAAGAGAGGTTTGGTCAAATTCGGTTCTCTGGACTGGTTCTCTGAACCATCAAAGCTTTGTTCGGCTGCCAGCCCAACAAATACTTTTTCCTGCTATCAAAAGCACATCATTGTTTGTCATCTTTTTGTAGCAAATTAAATGCAGTCTGCTTTTTTTGCTCATGAAAATAGTCATTTAATTGCTTTTCCCTTTTGCATAAAAGGAGCGAGATTATGAGTGCAGGCCTAGTCAGATCTTAATTTATTTTCAAAATAAGTGTGTTCAGAGCCTGTGAGAATTGTATGGGATTGTGGGTGTATTTAAAACAGGACTTGACTGTTTTCCCTGCAACAGATTAAGCTCAGTCTTGGCAGAACAAGTTCTGACACCTTTGTGTGGCACATTTTGTGATTTTTTTTTTTTTTGTGGGAGAAGGGGTGTGTTTGTTCGTACTGTACATGTGTGCAGTGATGGAACATTTTGCTTGTGTGTGTATTGTGTACAGGATAAGGTGGCGCAGCTGAAGGAGGAGGTGCGTATGCAGTACCAGAAGATGCAGCAGTTGTTGGAAGAGGACCTAGGAAAGACCCTGGAGGTGCTGGAAAAGGCACGCTCCAAATTCTGCCAAGAAAACTCCAGCCAGGTACTGCAGCTCAACGAGAGGCACCAGGAGGCCAAGAAACTGCTGGGCTCCATTCAAATGGTGTTTGACAAGGCAGATGATATCAACTTCATGAAGGTGAGACGTCTTTTTCTTTTTTCTTCCCCTCATCCACCCCCGCACCTTTTTTTTCCCTCCCTTCTTCTTTCTCTCACTCACTCACTCTGCCTTGAGCTGTAAATCTCCCCCACACACGCCAACGCCCACATGCTCACATTCGCTCACATTCGCTCACATAAATACACAGTGTGAATGTGGCCATACCTGTGAGAAATACTTCAGCGCAGCGTGTGTTTGTCACAAGATCTGTGCTTCCAAATTTTGTTTCCTCACTCATGGACAAAGAGGCAGTCATGCAACAGCTTGTAGACTACTTGTCCTCTAAATGCCTCTTCCTTTTCCATTTCTCTTTCAGAACACAAAATCTGTGAAAATAATCATGGATAGGTAAGTCATTACATAGATGATAACATTTAGAAAATGCCCAGAGGTACATTTATGGTTAAATGTAATTGGATATTGCACAATGTAACATTTATCTTTTTATTCTCTCTTCACAGATCTCAGACATGTATAGGCAATACACTACCTCCTTACAAAGCAGGCCACCTTAACTCCAAAATCTTTCTTGCTGAGTGTTCCAAAAAGGAAAAGAGCCTGCGGAAAATACTGGAAGGTACATCATGCCTGGAAATCATTTTTTTTTCTTTTTTTTTTTTTTACAAAATGCTTTGATCTCGTAATAGAACTTCCCATGCTTTACCCACAATTGCACTCTTTCGTAGCAAGCAGCAGTTTGTAAGGAAATTAGGGAATAGAAATGGGGAATTCAGGCTAACTATTATTCTTATTATTACATTAAGTTTGCCAGGAAGAGACCTGGCCAAGACAGCAACTGTACAGACACACAGCACATCAACATATAGCAAATACAAAACAGGTAGTAAGGCCTCCTAATAAATACAGTATAGAAGCATGGTGTACTGATTTAAGCCCGTACACTACAGTAACACAAAAACTTGATTAGGAGCAACAATGGAACTTAACAGATTTATCTTGGTCTGCTTTTAGCAGAATCATCTTTTTATCCATACTGCAGTCTTATAATGGGAATGTTGTTTGCACTACGCCAGACAGGAAGGCATTGGCCCCCCACCTATTGAGGGCTAAAATCTCTGTGCCACCCCAACAACGTACACCACAGATCTGGGAGTGCAAATGCACCAAACAGTTGTGTGAGAGCAGTGCAGTGCTGTTTTTATGATGACCTTAGGGTTCAGCATTTTAGAATGTCCGAATAAGCATTTGAAAATCTGTATCATAAGCTGGACCATCTTTAGAGACAGTTGTTTCCAGTCACTCTGCCACTCATGCCAATTAAGAAGACAAAAATAATTGCTTTATACAAGCTGGAAACTATTAGCAGAGTACAGGGTAGTTGGTAGTGTAGCAACAGGTTATCTTTGTGTATATTCTTATTGACAAGTAGTAAACATGAAACTAATGAAATTATATTATCGAATTAGCTGGAACCATTTTTTGAGCATTTTTTTCCCAGGACATAGTCATTTTTGTATATTTTCTTGTGTATGATCTGTAAATTAAAATTCCCATCCCATCACTGATTATAATGTGTATTATTAGCAACTTTGTTTGACATATCTGAAAGTTGCATACTTTTGCAGCTAACCCAGTTCCAAATATGTATCAAATTGGCTGCAGTAAAATGGAGTTTTATGTGGTTTTGTAATGTGAAATTGTACCATTTGAAGCCATCCTAAAGCATGTCCAATGCTGCAGCACTACCTATGAAAGAGTGCATTTGTGAACAGAACACAAATATACAAGGATTTTTTTTCTTATTGTGTCTCTGTATGTTTGTTCTCCTCTCTCCAGCACCCTTCTCTGCGCCGGCACACTTCCTTCAGAGCGTTCCTGTCTACCCCTGCAGCGTGAGCAGCTCGGCACCTGAGAAACGCAAGCACTCGACTGCCTTCCCAGAAAGCAGCGGCAACTTCCTGGACTCGTCGCAGTCCTCCACCTCCTCGGGTCCTGTGAGCAAGCAGCAGTTTTTGGGTCCCAGCTCCAGCTCTGCTGACGGGCCGTCCTCCCAGCCGCCTCCCATGGCTCCCTGCAGCTCGGCCCAGCACATCGTGGGCTTAGGCGGCAACAGCACGGGTGCTCAGCCTGCCCACCATTCCGGCTCTGTCTTCACGCCCTCTCACTACCCTAACGCCAGCTCCTCGCAGCAGACTGTGCTGCCGCAGTACGGAAGCCGCAAGATCCTGATGTGCACAATGGACAACTGCTACTGCTCCAGTGTGCCATCCGTGTCAGGTCATCGTGGCCACACCCCCTACACACGCTCGGGCTCTTTCCCTTGGACACAGGAGTACTCGCATTCCCTGCCTCCGGCGCCTTCTATGGCCCAGCCCCTGCAGAGCCTGTCAGTGCGCGACTGGATTGACGCTTCTCAGAGCCACAGGCACGCAGAATTCTACGGCCTGTACAGCCAGTCCTCTACCAAACACTACGTCGCCAGTTAACCTTCCATCAGTATCAGGAGCGCACTTTTAATTCCTCTCAGTCTCCTTCACTTTTATGTTCACTTTCTGACTGCTTCTTTATCTCTGTTGTGTTTATTCTGTTTATTTCTTTAAAAAGAAAATAGGAAATACAGTACATTTGCAAACATTTTGGCACTTTTATATTAGCTGACACAAATCACGACACCCACCCAACCACGTATCTCATTATCTTCCATCCTAAAAAAGTCTTGAAAAGCTTCTGAAATCCCTGCCTGCCACTGTGCAGAGCTTTTTTTAAAAGGGAATCTTTCTGAAGAACTGATGCGGTTGTGCTTTTAAAATTACAAACAGATCTTGGATAATTGCAGATGCTGCTGACCCAAAGCAGATAATGTTAACCTGTAAATGGGGCCAGTAATGTGCACTCTCCCCACCCCCTCTTCCTGCCTTAAGGGTGTCTGGGGTGGAAGAAGAAGCCTCTTTTTTTTCATTATAAATTCAGTCTGTTGTTCACTGTGTAACTGTAATGAAAAACACATCTCATGTACCGTGTTTACATGGTTTCCAAGCTCATTATTTTTATTAATGAGGATGGCTAGTTAATGGGGAAGTTGGAAAGAAAAGAGGAGATAAACAATAAAAAGAAGATAAGGGACGACTGTTCTCATAACTCACTTTTACCACAGCTCGAGGTAGTGTGTGTAACTTAACTCCACATAGAAGGGGTTCTCATCTGGGATTGACCTCTCTTACTTAAATGCCTGAAAGGCAAAAAGGTTTTAGTTGTTTTTCTATCACGTTTACAAATATATTCATATTTTTATGATTTGACAGGAGGCGGAGTAAGTTTTTGTCTTAATTCTGTTCAGGAAGGAATGCCCTGAAGGAATCGAACAGCATAGTCTGAAACTCAGATACAGATTGTAATAAGGCTTTTCAAAGGCTTTTAAAAGACCCCTTGCAAAAGGCACAGACCTTTTATAGACTTTTCTGGACTTCTCCTTCCAACTACTGCACCTGAAATATTCTTGTCCTGGATTATGCTTCCTGTTGGGTATGGTTACTTCCTGCATTAAAGCACATGTACAGCATGTTCATGGGGATCAGCAACTGCACTCTCACTTTTTGATCACGCGATTTCATCTCCCGCTTTAAACCCTCGTGAGCTCTGGTAGAGCCTGTGGGTCTGTGTGGTCCCTGTGCGGTGCTGATTGTCAGGAACATGCTGAAAATCTCCTGACTTCCTGTGAGTGACTTTTGGAGCAGTCCAAGAAGCCGTTCCACATGCACCTAGAACTCCAAGAGGCTAAACTGAGGCTGCATAGAAAATGGTTGTTCACATTTTTTCCCCTCAACATGTGTTTTATACAAGAGAACAGCATGGACTGCTACACTTACGAACTTCAACTCAATGTGCTTCGAAAGAGTATTAAATGTTGGTTGAGAAACAAATGTATACAGTACAATCTTTTTGTACATATTTTGTGCAACACAAAAATTCTGGCTCTAATCTAAAAAGGAAAAAATAAACAGTAATTACTGGAGCCAGAGCTGCGTGGTGTTCATGGGTCTGACTTCTATTCTCAACAGCAGGATATGACATAACACATTTTGAGCACATGTATAATTACTGAATTTATTTTTGTACTCTTGCAGAATTTTAAACATTCCTAGATCATTTCAGATCAATATATTTGCATGCATCGTTTTAACTGCACAAAGCTGCATACTGCATACACTCAGTCAGTCATTCTTTGTTTCAGAATAATGGCTTTGTGCCACCACAAATGCTTAGCTGCACTTTAGACGAGCTGCAATCTTGAAGTATCTCCTTGACAACTTGTCCTTGAGCTGAAGCCTCTTGTTTTCTGAGCAGAGCACATCACAGGAATCAACAATGAATATTAGTCTCCTGTTTTCAGAGACATTCATATGTATAACAGGGGTGGGTATGGAGGTATGCTGAGGGATAGTGGGGGATGTTACCCACCCAAACATGTTGTTTTTCTACTTATCAAACCTCCAAAATTAACACTAAACAAAGTTAGGACTTTTTTCTTTATTAATAAGTGGCAGTTTTGATCATGCCAGCAACAGTAAATATGCCAAAAACGTGTTTAGTGATTTGGTGTATCAGTAGTAAGTATGGGGTTTTGCTCAAATGTGATGTTAGAAGCCTTTTCACAACCGTGTTTTTTTGCTTCAGAGTGAAGCACAGTGTTTTCCTGTTTACAGAAGACTTGAAGGGGGGGGGGGGGAATCCAGATAAGCTCAGTTTATACTGGCTGGTTTACAGCACTGCAGTGGGCTTACAAAAGTTGTTGTGTATTAAATTATAGCTTTAAAGGGGACATGAAACACTTCAAGTATTTAGTATAATTCACAAGATGTATTTTCACTCTAACAAATTGTATAAGTTTAACAGTTGTCAGTGAAGCGGAATTAAAATAATAAGCAATCTAAATGTCATTTTTTTAAGTAAGGGCAGCGCCATCTTGTCCCAGCGCTGAAAGTGACGTCACGAGGTTGGTTCTCGCACGCCTCACTACTATAATCTATGAGAATACCGTAATTTAGATCCTCAATAGATCATAAAATCCAAACCAAAACTCAATGCAGATCGGGGGGGCACTTTTGTATTGTCCCTGTGTGTAGTAATACTGGGAGTAGTGAAATTTAATAGGGTGAGGAATGAGAAATATTCACTTTCACTTTCATACCTTCAGCGGGGGCTCGCAGCGCTGAAGCGTGAGAATCCTCAAGTTAGCTGTAATGCTAGGGGTTAGTGGCGAGCACTTTCTAGACCAGGACTATGTGAAGGAGAGGGGTTTGAGTCAGGAGCATTAGCGCCGGATAAATAAGCTGCAGTCCGAGGCTTTTTTCCTCCGTTTTTTATTTTTCCTCTGATCAGCTGGGATGTACAGACCTTCCGAATGTGTAACGTTACTATGAGAGCAGCAGCTGTACGAGCCAAACAACGCGCTCACCCAGCAGAGCAGCGAGAGGTACCGTTACCGAAAGTCTAGATAAAATGACAATTTAAAGAGAACATAGCTAGCGTTAGCTACTTAGCTAGCTATCTTATTATAGCTAGCCAACGCTAGCTAACTAGCCAACACTAACTAGATGAAGCTAAGTAACGTTACCCAGTAAGCCTTATAACTTCTAAACTGAACGGTTTATCAACCAAACAGCGCCTTGGTGTTTCAATATCCACTTAAATCATGTTCGTTTCATTCAGTCTTAATAGACTTTGGACTTTACATGTTAAATAGCTAAATGTATATAAAATAGCTGGTTAACTGGATGGTAGTACCTGCTGTGGTCGCGCTGCAGGGTTCTGCACGGCTCCACGTAGAGAGAGAATAAACACTCCCAAAACCCTTCGCTCTCAGAAAAGCATCTGAAAAGTCCTGCTCAGGTTTATACAGGAAAGATCTCTGAGTAAATGCTCCATGTTAGCCTAGTTCAGCTTCATCTTCATCCATAATCTCCACATACAATAAGCGCTTTTCCTCTAGCTATATGCCTGGGATCTTAAACCAACCAACCTCGTGACGTCACCAGCGCTGCACGGGCAACATGGCGGCGCCCTAGCTCAAACGTAACAAACATAAATATATTATAATTTAGTGTGTAAACATTTTATATAAAAATTCCCCCCCAAATAAATTCCATTATATTTAATGCCTTAGAAAACTTGTACAAACTGAAATGTTTCATGTCCCCTTTAACACTGTTAACAAAAACACTATAACTAATCCAATTTTTTACCAGATAGAGTTGCTGTCCTCTCAGTGTGTTCTTTCAGCGTGATGCACTGCTAGAAATCCAACAAGATTAGCTGGTTAGCTTTTAGCTTCTTAGCTTTCTCAAGTTTTAGCTCCAGTTTAGTTCAGCTGAGATGGACCAGTTTGTTTTCTCCACCACTGTGGACACTGGTACTGAAAAAGCTGCGGCCTGGACTGGTTTATATGTAGCAACCAGTATTTCCATAACTAGTAGAGTCTGGTGGTAATATGCTGCTGCTCTCCAGAATCAACAGGAACAGCAGGTTTGACCAAGGACTCTGCTAGAGGGGTGGGTGTTTGTAAATGCTGAGGATGAAAATATAACATGTCTAGACCAGAGACTGTAAAAAAAGATGGACGTCGTGTGGCCGTTCCCATTCATTCAATGAAAATGAAGCCAAAATCTTCCGCCATGTTGGCGATCCTGACACCCGATTCTGCGCAGTAGAGACCAGAAGAGGGAGAAAGACTGTGGATAGCAACCTACTAATTTGAATAACCCCGCCCCTGAGGGCTGCCTCGCGGTCACAGACTGCAGAGCGGGGCGGAGCGGAGCTGACGGTCTATTATTGGTCCCGCCCATAAGCAGCCCTTTTACCATAACCACACCTTTTTTGAATAGAGGTGAATAACGTTTTAAAAACCGAATTCTGTGGGGATATAAAAATTTGACAATATAACAGAGGTTACACTAGCTGCTGCATTTAAATAATGGAAGTAGAATTACAGTATATTAGAAAAAAACGTGATTGAAAGTTGTCTGTTTTGCCATTGAAACCTATGGGGATGGGTGGAGTTACACAGCTTTCTGCAGCCGAACAGCAGGGGGCGCCCGACCTGTGGTGGCTTCACTTTTGAGAGACGATGCTCTGTCCAGCTATATACAGTCTATGGTCTAGACTATTACATAAAAGTTTTTTGGCTTTTAGGATTAGCTCTTAATTAGTTACCTGGGATTTTCTGTTCATAAGGAGGTCTCTTTATTCAACTGTATCAAAGAAAATGCATTTTGACAGTTTGACATTCTAGGGTAGATTTAAAAAAAGATAACAGCGTTCTGCATCAGCACAAGTCTTCTTTGCTCAGCTGCTAGCTTGTTTGCTACAGTAATTAACATTCTGTGGCAGCTCTGATCCTTTTAGCAAGAAAACTAAACCAAAAACATAAATACAGCCCTCTCTAAATTGTATTAACCGGGCTGTGTTTTTCATGTTAATCATGTTATATTACCATTTCTAAACTAGAGAATTAATAGTGTTTATCTATACACTGTGTATTTGTGATATTTTGTCATTTCATTGGGAATTATTGGGTCATGTAGCATCACTGTGTAGATATACAACAGTTACACATACTTGAGTAAACTTTAGTTTGGTTTATTCTTTCCTGAATATTTATATTTTGCAAAGTACTTGCATTTCTACTCGTCTATTTTTGAGAAAAGTAATTTAAATACTTTGAGTTAGTAATTAACTTGCTTTGTACTTTATTCCTTTTTTTCCCTCAACAAAGGGCACATGAGAAAACAAGAACAGAGCCTGATTCATTTATATCTCTACTTATAGATGCAGGTTGCACAGGTTTCCCTGTAGAAGTTCCACTGTGCTTTTTTAATCTACTTACTTTCTTACCTATTTTCTATTTGAGCTACTACTGTTGTACACATATATTTATAGTACAAATTCTTTCAGGCTACAGAGAAAAATATTTATTGAAAATACTTTTACTGATATTCATTTATACTGTTGCTGTCGTTAAAAAAAAACAGACATACATATTATTTACATACTAGCTGTAATAAAAGCCAAGGGCAGGTCTTTGGCAGTACTTCACCCACATGAAAACTGCCTAGTAATCTATTGGGCACGCAAATGGAAAAGTATGGAAGCTGCATGGTGATGTCACCAGAAAGATTTGTATCCTTTGTAGCATTCAAACAGCATTTTTAAGTATTTAAGCAAGTAAAATATGCTAGGTAATTTAGCATTAGCATAGCATTGCTAGCTAATATGCCACCAGTCCTATGTAGTACAATAACTTCTATTTAAAATATAATGTATATTTGTTATTTTACATTCAAGGTAACAAAGATAAGTATATAAAATATAAATGAATAAATTTCATGATGATTAGACCAATATACAATGCCAGTCAAAATTCAAGTCATCCAAACAATGAAGAAAAACCACATGGGATTATTTAGTCAAGAAGAAGTGTTGAACTAACTATTCAAAGTAGGCACCTCTTGCCTAGATGACAGCATTGCTTATCTTGGCATTTTCTCAGTCAGCTTTATGAGGTAGTCACTTTTCAGTTATCAGCTGTGCTGAATTTTCAAGAGTTAATTATTTGAATTTCTTGCCCTCCTAATGTGTTTGAGAGCATCAGTTGTAAAGTTGTGAAGAGGCAACGTTAGTATACAGTGAATAGCTCTATTTGAGTAATGTTCTAATCGTTATTATGGCAATAACTACTAAACTAAACTAAATAAAACAAATAATTAATAAATGAAGATTAGTGAATCTGCAAAACATGTAAGAACTGTGAAAGTATCCTAAAGTGCAGTTGCAAGGAACATCAAAAATGTTATGATAAAACTGGCACTTATCAGCACTGCCTCAGGAAAGGAAGACCAAGAGTTAACTCTGTTACACAGGATAAATTAATTAGTGTTACCAACCAAACAGAATACCAGAGAAGAGCCACCTATATACTTCACAGAGTATTTTGCTTTAACACTTTTAACAAGTTTACTACATGATTCATTATGTTTTCCTTCAAGGTTTGGATGACAAGGTGTGTCCTGGTAGCTTTTGACTGGTACTGTAGATGCTCCAAAATGACTTGGAATAATATAATTTTGCATTTCACTGAAAGCTAAGATTATATTTCTTTCTCCTGTATAGTTTTTATTTTGTTGTTTTTCCTAAGTTTGAACATTTTTGCACGTTGTACCATGGAATTCTTTGATGCAGTTCCTGGCAGTAGTTTCACAACTTCAAGAACTGTTGTCAGTTGTTGTCAGGATTTCATCTTTTAACCTGTCTCAGTTCATCATGACAGGTTTATGTCCTTGTCTGAGTGGCAGTTAATCATTTGTCAGGCTGTTTAATCATTTCTTTATGACTTTCAGAATGTGTAGTTAGTGTTTGCTGAGCTTTATGAGGCGTAACTGGAATACACGGCCTTCCTGTAAAAACTCCTCACAGCCTTTGCCTGACTCACTGGACCCACCACAGGCTGGGTACTGGAAGGTGGTGGAAGGCATGCATCAGAGCGATGGCAACACATCCACCAGAATAACTGAGGCGAGTCATTGCAGGTTCCCCCCACATCTGATATAGCTCCCACACAGCAGACTTGGAGGAACCAGTGGATGACAGAGGTGGTGACGTCTCTTACGGGTCGCCTTGTGATGCACCAGGCTCAGAGATCCCATTAAAGCACAGAGGAATTTGATGGTGGTGGAGTGGCATCTGTAGGGGTGCAGATGGGGGTGGGGTCCAAAGGGGAAAAGGAGATAAAGAAAAAGAAGAAGAAGGCGAAAGTCATCAGTCTCCAAGAGAAGCTCATCATTTATTTATGGGGTGTAACGTTCCTGGCCTTCTCCTCCCACGGCCCCTCGTATCCACATTCATTACACACACACACATATATATACCCACACACACATACATGGTGCCGTTGACACTTGGTGACCAATTAGAGATCTGAATACAATCCATCTTCTTCTTCTTTTCCTTCTTTTTTTCTCCTTCCCTGCTGGTTCACTGTGGGTGGACACGCCATATGCTCTGAGCACTCCACAATGGGTTTGTTTTTCAGAGCTCCACACTGTCCCATGATGCTAATCACGCTGGAGCTGCTCATGCGGACTGACTGGAGCCCGTGGGAGGACTCCTGGCCTGCCGGAAGGATCGATTGCAAAAACGCAGCAGCAGCCACTCTACTCTGGCTCTTCTTCGCATGTGATCATGCCTGTACTGGTCATATTTCACAAGGCCTGGAAAGAAAAGATAACACCCGTTTGCCGTTAGGACTCTTAAAAACCTCTTCTGGACCGAATCCACCTCAGACAATGTGAACTGTTCCCTTTTTCCCCCTTTAAAGTCAAGAGTGTAGGTGTAGGAGCGTGAGAGAGGGGAAGAGAGAAGGAGGAAGATAAGGGTGAAGAATTATTTGGATAAAGGCCGCAGGGCTTTTCACACTGCTTCTTCCTTTGAGGCCATCACAGGCTGAGGCTGAGGCTAGCTTTTTGCTTTGCGTTCACACAGCAAGCCCGTCCTGCTTTGCCGTCCCAGTCCCGCTACAGGGCTGGGTGAAGTGTCACATGTGACAGCTGATCAGATTAAAGAGAATTCGCTATGAGCTCTCCCCTCTTTTAACATGCATTATTAAACCGCGTCTGGGGCGTCCCTGAGAAGAAGGTTGCACACGGCGACTCGCACAGGCGCTTCTGTAGGGGGGGAGAGGCTGTTGGTTTTGATTATAATGCTCGGAGATGTATTGTTGCATGCTTAATGGTAGCTTGAGATCTGTTCGTTACCTGACCATCAATCATGTGTGTGATTGGAAGACAGTGGTGTTCTCTGGAGCTGTAGAGCTGTCTGGTAAACTGACATTGCTCCTGGCCTTATTGGAGCCAGAGAGGAACTGCTAGCACACACACTTTTTGTCTATTTTATTATATACATTTTTCACTCTTAAATAAAATGACTGCAAAACTCATGGTCTATAGAGGTAAAGCTATATTGTATGTCATGTTGTCAAAGAATCTACATAGTAGAGACCAAAGGGTAGAGTTACCTATTTATTTCGGGATCCGGACCCTTTTTACAGGCCAAGTAGATTAGACCACCTTCCATTCGTATCTGGATATAAAATGATGTTTTTGACATCATTGATGTCAAAAGCACAATTTACAGTTTTTTAGTCACAAGTGGGGAAAACGAAGCTTTATGAAAATCATGACGGCACAATGCATGCATGTTCCTTTTTGTGAATCTTTAATACCTTCTTACTACCATTTGTGTCTTGCAACGCTACACCTTTCCTTTATATAGCTGATCAGGTTGCTGATTTTATCCTGCGGAATGTTGGTCCACACCTCTTCAGTATGTGTGAAGTTGCTGGATATTGTCAGGAACTGGAAACCGCTGTCATATACGCCGATCCAGAGCGTCCTAAGCATGCTTAATGGTTGACATTTCTGGTGAGTATACAGGCTGCACACAAACTAGGATGTTTTCAGCTTCCAGGAACTGGGTACAGATACTTGCACATTTTTGAGTGGCCTTTTATTGTGGCCAGCCCAAGGTACACCTGTGTAATAATCACTGTGTCTAATCAGCATCTTGATATGCCACACCTGTGACTGGTGGATGGATTATCTCAGCAAAGTAGAGTTGCTTACTTAGATTTAGACTTAAGTTGTGAAAAAAAGAAATAAGAGAGAAAAGCCTTTTGTGTACATAGGAAAAGTCTTATATATTTCAGTTCAGCTCATTAGAAAAAACAAAAGTGTTGCGTTTATATTTTTGTTCTGTGTAATTAGACTGATTTCCTGTAAAATGCACCACTTTACAGATTCTACAGAAAGTTGCTGTGTGATATTTTCTCACAGTGACAATGATGAGAACTAGATATCTGAAGCAATAATGCCTTAATTATTAATATAATGTCTCATGCATATATCTTATGCATGAAAAGGCCAGGTTCTTCCAAACATGTGGCCTGATACCTAAAGGCAGTGCCTTATAATTTTAAATTAAATTTTGAGTAAAAGTATATTTTTTTAATTAAATGGCATGAATGTACAATCTCTATTGTTCGGTTATACTCAAAGGAATCTTTTCAACTTTTGGATTTGTCACTATTTTATAATGATGAATGTGTGCAGGCATATGCAGGTTTCTGGTGGTCTAGGATCTTAAATGGCAATATGTGTGCTGTAAATACTGCAACTCCTAATCACCTATGCAAATCATTAAACTAAAACAGTTTAGTTTGTTTTTTTTTTGGTGCAGGGCTAAACGTAAATTCTGAGGTGGCACTATATAATGTGCGTGTTCATTAATTCGTTTAATACTTAGTGCTATGTGATTCAATTGTCTTGTTTTATATTTTATGATAAAGGTAAAATCACTTCTTTGTCTGCTTGATGCACAGCCAACAAGGAATTGTAAAAGTTTCTTATTTTTACACGAGAGGTCAGTAATTTTGATAGCAGAAAACTGATGTGGATCACCTGGTAAGCAGTTTTGGACAGGCTCCTCCAACAACCATTTACACCATGTTTTGCTACTTCTTTTTTACTGTCCCAGAGAACATAAATAAAAATGTGGTACATTTTATTAAATGCAAACACAGTTTCTAATTAATATATGTGTAAAAACCCTTTAAACCATTAGTGACTGCCAAATAATATAAAAGTAATGGTTTACTTTTAGAAAACCTTCATTCTGAAGAGTGTTCAAGGACTATGCCACATTAACCCACTTAACCCACTTATAGACACAGTAAGGGTCCACAAGTGGGTTAATCACTCTCAGTAACTTACAGTGGCATGCAAAAGTTCAGACACCCCTGGTCAGTCTGTTACTGTAAATAGCTGACCTGATTTCCTTTCATCTTTTAAGGCACAAAGCAAAAGTTTGGGCTCCCTAAATGGTCACTTACATAGAAACACAACCTTTGACAAGTAGCACAACTTGTAACCACATTTAGAATCCATCAATAATTAAAATTTTTATTTGGAAAATGTCTGCCTATATTTCAATTTAAATGGCTTCTAGTGTAAGGGGGGTTGTTTGTCTATCTTGCATGTACTGCTTTTTTAAAATATATTCACAGATTATTTCCTCTACCAGTGACATTTTTCACTGTGCCACTGACTGCATTAAAAGCTGCAATCTTAACAGGAGAAGTACTGCAACTTTTCTTCAAACACACCTTGCTCATTGTGGCCCAAATGATCCGCTTTAACTTCAAGAGAACATGTTTCTAAAATTGTTTCTAAAATGCATCAGGCTTTGGAAATGTTTATTTCTGAATTGTGTGCTGTATTAAGGGAGCCTCCATGTCTATGTTACCTTCTGGCTCTCTGCCTTTAGTTAGGCTGTTTTATTTAGATCTGCCGGAGTCATTTGCCACACTCTGATAATGTTTTATATTCTCTGTTTTACATAAATCCAGTCAAAACTAATTCCATCTCTCTGCCTTCCTCCGAGTTACTGACTGCCCACCTGTCTGACCCGATACCGAGGGATGTTGGACCCTCAGGCTCTCATGTCCTCTGTCTGGCCAGACTGGAAGTTTCTGAAGTCAGCTCTTCTCCATCCACCACCACAGATCAGCTGCTCATCATCCATCTTACTCTATAAGCCATTAGTGGAGCTGCTATACACCTGAATATATAAAACCTATGTGGATGTATGAAAGACTTTTTAAAATTAATTTAAAAGCCATTTGACCAGTGGTAGGATGGTCCCCCCTTTAATGTGAGTCTTGGTCCTCCCAAGGTTTCTTCCTCCTCCTGCAGCTCTGAGGGAGTTTTTCCTTGCCTCCGTGCTCACTGGGGGTTCTGTATTATGTATATTCTATGTTTAATGTTTTGCCTGATTCTTTGTCCTGTAATCATGTTTCTGTAAAGCTGCTTTGTGCCAACACCAGTTGTAAAAAGCTCTATACAAATAAATTTGATTTGATTTGATTTGATATTTGTGTTGGTGTCATTACACAGACAAAAAGTGCCAAACCGCACCAGAATTTACAAAATTTTCTTTTGCCGTTAAATGGGGATACAACACTACGAGTAGTTTTTTCTGAAAGTTTTAAGGATTTTAATGATTTTCCTTTATAAATCATTGGTTGTTCGGATCAGCAATTTCAGTTAAATATATCCTATAACAGACGAACACAGGGATTTCTGAGAAGTGAAATGAAGTTTATAGGATTTACAGAAAGTCTGCAATAATTAGGCAGGTGCACACATTTTGACACCGTAACAGAAAAAAATATATCAATATTTAGTAGATCCTCCTTTTGCAGAAATAACAGCCTCTAAATACTTCCTATAGTTTCCAATAAGAGTCTAGCTGGTTGAAGGAAAATTCTTCTTTACAAAACATCTCCAGTTAGGTTTGATAGTCTCCGAGCATGAACACTCCGCTTTAAATCAAGTTTTTTCACTGATTCTTGAACATTGTTCTCAAGAATCTGCTGATATTGACTGGAATCCATGTGATCCTCAACTTTAACAACTTTAACAACCTAAATGTACATTTGAACTGTTTGTATCTTTATGGTACAAAAAAAACTTTTGGCAAGAGGTGCCCAAACCTTTTGCTTACCACTGCACATATTTAAGCTCACTCGTTACCTGCAAAGGTTTTTCAGTAGTCACTTAATAGCAGGTCTTCAGATTCATATCTGAATAAAAAGCAGAGGGTTAATGGGTTTATTTTCTTTATGGGTGATGGATGTGCTGCGCCTGTTGAGATGATTCTGCAGGCCTCACCAGAGATCAATGTTCTAGAAGAACCGACGTAATTTAAACACATTCCACTGCAGCTGTCTCATGCTCGCTTCGACACATCCTTATTAGCTACGCCTCAGAGACCATTGTTTAGGTACATCTTTGTTGATTAGTGTAACAGAACCCACACCACACCCTCCAACGCATACTGCAAAACCAGATTCTGCTAATAACAAAAACCCTTTGCTACAGCCCGTTTGCCACACACTCCTGGTTCAAAACCTTCCTCCTGGTTCTGAATGTGCAACATGAGCACAGTTTGTGCTGAAAGGAGAGGAGAGTGAGAGCGAATGTGAATCCGTAGAAAACCTCAGCAGGGATCAGTGTAAACCAAAGGAGGCCAAAGCCGCTGGCCTCTCACCACAGCCAAACATTACAGCGCTATAGCAGCAGCACACAGGCTAATGACTTTCTTTCTTCTCTTTTACTTCCTTCTGCTTCACTGTTCCACTGTCACTAAGGCAAAAACGAGCACAAGGAAAGGAAATAAGAAGAGGGAAGAGATCATAGTTGGAGCTTAGAGGAAAAAAAGAAACATGTAAAAGACTAGTCCTGCCCAACCTCACTAACGTGTTGTCATCCCCTCACATGCCCAATAATCTATTTACCATGCAGAATTAAGATTTCTGCCATCCAGCACATTGTGACTCCAATCCCTAAAGCCAGGCAGGATAATCCAAAATCCCTCTTAGGGCCTTGAGATGCACGGCCAGGGGAACTGCAAAGCCATGTGGGTAAATTTTACCTGGGGGTCTATCATCTGATCTAAAAATGTAGAGCTTTATAAGTCAAAGTCAAATCAGAACTCCTGATCTAGTTGCTAAGATGGTTTCTAATATAGCATAACATGTTTACATTTTCAGCCCTTTATTATTGAGTAAAGCTTTTTAAAGGCTCTTGTTAAAACATGTATGTATGCACTGGAGGCAATACAGTACTGGTAAAAAATTTAGACATACCTTAAATTCAGTGTTACATTTTGCCCTCTTAATGTGTTTGAGAGCATCAGTTGTGTTGTGAAGAGGTAGAGTTGGTATACAGTAAATGTTCATATTTGAATAATGTTCTAATCCAAATTATGACAAAAACTACTCAACTAAGTAAAACATACTTTAAGAAATGAAAGTCAGTCAATCTGAAAGATTTGAAGAACTTATCCTCAAGTGCATTCACAAAGACCAGTAAAACCATTATAATGAAACTGGCTCTCATCAAGACTGCGCCAGGAAAAAAAGACCATGAGTTACCTCTGTTGCACAGGATAAGTTTATTAGTCACCAGTCACCAGTCTTAGAAACCACAAGTTAACAAAGAGTTTCACAGAGTATTTGGGTTTTTAAGTTACTACCTGTTTCCTTATGTGTTCTTTCATAATCTAGATGACTTTATTATAAATGTACACAATAAGGGAATAATAATAAATAAATAATAATAAAAAAATAATAAACACCTGAATGAGAAGGTGTGTCCAAACTTTTGACATGCACTGTATAACTGGCTGATTTCTGTAAATGTATCTGCCAAATTAATTTGAGATGCTTAGTCATTATTCTGAGATACTACCACTTTATTCTGATGAAGATCATCATTTTGATATACTTTGTCATTTTGTTAAAATACTATCTCACTATTTTGAAAAACTATCCCATTATTTAGAAATCATTTTGATAGACTGCAGCATTAATTAGAGAGAACAGCCTATTACTTTTAAGCCCTAATTGTATGGCATAGTTTCAAAATTAACAAAAAAACATACTCTATTAAGGGCACTGGCTAAACTGGTGTGTTAAATGATTAATATTTGTGAAAATATTAATTGATGAGATTAAAATATTTATCTAATTTTTACCTTTAGATAACAACTATGCACTAAAATGATCTGAAATACAATAAGTATTCTACTGCTATACCGTTACAAGGATTTGCTATAAGAATAAGAATATTTATTCATGAGGGAATAATCTGAATAAAGTTAAATGAACACAGTACGTTTACTGTATTCCTAATTCAGTAACGCTAGTGAAATAGAATAATTATTACAGACACAACACGGGCTCTGTTCTGCATGTGCTGCGGTAGTGAGGCCCGCAGGAACAGCAACATTACGGTCTGAATTCCCAGGCTCCTATGTTAATAATTGGGGGGAGGGGGCTGCGCTCAGGTAACAAAGAGGGCAGCCAGAGCAGCAGATTTCCCCCAGTCTCTGGTTACTCATTACAGGAATATGAAACCAGCAGTTGTGTGCAGCATTCACAGGCCTGACTCATCCCCACAGTGTGTGTGGATGTCTTTGATTAGGCAGGGGGCTTTTGGAAACAGAAGTGTGATGTGTCATAGAGGAGAGTGGGTAAATGTGCAGGGCTTGAGGGCAGCTAATGCAAACAGCAGCTGCACAACAGCTGAGGGCCGGCCTCCCAGCAGAGCCGCAGCACTAAAACACACACACCTTCATAGAGGCCCCTCTGACAGGGCATGTGCGCACACACACACACACACACACACACACATATATACACGGCTGTCATAGAAACACACAGCTGTCAAGTGCATCTAGCCGCGCCCCTGTGAACATAAGCAAATACACACACAGTGTAGTGGTGCTCTGACAAGTTGATACCAGAAGGAACTCTCACACACACACATGCATGTACAGTATATACACCCAATCACACACAGACACACAGCATGACTGAACTTGCACCAAACCTCTAATCTTAATAAATGACTAAACTTTTCCTCTCAAATATCATAAGCTATACCTATGTGAGGTCTCAGTTACGAAATACATAAAGGAGGTGCTGTGATGAATGTGTAGGTCTTACTGTACCCTGCTCTAGTCAAGTCTCCACTCAGTGTGTTTCCTGTGTGTGTGCGTCACTGTGACTCATTCCAGGTCAGCAAGTGAGTACACAGAGTGACTGCACACAGCCACCAAAACCAACTACTTTCACAAATTCACCCCATGCTACACATACAAGAGGAATTGCTGAACTTAACGATGAATCAGAACTAAATTCCCATTGTGGTTCATTCGAAAGATCTTTTACAGTAGAAAAGGCGATGAAGTCATATACTATATATATATAATCTATTTACAGTAACATATAAACGTCTTGAAATAGGTATATGTCACTGATTATGCCAGGCACGGCCACTAAGCGTTAGCTAAGCACTGGATCAAGTTCATTGCAAGGACATTGCAGGTTTGATTCCTGGTGAAGCCACAGTCATCCGTGGAGACAACAATTGCTGGCCTTGCTATCTGTGGGTCGGTAGGATGGCCCTCCATCTCCTCTTCCATCAGTCAGCACAATGCTGGCCAGTGCTGGCCTCTCTAGAGCTCGTAGAACAGAATTGGCAGTTACCATTTTCCTCTGAGCCACCATCAAACGATGTTGTGTTAATGGCAGGGAGGGTGAAGAATAAGACTTTGGTTCAGGTGCTGTTAAACAACCCTATTTACAACCCTGATCTTTTTAAATAAATGAATCACAACTGATTGACCTCATGCATTAATAAAAACAAACAAACAAACAAACAAACAAAAAACTATGCCTTTATTGGCTAGCACTGGTGATAGGTGCTATATATTTCTAGCATTGTAACAAAAACAGCCCTGAATTTTACTAGATTGTTCTTGTCTTCTTGCTGTGTCCTCTCAGTGTGATGTGCTGTTAGCAAACAGACGATATTGTAATTGTTATGGATATTGTTATACTTGTTTTAGGGGCACTATAGCCTCCCCTAAATGTTCTTAGGACCTAAATAAACATGCATTATTAGTTTATGCTGTCAAAATTTACAATTTTTTTTCTATTTTTAACACTGTATCTGTGTTTACAATGTAATGTAATTTTGACACGAAAGGACCTATAAATATATATTGTATATATAGTAAGTAGATAGGGGAAATTTACAAAATACATTTACATTTATAAATAATATACACAATAAGGGATTAGGCTTTTTGTCTAATTTAGATGGGTCTTTGTAATTTTATATTTTATACATTGTATTTATTTTTGTAGCACTGTGTTCCATGTTGAGTATCTAAAAAAATACATATAAATAATAAACATTCGATTAAATGCCTGTTTTTTTACATTAGTAATTCATTTTACACATGTTTTGGTAATAAAATATATATATATATATATATATATATATATATATATATATATATATATATATATATATATATATATATATATATATTTTTTTTTTTTTTTTTTTTTTTTTTTTTTTTTTTTTTTAAAGAAAAATTCGGAGGAGCCACTTGGGAGCTAAAAGAGCCGGTTCTTTTTAGTGAGCCGAGCCCAAAGAACCGATTCTCCGAAAAGGATCGGCTCACTCTTATCGATATAACAGCGCATTCCCCCTCTGCTCGGTTCGCATCGTTTAGCGCGTCGCAGGCTGTCCCCCAATCGAGCGCAGAGACGTTGTGAAAAGAGGCGGAGTCTCTTGTTTAAAATACGCAGAAAAGCCGTTAACTCTTTTGCCGCTCGTCTGTTTGATTCCTAACTCGGTTCATTGTTGTTTGTTTGCTTTT
Source organism: Astyanax mexicanus (assembly GCF_023375975.1). Classification (NCBI taxonomy): domain Eukaryota; kingdom Metazoa; phylum Chordata; class Actinopteri; order Characiformes; family Acestrorhamphidae; genus Astyanax; species Astyanax mexicanus. Next base: position 23,197,224 of record NC_064414.1, read on the forward strand.
GGCAGTCCAGTCGAGTCCAGTGGTGCTTTTAGCTCTGTTTATCTAGAGGCTGTTCATCTTTGCTACCTTTCTTCTGCTCTTAAATGTCTCGTAAAGAAAAGCTTCACTTCTCCAAGAAGGTAAATCTGCTGTGTACCCTACAGGGTGGAGGCAGGGGTGGATTTGGAAGTTCTGGGGCCCCAAGCAATGTTTTTTCCTGGGCCCTGATTAAATTTATTCTTTTTTTTCCTTGCATAGCAAAATGCAATATTGACTCTAGCTGTCTCCGGTACCTCATCCTTGTCAGACATTTCATTTCTTGCTGCTGCAAAAAAATTGGTAAGCTTTGTCAAGCTTTCTGTGCTGGACTTCCTTTCCTTAATTTTCTTTCTTTTTTGGGCACCGCTGGAGTAATAAGACCGTTTCATGGTTGTGCAGAAGCTATCTTAGTCTACCTCGCCTAGCTTAACTTAAAGAAATAATAATCCTTCGGAGAGGTTACAAACCCGGTATTTCTACTGTATAGTCTAGCTATCTGTAGCTACCAAATCTTGCTATGTATGATTTGCGGATTAGATTAAGACTAGACTCTTTTTCTGTCCTGTTCTTTCAGTTTCTGTTCTATTTTCTAGGCAAGATAGACGTAAATTACAACTAGTCTTGTTTTTTTTTCTTTAATAAACTGCTTTTGTGTTGACTTGTTCTTTCACCAGCTTAGCAGTTAGCAGTGATGTGAACTTACTGTAAATCTGTTACTGTAGGTTACTGTTAAGGATTCAGTTGTGTTTTTTAATACATTTAACATATGCAATGTTGTCCTCTTCAGATTTGTAGATTTAAAAAAAATAAATGACATGGCTTTCACAAAATGTGTTTTTAGTATATTTTTGTTCAAACTTGCTTATTAAAAAATGCCTTTTTTAACATGGAAAAAAGGTACATTTAAATTCAACACATGCATACATATTAGAGCAATTACAAACACTTTTTGAAGTCATGTGTCCTAGACATTGTTGCCTTGAAATGAGTGGTCTGCGTATCATACAATGTCATTACTTGCTGAAGGCTTTATTAAAAGTTTGCTGCAAACTGATTATCTTTCACATGAACTGATGTTCTAACGCTGCAAGGTGGGCACAGGTTTCCTAGGATACATGTGAGCAAACTTTAACTGGATGCCATGTTCAGACAATGACTCAGAGCTTGGAATGTAAAAGCGGCCAAGGAGTGCCATATTTAGAACTCTTAGACCTGTTGTTGAGAGAATGGTAAAGTGTGGATGGTATTAAAATCTGTTAATTATTTTATTTTTTTCCAGAGAAAATCTTTTAAATGAATGTGAATCCCAATGAATAATCATATATTTCTCCCTGTTGGTTGATTTTTTTTTTTTTACTCTAAGTTAATACAAATTAATATCTTTGAGTTAAAGTTAATGTTTTTATGTAACAAATGATAATTTCTCTCAAAAAGGAGAATTTTATGTTATATATAAATGTATAAGGCTATGTGACACAACCCACTTCTGGTTTGTGTTAATTGATTCATTAGAATAAAACTAAATTGTTGGACGTTTCTAGCAACAATATCTACAGCTGACCCTTTTTTGTACCAATAACTCTGGTGTTAATTTGATTAACATGATGGGGGGGCTAAAGGATTTGCATTGTCACCCTTACTGGTTGTCAGACTCTAATTTCATCCAGCACTTTTTCTAAAGAGCCTTATTTTTTGGAGGTGTTGGAAGGGGCTCTGCAGCAGGTGACACACATCATCACCACATCCTTCACGGCTCAGGTGGCCCCTCTGCAGTTCCGGCCCTGAGTGGAGTCATTCAGAGGACAAACTCAAACCCTGTCCACACCTGTATTGCTGAAAAGCTATTTTAACCTGTGATCAGGCAAAGCAGCAGGTCATTAACGGTGCTGACAGGTCTTAGGCTGTCTATAGTGTGTGTTGAGTGTTGGTAGAGAGTAAAAGGTTAATGCTGGGGGGAGGAGAGGCGTGACTGAGGGAAGGTGTACACTGTACACTGAAAATTATACTTCTCTGTAGACAGATTCAAGAGCGCGGGCCTGCGCAGCCTGATAATAAAGCTGCTCAGCTGGAATGAAGGAAAGGACGCAGGGTTTAGCGTTTGGAAAAGAGTATGGGTTGTAAAAGCCAGACGAGAGCTTTAATGTCTTTTCACTTTGGGCACGACTGAACACAAGGTCTCTAGAGATTCTTTGGTCAATTACCAAACAAATGACATTCACCCAGTTCAAGGTAATGGCACTGGAAGGGTCTGCGGAGGACACGTTCAGCACTTCAGAGAAGCACATCTTCTCTGCACATTCACCTGAGCGATACAGCAGCTGGAGTGGTTCCCATAGTAACATAAGGCTTGATTGCGGGATGACATTAGACCTGCCCTTTGGGGGGCACTTCCACTGGGCGGGTGGGGGGTGCTTCTTACCTTACCATGAGGCACAGTCTGAGGAGGGGGTAGGAAGATTAATGCATTCTCACCTTAAAATGAAAAAAGGTTCGAATGTTAAAAATAAAAGAAAGCAAAAAAATAGCTTAACATTAGGATCTTACGAAACCAGCAAATGTTTTAGAAAATTAACAAATGAGCCTGTGTGTATATATAGTAATAACCCTTTATTATTAAAAAGGTTAATTGCCTTAATGAATAAAGAAATATAAGTCTAAATATACCATCTACATATTTGATGGAAAAAAGGTGTCCAAAAAAGAAAGGGAGAAATGGTTGATGTATGGATATTTGTTGAAAGAGCTCAAATATCTTACAAAAATCATTAACACGTCTCATGTCTGTCAGTTATTTATCTAGTCTAAATCTTTAGTCTTCAATGGGACCTTTAATATATGCGTTGATAAAATGATCTACAGGGCCTGCATAAACAAATGTTCAAATCACAGACTGGCACATAGACTTGTAGACTTGAATGTAAACCAGAATACCCAGGTCTGGAGTTTTAGAGGAAATTGAAAGACTTAAATTCAATTTAGCTGATTCTGGAGTGTGTAGCCAAAAACATTGTTTTTTTAAAGGTTTATGATAAAGCTGGATTGATTTAAAGGGTACAGCAGATTTGAATTGAAATAATATCTGACTGAAAAAGTGAGAATGATCATGAACAATAACAGGAAATGAATAAACAACTTCTGAATTAGTAAATAATCAAAGTGGTCATAGAAACATTTTTTGATACTGTATATTTTTGATTCTCTGTTGATTTAAAAACAAACAAAAACACTGTGCATTAAATTACTTTTTATATGAAACAATATGCTGTTTAATGTTTTATGCCTGCCACTTTGACTATAACCAGCTACCAGCAAAAGCTGGCTTACACCTGATTTTCAGCAGATCACAGTGGGCACATAATAATTAGAAAGGGTCTTTTGGGAATAAATTTTGTCTGGGCATATCACATGGACTTCTTTAATGTAATTGTTTTGGCTCTGAGTGGCTCAGCAGACAAAGACACTAATGGTCATGGTCTGAGAATGATGACTTTGAATCCCAGTTCATGCTGCTTTATCTGCAGCAGCCAGAGTCTGAGAGAGCACAATCCCCTCATCACTCCCACTGTAATGCAATGTAACACAGGCCACTGTTAGCTGATGTATTAGAGCTGGGCTTTTGGTGCTTTCCTCCGAATGACAGGTTGCCTGGTGCTGATGCTGCAGTGGCAGCAGTTCAAAAAAGAGGCTGTGGCTGACTATACATATTTTAGAGGAGACGTGCAAATCTTTACTCTCCTAGTGTTGGGATTGCATGATATGGGGGAATCTATTGAGTGGTATAATTAATTGGTTTTGCTAAATTTGAAGAAACAATTGGGTAAAACAATTGGGTGTTCAGCTATTTAATTTTGCCTTCTTTTCATTTACAAATATAATTTTAATCCACATGTTGATGGCCAGTTTATATACAATAAATGTTGCAAAAATGATTCATACTTTTGTGCTTTTTTACTTGTGTAGAAACAAAAAACAATGTGATTTATTTGTACATCAGCAGCGCTTATTGTGTAATTAATTCAGTAGAATGATAATAACAATGCAAAATCCCTCACAAGAGAATCTGATCTCATTCTGATTCAGTTCATGAATATTTATGGAGTAACATCCCGTCTGGGGCTGAGGCCCAGGTCTCTGCACAGTAAAGGCACACCCCTGAGAAGATTCTCTTACAATCCAGAGGAAAGACAAGCAGTGCCCTAGTATTTAAATAAAGAGTGGAAATTATATAAGGTATTAAATATACTGAATTAGGTTTTGTATTTTTCTGGGGGTGAGAAGTGTAGCTGCTTCGTGTGCTTTATAAAAGGAGACGAATAAAAATCTTTTTGACTGAGTCAACTGATAAACAAGATCCTAAGCAAGATCAAGACTGTTTGCTATAAATCAAACAGTGAGAAACACTTAGGCCAGAATGGGTGTATTCATCATTATGAAACTGCTTTATCATACCAGGCCCGCTTTACATTCTGCATGTGGGCTGTGTTCAATTTTAACAGCCTCCCACACCTTCCTAAAAGTATCGCTAGCCAAGGTTCTGTGTGAACAACATGCAACGCAGAGACAAAAGAACTGAGAGCTGACCACTGTAGTCTCAGTATACTTATTTACCTAACTACACAATAAAGACACATACATGATTTGAAAGAATTGTCTGGTTTAATCAAATGAAAAAAATAGTCATACATGATTTTTCTCCAGGGTGTTATTTTTAAAGATATAAAAACAAAGCAAAAAAGAGAAAACAGTACCCTAACAGCAGTTATAGGTATCAGCATAAACCATCACAACGTTCTGAGGTACTGTGGACCCAAGAGATCCAGAAATTAAACACACACCCACACAAACACAAATAAACAGGTCCCTTTCTTTATGCCTTACAGCATGCTTCTTTCCTTTATTCTGGTCACTGTTCGACCACTCCACCCTGTAATAAGCCTTCAGTCTCTCTCACACCCACAGATCACCTCTCCACTTCTACAACCAGATGCTTAAGCTTGCTAAACCTGTTACCATCACACCTGTCAACAATTCCATTCACATCCTGTCCTAAGGGAAGAGAAGGTAGCTGTGTGTCCAGAGGTATGCAGTGTCTCAGTCAGATACTCGTCTCCAACTAATTCTAATCAAATTACAGTTAGCTCTAGTGAGCTTTCATAACACTACGGGTCAAGCCAGCAGAATGTTCCTTCAGAGCAGAGAAACACAGAGAACACTCAAAAAGCACAACCTGGAGGCCAACCATCAGAAATGTTCTGAAATGTCTTAAAGTAGCCAACATATAAAAACAGGATATTTGAGGCGGTGGGGGACCCTACAGTGTGTGTCCATGTTCTCAGACACCTCAAATTAGTATGTAGTCAAACAACATCTTGCCAAAAAAGCTTGCTGCACTGACCAGAAAAGAAACACTCCACACTTAGCGCACACATGCGCACAAGCACACATTTTTCCATGGCTGATCACACATCATAAAACTGCAATACATGAAGTAACAAGCCTTTGCAGAGAGAACGCATAGAGAGTGGCTAAAGAAAAGAAGCTCAGTCTTAAAACTGAAAAGTCTTAATATTTTAGGCGTCTGCAAGGCCTGTTCTTGGCCTGCGATGGTGTTGTGGGTGTTTTGGGTAATGGATTAATAGCTGCAGTATTGGTTACATATAAATCTTATACATACATACATACATATATATATAAAGATAGTGGTCGCATTTAGGGGGGTTAGGCTGAAGAAACAGTAGAGTGACAGTTAGGAAGAACTGAAGACAGGACATAGTGGATCCATGGGGAATGTGGCAATGTGGGACTTGCAGTGCAGTGTTGCTTGACATTTGCAGGGGTCAGGGGTTAAAGGCCTTGTCCTAGTCCTCCCCAGCTGCTGTCAGAGTAGAGTTCATTCCCCTATAACCTGGACCAGCTGGTGAAGAATCCTCATAGTCCACAGTGTTTCACTTTTTCACACAATGCCTGGATAGCTTAGAGACGTATTATTGCTCTTACTTCTTCTTTGCTGTGACATTCTTGCACACCCAGTTCATGCCATCCTAAATAAACAGGATACAAAGCAAGTCAGTGATCAGTAACCACAGAGCAAAGCACTCTAGTGACTTATGCAGGAACATGGCATTCTAGTGAGGAAAACAGAACATTGCTCAGTTCTTAATAACAGTACTGCTATTTCCATGTAAGTTAGGCATTTAGCCAGTTAGTTAGATCTCCAAACAATCAAGGCTTAGTTTCCTAACAGCATTTTATTGAATACTGACAATATGTTATAATTGTGCCCAAAACCTCTTCAAATAATCCACTAATACATTCAGCTTCAACCGCCTGATCAGAGCTGTGCCTGTGTGTTTACTTACAGCAAATTTCTTATTTTCTTGGGGAAATAAAAATGGAAGAACAGTAAAATATGGAAAGCAGTGAGTATTTCAGGACTGGGGAGCTTTAATTCATAACATATGGTTGTGATGTTTATCTATTAATATTTTAAACATTATTATTAAATTACTAGTAGAAGTACTAATAATCATTGTAAAATACAACCAACAGACTCATTAAGTCATAACAGCTGCGTAAGAGTATTTGCGATGGAACAAACATGCATTTTAAACAAAAATGCTGTCTATATCTTTTTAACATTCTAGTCATTTTGCAGCACTTCTATTCATGACAGAGGAAATTAATTCAATATTAAATCTGCCATCATTCAGAATATATTATCAGAGTTTTCAGGCAGCATAAATTGAGTATCCAAAGGGTCTCTCTCAGTGTAAAGTGTATGAATAGTTTGAGCACCCCTGATAATTTTCATGATTTTCCTTTATAAATCATTGGTTGTTTAGATCAGCAATTTCAGTTAAATATATCATATAGCAGAAGAACACCGTGCTTTTTGAGAAGTGAAATGAAGTTTATAGGGTTTACAGAAAGTGTGCAATAGTTCTTTAAACAAAATTAGGCAGGTGCATAAATTTGGATACGCTTGTAATTTTATTGATTTTAATACCTTTAAAACTAATTATTAGAACACAATATTAGTTTGGTAAGCTCATTGACCCTTGACCTACATACACACAAGTGAATCCAATTATGAGAAAGGGTTAAGGTGAACAATTGCAAGTTTTTCTCCTCTTTGCATTTTCTCTGAAGAGTGGCAACATGGGAGCCTCAAAACACAACTCCTAAATAACCTGAAAACAAAGATTGTTTAACATCATGATTTAGGGGAAGGAAACAAAAATCTATCTCAGAGATTACAGCTGTCAGTTTCCACTGTGAGGAACAGAGTGAGGAAATAAAAGACCACAGACACAGTTCTAGTTAAAGCCCGAAGTGACAGGCTAAGAAAAATCTCAGATAAGCAGAGGAAAAGGATGGAGAAAACAGTCATAGTCAACCCACAGATCAGCTCCAAAAACCTACAACATCATCTTGCTGCAGATGAAGTGAATGTGCATTGTTAAATTATTCAGCGCACAAAAAAAGGCTGTATGGGAGTAATTAATGCAGAAAAAGCCTTTTCTGAACACATGCCACAAACAGAGTCGCTTGAGGTATGCTAAAACTAAAGCACATTTGGACAAGCCAGATTCATTTTGGGATAAGGTGCTGTGGACTGATGAAACTAAAATTTAGTTATTTGGAAGGCGGTATGCATGGCGGAAAAAGAACACAGCATTCCAAGACAAACACTTAAAATGTACGCAGCAAAATTGACGTTGCGCCGGGGCTGGATAGAGAAAACAAGACACGACCCTAAACACTGCTCAAAATCTACTAAAGCATTCATGCAGAGGAACAAGCACAACGTTCTGGAATGATCATTTCAGTCCCCAGACCTGAATATTATTGAAAATCTGTGGGGTGATTTAAAGCGGGCTGTTCATGCTCAGAAACCATCAAAACTGACTGAACTGGAGATGATTCAGGAGACCATAAGCCAGAATCTCATTGAAAGCTATAGGAAACGTTAAGTGGCTGTAATTTTTTCAATAGGAGTATCTATTAAATATTGGTGTAATTTTTCTTCTGGAGTGCCAAAATTTATGCACCTGCCTAAATGTGTTTAAAGTATTATTGCACATGTTGTGTTTATCTGCTTATATGATATATTTAACTGAAATTGCTGATCTAAACAACTAATGATTTATAAAGGAAAATCATAAAAATTATTAGGGGTGTCCAAACTTTTTCATACCACTGTAATATCTTTGGACTGCTATCATATGGTTTGAAGTTTTGTGTATGTTCAGTCCAAATTGGGCATCCAACGCAGATCATTTTCTTCCACAAAAAAAGCTGTATTAGGATGTTGTTAGTGTGTTTGCCCTCGGAACGTTAAGTGCAATGTGAGCACAGGTCACTGGGGGTGGAGAGGGGGTGGGTAATCGTGCTCGGGCATGGTACAAGGCAACCAACCCTACTGTAAATATATACCCTTTAGTGTTAATATCATATTAAATGGAAGAGGGAGTGTTCAGTGTTTGGATGCTTGAATGCTTTGTGCAAAGATGTTTTCAGTAAAGCCCAGCAGCACTGATTGTTTATAAAAAGCATCCTGCTTATGTTATTATGTCTGATAACAGCTATTTATTCTTCACCATACCTGTATCATCCTGCCGATCACTCGTTGCTAAGTAACAACAGTGATTGCTTTACTCTAAGCTGCTGGAACTAGTTTTTGTGGAAGCAGTTGCCAATATTAAAATCATATATTTGAATCAATCCTTAGGGCTTACTTGTTTTATTTCTTCTGTTCTTTCTCTTTTATAAAACCAATAAATGGATGACTCCAGGTTTCGTGTCGGCATTTATTAACAATGATCCTTTCATGTTCTATTTATTAACAAGACGTATACTTTCCACAAAATTCAAAATGTATGAAAGACATAGCTTACCTGCACTCCTTCTCCTGTTAGAGCAGAGCAGGACTGGATCTGCCACATGCGATCACGGATGGTGTGTAGGTTAAGACCCTCTGCGATCTCTGAGGCTGGAGCAGCAGTGAGCAGATCTTGCTTATTGGCAAAGATAAGAACAGGAACACCACTAAGCTTCTCCTCATCCAGCAACTCAGCCAGTTCCTGTAAAGGTACCCACAACCATTAGGAACGGTTCCCTCTAGTGTATGTTGTCTTTATTGTTCACTATTCTTTTTTTAGAATGCTTAGTGCCTGAGACAACTTCAATGTCAAAATAAATCAAATTTAATCTTGGAAATATTCAATGGATTTATCTTCCATTACACTGATTCCTACCACTTACAATCCACAAGCATGCTTTAAAACACACATCTCATAGCAGAAAGGTGATGAAGCTTGCACAATTTAATCTATGGAACTTAAAACACTCATACAATCAAACTTACCTGCCCTGTTTCTTCAAATCTCTTCCGATCAGCACTGTCAATTACATATATCTGAAATGAAAATGGTCATAAATGTAATGCAAAGGCAAAAGGAGATAGTAATAAGCAACATAAAATGTATATAAAATCACTGTAATAAGTACTGAACAGTTATCTAAATAGCATTTATCTGCAGCATATGATAGAATTTGTCTGTGTGATAAAATATAATAACAAATACTGTATATTGTGAAAATGTCATAAAATATTATGTAAAGATTTTATCCCATTTTATCCTCAATTTACAAGGCTAATTACCCAACCCACTCATCAGGACTCCCCTAACCCCAGGAGGTTGAAGACTAGCACATGCCACTCTTTTCAAACTGCCGAGTAGCATCACACTGCTCAGAAAAAAGCGCACCGATGATACATCAGCTCACAGATGCCATGTGCTGATTGACATTACCCTTTGAAGTGATCTAAGGAGAGAGCGCCATCTACCCACCCAGAGAGAGCAAGGTTAATTGATCTCTCTTAGGGCTCTGGCAGCTGATGGCAAACTATTAAAATATTGTGATGTAGAATTTTAACCATATCACCCATCCCTATAATATTGTAACTATGCCAACATCATTAAGGTAAGGATTTTAAAAAGCTTGTCATCACTACGGTTGAAGGCCATAGTGTAAAATTAAATAATAAACTACTAAGAGTTTATTGGTCCATATTAGTCTATTAGTCCAGACTTATATAGTTGACTGTAACATCATCAGGAGCAGAAACACACTGGAGCACTTACAAGAATATCTGTGTTTTCAAAGTAGTTTCTCCAGTATGGTCGGATTTTCCTCTGGCCTCCAATGTCCCAAACATTCAGCTTAAAGCCCTGGGACTGCACGCTCTTTATGTTGAAGCCCTGGGAAAGAATAAAAGAGTAACACCCTGGTATGATTTAAAGCAGCGTTATGTAATTGATGTGATGATCCACTGACTTGTTAGCTAAGTCATATTTATGTAACTCCTGTAATAGTACTGCCTCAGTCCACACGCTTCATTCACTTCAGTGATGGGTCAGTAATCCCTCAGCATGTTCAAAAATACGTGGTGTTCTTTAGTGCCGACTCAAAGCTCAAACCAACTGTAGGGGGAGCCAAAACCTAGAAATGCCAGTTCTCACATAATGCTGCTCTAAAGCAGGGCCCAGGCAAGGTGAGGCAGGTGAAGTTATAAAGAACCTTTACATATAATAGCAGTTCTATGTGCTTTACATATAAAAAAAATCAAGGATAAAAAGACATAAATGAAAAAATAAAATAAAATAAATGCATTAGTACATTCTTAAGATCCAGGCTTTTTAAAGAATAACAGCTATTAATCAATCATTGGGATAGAGTCCAAGGTGTTGATAAGGCTTAGGATAACATTAACTTGTCAACAAGAACATAAAAGAAGATTGAAATAAAAGCTTTAGAAAGGATGAAGTATTCAATAATTCAATAATGACATTGCTGTTTTAACACCCGGTTCAACTCAGCAGTGTCAGAGCAAAGAAATCACACACTTATACAGGGCATGGAACAAGGCACTGTCCTTAGTAAAATGTAGGTATGTATGTGAACCTGGGTGGGGGTGATGTGACTGATGTCTTCAGAAGCCAGCTGCTTGAGTAGCGTTGTCTTTCCTCCATTGTCGAGGCCCAAAAGCAGGATGCGCACCTCCTGGTCTGGGGCGCTCTTCAATTTTCGAAGGATCGATAATAAACCCTGCAATTCAATTCAAATGGTTCAGTCACATCAGTATCCATATATTCTGTCAGATCTCATAAAGCAATGGATAAATAACAGAACAGACTTCTCAGTTTGGAAAACAGACTAAAATTATCTGATTTTAGGTACACACTGGCCCCACTGTTTTTCTTCGAAAGCTACCTTATTTAAAGAACGATGTACTTTTGCATATTTTTACATGCTTACATTCACATACGATACCGTCCTTAAATGGTCAAGAGTATGTGTCTCATACAGCAATAAACTAAAATAAGTCTAAACGAGGAGACTGACAAAAGCAAAATGATATATTCTAGAGGCTCAGGGCTTTTTTTTTTATCTGATACCGAGCATTCCCAAGGATACTATCCCATTACTAATACTGGTGTCTTTTTATGCATTTTGGGGCATTTTCGTCAAACACCAATAAATGTTGCCATAAATAATTGACTTAAACAAATTTAAACGTTTCTGTTCCGAAAAAAAAAACATTGTTTGTTTGAGGGGAGCAAACATAATACAAATAGAAGTTTTTTTATTTAAAGTGAAATTCTCCAAAGGAAATGTGAGGATTAATCATCAGTATCGATTTATCCATCCCTACTGGTGAAAAAGAGCAAATTTTATGCCATTTGATAATATCTAGTCCAGTCCATTTTTTCCTTTCACTTGAAGTTTTAGATTTATTTAACTCCTTCTTTTATCCATTTTTTTTAACATACCTGGCATACAACGGTCATTTAAATCGAATTACTCCCTCCTATTTTCTCTACCTCTCAATTGTATCATACTGCTAATGTAATAAAACAGCCACAAATACGTATTTAATGTCTGTGAATTATTACTGTCCAAGACTACGGCAAGTTATTTTTGCCAAATTGACACCAGCCAACTTGAGCTCATGTGGGCTCACATGGGTGGGATTAGGGCTCTAAGTGTGTTTGTATATGTGTTGTTACCTAACCCTAGTTGGGCTTTTACAGTCCACCTTAATCTCACCCAGGTCCCACCTATGCCCCATGTGCAGTGTACAACCCGAATGGGCCCATGTTTTACCCCTGCTGATCCCATTACTAAAATCCACACTCAGGACAAACAAGAAATTAAAGTCTTGGGTCCCAGTTGAGCTATTCATACAGGTTCCACATAGGCATGCAATTTAGAAAATCAGTAAAAAAAAAAAAAAAAAACACATATTATAAAATTCAGCATGTAGTTTTTTCTACCAGTAAAATCTCACATTTGAGATATCAGCGATGATTTCCCTCATAATAATATTACAACACATTTTAACAAGTCGTATTACCAGGACAACATATCCTTAATGTAGATATTTTTTTATCATTAACATGGACCTTTTCCCTCACTGGACTTTCCTTGCTCTTATACATTAAATTTTTAGTAGTAAAAACTCAAGTTACAGATATTAATAAATACATAAATACATAAATACATTTTATTAGCAAAAAAAGTATTTGACAATTGTATAATATTATTATTATTTGATAATATTATTATTACTAGTCAACTCGAATTGTAGATATCTATCATAATATTATAGAGATGCACACATTAAAAATGAGCATTTCTACTAGACAAAACTACATTGATTTACAGATATGCTGACATGGGTATTGTACAAGAACAAATTACAGTGGAGATGTTAGGAATTACAATTTCTACTATTAAACATGCAATTTACAGCTCTGAAAACATATAATAAGGAAGCACAACAATAAGTTAAAAAAGAATTTAATTAAATATGTCATCCTGGAAATATGACTAGTCAGAATGGCTTTATAAATCTGGTGGTCTAATTTTATTAGAAGGGCTGCACGATCTATATCACAGTATATTTCTTCAATTTGCTTGATACGATACAATTCTGATATTGATATGGCCAGTATAAAAGCCACCATCCTTGGAGTAGGTAATCACGCACGAATAGAGATGAGTGATATGATTAAAATATTACATCACAATATTTAGGCTAAAGCTTTTTTTTTACGATACACTGTAGGGCTGGATGATATTGTAAAATAAATCATTAATTATTCCACAAATAAAATGCTCTTTCATGCATCGTACAGCGATTCTCATTACATTTTTTCTGCACAGCATTCAATTAAATGATTTTTTACACTGTCTGTAATGAAATGCACAATTATTTTTGGTACCATAAGAACATGTACCACAATACGATATATATATAATACATAAGTATATGTATGTTTGAGTAACATGAACATTGTTGTTTTATTCTATAAACTATGGACAACATTTCTCCCAAATTCCCAATGAAAATATTGACGTTTAGAGCATGAATTTGCATAAACTTAGAAATGGCTAAAATAACAAAAATGCAGAGCTTTCAGACCTCAGATAATGCAAGGAAAACAAGCTCATATTTATAAAGTTTTAAGAGATCAGAATCAATATTTGGTGGAATAACCCTGGTTTTTCATCACAGTTTTCATGCATTTTGGTATGTTCTCCTCCACCAGTCTTACACACTGCTTTTTGTTAACTTTATGTCACTCCTGGTGCAAAAATTCAAGCAGTTCAGCTTGGTTTGATGGCTTGTGATCATCCATTTCCCCCTTTGATTCTATTCCAGAGGTTTTTAATTTGGTAAAACCAAAAAAACTCATCATCATTTTTTTAAGAGCTGCATATAACATAAACTCGTAACATCAAACTTCTCCCTCTTTACTAATCATTAGCTAGTATTCTGTATCTGTTTGATAGAGCTAAGCTAAGCTAAGCTAACTAGACCTGCAGGTAAAGTTTGTCAGTGTTCTCTGTGTTTAGAGCAGCTGCAGACCTGGATCTACAGTCTGCTCACTCACAGCTCTGAGGTTAGTCAGGTCGCTAGCGCTCAGCAGGTATGGAGGCTGTGCTCAGGTACAGTAAGGTTAGCTGGTTAAAGCTTCGCGGGTGATTCCGACAGAAGCACACCGCTCTCTCCGCTTCTCTAATCTAAATAATCGAGGACTAGAACTAACCCCTCACTCACAGACCGGGTCCGTTAGCCGCCGAGCAAATTAGCTTAGCTAACCCAGCTAAAACTAAAGCTAGCGCTCTCATCTTTAAATCAGCGTGTCTGTTCCCAGCATATAAAACACAACAACACAATATCCTTAACCCGCTATAAATATCGACCCGGGCGATAAACCCAGTACTGCCCCATTAGATTTATAATGAAGATTTCAGCGGCTGGATTACTGACCATGGCGGTGTTGTTTTTCCTGCGGAGACGCCGAGTGGGGTTACCAGGGGAGCCGGGTGACGTCACGAGCTCATCCGCCACTCCGTAGCAACCAAGCGATTTCAGAACCGGATCAACAATTAGAACCAGAACTAGATCAACAATAAGAACTAGAACTAGATCAACAATAAGAACCAGAACTAGATCAACAATAAGTACCTGAACTAGAACAACAATTAGAACCAGAACTAGATCAACAATAAGTACCTGAACTAGAACAACAATTAGATCCAGAACTAGATCAACAATAAGAACCTGAACTAGAACAAAAATTAGATCCAGAACTAGATCAACAATAAGTACCTGAACTAGAACAACAATTAGAACCAGAACTAGATCAACAATAAGTACCTGAACTAGAACAACAATTAGATCCAGAACTAGATCAACAATAAGAACTAGAACTAGATCAACAATTTGAACCAGAACTAGATCAACAATAAGAACCTGAACTAGAACAACAATTAGAACCAGAACTAGATCAACAATTAGAACCAGAACTAGAACAACAATTTGATCCAGAACTAGATCAACAATAAGAACTAGAACTAGAACAACAATTAGAACCAGAACTAGATCAACAATTAGAACCAGAACTAGAACAACAATTTGATCCAGAACTAGATCAACAATAAGAACTAGAACTAGATCAACAATTAGAACCAGAACTAGATCAACAATAAGTACCTGAACTAGAACAACAATTAGATCCAGAACTAGATCAACAATAAGAACCTGAACTAGAACAACAATTAGATCCAGAACTAGATCAACAATAAGAACTAGAACTAGATCAACAATTAGAACCAGAACTAGATCAACAATAAGAACCTGAACTAGAACAACAATTAGAACCAGAACTAGATCAACAATTAGAACCAGAACTAGAACAACAATTTGATCCAGAACTAGATCAACAATAAGAACTAGAACTAGATCAACAGTAAGAACTAGAACTAGACCAACAATAAGAACCTGAACTAGAACAACAATTAGATCCAGAACTAGATCAACAATAAGAACTAGAACTAGATCAACAATTATAACCAGAACTAGATCAATAGTAAGAACTAGATCAACAATAAGAACCTGAACTAGAACAACAATTAGAACCAGAACTAGATCAACAATAAGAACTAGAACTAGATCAACAATAAGAACTAGATCAACAATTAGAACCAGAACTAGATCAATAGTAAGAACTAGAACTAGATCAACAATAAGAACCTGAACTAGATCAACAATAAGAACTAGATCAACAATAAGAACCAGAACTAGATCAACAATAAGAACTAGAACTAGATCAACAATAAGAACCTGAACTAGAACAACAATTAGAACCTAGAACTAGATCAACAATAAGAACTAGAACTAGATCAACAATAAGATCCAGAACTAGATCAACAATAAGAACCTGAACTAGAACAACAATTAGAACTAGATCAACATTAAGAACCAGATTAGAACTAGAACCAGATAAACAATAAGAACCAGAACAACAATTAGAACCAGAACCATATATAATATATATGAAGATAATAATAATTAGTCTTTGGTTAAACAGTAGCTCAAAGTAACAGAAAATAAGCATTACACAATTAGAATAACCCACACTTCCACATGTGAGTTTTATCACACACACAAACATGCAAATACCTGTAAACTACAAACATGCACATGTGTAGAAAATGTATTTAAAGTGCTGAGTGCAGCAGCCGGGTTGCACACAGTGACACAAGAGAAGATAAATAAGAAGCAAGAGACAATAAAACAGAATAGAAAATCAAGGGTTAATTATAGGAATGCTTATGTACAGCAATTGTTCTTGAGTGTGAAGATGTGAGGAAAGCAGCTTTTTTGCAGTCTGGTGGTTTTAATCCTCCTTTGGCTAGAGCACCTGTCTGAGGGGAGGAGGAGGAGGAGGTGAAACAGGGTGCATTTATTTTACATTGTTTGCAACATTTATTTGGACTGAAAAAGGGATTTTTTTAAATATAATAAAACATTGAAATTGAAATTGCAATCAAGGGCACCTTTTAAACATGTAAGATTTTTACAGACATCAGTCCATCCGGAAATATACTGACATGCCAAAAGTCTGACCAGGGATTCTTATCTCAGGGGGAAAGCCTAAAAGCTTGCCTGCATCTGTATATGTTATGAGGTGTTATCTTGTGAATTAGGTTGAACACTGGTAAACATGTTCATGACAAGGTGATTTGAATTATCCGAGTTTGAGTGAGGCCTGATTGTGGGTGCCAGATGAATTGGATATTCCATTTCTAAGGTTGTCTGGACCCACCTTACAGTGAGTGGTAATGATTGTGACCAGCAGTATCTGGCTAGAATTGCCTGTGTGAACAGAAAAGATATTCTGGCAGAAAACACATCCACGTTTAATGCAGGAGGACAAACACATATGTAACGCAGGTCAGTGCATTGTTCTTTACCTTCCATGAAGAATGGCAAACATATTAGGAGACAATATTAGCTTTTGTCCCATGATATGTTGCAAGTCAGGGTATACCATTACAAAACTATCTCAAATCTTTACTACGTCTTATGATTCTTTTTCAGTAGGTCTTGTGATCACAAAGAGATACTAGTCAGCATGGTGGTCAGTGTTTAACATTACTCACACGACAACACTACACAACTTATAGAGTTTAAACACTTTATGAGGATTTTTCATATTGCCATCCCATGACTTTAAGCATGTTCACGTATATCATGCTTCAATTGTCTAACATTTAACAAAGATGTCTGGCATTTTGAGCAACTGTGAGCTCTTCTGTTGGAACCCCTTCACTTAGATTAGAACCTCACCATCTGTCTTTATTTTGAGTTAAAACAAGCAGAGAATCAGTTTATCTTTTTAAGAATTCCGAGGCAGTTTCAAATGGCCAAAGATCTAACAGTACTATTCCAGAACAACAATCGTCCAAGAATTTCCAAGCTGCACAAATAATGGGTTGCTCCAAGACTGGTAAACAGAGAGAGATTTATTCATAAAATCTATAAATGTAAAATAAAAAAAAGAAATAATACAATAAAAATGCTCCATTCAAAACCCATCCTCCACATCAGCCTTTCAAAAGAACTAAAAACTAAGCCATGCATGCACAACTGCAGAAATCACTGCTGGTGACTCCATTTAAGGCAAAAACAGAGTGCCCGACTATAAAAGATACAATAAGAAGTTTTTTTCCTATTTAAACTTGTAAAGTGAGTAATTACAAAACAGTAGCACAGGTGGAATGTACCATGGTGAACAGAGTATTGTGCACCTTGGTTGGTGACTAGTGGTGAACCAAAAAATACACAAAACATTACTTTTAACATGACAGTCCCTCAAAAAAGTAAACAAATACACAATGCAGTAAAATCGTATTCCAAAATATTTTATGCACAAATGTAGAATTTGTTGTGGCTGTTCTTTTTTTGGGAAAAAACAAGGCAAAGAATTAAACTGAATTTATAAAGCATGCTAGGATAAGGAATCTCTACTGTATACTAAACTTGAGAACTTTAATTAGTGACTCCAAACACAAACATGGCAATAACGATATTTTGAAACTAAACTCCAAAATATTACATAATAAAAATATTTTTGACCAAAGGAATCACAGCTGGTTATAATGAGTCTCAATTTCCAATATTTGTCAAAACTGACAAAAAGATCCAAGCCTCAGATTTCGGTTCTGCTGTCCATTGTAACTGTGAGTGGAAACAGT
This sequence comes from Astyanax mexicanus, assembly GCF_023375975.1. Lineage (NCBI taxonomy): Eukaryota > Metazoa > Chordata > Actinopteri > Characiformes > Acestrorhamphidae > Astyanax > Astyanax mexicanus. Next base: position 23,215,359 of record NC_064414.1, read on the forward strand.
TTATTGAATAGCATGTTCTATAAAACTTCATGATCTTCATAAAAGGTGAATCTACAGTTTCTGTTTCTTCTTGGCTGGCTTAATAGAGGGCATTTCCTCCACAGAATCCTCATCTTCATCAGACGCTTCCGCCTCCTCATCATTTTCTGAAGCTAAGAAAGATGAGAGATTACATTGTTAAAACAGTGCTTGTTTACTTGCCAGAGCTATTTATTTCACACTGTGTTATTTTCTAAATGTATCCATTATCTATTTAAGAGGAATACATTTCCTGTTTTGTAACTGTGATATTTGAAATCTAAAAGAAAGGAAGGCCCATTTCTCTTTTGTACCCCTACCCCTTGTTTTCGAGTTAACCCTTTAGAACAGAGTTTCAAGGGGAAGGGGGGAAATCCTCCCCCTAAGAATTGGGACAACTCTTCAAGTACCCAATACAGATATATCAAAGGGAGGGAAAAAGTTCAGCAACTTAGCTGCTAGTTAACTTATTGTGTGTATATCCTCAGAAAGTGGACAGGTGGTGCAGCAATTAATTATTATTGCCCATTCCTTAATTCCTCTGTTAATAAGCTTTTATTAACTGAGCTGAAATTAGCTTTTATTAACTTTTTTTTTAAACCCCATTTCACCTTCAATGCTGCAGCCTCTGCCATCTGTTGCACCATTTAAGGTGGAACAGGAACATTAGCTAGCAAGCTACTGAGATAAATATTAAAACTACACACTAAAACTACAATAATATAATGGTTATCATAATTTTTAACAAATAAAATACTTAAATTTGTGTTTCTTTGGTCTCTTGTGCTGCCATCTTACCAGCAATTCTCAGCCCCTTTGTTTGAAGTGTGCCTCCAAACATCTAGAAAAAAACTCAGTTTGAAGGGTCATGCAGCCCCAACACTTCCCTCTACCACTCTAACATAACAAGAATCGGGACACCCTAACCCAGAGATGCACATGCAAAGCTAAGTGGTAATGGAATGGAAATGGAATGGGCCTCAAGTGTCCCCCACCCCCCTTCACTCACCTACAAGGTGCAGTCCACTAACAGTCACAGGCCCACTTCCAGATTTTAGGCGAAGTGTCACAGGAGCCATCAACTCAAATTCTCCCAAGCTAACCTGAAAGAAATATATAGTATAAATAGCGTAAGTATCAAAACATCAAAAACCTAAGACATTCTACACTTTACAGAAGTACAAAAAGATTTTTTAAAAAGTTGCTCCATATGGGTAAAAATGTATTCATTAAATCTGTTTTTGTCATTTCAGTGATTTAAATAATCCAACAGCACAGAAGAACAGAAGACCACCTTCAGGAAAAGTGAGTCACATTTACTGATACTCATACAGTACATTATGAGTAATAACATGACTTTATTCAGAGTTTTTTTGCTGGAAGATAGAGTCATATGAATGAGTGGCATGGTCAGTTACTTTGTATTTGCTATACAACAAGATATTTTGGTTTCTAAAATAAACCTAAAAAACTGAACATGACTACGTTCACACTAGAAGCCTCATAAACCAATTAGATTCATTTGCCTAAATTAATTTTGGATCTTGACAGTTGTATTTAAATACACATGTGTATTTAAAAAAAGGCATAGCAATGAGAGCACATAGTTACTAATGCTGCCACTGTTGGGCCCAAGAGCAAGACCTAGTCAATCAAGAGCTGATTACAGGAGGACTTTGTCTTTGTCTGTAGTCTTGGCTGAGCTAATCTCTCCATGATACCAAGAACAAAACTGGCTATGGTAACATGCAAATAATAACTAAAACTATGAATAAGAGCTGGGTGACCTATTGAGTTTTAAAGAAAGACATTTTTATACAAGATATAGAATAAGACTAGATTGATTCAATCGATATAGATTACGCTGCATTCCAACTAGATCCTCTCTTGTCTCTTGAAAACAAACAAGCTCATTCAGACAGCATGCTTTTAATAAAACAGAGTGATGGCTGAACCTGACTTTTTAGTGAAACAGCAAAAGTGTGAAGCTTCACTACTGAACCAAACACCAAGTAGACACACCCACTCTATCCTGAACTGAGGGCTCACCAATCAGGTCCTTCACATAAGAGAATAAATCTGACACAGATTCAGTCCAGATTTTAAGTAAATGAAAAAATAACCTCAAACTGTTGTTTTTATTTACCTATTTAAGCATTTTATATGCACACTGCATTGTGTGTCCCTTATTTTTAGGCTACATTAAGTGAAAAAAATTAAAGAGCTGCTAGAACTTTTTTACAGGATGTGTCACTAAATGATAAAAGTGGCTGTGTAAAATCTGGAACACATAGCTTTGTTATCACTAATTGTCTTTGTCAATACCTTAAGTAAGTAAAAAAATGATATATATATATATATATATATATATATATATATATATATATATATATATATATATATTCAGCAATATACAATGTATGTATTAAGCATCAAAGCCCTTCATGATCCCCTCTGCACCATCAGGTTCTCAGATATCAGGCTACTCACTTTCCACTATGCTAGCTTCTCAACTATGATTACAATTTTTGTAACAATAATAACAAATGTTCATAATAATAATAATAATCATATCGTCATCGACAACTGTTGTTGCTATTATTGTAATTATTATTAATATTATTTTTACTACTACAACTACTATTATTATTAGAGAAGCTACCTGTATCCCAGATTTGTACAGCTCTAGATTAAAAAAAAAAAAATCAAAGAAAACAAAACAAATGAAATGAACTAAGAGGTGCTGATTTTTTTTTTTTATAAACTTAAATAGTGAAATGTAAAATGATTAAGAAACTCTTTACCATGGGAAGACAGGATATGTGGAGATTTGCTACAGGCACTGATATTTTCTTTCCTTGATGGTTCATAGCAGTGACTTCCACCACGTTATTCTCCTCCTTAGCTCCCTCACCGAGGCAGATCTAGAGGAGTTTACACATAAAGTGAGAACATCTGAACACACAGAGTTACCAACTAACCAACTTACTGCTCCTAAACTGAATTTTAAACTAAAGTTATTACAAACCGTCCTGAGCTCGAGAAAATGCTCCAGGTCCTCCTCCTCATCCCCTTGAAAAGTGTAGAACGGTACTTCAGAGGATAATTCACAGCCTTCAGGACAAACAGAAACATTTATTACTTAGATTTATAATAAAGTAGGCATTTTACGTTTTAGTAATGTTGCATTGATTTAGCGTAGCTAACCTGTCTAGGTTATATATGCTGAGCCAAACTAGGTGCCATGTAACTTTAACCGGCCGTGTAACATAATGGCCACTGTATCGCGCTATGCTGAAGTATTTATACTCTTCCAGTAAAAAAAACTAAATTTTTATTCCTCTTCTCCACCATTAAAGTAGAGCCATCAACAGCTAAAATGTTTTAGCAGTATTGTTTGCAAGAGGCTTTTTTCCAGCCCGCACTGAATGAATGTGTGAATTTCAGTCCAGCTGCTTTAAGCGCAACATTCCTCCACGTGTGTTAGCCAGAAAGCTAACGCTTAGGAAATACTGTCTGTAAACAACAGAAACTCGGCTTACTAAAAACATAGCTCTCTAGCTGCGCGCGGGCCCCGGCGCCGCCGTCTGAGCTTTCGTCCTCTAAAAACGACATTTCCCCACAATATTCCGAGAAAACGCTGAACTGAGACTGAATTATGAGCAGCACAGACAGAGACAGAGAGGCTTCAAAACATGTGACGAGCTACACTAGACACGGCGCAGGGGTGATGACGTCACAGACAACAAGCTTTTCGTGATATTTTAGTTTCTTTTATTTTTTTCTAAATGGGTAAGTCGTTCTGTAAACCTTTAAGGACTTTTATTTTGTCAGCCATTCATGTTTTGTTTTTTATGTATATCTTTTAATAGTTTTATTACAGCTTCAAAAACAATCTTGATTTTTGATCTTTTGATCTATTGAAGCAATTCCAAATCAGGTCAGAGTCACTAAGAATAAAACAATAAACAATGCACAAGTCTGAATTTTTACAGAACAATTCTACTTTATTTCTATGTAATGGTTGTTAATTATATCAAAAAGATATTTTGATATATTAAAGCCATTCCCCACCAGGTCTGAAATCATGTCAGAATCACTGATAATAAAACCAAAACATGTCTGATTTTTTACAGAACAATTCTATTTTATGGTTTGTTAATTATATAAAAATGATCTTGTGAAATATTAAAGCCATTCCCCACTAGGTCTGAAATCAGGTCACTAATTATAAAAAATAATAATAGACAAGTCGTAAGTACATAACAATTAACTTTATTTCCTTTTAAATCCTACTTTATTTTTATTTTATAATTTGTCAAATATTTAAATAAATGACAAAATGTAAAAATCTGAAATCAGGTTAGAGCCACTAACAATAAAACTATTAACCAATAAACTAGTCTGTAATTTTTTATAGAACAATTAATTTTCTGTCCTATTAAATGATAAAATTTCTATTTTATTGTTTGTTAATTATACCAAAATTACTAATCACTAATAAGTCAATAATAATAAAACAATACAAAAGTATGTAATTACAGAACAATATTTGTTTCCCTTTTAAACTCTTTAAACTTTATTTCTATTTTATGGTTTGGCAATTATGTATGTATATTTATGTAATTTGGGTCACGACATGCTAGTCTTGGCCACACATATAAACAGAGAAATGAAGTACGGTCACAATTTATCTTTTGTGTGTTAAATATTTGTCCAATTTATTTCTAATTTTAATCAATTTTCTCTTCAATTTGAAAGGCAAATCACCCAGCCCAATGCCCAATTCCATTTTACCGCCTGGTGTCCTGATTCTTGTTAGGCTGGGTAGGTAGGGGGAAGTGTTAGAGCAACATGATCCTTCAAACAGAGTCTTTTCAGAGGCACACTCTAAACTGAGGGTTGTGAGAATCACTAGCAAGATGGCGGCACAAGCGACCAAAGAAACCCACAAATGTATTTTTCTTGTCATAAATGACAATAACTTATATATTATTGTAGTGTCCTTTGTAGTTTCAGCGTTTTATGGCCATTTTCTTAATAAGCATAAGAAATGGCTAGTAGTTCATTTTAGTAGCTTTACTGTTCCAGCTTAAATGGTCAATCAGAGGGAAGAGTCTGTCGTCCTACTTTTGTGGACAGATTTGAAGAAGTCTGTCCTTTTAGTTTCAACTGCATCATTAATTAAAAGCAACTCACCGTGTTGGAAATAGTAGCTGCTACTAGTTAATAAAATAGATAAATAGAAGTAACTACAAACCTAGTGCTAGTGTTGATTTGGTGAATTATTTCTAAATAATGTGTATATATGAAAAGTATGAACTATTTAAAATATTTAATATATATCTATAAATATATATATATATTTGGAGTAGCGTTAGGCTCAGTGTGGGCAAACCAGATCTGGCATATTGAATTCCTATTTTCACTAAAGGGCTTGATCTGCCTGGAAAAAGCAGCATGCCATAGTGCACTGACAGCAATCAGTGTAATTTCAGCACTGCAAACAGTCTAAATTCTGAATAAAAGGACCAGCAATTAATGCGTGAAAGGTTACATAGACATCTGTGGATATCTATTTTAATGAATGCATTGAGCAATATTAAGTTGCTAGCAACCTCTGCAGACACCGATGTGCAAAGACACATGTAGTGCTCATCTACTATCTGTAAAGAGAGGTTTTGCAAATATAACTTTGGGAGACTATGGGTATAGAGCCTTCAGCATTGAGTTGTAGAGCTGTGATTAAGTGGGGTAGTAATCATCAAGCACCCTGCCCTTGTTAACCTTATTATTGCTGAATGCCTTCAAGTATTTACAACAATGCTTCATAGTCTCCTAAAACTTTAGATAGAGATAGTTAATCCAAAATAGAAGGGTAACTTAGCAATAGAAACACAAATCATAATTAATTTGGCTGAAGTTATAGAAGAAAAACAGCAACAAAGAAAATCTATTTAACATACTTTATTGTAATTAACCATTTTAATTACATACAAACCTTACAGAAAGTATAATAACTACATTACATACATTATCATAATTACAACCCAAAGTACAGAAATGTTTTTAAATTGTTAATTGTATTTAGACTCTCAAAAAATGAAGCCCTTTCTACTTGAATATGATGTCAACTTCCAGAACAAAATAGCAGGCATGGTGAAATAAAAACCATAAGAAATCATGGCCGTGCAAGGTCAAGCTCCCCATGGTTGGCCAAAAGAGAACAAGTGGAGGGAAAAATACCTTTTCGTTCCTAGAGTTTTTTTTTATTATTGAAGGCTGAAAACGATGTGCATTTGTCATTGCAGTTGCTAGAGACTACAAAAACTCTTATTTGGGAGATCTTTACATATTTGGAGCATATTTGTGCCAAAATGTCCAATTTATGCCAATGAGTATTTAGACTAGTTATCTGTCCATGATCTGTTGGTAAACGAGTTTATACCAGTTAAAACAAAAAAAAGATGAGCTGACACCTACTTTAACCTTAGAAAAATATGTAAAAATTTTAGGGCATGGAAACAAAAACACTGCCATCTCAGTGTCAATATATTTTCTTGTCAAATATTGCTTTACTGTCATTATACATTAGGACTTGCCTTGCCATGGTCAGATATCTTGGTGGACATTCTCATGACAAAAATTAAAAACCTCCAGCCAAAAACTTCAAATGTATGAACGGTTATCTAACCATGGTTTATCTCCACAAAATATAATGAACACAAACTCGAAGACGTGTGGAACAGATCAGATCTCAATATCTCAAAGGGGTTGCAGGGAAGGGTGGCGGAGCCTCGAAAGAAGGCCACAGACAGGAAGGCATCGCTGTACAAATCACAAAAATGTATCATCAAGATACACATGCTACTAGCTTATGCACAAAAGTAATATCCATGCAATTTTAAGGACAAGGGTCTCTCCTCTCCACTGTTGTTCCCTTACAGTTTCAGGTTCCTTGTATACTTTTTCTTCAAGCCATCATGCCACACAATAAAATCCTTCTTCGAGAACAAAGACACACCCAATCTGTTAAATTGCTGAGTTCACTCCACTGTTTTGTTATCATTTTGTATCTGGAGAACTGCAAAACATCAACAAAAAGCAGTGGTTCAGCCTGCATAATGATCTACCACTGGATAGGCATTAAAGCACAGGAGCGGAGAGGCAAAATGAATGTAGATAAACTTATTTGTTCTTAAGTTATTGTAGCTTTAGGCTGTTGATTGTGTCTAAGTCCACTCACTGAATTTTGCAGTGTACCGAATGTGAGTGACTGCCTACCAGCTGCATTTGAGAGGTGTAATGGGCTAAAATGACACCTGGCCAGCTCAAGCTGTCTTGCAGACCAGAGGAGGGTCTCATTGAAAAGGCAATACAAGCACTCACACATATTCTTGCACGCCACCTCTGATTGGCAAAAGCACAATATCTAAGAGAAGCACCTTATATTATACAAGTGTCTCCAGCAGTTTCTGTAAAAAAACACTTTGCAGAATAAAGCTAGAACAGCAGCCTGCAATGGGTGCAACAAAGATTTACAAAATGGATCACTGATTGTTACTTGAACATGACTGAAATGCACTCTGAGCCTTCTACACAGACCACTGCAGCTTTGTACAAGTTCTTCCAAAATTCTTCAAAAGTCTTCCAACCCTTCACAAGCTCCTCCCCATTATGATGACATCTTTTGGAAAGCCCTCCATTTTGGCCACTTCAAAGCAGCCAAGTTTGCCATAAAAGTCCAACATCCGTTTGTCAATTTGCCGGACCTCACAGAAGGCACCATGGGAGCCTAACACAGAAAAGTGCAGTAAAATTATCAGGAGAACAAAGTCATTCAAACAAGTGATAATAGATTTTAAACTTCTATAATAGCTTTAAGGCTATTAATCTTTCTGAACAATATCAGCTTTTTTAAAATTTAGAAATCATACCAGATCACTACTGTCTTTTACTGTATTTGTCTAGTCTACAGGGGAGAAGGGCACATATATAAAACTGAAAAGGTTCAGCTTAGTTTAAGCTTAAATCACCTTTTCTTTTAATTTTTGTAATCAGAAAATTGTTTTCTAAATTATGCAACCAGTTCAGTTTTGTCCCTAAAGCTATACTTGTTAAACTTGCTACATACTAGTGCATCTCAAAAAATTAGAATATCATTTAAATGTTGTATTCGATATAACACAGTGAACCAACACCAGCACAAACCATTGTAGAAACATCACACTAGACCTCAAACAGCTTGAGACTGGACTGTGTCTTCCTTCAGACTCTGGTCCCTTGATTTCCAAACAAAATTAAAATTTACTGACGATCAGTGATGGTTTGGAGAGTCATGTGATCTGCTGGTGTTGATCCACTGTGTTATATCAAGTCCAAAGTCAGTGCAGTGTTTTCCCAAAAACACAGCACTTCATGCTTCCCTCTGCTGAAAACTTTTATGGAGATGCGGAATTCATTTTCCAGCAGGACTTGGCACACTGCCCACACAGCCAAAAGTATAATATTTTCTATTTTTTTAGATGCAATAGTATATGTATGTTTGTGAATCTGTGACAAAAATAGAATCCTGCACATACCGTTGGCTTTTAAAGACGAGAGGAGACAACCCATCATGCTTTTGGCTACACTGGGGTCAGTGACTTTTGTTTGAATGTCCACCTTTATGAGGGAGGGGAAATTACTGAGGAATGATTCAGGCAAAACCTCCTCCTCTTCATGGAAGCTTAGCATCATCTTCTGCAGAGGGAAGGGGTCATACATTTTAGAAGACAAACGACTGGTCAGACATTTTAGAAGACTGGATAAATAATGAAGACATGAATATAAAGGAGTGAATCCTAATGAAGACATGAATATAGAGGAGTGAATCCTACCTCTGCCTCAGACAGGTCCTTCTCTAAGTCAGGTTTGTTATATTTTTCTTGCATGAATGGAATCCAGCTCATTTTGCACTTCGTTACAAAGGGCTGAACATCAACAGTGCCCAGGGCATAGCCACAGATTCCATCCTCATCTTCCAAGACGAAGCCATAGTCTGGGCTGAGTGTCAGAAACCCTCCTACTAACCTACAGGAGACAGTGACTATGTAAGGCACTGCAGAACTCATACCATGTTAAACACAGTGGGGGAGTACAGTAAATGTTATCTAGGCACACTGCTTTCCCACCCTAAAGCCGGTACACAGATCTCTACTCACAGGTGGCAACACTGCTGAGTTACAAACACTAATCAATGTAAAAATCTCACTATGTCTCCAATGGTACTCAATCACATCAAATTAGCTTACATTTAGTGGAGAAAAAGAGCAGTTTCACAGACTGGCATTGAGTCTAGTCTTGGACTACACAGCATTTTGAATGGAGTTCTCCCACTAAAAGGAACATTTGTCAAGGACTAGGCTTAATCACTGTCCAGAAATCTAGCCATAAGTGTCTCATGCATATTAGAAGTGCTGCAACTTTCTACACAGATTATACAATGTGTGCAATGCAGGAAGAGTCTAGTTATGGCTGTATCCGAATATTTTCAGGCATACAGCATCATTATTTTATAGTGGTCATATAACGCACTTTAAACTATCCACATTCATTTTGGTACCTGTCTCCAATCAGGTCTGGCTCCTGGTCAGAGAAAGGAAGGTCATTACATCCCTCTGTATACATTTCTTTGCAAATCTTGTAGACAGCAGTCTAAAAAAACAGACACAATACAATCACACATTCAACAAGGCAGAGAAAGAGAGAAATGGCATGTGGAAGAACCCTTATTTGCTTTCATTTTAGATCATGGCATCTGAAGGGTAACAAGTGGACCAAACAGCTGATTCAGCAGAATGGATCCCATTTGCTGCAAATTAGCCTTGAAACATGATTTAATCTGGGGCTCTTTACATAGAAATACCAGGAGCTTTTTAAAATTAACACATATTTGAGCATGGATTTACAATTTTCTGTAGGCAGATCTAGTTAATTAAACAACTTTAGAGGAAGTGAAATTTGGTACTTTGGTAATGTACTTGTGCTAATCCCAGATAAGACACTCTTCTAAACAAACGCATTTCCACACAAGGTACCATGCAAACTATTGCAAGGCATAATTAGAAAACAATGAAATAGCACATGATAACCTAATAATGTGAGTGTCTTGCTTATACTAAACTAACAAAAACTGAACCACTCAGCTTTATAATCACATCAATACTTACCTCATCTTTGGGATAGTAAGGCCTTATGGAATACATTTTTGAAGTTGGCATTGAGGGTGGTGGCTGGAAGAAAAGATCGTTTGCCCCATCTATTGGCAACAGTCGCTGTGGAAACCAATGCAAACACATTCAGTACTTTCCCAGCATGTAACTGAGCAGCTCTTTATTCACACTTATACTTAAGAGTTTCTCTGCCCCTGCTGAACCTACCCGACACACAAGCGCAAAGCTCAGCCAAACCCTGGCCTCAGTGGAAAGATTTTACAATGGAGCTTTAATGGCCATTTGACTGGGTGGTATTCAGCAAGAGCAGGTAAACAGCACAACAACGTAAAATCCCTTTTGTGTGCATTTTCCTTTTCTCTCTCTCTCTCTTTTTTTAAAAGAATACAAACCAAATACACGAGGGAAAATTGTCTGCAGGCTTGGTCTGAGAAAGGCTTTAACTGGCTAAAGGAGATGCCCTTTCCCATAGTAAGGCATCGCAAATGTTCGCTGCGCATTTCCTGTAGAGAAAAGGAATGATGCTGGTACACATACATCAAAACTCCATGACCAAATATTAAGGATAATTAGTTCTATTCAGTGAGTAACTGTATAAACTGTACATCAAGCATCTAATCAGTTCACAGACATTAAACATTTATTTTTAGCATTTAGATAAAGCATTTGTTCATGGAGCTTTGCAGCAGGCGAACTCGCAGGCGCACATGTGAACGCAGCAATGCAGATGCAGGCGCAGGGGATAATTTTGTGCTTCCTGCAAAGGAACAAGGTGTCATGAAAATAAACCCTAGCCATGCTGCGCATTCGCAGGCGCTTGAGGGAAATGCTGCATCTCTTTTGGGCAGTTGCTGAAAGAAAGCCAAATTTAGGCTGCATCAGTAAACATCTCAAACACTGTCTTGGCAGCAGTAATTTGAGTTATTTTATATCAAAAAATTTGCATATAAATATTTGATGATAAAGCATGAGGTGAAAGTGGTTATAACCCATTATTATTTGCTACAGCAAACAGCTCACCTTCAACAGACCAACCCTTAGCATTCTGCAATCACCAGAAACAAGGAAATAATAATAATAAAAAAAGAAACACACAACTTCAGTAAGATTTTGCTGTGAATTCAATATTTGATACCTGGAACTCTCCCGCTAGACCGCCCCTAAAGGCCCAGGGCTCTTGGTCTCCACTTAAGAACTGTGCTGAGGACTGACTACGACACCCTGTTGAGATCAGATCCAAGCGAAGAACGTTACGTGAGGGGCTTTCTTCCAAAATGAGGATGAAGGGGTATGGGGTAGTGATTTCTATTTCCAATTCACTTCATTAAAAAATACAAGCCAATACTTTTGAGTAGTAGAATTATGGTATATATCTGAATATGAACAGAAGTACATTTTTGTAACTATTTCTTGGGCTCAAGCAGCTAAAGCTTAGATTGATAGATGGCAATCTCTGATGTGAACAGGGTATATAAAGCCAAATTACTTCTATATATGTGATCTGGTCTTAAATCACAGTTCAGCAAGCGATTGTGGCTCCTGATCAAGTTCAAGATTAGATTTTTATAGGACTACTTACTTATTCCTAAGTAAGAAAAAGATCTCATTTAATGTAAGAAAAGGAACCTTTTGTGAAATAATGATCTGTATAATAAGCTGCCAAACTTGAATTAATGGCATTCTTTTTAGAGATTTTTTTTGGTTCTACATCACTGACTTGCTGGTAATTAATTAAGCTTCAGCTGTTAAAGCCCCTCTAAGTTCCACATCTCATCTGAAGTCACATTTACATCTATCTGCCTTGTCACATGACTAACCATCATGCCCATTAGCCCATGTTTTTAATACATAGTCATTATACAGCTATTATACAGGGCAGACATAACCCTTTATAAAAAAATTTAACCCAAATTTGAGGAATTAACCAATTTTTTTTCAGGGGCGCATGTTGCCTGAGCCTTTCAAACCTCTTGTCAGTTATTTTACAGGTTGCATAAGAAAGTGAATATAAAATGAACAGGCAATGCATGTAACAATGATCTGAGGACAAGAAAAATGGTTTGAGGGACTGGAACTCAAAGTCATGTAACAAGACAAACGCAGCGCATACACAGGAGTTACATTCCTCCTGTTGACACTGAATTTTATACATGATACCTGTACACATCCTGTAATGAAATGGCAGGACACAGCACATGTGTGCACCACCTGAAGGGAATTCATATATTACTTTCAATTATTTACACATAACTTTAGATTATCATTAAAACTTCAAACGATGTGGAAAAATAAAACTACAGTAGTAAAATATTTCCTCTAAAGTGGTGCTTCATGTCTGGTCAGAGCCATCTCACTTACGCCTACTAATAGAAACAAAACCATGTTAGAGCTGCCAGAGAAAAAAATCTGCGGTTAACACTTGTCCCTTTAACTTTCGCTGCGCAAATGTGACTTCATCCGAAACCCTTCCTCTCCAAACATATGCAATACTTAATCTTCGAATCTTTGAAAACGTAAAGAAAACTAAGCGCAAACAATTAACCAACATAAACCCGCCCTCCCCAACAGAAAACCGATAACGCCAGCACTGTGCATACATCGGCCACTGTCGATCCAATAGCAGTAGAAACTTGTGCTGAGGATCCTTCCATCTGTACATAATGAAGGGAGAAGACAATAGAAGAGCTTGTTAGTAAGTGATTTCAGCACAACAGCAGTGAGGCGCTGACTGACTGCCATCTGCACTGCTTTGGACCAAGGAACAGAAGAGTTGGATAAGCTAGGAACTCAGATGAGCTGCATTCGCCTGGCTGTGCAGACACAGAGCCTGAGAGGCACACAGAAGGGGCACACTCCTTTACACCAAACGCAGCAAGAAGCCAGGCTCCACGTGGTGCAGTTTGATACCTCTTAATTTTGCTTTTGTTAAGATGAAAATGTTTGTATAAAAAATTCTCAAAGGAGATTTATATTTTTGATCTGCGGCCTATTGTGTTTTTCCCACCGTAATTGGGTTTTAAAATTGAGATGTGGCTTGACCAGTTTTAGTTGCTGCCTGCTGTGTTGCTTTGTCATATAGCTGGACAGAAACCTGTGAATGAAATGTGGTTACCAAGGTAACCCAGGCCATGCTGGTGCTATAATTATTCAATCAACTTCAAACAAACACTGCATTTAGAATAAAATCCTAGACTCTAACTGTATAGCAGTAATGCACACAAGTTTAGATCTCTGTTGATTTTACAAATGGCCCAAAAATAACCTGCACAGCAATTTTTTTATTTTTTTGTTTATTCTAGAGGTGTCTAACACAATGTCCATGATGGTTACATTTAAACTTCCAAAAAATGTGAAGAAAAGATGGCAAGAAGAGCATGGACAGAGCACACATTGTTTTAACAATATCTCCAAAGCCAAGATTAGTACAGTTAGAGTAAAGCATCCATTCATCTGCCGTGTGGAGTCCTATTAATAATTTTTTTTAACTAGAAAATTGGCAAGAAATGGAATATGAAAGCAAATTTACTAAGTCCGGATTACATGATGTAACTAACTACTTGTCTAATACATTGTTTTTGTAACGCACCAGAATAGCCTTAAACAGCCGCCTTGCTTTCCAAACTCGCATGCGCTGCGCGCTAGGGCGTTAGGGATCAACTTTCCTTCACGATCAGGCCCTTGATCGAGAGAGATGGCAGCAGGTGTTGCCGAGTTAACACACAATGATACTGGACACACAGCAAGCAGCAGGACTCACACTGGCTACTCAAACCACAGTCTGTCAATTACAATATAGTCCTTGTATGCAAGTACACAACATAGGCCCTCTGAGGTTTATTAATTTTCTAGCTGCCTTCAGCACACTCAAAGAAATGGTGAACTGACAGCAGAGAAGACAGCATTCAGTCAGTGGAGGAGAACAATATTTACACAAATTACAAAAAAGGAAAAGAAAAGGTGAGGCAATGAGGTAAACCTGTTTTAGCTTCTGTAAATAGTCTAAGCTTAGAAAGAGAGACATGTGCACACATATAATGTGTGAGGAAAGACTGGATATATTTTTGTCCTATGAACAAGTGCAAAGAGAGAAGTGATAATTTACTTCAAGTCAAAAAATATGCCTAGCCAACTGTTGAAAAATGAAGGGTAGGGGATGGAGTTCATACAGATGTTACTGCTATGAAAGCAGGCAAGACATAGCATGTTTGATATAATAAGTACTAAATGTATTATTGTGAATTTAAATGTTTTGTCTTGCTTTTCTTGAAATTCTTTAGTACACTAGCTGTATCTCTCATTTTAAGTGTGCCTAAGTGACCTGATGGGTGTTTAAATAGAAAAAGGGGGGAGAAAAAAAAAAAACAACATGAAAAGAAAAACCATACCTACCCAACCACTGAACAAATGATTTGATCATAGAGATGATACTCTTTATATCCCAGATATAGGGATATAGGTCATACAGAATAGTCCTGTTCGCAGAGTTGGAGAGTCTGGTGAACATCTGCATGACGGAGCAGCACATCTCCTCGAAATTATCCGCTCTGGAGTGCCATTCAGCAACCTGACAGACACAAACTCCTTTAAATAACTGAAAATCTTTTTTTTTTGTTGCATAGAGTTATGAGGCAGTTAGGTAACCCCCCCCCCATGTAGACCCTTTTTCTTGTTTTAAAAGCACCACCAAGTGGCAAGAAAAGAGACTGCATTTCCTCCATTTTGATGCACCACAGTCACTCCCTTCTTTGGCTCAGTTTCATTACTTTGATTGAACATACCCTGCTTGACAATCACTTAACATTTAACACCTCAGCACAATACTGCTACTAGTTAATGTAAAGCATGTGAAATTAGAACAATTTATTGAAAGAGAAAAAGTGCAAATTTCTATTTTTTTAACTCCTGTTAATGCCTGTTACTGCTACGCATGTACAATGTACATCAATCAGTAATTGATTTTAATAAAAGCACTGCTAGGCAAAATTAATGTCTAAGTGTCACATAACAGAAGGATGTTTTTATACAAAGAAATAATGTGCTGAATCATGAAATGTGAAATAAAATATATGTCTTGTGCCTAGGGCTGTACAACAATTGAATATCAACATATACTGTTACAATAATGTTTTTGTATCTATAATAATTCATAATGCATTATTTACAGCATTAGTCACTGATTGATGTTCAATACTAGGTGCATTACCTAAATTAGTTTGTAGGTATAGACATCTATTGTGGGTGTGGCAGTGTGTTTGTGGATTCTATGTTGTTCACATTGTGTACATGAAGAGGACAGAATGATCATCATATATAAACATTTTTACTGGAGCTACTGACCTTCTCTGAATCTTCGCTTTTGGAATTTACGCTGACGAGGCTGCTGTTGGCCCTGAGCCAGTTGAATTCCTTGAGCATCTGCACTGCCTTGGGACCATGTTCATAGGGAAGATAGAAAAGCTCTGCCATCAGAGTCAGGTCCTCCAGTGTGAGTGGCTCAGATGTGAACAGTGGCTTCTCATTGGGACCTGGAACAAACACTTCCTTATTTAGTTGCTCATCTGTCTGCATCGGTGCCACATCACTGCCCAAATCTTCCTGAATGGACATCTCTGGAGACTTAGACTCTGTTAAACTCTCCTTATCTGTGTCCATGGGTTTGAGGTCCTCAGTCATTGTGGCCTTTACAATCTTTGTAAGAATTTGGTTGACATTCTTGGCATCCTCCACCTCATCTTGTTTTTCCAGCACCATCTCCATGGGCTCTTCATCCAGGTCTTTCTTCTCCACTTCCACTTCTTCTTCTTCTTCTTGGTCTTTGTGCAGTGTGTGTGGCTCCTCACTGAGCGGAGCAGTAGGGCTCATGATGGGTTGCTGAAAAACTGTGGTAACTGTAGTGGAGGAGCCTAAAGTAGCAGTTGATAGTGAGGGAACTTCAACAGAAGAACTGTTCACACCACTGTGAGCAACCTGACGACCTACAAAAACACAATAATAATGCTACAGGTCTATTTAAATTTATTTTTTTAAATGGTTATAATGGTCCGGGTAATAGTTTGGAAAGTCTGTTAAAAATATGTTTTCTATTTTAAGATCACAAAATTAAATGAAAACTTAACCGTTAAACAGTATTCTACATCAGCGCTGCTTAGCTTGCATCAGTGATCTTTAGCTTCTTGATCCGCTGACCTAAAACACTTCATTAAGCCTTTCCTTGCTAGATCAGTAAATATACCTGCTGTCTACGTTCATTCTGGATCAAATTCATCATTAGAATACTAACACTATAGTAAATAAATTATATGACAATTTCCTCCTAGTAAAACTTTTTCAACTGTTTTGCAATTAACATCTAATGCCATATAGAGCCTAAATGGGTAAATGGGACATGGGATTATCACGCTGAAATTCTTAAACTTAAAGAACAAGCAATAGAACCTAGAATATCATAAATTATGAGAACATGTAATCTATATTAAAAAATTCAATCAGAGCTTAAATAAGTTATCAAAACTTAAAAAATAATAATTACTGTTGTATTGATGAGGCACTCCAAACTCGTTAAGCCATTCAGTAAGGGCTAACTGGAGGGCAATCTGCGGGCTGTAGAGGATATCTGTCTCCAGTTCCTCATCGCTTCCTTCATTTTCAAGTTTTATCTGAATGGACACTGTGCTGTCTTCGCTATCCGCTGAAGAGACAGATGATGGAAAAAGAAGTGAATTTGCAAACATTACACATGTAACAATAATAAAATCTTGAGGATAATCTAAGGCTTAGTTTAAAAGAGCTGCCAAAACATATTAGTATTACACCATATACTTGTGGTGCTTCTAAATTACTGCAAACTGTAAGACTAGCTGGCTAATCCCAATTTGAAACTGCACATTTTGCTATAGGTCTCAGCCAATAACTAAGAGTTATTTTCAATGAACCAATGGCATGGTCGTGAGCTGGCAGTTTGATCGCAATTCTTTTGTAAATGTCATAGAAGGTAACAGAACGTTTTATACAACCAAACTGTGATATAACCATAATGAATTTTACATTCATGTATAATCCTCCTATTTTACAATAAAATGTTTATATTATACTTACTCATGACCACATCCTTTCTAACTCCATTCATGTTTGACTTATACCATGTGGCTAATGTGTGAATGGCCACAAAGTTTGACTCAAATTCACAGTTGGGGTTGGTGAGGACTCCCTTTAGCCGAGGGATGAGTTCCGTAGACCTTCCTTTATAAGGGCCAAGAAACAACCTTTTCTGATCGTAGTCGTTGGCATGAATATTATCCCAGATGACAGGAGATCTCCTCAGAATCTTTGTCACTTCTTCAATAGACTCTACTGTTATATCTTTAGAGACTACCTTTGGACCTTTAATAAAAAAACAAAAATAACACAAAATAACATCTTAGGACACAAATTATACTTAAAAACTAAATTTGGTCACAAGCCTAATGTTTTGTGTTACACACTTACCTGTCCACAAAACTTCAATGCCAGGCAACAGCTTCTCACCAACTGTGCGCAAGTAAGGTGACTGGGCCACGTTTGGATAGCAAAAGGTTCCACAGTACTCTGATAGATATAACACAAGTTCAATCAACAGAACAGACAGAACAAATAAGCTTTAGTATCTGGAGACACAAACACAACATGACTTACCTGTTGGGCAAAACAAAAAGGTTTCAGGTTCTCCCAAATACTGAAAGATCTCATTGGTAATAGACACTTGTGCATGTGCAAAGGAGCTGAATACTTCTTTATCAGCTGGACACATGTTGTGATCAATGTCATCAAAAAGTAAAGCAAAGGACTTGCAACCAAAGTGAGAGACCTGCATTAAGAAAAGACGATTAGTCAGTAAAAAAAACAATTCTGAACTATTAATACATTTGTATAGAATTCTAAAATGTAATGTATTCGCATATTTACTTGGTCTAGCTTCCTTTTCAATGTAGAGACCTCCTTCTGGTTTGAGAATGTTATATCCAGGCCAGGGGAAATAGCATAGATGAACTCTATCCCATGCTCTTTTGCTGCACTTATAAGAGTCATGAGTTGTTCTTTGAAAGAAATAAAGAGTAGGAAGTAATTAGCATTTTCATTTCATTTTAAAGGTAAACAGAGCACAAATAAGTCATACTTCATATCTTTGCACATCTGGTAATAGGTTTTAACCTGCTTCTTCAACAGAGTACATCTCTCTCCAAAACATCCTGTGCTTGTAGTCATCTTTTGGTGCATACAGGTATGTGTTCAAGCCCCACTTCTGCTGTCTGAAAAAACAAAAAGATGAGGAGTCATTCATATCAGATGCCTTTATCACACAGTTACAGCGTACAAGGTTTCAGATCATGCAATATAAAAATAATTATCAAAAATAATTATCAGTACCTCCTAAATAGCTCTTTTCTTTGTTCCATTGTCCATGGTCGACCATAAAAGCCTGTGACGGACAAAAGAACGTTTACAATCAGTTTTAGACAGAACAGCCATTCTTACACTTTGTTGGCAGCCAACTTGACAAAAGACTAATTTACATACACGTTAAACCTGTTTAAATGATGAACCAACATAATTGACAATATTGATTATAAATCAAAATAATCAAAATAATCTTTAGTTGCAGTCATAACAGAATACATAGCATAGCAACATAAAAAATACGTACAAAGTGAATGTTATTAAAATACAGTTTTTGTGTGCTTCTTTAAGATACCTGGTCAGCTTTCACACACTGACAAAAAATCTAATATTGAACTGAACCATGTAGCTTAGTTAGATAAAATTCAGAGATAAAACAACAGTCACACGTTGCATGTCAGCTTCACACAATGCACTCACCCTCCACAACCCCGCTGATGAATTTTCTCCGGCCTGTTCTCTCCACCACAATGTTGTGCTCGTCAACCGGGCTTTGCACCTCGGCCTCCGTTCCCCCGGGGCTCGGCTCACTCTCCGTCGGAGACGTTTCCACTATTTTGTCTTTCTGAACCATTTCCACCATAAAGCTAGCTGAACACCACTGCTGCAGCTAAAATAATATGTTTATAATAATATCGCTCCCGCCCCTCGAAATGTTAACTAATAGCCAGCTATTACATTAGCCACCTAGCTTAGCTAACCGCTAGATTAGTACACTCCCGTGGGGAGCAGCCGAGAGCTGATTTAAACCGTATCGACAGTAATGTTACCGACTTATTTCTCTAAAACAGATATTTTTAGCAATGCCACATCCAGCCACGGTGGTTTTACTGTAGTTTGATCCTCTGCGCCGTCAATCCTGTCACCGCCGCTAACGGTCTCTAGCCTCGCGAATTAGCATTAGCAGCTTTTCTCTAACTGACGTGTTTGTCGTTATTTCGCCAAAAGCCGCGTATTCCGTGCCAAATACGGCGTTACAAACGACCCAACTTTGTGTACAAAATATCAAACGTTATTAACAAAAAGAGGAGCAAAACCTGCAACGTTTAACATCGCCTTCATCAACATCTAACAGCCTAATTTTTCTCTTCCTGTTTACACTCACTGCGCAGACTCACGAAACCAGTCTGAACCAGTCACAGCCGGTTAGAGCGTCAAAAACAGGAATCTTTATCAAAGACTACCACACAGCAACGAGGCGGCACACTCGGGGTGTGTGTCAGGCATACTAAAAAAACAACATTTTTTCATGTCTGAATTTAAGTTTAATAATCTAGCTAGCATTATATTTTATTAGGGTTTAATGGCTAATAACACAGATAACTTATAGATATACAGCTCCGAAAAAAATAAGAGACATCTTCAGTTTCTGTGATTTTGCCATTTATAGGTAAGTTATATGTTCGGGAAAAAAATGAACATTGTTGTTTTATTTTATAAATTACCCAAATTCCAAATAAAAATATTGTCATTTAGAGTTTTTATTTGATGAAAATGAGAAATGGCTGAAATAAAAAAAAAGGCAGAGCTTTCAGACCTCAAATAATGCAAAGAAAACAAGTTTATATTCATAACATCTTAAGAGTCAGAAATCAATATTGGGTAGAACAAACCTGGTTTTAAATCATAGCCACTCCTGGTGCAAAAATTCAAGCAGTGATCATCCCGCTTCCTCTTGATTATATTCCAGAGTTTTCAATTTGTCAAAAAAAAACAACACACATTTTTAAGTGGGCTTTTATTTTGTTCCAGAGCTACTAACACAGTATCTAGGGGCAATTCTCCATACTTTTATTTAAAATACAAAGACCTCCTGCACTGCTTAAAGCGACAAATTCTGATTAAATTGCATGAAGACAACGCATTTTCCAGAACAACGAGGCAGAAAATATTAATATGTATCTGTCTAAACCAATGACTGTAGATATTATTAACTGGTCTAACCGGATATGGAAAAAGTTGCAACGTCTCTGGTGTAAAATATCTCTGCGATAATTCGTGCATGCCTAAAGGTCTCAAAGGGAGAATTTAGGTTAAATAATCCAGTTATTAATAATACGGTTTTAGTGCTGGCTGTGTAAAAAAAATACACATTTATAACGATGTTGTTTGTACATACAGTTTCTGGGGATATAAACAAAGATCAACTATTTACTTTAAACAAATATGAAATGTACAAAAAAAAAAAAAAAATCTCCTCCCGGTCGCATTATAACAGGGCGTTACTTGTTTTTTCAGCGCCCGGTTCAAATGATGAAATACACTGTACTTAAGCTGAGGGTGTTGGGCTGTATCCTATGACCTTTGTCCTGTTCACACCCAAAATAACAAATGAACTGAATCAGTAGTTAAAATCTACATGCATCATACATCATATGTTTAATTATTACCCAGATTAAAGCATTGCTACACTGCTAAGGTAATGTACAATGTATATTAGTGAAATAAGGCCAGAATAAAAGTAAGTATTTATTTTATACAATTAGTTCCACTTTAAAGACACTAATAAGTCAACTCCCTAAAATTATTTTAATATAATAATTGTAATAGTTTTTTTGCATAAATCGACTCATTATGCTGCATGGCCACCTGTAGTACATTCTCTTACATCCTCAATTGATAATCCCGTTAGAATAAAGGTCTGTGTCAAGACGGCTTCCTTCACTGTTTACTTCTTATTAATAAAGGCGATATGATGTTTAGTTGTTTATTCTTTCCCAATTTTCCAAACTTTGATATTTGCAATACAGAAAATGGCATATTTAACTACCATTACCAATGGTTTTACCTGTCCAGTATACTGAGGCCAAAATATATATTATTACAGTGAGCCTGTTAATGAAATAAAAAAAAAGTCTTGCATTGTTTGTGAAAAGGTTTTTTTGGGAGGTCTACACTCATACTTTCACAACAGACCTGTAGATAGAAGAACATGACAAAGCTTTGCAAAAAATGTACAAATACAAATGTACACATTAGTCACAGACATTGTAACTCAATACAGGTGATAAGAAAATTAGTTATTAGTGAGTGGAAAACGGTCATGAACAACAAACAATCTGTACACATTTCTGCCTGGTTTTATTTAAAGAAGATTAAGTTTCATACATATTGAGTGTTGCAGCGTTTTTAATAACTTTTTATTAAAAAAAACTGATTTAATATATTTAACTTTTAATAGAAAATTGTCATTTTACTTATGTGTATATACACTTACAACTGCTCCTACATCACTGATATGAATTTCTGTAATACATGCTTTTCCTTATACTGTCTGTTGTAAATATCCATTTGAATGTCAAGGAGAATGTCCTCAGAATTAGGGGGTGTTTAAAGTTCAACATTTTGGCTGGTTTCACCAGTCTATTACTATGAACTCAGAGAATGCACAACAAAAACAGAATTCACAATGATTCTTATGGTGATGCAGCAGCAGTACCAATAATGAACACACAGGAAGTTCATTTAAAGGTTTATTTGGGTTGAAATACATTTCAGCAATGTAAGTCCACCCCCCCAGCACAGAGCTTAGTTCAACATAATTTGCCATCTTAAAATGTACCCAACATTTTCTTTTAAATCAGGCATTTAAATAAATTCATCCTTTATAAAATTCATATTTTTCATTACATAATTTTAAATGTAAACTATTTTTTTCTTATTTTAATTTTTCATACAAATCTTCACTTCAATGGAAGGTGTTAGCTTGCAGAAACAAAACCATAAATGGGAAAAGAAAAAACAACCAAAAAAATGACATTAACTGAATGGCAGCATTGGAAGGTGTGTGCGTCATCCCACTGCACTGAGGTAATAAAGATCTCTCCTCCGATGTCCACATTCCTCAGTGTTACCTTTTTAAATTCCTCTGAGCCTGCTTAAGTAAAGTGTCAAAGTCTAGTGCATCAAACTTGCGCTTTGCCGGTGCTGGTTCAAAATCCTGATTTGAATCTGGAAGAGGACAAATGAGATTATTTATAAAAACTGTGTGGGGGAAAAAGAAAACCCCAAAGATCTATGCTGTTTTCTATGCACAGTAAAACAATTATGGGTGTTAAATGATGAAAGGGCAAGAATAATCTAAAATTCATAATACTAGTAGGTTTTTATTATCTATAAGGAATGACTTTGCATATCATATCCTGTTGGGAATGAACAATCTACAGACTTGGTGGGGTTTAAAAAGGTTGGACATCTCACCTTTCATTATGAACAAGCAGAACACCAGAGTAGGTAATTTTTGCATGATTTTCTAGTGCTTATTTGTTTTCTTTTCTGCTAGCAAGGTCCCTTTACCTTAGACCTTAACCCATTTAAATTTACATCCATCTACAAACCAGGTTATACTGCACTGTATCTTTTTCCAAAGATGAGGGACAAACAAAAAGTCCTACTCACCCAGATCAGCATAGCCAGTTTTGCAAAACTGTCTCCTGCCTCCGAAGCACAGATCAAATGGAAGCTCATTTGACTGTCGTATCTTGCTTCCATTCTCAATCGCATTAAATGCATCCTTGGTGTTGTAGTATGTGACAAAACCATAGTTGTCTCTGCAAAAGAAACTTGATGTATTACAACAGGGAGCTAGTAAGTAGAAACAAATGCATTTCATGCAGTAACCTGGAAGACCTGATAACCTTGAAGGAATTTTTAGGGTTCTTACCCTTTCTCTCTAAAGTGCACAGTGCAGTCCTCTATCTCTCCAAAGTATGAGAAGCGCTCCCTTAGCTCTTTACGGGTCATACCCCCATGAATGCGTCCAACATAAACTACTCTCCTTTCCTCCTGAAATCAGAAAATTCTGTTATTACAAATTGTAAAGGCTATTCAGTATCTAAATAAAAGATGTATTACAACAAGAGTCAGATATAATCTAAATCAATACTCACAATGGCTTTCTCTTTGCGCCAATTCATTTGCTCATTATTTTCTCTCGAATCATAGTGATGGTCCACCTCTCTAGGGCTGTCACAAAAAAAAGAAGATAGGTTAGCCAATCAGGATTTTTTTGGAGATCCTTTTCAAAAATGCACAAAATACAATAAACAAAAAACTTGACATGAAAGTAACTAGGGATACTGCTTTTTTGTAGTGTTTTAGCAAGGGCCAATGCCCAACTATTCTAGCATCCTTTGAACACTGAGAAACAAACACAAACTGGAAAACACTTCTCACCTCAAACGAGTGTTCCAGTGACTATGTCTGTTAGCAGGAGAGCGAGAGCGGGAACGGGAATAAGACCGAGAGCGAGATCTAGATCTGGATCGGCTTTGGCTCCAGGACCCAGAGCAGGAACTGGAATAGGAATATCTGCGCCGGCATGGAGAAGGTGATCGCGAGAAAGAGCGGGAGCGTGCACGATATCTTGAAGGTGACCTTGAACTGCCACCAGAACGTCCAGGCCTACACCTGTGGGGGGGAAAAAGGAACTTAAGCAAGGTGCTAAAAATATCACAACTCAAAGCATCCATCTAATGCATATGTTACAAAAACATATTTTAATAACAAACCTTTTCTTGGCAGGTGAGTGTGAGCATGACCTGGAGGATTCAGAGCTGCTAGACCTAGATCCAGAACTGCTATGTAGCCGTTTTCGATACGTTCTTCTGGAACGCCCTCTCTTGTTGTGGTATGGACTGGGAGAACGTTTGGTGTATTCTTTCAACCTATGGTGTCTGCTGCCTTCCTCATCCTGCAAAGAGCACTCAGAATCCATCCTGTCTGGAGAAGCGTTCGGAGAAGCATCTGGAGTAACCGTGATGGTGCTGGCCAAGAGCTCTGTTTTGGACTGACTCTTACACTGTGGAGGCTGAGCAGGTTTGAGATTTCTCGTAAGGCTTTCAACAGCAGCAGGGGTTGTAATACATTTGGATTCATGCTCTTTGAATCCCTGCTTGGATAACGGCAGCTCGACAGATTTAATGACAATGCCCGACTGTTGTTTGATGTTCCAACGATTACCAAGCTCATTCTGGGACGCTACCTTGGGGACAAAGCAGTAATCATGATCTAGAGAAAATGGCTGGGCGGGTCCTGAAATAACCGTTGTCTGAGGCCTGCTGGGTATCTTGCCTGCTGGAAGAGGCCGGGGCTCTATTTGAATGGCCTTGGTTAGAGTTGGTTTGAGCATTTCAGACTTTTTCGGGTTTCCTAATAATGCAACAGGTGCCAAGGGCTTCCACATCTGATGAGGAGGCGTAGCTGGTGGAGTAAGGCCTGTCAGAAAGACAACAGAGATATTACTGCTAAGACTACTACTCATCATTACTCAGTAAGATAAATAATCTTGTTAAAATTAGCCCAATGTGTCTTTAACATTTACCTGCGGTGCTACCCAAGTCGGGACTGGAAGCTTTCTTAAGGGCCTTGGTTTCCGCATGCTGCTCCACACTGCAAAGCCAGCAACAACCATACCATTACAATAAAGCACACAATTCATGATGAAACTCATGGTGAAAAAGATGCCACTAATTATAAAATGTAGACCATTTCAGAGGCTGGACTGACATTTCTAATGTCATCAACCTCTGTAGTCCGAGGTAGCCATTTCTTTTGGCAGTGTTTCTCGGTAGGTCCTGGCAAAAGCCAAAGGCAACCACACACAGTGTAGGCTTGGCATCAGAGCAGCACTAGGGCTGTAGGGTAACTCCTGTATGTCATCCTGAAGTGAACATGCTCACCTGGAGTTTCCTACAGCAGCTGCTCTACCACAGACCTCCGGTACACTCTGCTTCTCTTTAGCTGGAAAGGAAACGAAAGGCGATAAATGTCCAGGGCTTGTAAAAGAAATTTTAAGCTATAGATTCCTTGTTCCATGGATGTCGAGGGATTATACCTGTACACTAAAAAGAAGTTACTTCTTATGCTTTCTTACTGTTAAGCACGTGGATTAATTATGAATTGTACCCTCTGATTTAGTAAACTTACTAAAGCACTACTGGAATTCTGTGCAACTACACCTAGAATCCTGTCTTATTTAAAGTTCTATAGACTCCCTATTAACTACCAAATAAGCCTTTCATTATCTAAATCAGATGTTTTAAATACATAATTTTTTTCAGGACACTGGAACTTCGATTTATTCCCATAAAAGACCAGTATTATTGTAGGCTGCTGTCAAAGTCCCATGTAGCTGAGTGCTGGCAGACTATATGCCAGAAAGCTCACACAGACACATCCGCTCGGACAAAGACTGCACACTCAGAGTTAAAATGGATTTGCAAACAGGGCAGAATTCCAGCAGCTCAGCAAGCATGAGGACACAGCAGCTGTTACAGGCATGCAGGAGTTTCTTTACAAATGGGAATAGTTATCTCCTCACAACTTCACCACACCCTTTCTTAAGTGATCACATACTCTGCCTTGCTAATATAACTGCACTAAACAAATCACCAATTATTATTATTGCTGCAAATTGTATTCACAAAACATGACAGAAGCTGCCTTAATTTTAATTTATAACATTGCTCATACTGGCCAGGGAAAGTACAAAGCAATAAACACTTACGTTGAGTTTCTTCAAACTGCTCCAACAGACTGATGAGGTCAGAAGCTTCAATACCTGAAATGGATGAGGGGAATATATATGAATGCATATAAATGCAAGTCCACATCACGTCAACATTAAAAATTGTTTCCTGAAAATCAAATAGAAACAATACTCACCAATTTCACTTGTGAAGGACTCAATCAGCTCTGCGGTGGTGCTTTTCGCTTTAGGAACCGGAGTAGAAGCCAACCTCATCTGCTCGGCCAGCTTTACAATTCTGGCCTGAATTGGAGCAGACGTGAACGGCTGAGCAGCTATGGGTGCAAGAGGACGCTGGGATCCTACAGTAGGCTTGGAAACGCTGACAGACAGGGTAAGCTTTCCTGATTCAGGTACTGGAGCTCCCACTCTCTGGTCAGCTACACTCTTTAGAGGCACAGCAGCATTAGGTTTAATAGGAACAACATTAGGGGTTTGAACATTTGTAGTGGTTATAGTGGTGATTTCAGTCATAGTCTGAGGTTTAGAGACTCCCTCGACCTTAACAGGAAGAACTGATGAAGTCAACTTTAGCGCTTGATCAGATGTCAAAGCATTATCTTGTAAACACTTAGCTTGTCCAGCAGCACCATTTGTGGTGGCAACTAGTAGTGATGGAGTTTCAAGTGGAGTCTGCTTAGCAGCTGGAGAAACCTTACTGGGAATAGTGTTCTCTGGCAAACTGGAGATGGGTAGATTCTGTGGGTTGGGTTGCACTGAGGGACTTGGGTGATGGGTGGTGGCTGCGGGTAAATTTTCTGCAGGTTTAGTTGGGGAAGGACAGACTGGTTTAGGAGGCTCTGTTTTTCTAGAGGAAGCCAGCATTGATGCTGGCGGAACTAGCAAGGCCTCAGGAGTTGGGGGTGCTGCAGGGCCTCTTGGCTGCCATGCTGGCATGATTTCAGGGGTAAGCTCCTTCTTCACAGGAGTGGTGGCTGTACGACGTGGGTCTCTAAGGTTGGGGTCAGGTAGACAGGGGATTGGAGGAAGCTCTCTGGGTGCTTCTGGCAACAAGGGCCATTTAGTGCTGTTGTCACCAGTCTTCTCTGGAGGTGGTGGTTTCTTGTTCTGACGAAGAAGACGGTATTGTTGTAAACTGAGTGACTTCGGTTTGGGCTCTTTTAGCTGACTGACTGCAGGCTCCTCTTTATAAGGCACATCAATTTCTCCACTTTTTTCAAGAGGTACTGCAGTTGGTGGTTGTTTTTCTTCAGGGACAGGCTCCATGACTTCAGCAAAAGCTACTACTGGTAGGACTTGAGTTGTGGGTGTGTCAGAAATTAAAACAGCAGAAGGGTTCTCCTTTGTAGGCTTTGCCTCAGTTTTCACCTCAGAGGATTTTTCAACTTCAGACACATTTACAGTAGGGGCAGGAGCAAATGTGACCTTTTTCTTCTTCTTCTTTAGCTCCTTTTCAGGTTCCTTTTTGGGCTCTTCGACTGGCTTTTTATGAGATGTACTCCTTAATACTCTTCGTTCAACAGGTTGGGTTTCTTCCATTTTTTCTTTTTTTTTCTTTTTTGATTGACATTTTTTAGAAGACTCTTTCTTTGGATGTTCATTTATTACATTCCCAATGCTGTCATCTTTGACAATTCCAGAAGAGATGGCATCCTCTTCTGGGGTGAGCTCTGGCTTACACACCTTTTGTGGGCTTTTCTCTGGGACTCTTTGTTCTTCCTCTATAGGGTCCAAGCTAGAGAGAGAAAGGGGGGCACTAATGTCCGGGATGGCCAAAATAGGCTCTCCATGTTCTCCATTATCCACCACCTCCAGCACAATTCCTCCTTCAGGCAGTAGTTGCTGCTCTCCATCCACACATACAGTCATGGAGCATGGGTGGATGTGCTTGACCAGCTCACCCAATGTAATGGACATGCTCTGTCCATCCTGCTCCAAGATCATGGGAAGGCAGAAGTCAGATTCCTCTATTGAAGATACACTTAAATCATGTTTAAGCATGGAAAAACTATCATCTTCCTCAGAATCACATCTTTGCAAAAATCCATTAGTGGTAAAAGGAAGTGTCTGTGGAGAAAAAAATCTAATGTTAAAGCACAGTTTAAACTACAATAAACACCACTGCTTGGCACAGAAGCTGCCATGCTAGATTGTGGAATAGTAAGGATTGGTAAACAGCAATAGCAAATACTGGGTTTACCAAAAGTATTTTCTCACCTTTCCTGAAAACTGTCTTGAACTCAGCAGAGACTCTTTTTCCGGAGGAGAACGCGAAAGACTTATCTTTAGCTACAAGAAAAAGAATAAGCTATTTAAAAAATCATATCAGAATACAGAATGTCAATTTGGAATAAGTGTTAAAGACCTTGATATAAAAAACTAAAAGGGCAGCAGAGAACAGGACAGTTCACACCTTTACAAAACCAAAACAAGACCAGCATACTGGGTCTACATCTATACTTACTGATGCATCAGGTAGAGTGTCAAAAGGAGAAAGGTTTGAATCATCTACATTGTCAAGTATGTCAGTAAGTGCTGTAAGCAGTGTTGCCTCGCTTTCGTCATCAAGATCAATTTTGACCTTTAAAAGGAAAAAAATGCTAAACATTAGGTTCAATTCCATTGTCATTAACTTTAATTGCAATACTTATGGTAAACCAAATCACACATCAGGCAAGCAAAATGCTCAAATCAATATAATTGTAATGTAACTAACCTTTAATTACATTATATATATTTTTTTAAATACTAAAACACCCCTTTACCTCTCCATTTGGGCCTTGTTCAAAGATTGACAAAATGGATGGATCCAAGCAGCTCTGTAAGGCTTCAAGGGTGTCTCCAGTGTCTAAGCCATGGTGCTGCAGGCCACATAGCCCATCTTGGAGTATTTCTGCCTGCTGGAGCAGAAGAAACAAGTTAAGTCTGGCTGAACAATTAAGCCCTGTCTTCCGAGATTGTTTTAAATGTAGACAGCTCATTTAAACCAAAAATACATTTGGGTTCACTAGGTGGCTAAAGATATGATGGCTGTGAGTGCACATGAGCCTGAGTGATCCCCTTGTCAAGCACTCTGTTAAAACTTAACAGAAATAGACATTTCTGTTTTCCATCAATTACTGTAAGTTTTTTTTTCACTGATCATATTAAATTATTTCACCATTTAAACCTTAAATAGGCTTAATGTACATTTATTGTGCTTTTTAAAGGATATTATTTGGTATATACTAAAGGGTTTTTTTTTTTTTTTTACTTATTTTGTTGCCAAATATTAGGTGCTTTTCAAATTGAATAGACACACCAAAATACACTAAACGTGCTACTGGAACTTGTGGAGCTTTATGCTCAATCTGAAATTATTTGCAAGTACCTCAGTCTCCAAGAGTGCTTAACCATGCTGTGAAGCCACTGCTGCTATAGAGTACAAACTCTCCCCACCTACAGGTAACAAACTTTTGCTGTGTATACAACCTAAGGAATGTGGCAAGGAAATGTGTGACTACATTATTTAGTTGTTTTGTCAATGAATGGAGGTCTATACATTAGAAAGTATTTCTTTGCATTAGAAAGCATGACTCCACCCAAGCTGTGCTGCTCCCGTGGCTTAATCCATAACACCACTTGCACGTGGTGGACAGTCTCTAACGTACATTTAAATTTTAGATCCTTAACTGAGGAAACCACGCTCATTCCTCGCTCTGTAAATCTGTATTACGTGGTTATAATGAAATAATGTTTATATAAAGAGGGAAATACTAGGAAAATAATATTAAATCGGCTTCATCCGCGTGCTACACACATAGCATTACCCTGCCGCACTGCATTACTGGGCAAAGTGCAGCGAGCTCGCCGGCCGGATCCACAAAACACGTGGTGCAGTACAACAAACCCATCAGTGAAGTTACCGTGTATCCAAAAAAAGCACCATGCATTCACATTTCAGTCTTGTTTACTTCGTGTGGGGCAAAGAAGTATCCAATGTTGCCAGCGAACATAAATTTAGTATGGAAAAAAGCACACAGTCAACAAAAATAGATTGCAGTTACAAAACTAGATCAGTACCACTGACCCACTCAGGCACCACGTGTTGGACTTGTGGGTAGTAAAATTTTGTTTCTTGCTAAAATAAAATGGTAGAAATTAACAAAACATACTTTAAAAATATATTCGATAATGTCTTTAAATTCGTAAAACCAAACTCAGAACATGTCGTTTAGCTAAACCCCAGTAGCATAGATATAGCATAGACTTCAACATGTAAATTCCAGGACTAATTACGATGCCTATAAAGCCATTTTTATATGAAAGACACATTTATATCAAGTGAATAAACTCTTAAAACCTTTACTGAAACCACAAGTATAAAGCAGACATGTTTAAGCATAAAAATGCACATCAATGTGCGTCACTCTAAAACCACGTGTGAGTAAGATGCAAAACGTGGAGCATTAAGAACATACTCGAAAAACATAATAAAAAAAAACTACTGTTTGTTTGATGCATAAAAAAAAAAACCTTATAAAACTGCACGACAGCAAATGCATTTGTCCACCAGGCCTGTCCTCTTCAGGCATGGCACGTTTATGCTAGCCAGTCACGCTTCCAATGAAAACAGTCAGTCAGCACTGCCCCACTCCAGATCCAGATCTGGAAGTCACGATCTAAAGTGCTGTTAAACTAAGCCAACATCTAACTAAATAATCAATACACAATACAAACAATCCCTTGTGCATAGTGACTAAGCTAAAGTGTGTAGTTGCTATCAATAACGCAGCACTGTGACTCCAAATAACGTTACACCAAAAACGTGGACCAAGTGTATAGTTAGCTAGCTAGTTAGCTTCTAGCTGCTGCATGCTTGGCATACAGGTAAAAATAGATAGCACTGTAAATTTGTCAGTCACGCATTAAACATTAACATATCAAAAAAACTACTTTGCAAACAATCATCTGCTAAACAGACCATCATCTGGAAGAAAGTACAGATAAGATATTCTCTCCATCAGAACCCACGTGTCATTTTCTGATGCCCGACCACTTATTTATCCTAAATTCTGCTCCAAGCCAGAAGTGACAGCAGGTCAACATTTTAAACAAACATAATTAAGAAGTAATCCAAGTCATCCTCACCTCGTCTAGATTTGCTGTTGAAAAATACTCCATGTTACAGGGGTTTAATATCTCCTCGCCTGTTCCCCAGCGTGCCGCCATCTTACAACTGCACTCCACTCTGTGAAAATGTGAATCAGAGCCCGTTGACTCACAGCCGGCGAGGAGACACGTGGTATTTGCATTCCCGGCAAAAACGCCACGCGCACTTAGGCTCCGCCTCCAATCCGACTGTGGCGGCGTCGTGACTTCCTGTTTAAAACTTAAAAGATGCAACGGTTGATAGAGACAAAAGATAAAAGTCCTCCAAGACTGGTACTAGTTTTAAAGTGAGTGAAGGCGTGTAACTTAACATTTCACTAATATAACAAGCCTTTAAAAACGTTTAAAAACTAAAAAATAACCATACTACGCAATATGCAATATGTATGCAATATGTAAAATGTTGCAGACACATACTACGAAAAAAAATGATGTGCCTACGACGATGTTGCTGATGCATGGAGAGCAATGTGTAAAAAAACAAACAATAATTTTGACAATTATTATAGATTATAACAAAGTTTTTAGAGCAACAACACATTACATTATTTTTATGCAATTGTTATGTAATTTGCATTTAAATAAACTGCAGTCTGACAGAATGTGTTTCTCTATTTTCTTGGCTGTAGCATAATAAATATTATTTAAAACGTTATATATAGCGTGTGTTTCTTGTGCTAAAGCAATTAGACTTAAATTAATGCAGTTATGATCGAAGGTTTACTATTTAAAGAGATGACTTCCAAAATAATAATAATAATAATAATAATAATAATAAATATACACATTTTTTCATGTAATTAAAGTAGGACACCACTACATTAATTACTGCTTAGATGTCTATGTTCACCTAAAAGTTACATTGCAGAATTGTATTACATGGTATCTGCTTTCTGATGCTGGAGACTATTGTTAGTTTACAGTTTTATCATAAAGTTTAAAAAAAAAAAAATTTTAAAAACACAGTCATGACAGCCAGTTTCGTTTCCCACCCGTTTTGGTAACTTCACCCGTATTTGATTTCCACCTGTTTTTGTAACTCAACCCGTTTTGGATTTTCACCCGTGTTGTAAAATCAGCACCGCACGGGTGTCAGCGCTGGTAGTATGCGGAAACACATCCACCATTCTAATTACAGGGAACGTTTCCACAACTTTGGCTTACCTTATTGAAAAAAACGTTTCCAGCACTGTAACGTTAATGTTTACTCCGTTTTTACATATGCTTTGTCTGCTTTTTAAACCAGTTTACTCTATTTTTCTCAGTTTTTCACCTCAGCTTTGTCTGGTTTAAACCAGTTCTCTTCTGTTTGCTCAAGTTTTATTTTGTTCAGAGGGTGCCAGTTTATTTATAAGGTAGGTAGCTAACCTAGAACTAAAGGGTCATATTAGGTAATGTCAAAAATTAATGTCATGATTAATTTTTGTTGCGGTGTTCTTTTTTGTCCAAAAGTATATTAAACTATGTAGCAATGACATATACATGATAGCTAACTTGCAGATGTTGTACAGACTTGACTGTAGGCTCACCGCTGCGAAAGTCTAGGTAGGTAAAGCTTAGTGACGTAAACATTTTAAAGTACCTTTATATGACTTATGTATTAGCTGTTAAAACAAAGGCATACGAGCTTAGAAATACATAAATGTGTATATTTAAAGTCAAAGTTTAAAACTTTAAAGCACTTTACAGCTTTAATAGCTGGAGTTCATATATTGATAACTACACTGTGAGGAAAATGCAGTCTGATTTTTTTTTTTCAAATAATAATATAATAAAATCACAAAAAAAAGCATAATTTAAAAAGCTCATGTGCTGGTAATTCCCTGCATTATAATAGTAATAGTGTAGTGTATTGTGCCTGGCAAACAGACTAGAATCATTTTTACTTTATTATACTATCTTGGGTTAGTTTTGATGCTTTTTAAATTAGAATATTCCATGTGTGTAAATACAAAAGAGGGAGTAAAAGTTAGTTAGAATTACATTAAATAGAAGAGATCTGTTTAACGTGACATCATCATGAATTACCGTGAATTACATGAAATTATACTGTACCGTTTTTAAATACTAACTCTCTGAACTGGGCATATGAGAAGATTTGTGTCCTTATTATTGTTACTTTCTGAGATCTTATAGCAAACAGTCTGGTAATTCTGACGTAAAAGTATAATGCATATAAACGTGTACTGTATCATAACACTTTTCGTTTTATAATCATTTCAGAATCCGCTGTTTTCTCTGACCCTCTGAATGCTCTTGAAACGTTCTATTTTTGATGTGTGTTTGATGTTGTTGGATACATGTTTTTCCCAAAACAAAACCACAAATTCTTGGTTTCTCAATGTTGTTTAAATCTTGTGATTGTGTTGCTATGACATCACCTGAACTTCCTCACTCCACCACCCAATTGCACTTTATTAGCAGTGTGATGTCTTGCATTGTGTGTGTCTTTCTACCAAAAAGACGGAATATATTCCTTTAAACACATCTTAATCAGGTGCGAAACCTCAGTGTATAAGATAAGTACACCTCAGTAGCACTATTCTATTGATTGTCAACATGAAAGGTTATGGTAATCTCAGTACTGCCGTTATTTTTACAACATCCAGACAGAAAGTATATCTCATTAAAACAAAATATTGGAATATTTTTTACTTCAAATGCAGCCACACTAATGGGTGAAGCACTTTCACACATTCTCTTACTTACTCATTTAGTCACTCATTAGTTTAATTTAGTTTTAGGTTGGTCTACATTTAATGGTGGAAACAATGGAAAAATTTCAGATAGTCTAAGGTAGTATTTGATGGTTAGGGTGGTTATCTAGACCAAAACATACCCTATACTTGTAGTCAAACTGAATAATGAGCTCCTGACATGCCTAATGGCGTTATGAATGTTACATGTGCCATTGGTCATTCTGATCATGATCCTAACACAGCTTGGTCTTGTTGGAGTTGCTTGTCAACCAGGTTGGTCATGCTGGTCAATGAGCTTGGTCTTGCTTGTCAACCTGCGTGGTCAAGCAAGTTCATATCTGTTGTCCAGCCTGGTCAGGTTGATCATATGTGTAGACCAGCTAAACCATTAAATTTACATAGCCTCTAGCTCTGAGGCAAAATAACAGACCTTACAACAGAATGTAACATAATGTGATAATAATACTATAATATTCAATGTTTTTTAGATTACTATATGGATATAGTTCTCCAAACCCTTCACAGTATTACTTGTGGCGGTAATATGGCTACATTTGCATAGTGCCTGTTTTTTACTTGAGTTCTAAGAACATAATTTATTAATATAGTCACAAGGTGGCAGTGTTGACTCTGATTAGGGGCAGCTTATTCTGTTACAACTTGCCTTCTTAGTGTAGCAGCACCAGCTTTATATCCAAGTGCAGCTGACAAAGGGGTGCTAATTCACACACAGCTTGTCTAGTCCCTATAGAAAAACATAGCTTATAAAATAGGATTCTCTGGAGCAAATAATCATGATCATCACGAATTCCAGGCATGGGCCGGAGGGGTATTAACCTTCCCAGCACTGACATGAGGTGGGGTAGTGATTGTCATGACTTCAGTGGTGTTTTTGTTCCTAAATGCAGTTAATGTCTTACGGCTCCAAAGGCTAGTAGCTACTAGACAGTTACTCTAACAAAAGCATTTATTTTGGGAGAAATGATAAATGAGCAGGTGTCACAATGCTTTTGTCCTTACAGTGTAGGTTGTTAAATATAGGTCAGGGTTAATTTTTAATTTAGTGACTTTATTATACACCCCTGTCATGTGCCTGTGAATCAGCTTGTGTGTTGCAATTCGAAAATAGTGAGTTGGTTTCAGTCAAATGATGAATTGAGTAATGCCTTTTTTTGAAAGAACTGTATGAAACTGGTGAATCCATGATGTAATTTGTTATTGACATTTGCTTAGTTATTTAGTGTAAAAAGATCTCTAAATTAAAAATGTAATGATGTTAAGCTGTGTGAGCGGATATAACAGGATTGTTGGCATTAATGTAAGTATAAATATTATGTTCGTATTTTTAGAAGCTAGTGAAATTAAACTGATATATTACTTGGCAGAGATGAGGAAAGTTATATATGAAAATTATATTCATCATTATTTTGATTAATTATATTGCATAATTTTGTAGTTTTAAATGTATTGCAGATATTGTATACTTCTAGAACTCTGAGCAAATGCAAATGTAATTTCTTTTTCACAAGTATAGGATATTAAATCCTGGTAACTGGGTTTTTAAAGATAAAAGAATTCAAACAAAATGTTAGATAAAATAAACAAACCTAAGTTGTACTAATAGTTTTTGATATCTTTGTTTAAATGTAACAAAATTATTTGTGTTTTTATTCTGTCCATTCCAGCTTTTCAGTTAAACAAGATTAATATTATGACATATCATGTAACATAAAGCTAAGCGATATGGTTAAAATATAATCACATAGACATTTAAAGAGAGTTTCATCATACACAATATTTACTACAATGTTTTGACACAGAGAGTATGCATCAACAGTAGCATTCATTACTCTTATTGTTAGTATTCAAGTACTCTTTTATGCAAAGCACAGATTTTTACTTTGCTACACATAATCCAATTAAAACAGACTTTTTACACTCTCAGTATAAAAAGTACAATTGGGTCAGTGTTCTTTAATTGTCAAATTGCCCACCCCTAATACTTAGCATGCTCCCTTCTTCACTTGGCAGGCTGAGTTTCAATAGCGTCAGCAGTAGGTGTGGTTTTTGAGTCATATGAAGCTATTTATTTTGCAGTGATACAGACCAATTATCTCTTTCTGCACTCTCTCTCTCACACACACACACACACACACACACACATACACTTGCTTGTTAACATGACAGGTAAAATTGATAGCAGCAGGTATTACTATCATTACTTAAATATTCCAAATATTTAAATCTTAATAGTTTAAAGCAGTTCTTGTGTATGTTAACTAGATTTAATAAAGAGGGGAAAGCGATAATGTAAAATTACATGAGAATTAAAATATTGGATTTATATTGATTAGTACAGTTTTTTTTCAAAATCCCATGAGAGCAGAAATTGCACAGTGATCCTTTGCTGTGATTGTTTGTGTACTGATCCAAATAATTTAGATATTCAGTGATGTAATGATAATATTAATGCGTTAATACCAGTGATGGTATAGTTACTTTGAAAAAGTAATCCGATTACTGATTACTGATTCCTCCTTTAAAAAGTAACTTAGTTACTTTATGGATTACTTGATTTTAAAAGTAACTAAGTTACTTTACAAGTTACTTTATTAGTTACTTTCAGCAGCTGCAGACACCACCTCCCGCCGCCTTAACATAAACATTATAACCAGTTTTGCCAATACTCCCTTTATTGGAAAATGCATTTTTAACAGCAACAATTTATCTCTATTAAGTTGAACTATTTCCTAAAAAAATAAGTTTTTTTTATAAAAAAAAATAATTAACTTAACATAAATATTTTTTTAAATAAAAAATAAAATATGGTCTTTCTTGATTTTACTAAACATAAATACTTGTTTTTATAAAAATATATATAAAATAAAGAAAGTCTTTCTTGACCTGACATATTTAACACTGTAAAACTGAACATTGAACTTGTTGTTCTCTGCAGGGCAGCAAGGAGTGGTTTTATAAAACAGAACCGTGTATATGGTCTAGACCAGGGATCGCGTATAGGCGGACTGCGGTCCGGGTCCGGACCCAGACGTTGTCCAATACGGACCCTTACCGGACCCAACTGAGAAGGATTTAATTCTGACAGTGTTCATATAAACTGAACTTTTTAAACAAGAACTTTTCTTGTCTTTACGGTATGTGCGCTCTGCGCCACAGTGAACTTCCAATCACGTGTGGTGTAAAATCTTTAAATGCTCTCCTCTGCCAATCAAATTTGTGGCAGACCGCTGCCCTGGCTAGTGAATTGGGCCGCAAAAAAACGCCTTTATAAAGAGATAGGGAGCGGAAAACGGGCGGAAACTAAAGACACGCCGAGCGCGAGAGAGAGAGAGACAGGGGAGAAAGCGAGACGCATGTGATTGGGGAAGAGCGGAGGGGGAATGGGTAAGGGAGCGGTGTGTGTGTGTGTGTGTGTGTGGAGGAGGTGAGGTGGAGAGAGAGAGAGAGAGAGAGAGTAACGCACAGTGACTTAAATAAGTAACTTTAATCTGATTACTGGATTGGAAATAGTAATGCGTTAGATTACTCGTTACTGAAAAAAAGGGTCAGATTAGAGTAACGCGTTACTAAGTAACGCGTTACTGACATCACTAGTTAATACATACATTTTATTTTCTTGTGAAAGAGCACCTACAGCTCCATCTCAGCTCATGAATCTCGCCTTCCATTGCTCTCAACTAGCCAGCTGTACAGGAAATCATTCATCCACCACTACTGTTGCCATGGAAACTGGAGGGGAAATCCATTTCATCAGCCTCTTCGTCATACTCCCTGTTCCCCTCCCTTCTTTTCTCCCTCTCATTCCCCTCCTCTTATTTTCCTCATCTTATCCCTCCCTCTATTCTTCGCTCTTGGCCTCTGTCTCACTCACGTTCTCTTCCGTTTGACGTGGGACAAGGGATAAGGAATTAACTTCAGTCTATGACATCTTATCCCCCTTTCCTCAAGCTGTTCTACTGCTTTGTTTATTGTTTTTAAACTATGGGAGTACGGGAGTGCTACATAGTGGCTCATTGCATTGCAGCACAGCCTGTTGTGTGTTTTTCATTCGTTTGCTGCAAGAGAAGCTGAAACTGATGTTGCAGATAAGGATTCAGTGTATTCAGTGCAGCAACCATACACAAACCCAGTGCATGTGCGTACATATGCATGCATTTCATTAAGAGAGTGGCTGATTGCATCCTTTGTTCATTGAGCACGTGTGAATCTCCGGGTGACAGGGCCTTCACTGATGACCTCGTGGTAATCCCACAGGGCAATGGGGCAGGCCAGCAGCTGCTAGATAGACCAGATGGCCAAAATTTTGAATTGAAATACACTCACTCACACCCTCACCCATACTCACTTCACACAGTGTCTCTCTCTCTTTCTCTCTCTTGCCAGTTACCAGTTACTATTTTGTCTTATTTTATTTCTTTTGTGTATTCTGCTGGTCCTGAAGGCCAATGAATAAAATCCCTGTGACTCACACTTAGACTACTCTAGCTAAATTTGGATTGATTTGATTTAATTTATTTAGTTAAGTAACAGGGACAATACACATTACACATCAGTATTTCTATCTCATAATGCACATGTGCCAGACTTTTGCCAAATGGCTAATTTTCTTTAATTAATCTGCAGTCTCTAAGCAAGTTAATGTTATGGTAAGTGGAAATATACAATATATTTTTCTGAGCATATTATTCAATATTTCCAACTGCACAAAGATAAATAAGTATCATTAAACTGTCTTTTGAAAATTGGGACATCTACTTAAATTAGCATTACAGAGAAAATGACCAGTTATTGCTGTGTAACAAATACAGCAAACTAAATAAAATTCAAGTAATTAAGCGCATCAGTGTCATTTAAATCATGAACAATAAATACATCATTTTACGTCTTATGATCTCATGTGAAATGTCTCTTTTATACAGATAATTATTATTTAATCAGTGCAGAAAGGTTTTAGGTATTACTCTATTAGTGGATTTAATGAATATTAGTAATCAGATCAGTGAGTACAGTTATTCATATCTGTCAAGCTTAAGCAGTGTTTTACTGATGTTAATGCCACCCACTGCAAATCCCTATGTATTTCACTTTAGTGGGGACATCAATGATTTTCCATTCATCCTTACACACATACATACGTCCCCTAATCCTACAACTACAACATTTTTAACTTTTACCCCAACAATAAATGTGTGTGCGTGCTTGTGCGTATGCGCATGCTTGTCTATGGGGTGCCGTCTGGAATTTCTTTTTTTTAATCTTCTGTGGCTCTAATAATTTGAGTCTGAAGATTAAGGCTTTTGATTACGGGAGCATGGATCAGCCCAGGCTCTGTGAGTGTGTGCGCACACATGTAAAGAATGTATACAGATAGAAAAGGAGGGCTACTCTTAGTTTATCTCCCTCTGTTATTTTTTTTCTCTCCCTCACACCCCCTTTTCTTTTTCCTCTTATTTCTTCCTGTCTCATTTCTCTCTGTTCTCTCTCTTTGCTCTCTCATATTTCTGGGTCTTTTCTTTCTCTCCTCTGTCTATCATTTTTTTCTGTTTTTGTTTTCTATTTCTTGATTCCTTTCCATATTTCTTTTCTTATTTTTCTCCTTTTCTCTACTTTATTTATTCCTCTCTATTCTATTTCGCTATTCCTCTCTTTTGTTTCTTTTTGTCATAATTTTTTTTCTCTGTTATTTTTCTCTATTTTTGTTTAGAATTTTTGTTCACATTTCTTATTTTTCACTCACTTCTTGCACACTTTTATGCCTGTTTCCCCTCTACCTGTTATTCTCTCTCTCTCTCTTTCCTTTACCCCCTCTCTTCCTCTCTCTCTCCATCTCTCCCTCAATCACACACTCGTCACTGGGGGGGAGGGGCACTTGTGCACATTTATCTGTCCTCCCTGTCAGCACACTGTGCAGGAGCAGTGCAAGGCTGTGAAAACATCCAGAGAGTGGAGAGACTAAACACAGCCGACTGCGCTGCATCTGCACCGCATCATCACACCCACAGGAATTAGTGTCACAGGTGCCCTGGCATTAAAATGTGCCAGCAGAAAGAAGGGCAAAGGCTAGAAGTGCAGATGATAAGGCAGCTGTAGACGAAGCACTGCTTTAGGTAAAGACTTTCACTTTTTCTAGTCTCTTTTTTGTGTGTCCGTGCAACATTTGAGTTACGTGCAAGTGTGTGTGTGTATGTGGGAGAGAGAGAGATAGAGAGAGCGAGAGAGAGAAAGTGTGCACTGTAAGCAAGGGGGGGAAGTGGGTTTGAGTCGGCTTCCTGAGTGATTCTGCTTGCTGATGGGCGGAGCATGAGAAAGCCTGTCAGCTAGAGTGCTGTAGTGTGCAGACACTGTGAGTTGTGCATGTGTGGGAGCATGCAAGTGTGTGTGTGAGTGAGTGTGTGCTTGATCTGCTTTTGTGAAAG
Source organism: Astyanax mexicanus (assembly GCF_023375975.1). Lineage (NCBI taxonomy): Eukaryota > Metazoa > Chordata > Actinopteri > Characiformes > Acestrorhamphidae > Astyanax > Astyanax mexicanus. The sequence continues at coordinate 23,255,800 of NC_064414.1, forward strand.
TGTTAGGAACCAGGCCAGTGTGTGAGAGGACACCTTTGGCTACTACTACACACTCAGCTGACCACCTTTTGGGTTTTGAAGAACAGCTTAATACAGAACCACAACTGTTTAAAAAAGGTAAGCCATTGGATTTCTTGACATTTCTGTCCCATCAGCCCACTGTGGGAAGGGAAGAGCGAGCTTAAGATAAGGTGTGGGCGGATGTGTGCGCTGACTGGTGCACTAAGTGTGTGAAGGATGTCTATATGTGAGATGGTTGTTTGGGTGGACATGTTACAGCAGTAACAAGTCATCAACATAGGCTCTGGGGTGGGGGGCATTTGTAGGCTTTGCCTTATATGTGTATGAGTGTGTGTTTGCCTAATGTTCACAGGTGTTGATTAATAGCCTATGCTTTGTGAACAAGGTCTTTATTTGTGGGTGTTTGGGTTTGTATGCTTGTGCGTAGAATGTTCCATCTGGGCGGTGTTGCATGGAGACACCACTCGTCCACAGCCGTTTGCATGTGTGTCAGTGTAGATCAGTGTTAAAAGGAAGAAAACTGGCTGCTGGCTTGGATAGTGCTGGAGGACCTCAATGCATTGAATAGCCTACGACCTGTATGTAGAACATTACTTATTGCAATATGTGGTACATTTTGTTGTGTGCATGTGTGCATATATGTGTGTGTGTGTGTGTTTTCACCCATTTGTGAAGAAGCTCATTTTTCCTCGAGAAAGGGCTGAGGACAGCAATGGGGGAGGGGATAGTGAAGAAGAAGATACTGGAGAAGCAAAGATGAAGAGAAAAAGAATGAGAGAAGGAGGAAGAATGGAGGGATATTTTAAATGGAGGAATCCCCAAGGAGTCCCCCATGAATTCATTCTCATAACTGTTGAACAGTTTCACCTCTTCCTGATGCATTCAGAAGCAGCGTTGTTTGGACTGTGCAAATGGAGGCTGGGCATACTGGGCTTTTTTCGCACACATCCACCGCAGCTCATCATTCACTGGGTCCCTATAGCTCTGAATGGGGTCCATTTGCCTGCTAGCTACACACATAAATATTGGAGCAATATGCTTGAGAGCTTTTCTAGAGAACTTCCATCTCCCATGGGCCTTTATTTTGGCATAAGTCCTTAATTGTGTGTGCATTTGTAAAATGATATCATTTTATTTTTGATTACAGTGGTAACCACAGCTACCTGACATGTTATGTAACAAAGCAAGCCTCATTATATGGCCATGTTCTGTGGTATAGTACCGTACATGGGTGTGCGTATACCAGGCACTGGTATGTTGGTAATCGTACGTGTGTGAGGTAGGCCTGTCATGATATATTTTTTTAGTTGTTGTTTATATATTTATAAAACAAAACATAATTAAACTTCAATAAATGTAAACATTAATACATAAAACATTGATACCATATAAATGCTGTTTTTAAACAGAGTTAATGAACAATATTGAGGTCAGCAAAATATTTTGAGGTCATGTCCAAATATTGTATGATAAATTGATAACACATTGATCGTGACAGGCCTACTGTGGGGTTTTTGTGGCACCATTTTATGCAATGCTGGTTTCCTTTGCTGAAAAAAAAAGGTGGGAATTAATGAATAAGCAGAATAGAATGGTGTGTGTGCATGCATGTGAGTGTTTGTATATACATATAGTTAGATACTTTAGGTTAAATCTTTCCAAACAAGCACATTTTCCTTCAGAAGGATATGTATCAGCTTTCTTTTTTTTTTCCACGTCATTTAAGCATGCATATGGAGGCTGTGCTGGACCAGCTTGGCATTTCCATTAGCATCACACCAGCGCAATCAATTAAGACTACAAAAGCAACGACTACACAAATATGCTTTGGCATAGCATGATTCATGGCCTCCTTACGTTTACTCCTTACTTTAAGCCTCTCAAAGTGTCAAATCAGTCATCACAGAGTTTTTTGGCACCACCTCCCATCTGCCCGGTGCCCAGTCTAATCCCCCCACCCACACACACACTCTCACAACACGTGGTGCTTTTCTCACAATGAAATAATTTTAGCCATTACAACGCTTTGCCGCTGTAATGTCTCTCACATCTTTGAGTGAACAAAACAAAAGCTAACAGTCGTCATTTAATTGTTTTTTAACCGTGTTTGTGTGGGCATTTTATTGTCTTAAGGTTATAGCTGTATGGAACCTAGTCATAGGCTGAAGTGTTACCTCAGCAGGTGGTTTGGGAACCCCCAGACCTGTATAACATAATAATTGGAGATATGATAAACTTGGCGATACAGTGGTCAGACATCAATTTATCGCAATATTTTGTGACGCTGCAAGCAAGGCAATATATTGCGATTGTTTAAAAGTAAATTTTCAAATCTGACATAGTATAAAACATGCTATCATATTGATAAAATATGAATTTAATAAAACATTTTGATCAGTCAATATAGTGGAGTCTAACAACAGAATACAACCCAACTATCTAGTGGTCCAGGTTTAAATGCAACACTAAATGAACCATTGTCTGACACCAATCTTTACACGTAAACTACTTATAAAAAAATCAATACTGTGTTTTTGAAATTGATACAGTTTTGCAAAACAAAATATTGTGATAGATCGATAAATAGATATTTTCTTACACCCTTATGTTATATGACCTGAGGTGTGATCTTGTGAGTGAGGTAGAACACTAGCTATTGTGGTCAGGGTTTTTGGGAGGCCTGGAGGTGGGTGCCTGGTGATATTGTTAAAATGTGCAGCTCATTTTGTTCAGCTCACACATTCAGTCATTTTCTTGTATTTTTTTTTGCAATTTCGCAAAACCCTACACACTTCCGCCTATTCAACTCACAGCTGTTTAGCTCAGCCTATTCAAATTGAAGGAGTGTTTTAGCTATTCACACAAGGCAGATATCAGAGCAGACAGTCAAAACAAGTCTATTATTCAAAAATGTTAGATCCAGACCATCAACACAAAAGAGGAGTAGATACTGATTCAGAGAGTTCAACATCCAAAATGAAGCAGTTTTGTTGCTATGAGGGTTTTATAGTAAATACAATTGGTGGTTGTGTTATCCTAGGTATTTGCTATTGTGTTGCAAAGTTGTTGCTAGGTAGATTCTAAGTGGTTGCTATGCTGTTGTTAAGTGCTGGCTATTGTATACCAGGACCTTTTGTAATAATAGTGTTTTTTTTTTTTATTGAAAGCATGCTATTTTGTATTAGTGTTACTATTTACTGTGAAAGTTTATTTTATATAGTTGTTTGTACTAAATATTCTGCACTTTATTATTTTGGTAGAATTTTATGCTATATTGCTTTATTTATTTTTTACATTACTATTATTTTCTGGTAAGTTACTGTTATTTACAAAGTAGATAGAAATTGTAAGATTTGGTTTCTGCTGAATGTTTATTTTTTTATTCCAACATAAAAAACTTTAAACATTTATTTTGTTGCAGTAGTTTGAAATTAATAATAGAAAATGTGTTTCAGCATTTTGTCGTTACGCCAAAAATGTTGTTAACACAAAATACTACCTAAAATATTGTGATAGTATTTTAGAGCCACGTCACCCACTGCTAGTGGCTTGTTTTAAATGTGTTTGGGGGAGATGATGAAGGCCAAGCCAAGGAAAAGCCAAGTGGAACATGCCTGTGCTTTAAAAGAGCTGGGAGAACTTTCCAAATTATGTCAGCGTTTACAGATCAAGAGTTGTGTTGTAAAACACATTTATTAGCAGTGTATGTGTGTTTGTTTCAGTCTGCACACAGTCTTCTATAGAATGTAGAAAGCTCAAAGGCCTGAATGTTGAACATCCCAGGAGTTTTGGACATTCTTGGCCAAAAAGCACTTCTGGAGGAAGTCATGTTTATATTCAAGACACACAAACACACACACACAGACACCTGGAAGCAGAGTGCTCTGTGGATCTGGAACCGTTACAGTTTTTCTGGTGAAAAACCTGCGGTTTGTTTCCTCAGGTTTTTTCTCTTACCCATTTGCAACATACTGTATACCCCCAGGAACACAACAGAGCAGGTATTATTTGGGTGTTCGATTATCGTTAGCACTGCTGCGACACTGGCCTGGTGGTGGTGTATGAGGTGTTAGTTTGTTGTGTTTGTATTGGTGGATCAGACACAGCAGTGCTGCTGGAGTTTTTGAAAAATGTGTTCACTCACTGTCCTCCACTCTATTTCACGCTCTTACATAGCTGCTCCACCTTTCAGATATAAAGTTAGAGACAGAAGCTCATCTGTTGGTCATGCTCTAGTCCTTCATCTGTGATTACAAATCAGTGATCACAAAAGATGTGATATCAAATACCACATCCTAAAAAAATTCTCTGATCTTGACAAAATAAAGCTCCAGCTTCAGTTCAAGTCCAGAGTTAAATAGGTTAAAATGTGTTTTCTCCCTTTTTTTCTTTTCAGAGCAAAGCGTATTTGGTGGAAAGGATTGTTAGGTGTGTCCTTATCATTTGCAGCTGGTCTTGTAGCTGCGAGCTGTAAGCCACAACCAGGTCAATGAGGTTCACATTTAGAATCGCTTCATAAACAAAGAATAAATATTTCTCAGACCATTTTAGTCGTGTGTTTATGAGAAGTTTGCAGGCAGGACAGCCTGAATTCATTTTCATTGCACTTGCCACTAAATGTTATATTGATGTAACATTTTGGAAAAGGTCGCTGGTGGAAACTTTTTAAGTGTAGCTCAAGTCCCAAACAGTGCTCCTTTCCAGGAGTTCTCTGGCAGGAATGTTTTTATTTAATCATTACTAGTCCTAGTAGTTATCCTCTATTTTATTTACACTTTGATTATAATGACACGTTTGCTTAATTCATTACAAACTTACATTAAATAGTATATTTTTGGCTATTGGACAAAACATCAGAAAACAACAGTAACTTGCTCTTATAGACTACAACATGGAGGTCAGGCAACAATCAACAATTATATAAATGTTACCACAGTAGCTAAGAGACGGAAAACAACTTCACACTGATGGTGACTCTGGTCCGTTGTTCTTTATATTTGGTTAATGTTTTGTGATAAATAGACAGATAGAAAGGTTTCAGATTTACTGGATTGAAATGTACTTACATTGACTTCCATTAAAAGATAAGGATTTTTTTGTCTCATGTGCAGTTTTTTTTTTAAATGAATGTTTTTAGTCTGACAATAATGAATATAATTATTTATATTTCATCGAGTAAAATTCAGATTTTGTTTTTGTTTAAGGGTCTGTAAATAACAAAAATTAAAAAAATATATATTTTTTTTTATTTCAAACACAATTGTGTCAGTGACATAACGTTTAACAGACTCATATTCTCCATTTTTCCTGTATTTTATTTGTTTTTGTGAGATATGTATTGTGCTATAAAATTTTCACCAGAATTTTATAGTGTGCCCTCTGCTACTGGAATTATATATTAAGAAGGCCCTTTGAGTATACAAGATTGCAGAAAAAATGACAATGGTTGGCAGTTACTATATAATCTGCTTCTGATAGATACAAACAGTGCTTTTCCATTACCAAGCAAGTTTTGGCACGTGAACAGTCTAATTTGCCTTACGTGACATTACACATCCTGCGATGTGGCTACTGTACACGTGCACATTGTGATGACAATGCTGAAACGATGTCATGAGCAGCTATTATTGTGTCTCACTTAGAAAGCAGCGTGGAATTAAACACTCCTTATAACATTATTATGAACAGTTGGGGCTAAACTGCTATTGGCTGAATGGGTGAATATATGATTATGTTGTTCTCACAGAAATGCATTCACAGCAGGGATGTGAATGGTAATTCGAAACTTTTGATTTGTTTATTTTTCATGATATGCATCCTTTATAATATGTGTGATTAAACTGTGCTAAGATTTTGTTATTAATACTAAATATAAAATCAAAACAAGCATTGTTGAGGGTTTGGCAATTTCACCTAGACTGTGATATGCTTACTGACTGGTGTGACTGGACATGGCAGAGCTGGTGAAATGTGGGCTACATTAGGTCAGAGGCACAGTGACTGTTTGTTAGACTGGAGACAGGGGTGTAAGTAAGTAGTGGGAGACCCCTGGTGTGAAAGCAGAGCAGCGCAATTAAAAATCACTCCTTCTCTCTGCCATATGGGGCTCAGATGATGAATTATTAAAGCTGCTTGTGTCTGTTGGGACCTGGCAAAAGAACACACACATATATGCACAGTCACATGCATTAACATATATTGTAGATTGTGGATCACTTCCAGAGTTGACTATTTATGATTTTCTTTTTATTTGCACAGCTGTTTCTAGGCTTCACAAGGAGGTGCTCCTCCTGAGGTCAGTCTCTGTGCTGTAGTTTTGCAGTCTCCTTTCACACTGATTTACATTTTTTATAGAGCATGTGTTACCTGAAGCTAGTGGAAGCAAACATGACAAATGCAGAGCTCACAGAAACAGCCCCAAGAGATCATTATGCGCATAATGTATAAGGTGTACATCTTTTTTGACCTAACAGGGATGCATTTTTTTCTAAGTTACTTAATCACAGCATCTCTTTTCACATTAAACGTTATTTAAAGTAATTACTTTAAATGTGGTTTATATGGCATTTTAAATATTACTATAGAAGGAAACAACTCATTTCTGTGAAAAGATGTAGTGGACTAAAGGTGTAAAGCTGTAAATTAAGTTTTACATCATAGCCAGTCTGGCCATGTGTGCTTGTTAGTTCTGTGCTGTGAAAATTCAGCTCTCATCATGTTTTTTTTGTTTGTTTCAACATTAACAGAAGTAAAACTGCTCAGTTGTGCTCATTGCTGTTTGGCAGCCAGTGTGTCTGGGCTTCACAAACAGTGCTGTGAACAGAACTGGAGGAGGGAGGCGTGGCTGAAGGGAAGGGCGTGACAAAGTGTGTTAAATGCTTTAAAAGTTTAAAAACCTTTACATTAACTTACATTCAAATGTTCTGCTGGTGTTCTTTTTACTGTATTGATGGGAATAAGAAAAATACTTGTAATAAAGAAGTTAAAAATCCATGACTGAAAAAAATGGGGAGTTGTGGAGACTTGGGCCTAATTATTTACTACAGGGATATGAGGGCATGCATGCCATGAATTTGTAGACTATCAATATCCACAATATCAATGCGTATATTAAAGTCAGTAGCAGGCCATCTGTCTCATAGTATTAGACAATTAATTTGAAATAAGTGCTCTACATACACTGAAAACTGACACCAATTAATTACAGGCAGTACATCAATCAATGCTACAATCTTAGATAGGCTGTCTATCCAAAAATAATATTTTATTTGACAAGTTAAATATATAGCAAAACTGTTTTATCCTAATTAGATTTACAACAACTTCAGACTCAACTATTTTTGTTTAAAGTGGCAAAATCTTATTACCCCTAGTAGTCTGCTCCTCCCACCCCTCCCCAGCCACTGCGCTACATCGGGTTGCCAAAGGTTAGCCTAAGCCAAGCCTGTTATACCTGAAAAATCCCACTGCTCCAAAAATACACACCCCAGAGCTGCAGTGGAGTGGAGACTTTACAGGTCCTAGTAAATAACTGCTTATCTTAGCAAAGCTCGTTTAGACTGGTTGGTGAGACTGAATGGAAAAAGACTCTTCTAAAACATGTATATAGAATTATATTGACTGCTAAATAGCTAGATAGTTGCTAGGGATGGCCATAAGTAATGTTTACCATTAATTGTTTTGGACGTGACAAATCACTTATATATATATGTATATATATATATATAAACACATTGAGGGCTTAACTGAGTCAGTATAGAGACTATTGTTCTGGCGTATATTTTGGAGTACTTATCACTGCCGAGGTAGTAATCAGATGTGACACGGCTGCTCCTCCGTTGTGATTGATTGCAGTTTACATTAAAATGTGTTGCATAAAGCATAGTTCAGATTACTTTAGCTTTCTTTGCTAACCTAACTATCTCTCTCAGATACTCTCTGCTTTTTAATCCCAGCTGCACACAGACCACTAATATGAATGTGAACACTCAGTTTTAAATTAATATAAACACCAGTCCATAGTAAACACATCTAGTGGTGGTGATAAACAACCTGCCTGAATTAGCTAGCCAGTTATCTTACCTGTTCAGGAGAAAAGTAGCAGTCTCCAACTTTCAAACTTACTGCCAATATTCACTTTTGTTATATTCCTTTTTGAGACATGCTGAGGCTTTTTAAGATGTGTAGCAGCTAGGTTTAACTGAACAGCTCTGCTAGCCTATCTCTTTTTCTGCAGCACTGATGGCTCGCTGTAGTGTAGTGTGGGTGCTGGCAACCTCAGGGGTGGAGTTAGTGTTGGGGAACAAGCAGCAGGTGGAGTCAGAGGACAAAACTCAAAAACACAAAACTCCGGGACGGTGTAAACACTAACACTGGGAACGTACGGCCTGAAGCCTTGCTAATAAAAAAAGAGCTGCCAGTGTTCTCACTCAACATGTTTCCTTAATATCTGATGATACATCCTGATCATTATATCATTTACTACTGAAAATTAGTCACATATTGGTCCTTTAAGATATCATCATACTAAAAAACTATAAGTGGTTACTTATGCTATGAAATATGGAACAGCAATATGAACTCAGGGAACATAACAAGCTGTCAGTTTTTGGTTTGATGAAGTTTTTTCTTATTGTATGAAGGGAAATTTAGCCGTCTAACAAGTAGATAAGAAAAATTAAATCTCTTGCCTTAAACTTAAAGAGAACTTATCAGGGCTGTGAGGTGTGTTAGTTTAATTTTAAACATTTTATAGTATATAAAAAGGCACACATTAATTAGCTGATACACATACAGACAGTACTAGTCCATGAAAAAACTTTAAATCACAACAGCATAAAGAGTGCTGTTTAATTTTGTGTTCCTGTTTGCACAAGTGCGCCGAGTGCACGACAGCTTGGAGAGAAAATAATTGTATATTTGCACTGCTGTATTTTTTTCTACTTCAGATTGTGTTTACTCATATAATCTTTCTTAGATAAATCAAATCTTTCTTAAAATTGATCATTTTTTACCTTATCAGAGACAAACATTTTAAAAAGTTTTTAAAAAACAAACACACAATATGCTTTTACTTATAAAAGTGCTGGGACTCCTTTTAGGCAGCTTGAGTCCCCTTAAAAGGGCTGGCATAGGCATTTTCACTCTGTAACTATTACCACTCGATATAGCATCACTGTTATGCAGAAACCTTATGTCCAAAATAAAAACTTAAATGTTTAATTAAATTAAACTGTAGTCAGTGTAAATAAATGTAAATCCAGAGTATTTTAGCTCATTTCTATTGGTCCTGATCATGAGACCATGTAAAAAACAGCTTACGTATTTAAATTGTCTCGAAAAATAAGGAGCTCTCCGATTCTTGATTGAATGCTACGATAAGATGTACTCTGAAAAAATGCTTTACTTTTATCTTTTGGCCAACATCCTGTCACAGCATCAGTGGTTACTTTCACTTTGCCTCCTTTCTCAACAGCTCCTAAAAGACAGCAGCCCTCCTGAAAACCATCCACTATCATCTCTATTAAATTTTAATTAAATTACTAAATTACTTTTATTTTGAATTTGAAAGCACGAGACAACTACTAAGTCAAACAAAAAAATGCAGTGCAAAAATATACCAGCACAATAGGTGGAGATGAAGCTTAGCAGAAAAGACACCATTGAGAGTGATTTCATGCATGTCTAGATGAGCTTTAAATTCCTTTCAGGCAATCAGGTCTGTGCTCTGGTTATCAAATGGCAATGGCAATCTCTGGCATGCCACTACACCACCCATTGTAAGCAAACACACAGACACGCACACACATAGACAGAGAAATAATTAACAACTGATGGGACAGTGTGAGCAATGATCCAGTCGCCGGCGAATCTGCTAATGTGCATTTGAGCCTGTTAAGTGGTGAGGAGGAATGCATACAGGCAGGGATGCACAAAAATACTGTGTGAACTTCAATGAGCAAAAAAATGTGTGAAATTAGTTGATACGATCGAGCCTTTGGGGAACAATGTGCTCTCTCACAAAGACCACTGTGACATGGGAAGAAGTGAACAGTCTTAACAGCTGTGCCACCAACCACAGGAACACTAACAGGCCTGTGCCCTCTGCTTGGTTTCTCTGGCCTCCACTAGGAGTGTTATTCTGTGACCATAAACCTTGTGCTGCTGCCCTGTGTGCTTGGCTTCAGATCCTTTGCCTTTAGCACATTTTCTAAAGTCCTCTTCCAGTGGAAAACTGGCTATTAGATGATCCATAGAGATAATCAGTGAGTTATGTCAAAAAAACATTGGAGGAGTTTAGGATGTAATGTTCTAGAGATGACTCAGAATTTTGACTCTCGTGTTTCTGGAGGACATTATGTCTAAATACCTCTGTTTCAGTCTGTGTTCACACAGAGGAAATGTGGAAAGATAAAACGTTACTGGAAGGTTATGTGTGGAAGTGATTCATGACGAAGGAATTCCCTGCTGCTGCAGAGCTGTACTGCCAGAGTAACTGGGCCGTTTATCACGAGAGAAAGAGAGAGAGAGAGAGAGAGAGAGAGAGAGAGAGAGAGAGAGAGATAAAGAGACAGAGAAAGGAAGAGAAAAAAATGAAGGGGATGTCACAACTAAAATGGTCAACATTCTCTATTTCTCTGATTCTCTGTTTTGATCATTCCAGAATATGAAATCAGTTTGAACAACTTGCACAACAAACTTGTAATCACTTTAAAAGCAATTTTAAAGGATTTGCACGAAAGTCATGTTGATGCAGTAACAGGGTGAGTATTGTCTGTCTGTCATTGCTACTCCAGACTTGAAGATGTAACATTGGTGAAGCAAGCAAGACCACACTCACAAGACAACAATTGAGTAACCAGACTCAGAATTGTGTAAAATCTGTACATAATTCTACATCAGTACACATGCTTCTTTTTACCTGGAGTGATGGTTTGGTATCTCTCAGCTTGTTCAGAAATGTCTTTAAGGGTGGCTCAAAAGACAAACTACGAGCCCTGGAGAAAATCTCACAGCACATAATGGTGCTTCAAGTTTAAAATATGTGTAATAGTAATTTACTAAACATTCTGCTGGTGTAATATTGGCTGTATGGATGTTTGTGTTTTTTACAGAGGCTGGAAAAGTGAACCTACCCCCCAGTGAAGGCCACAGAAGTAAAGCAGTGGAAACAACAGTTTCAACAGAAAAGGTCAGATTGCAGGAACAGGGAAGAGAAATTGTTTTTGATATGACAGAGACCGTGCAAGCTGGGATAAAAAAGAGGAAGAGGCAGCACTGTGTGCACGCACAATTTTGTAGAAATAGGCGAATGTGTCAACGTATGCAAACTTAATCATGCTGATCAAAATGTCTCTGCAGTGCATCTTCAGAGCTTTTGCAGTAGTGATACAAATACAGTGAGATTTTCAGTTTAAAGGCTAGGAAATGAAAATGAAAAGGTTAAACACATTTTTGCTTTTAAGTAAGTGAGTTAGTAAGTGTGGCTGAGAGTGACACTGATTTGATTCACTTTGGATTCACTTTGTTCCACTGCAACAAAACTACAGGAACGTTTTGTGTATGTTTATGTTGTGTATGTTTCTCATTGCTATCTTAGACCGAACAGTCTATTTTCACAGCTTTTTTCATTATGAAAATATTCCAATGGGTGTGGTGGTCTGGAAGTGAGGTGTGTTCAGGTAAATTTCTGGAAATATTGCTATCTTGGCAATGGAAAACAGGTGCGCCACAGACTTGACGGCAGTCAACTGTCAGACGTTCTTTGCTGTCTTGGGACCCTGGCGAAAGGGAATAGAAAGTGACACACTAATTGGTTTATTTCATGTTACACCCATAACACACCCATGGTTAATTAAGAGATTTTGTACTTTTCTGGTCATTCTGATAGCGAAGACATCCTGACATTACAGCCAATTAGCTGCATTTTTATACTGTAATGACAGTAAAAAGCAATGCAAAATCGCAGATATTTTTGCAATTTAAAATTCACACAGTTTTACAATCCAAAAATAATAGAATCCCCTTTTTGATGATGCATCTTAAAGGTAGGAGGAACATTTGAACCCACCCACTATGGCCATAAACTGTTATATTTTTTCATTAGCTTGGTTATAAAAAGGAAGGGAGAAAACAGATAACACAGTTACTACTATGAAACCCAATATTGCATTTAAATCTATTGTTATGCTTGCTGACAGAATTTCTTTATTGGGATGGGTGGAATTCCCAAAATGTGTTGATGCTTTTTTTCTTAACAACTGTAGTTTAAAACTACAATACCGTATTTGAGTATAAATTAGCTTAGTTTGTTTTTGACCATTGGCCGTTGTTCTGAGTGTATTCACTCCTTTTGTTCAGATATCCTAAAGATCTTTCTTTTTTCACAGTTTATCTCCATTGCTTATCTGGTATAAACAATCCAGCTAATCATCCCCTTCAGAGGACCCAGATCAGCAGGATTAGATGTGTTATCTCTCCTCTAAACATGGTCTGTGTCGTTAAGCAGTCTTAAGAGAGTTGGTGACCACTGATCTCCACTAATATTCTTGTTAAATTGTAAGCTATCCCATCCTAGTTGTGCTGTTAGAAGTGAAGTAGTTTATGTTGTTTAAGTTGAGCTCTCCATTTTACAGCTAGAATTGCCCACCAAGATGGAAATCTTTTAGTCTACTAACCATTGACAATAAAAAAGTGAAGATCACATCAAACAAACTAGAGAGGCAAACATTATAATGCAACTTCATGCAGGGCTTCTATAATATTCATGAGTTCATTAATTCCTATGTAGAATGGAAATAATGAGCTTGTAATGTTGTTAGCCCTTTTTGCTAAGCTCTATTTGTACTCTAGTCAGTTGAGTGCTGCACTCTTGAGAGGGGTATCCAGTGTTAATTGTGTTTACCCTGCTTTCCTCAAGCAGCACGTTAGTAGTAGTTTCTGACTCAAACTACTACTAACGTGCTTCTTGAGGTAAGCAGGATAAACACACAAGGTGAAGAAACAGTGGAATGACATTTTTTTTCATCTGTGCAGGGAATGGAGATTTCTGCAGTTGTTTTAATGGGTCTTTGCAGCTGTGTGTAATGTCTGTTTTGCCATATAGTGGTTGACTGTAGTAACTGTAGAAGAACTGTAGTGTCTTGTGACTTGGCACAACACCGGAACAGTGTGATCTTAAAAAAAGCTCTGTTGGTAACAATAACAATATAGTACCAACATATATATATATAGAGAGAGAAATACACACACACACACACACACACACACACACACACACTTACTAAATGTTTTGTGATTTACTACTTATCTAAGTTAAAAAGTGAATGGGCCAGAGCAATGGTTTTTGTGAATTATATAACCTCTTCAACTCTTCAGTTGTACAACATAATGAATGCAACAAGGCTTCTAAAAGACTCTAGGGAATGTGATAAAGAGTCTGGATGCCCTGAGGACCATTTGTAGGCCTTAATTCCTTCCTGCAAACCTGTAGGGGGCAGCGCTGTGTAAAGAGCCTACCATTAGGGGGCGGTGCTGTGTAAAGTGCAGACATATGGCCTCCTTTCCAGGAGTCCAGATTAAACAAAAACATCCACACCCCCTCTCCCAATCTCCCAAACTCACTCCTGACAAATACATCCTCTGTGGAAGTGATCAGATCAATGGGATTTAGCCCCCCCGATCCGATCAGAGTCTCTTAAGCCGATACTGATGTGATTCGATCCTTTTGTTTGTATAAACAGCTTAGATAAGATGTGCTGCTGAGGTAAAATCACTTTATTTTAGTACATTTTATATAATGTGACATACTGGACTAATTTATTTAGTTGTGACTTTTTAAATGTTTTGTTGTGTGTTTAGCACCTTAGAATCCATCTTTGACCATATTGCTCCCAGTTACTTTGTGTGTACGTGTCACACACATTGTGTGTATGTGTGTGTAACAGTTATGTATGTAGTGGATTAATATATGTTGTTGTTTGCCAGCTATTGATGTGAAATAACTGTTTTTGAGTGCAAAATGTACAATGATTTGGGTTTCTATCAGTAAAACAGTGCACTTCCACAATAGTTTTATATTGTTTTCTGAGAACTCTCCTCAGTGCTGCCGACTGGGCTGTAATGCACTTTATTCACTCAACACCCATGTTAAAATTCTAAGGCAGCGAAGGAGCCGACAGAATATCCATCCGTTTAAATGGCAGCGCTTGTGTGGACAACTAACCTTGCATACCTCCCTGAATTAATGGTAAAAGCGCTAAAAAAAATGGACAGAAAATAAGTGCAAGAATTCCCGGGCTGTTTTACTAACAGGCTACAGCAACTGGATTGAGGGTTATGTGCAGGACATGTAAAGTAGCTAGATGATCGCCTTTGTTTGCTGTATTGTGTGTTAGCGTGTTAGCAAAGATAGCTTTCTAGTTTTCAATGACCGTTAAAGGACAAACACAGTTCAGCTAAGCATGCAAGTGTACACTCCTATAAGACCACTACCCATGGTAGGTTATTAACTAGCTAGCTAGCTAAGCAGGCTACTCTAAAGAGCTATGGCTTGACTAGGGTTGCAACGGTATGAGATTTTCACGGTATGATAACCATCTCAGAAAATACCGCGGTATCACGGTTATCACGGTATCACAGTTTGTTACATATATTATTAAACTGACCCTTAAAGAAATTACAACAAAGGTTTTTTGTTCAATTAACTATTTATTGTAGACACTACACCATCAGGTGAAGGAAACCATGTTTTTCCACTACTCTTAAGGGCAGTGTATACATAAATAGTTGATATATAACCAGATCCTGCAGAAAGAGGGGATTTATTTCTGACATGATCCTCACAATAGAGATTTCTATTTTAAGGCTTTCACACCTTAAAACCTTCAACATATGAAAAACAGGCGCGTCAGAATTTGAAAATGAACGCATGTAAATGAATGGCGTCTTTCACATCCAGTCCGGCCAGGACCTTTACACGGACACGTGAATCCATCGTAGCACGCACTTCACGCCTGTACCTGCGTGCCCGAATTTCGGATAACTCAGCGCTTTTGCGGGCGCTTACCGCATGGGTTATGCACGACTACAAAGAGGTTTTATTTATGTTCAGATTAAAATTATAAACTAAACACATACTTAGCGCTGCACAGCGGGGTGGTGTTCTCGGAGATGGGAGATCAGGTTTGATGTATTTCCTCCTTTAGCTGTGACTTTACGGCCACATTGATTACAAGCTTGTTGATTACAAGATTACAAGTCTGTTTTCAGGCTGTTTGAATGAGCGAAATATGATCAGAATTATGTTAATTAACACTAACATAGAAGCATAGAACTATTAAAATGATTTTTAAGAACAGCTAAACACAGTGGAGAAGTTCGGAGAAGTTCACGTGCGAGAGAGATACACAGAGAGAGAGAGACAAGAGAGAGAGAGAGAGAGATTTGCGTGTTCTTGTATGAGCTACTCACAGGTAAAGATTCTCTTTTATCTCCTCGTGCTCATATTTTAGTCCAATACATAATTCTGCAGTTTCTCAGTGTTTTCTGTCGTATTTTGCGGCTAGCGCGAGCGCTTACAACTAACACCGCGGGCCGCGAGGTGCTGCCGCTGTTATGCCGAATCCGACTCCCTGCTCAATCCGACTCCCGCTTCGCAGACCGAATCGGCACAACACCTCCCGCTGTAGAACTGCGGGAGTGAAAACAGCGCTTATAAATAAGTTAGTTAAGTTTCACTTTCAGTTTTCGTTATTTGGTTCGTTTTCATTAACAATAATAATTGGTTACTTAGCAACATTGTGATTATCACACCAGAGCTTTATTTAAAAATAAAATATATAATTAAAAAACAGATGCCTACATCTCAGACTATTTTCTGGGTCAGGTCTGGTTCGGGCAGAGAATCTAAGCTCTAGTCTGATGCACTTTCTGCCGTTCTCACCGCTGTGTGCTGAGTAGCTGAAGCGGAGCAGAGTTGCGCATGCGCGGGGGAGTTTCTCCGCTGGCTTGCGTTTTACCGGTAATAAGCAAACACACACGGTATGATAACCGTGCATTTTAATACCATGGTATACCGTGAAACCGGTTACCGCTGCAACCCTAGGCTTGACTAATGTTACCCCCACTTGTTTTGACGTTAAACCAAGACAATAACCTGTTCAGCGTTAATCAAGGTTCATCTGGCTAGGTTGACTGGCTGGGTTATATTAATATATCTAGCCTTAGCTAGCTAGCTAGCACATTTACATACATCTGAAATTGAAATGGCAAACTCTACTGATTTTGTGAATTCATTGGGGAAGCTATTGAAGGTTTGACGAAGTGAATTTGGGAACGCAGCTATGAGGCGGCATTGCTAGTACCCGGCGGTCCGTTACTTCTGTCCCCACAGCCTCGTTTTTGTAGACAATGTTGACGTAGGTGAATAAAGCATGCAATTCTATGCTAAATGCAAATACATTCTAAACACAATGTGGACTCCAAACATGTGGAATTGGATAGGGATTAGATAGCTTGTACCTGGTCCATTTAAATATTCCTGGCTCTGTCCAAATTTCCATCCACTGGATTGACTCAGGACATCCCTAGTGGTGGTTGTATTGTTATTGTTATGAAGCTGGCTTTCTAAATGGATTATCATTGCATCGCAATATTGACCTTTATACTAATTTTACAGAATGCTGCATCATGCAAATAAACCTTCTAATCAGTCACAGTATTTGTGTGCTGTACTTATAAGTAATTATAAGTAAAGGTCAATTATTTTTTGACCATGGTCTTAAACCATGTTCCATAAGTGACAACTGTTTTTTTTTTGTAACTTTATTGTTATATTGCATTATCATTATGATCACAATACTGTTAATAAGTCTATGCTTTGGGATAAATTACGCTATTGTCAATTTATGACCACTTAATTGCCACCAAATTTTCTCTTTAATGATTTTTTTTATTATTTTAATGATTATTTATTATGTTTTTTGTTTTTATATAATACCAAAGACATGTCTCTGTGCAATAAAATTAGGGGTGGAGAAATGTTTTTTTTTCACAGAGCAATACTTGAAGGAATGAAAGCCACATTGGATGCAGGTCCAGCGATAAGTAAATTCAATCTTATTACTTACTATAAAAATAAACAATTATGTGTGTATGAAAATGCAGACAAGTATGTTCGACTTCTGAAATACATTTGTTTTGTCATTTACTTTCTAAAACCATGTTTTTTTTTCATTTGTTGCCACAGGGCAATATTATTTTGTTCGACCGAATGTGTATGTATATTAGACCTCCTCAATGTATAAACACAACGTGTAATACTGAGGTAATCAAAAATTATGTCATAATTATATAGTGTACGAGAAATTGATACCAGAATTATTGTGACAGGCCCACTTTTCACCTCTCACCTCACATACCACAGAACATCACAGTGTCTGGCAAAGCACTTTCGGGTTGAAGTGCCCATTTCACTGTTCCTATTCCTGTAACCGGTACTGCTCTCTCTCTCTCTCTCTCTCTCTCTCTCTCTCTCTCTCTCTCTCTCTCTCTCTCTCTCTCTCTCGTCGAGCCCCTATAAGGTAAAGCTGTGAGCTGTGAGCACAAACAGGAATTGCAGCCCTAAACAGCTGCAGGTCTTGAGACGTGTACTGATGTTTTGATCATCTAAAAAGCTGATTGCTGGTAATTTACTGAGGCCAGGTTCTAAAAGCACAGTGCTGAAGTCTCCCTACTCTCTTCTCTCTAAATCAGACTACCCTAACGCCTGGTCTGGGTCTGGCCATGCTGTTGATTTCAGAGTGGAACGCTTCACCTCTTCTGGATGTTTCTCTGTCTCGGTTGCCTAGCAACTGATGTGTGTTGCAAAAGAGGGGTTAGTGGTTTCATTTGGCCTTTTGATTTACATGCAAAGATGTAATAATTAAGGACATTAATGGCAACATTGTGAAGATGTTGCTGGTAAATGTCATAAAAAAGGGTTGAGATGTTTTTGGCCTTATTTGAGGCGCAAACACTGAGGCCAGTAAAGGTCAGTCTGGTTGGATCTGAGCTACAAAATAAATGCAAGGGTTTCCCGTAAAAAAGCCCTTAGAATAATACTAAAGATATAATCTTTAAGGGATAGTTAAGGGCAAACTTTTTTATATATATTATTTATTGTGCATATTTTGTTACATTATTATTACTTTTTACAAAATAATAGTCTTGATAAGTTATTGTTGTTTATAAATAGACAAATGTTTACAGAATTTTTATAACTTCCCGATATTTGACACTGTTATACTTACTATGAAATAAAACGGCAACATTTATTTTGTTGTTGCAGTAGTATATTTTTTAAGGATAGAATATTTTTGTGTTTTTCCACATCGCCATTGCACATTGCACAGAAATATTGTGATATTACCCTATGCTGAATCCTGATTGATGAACTCCCTTCATAAAACAGTGTTCTGCTTCCCGATCGCAACCATAACACTGTTAGTTGTTCATTATAAAGTGACACACTAGCCCCAGAAACAATAATGCAATAAGGGCAGGAAACGTGATTGGAGATAATGTGGTAAGAGTGGAAACATTATCAATAAGGATTTTGACATCACAAGACTGGACTTCATTAAGCAGCGTTTATTAGTTAAGGGGTAATATAATACACTGAACTCTTGATCTGATGAGTTGCAACATCTTTTCATTTCCTCATTTGCTGGCTAGTTTGTGTTTGACTGGGAATAAACTCTGTATTAAAACATATCTCTTTCAGTTTGTCTCTCTCCCTCTTTTTCTCCTGGACATACTGAAGCCAGTACAGCAAGCTGAGCTGGACTCGATAATGGGAATGAGGTCACTGTGACAGCTGACGCTCTGGCGCCCCCTGCTGTTCGCTCTCATTAGTAGGCCTTTGTGGTTAACCTTTCTGCTGGTGGGCCCGCTGAGATTAAAAACTCTAATACACCACACACCCTTTGAGCTCACAGTCATGACAGGTGCATCACAGCTTGCTATCAATATCCATGTGGTAGTACACCACACAAGACTTAACAGCATGCTCCCTGCTCCCTGTCTCGAACACACACACACACACACTGTCACAAACCCCCCAACCACCCCCCCCCACCCCCAAATCACAGTTATGACTTTTTTTTATTAATATTATTATTACTATTTTATATATACATAGTAATGCAAAAAAAAAAAATCATGGACAGTGGTATAGAAAATTAATATTAATTAAGGTTTCTAATAGTTTTTTTGATTGAATTGTTTTTTGGATGTACCGATGTAAACCCAGGCGAAACAGGCTTACAGGCATTTATCACAGCTTTATATTTGTGTGTGTGTGTGTGGATTGGCTTTGGGCGTTATATTTTAGGGTTAAATTGTATTTCATGCTTTTTTGCAATCAATCAATCTATCAATCAATCAATTAATCAATCAATCAATCATTTTACATTATCTGATTACTTAAGTGCATGTTAACAGGTTGATTGGAATACTGACAAAATCCAACTTTCAGCAATTATCAGATTATTAAGTGCCATTAAATATACTCGTTTATCACATTGTTTTATTTCTGATGCAAATATCAGTGCTAGAATTGTCTAAAATTGCAATTTGGTAGGGAATCCATCTGGTCATGGAGCTTTGTTATTAGATCATATATATATATATATATCATACCGTAGGTTTTAGAATATTTAGAATTAAACTATATATTAGTCCTTTTTGTGTTAGTTTTTATGTTGTTTTTATTTTTCACTTGGTTTTGGATGCACACAAACTTTGCCACAGCAGGGCCCTGATGTCCATGTGGCAATATAACACAACAACGAGTTTCACACTCGCAGGCATGTACACACATGCATCACATTAATAACTGCAGGGAGGTGTCATGCAGTGAGCAATCTGTGACACTGTGCCCTCACCCAGCACCCAGTGCTCAGGCCATGGCTATTATTGGGGCTCATTCATTATAAGTCCAAACCAGATTATTGATATGTTTTAAACTACAGAACTGTATTCAGCTCTGCTCTCATAATGATGGATTTCCTTGTCTTTAGAAATTGAACGAATTTCAGTGCCCTATTTTTAGGATCTAATGGCGAGCCGTCAAAATCAGCATGGAGCAGCTTGATTTAGGGCGTGTCAGTGTGTGTTTGGTATTGTGAGGAAAAAACATGCCTTGTGCTGCTCGAAACGCACAAAGGACATGTACTAATTCTGCTAATTATTCATAGGTGTGTTTTGGGCATAAAGAGCAATGAACCAATCAGCGGGCCCTATTTTAGGGATCTATAGCGCACTAGGTAATTGCGCTTTGTGCCACTGTGCCATTTAGGGGCTAGTCCTGTGTATTTGTATCATAAGGCCGCGAAAAATACGCGTTGCACAGCTCGAACGGCGCAAAGGGCTTGTTTTAATTCCCTTAATTATTCATGGGTGTGTTTTGGGCGTAACGTGAAATATAAAAATAATCCAATCAACGTGCTTTATTTTTAACATATAAAATTTTTTTTATTAAAAGTGAATTTCAGTTAAATAATAGCAAAGTTAAATAAAATAAACTTATGTTCAGTCAAAGTTCTTTTCTCTTTTAATTTTTTATTTCTAAATCTCCTGCATTTGATTGAGAATAAGCATCTGTTGAAAATCTCAAACAGCCTAATGCCTATATCTGCTATATTAAGCTACAGATATTAAGTCTGTGTACTGAACATAAGTATAAATCCTTGTCATAAATTGTCATAAATAAGTACAACTAATAATAACTTATATTTACTGTGCAGATTTTTAAGTGTATTTTATTTTTATAGTTGATTGCTGAAGTGATGTGTTGTATAGTGAATGGGGAGCGCAGTGCTCGTGGTGATCGTGATTCAGTTCTGAGTGCGACACTGACTGTTGATTTTAGACGTGGTTTCACCGGATCAGTCGTGCAATGCTTTTTTCTGTCGAAGATAGAAGATAGAAACACACCAGAAATTTACCTGAACACACATCATTTCCAGACCACCACGCCCATCAGCGTTAATATATTCCAAAAGTCCAATGCTATTTTAAGGACGCCTGCGCAAGGCATAAAAATAGACTGTTGACGGGGTGTACGATAGCAACGCCCCATGGTGTGAGATAAGGCCCACAGTGTTCTTTAAATTAATGTCACATGGTAAAATTACAACTTGTGTCTATATTGATGAAAAAACTGCATATTAAGCAAAGTTGCGATAATCTGCATGTTCTCTTTTCGGACAAATATTTTTCTTTGATTTGTTTTTCGGTTTTGGACAAAAAAAAATGATTTTGGTGCATACCTTGTTAAAAAAAGTGCTCCAGCAATTTCAGCCTAATCAGCACCAACCACACCTGTAGATTACAGTTTATTACAATGGACAATACATTTGATGAGTTTCCCAGTACTTACCAAAGAACTGAAAACCCCTTGACTCAAAGGGCAGCTCCTTTCATTATATGTGTGTTTCAGCACTTACTCATCAGCTTACTGTAAGTGTTTTATTTGTCAGAATGTCTTTCTTTTTTCCTTGTTGAGAGAAATCTGTCAGAATTACCGTATTGTCCAGGCTAATGTACAACACACATGCAGTAGCAGATAATGATTAGGTTAGAAGCTGCTGGAGTATTCTTGTATGGATAGAAATTCAGAACTATGTTAGGCTCTATTGACTTTAAAGAAAATGTAAAGATGTTTTTTTCTGTTCTCTCTACAGGAAGAAGTAGATCCAGAGGGACAGTGGAGTGACCTTGACCTGAAAGACTCAAGAGAACAAGTTATTGGCTGAAACAGCCTGGAGTGAGATTTGAGGTAAAGTGTCCACTAATATAATATATAGAGAAAGATTATTAACTGTTACTCCTGTGAAATGGTGAAACAATGACAGAAACTGACTGACAAAAAATAAAATAAAATTATACTATTGTATTTTTACAATATCTCACAATATTCGATGACCTTTTTTATGACACACAAAATGTATTTTGATAATTTAATGTGCAGACATAATACCAACCTTTCATATAGTAATCATTTATTTAGAATGTATTTTACACCATGTGCTGTTGTTCAGTGTTCTTTACGCCCTGTATACAATATTCTTTTATTTTCAACCTCTAATGTAAGTGACAAGCACTAGGTCACAAAAACAGCCTAAACTGCTTGACTTACAGAAACATACTTGAATTGTTCATTAATGCAGCATACGGAAGCATAGTTTTTTTTTTTTTAATACCCCTTTTTAAAATGATAACCATTAAAATGTAGTTATCATTCACAATGCTGTACAAAAAGAAATGTTATTAAATTAACAGAGAAAAAAGGCTTAGTAACTGTTTTTGTTTTATGAACCAGGCAGGATTTTGTGTTAATAAAGGCTTGTGTTTCTCTCTAGTCGTGTTCGTGTTTAAGTGGCCCAGTTCAGCAGCCTCATGGCCAGCAACAACACTGCCAGCATCGCCCAGGCCCGCAAACTGGTGGAGCAGCTCAAGATGGAGGCCAACATTGACCGGATAAAAGTAAGAAAACATTGTCTACTAATGTTAAATAATATTAAAAAGATTCAAATAATTTTGCTGTTCCTGTAAATGACCTGCTTGTGCACCTTCACATTGTGAACGAGCAGGTCAGTTTTCTCTGCTGAGAAGTGCAAAAGCACTACGCCTTTAAAATAGTAATCCGCCAAAGTCAGAGTGCTGCTGTCTCCTAAAGGGAATCGCGAGGGACACGCTGATTGGTTTATTTCATGTTATGCCCAAAACACACTCGTGATTAATTAAGAGTATTAGTACATGAATTTTATATAGTGATACTGGACACACACTGACATGGCTTTAATCAAGCTGTGCCGTGCACCCTTGATGACTTGCCTATAGAGCACTAAAACAGGAAGAACTCGCAGCGAGTCTGTCCACAAATGTGAATTAGGATTTTTAGCAAAAACACACAGAAGAAAAACAAACCAACACAAATGAGAAAATTAATAAGGATGTACGTGTTAATTATTGTATAGCTCCACCCTAAAGTCCCTCTCCTTCCATTTCTTTGATGATTGACTACTGGAAAGAAAATTACTGTATGTAAATGTGTAAACAACTGTAAAGTATTTTTTATAGTTGAACTGAACTCCGCTGTAATCTGCAGGTGTCCAAAGCAGCAGCCGACCTGATGTCGTACTGCGAAGCTCACGCTAAGGAGGACCCTCTGCTGTCACCCGTGCCTGCCTCCGAAAACCCCTTCAGGGAGAAGAAGTTTTTCTGTGCCATCCTGTAAAGCAGCACCGGTCGGCCATGGGGCTGCCCGCTCCCTCTGGGACCCACACACACACACGGATGTTACAAAATGTAGATCTTTTTCCTGAGGGCTGATGGGCAGCGGCAGCGACTTCTCGACCTCCACTGGTTTCCTGTGAGCCCAGCGGAAGCCCCCCTGAGTTCACAGCGTGAAGGGAGAGCCAGTGCTGTGCATGTTTACAAGAGAGAGCACAGCCAACATGAGCGACTGGCACCATAGCAGCTCTGGCAGGATGTGATGTGTAAATTGAAGTATTCATGCGGTATTTTGTGGTTCCTCTGAGGTATTCAAATGTTTTGTTTGATTAAAATAAGTTGGCCATGACTACGGAGCCGATCAGTGAACATAGAGCCATGGCTTCTCATGGAAATGCTTTGATTTCGTCTTTGTTCGCTTTATTTCAATAATCATTTATTATTTCCTCAAATGAATTTGGTATATATCACTTAGGTAGCTTTCTATGTATGTATTTTTTTTATTTAAGATCAAAAGATAGGTAAATGCATTTTTTATGAAAAATTTGAACACATGCAAATATTCCTATAGACACTTATCTTTACAATGCTGATTACAATATTTGAATATGTATAGCAAGCATTTTAATTTTTTTGTCTTCTTCAAAAAAAAATAGGTCTCTTTTTACTATTTGTAAAAAAAATATTTACTGTGTTGTGCTGTATGGTTTGAATGTTTGTGGTGAATTCAATAATAACTGCATGAAGACTGAAAACTCAAGCCTGACTTGTTTTTATGTTAAAGCCCAAAGAGTCAAGAATCACAACAGGTTACATTCAACACACTTTTCATATAGAGCCACACATAGCTTTTTTAATAAATGTACACTGACATGCCATTGTTATCACAAGTCATGGGATAACAATATAAAAATTGCTCATTTAGTGTAATCTCAGGGGATGGGATGGGATGGACATTGCAATTTGTGTGGTGGTATCTTGTGAGTGAGACTGAACACAGGCCAGTTTGCTCATGGCAAGACGACATGATTTATCAAACCTCAAGAGATGTCTGATAGTGGGTGCCAAATGAACAGGACATTCATTTTCAAAAGCTGTGTGGGCCTTTAAAATTCCTTGATTTATAGTCTCATGTGTGTACCAGTAATACCTGCACTGTACCACATCTGTACCTGTACCACAGAGCTAGAATTAGCTGTGCAAACAGACAAGTGACCCTAACAGAAATCACATTCACATTCAGTGGAGAAGGCACCACATGCAAATACTGCAGGTCAGTGCTGTGTTTTTTGCTTCCACTAGAATTTATGGGAATCCATGGGAAGACATTAGAAAACAGTTCATCTTAGTGTAGAGTTACACAAACATCACTGTTATGCGTGTATATAAAGAAATCATATATATATATATATATATAAAGGCTTTCCCTCTCTTTAAATTCTCTCTGGTAAACTGGGATTTAATTCCTGATTAAGAGTTGCCCATTTACAGAATCACAGTCTATTAATTGAAATAGTGTAAATCTTCAGGCCACCAACAGAGGGCGCCCTCGCCCTCGATATAATTATACCACTAACATGCTCAGAAGACCTGCGTTTATGGCAGAACTGTAAAATACAGTAGCTCCATGCCTTATAAACAAGTGTAAAGACTTCACAAAATATGATTGACGTATAATTCAAACTGCAAATTTGTTGCATATATTTTTTATATTTATTTGTGATTCAAATAAAATATTAGTTTTGATGTTGTTTTAGAGCACTAGTATGTAATATATATTTTCTGTACTAACTCATAAAATGACCAGGATGAGTCATCAGATATTAAGGAAACATAAAAAAGCACTGGCATCTCTTGACAGCAGCGATTCACCAAGAACGTCCTTTACAGAGCAGAACTCTGCTTGTGTTTTAGCCTCTGATTTCCCAGTCCTCGCTCCACACACTGGATTGCCAAGTATGAAACATAAGCAAACACAGTGAGCTGCAGTCTTGGAAGTGAGCTACTCAACCTAGAAATATTGTTATCTTTCTTAAACACTCTGTGACCAGAGACGTAAAGAGTAAAACGCAAGTAAATATTGGATTTTGATTGATGGAGACAGCTTGGATCTAATTATCTAATCTAATCTAATCTAAATGGTTTTCATTAGTTTTACCATAAAATAATAATAAAAAAACAAATAAAAAATCCCACCCTTTTTAGTTTCTCACCCGTTTTCGTTTTCCACATATTTTCATTTCGCACCCGTTTTCGTTTCCCACCTCTTTTCGTGTCCCGCCTCTTTTCGTTTCCCACCTCTTTTCATTTCGCACCTGTTTTCGTTTCGCACCTGTTTTCGTTTTCCACCAGTTTTTGTTTTGCAACCGTTTTCGTCTGTCACTCGTTTTTGTTTTACACCCATTTCGTTTTGCACCTGTTTTGGTTTTCCACCTATTTTGTTTTCCACCCATTTTTGAAACCTCTTGCACCTCTTTTGAAAACTCAACCTGTTCTCGCCACACGAGGATTGTCATATTACTACAGGCTATAGGCTGCATTAACTACTTCTGACATAACAGAATGTAATTACCACTGTTCAAACAAATAAATTATCAGCTCTGAAATCTTTACTATATGAATAATATTAGAGTTACAGATCCATAAAGCTGTTTTCACTCTTTATAAATTCAAGAAACATATCAGTTACATATAACAAATGTAATTCTGATTAGCCATATGCTACCTTTAATAACGTGGGATTTCCTCTGTGTGTATAATTACATTTATGGGTAATCACTCCTGTTATTAATGCAGTTAGTTTTTTACTCTTAGAAATGATAAATCTACATAGATATCTACACTGAATAGATATCTACACTTGCATCAAATGCAAGAGACCCAACAAATAAATCCTATATGTCAGTGCAAAACTGTTTTGTTGCTATAGAACATGGCAAAAGTCATGGGACATAATGGCATGTCATTGTATATTGGTATTCCAAAGTTTCATATATTATGTACTTTACTAACAATTTTACATTTAGGCTGAGCTTATAATTTACTGGTCTTCAATATCATCTAAAAGTGTTGTAAATAATGTGTTTTAAGGCATTACAGGTAATGTTGCTTTATTACAGCGCAGTCACTGGACACAGGCTAATGTAATGGTGCCCAAAACAAACCAAAACCACCACTCACAACCACACACAAGTCCAGATGCCACCCTGAAAAGCCATATTTCAGAGAAATAACAACCTCGCCATGACAGCACTCTGCAGATGCGTCTGTCTGTGTGTAGCATGTTACCATGGAGACCGAGCTGAGAGTAGTTCAGTAATGTGTGAGTCACTGAGGTAGTCTCTGTTTTTCTTACTCATCTTTACAACTGGACACACACAGTACATTCAGCTGCAGTCTTTAGAGCAGGTGTCCTCTAGAATATATATATATATATATAGAACCATAGTAACATAAAGAACAATGGGAAGAGCCTTGCTTTTAAACTGCATAGACTGCTGTATGTGGTTCTTTTTTAGATCCTCACCATGAAAAAACATTGTGTTTTTATCTTTGATTGTGGGCAATAACAAAATCAATTAATGTTTTATTTTCTTTTTTTTTTTTGTAAATTTTTGAAATATACACCTCGGTCAAATGTTTAAAATGACATTTTGTGGGAAAATCAGAAAACAATCCACAAATGCAAATGCAAAAAAAATAAAATAAAATCAAACTGTGTTTATTTATGAAGTTACATAATTCCATTTTTCAAAATATCTCAAACTGTAATGCTTACACTATGAAAATTGGATGGGTGTGTGTATGAGTGTATGTATGGATGCTTTATTGATCCCGAAGGTAATTTAGGCACACAATAGCTTAAAACAAAACAATAAGATAATTATATTCAGAGAACACACAGGAACAATGGGTAGTTATGCAACTGATACAAACCTTCGTAGAACAATGCAGTAGACGGTACAGGCAGCCAATATATAAACTACAGAGCAAAAGTGGCAGATGACACTGGATATAAGATAAAGTGACTTAAGGTGCCTATGTACACATACAACAATGTCTGAAACTGTAAAAACATACTATTTTTTCCATAACAAATCTCAACAAAATCAGGATGAGTTCTGTTAAACACTATCTTTAATTAGATATATTGAATCAAAATGTGCTGTACCAAAAAGGGTTAAACAACATTTTCTGGTGCTACATATATCTGTTATTTCTAAGAGTGTACTTTGATGGACATCCATTGCTGGCTGGATGCCCACAAACACAAAGCTTGTCTAATCTCTACAGAAAAGAATGAAATGCTCTGCACCAGCTGCACATATGCCAAAACTAATGGTCATAATGTCAAATGCCAAGCACTCCAGCACTGGGCTGTGAAGTAGTGGAACTGTGTTCTCTGGAATAATCTTTGATAAAGGCTAAGCAGGTCTCCAAACATCTGGGAAGCTACTTCTTACTACAAGGTTGCAGGAGTTTGCTTGTACTGACCAGTAGGTGGCAACAGAAGCTCAGATTTTTTTCAGCTGATTTTATAAACTCTCTTCTCAGCATGATCTACAAGCCTGACTCAGCCTGTCTGCCTGATTAGATACCAAGAAAAAACTTGTCTCCAAATAATATTGATAAATTATTAGAACAGTGGGACGTATTTCAAAATGATACACGTTTGGGCATGTCTGGTGAGAACAGTGCATATATTTTCAGTTTGATATTGATTTAGTTTTGCATATGCATGAGTGTAATCAGTGTAAATGGTGCAGTACAGCCCTGGTGACAAGAATAACTATGTAGCAGTGATTGGATGCATTATAATAAACCAAACGCCAGGCATGGATCATATTAGAAAACAACAGACCCAATATTCTTGTGTAAAGGATATTATTGTAACTGGCAGCTATCAAAAGAGGAAGCCGTAACACACCGTAGAAATCAATCAGAGTATAAATCACGTCACAATCAATCAATTTACTGAGGCTGTGAAATCCAATAATCAATACAAGCCATTAATATCCACACTGCTTTAATCCCACACAAAAGCAGCTGTCTTTTTTTTCCAACAGCTTGCTTGTGTTCTTGTGCATAGTGATGTATTTATTAGTGTTGTTGTGCATGTGCATATAAATGATTATACAACGATCAAGCATAACATCATGACCACTTCCTTGTTTCTACACCCATTATCATTTTTTTCAGCTCTACTAAACATATAGGAGTACTCTGCAGTTCTATAGGTATAGGCTGTAGTTCTACTGTTTCTCTGCCTACTTTGATATCCTCCTTGCATCCTGTTCTTTAATGGTCATGATCTCACAGAACCACCCAGAGCAAGTGGATATTTGGGTGCCACTGCAGTGACACTGACATGGTGGTGGTGTACGAGGTGTTAGTGTGTGTTGTGCTGGTACTAGTTAATCAGAAACAGAAGTGCTGCTGGAGTTTTTAAACACCACAGTGTCACTGCTGGACTGAGAACAGTCCACCAACAGCATCCTGTGAGCAGCGTCTTGTGATCACTCATCACAACAGCTTCTATCTGTGACTTTATAATAGAGCCTTTAATAGAGTGTTTAACATAGTGTTTAAGTTTAAAAACTCCAGCAGCACTGCTGTGTCTGATCCACTCCTACCAGCACAACACAAACGAGCACACAACCACAACCACCACATCAGTGTTACTGCAGTGCTGAAAATGACCCACCATCCAAATAATAGCGGCTTTATGGTGGCCCTGTAATATCCTGACTATTTCAGAACAGCTTAGATGAAGGATAATAACGTATGCATAAAACCTGGAGGTGTTCATAATGTTATGCATGATCAGTGTATGTCTGTGAGTATCCGTCTTTGTTTGAACTCCTCCTACACTCTGCCAGCCATGCCCTCTTCTGGATTATACAGAGGAAATGTTATATGTCAGAAAATGTCAACAAATGTCAGGCACACACAGGTCAGTATCGTCCACTTTTAGCAACAATAGAAGCAGCTGCAGACATGCTGAAGCAACAAAAGAAGATGGAACTACATAAACTGCTGTCTGGTGCTCAGTCAGGTGGGATCTCCTAAAAACAATGAATGAATGTCTATATTAATCTCTCATTGTTATTCAGATCGCATTGTCTATTTGAGCTTCAACTGGACAGGGTTTAATGAGCTTGTAGCTGAGTAGAGTGCAGGGTCATTGTGATGAACATACAGCTCCATATGGACAGCAGCAGGCTGGACTCATCTAAGGCTCCCAACAGCCCTGCTGGACACACACTGGAATCAAGGCCGCCCATGGTGCTTCAGTACTCCGCTATTGTGTGTAATGAGTCCTGACATGTGTTGTGCTCTATAAACACTGTGAGGAGAAGAGGTGTGATTGGGGGGTGGAGGCCACTGGGTATATGTGTCAAAGATAAAAAAAGAAAAAGAAAAACACACTCTGTGAAAAAGGTATATGCTATTAATGGGTCATTCTTGGACTGCAAAATGTTTTCCTTGTTTTACATACCATAACTCGTTCCACAGCCCATGTAAAAGTTTCATAAAACATTTAAAATCTAAACAAATACAGCACAATAATGAGTGTCGACTTTCAAACTGACGGATTGGCTCAGATGCTGCTTTTTACCATTTATCTATGATGTGGAAAACATCATACAATAAGATAGATGTGTTTTATTTCAGTTTTACACAGTAACACTATAATGTATACTATATACTAAACTTAAAAGTACATGTTTGGCATGATATAATATTTACAAACTAACCCGTAATGCCTTGGCTAAAAGGTTCTTAGCACCATGATGAATCAGCTCTACTGCAGCCACTACTGCCATTTTTTTAAAGATTGATCCAGAAAGTAATAGCTCATCCCTTTCATTTTAAATTGCATTATAGGATAATAATGTTTACCTCAAAAATACTCACATGTTCTGAGTATGCATATTGAATATTTGATTATACGCAACTTTTACTTTTACTTAGAGTACTCAAAACTATTAAGTATTAGTACGCAATTAGGATTTGCTCATAAAATATAAACTACATTTTAAACAATTACAACATAACAATGTAGCCCATTTATTGACTCATAGGCTCACATTGCCTCAGACCCTGTTTAACCATCTATTATTAATGGGTATAGCTCCTACAATTAGATGAATTTTTTTTACTAATCATATAAACCCTGATTTCTTGAACTTTCTTGAAATGCCAAATAGTCTTTGCACATTTTTACACCATTTTCTCAAACCCCAAAAACAAAATGTGTAAACACGATCTGCCAGTTCCAGGACAGGCATTAAGGCTATAAATAATGGCAAAAAGTTATAAATAATACTACTACTACTACTACTACTACTAATAATAATAATAATATTAATAATAGTAATAATAATAATAATAATAATAATAATAATAACTAGATTGCAGTTCCTGCAGAAACTGCGAGTGTGATTGCAGTGCTGGCTGGTATCTGCTAAGGTGTTGCTAGGTGGTTGCTAAGGTGTTGCTAGGTGGTTGCTAAGGTGTTGCTATGGTATCCGGGGTGGTTGCTAAGGTGTTGCTAGGTGGTTGCTAGGTGGTTGCTAGAGTGTTGCTAGGCGGTTGCTAAGGTGTTGCTATGGTATCCGGGTGGTTGCTAAGGTGTTGCTAAGTGGTTGCTAGGTGGTTGCTAGGGTGTTGCTAGGCGGTTGCTAAGGTGTTGCTATGGTATCCGGGGTGGTTGCTAAGGTGTTGCTAGGTGGTTGCTAGGGTGTTGCTAGGCGGTTGCTAAGGTGTTGCTATGGTATCCAGGGTGGTTGCTAAGGTGTTGCTAGGTGGTTGCTAGGTTGTTGCTAGGGTGTTGCTAGGCGGTTGCTAAGGTGTTGCTATGGTATCCGGGGTGGTTGCTAAGGTGTTGCTAGGTGGTTGCTAGGTTGTTGCTAGGGTGTTGCTAGGCGGTTGCTAAGGTGTTGCTATGGTATCCGGGGTGGTTGCTAAGGTGTTGCTAGGTGGTTGCTAGGTGGTTGCTAGGCGGTTGCTAAGGTGTTGCTATGGTATCCGGGGTGGTTGCTAAGGTGTTGCTAGGTGGTTGCTAAGGTGTTGCTAGGCGGTTGCTAAGGTGTTGCTAGGCGGTTGCTAAGGTGTTGCTATGGTATTTGGGGTGGTTGCTAAGGTGTTGCTAGGTGGTTGCTAGGTGGTTGCTAAGGTGTTGCTAGGCGGTTGCTAAGGTGTTGCTATGGTATCCGGGGTGGTTGCTAAGGTGTTGCTAGGTGGTTGCTAGGTGGTTGCTAGGGTGTTGCTAGGCGGTTGCTAAGGTGTTTGCCATGGTATCTTGGGTGGTTGCTAAGGTGTTGCTAGGTGGTTGCTAGGGTGTTGCTAGGCGGTTGCTAAGGTGTTGCTATGGTATCCTGGGGGGTTGCTAAGGTGTTGCTAGGTGGTTGCTAGGTGGTTGCTAAGGTGTTGCTAGGCGGTTGCTAAGGTGTTGCTATGGTATCCGGGGTGGTTGCTAAGGTGTTGCTAGGTAGTTGCTAGGTGGTTGCTAGGGTGTTGCTAGGCGGTTGCTAAGGTGTTGCTATGGTATCCAGGGTGGTTGCTAAGGTGTTGCTAGGTGGTTGCTAGGGTGTTGCTAGGCGGTTGCTAAGGTGTTGCTAAGTGGTTGCTAAGGTGTGGCTATGGTATCCGGGGTGGTTGCTAAGGTGTTGCTAAGTGGTTGCTAGGTGGTTGCTAAGGTGTTGCTAGGCGGTTGCTAAGGTGTTGCTATGGTATCTGGGGTGGTTGCTAAGGTGTTGCTAGGTGGTTGCTAAGGTGTTGCTAGGCGGTTGCTAAGGTGTTGCTATGGTATCCGGGGTGGTTGCTAAGGTGTTGCTAGCTGGTTGCTAGGTGGTTGCTAAGGTGTTGCTAGGCGGTTGCTAAGGTGTTGCTATGGTATCCGGGGTGGTTGCTAAGGTGTTGCTAGGTGGTTGCTAGGTGGTTGCTAAGTTGTTGCTAGGCGGTTGCTAAGGTGTTGCTATGGTATCCGGGGTGGTTGCTAAGGTGTTGCTAGGGTGTTGCTAGGCGGTTGCTAAGGTGTTGCTATGGTATCCGGGGTGGTTGCTAAGGTGTTGCTAGGTGGTTGCTAGGTGGTTGCTAGGGTGTTGCTAGGCGGTTGCTAAGGTGTTGCTATGGTATCCGGGGTGGTTGCTAAGGTGTTGCTAGGTGGTTGCTAGGTGGTTGCTAGGGTGTTGCTAGGCGGTTGCTAAGGTGTTGCTATGGTATCCAGGGTGGTTGCTAAGGTGTTGCTAGGTGGTTGCTAGGGTGTTGCTAGGCGGTTGCTAAGGTGTTGCTATGGTATCCGGGGTGGTTGCTAAGGTGTTGCTAGGTGGTTGCTAGGTGGTTGCTAGGGTGTTGCTAGGCGGTTGCTAAGGTGTTGCTATGGTATCCGGGGTGGTTGCTAAGGTGTTGCTAGGTGGTTGCTAGGTGGTTGCTAGGGTGTTGCTAGGCGGTTGCTAAGGTGTTGCTATGGTATCCGGGGTGGTTGCTAAGGTGTTGCTAGGTGGTTGCTAGGGTGTTGCTAGGCGGTTGCTAAGGTGTTGCTATGGTATCCGGGGTGGTTGCTAAGGTGTTGCTAGGTGGTTGCTAGGGTGTTGCTAGGCGGTTGCTAAGGTGTTGCTATGGTATCCGGGGTGGTTGCTAAGGTGTTGCTAGGTGGTTGCTAGGTGGTTGCTAGGGTGTTGCTAGGCGGTTGCTAAGGTGTTGCTATGGTATCCGGGGTGGTTGCTAAGGTGTTGCTAGGTGGTTGCTAAGTGGTTGCTAGGGTGTTGCTAGGCGGTTGCTAAGGTGTTGCTATGGTATCTGGGGTGGTTGCTAAGGTGTTGCTAGATGGTTGCTAGGTGGTTGCTATGGTGTTGCTAGGCGGTTGCTAAGGTGTTGCTATGGTATCCAGGGTGGTTGCTATGGTGTTTCTAGGTGGTTGCTAGGTGATGTATATGCATAAATTTGATTAAATGGTGTTTGCACGTTGCTACGCAACGTGCAAATACATCAATCAGCTATGCACGCTAGGTTGCTCTGGCCGTTCGGGGGTGTCCAAACTTTTGACCCGTGGCTCCATTACACACAGTACTGGGGGGCCGGGGTGTCCAAACTTTTGACCCGTGGCTCCATTACACACAGTACTGGGGGGCCGGGGTGTCCAAACTTTTGACCTAATGCTGTTTTATCCCATAGCTGCTCCATACACTCACAGTACTGGAGTTCTAGCTACCTGTCCTTCGATCTAGCTGCCGTCCTCCGATTGGCCCCATTCATTCCAATGGGGCCACTTCGTACGACATTCGTACGAAATCCGTACGTCGTAACTTTTCGTAACGCATATTTTCGGAAAGAGCTCAATAAGTTCTACAGGTCCTCAATTGGTTTCATCTTAGTATTTCAAAAATTGCGACGTCCACGGACGTGCAAAGTTCTGCCCATTCATTTTCTATGGGCAAAAAAACGCGTACTTACGAAGTTTTTACGAAAAACGTAAGTCCGATCGGAAAGCTGTATACAAGCCCACCATTCCCGATATGGACGCACGTTTTCTCTTTTGAACGAAGTCGATATTTCGAAAACTGCGGCACTAGTTAACCGGACAAAAAACAGGTGGAATAATAATAATAACTAGATTGCAGTTCCTACAGAAACTGCGAGTGTGATTGCAGTGCTGGCTGGTATCTGCTATGGTGTTGCTAAGGTGTTGCTATGGTATCCGGGGTGGTTGCTAAGGTGTTGCTAGGTGGTTGCTAGGGTGTTGCTAGGCGGTTGCTAAGGTGTTGCTATGGTATCCGGGGTGGTTGCTAAGGTGTTGCTAGGTGGTTGCTAGGTGGTTGCTAAGGTGTTGCTAGGCGGTTGCTAAGGTGTTGCTATGGTATCCGGGGTGGTTGCTAAGGTGTTGCTAGGTGGTTGCTAGGTGGTTGCTAGGGTGTTGCTAGGCGGTTGCTAAGGTGTTGCTAGGTGGTTGCTAGGTGGTTGCTAGGGTGTTGCTAGGCGGTTGCTAAGGTGTTGCTATGGTATCCGGGGTAGTTGCTAAGCTGTTGCTAGGTGGTTGCTAGGTGGTTGCTAGGGTGTTGCTAGGCGGTTGCTAAGGTGTTGCTATGGTATCCGGGGTGGTTGCTAAGGTGTTGCTAGGTGGTTGCTAGGTGGTTGCTAAGGTGTTGCTAGCCGGTTGCTAAGGTGTTGCTATGGTATCCGGGGTGGTTGCTAAGGTGTTGCTAGGTGGTTGCTAGGGTGTTGCTAGGCGGTTGCTAAGGTGTTGCTATGGTATCTGGGGTGGTTGCTAAGGTGTTGCTAGGTGGTTGCTAGGTGGTTGCTAGGGTGTTGCTAGGCGGTTGCTAAGGTGTTGCTATGGTATCCGGGGTGGTTGCTAAGGTGTTGCTAGGTGGTTGCTAGGTGGTTGCTAGGGTGTTGCTAGGCGGTTGCTAAGGTGTTGCTATGGTATCCGTGGTGGTTGCTAAGGTGTTGCTAAGTGGTTGCTAGGTGGTTGCTAAGGTGTTGCTAGGCGGTTGCTAAGGTGTTGCTATGGTATCCGGGGTGGTTGCTAAGGTGTTGCTAGGTGGTTGCTAGGTGGTTGCTAGAGTGTTGCTAGGCGGTTGCTAAGGTGTTGCTATGGTATCCAGGGTGGTTGCTAAGGTGTTGCTAGGTGGTTGCTAGGTGGTTGCTAGGGTGTTGCTAGGCGGTTGCTAAGGTGTTGCTACGGTATCCGGGGTGGTTGCTAAGGTGTTGCTAGGTGGTTGCTAGGTGGTTGCTAGGGTGTTGCTAGGCGGTTGCTAAGGTGTTGCTATGGTATCCAGGGTGGTTGCTAAGGTGTTGCTAGGTGGTTGCTAGGTTGTTGCTAGGGTGTTGCTAGGCGGTTGCTAAGGTGTTGCTATGGTATCCGGGGTGGTTGCTAAGGTGTTGCTAGGTGGTTGCTAGGTGGTTGCTAAGGTGTTGCTAGGCGGTTGCTAAGGTGTTGCTATGGTATCCGGGGTGGTTGCTAAGGTGTTGCTAGGTGGTTGCTAGGTGGTTGCTAGGCGGTTGCTAAGGTGTTGCTATGGTATCCGGGGTGGTTGCTAAGGTGTTGCTAAGTGGTTGCTATGCGGTTGCTAAGGTGTTGCTAGGCGGTTGCTAAGGTGTTGCTATGGTATCCGGGGAGGTTGCTAAGGTGTTGCTAGGTGGTTGCTAGGTGGTTGCTAAGGTGTTGCTAGGCGGTTGCTAAGGTGTTGCTATGGTATCTGTGGTGGTTGCTATGGTGTTTCTAGGTGGTTGCTAGGTGATTTATATGCATAAATTAGATTAAATGGTGTTTGCACGTTGCTACGCAACGTGCAAATACATCAATTAGCTATGCACGCTAGGTTGCTCTGGCCGTTCGGGGGTGTCCAAACTTTTGACCCGTGGCTCCATTACACACAGTACTGGGGGGCCGGGGTGTCCAAACTTTTGACCCATGGCTCCATTACACACAGTACTGGGGGGCCGGGGTGTCCAAACTTTTGACCTAATGCTGTTTTATCCCATAGCTGCTCCATACACTCACAGTACTGGAGTTCTAGCTACCTGTCCTTCGATCTAGCTGCCGTCCTCCGATTGGCCCCATTCATTCCAATGGGGCCACTTCGTACGACATTCGTACGAAATCCGTACGTCGTAACTTTTCGTAACGCATATTTTCGGAAAGAGCTCAATAAGTTCTACAGGTCCTCAATTGGTTTCATCTTCGTATTTCAAAAATTGCGACGTCCACGGGCGTGCAAAGTTCTGCCCATTCATTGTCAATGGGCAAAAAAACGCGTACTTACGAAGTTTTTACGAAAAACGTAAGTCCGATCGGAAAGCTGTATACAAGCCCACCATTCCCGATATAGACGCACGTTTTCTCTTTTGAACGAAGTCGATATTTCGAAAACTGCGGCACTAGTTAACCGGACAAAAAACAGGTGGAATAATAATAATAACTAGATTGCAGTTCCTACAGAAACTGCGAGTGTGATTGCAGTGCTGGCTGGTATCTGCTATGGTGTTGCTAAGGTGTTGCTAAATGGTTGCTAAGGTGTTGCTATCGTATCCAGGGTGGTTGCTAAGGTGTTGCTAAGTGGTTGCTAGGTGGTTGCTAAGGTGTTGCTAGGTGGTTGCTAAGGTGTTACAATGGTATCCGGGGTGGTTGCTAAGGTGTTGCTAGGTGGTTGCTAGGCGGTTGCTAAGGTGTTGCTATGGTATCCGGGGTGGTTGCTAATGTGTTGCTAGGTGGTTGCTAGGGTGTTGCTAGGCGGTTGCTAAGGTGTTGCTATGGTATCTGGGGTGGTTGCTAAGGTGTTGCTAGGTGGTTGCTAGGTGGTGGCTAAGGTGTTGCTAGGCAGTTGCTAAGGTGTTGCTATGGTATCCGGGGTGGTTGCTAAGGTGTTCCTAGGTGGTTGCTAGGTGGTTGCTAGGGTGTTGCTAGGCAGTTGCTAAGGTGTTGCTATGGTATCCGGGGTGGTTGCTAAGGTGTTGCTAGGTGGTTGCTAGGGTGTTGCTAGGCGGTTGCTAAGGTGTTGCTATGGTATCTGGGGTGGTTGCTAAGGTGTTGCTAGGTGGTTGCTAGGTATTGGCTAAGGTGTTGCTAGGCGGTTGCTAAGGTGTTGCTATGGTATCCAGGGTGGTTGCTAAGGTGTTGCTAGGTGGTTGCTAGGTGGTTGCTAAGGTGTTGCTAGGCGGTTGCTAAGGTGTTGCTATGGTATCCGGGGTGGTTGCTAAGGTGTTGCTAGGTGGTTGCTAGGTATTGGCTAAGGTGTTGCTAGGCGGTTGCTAAGGTGTTGCTATGGTATCCAGGGTGGTTGCTAAGGTGTTGCTAGGTGGTTGCTAGGTGGTTGCTAAGGTGTTGCTAGGCGGTTGCTAAGGTGTTGCTATGGTATCCGGGGTGGTTGCTAAGGTGTTGCTAAGGTGTTGCTAGGTGGTTGCTAGGTGGTTGCTAGGGTGTTGCTAGGCGGTTGCTAAGGTGTTGCTATGGTATCCGGGGTGGTTGCTAAGGTGTTGCTAGGTGGTTGCTAGGTGGTTGCTAGGGTGTTGCTAGGCGGTTGCTAAGGTGTTGCTATGGTATCCGGGGTGGTTGCTAAGGTGTTGCTAGTTGGTTGCTAGGTGGTTGCTAAGGTGTTGCTAGGCGGTTGCTAAGGTGTTGCTATGGTATCCGGGGTGGTTGCTAAGGTGTTGCTAGGTGGTTGCTAGGTGGTTGCTAAGGTGTTGCTAGGCGGTTGCTAAGGTGTTGCTATGGTATCCGGGGTGGTTGCTAGGGTGTTGCTAGGTGGTTGCTAGGTGGTTGCTAAGGTGTTGCTAGGCGGTTGCTAAGGTGTTGCTATGGTATCCGGGGTGGTTGCTAAGGTGTTGCTAGGTGGTTGCTAGGTGGTTGCTAGGGTGTTGCTAGGCGGTTGCTAAGGTGTTGCTATGGTATCCGGGGTGGTTGCTAAGGTGTTGCTAGGTGGTTGCTAGGTGGTTGCTAGGGTGTTGCTAGGTGGTTGCTAAGGTGTTGCTGTGGTATCCGGGGTGGTTGCTAAGGTGTTGCTAGGTGGTTGCTAGGTGGTTGCTAAGGTGTTGCTAGGCGGTTGCTAAGGTGTTGCTATGGTATCCGGGGTGGTTGCTAAGGTGTTGCTAGGTGGTTGCTAGGTGGTTGCTAAGGTGTTGCTAGGCGGTTGCTAAGGTGTTGCTATGGTATCCAGGGTGGTTGCTAAGGTGTTGCTAGGTGTTTGCTAGGTGGTTGCTAAGGTGTTGCTAGGCGGTTGCTAAGGTGTTGCTATGGTATCCTGGGTGGTTGCTAAGGTGTTGCTAGGTGGTTGCTAAGGTGTTGCTAGGTGGTTGCTAGGTGATGTATATGCATAAATTAGATTAAATGGTGTTTGCACGTTGCTACGCAACGTGCAAATACATCAATCAGCTATGCACGCTAGGTTGCTTTGGCCGTTCGGGGGTGTCCAAACTTTTGACCCGTGGCTCCATTACACACAGTACTGGGGGGGCCGGGGTGTCCAAACTTTTGACCCGTGGCTCCATTACACACAGTACTGGGGGGCCGGGGTGTCCAAACTTTTGACCTAATGCTGTTTTATCCCATAGCTGCTCCATACACTCACAGTACTGGAGTTCTAGCTACCTGTCCTTCGATCTAGCAGCCGTCCTCCGATTGGCCCCATTCATTCCAATGGGGCCACTTCGTACGACAATCGTATGAAATCCGTACGTCGTAACTTTTCGTAACGCATATTTTCGGAAAGAGCTCAATAAGTTCTACAGGTCCTCAATTGGTTTCATCTTCGTATTTCAAAAGTTGCGACGTCCACGGGCGTGCAAAGTTCTGGCCATTAATTTTCAATGGGCAAAAAAACGAGTACTTACGAAGTTTTTACGAAAAACGTAAGTCCGATCGGAAAGCTGTATACAAGCCCACCATTCCCGATAAGGACGCACGTTTTCTCTTTTGGACGAAGTCGATATTTCGAAAACTGCGGCACTAGTTAACCGGACAAAAAACAGGTGGAATAATAATAATAATAATAAGAAGAAGAAGAAGAAGAATAAGACTTAAGAAGAACAATACTGTGATTGCATTACTGCAATCACACTAATAATAATAATAATAATAAGAAGAAGAAGAAGAAGAATAAGACTTAAGAAGATCAATACTGTGATTGCATTACTGCAATCACACTAATAATAATAATAAGAAGAATAAGACTTAAGAAGAACAATACTGTGATTGCATTACTGCAATCACACTAATAATAAAAATACTGTGATATACTGTGAAACCAACAGAATGTTGACAAATACTGTGATATACATTTTTGGTCATATCGCCAAGTTTAATAATCTCTAAAAAGTAAAAATATTTACTATATATGTGTGATAAACACTGACTATTTAGAGATGATGATGCTTACTGATTAATACATTTCTGCTCACAGCAAATAAACTAAGGATTTGATAAAAAGGCTGCTGATACAATATCTCAGTCCGGTTCCCAAGTAACAACACAGGAAAAGCATACTATAGTCCATCAACTGGCACCAGCACTGCAACTGGTGGGTAACGCTCATTTAAAGCACATTTAAGTTAAATATTCATGTTTTACTCCTGCTTCTCTCCAGAGAGAGATAGAGGGGGAAGAGAGGCAGTGAATGTGAAGAGAGAGAGAGAGAGATAGAGTGAGAGAGAACGGAGGGAGGGAGATGAAACGAGAGAATGGCAGGGCTCACCGGAGAACAGTTCTTGTGTGGTGTGGAGTCGCGGAGTTTTTACTTTAATCTGGAACAAAACGCTCTGAACTCCCCGAAAACTGGAGTCTGGAGTTTGTTTTTTTTAACCACGCGGGATTTCAACTCTTCTGCTGAGACACGCTCTCTCTCTCTCTCTCTCTCTCTCTCTCTCTCTCTCACTCTCTCTCTCTCTCTCTCTCAGCGGCTACAGGTGGTCTGTGGTGGAGCGCTCGAGCTCAGCTCAGTCTGGATTCTTTGTTGTGGATTTTCTCGTAAATAAACCGCGCGCGCTCCCGAGACACAATTAAATCCACTCCGTCAAGCCGCGCGCGTGGAGCCGCTCTGAGGGAAATACAGACTCGTGCTCAGGTAAAACTCGCTCCTCTCGCGTGTTTCTGTGTTAAAGTCACCAACGTGATCTCCAAACTATCCCCAGATCTTCTGGAGATCTCTGTGTTTCAGTGTAATAGAATTAGGTCTGATCTCTGTGATTGCTGTGCTCTGGTGTAGTAGAATTGTGTCTGATCCCTGTGTTCCGGTGTATTAGAATTATGTCTGATCTCTGTGTTCCATTGTGTTAGAATTATGTCTGATCTCTGTGATTGCTGTGTTCTGGTGTAGTAGAATTGTGTCTGATCTCTGTGTTCTGGTGTAGTAGAATTGTGTCTGATCTCTGTGTTCTGGTGTAGTAGAATTGTGTCTGATCTCTGTGTTCCAGTGTATTAGGATTAGGTCTGATCTCTGTGTTCCGGTGTATTAGAATTAGGTCTGATCTCTGTGATTGCTGTGTTTTGGTGTAGTAGAATTGTGTCTGATCTCTGTGTTCCGGTGTATTAGGATTAGGTCTGATCTCTGTGTTCCAGTGTATAGGATTAGGTCTGATCTCTGTGTTCCAGTGTATTAGAATTAGGTCTGATCTCTGTGATTGCTTTGCTCTGGTGTAGTAGAATTGTATCTAATATTTGTGTTCTAGTGTATTAGAATTATGTCTCATATCTGTGTTCTAGTGGAATTAGGTCTGATATCTGCAATCTAGTGGAATTAGGTCTGCTCTCTGTGTTCTTGTGTATTAGTATAAGGTCTGATCTCTGTTGTCCAGTATATTAGAAATAAATATTGTCTTTGTGTTCTGGTTTGTTAGTATAGGGTCTTATCCCAGTGATCTTTGTAATCATAAGTTTTTGGTGTACTAATATTAAATCTGATCTCTGTTTTAGTGTATTGACTAATCTCTGTGTTCTGTTTTGTAAGTATTAGGTTGTATCTCAGTTTTAATGTGTTGGTATAATGACTAATATCTGTGTTCTGTTTTGTTAGTATTAGGTCTGATCCCTGTGCTCTAGTGTATTAGAATTAAATCTGACCTCTTTGATTGCTGTGTTCTGGTGTGTTAGAATTAGGTCTGATCTCTGTGTTCTAGTGTTTTACATTTAAATCTGATCCCTGCGATTATTGTGTTCTTAAATCCGATCTCTGTGTTATAAAGTATTAGAATAAGGTCTGTTCTCTGTGTTCTGGTGTATTAGAATTAGGTCTGATCTTTGTGTTTTGGTTTATTCGAATTAGGTCTAATCTCTGTGCTCTGGTGTGTTAGTAATAGGTATTATCTCTGTGATCTTTGCAATCATGGGCTTCTGGTGTACTAATATTAAATCTGATATCTGTTTTATTGTATTGGTAGAATGACTAATCTCTGAGTTCTGTTGTGTTAGTATTAAGTCTGATCTCTGTGCTCTAGTGTATTAGAATTCAATCTGATCTTTGTGATATCGGTGATTGCTGTGTTCTGTTGTGTTAGTATTAGGTCTGATATCTGTTTTAGTGTATTGGTATGATTACTATTTTCTGAATTTTGTTGTGTTAGTATTAGGTTTAATCTATGGTTTGTTGTGTATTGGGATTAAAATGTGTGGTCTCTGTGATTGCTGTGTTCTGGTGTATAAGAATTAGGCCTGTTATCTGTGTTCTAGTTTGTTAGTATTAGATCTGATCTCTGCATTATGTTGTGTAAGTATTAGGTCTAATTTCCGTGTTCTGGTATATTAGAATAAGGCCTGTTGCCTGTGTTCTGGTTTGTAGGATTAAATCTGAGCTCTGTGTTCTGTTTTTTTTTTTTTAATATTAGGTCTGATCAGTGATCTGTGGGTTCGGGTTTAATATGTTTAATAGGTCTGATCTATGTGTTCTGGGGTATTAGTGCTATGACTAATCTGATCTATAGGTTGTGGAGTAAAAGTATCCAACAAAATGACACTGCTTTTTCAAAACTGCAGGGATTATTCAGAAATGAAAGGCCGAAAGGGTCACTCTCATGGACTACTGGTTTATCTTTCCCTTTTGGTGGCCAGTCAAACTAAGTAAGTGCTGATTTTGTGTTTCTCTTCTAAAAATGATTGGAGGTGGTTTAAAACTGAGTAGTTAAAACATTTAATAACTGTTACAGAATAAAAAACTATTTTTCTTTAGCTCTTAAGTGTAAGCTGTATTTAAGTTCTAATGTTTAGATCATTCTTTGGTAATAGATCAGGACACACTGTAAAGTGATGGAGCACTAATTAGTGTATTACAGACATCTCTAATGCTCTAATGTGGTTCTGTTCTGTGTAAAATGTGTAGGTCTAGAGTGGAAGTGTCTGCGTCAGACGCCTTCAAAACCAACATCACGCTTTTCACACGGATCCTGGACCGACTCTTAGATGGCTATGACAACAGACTCAGACCAGGCCTCGGAGGTGAGTGACAGTTCACCTAATAGTCCTAGCAATGATGGTGCTCCCAGTCCAAAGAACTCATGCAGTAGATTTCTATGACAAAAACAACCAAAAAAATGACCATTGTGCAGAAGAAGAAAATGCATTACATTTTAATGTTGTGAGTAACTTCTGTTACTCAATTTTCATTTTCTTTACTCCAAAAAATACAGTAGTACTATGAAATGCTGTAAATCTAACAAACCAAAGATTCCATGGGCCACTAGTGGTTTGAATTTTTTTTTATATAGATTTACAGATTTATCCTGATGTATCTGATATGTACATGATCACCTGTGAATCAGAACCTAGTAAATCTCCAATATTTCTGGCAGCACAGACAATCAACTACTATACATTTAATATGCTGGGGACTTTTGACAACAGACATTGACACAAAACGGTTTAACAATCTGGGTCTGAGTGCCAAATGATAAAGCCAATAGCAAAATTAGCACTAGGTTTATGTAAGACAGACAGTTGAAATTTATGTCGGTCTAATTTAATTAGTGTAATTTAAGATGTTTTAGGTTTATTACAATAATTTACTTTTTTAATGTCTGCAAACAACGGCAACTATGTAATCTGAGGTCAGTGAAACACAGCATAAGGTATTTAGCTATGCTTGCTAACTAGCGTTAGTTAATTAAACAATGTTCAGGCTGGGTAAATTTTTTTGTGTTTGGTTCATTAGATAGATAGACAGGGTATGCAACATTTTAAATGATCAGTCATTTTAAATGATGCCAATAGTTTTAAGTTATTTTAATGGGATACAAATACTTAATTTTAATGCTGATTTGTGGAAATGTCCAAAGCAGTGTTGTTCTTTGAATGCAGTGATTCCTTTGAGTTTTTTGTGAAAGCAGATTAGGGATGTTTTATTAGAATTTCTAAACTCTGTGCTCTCAGATACAGTATAATAACAGTTTGAGCTGCTAGCACAGGGCTGTGTTTGTGTATTTTGTGCCTGTGTATGTAAATTGATTTAAC
Source organism: Astyanax mexicanus (assembly GCF_023375975.1). Taxonomy (NCBI): domain Eukaryota; kingdom Metazoa; phylum Chordata; class Actinopteri; order Characiformes; family Acestrorhamphidae; genus Astyanax; species Astyanax mexicanus. The sequence continues at coordinate 23,299,034 of NC_064414.1, forward strand.
AAAAGGTAATAATAATGTTTATTTCCTTTTAACTCCCCCTGGGTGTTCGTTCTTATTGAAGCTTCAGCGGGGCGCGCTGTCTGTGACTCATGCAAAGATGATGCTTTGTGTTTTTGTTCCTGAATGATGTGTGCAGCACAATGCTGAGCTCAGATGAAATGAAGACACAGTTATAACTTGTTATAACAATAGTAATAATAACAATTATAGTAATAATAATATCTTAATGTAATTTTGGGGCTCAAAACATTTTTTATCTTGAACGTTAGATAACAGTTCTGTTCAGTGCTGTGTCATTAGATCTCATTATTCTTATATGATAAAATTCTTCTTTTCTGAATTTATAGCTATGTTAGTGTGTTTTTAGACTATAACAGTTTTCAGAAAATGTTATTTAAACAATCACAATACATATTGTAATATCTTACATCATAAACCATGTATTGTGATACTTATGTTATTGCCAGGTTCTTGCCAATACACAGACCTATAAAGTATACAGGAGCTCAGAAATTGTATACATCTCTGAAAAAAATTAAGAGATCACTTTTACTATTTTTTTGCTTTTTATAGGTATATGTTTAAGTACAATTAACATTATTGTTTTTTTTTCTATAAATACAGACAACATTTCTCCCAAATTCCAAATAAAAATATTGCAATTTAGAGCATTGAATTGCAGAAAATGAGAAATGGCTGAAATAACAAAAAAAGACAAAGAGCTTTTAGACCTCAAATAATGCAGAAAAAAGTTTAGATTTATAAAGTTTTAAGTGTTCAGAAATCAATATTTGGTGGAATAACCTTGGTTTTTAAAAACAATTTTCATGCATCTTAGCATATTCTTCTCCACCAGTCTTACACATTGCTTTTGGAAAACTTTATGCAACTCCTGGTACAAACATTCAAGCAGTTCAACTTGGTTTGATGGATTCATCTTCCTCTTGATTATATTCCAGAGCTTTACAGTGTGGTAAAATCAAAGAAACTTATCATTTTTAAGTGGTCTCTCATTTATTCCAGAGCTGTATATGTGTGGTTTTCTGGACCTTTTTGGTCATGACCAAAAAAAACAATCAGTCAATAAAAAAGCTTTTAGCAGTGTCATATCTTCTGCCTATTCTCTGTCTGTTCTCTTGTCTGTATGTTCTCATGTGACCCGGCTCCTCTGTGTTTCATTCCCAGTGTTTTTCCACTCACCTGTGTTCATTTGTAGCTCCGCCCCTTCGTCCCAGGTGTTTCCTGTTTCCTGTGTGTGTGCACCTCTATTTAAGGTCCGTGTTCCATTTCCCCGGTGTCGATCCTTGAATGTTTATCATCTGTCAGTGCTCCATGTGTTCTCCAGTTTCCTCAGTCCTGTTTTCAGTTTATTCCCTGTGTATTTTGTATTTGTTTTCTTTAATAAATCCCTTTTTGTTTGCATTTGCGTCCGCCTCCGCGTCCTCCCTGCACCCTCACCTGACAAGCAGCTTTTAGTGAACGAGAGCCGCAAAGCACACCTGCAAACCTGAAACTTATATAATGAGTTTCAGGTTTATAACTGATACTTATATAAAGAGTCTGCAGTCAGGCAGTCTGTATCATAGCAGTACAGACCGGTGTGGTTAGGCAGCTTTATCTCAATAACATCTTCATGGTCGCACTGTAATATATCAGTTATTACAGAGTCCTAAAAGGTGATTTGTGGACTAACTGCCTACCTTTAATTGAACATTTATTATTCAATGCATATTAAAAGCCTTATCAGTGCCACATAGTGCCAGCAAGTCAATATTCATGTCTTCTCCTGAATCTAGATTGATGACTTGCTGTCTGAATCACATTCTTAATGCATGTTATTAACATTTGCATGTATTAACTGCTCACAGTGTAATTGTGGTCAGTAAATGAGATGATAGACGTTCATGAATCTTTTATGGTTTTTGGAAAGTACTTTACACATATTAATACAGTGTATGGACACACCTTTTCCTTTTCAATGCGTTTCCTTTTTTTTCATGACTATTTACATTGTAGATTCTCATTTAAGGCATTAAAACTATGAATGAACTGACTATGAATGAAATAACTAAAAAAAAAAAAAAAAAAAAAAAAATATATATATATATATATATATATATATATATATATATATATATATATATATATATAAGAATATATATATATATATATTCTATTTTTTTTGTAATAGCCACCCTTTGATTACTGCTTTGCACACTCTTGGCATCATTCTCTCAGTGAGCTTCAAGAGCTAGAGTCACCTGAAATGGTTTTCTAACAGTCTTAAAAGGAGTTCCCAGAGGTGTTTAGCACTTGTTGGCCCCTTTGCCTTCACTCTGTGGTCCAGCTCACCCAAACCCATCCCGATTGGGTTCAGGTCTGGTGACTGTGGAGGCCAGGTAATTTTTTGTTAAGTACATACTGTAATTCCACATGTGTTCATTCATAGTTTTGATGCCTTCAGTGAGCATCTACAATGTAAATAGTCATGAAAATAAAGAAAACGCATTGAATGAGACAATGTGTCCAAACTTTTGGCCTGTACTGTACATTGTTAAAATTTTTTGGCAAACAAATATTCGGTTTGTATTTAAAAGCTCCAGTATTGCTCAGGATCTATATCAAATAAGTTGATATACAATGCCTGGCCAAAACAAGGGCACTACCTGGATTTAGCTATGCAAGTAGGTAAGAGCATCCCATTGAATAATTACTGCATGTATGATTATGTTTCTGCTGGCAACAAGCTATTTAACCTTAATTGATGCAGGGAGTAGCTTCTCATTTGTTGAACCATCATCTAAAAAGATTCATCTTGTGGTTGTAGAAAAGATGTAAATCTGTTTCAGAGGGGTCAAATTACTGACATGCATCAAGCAGTGAAAACATCTAAGGATATTGCTTAAAAAAATCTGTTTAAGAACTGTCTAGTTCACAAAAAAGTTGAAGGACTGTGAGTGACTGTGATCGGCGTTTGTAGAAAAACTGTACTAGAACTCAGGGATATGTTAATAGTGAAAGTAAGAGCATTACCACCAGGGATTTAAGGGATTGGGACTAAACAGCTGTGTAGCCTTAAGAAAACCACTTATTACGCATGGATTGGCCACCAGACCTGAGTCCAGTCCTTAACCCCACTGAGAAACTTTGGGATGTGCTGGAGAGGATTTTGCAGAGTGTTCCAAATCTCCATCATCAATACTAAATTTTTGGGGAAAAAGAATGAAGGTCTGGGTAGAAATAAATGTTGTGACATTGCAGGAGCTTATGGAATTTGTTACAGGATAAACAACACAGCATTCTCAAGCTAAATTGATTTTTCAGAATTGTTCAGAACACAATCAAGCTTAATTATTCTCAGGGTTTTATGAATATTTGATAATGAATTACAGCACTTTTGTTTGTTAAACCCAGTGCATATGTACATACAAGCCGCATGTGCCTTATTGTGCTTATTTTCACTTGCACCTTGTTCTAACACCTATTAACTGCTGTTAAATGATGTGGATAATAGTGGAAAACAGTGGAAAACAGTGTCAATCACACAAACATTGCGATAAACAATAATCCACACAACCAGAACGCTCCAATTAACACAGCTTCAGTTGGGAGGCTTTCACTGTTGATTTCTGTCCATTTAAGCACAGAATAGAGAGAAATGTACAACAACAATCAAATGAAACTGTCAGTCAGAGCTTTGATAAAGGCAAATATTGTGTATTTGGAGAGGAGCTGTGCCACTAATCATATAAGAAATGAAATGGTGATTTGTTCTCTGTAATTAGTTAATTATGAAAGCTGTTTGTGTGAGGTGTTCGGGAGCTACATAGAGAAATGTTCTCATCAGCGGTGATTGCAATCACCATATGACTCCAAAATAATTAGCTTTTTAAGCTAAGGTGTAAACACACACACACACACACACACAAGCACACACAAGCACACACACATACAATTTCATCCAGCCAATGTAGAGGCAGAGAGATGAATTGATCTGAATCATGGATGAATCATTGTTCTGTGGCTGTGTGGTCTGAGTTAATCATGATGCAGCACGGCTCTGCTTCCGAGTTTCTGCCTTCCCGCTGTCACTGATAATACACTCACGATGACACTGCCTTTATTTCTGCTTTTGTGTTGCAGATCGAGTGACGGAGGTGAAGACTGATATTTACGTGACCAGTTTTGGGCCAGTATCAGACGCAGACATGGTAAAAATGTTCTTCTTCCTCTTTAAGAAAAGCAATAACAGATTATTTCTTACACAGCAGGCCATGCTTCAAAATGAAGTACAGATTGAGTATCGATGAGTGTCAATATGGAGCCAAAACAGCATAAATTGCTATATCTGAAACTACAGGGGGAACAAAAAAACAATCAGAACCAATCATGCAACAAATTGAGCATGCTCACACTGTGCAGTGTTAGGTTGTTAGTTGTGTGAGTTCCATTTAAAAATAAAGTGTAAAGTCTACTCATATATAGGGCTTGTACATGGTGACTACACTCTAAGAAAAGTGAGTACAGATTCGTACTTAAAAGGGTACAAAGCTTGTCGCTGGGGCTGTACCTTATACTGAGGTACAAAAAAGTACCTTTCAGTGAAAGTCCTTTTTTGTACCCATGGTTTTTGTGCCAGTAAAGATTATAAAGATTATAAACATTATCATCAATTAAATATGGCTCAAAAACTTGATTATCCAAAATTGTCTGGCTTTCAAATAAAAAAATGTGCAATTAAAATATATATTGTTTATTAGTATAGTGATACAGAATACTGAATGTACCTTTTGGCTGGTTAAATGGTACAAATCTGTACTTATTGCTGTTAGAAATGACTTTGTACTTCAGAGGGAACAAATCTGATCCTGTAAAGACCAATATTGTACCTTTGAGGGTACAATTATGAAGAGTGTACCTTTAAGTACAAAAAAGTACTCATATCGTACCTCTGTTTTTTAGAGTGTATGAGAGAATCTATTAATTTTATTAATAGGTTGTAAATAGCTTAAAATGTATATTAATAAGCAGTTACAACAGTGACCTATTGTTGGTCAGAGTAAACCCATATTCATACTGGATACTCTTCTTATTATATATTTTCCATCAGTTAACATTAAACCTGTCATATTAACATATAAAATATGTTAAATTACATATAAGTTGAATAATTTATGTCAAGTTAGGTCAAGGTAAATAAAACAGAATGTCAATTTATTAAATTATATAAACCACATTACCATTACTGGTTAAATCATTTATCTGAGTTATTAAATGATTAAACAAAACATAATAACATAAAATATATTAATATGACAGGTTTACTGCTGACTGATGGAACAGACAAAGTGAGATAAATATACAAAAAGATCTAAAGTTTAAAAAGTGTAAATGAATGTAGGTTCACTATCTGGCAAACGACAAGTGTCTGTCGACACTGGTGTCCTGTTTATTTATGTGTTGTAAAGTCCTGACATGTTATAATCCAATAATAACAATACTTAATACCTTTATAAACCATTTGCAAACCTTTTATATAGGTAGTCTCGTTTGAAAGTAATACCATTGTGTTTGATGAAATGATCGTATACTTTCAGATGCTCATCTTCAATGAGTTGGACTGAATCAGTATGCTTATTACTAATTACTAATATCAGTATTGCCATTGGAAAGAAAATCGAAATAAATACAGCACACCAATCAATGCAGCTTATCAAATTGATTGATAGACTCCAGTTGCCCCTGGATTGTTCTTCTCCAGTTCGTTTTCTTCGTCCGTTGTGTATGAGGTAAGAATAGCTTGTCTCATTGTCCTGTAATCGGTTTAAAGTCTAAATCATTCAAAAAACAGTATTTTCACACTGCAAACCAACTAAATTCTGGTTCAGTTTGATCTGGACTGAGACTGAGACCTCTTTCAATCTAAACAAACTGAAGTCCTTTGGTCTGAAATGTTTCTAATAGAAGTGTGTTCGTTGTGTTTTTCTCCTATTCCGTACTCTGGACCGATGGGGTCTTCAGATACCTGCCTCAGAGCAGCTGCTCACTGTCCAGCTACTGATACCTGCTACAATCCCTTACTAACTACAGTTATATGGACTCCAGCTAATGCTATTATAATTTGTAGTAACACCAGCATTTACCATTATCATTACCTTCACCATCACTAGCTCAGGTGTGACTATATCAGCACATCTGAGCAGAAGAACAGACTTTTATTATCGTACTGTGACTTTTTTTCAATAGTTTAGAAGACCACAGCAGGATGAGACCTTTCTTGTGAGCCTTATTTTCTCTAATTTTCCCACCACTGTGTGCATCCCCATCATCATTGGTGCCTGTCACCCTAGGAGTTTGCGGACGAGGACATGCGAAGTCAGTCACTCCTTTTTTCAAGATGCTGCCGATGTATCCCTACCTAGCGCGCTTGGAGGAAAGCACAGCGACTAGGTTCCGATACATCTGCTCACAGACGCCTCGTGCCACCTTTGAGCGTGATGGGGAGAGAGAACGCCATCTACCCACCCGGAAAGAGCAAGACCACTTGTGCTTCCTCTGGGCGCCAGCAGCTGATGGCAGAGCTATATGAACGAGATTCGAACTTACGACCTCCCGTTTATAGTGGCAGCGCATTGAACCGCTGGACCACTCAGCGCCCCTCTGATTCCTTAATTCCTTAATTCCTTAAACTATATTGGTAAACAGCAATGCATATAAATCCACAAGCAGTGACATTAATAACATGCTGATAGAATTTAATGCAAACAGTCAGGATTTTGGAACAAGCGTGCTTGCTGACTGACTCATGCTCATTAGACTGACCTCAGTGAATTCAGTATCTTCAAATGTCCCCTATGAGTGCAGGTTTCCTTTTATATAATCATTGAGAACTACAAAACAGTAACTATTTTTGTACAATGTATTGTCCCAGAAATATTTGTGATTTGTGATTGTCATTTTTAGGTTATTTCATGCCTCTTGATATGATTATAATGCAGTAACATAATAGTTTTACCAAAGTCAACTTATTCCATTAACAAGCTTTTCTCATTGATTGAGTTTGTCTCCACATATTGTGTGTAGTAAAGCTGCTAACATAATTATTGAGACAGGCCGACATTCAGGTGTACAGTTACTCTGACCCTCTCTGGATATAAGACTCGACAGTTCCTCACTATAATTGTACTAGAATCACAATATTGAAGTAATTTGTAGTATCAGTACTACAAAACACCTGAACAACTATCCTCCACACTATTCATGTATTCAGGACTTGTTGTCTTGTATTTATTTTTTTTCCTGTTATTCGTTTTAGTTCTTGCTCTCTCCCTCTCTCTTTTACTCTGTTGTCTATTCATAGTCCTGGTATCTCCAACAAGCCTGAAAGCTTTTCTCAGCACCCGTTTTCACTCTGCTTCACACTCTTTGTGCTCTCAAATATTTAGAATAAAGCACAAGAGAGGTTCGGCTGAAAACGAGGTGGTCTGTGTATTATTCATTTGCTCTCTTTTTCCTCTGCTCTGATGCTTGCTGACCCCTGTCATGCATCATACAGATTGTACAGTGGGAGGGAGGGCCTCTGAGCTCCAGGACCTCCATTATCCCCGTTTTCCTGTGTGCTGATGTGCAGCTGTGGAGCTCTTTTTTCTGTGCATTTGAGTAAGACTCAACGCTGATATTGTGCTGAATTTACAGTGTACTGGATTTTACTGGATAAAAGAATCTAAGCAGCAAACGTCAGACATCTCACACCAAATAAAATGTGTTTTTGTATTGGTTTCTCAGGGCTCTATCTTACACCCTGCACAAGGTGCGTTGTGATGCTAGTTCTATCTTACACCTTGCCAACAGTTTTTTTTTTTACACCTTGCACCTGCGCTGTGTAATTAGCAAAGGTGCTTGTGAACATATCTGCGCTGATGGGTGTGGTGGTCTGGCAGTGAGGTGGTCTAGGTAAATTTCTGGGGTATTGCTATCTTGGCAGCAGAAAACACAGGTGTGCCACTGACTGATTTGAACCCTGACAACAGTCAAATGTCAGAAATCCATTGATAATCTGGTAACGCAGACACGCTCATTACACACACAAGAGAACGCACAACAGTGCACAGAACTTTTACACCAGCAATAAAAAGAATACAAAATAACATAACGTTATTGTTCCCTTAAATGACCTGTTTGTGCACCTTCACAGTAGGGGTGGGCGATATGGGCAAAAAAAAATATCTCGATATTTTTTTGGATTTTTGCGATAACGATATTTTGACGATATTTTCCAAAAAATACAAAACTATTCTAAAAAAAGTATTCAATTGAACATGTAAGGTTCAAAATATGGTAAAAAACAGGAAATTTTTTAGGCGCTTTTCAGATTTTCTATTTCTATTATTTATTTTTAGATCCATAAAATGATATATTTAAGTGGATGAAGTGTTTTAGTAGCTCTATATTCTGCTATTAGAAGTTTTAAAATCACCATGTAAAATTATAAACTGCTCCCTAGATATGATAGAGATCTGAACCTGGGATGGTCCTTTCTTTCTGAAAAGGACTGGAAACTTTAGAAGAATAAAAACTATTAATTTTATAACTTATTTCGCAATAAAGAAGGTCTCTCAGCCTGTTCTCTCCCTATAGAATAGACCCGCTGGATCAGATTTTCCAGAGGGAGGGGGGAGCGCTCTCAGAGTGTCCGGTTTCAGAGCGGGCTTCACCTCTGTCCCACATAACTCGCCACCTGATTGGCTGACAGAATGTAGGGGGGCAGAGGGGGGCTCTCAGTCTGCCCAACTACCATGGTAACACGCATGCGCAGTTTGATCGCTCCAGAACAAAGGGAAAGTCTCAGAACACAGCGCTGGAGTTTCCAATAGTTTTAATCTGCGTTTATAAGAGCTGGGTGGATTCTGAAGCCAGTGCTCTCAGGTAGGTGCTGATTCGCTCTGTTTGGGTGTGGGGGGTGTTCTGCAGGTACCCCGGGCGGATCAAAGAGCGTGTTTTTATCACAAACCGGACCGTCTAGCGCACGCTTTCAGCTCTAAAACGAAATACAGCTAAATGTGACTGAAAAGTAGAGATTCTTAGCTTTAAAATGGCATATTGGGTGTCTATATTGAGCCTATACTTATTCAAACACAGCCAGATATGAATTATGATATTTTTCTGGCCCGCCGGCGGGACAGGGCGTGTTAATACTAGAGACCTGCGCGGGACAGCATTTCCAGTCCTGCTCCCGCAAAAAAATAAGATTTTCAGTCCCACTCCCGCCCGCAATTCCCGCATGATTCCGACGTTCGCGTTACTGCTCAAGGCAGTTCTTGTCATTGGCTTGAGGAATTAAAAGTGATGTACTTAGCTGAACACATCACTAAGCTAGCTGCAATGACAAAATATTCAAATAAACAGAAATATTTAACCAAAATAACAAATAAATTCTTACACAAAACAAACTAAAAAGTAAACAATTAGAACTAAAAAAAAAGAAGTAACTAAACAAAACCCACCTACAGCCCCAAACAAATAAACGCCACAATAAAGCAAACACAACTGAAAGCAAACAGGGCCTGCAGGCCAAGACACAAGACACAGGCCAAGGCCCTCTCTTTAAGGAAAATAAATGAATAATAAATCGCAAAAACAAATAAAATTAGAAAACAAACAAACTAAACTAAACCCAAAATACTTACGAAACTATAATCTAACGAATTGCAAAAGATGAAAAATAAAAACGTCACACAAAAGTAGGAAAACAATAAATAAGTTAATAATAAAGTAAATAAACTGCGTCTGGACGACGACACCAAATACAATAAATCACCCAGAAACAAAGAAATAAACAAACAACAATGTAACGACTGGCAAAGCACCAGCTTAACCAGAACCAGCACAAAGGAAGAGCAGCTAAGGTTAGCTTTCCGAGACTTTCCGTCTGCCTCACCCGCCCGCAATGAGCTTTCAAAATTTGCCCTGCGCTGCACTACTATGCATTGGGTCCAGCGGGTGCAGGTCTCAACTTTATACACAACGCACTCTGAGTTTAGTTAAATCAGTTGTTTTTACTTACATTATGTATATGTATAAATAAATAAATAACAGCCTTAAAATACCATGCAGTTTATTAATTTTTGGCGATTAAAAAAAAAAAACAAAAAAAACTCGATATTACAAAATTACACATCGTCAAATCAACATTCACAATTTCGCAAACGATACATATCGCCCACGACTACTTCACAGCATGAACAGGCAGGTCAGTTTCTTCTGCTGAGAAGCACAGAAGCGCTGCACTGTTAAAAATACCAATCCAACAGAGTCAGAGCGCATCTGGGTCTTAAAGAGAATGACACTTAAAGAGACACACTGATTTGTTTAATACACGTTACACCCAAAACACACTCATAATTAATTACGAGAATTATTATATGCCTTTTGAGCATTTTACATTTAAATTTAAGGTATTTAGCAGACACCCTTATACAGAGTGACTTACAACAGTACTTTGTTGTTTACTTTAAAATATTCATAGCTAGTTTGTAGAGACTGGGATTAAGAGAAACACATAGCTTGAAAAAGTTTAGAACCCTAGGAGAAATTATTATTGTTTTTTTTTTTTAGTTTAAGAACTCTTCGAAAAGATGAGTCTTCAGTTGGCGTTTGAAAACCGCGAATGACTCTGCTGTTCTGACATCCACTGGAAGTTCGTTCCACCACCTTGGTCTTGCAGCACAGAGAAGAGTCAGGATTTTTGTTTTCTGTTGGTCTTGAATGATGGTGGGTCGAGCCCAGCTGTACTGGAAGCTCTAAGAGCTCTTGGTGCAGATCTGGCTTTGACCATCATTGCCATCAAGTATGAAGGAGCTGGTCCATTTTTGGCTTTGTAGGCCAGCTTCAGGGTTTTGAATTTGATGTGGGCGGAAGCAAATGAAGGGAACAAAGTAAAGGAGTCACATGACTAAATTTTATAAGATTGAAGGCAATTCGTGCCGCTGCTGCATTCTGAACTAGTAGCAGGGGGTCGTGTGGCTCGCAGTTGAAGACCAGCCAGTAGAGAGTTGCAGTAGTCAAGTCTTGAGATAACAAGAGACTGCACAAGCACCTTCGTGGCTTCCTGAGAGAGAAACGGTCAAATTCTTCGGATGTTATACAGGAGAAATGACCGAGTCAGATTTGCAGCATGGCTCACGAATGATAACTTGTCATCCATTACTACCCAAAGGCTTCATGCTTCTGCCGATGGAGTGACCAGTAAGTTCTCAAAAGAGATGGAGAGATCGTGGTGAAGACCTGTTGTTCCTTATTTTGAGCCGCGCAAGGCGTACTTTTCACCGCCGCTATGATAGCAAAGACAAACTCATACGCCCTAAATCATGCTATGCGGTGCACAATTGACAGCTCATCTATAGATCACTAAAATAAGGCCTCTACAGGCTTATTAACTCTTTCATTCAATGGAGGTCCTTCTCCTCCATTTCAAGCCAAAGATTCAGTGAGACCTGAGCACATGTGTGCTCTGTCTCATTATGAGAGCATTTCAGTACTCACTGCTTGCCTCTAATTAACTAGAAGAGGAAGCATTGACAGGTGCAGAATATCGAGCAAGACCATTAGGCTTGTTAGACTTCTGTTAATCCTCATTCATGTACAGGGCCAGATGGTAATCATTATACACGCTTTTTGGCAATAGCCTCTGTCTTTGACATTCAATATGATCTCCCTTGTTAATTGTAGCTTCCTATTCCTGATTCACCGTGACATTTCTGAGCTTGGTTTGCACAGAATGAATAACATATTTTAGGTTTTGTTTGTATAAATCAAATTTTGAATTGGTAGAATAATGGTCAGATGTGGTTTTACAAGCTCCCTGTTATTTTGCTTTAGATTGAAACAGCACAGATTTTTTAAATAAAGGGCTTATGTGGAAAAATGACAAGCTTCTTGTATTAGTTAGGGGAAACATAAGCTCACAGAAGCCGTAAACAGTAGCAGAGTTGTAACCCTGAAACCAATAACAGGCTGTATAGAAAATATCCACAAAGATTTTCAGTTTTGCCTCCGGTTTCCGGGTAACAATTCTAGCTTGTATGGTTTAAGACTTCTCATTCATAGCAGTTTCACACAAATTAGAAAATAAAACTGTGACAAAAATATACAGTACCAGTCAAAAGTTTGGACACACCTTAAATAAATGTTTTTTCATTATTTAAAAATGTTCTGCATTGTAGATTAATTCAAGATTCATCCAAACTATAAAGAAAAAAAAGAAAGATTGTGTTTAATAAACCTCTTGACCAGATGACAGCTTGTTGGAATGGTTTTCAGCCGAACGTATCAGGAGTTTATTACTTGAATTTCTTACCTCTTAATGTGTTTGAGAGCATCAGTTGTAAAGTTTGGAAGAGGCAGAGTTGGTACACAGTGAATAGTCATATTTGAGTAATGTTCTAATATTATATTATGTCAAAAACTATTCAACTAAGGCGCCGAGTGATCCAGCGGTCCAAAGAGCTGGCACTATGAGCGGGAGGTTGCAGGTTCGAACCCCCGCTCATGCAGCTTTGCCATCAAGCTACCGGCGCTCAGAGGGAGCAAAACTGGCCCTGCTCCCTCCGGGTGGGTAGATGGCGCCTTCCCCCCACATCATTCCTAGGGTGATTACGCAGCACAGGGCATCTGTGTGCTGATGTATCAGAACCGAGTCGCTGCGCTTTCCTCCAGTGCGCTGGCTACTCGGCAATGCTACATCAGCAGCAGCTCGAAAAGAAGCGGTGACTAGCTTCACATGTATCGGAGGAAGCATGTGCTAGTCTTCACCCTCCTGGTGTGTTGGGGCATTACTAGTGATTCTGGGAGTCCTAATGAATGGGTTGCGTAATTGGCTGTGTAAATTGGGGAGAAAAAAAACAAACTACTCAACTAAGTAAAGGATAAAAAGTACTTAAAGAATTGAAGGTCAGTCACTCTAATCAATTTCAAAAACTTAAAAAGTATCCTCAAGTGCAGTTGTAAAGACCATCAAAAACGATACGATGAAACTGGCTCTCATGAGGACTGGTCCAGGAAAGGAAGATCAAGAGTTACCTTTTTCATCTCATCAGAATTACCAGCCTCAGAAGCTGCAAGTCAAGTGCAACCCAAATAAGAGTTCAGCTAAATGCTTTACAGAGTATTTAGTTTTTTTTAGCACCTTTCAAATGTACTACATGATTCCTTATGTGTTCTTTCATAGTCTGGATGACTTCAGTATTAATTTACAATGTAGGAAAAAATTCAATAATACAAAAGTCATGTAAGTCATTTAGCATCTTGTAGGTGAGCATCTGAAAGCTTTTCTCTTTTCTCCTTTATATGAGGCCATAGCCATCACTGCAAGTTAGGGCAGCTACCTGTAGTGTCAGTCCTCGTTCACACTGTTCATTCTCCAGAGTGCTAGTGTGTGATGTGCTGGGAAAAACCTAGTGGTGCATGAATACCTGGGAACTAAAAAAACAGAGAGAAGATCAAACCAGAAAGAAAGAAAATCTGTACAAATTCAAAAGCGATGCTAAAAACGAATAAATTCCCACTTTGATTTATTTCTCTGATGATCTCTTATCTCTCTTAGTGCTCAGGGGTCTCATAGGTCTTTAATGAAATGTCTGTATCTTGTTAGTTCCAAGCTGGCAATGCATTCCAGTGGTCTATCAGAGATCTTCAGAGTGTGTCTGTATGTTGCGTGAATGAGAGCTGGGTATTGATGAACCTCCTCTACCTGAATGCCTCTCATTATGTTCCACTCTCTCATTGCTGTGGCAGCTTTCTACTCTCCTTCACCCCAGGGGTCGATGATGGGGAACTTGGTGCCTCAGGGGATTAGAGGGTAGTCGGTGATGAGGAGCGTTTCTGACACTTAAGCACTCGAGACAGGAAACATGTCACACACGGACATACAGTCACACACATACACACACAGTAAAGGTGGACATACACTCTTAAACAAAAGTTTTTTTATATACAGTGGGGAAAATAAGCATTTGATACACTGCTGTTTTTGTAAGTTTCCCCCTCATTTTTTCATAGATAAACTTTAAATGTGAGAGACCTGAAAATGACATTGTATGATTTTTAAATAATTATTTTGCATTTTATTGCATGGAATAAGTATTTGATACAATATAAAAACAGAGCCTAATATCTGGTACAGAAAGTTTTGTTTGCAATCACAGAGGTACAGAGGTTTTAACCAAGTTTGCACACACTGCAGCAGGGATTTTTGCCCACTCCTCCATACAGATCTTTTTCAGATCTTTCAGGTCTTGGGATTGTCACTGGGCAACACTAAGTTTTAAGATAAGATACTTTTATTGTCATTGCACAGTGTACAACGAAATTTTGCAGCAATCCTTAAGGTGTCTGAACAAAAATAAAATAAAAAACAGCTCTATGTACAAATACACAAAATTTACATTAGATTTATGAAAATATATACAATATAAGTAACAAATTTACCCAATAATAATAATAATAAATACAGAAAGTGCACAGTGCGTTGAAAGTTTGGTTCCTAAGGTTTGTTAGTTTTTATTTTTTCAGTTCCTTGATAGTGGTCTAAGAGTGCGTGTGCGTTTTGCAGTGTTCAGTTCCCATACAGTACTGGGGTAAAAACTGTTTTTCAGTCTGTTTGTCCTGGAAGTGATGGACCTGAAGCATTTTTCAGAGGGCAGCTCTTGGAAAAGATGTTGTCCACGGTGGAAGGAGTCTTTCAGGATGTTGGCTGCTCTGCTGAGACAGCGAGAGCTGAAAAGGTCCTCCAGACTGGGCAGCGGGCAGCCGGTGATATTCTGGGCCACGTTGATCACTCTCTGTAGTGCTCTCCTTTCTGCCACTGTGCAGCTACTGTACCAGGTTGAGATGCAGTAGGTTAGCACACTCTCAGTGGCACAGCGATAGTAGGACACCAGCAGCTTCTTCTGGATGTTGTTTTTGCCTAAATTTCCTTCGGGATAAATAAAGTATCTATCTATCTATCTATCTATCTATCTATCTATCTATCTATCTATCTATCTATCTATCTATCTATCTATCTATCTATCTATCTATCTATCTATCTATCTATCTATCTATCTATCTATCTATCTATCTATCTATTCTTGAGAATTCTCAGGCTTCTTGACTGCAGCTGTGGTCCAGGAGAGATCTTCAGAGATGTACGTACCCAGGAATCTAAAGAAATGGACTCTTTCCAAACTATCCCCTTTAATGAAGAGTGGTGTGGTGTCTGTGGGTTTCCTCCGGAAATCTATGACTAGTTCTTTTGTTTTGGTGGAGTTCAGAGAGAGATTGTTCTCTGCACACCACTCGGCCAGTCCCTCAACTTCATCCCTATATGCAGTCTCGTCTCCACCAGATATGAGTCCCACCACGGTCGTGTCATCTGCAAACTTGATGATGGTGTTGCTGGAAGACCCAGCCATGACCCATCTTTCATGCTCTTACTGAGGGAAGGAGGTTTTTGGCCAAAATCTCACAATACATGACCCCATTCATCCTCCTCTCACAGTCGTCCTGTCCCCTTCGCATTAAAGCACCCCAAAGTATGATGTTTCCACCCCCATGCTTCATGGTTGGGATGGTGTTCTTGGGGTTGTTCTTATCCTTCTTCCTCCTCCAAACATGCGAGTGGAGTTGATCCCAAAAAGCTCTATTTTGGTCTCCTCTGACCATATGACCATCTCTTATGTCTCCTCTGGATAACGCAGATGGATATTAGTGAACTTTAGAAGATTGTTTTGTCTAAAAAACAAAACAAAACAAAAAAAAAAAACAAATGCCAGAGGTATGACCAGTCACAAAGCAGTATGGATGCTGTTATAAATAAAGTAATACAATTGAACACATATGCTGTTAAAAAGAGACATGTGATGTATAAATGATAAATGGCTGCACAACTTCCAAGAATTGAATGTAAAAGCATCCATCTGGCAACCACTGTCAGACCTCATGTAAACACAAACAAGGTAAACACTCACAACTTACACAGTTGTGACCTTTTCAAGTCATCCCCAGAGTAAAGCTTCATTTATGATCAATTTACATACTCCAATCCCATGACTTTTGGCATGTGAGTGTACTTCCTTAATTACACCTAACTGGGTAAACTATACTACTTTTCACCCTATTCCTGTTATTATTCACTCCTTTAATTTAAATGAAAAAAAAAGAAGATGGAACTTTTAAGTTCTCCTGGGAGAATTTTTTTCTGGAAGTCTTTAATGGTTCAGAAGCTTTAGAGGAAAAAAAAAGTTTTCTCTGACATTTAAAAGGATTCTCTAGGGAAGAATCCCAAAATGCTCCAACCTGGAGGTTTTTCTCTTCAGTGAAATAAATCTTGTCTGTGCTGTGCGAAGAGGAGGCACTAACTAATGCATTAAATCTTCAAGCTACTCTATCTTGCTTTAATTAGAGAAGGTCTCAGCTCTCACCTCTGGCTTTGTGTTGTGCTTATCAGGAGTACACAGTGGATGTGTTCTTCCGCCAGCGCTGGACGGATGAGCGGCTGAAGTTCCGCGGGCCCATGAACATCCTGAGGCTTAATAACCTGATGGCCAGTAAGATCTGGACTCCAGACACATTCTTTCACAATGGCAAGAAGTCTGTGGCGCACAACATGACCATGCCTAACAAATTACTGCGGATCATGGAGAATGGAACCCTCCTCTACACCATGAGGTAAACAACTCATAATATACACATTCTGAATTACATTACATTACATTCTGAATTACATTATCTTACATTCTGAATTACATTATCTTACATTCTGAATTACATTATCTTACATTCTGAATTACATTACATTACATTACATTCTGAATTACATTACATTCTGAATTACATTCTATTACATTACATTCTGAATGACTACATTCTGAATTACATTACATTCTGAATGACTACATTCTGAATTACATTACATTCTGAATTACATTACATTCTGAATTACATTATATTACATTATCTTACATTCTGAATTACATTACATTACATTCTGAATTACATTATATTACATTATCTTACATTCTGAATTACATTACATTACATTACATTCTGAATTACATTACATTACATTACATTCTGAATGACTACATTCTGAATTACATTACATTCTGAATTACATTACATTCTGAATTACCGTATTTTTCGGACTATAAGGCGCACCGTATTATAAGACGCACTATCAAAGAACGCCTATTTTCTGCTATTTTTCCATACATAGGGCGCATCGCATTATAAGGCGCGTTAAGTGACACTAGAAAGGGTGCCTATATCAAAGTGAACAGGGGTGGCGCCATGTTTCCCTTCCCCCACCGGGGGTGGTCGCTTGCCGGTGGAGCGTCTCAGTATACAAATCTAGCTCTTTCAAAGTCAAACGAGTGCTGGATATTAATCTACACAGATTCCTCTCCTGAAAACTGTTTATTTGGGTGAGTAACGTGCTTCAGTTTATTTACAGTAAGCTTAGATTTCCAGATGTCCACTAAGGCTTGCTGCACCAGCGTTAGCATAGCTATCCGCTAGCACGCTAGCTAGTCACCTAAACTAGTAAAGTTAACCCAAACTTAAACGACAGCGTTACACTGAGTAATCCTGCGTGTTCTGGTAAGACAGTGAGATATTAGCTAGCGATTCGTCCCCCGTAGCTTGTTTTAACACGGTAAACAAGCAGATTACAGGCTGATAAAACTCACCTCTGAGAGAGTTAGCGCTTAGCATCTAGCTAATGCTAGCCAGGCAAAGCAGCACAGACTTACAGGCCGATAACTCACCTCTGAACGGTGAACGCTTAGCGATTAGCATCTAACTCTAATAATACTGCTCCAGCAGTATTAAAAGTGCTAAATTTAGAAAATACTGATCTCTGAACAGTGAAAAAGCTAGCTAGCTAAGCGGTTAGCATCTAGCTAATGCTATTGCTGCTCCAGCCTCGGAGCGGCACGGCTCTGCACGGAGTGTATGTTTACTGCTCCTTACACCTGACGGGTAAAATTTAGATAATACTGATCTCTGAACAGTGAATAAGCTAGCTAGCTTAGCGGTTAGCATCTAGCTAATGCTATTTGCTGCTCCAGCCTCGGAGCTGCACGGCTCTGGACTCTGTATAGCACTGAAACTCTGTATAACGCTGCACGGAGTGTGTGTTTACTGCTCCTTACAACCTGACGAGTAAAATTTAGATAATACTGATCTCAGTGAATAAGCTAGCTAGCTTAGCGGTTAGCATCTAGCTAATGCTATTGCTGCTCAGCCTCGGAGCTGCACGGCTCTGGACTCTGTATAGCACTGAAACTCTCTATAACGCTGCACGGAGTGTGTGTTTACTGCTCCTTACAACCTGACGAGTAAAATCCATACAAAAGGCGCACCGTATTATAAGACGCACTGTCAATTTTTGTGAAAATTAAAAGTTTTTAAGTGCGCCTTATAGTCCGAAAAATACGGTACATTATATTACATTATCTTACATTCTGAATTACATTACATTACATTACATTCTGAATTACATTACATTACATTACATTCTGAATGACTACATTCTGAATTACATTACATTCTGAATTGCATTACATTCTGAATTACATTATATTACATTATCTTACATTCTGAATTACATTACATTCTGAATTTCATTATATTCTCAATGACTGCATTTGGAATTACATTACATTCTGAATTACATTATACTACATTGCCTTCCATTCTGAATTACATTACATTCTGAATTACATTACATTCTGAATTTCATTATATTACATCATCTTACATTCTGAATTACATTACATTACATTACATTCTGAATTACATTACATTCAGAATGACTACATTCTGAATTACATTACATTCTGAATTTCATTATACTACATTGCCTTCCATTCTGAATTACATTACATTCTAAATGATATTAAATTCTGAATTACATTACATTCTGAATTTCATTATATTAAATTATCTTACATTCTGAATTACATTACATTACATTACATTCTGAATTACATTACATTCAGAATGACTACATTCTGAATTACATTACATTCTAAATGACATTAAATTCTGAATTACATTATACTACATTGCCTTCCATTCTAAATGACATTACATTCTAAATGACATTACATTCTGAATTACATTACATTACATACCTTACATTCAGATTAAACATCATAAAAGTGTGCAGTTGCAAAACCATGTAATCTCCAAAGTGTTAACTTTAGAGTAGAAGGTAGTGGTGGGATTCTCTAGGCCCCTTACAATTCTATTGTGATAAAAATTCACAATAGAAATTATAGATGCATATTTTTCTTCTATACAAGAATTCTTTTTTTTATTTGCTAGCCTAGGTTTGTGGTGTTTGTTCTTTTCTTGGTCCTTTATGTTTTTGTCTTGTGTTCTCCTGTGTTTTGTAATTGTCTTGTCTCCGCCCTAGCCCCGCCCTTTTATTAGTGTTCCCACCTGTCTCATTTGTTACCCCGCCCCCTCGTTATCCCACCCAGGTGTTCCCAGTCTCCCTGCATGTATAGAGCCACTTTGTTTCAGTGTTTCTTGTCTGGTCTTTTGTATGCTTTGTGTGATTTGTCAGGTCTGTTGGTTTTTGTGCACCTTTTCTGTTCTTGGTGGTTCTTTGTTTCTTGTTTTCTTTGCAAGGTTTAATCTGTGTATTCTTCTTAGTTTCATATTCTTAGTTGAGTTTTCTTTATTACAGTATCAACAGTTAGCTTAAGTAATGTATCTGAGAATTTGATACCATTTAAACAATAAAAAAAAGTCAGATACGGAAGTCACTAGTTTCCTTCATCTATTGGTTCCGGATCCTGTGGCTACTGGGAGTCCTCATGTTTGTTCATATATTTGAGCCACTTCTAGAGTCTTGTTAGCTGCATATTTTAAAATCATATAAATCTATAAATAAGATGAATAATTATAAAAAAAAACAATAGTAAGCATGCGTTGCATATCAACGACAACACCTCTCTGTGGTAGCTTTCTCACCACTCATTCTCATACTACCACAAAGTGATTGTTGTTGCTGTTTGTTTTTTCATCATGAAATGTTCTGATAATACAAAAAACAACTGGTTATTTGAAATGGTATAAAAGATAAAGCATGTCGGAATTTTGTCCTTTAGAAATGTGTGTTTGTGAATCGTACAGGTTGACAGTGCAGGCAGAGTGTCCAATGCATCTGGAGGACTTCCCCATGGACTCCCACTCATGTCCACTGAAGTTTGGCAGCTGTAAGTTCAGATCTCTGTTTTGGTTTCCTCCACAACAGTCTTTCTCAAAGAGAGACATTCAGTCAGTCTACATTCTTCTGTACTGCATGTTGAACATTTTTAAAATAGACATTTTTACACTAGTAACAGTCTTTGCAATGTCATATGTTACTTTACAATATGTGTAATGGCCTGCTAAGTGCAGCTTAGCCACTGAACTAGTCTTAGAGTCTTTGTAAAACACAAAATCCACCGGAGATCCTATGTAAACCTACAGTTACACACAGAGGTGGGTAATCCTGGTTCAGAAAGTAAAAGTCCACCCCAGGGTTTTCTTAGCCAACCCACAACAGACTCGCCCAGGCAGTTGGAACAAAACCCTGGGGTGGATTTTTACTTTTAACTAATGTAAACAGAACTGTTTTAAAATACACCTACCTATCTCAGTTGTGTGTCGCTGGTGGTGTTCCATAGACAAATTCTAACCATTTGTGCCGTGCTGTTCCTAGCTCTGTTAGCTCCTATCTGACATAAAAGTGTCACTGCATGGCTTTAGCTCTGTCTGTGGGCGGTCGCGAGCCAAGGTGGGCGAGGCCATGAATAATAATTCACAGGTTGACAGAGACACAGGTGCTTTTCCTGACTAACTCATTACTCTGAATATATTCTTTTACTAGCTACTGCAGACAATGTAGTTTAAAGGACACCTTTAAACTTCTGACCTTCAGAATACAGCGAATACTGGTTCTCTGGTTTACTGCTGTACTGCAGTTTTTAATATTATATCCATTCGACTCTATTAACACAGGGAAGTATTTTAAACACTTACGACCACTTAATTAAATGTATAAATGTATTTTCTGTTATCTTCTGTGTGTAGATGCATACACTCTGACTGAAGTGACTTATGTTTGGACAAGAAACGCAACTTCCTCTGTAGAAGTGGCACCAGATGGATCAAGGTTGAACCAGTACGACTTAAGAGGGCAAACTGTTGGCAACGAAACCATCAAGTCCAGCACTGGTGAGTTAACATTGGTGTCACTGAAGCTGGTGCTTGTTAGGTCCACTGTTTCCTTTTAGTTTTTATGTTTTATGCCTACTGGAGTTGTTTTTATTTATGTCAAGATTAAAAAAGTCCACAAAGTTATTGATGATGAGAAACAGGGTGGAGACATCTATAGCTGAGAATTCTGGAGGCAAGAAACAGGTCAAAACAAAGAGACAACTACAAAACACAAGGAAAACTAGGCTAACAAATCAATACTGAAACAAGAGGAGCAAAGCACAAGGAATCCGGAGCGGCAATACTTTGCATCAGAAGGTCAGAACAGACAAAAAAAACAAAGAATAGTGCTTGACAAAAGATCAGGGCGGCTCATTGAACCGACCCACACAGGCAAGAGACATGTAGAAGAATGTAAACACAGGGTAAATAAATCAGACAGAAAAGGCCCACGGCAGGCAGGGATTGTTCTACCTGATCCATTTGTTCCATTAATTTTGTAAATGTGTTTTGCTCTTGCCCTGTGTCTGTAAAAGCTGACCCAAGCCTTAACAAATCACACCGTCTGAATTTTAAAGACCTGCACATTTCCGTGACTGTAATACCTGCTGGTTCTGCTGTTTTATGTTCATGGTCAGTTTTGGGTAGTCAGTAACAGAAAATGCAATTAATGAGCGTTCTGTCTGAATAAGGCCAAAGCAATTCCTAACCTTTTACTGAGAGAGAACTCCTCTCGCTGAGAAAATAATAGATTGCTACTCACAAAGAGACCAGAGGAAATCTCAGGATGTAGTCTTTGCCCTTTCCCTTTCTCCAGCTCTCTCTTTTCCTTTGTCCCAGATACCATTCAGTTTCCCAGATACAATTCAGGCAGAATTTTCCATGCGTTATCTTCTATTCATCTTTTGGCCTCACAGTAAATTTGCAAGCATAAAATTACACTGCGACTTGACTCTATCAAATTGTCATTTTTTTAGTCAACACTGGCAGTTTTTCTGTGCTCAATAGGCCTAATATATTGCTTATTTGTGTGTGTACATTTATAAACCAATTTGTATTACTTTAAAGCCAAGTCTGTTCTTGATAAAATATTTATACACTAAGTTTTGTTATACACAAACACATTCTAGCACTCTTTTTAATTTGTGAATTTAGCCAATTTAATGCAGCACTATATGTGAATTGGTATTTCATGCTCATAGCTCCTATAGTAGGGAAGTGTGTTTGCTTGTTCAGTGTAAAAGGACAAGCTTTACACATGCATCTGTAACAAGCTGAGAGTTACAGACCTGTTGTGCTACATGTTACAAAGTGATGTAAAGTAATATTGCTGAATTTTATTTTTATATGTATTACAATGTGTTACCAGCATGGTCCTGTCTGCGTCACTAAAATCACATAGTTCAGTTAGTAGTGTGCCAAATGTTATTCTCATTATTACAGGGAAGTGGATCATCGCAATCATTTTGAAACTGTTCACTTTCACAGTTTGTATAATCTCCATTAAAAAGCTTTCTCTATAGAATGAGACATTTTGGAGAAGCTACATATGAGTGCAAGGATGCAATGCCCATTTGCGAAGCTTTTGGTGGAAGTGTAGAAGGTTGGGCTGAACTGGACTCATTAAATCAACAATAAAAATCCATTTGCATTTAAGTTTCAGTGATGATTCTGACTAAATTAACATCATAGGTTTTACAAACATATTTTTGGGCATTTAAAAATCAATAAAATATTCTATTTTTTGCTTTTGTGAATAGCTGATATCTAATATCAGATTGTCATATTGGAGTAAAACATGTAGCACATGTTTCTGTTTTTTTTTCTTTTAAATGTGTCTTTAAATTAGCCGTGTAAGTAGACTTGCATAGCATGCATTGTAAATCTGCCCAGATAATTGTCAGTCTAGCAGTCTTCCTGTTTGAAGTGGTTTAGAATCTTCAGTGCATTGTTGTTGAATAATGGGGACATTTTTGGAATGCAGAGTTTGCACTTGACCTTGTTAAGGTAGTCATCTGAAGCATATTTTCGACTACTTCTGAGTCATAGTTATAGAAAGCCTACTTTCCCAACCACTCCACCTTAGTTTTCTTCTCTATGCAGCTTCTCTCATTAGTTAACCACAAGAATCACAAAAATATATTTATATTTTTTCTATATAATTATTAAATTAACCCTCCTTTTGTGTTCATTTGTCAGGAACAGCAATGGTGCTTCAGGGTCATTATCAGGTGTATGTTTAATTATCCAAAAAAAGGTGTCTGAAACCAAAATTATTTCAAGCAGTATACGTATTTTTTTAAATACACCATTGATAATTATTCTACCAATATTTAGTGCAATGGTGTTCATTACCTCTAACAGGTAATGGTTCAATTAGCATAATTTACTCGTTTTTCATAAAAAAAAATCAAGTTTCACTACTTTATTACTTTTGAAAAACCAACATATAAAACAATAACTTTACATAACATTAAAACATAACATTGTAGTTTTGCTTTAGTTTTAGTTTTTGCAGAGGTTGGTTGCAAATATGTGAGATAAGCCATTTTTATATTATATGTTGATTAAACTAATTTAGGCAAGCACACGAAGTTTCATACTGAACAAATACTTTGAACTGTTTTTCCTAGCTCTTCAAACTTTAAAATGGGTCCAATTGACCCGAAACTTAATAGGAAGGTTAATATAAACTAAAAAAAATAGCAAAAAAACATTAAAAGAATTTCAGTCAAAAGTTTTTTTCAACAAATGTTTAAACTCATCAGCTTTTTAGAGGAGAGCCCTAGAATAAACCCCTCTAGTGTTTGGCTGTTGAACTGTGTTGAACTGAGTTCTCAGGAGTGATTGAGCTCCGTCCAACCAATACCTTTGGTTAGTGATCCAGAACTAATAGTGCGACATCAGTTCCTGACCTCACTAATGCTCTAGTGTCAGAGTGCAATTAAATCCAATGTTCCAACTTCCCAGAAGAGCAGCACCTGAAGCTGTCACTCCAACAAAGGTGATTTTGGAAATGTTTCCAGTGGAGGATCTAGGTTTTAACTTGCCAGAGAACTGGACTACAGCTTTAATATAATGTAATTACTGTTCAGGGCTTTGTAAAATCAAGAATTTCAGAATTTAATTGAATCCACACTAGAGGATGTTGGTTTGGATTGGAATTACAGGAAGTTACAGGAATTTACAGGAAGTTACAGGAACACAGCACACATTTCTTATAACATACATTTTTCTTAGAACAGACATACAGACACTAACATTAGGTATACATTCCCCTCATTCATCTTCATGTCAAAATAATGTTTTGGAAAATGCAAAAAAAAATACTTTAAAAGGTAACATTGTTGCAACCAAAAGATGAACAGTTCCTCAAATGACCTACATATTTGGATAACCATTTTAAAATCTTGGATAAAGCAATGTATTATGGGATATAAAGATCATTTTTGTTTATTTGAAAGTTAGAAAGTTAGGTAGAAAGATAACATAATGTTGATTTAAGTTGTATTCATTCTCACAGCTTCATAAAAATCTTTCTCTGTAGAAGGAGTCATTTTGGATAAGCTTCATATGAGTGTAAGGTTGTAAGGTTCCAGTGCCCAGTTGAGAAATTTTAGAAGCGTAGAAAATAGGGTTGAACTGGCTTTTGAACACTTTAACATCATAAGCCACACAAACATATTTTTGGGCATTTTTAAAATTAATAAAAGTTCCTCAAATGGACTAAATGTTTGCACAACCATTTGGAAGACTAAAGTGCGGTATTATGGGAAATTAAGTGCTCTTCTTTTCCATAATTTGAAAGTTATTACAATTGTAATGATGTGTTTTGTAATGATATGTCCATGCAATACTATCTGTATAAAATGTATGTTGTAATCATATGTAATATATGCTGTTAAATTACTCGCTGTCTCGTTCTCTGTCTCTAGGTGAATACACAGTGATGACGGTTCATTTCCATCTGAAGAGGAAGATTGGTTATTTTGTGATTCAGACCTACCTGCCCTGCATCATGACGGTCATTCTCTCCCAAGTGTCTTTCTGGCTCAACCGTGAGTCTGTGCCTGCTCGAACAGTTTTTGGTGGGTGATTATATTTGTGTTTTGAGTATGTTTTTGTATGGTGTGTTAGAAGTTCTGGGGAAGCAGATGGTGAGGTAGAAATGTTAAAATAAAAATGTTTCCTTAAATATAAAAAAGTTAACTTTCCTGCTTTAACTTTCTTGTTATGTTCAGCTGTTAGGAACAGCATGTTTAACCTTGTTTAACAATCCAAAAGTAGTTTAAATATAATATGGAAAATGCAATAAAGAATATTTTCTTCATTAACATTATTTTTAGCTTAGTTAATATAAATATTAACTGTAAATATAAATATAAATAGTAAATATAAATAAATATAAATACCGTATTACACGGCGAACTATCTATGAACGTCAAATTTCTGGTCTATTTTTATACATAAGGTGCATTGGATTATAAGGTGCATTAAGCGACACTAGTAAGAATGCCTACATCAAAATGAGCAAGGATGTTGCCATGTTTCCCTTCTAAGGGAAGGTGGGGGAAGCGCCTAAGTAAACATAACGAATTCTTAAAAAATATATATTTTAGATTTCTTTTCTGAAAACCGTTTATTTACAATAAGCTTAGATTTTCAATATTTTGTCTAAGAATGTGCTTTCAGTGAAGTTTCTCCAGCACTAAGGCTTCATGTAGCTTGTTTTAACATGGCAAACCTGCAGACTACAGTCTAATATACCCGCCTCTGAATGGTGAAAGTGCTAGTGCTGCCGTTAGTAGCTAATGCTAATGCTGCTGCACCCAGCCTTATTGCCAGAAAAACTTCACTAAAAAAGTAACCTTATAATGCTGTACTTCAGCAGAGTGGCTTTACTGCTCTTTAATGCTTGACTGGTAGAACTCATAAATAAGAAGCACTGTCAATTTTTGGGATTTTAAGAGCGTCTTATAGTGTGAAAAATACTTTGGGTATATTTGACTACTCACCCTTACAGACTGTAGTTTATTTATGATAATGTGCAGCCTTTTTACCTATTGAAGACTTTATTATTTTGGTCAAATTGACTAGGGCCCAGTTTCCCAAAAGCATCCCAGCATAGGAGTGTGACGAGACATGCAATTCTGCATCGCTCTGCAGTTTAAACCACGGAGGCCAAAGTGTGTGGGTGAGAACACAAGGCTCGTGAACCACACGATTAACGGAACACAGAAAAACGTGTTAAAGTCAGCAGATACAGAGTGAGGCACGTGTGTGTGTGTGTGTGTGAGCACAAGGACTCACTTAAGCAGACCAGAGCTGCTGTTTGCCGGCCAAAATGACCAAACATTTGTTTTGGTTATAAGTGCATAAGACTCATGAGACACCTGATAAGAAATATCATGCTGGTTTTAATCTTGCGAGATCTTGTGGCAAGAGATCTTAATAGATATCTTAAGTGAAAATGTTCAGTGTGAAGTTTGCTTAAACATCTAAGAATCATCTTAGTGCTAAAGACCTTTTAGGAAGCATTACCTTGCAAAAAATGATCTTACATAATATAAACTCATTACATTAGTCATGTTTGCTAAACTACCAGAACCTATTTCCAAAAAGGATTAAAACTATTTATTCATTTCAACTTAAAAATAGGTAAAAAAAAAAAAAAAAAACATTTTCTGTCAATATTTCGTCAAACATTATTAAAGCTGGTGCTTTTATATCTTTATTATTAAATCAGAATAAGTGAAGCAAAATTCAGTTAAGAAGTAATGTGCATAATCAACTTGCTTGTTTAGGAAAATACAGAAATACATTTTTGTGAGAAGCAAAGGTCAAGGTTACGGTTTACAACTGATCAAATATTGATGACTACACTGCATATAGTAATCAATGTACTACACTGTCCAATAAGAAAACAAGTATCTCCATTTTTGCTACACAATTTAAACAAACTGTTCCTTTTATTGGACTAATAGAAATACTTAAAAATGACCTGAAATAAACTCTTTTTACATTTACTTCCATTGAAAGTTTGGAAGGTTTTTTCTCTCTCCTGTAAAGTTGCTGTTTTGCATAAACTTGTTTTCCATTGTACAGTGACTATATATTACTATATAGTACTGTATATAGATTGAGGACAATAATAAAAAACATAAATTGATTGCGTACAAAACAGCTACATTTATAATTCTCTGAGGTGCTGAATCTTCTAAACCCATATTTTTTTAAAGCCGCTGACTAAGCACCCTGCCTCAAACATGTACAAATAAAATGTTTACAACTAAGGAAAAATGAATGACTAATGAAGTCTAACTTAGTGGTTGGAATTCAAAAGGAGGTCTTGATGACAGACGCGTATCTTCAGGCAGAGAAATCTGTCTGCTTTCAGCCGTTTGAACATGCAAGTCAGCGGTTGCCGTGGTGTCCTTATTTTGCTGATGACCTCTGGCAGCGTGTCTGTGTTAGTGCTGAATGCGTCGTATTCTAAAATCACTTCTGAGCTAAAAAAAAAAGAGAGAACATAAACCCTTTATAACAGATGCCCGAGCTAAAGTGCTGATTCAGCAGCAACCCTGTCAAAAATACGACAGAGATTATTATTTCAGCAAAGCTGAAAACACACCCGAGAGGTTTGGGACAAATGCAGCTGTTTGTAACATTGAGGCTAAAAAAGGGGCTAAAAACATCATTGTGTGTTCTGTGTGTTTGTTCTCCATCCAGGTGTGACCACAGTCCTCACCATGACCACTCTGAGTATCAGTGCCCGGAACTCCCTGCCCAAAGTGGCCTACGCTACGGCCATGGACTGGTTCATCGCTGTGTGCTACGCCTTCGTTTTCTCTGCTCTGATCGAGTTCGCAACCGTCAACTACTTCACCAAACGAGGCTGGGCCTGGGATGGAAAAAGCATCATGAACGACAAGGTAACCATGACTACGCAGACAGTTGCAGGAAGACACATCTGGCAGCTGTGCTTCTGAAGGCTGAATGAGTTTACTCATACACAGGATCACTCAGAGCACATCAATTTACAGACGATGCAGTTCTGAGTATTGTCTTTGTTGAAACAGAACATCATGTTTTCTCGCCATTATTAAGATAATTAGCAGTGTGTTAGTAATGAGGATGTGTGAATATCCATGGAGGTTTCCAGTCATTATTATTATAATTATTTAGTTATTTGAGTTCTGCAAATGTCATAGCATGATGTAGACAAGTTGCCCAAAAGGCAGTAAACAACATTTAACAATGAAATGACAACCACATTTCATGTCCTTATACACCAAAAAAAACTGTATTTTTTATTTAGAGGTTTCTGAAATTCTGACAGGCTGCATAGCAACTGTAGAGGTACATGCGTCATGTTTTTATTTAGAATCTAATCAGATTATTGACTGAGTCATGTCGACCCATATTAAATAAATCAAGTCCTATAAACATGGTTTAGAAGTTTTCTTTCTTGGCAATGACAGAAATAAATAAATCTTCTACTTTTTTCTTTCATATTTAGGCCTTTATTTAATCCTGTCTAAAAAAAAGAATTTTTTATGAAATCTGATTAAAAACTTTAATAAAAAATAAAAAATATCATTTTTTTTTAAATAAGAAAAACACAACATGCTGTATAATTATGTAGCAAATGTCTAATTGTGTATCTTTAAAATATAATTTTTGCGCTTAATTTTTTCCTCATTTTTAAGACAGGTGCTCTCTCTCAATCACTTACTTTCTCTCTCTCTCTCTCTCTCTCTCTCTCAGTCACACACACACACACACACACACACGTCTGTTGAGTGTTTTCCCTCCATAAATTAAACCATTTCCGCACAAACATTAAATCATGTTTGACTTATGGCTCAACTTCAAATGTATTGTCAACCAGACTGTGATGCAGAACTGAAAAATTCCTGTAATTATTTAGTGTACACTTGTATTATTGGTGCAGTGTGTGTAAAGACTGAATAACCATGGCCTTACAGATCATTATTTGTTGATTTATGCATTAACCGTGTGACACATCCACAGAAGAAGGAGGGCTCTGTTATGAAGAAGAATAATGCGTATGCAGTGGCTGTGGCTAACTACGCCCCCCAAATTGGTAAAGACTCAGCTCTCCCCACCGTCTCCAAGAGCGCTCCAGCAGAGCCAGCCAAAGCTCAGCCTGTGGCCAAAGAGAGCAAGAAGACCTTCAACAGTGTGAGCAAGATCGACCGCATGTCCCGCATCATCTTCCCCGTGCTCTTCGGCAGCTTCAACCTGGTCTACTGGGCCACTTATCTCAACAGAGAGCCTGTCATCAAGAACATGGTCCCCTCGCACTGAAGCTTTTATTACAGCCTCGTAAATCCCATACTCTCTCACAGCACTAACACATACTATACAGTTACAAACACACACATACACACACACACACACACACAGCAGAGCCAAGTGTTTGATTTTCTGTCTGTTGAGAGACAAAGTAATGTTTTTTTTTTAAAATAATAATAATACTACAGTCTTACAGAAGGTAAGAATTTTATTAATTTAGCTGATTTAATACCACATATGGAGATTTATTAGAGTGGCAATTAGATTTTTTCCCACTTTATATTCAGCCTGTGTGGTGAAGTTAAAATGAAATATCACATTAAGTTGAAATTAACTTTTATTTTACAATAAACTCTGACAAAGCAAAAAATCTCTCTCTAACAGACCTGCTAGACCTGACATAGGGGAGCTGAATCAGGTGAGCTTGAGTAGAAAGAGCACAGAACTGAGCAGGACATGCTGACCCATGCTCTATGATTATTTACACTAATGTATTCTAACTAATTGATAATCAATAGCTATTCAGATATGATGCTATTTATTAGTCAGTGTACTGGAACTGGGTACACAGTGTTGCATCCAAGCATGTTCTCTGTCTAAAGATGCTGTATTGCAGTGGTTCTCAAACTGTTGAACAGGTACCATTGGTACTACCCTAAGCATTCCAAGGTGGTACACTAGATGACCTCAGAAAAGAAAATTAGCTTACATTAATATATTAATGCCTGAAATCTGAAATCTATAAAGTTTCCACCTGTAATTTTCCTAACGTAACATTTATAACTGCAGTTTTATAATTACTAACATATATTACTAACATTATTATCTATTGTCATAATCACTGGCCTTAAGAGTAAAACCCTGTGGAGTGCCACAATATGTGCTATATCAACAGTTCACAACAGTTAACACTGAATTACAGGTAATAGTTAAATATGGTAGGAAACACTATAGTTCACTGCTTGGTACTCTAGTTGTTTATTTTTCTCTGTCTAAATCTTTCTGAGATTCTCAGCAGGGATACTGTATTAACCAGAAACTATAACCAATCAAACAACTTGCTATTAGGGAAAATAAAAAAGAAAGAACACATGCAACAGGTTGTCCCTTAAGGTTTTTGAAGTAATTTTAAATTATTATTATACACCATTTTATTAATAATGAACAAGTACTAAATAGCAATTTCCATTTAAATATACATATTCCCTAAAATAAACAAAATGTTTATAAAAATAAAATATTAGACAGAAATATCTCGTCATAATTATCTGAGTACATTGAGGCAACTAAGTTAAAAACTGTTAATATGCATTTTCCAAAAAGGTAGTTTAAAAATTATAGTTTACAAATGGAAGTTTCAAAATTGAGACATGTTTCTAGTTAATCTGTTAAAAATAATGCATAAGTAGCTTATTACAACAGTTTATTCCTATGTACTGATTTACAAAAGGGGAACTAATTCAGAGGGACACTGAGGGAGAATAGTGTGTTAGCAGTGCTATGGCTAATTTGCTAATTGTACTGTTCAGAGACGTTCAATGGGGAATAATATAGAAGCTATATAGAATAAATAGAAGCTCAGTCTGTAACCCGGATATTTGCGCCATAGAACTTTAGACTAGCATTAGTCTACTGTGCCTATGTATAGTGTTTACAGCATGTACGTATGGACTATGTAACATTACATTTTTGATAAAGCAGTGATCTGATTCCGATACTTTTCCATCCGATTCCGAAAAATACATGACCGGGTCGGGGAGATCACTAGTTTCGGCATTACAGTTATTAGCTAAATGAGGTGGTAAACACTGTACTTTACTGCTTGGCACTCTTGTTTATTTTCCTTTGTCTAGATACTTCTGATATCTCAGTAGAAATAATATATTAACCAAAAACAATAATCAATCAAACAACTTACCCTAATACTAACTTACAGACTGCAAAAGCAGGCAAAATCCACACAACAGGGGATGAACAACTGGCAAAAGATATGACAACATGTATATATGTGGATTCCACATCTAGCATACTGTGTAAACATGTGTGTGGTACCTGTGTTCCTGTAAAATGGCTTGTAGGTGGTTCTTGGATGTTTAATTTGGTGAGACATGGTCTAAAATGTTTGAGAACCACTGCTGTATAGCAGAGGAGGTGGGTGACTGCACATGTATCGGAGGAGGCGTGTGCTAGTCTTCACCCTTCTAGTGCTGGAATCAATGCAAGTGATGGAGGAGGGCTAGTGAGTGGGTGGATTAATGGATAAGGATAAATTCTTCTTCATATTTTACATCTTTCTCAGTTACTAACGCAATCATATACAGCCCTGTTCCTCATCAAAAACCTTTTTGTTTTTGGTTTTCTAAAAATTTGTTGAAATTATTTTGTATTATATTTTATTCTGCGACATATCCTCAAGAAAACTGCCTTTTATGTGTCTTTTTCAATCAGTGATCACCTTTCAAGGATAGTACTGTGGCTTGCAAAAGTATTCACACCCCTTCAACTTTTCTTCCTTCTGGCATACTACCGTACTACTACTCTCTCCTCCCACAAGGGCACTGCCAACGAGTGCAATTCTGCACTGCTAAGCAGCTCAGTTAATAAATGCATCACTAGGGAGAAAATGTAAGTATTTTTTACTCTATAATTTTTGCAGTATGTAGCTTCATTTCTATTCCTTGTAGTTTGTGTGATCATTTGTAGATGATTTCTTGTGGTATTTATTTTTTCTATACAGTGAAAAAAAATCAGAAAGCCTTTCTACTTCAGAGACACTCAGAGGTGCATTTATAGAAGCAGTTTGCTTCAAATATTCTCGATGTGAAGTTGTCTACTTCTGAAATCACTTCAGAATGCTAAACTCACACAAATTAAGCTCATATAGTGTATGAAAAGACTATAGTAGGTGATTTTGTGGAAACCAGTAGTGTAAGCCAAACCCAGCTCTCTAGCCACAGGCCTGTGTCCAAAGCCATTCTCCACAAAACAGGAAGATGCAAGCTTGTAAAATAAACAAGACAATGACCTGCTCAACAGCATCACTTTCTAGGCTACAGGTTACTTCACTAAAGCGTCCTCGCTTTGTTTCTTTCTTTTTGTTATTAGCAGTGGAAACTGGTGATGTTAGCTCCTAACACACAACAGTGCACTGCCAAAAATACATTGGCAAAAACTGGACAAAATATATGCAAATTAAGACAAATATATGTATATTAAGCAAAAAAAATCTGCCATTGAGATAAGGAAAATTTTCTTAGTAAGATTTCTTACAAAAAGCAATGGCAAAGTCTCAAAATGAGTGAAGTAACACCTAAATCAAGCAAAAAAAATCACTATTTTTGGACACAAGAATCATAATAACTTGATTGCTGCTTGATTGTGCTTATTTTTAGTTCAAATTACTTAAAATAAGGTACAAATTCTAAGTAAGAATGATTAAGATAATTGTCGCTAAAGTAAGCAAAATAATCTAACACTTACACAATGCTTAGTAAGACAAAAAGTCTTATCAGAGAAGAAAATAAGATTTATTGCCTTAAATTTAGATAATTTCACTTGCTAAGATTTAGTTTTTGCAGTGTGTATGTGCATGAGATTGTTTTATTTTGCTCTTTCTTTAGTGTTGTTAAGGATTAACAAAATTTTGGGATATGGAGAGCGCCTCAATTACAAGCTCCACCCCTTCGCCCTATATATACCTCCAAGTCACAACTCACCTCCGTGACGAACAAACTCACGCCCACCTCCACCCCGTCACCTCCCTCAATTTAGTTTTTCACCTCAGCCCTGGGGGGGGACCAGGCTCGAGATCATCTCAAGCAGTACCGAACTGCACCCAAGCATTAACTGAACTGTACCCAAGCATTAACAGAGTTCACATCCCATAGCAAAAAATGTTATTCAGACAAATCACCTACTATAGCTTAAAAAAACAAAAAAGCTGACTTCTGTTCATTTAGCTGCACTGTAGTACATACACACTCATGCCAGCACAGTTCTGCACCCATATGTAGCATTTTTGTAGTAATCCTAATCTGGCACTTTATCATACATTTCTTTTATCAATTTTATTTCTAGTAAAAAAATATTTGAACTAGTTGACATGACCTGTTTACCTTGTACAGTGTTATAGTTGTATTGCACTGATCGTCTTGCTTCATGTGTTTTACTATTGCATTGAAAGATGCTGAATGATGTTTACAACTGTGGTTTACCAGAAAAAATATTTTTTTAATGTCTGTCTTAGACACTGAGTACAATCACTGTAAGAGGTCTTTAAAAAAAACTGAATAAAATCTGTTGATTTGCTGATTTGATTCATATTTTCTTAACCCCTTTAACCCTATAGGTTTTTATGCATGTGCCCTTCTGATTGAGCCATTAACTATTTTAACCTGCACCCATTGCTGACACAGATGTGCAAATGCACACACTAACACATCTTGACTAGTCCCTGCAGAAAAAGAAATATTGCCAATAGAATAGGACTCTCTGAAGCCGGGATGAGTTTTATGGTTGTGAATGAGGTGGAGAGGTGATTATTCAACATTCTGATCCTACTAATGCTTTTATCGCTGAATGCAATCAAATCCTCGCAGCAATGCTATAAAATCTAGAAAATCTTCACTGGACAATAGAAACAGTTACTCATAGATTTCGTACATGTATAGTATTCATATTACTATTACTGCCTTTATCTTTTCAAAATAACTGCATTAGGATTAACTGCAAAATATACCTGACAATAACAATGCCCCCAAATATAATTAAACATTTATTTTATCTACAAATGCAGTACTGGTAATTTGGTAAACAATGCTGCACTGTTGTTGTGTCACTCTTTGGCTCACAATGTAAATACAGCTGACAAAAAAGAACAGAAGATATAGATGTGAGATAAAAAAGAATGATTTGTAAAAGATTATTGATTTTTTTTTTATTTGTCCTGATGTTATTATGAATAGGTGAAACCTGTAATAAGAAATGCATTTAAATATATTTTAGATTAAAATTGTAGGCTCTAAGCTAATTCCATCCAGTGGATGTGCCTCTTCATCAACCTACTGTAATATTATGCTGCCCAAGGGCAAATGTTACATGATTAAAATCCTAAACCTAATATCATGCCTCTTACTCGCTTACATTCGGCCTGTTACTTGCTGCAATCACTTTTCTTTCATAACACTTCACCAACAAATACACATTATTTAATTTAAACAGATTTTACAGAATTATTTCCCGGGTTATTTCATGCTGCCTGAGTTTTATCTTTTGGATTCAATATATATTTAGGATTGAATATTCCAAGTAAATATCTAGTCTTTTGATCACTACTGTTATTTAAATGTTTACATAACTTCATGGAATTTACACACATGGGTCAAAATGACTAATTAATACAAGTGGAATATAAAATCAAGTAACTTAATACTTTAATCATTTGTTTAAAGTAATTAATTTAGCACTTATTTAGTATTTGCAGCATGGTTGTCATTTTGACACACACACACACACACAGTCAGGATTTCAGGGTGGTTAGGTGGTTAAAAAAGCATCTTTAATAAAATTTTAGAACGTTACAAGTAATTATTTAGCTAGCTAGTTGTTGACACGTTAAATTAATTTTGTATTTGATTTGCTATTTTCTGTTAAGGTTTAAAGGTACTGTTGTTTATTGTGTATTTGCAATTATGGTAGGTATGTTTTTTGGTTCAATTTCTATTGTTGTTATTATTATTATTATTATTATTATTATTGTATACACAATATGTGTATAAAAGCCCATATTTTGGTACGTTACTGTTATTCACATTGTTTCTACTGAACATTTGAAACTGTTATACTATATAAAACTTTAACAATTACTTTGTTTAAGTAGTTTATTCTTTAATTTAATAAAATTCACTTTTGTTATTTAATTATTGTGAAAATACCCTGTAGCTAAGCTAACTACTTTGATAATAGCCCACCAGTGTACTTAGCTAAGTAGTTCTAACTACATAGCTAAGTACGTAGCTAAGCTAACTCCAGTAGATTAAGCTAACTAAAATAGAACATGTCAAAATTAAATAGCTGGCTAATAATAATTACTTGTAACTTTCTGACAAGTAATGTGTCCTAAAGATAATCACACATTACATACAGTTATGTTTAACTACCATCAGTAGTTTTCTAAAGAAACGTTAGAACAATGTTAAAATATTACTGAGCTGTGTGACGGGAGCTGTGCTGTGCTTTGCTGTGCTAGGAAATGGTGAATGCATGTGGGTCGTGTCTGACCTGTGTGTGTAAACTAGAGATTTGTACTAAAGAAAAACAAGATATTTACTTTATACTTCAAATATGATTCATTTATTTCAAACATATGTTAATAAAACATTTTTGACCCATATTGTGCATTAGATAGGTAGTGATACAAAAAAAAAACTTTTTATTCAAAAAGTAATGAAGGAAAAAATAAAAATGATGTATGTGAATCAAAAACAAGTTAATTGAGGACACTTGTGACCCATGTTGAGCATCCAAAACCTGCTGTTTTTCCCATCTGTAACAAAAAAAACATATCTGCCAGATGACTGCCTGGTCATGCTTTTTTGCAGTCATTAGTGCAGATAAAAAAATCTAAGAAAACCAAAATGGCTTGAATTGATTCATTTTCTATATTAAATAGAAAAAAATGGGTCGGCTGACACCTGTGAAAAAGCAAGACTAATGATTAAAGCAATCATTGTGCCTTGGTTCAAAAGAGACATCAATTACAGTGAGGTATTCAATTTGATCTGAACTGAAACCTCATTACTGGACTCACTGACAAGAACATTGTGGATATTTCTGATGTTTTTCTTGCCTGTTTTAAAGTGGCCTATTTTCAGCTCCTCTCAGTCAGTCTGTTTTGTACATTATAGAGAGGAAAATGTCTCTCTGCAGCAGTGTTGCTGTGTGAATGAACTCCTGCAGGCTCTCTATCAAAAGCTGCTTTTTCTCTGGCCTGTCTCACGCTGAAAGGCCAGACCCTGTGACCAGGCCACTGATGACTGCAATAAAATGTTTACAATGGCCACCTCTCCCACCTCTTTGTGGTGGGCTGTTTTAGTGGGTATAGGGTGTGGGGCGCTGTAGCCCTTTCCATTCGTCCTAGAGAGATGTACTCAAATTTGTTGAATCAAATGTTTTATTATTTCCACATCTGTAAAAGCTATTGGATCAGCAGTCATTCCCCAAAGTGCGTAAACTGAAAGACAATATTGTTCTCAATATTGTGACAATATTTTATTCATGTGAAAATTATGTGCAGACTTAAATCAGATGAAGTTATTGCTTATGATTTTCTCTGTATATTTCCCCAAAGAACCCAGCTCTGAACCCATTAATAAGAAACAGCAAAATTTAAAAAGTTTCTTGTGTGCAACTTAAAAATACACTATAAACAAAAAATGTATTGTATTGTACTTTTTAATAAAATATCTATAAACAAAATAATAAAATAGTTAAATACTTTGGGCCCTATCTTATACATTGCACAAGGTGCATCAAGATGCTCATTGCTATCCTACACTACACCATCAGTCTATATTCACGTCTTCCACCTGCGCTGTTAAAATAGCGACAGAGTTTAGCAATATATCTAATATATCTAGAAATATATAATATATATCTAGTGGTCTGTAAGTGAGGTGTGTTCAGGTAAATCTCTGGTGTATTGCTTTCTTGGCAGCGGAAAACACAGGTGCCACAATCACTATTATAAACCCTGACAACAGTTAAGCATCAGACGTTTATTGCTATCTTGGCTACAAACGTGTGCCTCGTGAGTACATCCCTGCTCATTACACAAAGACAAAAAAATATTTTACAAACCCCTTAGCCACAAACCGCCATATCTGGTATTCATCTGAAGTATTTTTCTGATTGAACTATCCCCACTGTTCCCAAATTGAATAAAAACAAAGCATCTTCTGGCTATAGGCTGACTGTACTGGCTGCTCCACTGGTTGACCCACAATTGGTTAGAGCACTATCGTTCCAGAGAACACAGTTCCACTGCTCTTCAGATTAATGCTGGTATAAGAGTTTGCCAAGGAATGTGAAATATGAAAGACCACCAGATGAGCAGCGGTGGTCTTAATGTAAATGGTGGATCACTGGTAAAGACCCTTATCCACCCATCAACCCAACACTAAGAAGTTGACTAACACTCTTCTCATCTGTGGAACCACTGCAACACCCCCCCACCCCCCACCCCCCAGCAACAACAACAAAAACATGATTCCTCCCAATTAACCCAATATATTGAGAGCTCCTAATCCAACCCCCACCCTTTCATTTAAAAAGTAGACATGAAACATTTTAGCCATTGTGCCCGTGCAGCAGTGGTGACGTCACAAGGTTGGTTGGTTGAAGAGCCCAGGTACAGTGGTCACGGTTAAGGAAAAGAGTTGTTGTTTTTCGAGATTATGGATAAGGATGAAGCTGAACTAGGCTAACGTGGACCATTTGCTCAGAGATTCAGAGATGCTTTTCTGAGAGCAAGATGTTTTTTGAGGTGTCTCTGCTCTTTCTACGTGAGGTCCGAGCAGAAACCCTGCAGCCAATCAACAGCACGTACTGCCATCCAGTTAACTAGCTTGTTTATATATTTAGTTATTTAGCATGTAAAGTCCAGAGTTCATTAAGACTCGTGTACTTGAGTTCAGTTTGGAAGTTAGAAGGCTTGCTGGGTAGCTAGCTTCAGCTAGTTATAGTAAGATAGCTAGATACGTAGCTAACGCTAGCTATGTTATCTTTTGATTGTCAACTTAGCTAGACGTTCAGTACCTCTCGCTGCTCTGCTGGGTGGGCGCGTCATTTGGCTCGTTCCTTGCGGCTCACAGCTGCTGCCTTTATAGTACCCTCAGTCGGATGGTCTGTACATCCCAGCTGGTCAGAGAAAAAATTAAAAACGGAGGGAAAAAACCTCAGACTTCAGCTTATTTGTCCGGCACTAATGCTCCTGAATCAAAAACCCTCTCCTTTACATAGCCCCCTCTGCATCGATTTTTGGTTTGGCTTTTATTATCCATTGAGGAACTATGTCACTGTAGGCTAATATTTTGTTAGCGTTCCAGAACTAACCTAAACTTACTTCAAGAATGACATTTAGATTGCTTATTATTTTAATTCTGTTTCACTGATACCTGTTAAACCTATTAGATTTGTTAGAGTGAAGATACAGTACATCTTGTGAATTATACTAAATACTGGTCTTTCATGTCCACTTTAAAAGCGAAAACTCATATTACAACTCACACACACCACCTTTTACTTTGCCATCATTATTATCCCTCACTTAACAAACTCGCACAAACACACACACACACACATTTACACATGGCACAAGAGTAGCAGACGAAACTCGGCCCAAACTGCCACACTCAGCAGGGGAGCTGGAACGGCCTTGTGCAGCTGAACTCGCTCAGCTCTAGTCGATGCTCAGCAGGAAGCTTGCTGAATATATCAGCCTGCTGTGACCACTTTCTTTCTCTGTTCCAGCTTAAGAACCAGACATATCACCCAACCAAATCCCCTTGATGTCTTTCTCTCTTTCTCTCTCTCTCTTCCTTCACACTTTCATATTCATTCTTTTTAGAGTATCTTCCTACTCTTCTTCCTTATGTAATTATCTGAGTGCTTTGCTAAAGAACGCATCTTTTGGCTGACCAGCAGAATTTACGCTTATCAACACTGAAAGCAAAGCAGAGAGTCAGTCTTTTCTGTAATAAAACTGATCTTTGGAAGCCCTTCTTGACTAAAGCCTCCTTTTTGCTTTTACTCTCAGCATATGCTCACAGAGCGCAGCTGAAGGAGATTTGGCTATCAGTGACCACAAATTAGACATGCAGCTCTCTCTTCTGCACACCGTCTGGAGAAGCACATCATTGGGAATGAACAAGCATCTGTCAGAACAGATGTGGGTAATGGTGCTCACATGCATGCCTACAAACACCCCTACAGGTTTGTCTACACGAGGACTTTTGGGTCATATGAAAAGTGTCTCGTATGTGTGGATAGTATGGGTGGTATATATATATATATATATATATATATATATATATATATATATATATATATATATGTTTGTACTTAGTATCTTAGTCACATAAAAAAAAACATTATATGACAGGTTTACATGATTATGATTTTTAATGCAATTCAATGTA
This sequence comes from Astyanax mexicanus, assembly GCF_023375975.1. Taxonomy (NCBI): domain Eukaryota; kingdom Metazoa; phylum Chordata; class Actinopteri; order Characiformes; family Acestrorhamphidae; genus Astyanax; species Astyanax mexicanus. Next base: position 23,338,798 of record NC_064414.1, read on the forward strand.
AACAGATTTTTATTCCAAATCTTTTTAGAGCATTTCTATTGGTTCAATGATCATAATGTTCATATGAGCTGCATTCCAAACCCTGCAGTCAAGGTAAGACTGCCTATAAAGACTTTTCTCAGTATTTTATCAGTCAAACACATAGAACTGTCTACAGTAGATGCTGCCTAAACATCAAATGATGACAATGCAGTTTGTCACATACAAATTATAACTATAAATAACATACTAAAACTAACTCTGCTTAAGAGGATTTGTTTTTGTTAGCTGTTTTAACACAATTTTTTGTAATACCGTATTAGCAATTTTGTGTATTGTGCCTTGTATGTTTTTATTTCTTCACAAAAATATGATAGTAGAATAACCTTTTATTAAATGTAGTAAATCTTCGCACTGTAAGTGGGTAACCAAGCATGGAACATACATCAGTTGCACATAAGCTTAATTAAGCTCAGGTGTAGAACACAGCTTGTATTGTCAGCTTTCAAAGTTTGCAGACACCTTCTCATTCAATGTTTTTCTTTAATGATTTTCTACATTGTAGATTAATATTAAAGACATGCAATCAAGTAAGGAAAACATGTGGAATTATTTAGCAAACTGTAAAAAAAAGTAACTCCAGGAACTCCAGATTTCTCCTTAAAGCTAAATGTGGCACTTTTTGTAAAAATCTTATTTGTGTTTATTCTTATTAGTGTTGTCCCTCAGTAAAGAAACACTTACTGCCCATATAAGAAACTATTTCGTTTGTAAGATTACTTACAACTAATTTTCAAAACCTTAAATGAATGAATGAATAAAGTTACACTTATATAGGGTCTTTTTTGAAACCCAAGGACGCTTTACAATCATGTTTTTAGACACAACCATTAAGTGTATTTTTAGCACTGTAAGGCACACCTAAAATCCTTTAATTTTCCCAAAAATTGCCAGTGCACCTTATAATCTGGTGCCCCTTCTGTATGAATTTTACCAGTCAGGTTGTAAGGAGCATTAAAGCCACTATGCTGAAGTGCAGCATATAGTTCCTCCAGCACTGAGAATGGAGTAGTTTTAGCATTAGCCGCTAATTGCACTATGTGCTAGCTATTTCGCTGTTCAGAGGTGAGTATTATCTGCCTGTAGCCTGCTGCTAACTCCAGCTAGCACTGCTGGAGCTGCAATAGCATTTGCCGCTAAGCGCTAGCTTTTTCATTGTTCAGAGGAGAGTAAATCAGACTGTAGTCTGCGCATTTACTGTGTTCAAACAAAGAACATGGAACAAACTGCTAGCTAATATTGCCCTAGCTTACCAGGACACTCAATGTTTCTCAGGCTAAAACTACAGCTAATGCTCCACGTTTAGAGCTGGAGAAATTCAGGAATTCAAGCTTACTGTAAATACATGGAAGCATTTTACTCACCTAAATAAATAGTTTTCAGGAGAGAAATCTGTGTAGATTAAAATCCAACGCTCAAGTGACTTTAAAAGAAAATGTGTAAACAGTTTTGTTTACTAAGCTTAGCGTTACTTAACTTAGTTAGTTCCCCTCGACCACCACCATCAGCCAGCGACAAGACCTGCTGAATTAGAAGTAAAAAATGGTTCCTTTCTAGTGTAGCATAATGCGCCGTAAAATATGGTGTGCCTTATGTATGAACATAGACCGGAATAGACCTGAAAATAGACGTGTATTGTCCGGTGAGCCTTATAGTGCCAAAAATCTGATACACTCAACACACACACACCTTTGATAAACCAAAAACCTTGTATATATGACCCTTTTTGTACTGTTTTAAAATTTGCTGCTGAATTCAACTTAATTCATGAAATAAAAAATGACTTTGACATAAATTATATTAACTCACATTAGAAGGATTTAAATTTTCCTTGTTTAATAAAATTTTAGGGACAAAAATAAAATGTTAGCAACAATCTAATCTAAAAGTAATCCATGTTTATTTTGATGTTGGTATTGCAGGTATTGCTGGTAGCTCTGTTTTTACTCTGGTTTCCATACAGCGTTTGGACGTTCCAAATATAGATTTGTACTGAATATGTACAAAAACAATCAGACAGACATATATGCATCACACACACATACACGCACACACCCCTAGGCGCAGCACAGTGAGCTGGCTCTCATTTGCCAGGCTCTCTTAAGGAGGAACTGGGGGAATAGTGTCTGGAGGTTCAGTCAGGTGGCCTGAAGAAAGAGTTCCGTCTTAAACAGGATCTGGAGGAATGTCATGTTTTGTTTCACTCCAATGATATTAGATGCGAAAGTGCACAGATCTGTATCTCATCTTGTCTGTGTTCGTGCTTGTGTGTGTGTGTGTGTTTTATGTGTGTGCGCTAGGAACCACAAGGCTTGAGTCATGGACGACAGGCAGCATCTCCTATAATTAAATCAGTGTATTGTATTTATTGTATGTTTAGAGCAGTGGATTCCTGTATAGGGGATCACACTATACTAAACTTTGTGTTACAGGAATGTGTTATACAGAACGTAATTTTATACATTTTATTTTACGCGACACAATTTAATAAATTTGAAAAAAAAAAAAAAAAAAAAAACATCCAAAGGTTCACAAATAGATATATTTGAAATGTCACTTGACAACCCAACTCACATTTATATGTCAGCTGTTGTGTTGATGTGATATATTTTATTCATCTGCAGATCACACTTTTATATTATTCATATCACAAGCTCATTTTCCAGTGTGTGAAAATACCTGCCAATATAAAAAACAATTGAAAAACACAAAATCTGTAGTGGTGCGCTTTGAATTACACACACACCACAGATGTATAGTTAGGAAGTAGAACTACTTCAATGCTACATACTAAAATACTGTACTTGAGCCATACATTTTAGATTAAATAAAACATCTTGCCATACTTAAGTACAAAAATTCCTTAAGTGTGGAGCTTAAAAAACACTTCAACTTCTATTATCATCACTTTTTTGATAAAACACTTGCACTTTTATTCAAATCTGGGTCTCTAGTACTTTATACATGTGTGACACACACACACACACACACACACACACACACACACACACACACACACACACACACACACACACAAACAAACACAGTTTCTCTGGGAAATTGATGTGTTTCTTGCCCTGAATAATCAAGTAGAGCAAACAAGCACAGTACAAAATGAACCATCAGCATCAACATTACTGTCTGAATGTATTAATGCCATAAACTAATTTTCTAGTTTTAGAATTTATCAAGGCATTTTAATCTCTCTCTCTCTCTCTCTCTCTCTCTCTCTCTCTCTTTTCTCTCTTATGTAGTAAATCTGATTAAAATGGAGCCCTAGGCTTGTGTGCATATTACAGGGTATACTCAGCCGTTGTCTCTCCCTACTGATTTTCATTACTATAATGAAGAAATGAATGCATTAAAGGCATCTCTGTCACTTGCTAATGACAGTTACTATAAGCAATAAGTGCATTTTCCTCAGTGTTTACCTTCCTGGTTTTATTGCATTCATTTACATCTAATTTTACTTTAGTTAATTTTCTCAAATTATTAAAGGGCCAGTTCACCCATGTTCATTTCCAAAAACAACTCTGGGACATTTCGGCTGCTTGCAGATACTTCAGACTGTTTTAGAATTTTTGTTTGAACCAATGGAGATAGATGATGAATCCTTGCAAATTCAACAAAATTAATAAAAATAGAATACAAATAAAACAGACATAATGAAAAAGTCATGTTTACCCTAAGTGTACCTTAGTTTTTAGGCTTGTACACATCTACTGGATCTACTGATCCAAATGCACAAGAAGGTCATTAACATCTAACAAACCCAAGCAACTAATCCACGTAATATCGAGATCCTGTTCTGTGTAGCGATTAAATAAAATAATTAAATTTGGACATTTCAGGACCTATAGATCATTGTTGAGCCTGGAGCAGGAGGAATAAAGCATATGTTGAAAAAAAAAACACTGCCTCCAGTGAAGAATGGCAGTGGTCTAATGATGGTCTGCTGCAGTGCTTTCTCTGCCACTGGAAACCAGCAGGATGTACTGAACAAGATGAATTCAATCCATTATCTAGACCAGCAGACCTTCTGCAAGGAAGATAAAGCTTGGGCATGACTGGACTTTACAACAGGACAATGATCCCAAGCATACCTCAGTGTCCAACGAAGTTTGGTTTCAGAAGAAGTCCTGGAAGATTCTGGAGTGGCTGCCAGAGTGGACTGACTTAAAGCCCACAGAACATATGTTGTGGGATGAAATAGAAAATGTGTGCAGCACACAAACCCAAGACTATTATTTACTGGGGGTCATTGCAGCTGATGGATGGGCTAGGATTCCCTAGAAATGTTACTGTCTCATCTTGAGTAAAGAGGCCCACTCTAGTATCATTGGAAAAAGTTCTAGGAGCGTTTATGATCCAGAACCAACCATAATCCAACATCAGGACCTGACGTCACTAATGTTCTTGTGGTTGAATGCAATCAGATATTCATAGCAGTGTTCTGAGATCAAGTCTAAAGTGATCTCTGCCTATATGCACCACCGATTTAGTGTTCACCAATATTTGTGCTGCACATATGTAGTGAAATCTGATATATCTGCCAATAGAATAATGTGATAATTTTATTGAAGTGATAATGCACACCACAGCTCGTGTGCTGATGCCAGAAGGTAATAAAACACTGGAAGGGGAAATATGAAAAAACGATCAGAAAGAAGGGAGTGGGGGATTCCTCTACAGAATAAATCATCCAACCACAAATAAGGTGTTGGTCGAGTTGCTTGGCAACTGAGGGTACATGCACAAAGCTTTGATGCTTAATACGTGTGACAGAACCTGACTGTTTATTCTCTGGCTTTGTGCTGTTTGTGTGTGTGTGTCTGTGTGTGTATGTGTGCGTGTGTGTGTAAGTGGGCCTGAGTGCATGTGCTGCCTCTGTGGTCACAGTGTTTACAGATTCCCCTGGGCATAAATTTGGCATTAATTAGAAAAGATAATTGGGTAAATATTTATTATAAGCACATTAAAATAAATTAATCTCATCTGAAACTTTTGTAAGTCTGCTCCATCCTATTCTTCTGCTGAATATCTGATACAATAACTAGTAAACAGAGCCTGTTTGAACAGCATTCCTCATTTACCCCATAATAATACTCAGTAATAACATGCACGTGTGTATGTATGTGTGTGTACTTTTGTGGTTTGTGTGTGCATATTCTGCTAGTGTAACGCTCCCTTGGTGTGTGGAGTCTATCATACCATCTCAGAATATTAATGGCTGACATCACCATGGTGATGTCTCATCTCTCCTCTTCCTTTCATTTTTGTCAGAACTCACCTGAATACAAATGTTCATTTAGACCACACACAGATTTCACAACATGCTCCAGCTTTCATTTTCCCTGAGTGTGCTATCAGCAGTACCAACACTATTCTGATGACTGTGGTCGCACTGGGATATGGGTATGAATATTAATAATAATAAAAAAAGAAAATATATTTCATGATATTTATTCAAGCATTTTGTATGTTTTTAAAGAGCTCATTCTGTATTTATGAGAATACATATTGTACATATTGTATGAGTACATATTGTAGCCTGTTCAAATATTAATTATTTTTTATTTCACAAATGTTCTATTTTATGCTGTTCTATTCTGTTTTATTTTAGTCACTTTCTGTTATTTCCTATTCTCTACCTCTCAAGCATTTCCAGAAAATATATGTGCTTACAATATATATTTGTGTATATTTGCATATATATTACAGGCCAAAAGTTTGGACACACCTTTTTTGATCTCTTTTTCAATGCGTTTTCTTTATTTTCATGACTATTTACATTGTAGATTCTTACTGAAGGCATCAAAACTATAAATTAACACATGTGGAGTTCTGTACTGAAATAACTAAAAAAAACATTTTTATATTCTAGTTTCTTCAAAATAGCCACCCTATGATTACTGCTTCAAGAGGTGGTCACCTGAAATGGTTTTCAAACAGTATTGAAGGAGTTTCCAGAGGTGTTTAGCACTTGTTTCACACCTTTGCCTTCACTCTGTGGTCCAGCTCACCCCAACCCATCTGGATTGGGTTCAGGTCCGGTGACTGTTGAGGCCAGGTCATTTTTTGTTAAGTACATACTGTAACTCCACATGTGTTCATTCATAGTTTTGATGCCTTCAGTGAGAATCTACAATGTAAATAGTCATGAAAATAAAGAAAACGCATTAAATGAGAAGGTGTGTCCAAACTTTTGGCCTGTACTGTACATCTTTGCCTTTTTGAACATATTCAATCATATGCACATCTGGGATTCATTTGGACAATATTAAGAGAGTGTGAAGGAGCATACATATAGAGCAAACTAAACAAATAAATCTGAAGAAATTTCTTTTAAAACATAAGCTGTAAAATGTAATGAACAAAAATTGACTTTTCTTGTAAGGAAAAAGTTATGACATCCTTTGCCCTAATAGCTGGTACTTCCCCCTTTGGCTGATAAAATCTAAATGAATCATTCTAAATCTCTAAACCATCAACCTGTCTCTGAAATCAACATCAAGTGTTTCCCATTCCTCCTTGCAGAATTCTTTCAGCTGTGAATGTTCCACTTCCACTTTGAATGGATGGTGTCAAAATTTTCTCAAACATCCTCTCATATAGTAATGAATTTATGGTGTATCTATGGAGAGCTGCACAGGCCCTCCTGTGCAAAGCAGCCCTAAATCATTAAAACATTTTCACCTCCATGTTTGACGGAAGGTATATGTTCTCATGCTTAAGTGGCGTGTTTAGTGCCTTCTGTTTCTGTGCCCAAATATTCCAACTTTGAATTCAACTTTGTATTCAAAGCAAATCATTCCACAAGTATTGCTCTTTGTCTAGGTGTTCTCTGGCAAACTTGTTTTTTTGAAAGCAAAGGTTTGCTCCTTACACACCTCTCACAAATACCAAACTTGCTTGGTCTCTTTTTTTTGGTAGATGCTGTACCTTGACATCTTGCTCTCTGAAGTTGCCAGGATGGCCTGACCCGGTCATGTTGGTAGTTGTGCACTTGCTCTTTGGATCATGGTGATCCACTTAAATAAAACAAATGCCTAAAATCAAATTAAACTAATGTATGAGGACTAAATTAAACAGACTCCCTCAAAACCAATGTTCTTGTCATCTGCAGGTGACGTGCTGAAGCTGATTCTATTTTAAGACTTTTTAAGTGGCAATAACTGCGTGGGTTTCATAACTTTTTCCTCACAGGAAAAATGAATTTCTCTAAATGTTTCCCAAGATATTTCTTTAGGTTTATTTGTGTATCCTTTTACATTGTTTAAATAAAGATCAAATGTCTATTAGCTTTTTAAATACATTAAAAAACAATGTTTTCTTGGGTGTTTTTAATGGGTCTTGGTGGTTTTACTGGGGAGGGTAATAAAGCACACTGTTTATCTACCTCGCACAATTACATAAGCATTTTAATATTGTATACAATATTGCATTGTGGTGTGTATGGAACACACACACATACATAAAATAAAAACTATTTATTATCACATAAGTAGATAATTGTAAGATTAAAGTAATAAATAATTCCAATCAGTTAATCATTAATAAGCCAACCATTTTTAGATGAACAAAAGCTACCATATTCTAGTAAAACGGCAGTGATCAAATTATTGATCTGTCATTATGTATGAGCTGTATGCTGTTCAATAAAATCAAGGTCATTAGAAGGGCAAACTATTTTGTGACCATCACACTGGCTGGTGTTTGAATGGAATGGTTGGGAACTCTCCGTGGTTCTGGAAAGGCTCTAAGGGGCTGAATTGAAAGATGGGGAGCTCTCCATGGTTCTGGACAGGCTGGAAGGGTTTGAATGGAAGGATGGGGAGATCTCCATGGTGCAAGACAGACTGTAAAGGATTGAATGGAATGATGGGGAGATCTTCATGGTTCAGGACAGGCTAAAATGGTTAAAATGGAAGGATGGGGACCTCTCCATGGTTCTGAACAGGCTGTAAGGGTTTGAATCAATTGATGGGAATCTATGGAGCTGGACAGGCTGTAAAGGATTGAACAAAAGGATAGGGAGATCTCCTTGGTTCTGCACATGCTGTAAGGGGCCTTTGCCTTTTGCCTCTGACTCATAAACCATTGCTTTCCTTGATGGTGCATTGGTCCATGTGGCTTGAGTCTGTTTTGAAAGTGAGTCATATCCATATATTGTGTGATTTGTGAATGACATAATCATAGTGACAGGCCTTATATCATGCAAAAAAAATATATATAAACATGTAAAAACGTCTTTTTAGTGGATGTTAATGTAAAAACACTGTATTTCAAGTCAAGGCGCATTCCATAAGTCCATTCATCACGAAATCATGTTAAAAAGTGAAAAACGTGAAGAAGTGAAGAACATAGCAAATCTATATTTCAGAAAATTATTTCACATCAAAACTGTATTCAATCTATCTTTTCTTTGGTCTCCTCTTTCATTTGGACCGTAGGTGTCTGCTTATTTTGTCTAGTGTTCAAATCGTCCCTGACAAGAGCACACTATTTCTTGTTTTTTGTTCGATTTTTTTGAAGGTCTTCTTTGCTGAACTAAAAATAAATCTGGACCTTTACTTTTAGCAGTCAGTACAATGCCTTGGCATTTCAGCCAGGTTTGACCATGGAGTTTGAATATCTGAGGCTCTGCAGCACAACGCTGAATACCAATACACACACAGACATTTCTGGAGTATTGGGGTGGAAGATACAACATAAACAGAACCATTTTACTGAGTTAGTTAGCTAGCTTTGACTATTAGCTAGCTTGATGCACCAATGGCTGTGTTGGACAGACTTACCTCAAAAACCCTGATAACATATGACTCAGTTTAACAGATAAAACAAAGCTAATTTGCTTACCTGTTTAGGAAAAAATGTATAGCTTGACATCTGTTATGTAATCCTTCTGGGCTCTAAGCTGTCTCCATCTATCAAACTCATTTCCAATATGTCTTTACATTTTAATCAGTCTCTAATCAGGCTTTTTAGGTTGGGGAGAATCTAATGCTGTTTTGCTGATCCAGATCACTCTTTCACTTCCATGGCTGAAGTATGCTGTGGTGTGCCTACTATTGTGTTTCATACCTGGCAATCAGGGGTGTGGAGATAGGACTGGGGATTGGGCACTGGGCAGGATTTTCAGCTATGTAACAGAAACTCAAAGAAGAACATCACTACAGGCTTAAAAATAACCGTACATGGTTCCTAAACATCTGATGACACATCCTGATAATTTTATAAGTTAAGAAAATATAATACATATGGCTCCTATATAGTTATTATAATGTGTGTATCGTAGTAAAACGATAGAGGGAACACTTGGTAAAATAACTAACACCAGCTAAAAGGACCTTTGCTCAGCCCTATAAATCACATTTCGATTTAGACTCTGAGTCTCTGAGGTGTGAAATAGTCAGCTGTTTTCTTTCAGGTCGGCTTTATCTCTTTATTTCTTTCTTTCAAATCCCTGAACGATGGAGTCAGTCTCACTCAGCAGATCAACTGGATGGATGAAGGCTGAGAAAGAAGCAGCAGCAGCACCACGATCAGCGGAATCCCGCATTCTCACACACACACACACACACACACACACACACACACACACACTCTTACATTCTCTATCTCTCTTTCTCTCACACACACACACTCTAACATTCTCTCTCTCTCACACACACACATAAACACTCTTACATTCTCTCAAACATATTTTCTCTCTCTTTATCTCTCTCACACACTCTTTCTCACATTCTCTCTCTCTCTCTTTCTCACACACATTCTCTCTCTCCCTCTCTATCTCTCACTCTCTCTCGCGCTCCCCCTCTCCCTCCCTCTCTACCGTATCTTCTCTCTGGACCTCAGACCCCATAGGCTGCATGTAGGCAGTCTCTTCTCCAGCTCCAGTCGGTGTCGTGTGGAGCTCAGCGCTGCTTCTCCCTCGCAGGAGCGGCTCTCCTCCCGGTGCTCGTCTCTAGAAGACCCCGCCGCTCACGGCTCCAGTCTGTCCGCTGTGGTCATGCAGCTCCGCCCGAGGAGAGAGGCTCTGCTGTGGCTGCTGCCCGGGCTGCTGCGGCTCTGGTAAGTTCCCCTTAACAACAAAACTGCGGCGAGACCCGGAACAAAAACACTACTTAACTAGCTGGTTAGCTAAGTTAGTTAACCTAACTGGCTAATAACGAGCTCATTAGCCTCAGTAGCTAACCTAAGTAGCTGTTTGTTTTAGGGTCTTTGCTGAAGGTGAACTGCAGGTTTGCGCTTGAATTACGTTTCCCGCTTGATTTCAAATGCCTTAAAGCCGAACACGGGTGTTTATTCAGAGACAGACGAAGTTTCTGTATCGTATCAGTATCGTTATCTCACTAATTAGCTGCTCTCGACTCCCTGCCGGCGCGCTGTATGTTGTCTTCTGTTGGTTTCTTTAAGACAGCAGGCGCAATGTCACTCCAGCAAACAACCTTGAGGAGACTTCAGTCCGCAACCACTCAGCTAAAAAACCCTCGCCGCTTCAGGCCATGCTGGACAAAAACGAGCTCACTAAAATGTAAAGTGTAGCTCGTTTTCTGAACGCTTCATATCGGCTCCTCCTCTTCAATTACGTGAGAACTGAACGAGCTCCGTACACAGATACAGCCCTGCTGAAAAAAACAAAACAACTTAAAAAAAAAAAAAAAAACAGCATAAAACAGCCCAAAACAGCATGCCCCAGTGCATACTGGATACTATGGTTAAAAAAAACTATAATTTAAGCATAATGTGGGGATGTCTACATTTAAGTTAGATTTAGCTGGTCTACAAACATGATCAACCTGACCAAGGTAGCTAAGCTAGTTGTATAAATTATCTCAAGTCATGCTGATCAACCAGCTTTATTCAAAACCTGATAGCATGAACGTTAAAAAATGAACTTGTTGACCAGCATGACCTCACTGTTCAACCCTCATGACTAGCCTGGCCAATAATGACCAAAATGTACTGAATTGACCATAAACTTCACTGGTCAGGAACTTGTTAACCAGCATGGTTACCCACATAAGGATTGTTTTTATGCAGATGATCAGATTTTCATCCATTTTGATCCAACAGTAAAAGGCCTGCTTAGATGTTAGTATGCATTTAGTTATGCTGGTCAACCAACTTGGTGCAAAACCCAAATGGCATGATCAGTGAAAACCAAACTTGCTGACCAGCAGGACCTCACTGTTCAACCCTCAAGACTAGCATAGCCAATGATGACCAAAATGTCCCAAATGTACCATAAACCAAGCTGGTCAAGAACTCGTTAACTAGAATGGTTACCTGCATTAAGTATGTTTTATGTATATGATTAGATTTTCATCAATTTCAACATTTTAACATTCAAATACCATCTTAGGCCATCTGAAACCAGCTACCAACAAATGCTGATCTTGGGCTGAATTCTTCAGCTAGGAGGGTTGTATCTTTTTGTACCTCATGAAACACACATGCTCCATCTTTTATCTCTGTCAGTTTTACAGGACTGGCCAGCATAACCCTCCTCCTCCTTCATCCATCCACCTACACCCCCTGCTATGAGCTGCCACTCTCTCTGAGACTACAGGCATTTGTTCACAGTTGGGATCAGCATCAGCATTTACGTTGCAATCATGGGGTTCAAACACAGACAGTACACACAATACATAGAACACTGAAATTCGGCAGCTGGGTGTAAAACACACCATGACACAATTAAAACCTAGTTTAAAGAAGTGTACAAAGATTCATAAGCTATACAAGTTTTAAGATGTCAGTAAGCTGCAGTATTGTGTTCCTTTACACTAATACAGTAATTGAAAAAACTAATTTAAATCCAAAATATCAAGACATCTCTTCTACACTGACATTCCAAATGTCATGGGACATGTCATGGGTGTTAAAACTTTCAATGATGTATTCCCAGTACACACTTGACACTGTGGATCGAGGAATCATAAATGCCCCCACAACTCCCAAAATTCGGCCTAGCTCGCCATGCCATGAGTAAGTTGGCCAGTGATCAACCTCAATAACAAGATGACACCTTAAATCTTATACAGGTTTGGGTGTTCTCAAGCCACTTCCTTCACATTAAATGTACACTTCATGATCACTTTACATACTGTTATCTTATGACATGAATGGTGGAATTCCAGTGTAATCAGTCATTTGTTGCATCAAACAATTGTTCATTTTGTGCACTGCCACTGGAATGTGCTAGCTAGCTATAGGGGTGTAAATCCCACCCTCAGAAAACTGCCACTGTTGTGGTACCCTGTTTCTTACCCTTTACTTAGTGAACATAACTGCTGATTTTTTTTCAGTGCATTGGCCACATACACCTGACTGATTCCATGTTATTTATCTTGTTTGTGCCTTGATACACAAAATTGTGCCTATACATTATTTTCTGACAGCATTATTTTCTGCAGTAATGCAGTGTGCTGTGGAGTGGTCAGATTGCATGTTTGTGGTATTTATGGTGCGCCATTCAATATATTTGCAGTCAGATTGTGTTCAAGTGCTGTTTCTGATTCAGAGCTAATAATCCAACATCAACACTTCACCTCACTATTTGCGGTTGTGGTTGAAAGCAAACAAATCCTTATGGCGGTCTTTGAAAATCTTAAGCTTTCTCAGAAGTAACTGAAGCAAAGAAGCACAAACCCCCTATTAAAACCATTGTATTGATTTCAGAGAAAATGTTTGATAAGCTGGTATCTACACATGTAGCTGTCCTGTTCCTGCTTAGGGGTTAGGCTTAGTCCTGGACTGGATTTTCCTTTCCACTGAGAATCTTGTTTAGTTCAAGTCTAGGCCAAATCCCTGTCTAGGAGGCCAACCTTTAGTGTAACATAGAGGACAATTACACAATAAGACTGCCTGTCTTTATGACTAATTTGTGTATTGTTAATTATTATGTGTGAGAATTTGTTCCAGCTTGTAGATTTAATAGACATTTAAACTGGCCTTGTGATAATACTAGAATAAGTAGGTGTGTGTGTGTGTTTGCACCCTCTTGTTTGTGTGAGCTGTGTAAGCGTCTTTCACACTTATTGAGTAAACAGTTCTATAGGGACCCTAGGTGGAAGAAAGCCAATAAGTAGTCTATATGTACCCAAGAATTCTTATGCAGCATTTTAGCATAAGGCCTCATTGCAGTTATCCTTTCCTTGTTAAGAGTGTGCTTGTGAGGCCCATTCAGTTAATTTGTAAGCCTACACCGTGATATTGATATGTTGAGAACACTAGTTTACCAACAATTTCTGTTCTGCTCACTGTTAGTCTTTTACAAGGTCTGCATTATAGAATGATCTCTATCTAAACCTAAGGTTGGTTTCCCTTCAAAAGTGATGGATCGCAATTTATAGACAGCAATTAATCATTATTTTTGTTGAACAGATGCTTATTAGTTAACATTCATTCTTATATGTCTTTCTTGATGCGCAAGACACTTAAGCACAGCTTTTTATATGCATGCTAATCATGCAATAATTTATCTGCCTTTAAACTGTTTCCTGCAGATAAAGATCTTCTGCCCTAATACATCATTAGTGAGTGCTAATAAAGCATTTTTAATCTCCAATTAAATTACTATTTTCTGTGCAGAATAGATAAGAAGTTAGGCAATGCAGTGCTCAGATGGTGTTCACTAAAATGATTCTTAATTAATCTGCGTAATAATGACAAAATTAATGAGGAGTCAGAATGAAAGATAAACTCCTTTTCTTTCTTCATTAACAGAATCTATTAGCTTTATCATGCACAACAAAATCTCTGTCAGACATTTATTATACATGCTATTTTAACTGGTGGAAAGCCTCTATATTTATGTACTTACAGTATCTCACAAAAGTGATTAAACCCCCCTAAAAATATTTTATATTATCTTTTCATGGGACAATCCTGAAGACATAATACTTTAAAACAATTTAAGGTAGTCAGTATACAGCTTAAATTTGCTGTATACCAGTATAAATGTTCTCAACACACATACAATAATGAAAAGCAAAAGTGAGTGGCAACAAAAGTGAGTACACCCCTAAGTGAAAATGGCCAAATTGTGCCACTGTCCCTTGTCTGCAGTCAAGCATGGTGGTGGTAGCATCTTAGTCTGGGTCTATGTGTATGCTTCCAGCACTGTGGAGCTAAATTTCAACATGTACTGTGACATTCTAAAGCAGAGCATGTTCCCCTCCCTTCAGAAACTGGGCTGCATGGCAGTTTTCCAACATAATAATGAGCCCAAACACACCTCTAAGATGACAGCTGCTTTACTGAGGAATATAGAGATTAATGTGGGGGACGGACTGGTATGTATGTATGTATGTATACTGCTGAGTATGCCCCTATATCTAAACCCAATTGAGCAATTTGGAGCATCCTTACACGGAAGGTCTGTAACATCCACCAGCTCTGTGATGTTGTCATGGAAGAGTGCAAGAGGATTTCAGAGGCAACATGTGAAGATCTAGTGAACTTAATGCCCAAAAGAGTTGAGGCAATTCTTTAAAAAACTATTTTGAGGCCAAACTAAATATTGACACTTTGTGTATAATTTGGCCATTTCTCTTAGGGGTGTACTCCTTTTTGTTGCCATTGGTTAAGACCATAATGGCTGCGTGTTGAGTTATTATCACAGCACATTTACACTGTTATACAAGCTGTACACTCACTGACTAATTTACATTATATTAAATTGCTATAATCTTCAGTGTTTCCCTGAAAACATAATAAAATAGTAGTTACAAAAATGTGCGGGGTAGCAATAGAAAATTTTACAAATACAAACTTTTAGCTATTTGCAATAACCCAAACAAACAATAACAATATAAATAGCTTAAGTTAATACAACTAATATACTGTTACACATGATTTCCTGATATTTAACACAACATTTTATTGGCTAATGTGGTCTCCAAAATACTAAATCCCGTCATGACAAGCATGTTTAATACTCAGTATGGCACCCTTTTGCTGTTATGACCTCCTACAAACATGATGTATTGCCAGACACCAGCCTCTGGCAGCGATCCTGAAGAATCTTAGCCGATTTCTCATGAGCAATGGCATCCAGTTTACAAATAATCTTAGATTTGTCTTTTTCTGTGGTGTTTAGTCAGGTGCCTGTAAAAAATCAAACCTTGCTGGACTCTGAGGTACGCTTAGGATCGTTGTCATGTTGGAAGGTCCAATGCTTCGCAGTCTTTTACTTTCTTACAAAAGGCAGGGTGTTTTCTAATCGAATTTCCTGATACTTGATTGAATCCACCTGATTCTGACATGCTTCTAATCTAAACATATCTGAAAAATCCTGTTTTGTTCCAGTGCTTGTTTCAGATGTGAGCTATCATCAATACGTTTTAGTCCTATGGATCAACTTTATATGCCTTAAAGGAGGAATAAGGAATAAGGCATACTGTGAAAAGAACACCCTGTCTACAGTAAAGTGTGGCATTGACTGCATGATTCTCTGGGGCTGGTTTGTTTCCTTTGGTTTGTGCAGGGCAAGATAAATTCTGTCAAATGTTAGAAATATCTACTAAAGCATCAGGCCTTCTAAGCGGAAGCTGAAGCTTGGGCGAGATTGTACTTTTCAATAGCCCAATTGTCCAAAGCATTGCTAAAAGTCCACCATGGCTTGGTTTTAGATGAAATCCTGAAAGATTCTGGAGTGGCCTTCACAGTGGCATGACTTAAAATTCACAGAAAAATCTTTTGTGGTATTTGAGAAGGTGTTGCAGCACGCAAACAAAGAAAATTTAGTGAAGTGGAGGCCATTGTTTATGGGGAATGGGCTTAGATTCCTCAGGAATGTTACCAGATTATGGTGTCTGGCTATGCATCACGTTTACAGCAGGTCATAACAGTGGAAAGATGTCCTACTAAAAGTTAAAGATACATGTCAGGAAAGAGTTAAATGATTCTGATACTGCATTAATGTTGAATGTGGGATAAAAGTTTATGTTATGAATGTAGATATGTTTAGTAATTTAGTAAAATTCTATAAAAACTCTATATTTTAATGTCACATTGAATATTGCATAGTAGTCTATAGTCTAAGCAGCATATTTCAGACTGAATTTGTAGTGTTTATTACGTTTATTTAAAAAGAGGCAATTATTTAGCGCACATTCAAGTTTGCATATCGTGAAATTTCATTGGCCCAGACATCAAACATATTATAGCAGAGAAGAGTGCCGTGTTCCAGGGATTAAGGTTTAAACCCCAGCTGTGCCATTTGCTGCCTGAGGCTGAGAGTTTTTGAGTCATGTGATTTATTTGAAGGGGTTTTTGGCAGAGAGTCTTTTCGTTAAGTGAGATACTGAGCAAAAAGACGTTTCTATGGTCATGAGCTGGCAGGCTAGGAAATTATATAAAAAGAATTTAAAAAATGCATTTGTTTTAAGTATATTTGTCCCACCGTGATGTTTCAACTAAGTCCAGAGCACAGTGCACTTGCACAAACTGAAAGAGAAGGAGAGAGAGCGTTGTGGGTGATAATTTAAACCTTTAACCTTCAGCTGTTCCCTCACAGTCCTCGCCAAAGCCCATCTTCATTAATCATTGCACTCTTTTATTAGATTCTGTTCTTTGCGTCGCTAATACTGCACTCGCTTAAAAGATCCCTCAGACCTGCCGTCCCAGGGGCTCCACTCATTTAGAAGAACAGATGACGTTTTTTATCTGTTCATACATTCATACTCTTCTCCCTGTCTGTCACTCTTAGCTCATTAACGGTCGCTGTTCTTTGAGCTTGAGCTCTGCAAATGAACAATTCCGTCTAATTCATCTTTCTCTCTCTCACACTCTCTCACACACACACACATTCTCTCTCTCTCTCTCCCAGTATACCTAACACTCTGCTGGCTGTTTCTGATTTCCCCCTCATGTTTCTCCCCTCTCTCTTTCTCCTTTTTATCAGCATGGCATTTGGGCCCAGTAAAGCTGAGGAAGAAGATTACGAGGATGTTCCCATAAATAAAACTTGGGTTCTATCACCAAAGGTTTATGAGAGCGACGTCACCCTCATTCTGAATAAATTACTGCAGGGATATGATAACAAACTGCGGCCAGACATTGGAGGTAAGTTATCACTGCGACTTTGGATCGCCTCCCATTCTCCTGAACAGCTAGCGGTCACACAGCTGAAATCACTACGAAATCAAGGGCCCAGTTCCAAAAACAATGGGCCTTCTCTACTCAAATTGTTCTGAACACTACATGCTCTACAGACAACAGGGGCATAGCATTGTCCAATAAAAGAAAAAGCAAACTTTACACCATTAACAAGCTCTAAGTAGCTCCACGTCATTGGTACAATTCTGAGGCCCTGACATTTAAAACATGGCACTGATAACCTTGAAAGTGCTCAGGTAGCTTATTAAAAAAAAGACTGTTTATACACACAGTCTAGAAATGAAGTTGACAAGCAAGAACGAATTGGAACCATAAGGGAACAGATTGCACAGTTAATTCTGTGATTACATAAATGCATGGATGTTATAGAAATATTTTAGCAACAGCTGGAATTCATGCAAACCCTTTTCTACCTATTTGTTTGTTCTTTTCAGTCATTTCAACTTAGAAAGTATTCTTGTACCCTAATAGTGGGATCCACATTCATAACAATATGTGACCGGTTTATATATATATGTCACTTTAAAATAGCCTCAGATCTCCACAACGAATGTAAAAGTGGTAAAACCTTAATGCACACCAGCATGAGGGAGTGGTTGGGTAGAGCTTGATGGACCCTGTCTAACATGAAAACATGAAAAAGTGTCAAATAAATCATTTAAAATATTGTGGGAATTTGTATTTCTGTTCCTGGCCTATCAAAAGACACAAGTGATGTCACTTACACTCTGTGATTTAATTTAAAACAACAGTTATTAATTATTTTTTTAAAGACAAGAACATTTATTATGATGGCATTGTAAATTGATGGCGTTGTAAAAAAGGGGAACACATACATTTTAAAACTTTGAAAAATTATGTGTATAAAATAATATATAATATAAGTATATTATATGTAACATAGTTCTTAGAATAATAAAGCTTTGAAAAAACAAAACAATTAGTTAATTAGTGATACTTTAGACATAAATGTCATGTTGATCAGTGCATGTGAAAGTGGCCATGTACTCATGAAAAATGAGTAACAGTAAAAATAGTATTTTACTCTTTAAGAAATTACCAAGAATAGAACAGAAATTAAGCTAATAGCTTTACACACTGAAAGCATTTTTGTTCTAAAAGAATCTTATCAAAGATTATGGATGCAGATGGCCCCCGTTCAACAGAACGACTCAAAAGCTAATAGAAGGAAATGTCTATATTTCTATTAAAACATGAGAATGAGGGTCTAATTTGCAGTCAAATCAACCTGAATAGTAGCAGACAAACATCATCAATAACATAAAATTCTCTTAATAGCCCTGTGTGTTATTGTAATATTCGGTAGCATGATCATAAAGCAGTTTTTGTTGCTTCTAATGATTTCCTCATATAATTCCTTGCTCTATTCAGGAACATTATTGCACAATGGTACTTTGTGTTCCTCTTATTCTCACTATTAGCTGGCAGGAAAATGCTGAGCTGACCACAGCCTAGTTGTTTAGGCGAATTGATCCCTGCAGTGTCAGAGCACAACAGAGTCAAATCAGTATTGATCTTCTTTCTTTATCTGTATGTTTATGTGTATTTGAGAGATGCGTGCGAGAGAGAGAGAGAAAGAGAATGATAGACAGAGAGAGAGAAAGTTGGAAAGAGACAGAAGGAGAGAGAGAGAGAGCAAAGGCGAGTGGAGTTCATTAGTGTTCAGAGCCGGCAGAGAGAGGGGGTGTAAGGAGGAACTGTGGGCTTTACTGTGATTCATCATCGCTTTGGAGCCGCATTGTTTTGCTCGGATGCTTTGGAAGTGGTGCGGCATCTACAATACCTCGCTGTTTATTTTCATATGAATATTTTTCTGGATTACTGAGTTTGATGCAAAGCTACAGAGAAATTTTATTCAGCGCATGGGATTTGAATAGCCTGTGGGTGATTTCAGTAACAAATGAGCCCTTCTGCACAGATCTGTATATACATATAATCACTTTAATATGTAACAAGTGCTTGACTTGGTGAAGTATAACTTTTATCTAAACATGAAAAAAGTTAAATGTCCTTTAATATGAAAATATTTTATTGTATGTAAATTAAAATCATTCATTATTAGAGTTGATAAAAGCAGCTTTTGTTAAAAAATATTTAATGTTGTGATAATTTAATCTCATTAACAATATTAACAGTACATACAGTAAATATACAGGAACAAAGAGGAATTAGATGTTTTATGTTTTTGCAGTGAAACCCACTTTAATAGATGCAGCAGTGTATGTGAACAGCATTGGTCCAGTGGATCCCATCAACATGGTGAGCTCATATCCTTCACACACACACACACACACACACATGTGGGGTGCGTAAAAGTGTAAATTCCCTGAAAACAAATTAAACAACTGACTGCTTGACTGCATGTGATGAATATTTGAACTGCAACTATTTATCATCATACAGCTACATTTACATAAAGCATATCATCATACAGCTGTGTTTACTGCTGTATATTCATATATATATTACCATAAAGTAGAATTTACTGCATGTATTATATTTACTATAATTAGTATATATAATTTATCACTATATCACTATATATCTTTGTTTACAGCACATTATAGAGAGCAGTGTTTATTGCAGCTACATATCATTTTACAGCATAATATGAAGCCATGTTTACTGCAGTTATATATAATTTTACAGCATAATATGAAGCAGTGTTTACTGCAGTTATATGTATAAGTCGATATCTGTGTTTCCTGCATATTATACAGTGGTGATTCCTGCAGTTATACTATATCAGTAGATATTTGTGTTTCCTGCACATTATAAAGCAGTGTTTACTGCAGTTATATATCAGTAGAAACTTCTGTTTCTTGCAAATTATACGGCAGTGCTTGTTACAGATTTATATCAGTAGATAGTTGTGTTTACTGCATATTATACAGCAGTATATACTGCAGTTATATATCAGTAGAATGCTGTATTTACTGCACATTATACAACAGTGTTTACTGCAGTTATATATTAGTAAATATTTGTGTTTACTGCACATTATAAATCAGTGTTGACTGCCGTTATTTATCAGTAGATACCTGTGTTTACTGCACATTATTATATACAGATATATATCATTTTACAGCACATTATACAGCAGTGTATACTGCAGTTATATATCAGTAGATTGCTTTGTTTACTGCAAATTATACAGCAGTTTATACTGCAGTTATATATCAGTAGATTGCTTTGTTTACTGCACATTATACAGCAGTTTATACTGCAGTTATATATCAGTAGATTGCTTAAATTACTGCACATTATACAGCAGTGTATACTCTAGTTATATATCAGTAGGTAGATTTACTGCACATTATTGAACAGTGTTTACTAGAGGTTTTTTTGCTTACCTTTTGCTTTTATATATAAACCGTTCCACATCAATTGTTTAATCCTTAGGTTAAAAGGAATAGGTTTCTTTATCAGTAGGGCACACAAACTAATGATTTAGCTGATTCATAAAGAACTTACATTCTAATCTTATAATGCTATTATTTTTTGTAATTGTGACAACACTAATATGAATTCTGCAGTTTAAAAGGCTTCTGTTGCTTTGTTCCTCAGGAATATACTATAGACATCTTCTTTGCTCAGTCATGGTATGACAGCCGGCTACAGTTCAACAGCTCTATGAAGGTGCTCATGCTAAACAGCAATATGGTGGGAAAGATCTGGATTCCTGACACATTTTTCCGCAACTCCCGTAAATCTGACGCCCACTGGATCACCACACCCAATCGCCTCCTGCGTCTGTGGAGTAACGGACGGGTGATGTACACTCTGAGGTGCGTCATCAGCAGCCATATTGTTCATGCATTCGTTCTCGTTGGTCGATTGTTGTTTGTGCAGCTAATGTATGTGCTTCTGTATTCTTGTCTTGTAGCACCTGATTTTGTAAAGAGAAAATGCCCCTACTGTCTGTGTAAAGCATGCAGTGTTTTAAAACATGTCATTTTTTGTCAGTTTTAAGTAAATAGAAAACTGTATGCCTAGATATAGGTCTAGATGTATGGGCACATGAACACATCATACAAACATCAGAGTGCTATTTAAAGTGAAGTTGTCCGCCTCAGGTTTTTTTTCCAGTTTTGTTCCTTACCTTTTTACAATTCTGTTTTTGTCAGGTTGACTATTAATGCGGAATGCTACCTTAAGCTGCATAACTTTCCTATGGATGAACATTCGTGTCCTCTGGAATTTTCGAGCTGTAGGTGTTAAAAACTGTTACCATCAACCTGTAACGTAGCCTCAGGCCCTCTCTGAGCGCTGCTGGCCAACCAATCCCCACACATTGCCTTTGTCAGCTGACCAATCCTCATGCACCGCCTTTTATAGCTAAACAAACATCGCCTTCAACCACGCATTCAGGAAGGACAGCGTACCATCCTCCAGCAGAATACTCATCCCTCTCCAGCCGCCTTTACATTGTCATCCATGCATCCGCCGAATGCACTGTCCCTCAGCATTTCATATGTCATCAACCACTGTGGGCAGAGGTTTGAGGGAAAGGCATGCCATGCGACAAGCAGTGGGCCATCTTGTATGCCTCTGTGCCATCCTGCCATTCTTGTATGTGTGTGTGTGTGTACTGTGCTGTATAGCTGAGTGTGTGGGCTTGGGTTTGTGTGGTTTACTGTGAGACAGTGTATTGGTATGTAACCTCTGTGTGTGTGTATGTGTGTGTGTGTGTGTGTGTGTGTGTATTTTCTAACCAGATGGATATCCGAAGAATGAGATTGAATACAAATGGCACAGCCGTGCTGTTCAGGTAGCAGACCAGCGCTACTGGAGACTTTACCAGTTTGCCTTTGTAGGTCTGCAGAACACGACGGGCATTGCTCATACTCAGTCAGGTGTGTGATGTGTTTGCAAAGCAATTTCAAGTTCACTTAACGCACTCCGAAAGCAGGAGGTTTAAGACAATTTAAAATAAGCATTGCATTTCAGTTCATAATAATAGCATTTTAGTGCAACTATTGTGCTCAGTGAAGTATTAAATGGTTATTTGGTGGCTTAATAGCAAGTAATGTTTATGATTAGAATAGCACTAGGTACATTTATGTCTGTAATAGCACTGCTAAAGAACATTTATTAATACAATAACACTGCTGAAGGAAATGTATAAATAGAATAGCACTACTGGGGTACATATATTACTGGAATAGCACTGCTATGTATGAGGTATGCTGAGGCATTTATGACTGAAATAACAAAGCAATTTCAAGTTCACTTAACATACTCCTTTAACATGAAGGCAGGAGATTTAAGACCATTTAAAGGAAGAATTGAATTTTAGTTCAATTATTGTGCTTAGTGAAGTATGAAATGTTTATTAGATGTTTTAGTACCAAGTTCACAAGAATTTAAAGATTAATATTTTATATTAAGCCTATAGAGTCACATACATATATATGTTAAATACTGATATCTGATGATTTTGTTTTTATTACTGTAGGGGACTATGTTGTGATGTCAATTTTGTTTACCCTGAGCCGGAGGATGGGCTACTTCACTATTCAGACGTACATCCCCTGCAGCATGATTGTAGTGTTGTCCTGGGTTTCCTTCTGGATCAATAAGGATGCTGTTCCTGCCAGAACATCTTTAGGTACAATACTCTAAATGTTTTAGAAATGACAAAATAACACACAAATAACACATACGTTTGGAAGTAGAAGGCAGAATGGTCAAAAGCAAAAACAAAGACAAAGTAATCAATTTCATATCTGTAATCCACCAATAGGAGCAGGCAGTCAAGGTAATAATGAATGAATTTCTTGGACCACAGAGAAACAAAGTATATATAAGTCAACATAACTGTCAGGGCAAAAAAAAAATTCTATTTTTTAATGTGAAAATACCAGTTGCCCTTTACTTAATGTGAACATTCCATGATGAATCATCTTTCAAAAAAATAAATTATCTGAATTACCAGAATGAAACCTTTAAAGGAGGATAAGCAGTGTGCTAGACTTAATGATACACACAAAACAAATGCAAAGCACACACAAAAATAGTTAATTAAAATTGTATGGATAATATGAAGATATAGTTGTATAGTATGTTATAACATTATTTTTGTTAGCTCAGTTACTAATGCATTTGTTTTATTGCCACAGGTATCACAACTGTTTTGACTATGACAACCCTAAGCACCATATCCAGGAAGTCATTGCCGAAGGTGTCATATGTGACAGCCATGGATCTGTTTGTGTCTGTGTGCTTCATCTTCACATTTGCTGCATTAATGGAGTACGGAACACTGCACTATTTCACCAGCAATCGGCAGAATAAGAAGACCAAGACCAACAGTGCACCGGTGAGCACCTCTGCCCTTTAATTACTGTCTTTTGATCACTGAAACAGACATATATATAGTTTGTATAAGTTAACATGTGGCTATTACCTATTAAAATCATCTAAATAAACTCTCAATTGACCTTTAAATAGCAAGCAAAATAACACTATTTAGCATTGTTACCCTGACTTAAGAGATACAAAATATTACCTGTAAAAAGAAGAAAAGCACATCTGTTGTTCCTACTTCAGGCTTTGCATGCTGTTTACTGCAGTATGTAGGTGGGAAAACATAAAAAAAAACATATAATAGTTCTGTGTCTCTCAGCTTGTCCAGAAATGTGTGTCCTTTTGTGGTAGCTCATATGATGAATTCCACTTCCTGACTGTAGAAATACTAGATTGCTTTAATGAAAGAATGGTTGTGTGTGTGTAACATTTTATAAAATTTATTTATAAAATTTATTTTTTCATTTCATAGATATTTACATGTTCACACATTTGCATTAGTGGACACATGCCTGTACAGTGCCCCCTTTTTTACATTGACAACAAAGCGTTTTACATATCTAAAACATAATTAACAGGAAAATAAACCAATAAGCTCTTGTTTGCATTTATTATTAAAATGAGATACTGATAGGATAGGTAGGGGTGAGCCATATTGTGTTGTACAAATTAATATCTTCATAATATTGAAACAATAAATAAATCCATATTCTTTAAACAGCAGTATCCTTAAAAGTAGTCTGTTTTGCATTTTTTTTTAGCTATGGACTATGAAGCATTACTGTTTTTTGGGTATATATGTATATTTTTTGTGGTACATTAACACAAATTATTTGGTAATCTTTAAATTATTGCAATATTTTTTAGTGTTTTGTCATATCAGCAAGAATAATGTTATTACAAAAATACCCTGAGATATCCGGATACTATTTAAGGACTATTTTTTGCCCATCCCAACTAAAAGGCTAATTATTCTTTATTATTTTATACACAGGTCTCTTGATTACATTGTTCCCAGAGTCAGTTTAGAGTGCATTAGTGTTATTGCAACAGTGAGTGTATTTTGTGGTTCTATTACATATGCAAAACACTGCGCAACTACTTGTTTGCTTTTCCCCTGCGCTAGAAATCGAGCATGGCGAACATCAGGCCTGGGACGTCTCTGCTGCAGATGAACAACATCGCCCCCTACCATGATGACGATGATTATGCCTACGAGTGTCTGGACGGGAAAGACTGTACCAGTTTTTTCTGTTGCTTTGATGACTGTCGCTCAGGGGCGTGGCGTGAGAACAGAATGCACGTTCACGTGTCGAAAATTGATTCCTACTCTCGAATATTCTTCCCAACTGCGTTCGGCCTCTTCAACCTCGTCTACTGGATCGGGTATCTGTACCTGTAAAAGTAGAGTTCATTAGAGGGATGGACTTGAGGTTTGAAATGTAGGAGATATTTGGAAATCATTTGGAAATTATTTGTAAGTTCTCCACCCTCTTGATACAGTACTCGACATCACCAGTCCTCAGTGAGGGTGACTGGATCAAAGCTGCAGGTGGATGTTTTACAGGAGGATGTGTTTTCAGCCTTTGGTGTTTTGTTAAATAGGTTACAGGGTGAGAATGTGTTTCTTGAGAAAAGACAGAGGAGGCACATGTGACATTTGAAATTTAGATTTTTGATCCATTACTATGATAGAACTTTCATTATAAATTGCAAGGCACCTGAAACATGTATAAAAATACCTGCCTCGCTTAGTGCCAAGCAATCTTTAAAAGACCGATGGCGCAACAAAGGCTATAATTTTTAAATAGTCTTGTTTATCACCTCCAGAGAACAGATAAAACATTTCCTCTTTCTATTTTCTGCACCTTTTTCAGCTTCAGTATTGCCAAGTAAACAGAGTTACTGCTTCTTTGAATTTTGAATCGAACAAAAAATTACTAACATCTGCCTGTCCACTAATAATAGCTATTTAGTAGTTTTTATTGTAAAGGCACAGCTATAATTACTTGTATATACACTAGTATTTCAGCTTACTTGCGCCTTAACAAACCAAAGCATACGTAGTTTAGAATTTTGTGAAACAAATTTTGATGTTTCAAGGTTTGCCCTTAAGCCATTTTCTTGGAATTAGCTAATAATTACAGCCTACTCAACTTGAAAATATGGCTAATGCTAACACTGTAATAACTGACATGGAAAGGCCTCTCATGTCATTGCACTAATCATTTAAACTTCATATAACTGGTATAATAATTCATATACACTTGTTTCTTTAGTGTGGTGCAATAACTTAAAGTGTAAATCTCTGTCCTTTTGTTCGCAGCAGCTTTGCTCTCTGCAGGCGAATCATTTCATGAGCGTCTCATTCCTGTTATCTCATGACTCATCAGCATTCCTGTGGGTAATGAATTCAAATATTCCTCTGTGAAAGCAGATCTTGTCTCTCACTGTCTCCTTCTCTCTCACCCAGCCCTGAAAACATGTCAGATACACTGAGACAAAATGGTAATGGGTTGAATTTATTTAATTTAAAATATTTACAGTGGTGTGAAAAAGTGTTTGCTCCTTCATGATTTTTCTTTTTTTTTTTGCATGTTTGTCACTCTTAAATGTTTCAGATATTCAAACTAATTTAAATATTAGTTAAAGACAACACAAGTAAACACAAAATGCAGTTTTCAAATGAGTTTTTTATTATTAAGGGAGAAATCTACAAGGCCCTGTGTGAAAAAGTGTTTGCCCCCCAGTTCAAAAATAACATATAATTGTTGGTTATCACACCTGAGTTCAATTTCCAATTTCTCACACCCAGACACACCCAGGCCTGGTTACTGCCAGACGTGTTCTCAATCAAGAAATCACTTGACAAAACCTGCCTGACCAAACGAAGTAGACCAAAAGAAGCTCAAAGGCTAGACATCATGCTGATATTCAAAGAAATTCATGAACAAATGAAAAAAAAACGTAAATGAGATCTACCAGTCTTGAAGAGTTTATTAAAAGACATTTATATAGTTTTGGGCTTCAAAAGAACCACAGTAAGAGCCATCATGCACAAATGGCAAAACATGGAACAGTGCTGAAACTTCCCAGGAGTGGCTGGTCGACCAATATTACTCCAAGAGTGCAGCGACGACTAATCCAAGAGGTCACAAAAGACCCCACAACAGTGTTTATGACTCCACCATAAGAAAGAAAATAGGCAATGTTCCAAAACACAGCAGCAAGTCTACCTCTAAATGGCTAAAGAAAAACAAAGTAAAGACTAAGTCCTGACCTGTATCCTATTGAAATGCTGTGGCCTGACCTTAATAATCCTCCAATGTAGCAGAATAACAACAAGAAGAGTGGGCCAAAATTTCTTCATAGTGCTGTGAATGACTCACTGACTACCACAAATGCTTGATTGCAGTTGTTGCTGCTAAGGATGGTCCAACCAGCACTTTTTTCACACAAGGTCATGTAGATTTTAACATTTACGAGTGACAAACATGCAAAATATTAAGAACCCACTTTTTCCCATCACTGTATATCCTTTTCACATGAATAAAATAATAAAAGATTACTAAAGCTGTGGCTGCAATCTAAAACATCCAAAGCATAGAGGCTGCAAGCAAGGTAGTGCGGGACTTCTAATACTAAGTAGTAGCCTATTAGTCACACTTATATACCAGTCCAGTGAGACTTTGTGTTCGGGTCACAGACTTTCACGTGGTATGTGTGCAGGGGATTGTGGGTAACTCAGGGCTGAGAAGCACTGCTGTGTCAACAAAATAGATGTGAAATTTGGCTGCATATTTAGACTGTATACTTTGGAACAGCATTTTAGTGCACACAGCTAAGAAGCCTAGGCAGCCTAAGCTTTGGGATGCAGCTCCTGTGTTATATTGATTAAGTATATTTTATTAGTATATTCATGTGAAAGTGATGTAAATATAAATTCAATGCATCACTTGTTCAATCTATTTATACCATCAGTTCCTTGTTAGCTTATGACAAAGCCATTGATGCCTTTATTATGTACTTCAAATTGAACTCTTAATGTGGGCAATTCTGCGTCTTTTTGTGTATAATCCCTGTTTAAGCTGTCTGTTATATGTGTAACATTTAAAGCATGATTCAATCTTATTGCGTTACTGTGCTGTTCTGATGTACTCACCAGTAGTCATTTTCAGAAGCAGTGAGTGTGTAAGAGTGTGTTTGTGTATGTGTGTGTAAAAATGTGGAAGAGAGTGTGTATGTTGTCTGCTAACACTATTGTCAGAACGTTTCCTTATTTTAGTAATAAGCGTTATTCGAACGGGATTAGGTTTACTTGAGGAGGTGGGGTTATAATTCATTAATATAGTAATTAATTATTATAGAATTATTCCAAACGTCCTTGGAATAATTTGTAATAATTTTGTCCAGTTCAAATGTGAGAAGTAATTATTATTTATTCAGTGGTGAAAAACTTTACACATTATTTAACTTGTCATAATCTCCTAATTTCATGTTATTAATCATGATTGGCTGCAGCTGGTAGCTTTTCTCTGTGCCCACATTTGCGCAAAGTACTTTTTACTGGACAGCAGTAAAGATGTCAGACTTTTTTGTGCTAAAACGAGCATAATATAATATTTTTCATCTCCAACATCAGCAAAATTTTTACGCTTTTCTTAAACAGCTCAAGGAGGTATTTTTTTCTGCAACAATGCGTGGCACAGATACCACGAGTTGTTTAAACCTGTGGTAAACTTTAGGTGTTAAATGCAGATGCATATGCGTTATGAACATGTATGAACATGTAGCTGCTAATATCCTGTCCAATAACAGCGTAATAAGTGCATAAATCGAGTAGCCACTCCCATCTCATTAATGTATACTAAGATCATTTATGACGTGCAAATATTTTGCAGAAAAATAAACATATGCAGGGTGTTTATATTAAACTATACAAATACAAAGCAAGGAAACAAAACAAACACAGGTAAAGTGAATACAGAACTTATCAGCAAAACAAAAAATAACATACAAACATGATCAAGGTTCAAACGTGACGACATGCAGAGGATAAATCCATGCACAAGACTCAAGAAGAAACAAACCAAACACAAGGACTGCTATATACTCAGACACAAACACAAAACACCTGAAAACACAGGACAACAAGGAGGGCGGGGCAACAAATGAGAAACACAGACACCAGGACAAACAGGCTATATGTTTCATCCCCATGTTAAACTAATCCCACCTGATTCGGGCAATAGTTTATTTGTCTTGCTTACAGAATTCTATGTGGAATAGTGTGTATGGAGTGTGTATGGTGTGTGTGTGTGATAGATAAAGCTCCATCACATATCATCACGTTGCAATGTAGTCTCTATTCTTGTGATGCTTTTTGTAAACGATGTAGAGATCTGTGCTGTGTGTAGTAAGCCTGTACAAATACATCTGAATCACATGACACGTGTCATCACTGTCACTGTCAGTGCTTAATGAACATTTAGCGCACCCTATGCAGTACACAGATTCTAATAGCAATGAGTATGTATAAAATAAAGTCTATTTCTACAGTATATTTATAGGTGTATATAAATAGATGATTAAGGCATTATGAAAATGCACCACAAATGATATTTGGAAATTAATGATAAAAATGTTGAAGCTGTTGCATGTGAATAAAGTGAGTAACAAATGATTTATATGCAACCAACATATCTGAATCATTAATCCTTGAATCCTTTTTTGTGTGTGTTTCACTTTTACATAGCTATTCTTCACTGCTTTTATTCTGAATATGAGAATAAAACATCAGGTGGCTTGCATGGTAGCATGTGAGAGTATATAAATGTGTATGAGTGGGTGATTGTGAGTGTGTGTGAGAGAGTGTATGTGTTTATTTCTATTTATTTGTTTGTTAATGTGTGTATTCCATGCAGGCTTTGTTTTGCGATGCTCTTCTATCCGCTCTGTTTCTTGTTCCAGATGTCGTTAGCCAGTCGCTCTCTGTCAGTGCCCGAACATGCTCATCACCTGTTAGATAGATTTGTGTAGTGTGTAAAAAAAAACAAACAAACAAAAAAAGCAAATCAACACTGTGAGAAAATAAATCTGTGCCTGAAAAGAAGCTGAATAAAATCCTCTGCTCTTTCTACGTGTTAAATATTCAACAGCTTATTGAAATGCAAGTAAGAAGAAGGCAGGAAGTGGGACAACACAAGCTTTTGATTATTTTTCGTACATGGCTAGTCTAGCAATAGGACACTGATCAACGTTTTAAGCCTTCAATTAGTTTCAAGTCATGCAGTGAATTAGTGTATCAACTTTTAACTCTTTTAGAAGATTTAATATACTGAAATTAACAGTGATTTATGTAACAGTATATTTATTTATGTGTCAGAATGAGTGTAAAACATATGCATATATTTAATGCATATTTAATCTGAAAACCCAAACACACTGAACACTGAAAACACAAACATCCATTTATTATTAATTCAGTGGTGAAAAACAGTACAATTAGTTTTACTTGCCATGGTCTCTTAATTCCCTGATAATAATCATGCTGGTAGATTTTCTCTGTGTTCTCATACAAACAGTTTGTTTGATAGCTTTGTTTGCTCTGACCAGCACACAGTACAATAGTCCACTCCCTGCATATCTGAGCAGGATGCAGACTTGCCAAGTCTCCTGAAAGTTATGGGAGCCTACCACATATCAATAACAGCTTGCTGATGCCCGCAAGTCAGATAAAATCTCCCGGAATGTGGACCCAGACTTTTTCCCCAATCGCGTGTGTGAAAGAGAGGGAGAGGGAGTGAAAGGCACTCCCCTTGTGTGCATATTCATGAAGCACTAACAAAACAGAGAGGGTTCTGAATGGCCTGTTCTCTGCTAAGAGTCTGTGTTTCAGCCAATCATTGTTTAGTGTGGACGGGTAGTGTTTTTCTTCCCTGCTGGACAGGATGCGTTCAGGAGCATCATGGCACCCAAACCTCATTTCACCTCTGAATTTTCTAAAGTATATCTATGTCTGGTAAATAGCCAGGGGATGGGGGTCAATTCCAGGTCCGGAGGTACCTCCCTGAAATGATTTTTGTGCAACTTGGGATGTATGAGGATGATTGTAAATTTACACAAGTTTAAATAACTGTTTCTTGAAGCGATGACTAAACAATTGCAGATTATCCATTCAAACTGTTTTATTCAAGCAAGTGCAAGTTATTGAAAAGGGTAGCCACATTTCCTAGATCTTGAAAAAGAGGAAATTGGTTTAGATGATTAGTAACAACCCAACAGTAAGAACCACAAAGTCACAGAATTTCCATTATCTGGAAGCTACTGGAACACCAATGAGTGGCTGGTTTCCAAAACATAATTTTCCTCAGACTTCTGGATAAAAAAACAAAAACAAAATGTTTGACACATTAAGACATCAGTTTGTGGTTTTGTTTTGGCTACACTGAGCAGAGGTATGCTTAGAGAAGTAAGTAAGTAAAGATGAGGCTTTCAACCTCAACCACAGTACCATCTGGTAAGCATGGTGGTGGGAGGATCATGGTGCTCTTTTGTATGCTGGTGAAGGAGTGCATTGCACAAAGTAAATAGAATAATAAAAATGGAGAAGTACCTCAGAATTTGTCAGCATAACTTTAAACCAACAGCAAGACATATTAAACTTGAGCTAAATTGGGTATTTCAATAGGACGAGGTTCACAAACACAAATCAAACATGATATAGTTATAGTACCTACAAGTTTGCCAGAAGCTTCTTAATGGCTTTTAAAAGCCTCTATCTTATCAAGGTTTTACTTACAGAACATACATTTATTGGACAATTATTAAAGGTGAATTATGTTGTGTCTTGGCATGCTCTCCACCAGTCTTTTACACTGCTTTTGGGTGATCTTTTGCCACAAATTTGAGCAGTTTTGCTTTGCTTGATGGCTTGTGACCATCCATATTCCTCTTGATTACATTCCAGTGGTTTTCAATGGGGATCAAGCCTGGAGTACCTTGAATATATTTGACTGTCACACAGCATCTGCAGGATGGCATTAAGTGACCTACAAAAAGAATGGCAAATGCAGCTGTTAGACTGGTGGAGTGCATGCCAAGATGCTTAAAAGCCATGATTCCACCAAATCCTGGCTTCTGAACTCTTCCTGAATATTCCACACATTAGTATAGTTGTTTAAAAATAAATATGAACTTTTGCATTATTTGACGTCTCAAAGCACTGCACCTTTTTCTTGTTTTTTTTTGCCAAAAAATGGAATATGGAAGAAATGCTGTCAGTAGTATGAAGAGTAAAATCAGAGTAACTGTTCATTTTGAAGTTACACTGTTCATAGGAGCTACCTTCCTGAAATTAGTTTTGGCAGGGTAGGATATCTGTAAAAGAGAAAAGGAGGAGGATTTGAGGTGAGTGGGGACAAACAAGACTACACACCTAAACCCATTACAGTTCCCACAATCTCTTGCAAAAATGTATGTTTTGTTTTTTGGTTACAATGGAAGTTTTTAGGCTACAAACTTACAATGTAAACAATGTAAGTTTTTTATTTTTTATGTATGACTACTGTGATGCTTTGAAATTGAGTAAATTGATATAAAAAAACAAAATCTTTTATGCAGTAAAAAGAAAAAAAAAACATGCAAGGATATTTTCTCTATGACGCTTTCTCCTGTTAAAGTGACTTTGCTAATGATATAATTATCAGGCCATTTAGATTAATTGTGGCTAGAACTAATGAGACCTATGTTCACGTTCCCTGTGCTGCCCTTGCAGAAAGTCATGTTTATTCTCAGTGTGTGCACCTGTTTGGACAGCACCTCTGCACGCTTCCTGATATATTCAGCGGTGTCTCTCTGCGGGCAGCTATTTCAGGCCTGGTGATTAGCATGGTTTAAAGAAAGCAGAAGAGTGCTGGGTAATTGTAGGAGAATAGATTAAAGCTCTGCTTTAGTGAAGACAGATCATGGATTAAACACTGGAGAGTCTGATAAAAGATCTGCACTGTGAAAAGCTTCTTTCAGACGGACTCCAGGCTGCACGGTTGCTGAACTGAAGGCTGCGAAAGAGAAAGAGGCTAATCCGAGAAGTTCAGAGCTGCTGTTGTCAAATTTAAACAGCAGCTGAACCACAGACAGCATGAAACCTGTGTGAGGAGAAATGTTTTCTCTTTCGTCCAAAGTTTGGAGTCCTAAACATTTAGCTGAAATGATGAAATGCAAATGTGTTTAGCTAACAGAGCTAACAGCTAACAGCTTTTGTGTCCATAAGCTTTTAGGTCAAATGTGAGATGCCAAAACTTCTGCCTAAATTATGATTGGTCCAAAAGCTCACCCAGGCAGACAGTACTGGAGAACATCTTAGCTGGAGTGTGGGAGAGCTGATCATTGTTACATCTTTGAAGAGCCATTCATGGTTCCATACAAAAAACTATTTTGAAAAAAAGGATTTAGTTTGAAGTAAATTTTAAGGGTTCAATGTAAAGGTTCTTTACAAATGTAAGGGGTCGTCATGCCCACAGTCTTACATAAACTGCATTATAAGGAATTCAAAATGGTTCTTTTGTGGCAACAATCAAATAACCCATTGTAGCACATATGACAAGACAAAATCTTGCTTGTTCTGAACATTTAGGCTTTTTTTTTTTACTTTGTTCCGAACCAAAATACCAGGTGTAAATGGTGCTCTGAACTACTGTCCAGACAAAAAAAAAACATTTAGTACATACTTTTGGACCAATCACAGGAATATAAGGCAGGTTATTGTCACTATTTTAACAACAGAAGAAGAAACAGAACTGGAGCCGTGCCGAAGTAGGAGTTCTTCTCCAATGCACTCATCTCAGCACTTGCACTATTGTTGCAAAAAATAAGCTGGTGATTCCTGTATCTACTGTAACTGTAGATTAAGCATAATTTATAAACAGAAATAAAACTTGAACAAAGTCAGATTTGCTCAGACAAATTCGGTAAAAGACATAATTCTACAAACCAATCAATGTAAAAGCAGCATGTAGCAAAGTTCTTTTAATTTCTGACTAAACTAGTGTGTAAAACTAAAACTAACCAGACGAGATGTATACAATATCACAGACACATGAACCAGGGGTCAGACTCTGGTCCAAAATGCCCTAAAAGTTCAGGGCAAAGTTGGTTGCAAAACAAGTGTCTATAACATAAAAGACTGCAGATCAAAAACCCATCTAAAAGAAAGTTAAGAAAGCAGGTTCATCCCAAAGCAAAGCTTCTTAAATAAACAGGCATTAATGCACAAACCCCTACTGTAACAGAACAGTATGTGTGCCACAGAGATATAGGGAACTGATTTGCATTAAAAAAGCTGTAAAAAGACACATTTTATGTCCAAATTCAAAGGCCTTTACCACCTCAAACGCCGCTCTGCTCACCGTCTATAGGAGAGATAAGACAGGCTGCTTGGCTCAGCTTTTACAGACTGTTCTCAGGCTCCCTCACGTGCCTGTTTGCCAGGTGAGCCCTTTCATCCTTCTGAAGGCAGAGCACAGACAGAGAGGAGGCAGATATGAACACTAAAGCATGACTTGCCATGAAAGCCTGATGAAATTTTGATGAGCCATTAGTTGGTGCCCAGCGTTGCATGGGAACATGAAATATAGCCACAAAGCAAAGCTTCTTTTTATTTCCTCTATTTCCTTTCCTCATTTTCTGGCATTTGTTTCCTATTCCTATTCTGAAGCTTTAAAATAAAGCGTCTGTATTGGTTCTAGGCTTGAACTTACAGCCCTGAAGATCAAGATGCCTTTTTAAAGCAGTTTCATATAAACTGAGTCGCTGCGCTTTCCTCCGAGCACGCTTGCTACACGGCAATGTTGCATCACCATTGATGGGGGATATACAACTAAGTAGAAGTTAAATTGGTGGTACAATTGGCCTAGCTGAATTGGCAGAAAATGGGAAAAAAATAAAATAAAATAATCATCTTCATAGACCCCATAATACAGCCCTGTGGGATGCCACAAAATATGCTAAAGCAAATGGTTTACAATAGTTTCTATTATGTTGGATTCATTCTTTCAATTAATTATTAAAACCAGGGTTACAAATTAGTCTCATGAACTGTTTTCCATCATTTCTAATAATTACAATTTTCTTAGACACTTAAGACACTTTGCAATCTTCGTATAACTCTTTTATTCAGAGTTCTTGTCAGCTGCTTAAGCCTTGGATACACAAAAAGATTTTTATGATTTTAAATGCGCCCAATCACTGCCCTGTCATCATTGTTCCCACCTGTCTCGTTTGTATCTTCGCCCCCTTGTTATCTTCCCCAGGTGTTACTTGTCTGTGGCTGTGTATAAATACCCCATGTTTTCCCTTGTTCTCTGTCATGCTTTGGACTGTCTTAGTGTTTGACTGCTGTTGTTTGCTTTCTCCGCACTCCTGCTATGTTTGTGTCTGCTAAATTTTTGGTTTGCTTTTTTTTTAGTTTGTTTATTAGAATTCATTAGAATTTTTGTTTGGTAGGCCTTGTTAAAACTTAATGTTTGTTTTATACTTTTAGTTTCTAAGTCTTTGTGTTTCTTTCACTGTTTTAGTTTTTGTTCTTTGTAATGGCAAATATTAAAACCGACTTGCAAGAATCTAGTAAAGTTCAAGTGTGGCATGGATGTAGCAGCAGAAGGATGAGCAGGAATGAATAGCAGTAACATGATCAAGTGTCTCAGTGTGAGTTTGTAAAGTGTCATTGTTTAAACTGTCTAATTGTTCTTGACAGTGTCAGTGCAGTGTGTTGGCTAGGTGGAGTTTAGGAGTCTTACAGCTTCTGGAATGAAGCTGTTTCTCAGTCTTGTTGTTTAACACAAAGGTTTTTAAGAAAACTGAAAAAAGTGGTTCTTCTGTGATATCCTTTATTTGTGATGTTTTTAAAGTGTGATATAGTGTTAGCATTAGTATGCTGGGGTTGGAAAAAAGAAGCGAGCAAATAATGCAGTGGTGAAAAACACTTCAATGTGAATCAATACAAGGAGGATAGAAGTTACGGAAATGATTTCTTAACAAAATGAGATTCAGCTAATTTAACTTAATTGCCATAATACCCTCAAGTACCCCTCTACGCTTTCCTAATAGATGAAAATGTAAAAGTTTTTTGCTGCTGTTTTTTGCTGAGAGCTCCTACTGCACCCCTTGAGTGTCATTAGTGTCAGAGGTGTGAGTGAGTAATGTGTTTCGCTGCAGTTGGTGTGTTGCTTACACTCTGAACAGTGTTTTTATTGAAACTTTCAGACTTTGATAGAGTTACTTCACACACACATGTAGCCATCAGGGTAATTTAGTGCTGCTTTTCACAGCCCTACTGCTCATAATCTGAGTCATCACAGACCCGAGACCCCACACGTTTTCTGTCTCGATGTGCCACGCTGCAAATAAACAAAGAGCTTTATGGCCACAGTAAATCTTGTGTGTGTGCCCAGCATCAGATTTTATAGTTATGCTGAGGGAATAAAACACATTAAAGCTGCTCTGAGCAGTGGGGTGGTAATACTGATAAATGCTAATGTTAGCCTGCCAGATCACAACGCTCCAAAACATAAAGGGTGTTAGCGTCTTCAGGAGAAACCAGTGTTCTGCATTTATGACTGCATATAAACTTTAATAACCCTTTCAGACCCTGTGCCACCATTATTATGAACAGCATGAGTCTTCTATACTCTATGTTTTGAGGCACATAAGACCAGATGTGGATGTTTGTTGTCTATTGGAATTAATGTTTAACAGTCAATCAAACCACCTCGAGTCAGAACACTGGAATAAGAATTGGCATCACTGCAGCCAACAAGATAGAATAAGAGAAATTATAATTATTTTAAATTAAAATTGAAACAAAAAAAACTCACAAAAAGCAAACAAAAATAGCATAACATACAGTACAGGCAGAGGCCAAACCCTAATATGTGGTTATATAAAGCCTCTACATTAATAATGTACAAAATGCTCTACTGTAATATTGTACAAACAATTTTATAACAAACATAATTTAACAAAAGAATATCAAATTCAATCAATATAACATAAACCATACATTGCAGGCGAGGCAAAAATCTGATATGGGCTTATATAAAGCATTTTTCTTACAAAACAAAAGAATATCAAATTCCATCATCTAAACACAAAAACAAGTTCTAACACATTTAACAAATGGTCTTTTCAATTTCTATTTGCCAAATAATTAAAAATCAATCTATCATTCTTATTGAAAACTGACCTCTACAAGAGAGAAATTTAGGAAAATTAAAATCTAAAGACTAACGAGTTAAATAGGAATAAAGTAGTAATAGTAATAAATTGCTCTGGGGTACTTCCACAACTTCATATTCATAAAGTTTTAAGAGATCAGAAATCAATATTTGGTGAAATAACCTTGTTTTTTTAATCACAGTTTTCATGCATCTTGGCATGTTCTCCTCCACCAGTCTTACACACTGCTTTTGGATAACCTTCTGCCACTCCTGTTGCAAAAATTCAAGCAGTTCAGCTTGATTATATAATTTAATTTAAAATTTTTAAATTAAAGAAACTCATAATTTTTAAGTGGTTTCTTATGTTTTTCCAGAGCTGTACATTATATAAATTATATTTATATATTTAAAGAATTTGTTTTAGAATTACAAATTGAAATATTTAATCCTAATCTTGGTATTTTTACACTTTTTTCTAAATTGGTAAGTTGAGTGGCTCGGTTTAAAAAAAAACATTTGTTTCTTAAATCTGTGTCAACTGTTTTTTTTTTATATAAGTAATACTTAACATAATTTGAATACCATTTAAAACATTGATAGTTTATACATAATATACCACACTTACATTCCATTAATATACAAAATAACCAGTTCATTTTTATGTCAAGACTAAAAAATATTGTATAATATTTGATTTGACTTTTTGTTGCATTTTACAGTATTCTGACAAGAAAACAACCTTCAGTGTAAAATAATTTCAGCTTAATAGCACTAAAGCAACACTGGCATTAGTGTGCTGCAGTTAGATGTGGGTGAAATTGATCCTGAAGTAAAATGTTTTTTAAGAAAGTGGGTAAAATTACTAGAGCCACAAATTTTCCCTTGCTTTCTTCCTCTCACACACACACACACACACACACGCGCGCGCGCGCGACACAAATGCAGTGTAGCAGATCTCAGAGGTGAAATGAAAAAATCAATCTTTTTGCTCGTTCACACTCTTGTGTTCCAAACCAAGCATAATGTTTTTAACCTGGTTACAACAAAATGAAAATCAATTCTGTTCCTTTTATGTAGGTTGTAGGTAGGCTTTATATTCGTTCAGTATGACAGTAGATTTGACAGCTGTGTTTGTTTTAGTGGTGTTTTCTCCACAGCAGGCTTTGTGGTCAGCAGAAGGAAAAGCCAGCTAATGTTTTAACTGCAGCTGTGGCTATTTATCTGAATATATTAGACATATGTGGATGTATAAGGACTAGGAGTGTAACGGTACATGTATTCTTTACGGTCACGGTCCGGTTCGTATAAACGCACGCAGAATACATGGCATGTGCCCCCCCCCCCCCCCCCCCTTTTCTCTCAGCGCCCCTTCTCTCTCTCTCTCTGTAGTTTAAGCAGTTATCAATATCAATATCTCCATGTTCTCAGTAGCTCTTAGCAGCAGCAGCTAACTTGGCTAACCAGGAGAAGCTATCCTGGGACCTACCAGGATAAACCTTTATATAAACTACACACACATGTTTTCTATGAACGGCCCCAATTCAAATCTCTCTGTGATTAGCATAGCCCTCGTGAGTTGATGTCAAATACATGGTGTTCCTTTGTTACAACCTACCCCACTACCAGGGTTGTAACACATGCTGGGGTAAGTTGTAACAATTAGACAAAATAAACAAAACCAGAGGCCAACTCATGAAATATGGCTGGGGTATCGTGAACCAGTCAGGCCCTGCCATCTGCTTCTTATCCCATATTTATGTGTGTTTAATCATATATACTACTGCCAGTTGATATGCAAACTTTCTGATCACCCCGGTCAGCCATTGTTTAGCTAGCTATATTAGCACAAGGGTTTGAAATTAGCAGGGGGAAAATGCATCACATTTTGACTGAAAAACTACAATTTAATGTAATATGATTCACATGGTTGTATCTGCAATAGTATAAGTACTAAACAAAATAGAGTCTTGGTTAAAATGTTTCTTTCTTACCTCAAAATCATTGTTTTCTGTATAGAATTTGCATGTGCCACTTTCCAGCTTTGACAGCCACCATGTGGGATCGGGGAGGAAATAGGTAAACACTGGAATGATCATTTGACTCCTATCTCATCCCTGATTGTTGGAACTGGTGGTGTTACAACTCTCCCCATGTTACAACCATACCCGGTCTCCCCTATGTAATTGCTGCAGTAGCAATAAACAATAATGGTAATGATTGTGTCCTAACCAACAGGTTTTACAATAGTAAACACAAATCCTTTTTAATGTGTATCCCAATATAATGCCTCTTCATTTAAACATCATTTGAACATTATGTTAAATGCATTAATATTGCTATGTTTGCTATTGAAACAAAAGCCTATAGTGTATCTTTTTTACAATTTCAGCTATTCTCGAAGCTCCCTAACTAACAAGAACTCAGTTTCGGGTGTTTACAGAAGCTTCCACACAGCATTTCTCCTAATATTTAAGCACAGAACCCAAACGAGGCATTATTATGCAGGTCTTGTTATGTTGTGTGTTTGGGCTTGCCGTTACATGCTGCTGAATAAATCAGCCGCAAGGGCAGGGTCCTCAACCTCTGTCAAACCGAGGCTGTAACCTTAATGTCTGCGAGACCTGGAGGTTAATGAGCAACCTGGAAGAAAGTATGCTCCTCAGCTTGACACCAAGGTGCAGCATAGTTTGTATATAGGCCCTCAAGCATCTGTCAGGCATAAAAGACTCAACTTAATTTGCTCATTTTATTGCCTCCACTTAAGATGAACATTAGCTGGCTGTGTGGTGAAGTCCACCTGTCACTCAGCTAATGAACTGATAGATATACTGTAGTGTTGGGCTGTAGCGATCTATAGTGGCACTAGAGGCCTTCCTTATGGGATTATTATACTTTGCATTGCACAGTAAATTGTGAGCAACCAAGGGCCGTCTGTGAAGGATACATCAGTTGCGTCCCTTTCTCAAATCACTCTTAACATCAGGTGCATTCCTCAGCTGTATATGAAGGACTCTGTCCGTTTGGAACAGCCTATAATGATGTAGAATCCAAAAAAATGCACCCCATCTAGGATGAAGCCTTTTTCCCTTCATTTTGTACATGTGCAGTAAATTGTGAGTAACTGAGGGTGGCGAAAGATACATCAGTTGCGACCTAGACTGCACTTCTCGGGTGTATGTGAAGGGTCCTCCACTTTGGAAAAGTATTTAATGAGATAGCGTCCAAGAAACGCAGTCCACCTTGGCTACTGCCTGAGATTTGGAACTTAGAGCTTATAAAACTGTAATGTTTCTCTTCCAGTGCACTGACTCTTTGAGTGTGTGTGTGTGTGTGTGTTCTATCCAAACACTCGGCAGAGTCATTACAGAGATCTCACCTCTCCACTCACTCCTTCAACAAGCCATTACTCAACTCTTAGCATCATTCACTTCTACTCTATTTCAAGTCCTCTAATATCCCTCTCTTTGCCATAGTTTGGCCTCACCTGTGCAGGTAGAGTGTATGTGTGTGTGTGTGTGTGTGCGTTTGTGTGTGTAAATCACACAGAGAAAGCACTGTGGCTAGTAGAGAGACTGATGTGATTAGTCTATTATAATAAAGCCACCTCTGTGACGGTACACTCCCCACAGCTAACACAGCTACCTTTGATTTATTGCATGCCTGGGAGAGTGAGGTGACTGTGCATAACAATGTGTGTGTGTGTGAGTGTGTGTGGAGGAAACTGACTGTGTTGGTAGATCAGAGCGCCCTAGTAGGAAGAATATAAACCAACTGGATTCTGAATAGTGTTGATTTTTTTATTTTACATTAAGGTTTCATGGTAAGAAACACCAAACTACTTTTCCTTTTGGATGGTTTATAGTTAAGAATAGAACATTCTGTTTACAGAATAGTAAATTGAATAGATCTTAATGCACTAAATGCATTTCTTGCATAGTAGTGGGCCTATTTTAAATAATAGAAAAGCAGTTAAAAAGAGCTCAGGACCTCTAGGAACTCCTTTAAAACACTTGGAGAACCATTCCAGATTCTACCTCAGTAAGCTGACTGTGAGAATAATGGCAGAATGGTAGAATGGGAGATTTGCAGCAAGCAAAAAAAAAAAAAAAAAAAAGGTTTTGGCAAAAATCTGCAGGAATTGCTGCAAGAACATTCCAACCAAAAGTTGATTTCAGTTTTTTCTACTGCAGTTTAATTCATTTAAATTCAGGACAAAGCAGGACAAATGCATATATATATTTTTTATTTAATTCTAATCTAATTCCCTCGAATTCTGTTCAGATTTTTTGTGGCATTTTGATAGTTCATATTTGAACAACATATTTTACATCACTGATCAAATATGACAAAAACCTCTTGAACGGGATTTTTTGGCTTGTTATGGCTCCTGCGCCTGCGCACATCTCTACAGCATAAAACTGGTTTTGTTAAAATATCTGCAGGAATTGCATGATGCAGGCTTCTCAGCATGGATCAAGATCTCAACATCTTGTGGAATCCATGTGATTAAAGTTCTTTAAAACAATTAAAATATATGTGTGTTTCTGAAATAAAGCAGGGGCATTGAGAGTGGGAGGTTAGCGTTTGTGTGTGTGTGTCTGAGTGGTGGGGGGTGTGTAGGGGGTGGTCTGAAACTGAATAATGACAGTGAAGGCAGGCTTCTCACTAAGCTGAGATTAGTTATTAGCCTGCGCCATGAAGCCCACTGATGCCTGTGGGTCAGAAAGCCTCTCACTCAGCCATAAATCTCTCCACAGTTCTTCTACAGAGTCTCTGCCCCCCTATGTGCGCACACACACACACACACACACACTAATATGTAGTCCCTTAATTATTTACACTGGCCACTGCTCATCCATATACTGTGTGTGTGTCTAAGGTCATGCACAATAGCTTTGCATCAATAATTTATAGGAATGGGCCTTTAAATATGTATCTGATCCAGATAGATGGACTCTCGCCCAGTCACTCCTCTGTGATCCATTTGTCACCTTGCTGGTTTTAGAACAGTAGTGGGAGAGAGAGAAAAAGAGAAATGGATTAGATGAAGATTGAAGATGAAGTTAAATATAAAACAATAAATGAATATGCTAAGCTATTCAGTATTTATTGTACATCTCCTCAAACATATAATTCACACAAACAAACAAAAACTTACTCTAAATGTAGTCAGTCAGCCATGATCTGCTGCACTCATCACTGTCCTGGTTTTTCTCCTCTTCCTCACATTTCTTCTTCCTTCTTTTCAGTAAGGATATGTATTGGCAATAACATACAATGATACAATATGTATCATGATTCAGCTTAAAGCTTAGAAAGGAAAGCAAGCAAATGTAAGCAAATTAGTATAACAAATAGTATAACAAATCATTTTTTATGCAATTAAAACAGTGGAATCTAAACAACAGAGTGCAACACTGCCCTCTAATGGCCGGGTTTTAAACAAAACACTAAATGAACCACTGTCTGAGACCAATTCTAATGTGTAAACTCATAATTTAAACTCAATATAGTGTTTTTAAAACATTGATACAGAATTGCAAAGCAAAATTTTAATATTATTTTAATATACAGATATTTTCTTACACTCATCAACTTCCAAAAGGATATCGCTACTTGCATTGGGAGTAAGTAAGAGGAGGCAAAGTCAGTTCAAATGGCAGCCATCTTGACAAAGCCATCCGTCAGTTCTATCCACTCATTACAAGGCCGGACTCCTGTTCATCTGTTTGAATGGGTCCGTCCAAAAAACT
Source organism: Astyanax mexicanus (assembly GCF_023375975.1). NCBI lineage: Eukaryota > Metazoa > Chordata > Actinopteri > Characiformes > Acestrorhamphidae > Astyanax > Astyanax mexicanus. The sequence goes on from NC_064414.1 coordinate 23,381,264, forward strand.
CCAAAAAGTATTTTTTATTCCAATCTAATTCAGTTAAATTCTGTTTTGTGGCATTTGATAATTGCTTTTTGAACAACATATTTTTTATCACTGATAACATCTGTCAAAAACCTCTTGAACAGTTTTTAACGTTTTCTCAAAACTGCACCAAAAACATGATTTTTTGGCTTGTTATGGCTACTGCGCAAGCGCACATCTCCACAGCAAGGGGGCCTTTCCCACCAGCTGACACATGTGACTGCTGTTTTTTTTTTCTTTATTTCTATTTATTCCCTATTTTCTCCCCAAACTCCCCCTATCACTAGTGATGCCCCAACACCAGGAGGGTAAAGACTAGTGCATGTAAAGTCAGCCACCGCCTCTTTTTGAACTGCTGCTGATGCAGTATTGCTGAGTAGCCTCACAGCGAGCTCGGAGGAAAGCTCAGCGACTCGGTTCTGATACATCAGCTCACAGACGCCTTGTGCTGATTAACATCACCCTTTGGAGTGATGTGGGGAGAGAGTGCCATCTACCCACGCATAGAGAGAGCAAGGCCAATCGTGCTCTTCCAGGGCTCCTGCAGCTGATGGCAAGCTACATGAAAAGGATTCAAACTGGCAATCTCCGTTTTATCTCCGATCTCTGGTTCATCAGCCTTTCATCACCCCACACTGACAAACAGTTACCCTGCCTTGCCTGGTGTTCCTTGTTAAAGTCTCTTTTTTGCAAACTATTAAGATTTTGGATTTTAGACTGGGTAGAACATTCTGTTTCCTCTTGTGAAGAAAGTGAAAAGTGCTGATAGTGCTTATTGGAGGTTATTAAACATGCTGTGTGTTCTTGTGTGGTTCATATACAGAGATTGCAATTTGAAGCAGCATTGCAATTTGAACACAGCTAAACTCTGCCAAAAATTACACATTTAATAGGGCATATGAGGGGCTTTTATGTCTCCTTGCGTGTGTGTGTGTGTGTGTCTATGTTTAGCTTAGTTGGGATTTCACACTATAGATTAGAGCATAGAGGAGGATTGAGGCAGATTTTCAGGTCTATCACGGCTCTGTTTGTTGACATGTTGACTGAGATCGATTCTGGCTACGAGTGTTGACTTAATGAGGAAATGAGCAATAGGCTTTTCAGCTTCCCTTCCAAAGGTAATGGTAAGAGCTTTAACAGTCAGAGAATATGTCTCTCTCTGTCCATTTTTTCTCTTTCTCTTCAGCATACAAATACATTCTGCTCTATGGTAGCTGAAAACATGTCACATTTTCCCACAGTATTAACAAAGATATCTGTGTATTAATAGAGGATGCATTTTTAATGAACACGTTCCTAGAAAGACAACACAAAGGTGATAATACACACCAATCCCCTTCCTAACACAAACACATACATGCTCATATGTTATTACCAACCAAAGCTGTCATTAGCTGACTTACTACCATATGATTACATTTACTGTTACTTTTCTGAGGTGTGTGTGTGTGAGAGAGCCTACACACACGCTCCAGCTTAATCTCTTATTATCATTCCTCTCATAGTCCTGCCACGACTGAAGTAGCAGATGAGAACATTACAATTCAGTGTGACACACACAAGCCTGGATAATGGCCTGATGTTGCCATAGAGATCACAGTCACTGAGGATGGAATGAAGAGGAGGGTTTGGGGAGTCAGAGCAGCAGCTGATAAAACAGCATGTCAACATCTCCAGAGCTCAGTTCAGGGACGTCTTACAGACAATTCCCACAAATCCTTACTGATGTCTGCTAATCAGTTCATGCATCAATCTTCACCGTCACTGCAGAGAGAGAGAGAGAGAGAGAGAGAGAGAGAGAGGGAGAGAGAGAGAAAGAAAATAAAATGATGGAACAGTTTTATTGATTTTATACCATAAACACAGATACTGAGCTTTACAAGCAGCATCTAATGACATTCATTTATTCACTCACTCATTGTTCCACCCACTTTTTTACTGGTCGGTGGTACTATAGTACCACTGATGCAGATGAGGAGGCGGGGACACCGCCATAAAAAACCCACCTTAGCCCTAAATTGAGAGAGATGCTGCCAGTGAGAGGAAGGCTGAGGCAAAATGGAGCCAAAAATACTAGCCTCACTGGGCTGTTGATATGTTTATTTAAGTTTGTTTTGGTTGTTGGTAGAGGGCTTTATTCCAAAAAAAAGATAAGTTTTGAGTTAATTTACTCTCTATGTCTATGCATCAGGTCACCGTGGCCAAGCCCCCATCCCCACGGGCCCTGTCCCAATATGCACAGGAATATTTTTTGTTCCAATCCAAACAAAATTAAACATTTGGTTAAGGCAAACATTTTGAAGTTATTTTTTTTATCAATTTGATAGCTTTAATGTATTTCTTTAAAAAATTATTAAATTATAATGTTGTGCTATTCTAATTATGAATTTATTACATAAGCAGTGTTATTCTATTTACACATTTAGCTCAGTAGTGCAATTCTTATCAAACATGTACTTAAACAGTGCAACTGTGCCACCTAAGTCACGTGAGTGAAAAACAGAGAAACAAATAGATGCTATAGTTATTTAGATGCTTAAATAGATGCTATAGTGATATAGAGTCTATAGAGTCTGCTGCTAAACAAATACTATATTTAAAATCCAGAAACACTGCAATATGACTTATGATTATTCCGTTTTTTCACATATTTATCTGAATATCGAAAATGGTTCTTTTTTTTTTTTTTTTACCATTTTCGGGCTGTGTGCTAAATTTAGTTGTTAAATATTAGGTACATACTTAGTGCAGAGCCTGCACCCACCCACCCAATCACTCATACATTATATTGCTAAAAGTATCCACTCACCTGCCTTGAATTTGGTGAAGTAGAGCTTGGATGGAGCTGCTCAGCCATGCAAACCCATTCCATGAAGCTCTCCACACATGACTGTTCTTGAGCTGATCTGAAAGCCCCGTCTGCAGAGATGAACACAGGAAGATCAGAAGCTCCTTAGCATCTGCTGACCCTGCTCTGTTATTTTATGTGGACAGAGAAAGTTGGTTCAGTTCACTTCTGCTTATATCATTTCACTGACAGTTGACTGTGGAATATTTAGTGGTGAGGAAATTTCACAACCAAAATAAATCTCAGTGACTGTGTTAATATGTTTAATAATAAAAAAGATGAATAGAGATCAAGAGTGTCTGAGAGGAAGAGTGTATATGTGTACATAGTATATAAAGAGAGTGGGAGAACTGTTCAGTATACTGTAGATCACCCTTGAAGTCAGACATAAGCCAAGTTATTAGAGCTGTTTTATTAAACCCTGCCAAGAGAGAGAAAAACTGATGTGAGAAAAGAGAGAAAGAGCGAGAGAAACGGAGGGCGAGTGAACGAGAGTGGGGGATTTACGAGCAGTCGTTGAGTAAAATAGAACGCTGTTTCTCTGCAGGGGGGCAGTTAAAATTTCACTGCTGCTTTACTTGATGTAGACGACTGGGCTCTTAACACACATCCTTCTTTTGCCCTTCTGCTGTTCTCTCTCTCTCTCTCTCTCTCTCTCTCTCTCTCACACACGCACACACTCATACACGCTCATACACACGCTCTATATTGCTCACTGCCTATAAATGCTCCGATTTTATTGAATACCCATAGCAGACCCATATTTTACACATTAGCAGCACGATGTTCTTAGTCATAGTACAGGTGATATAATGTACGAGTCTGTGTTGGAGAAGGTGCAGAAACGTTATAAGGTATAAGCCATTTATTTGCATTTAAGATAGTAAGACCCATATAAATCAATACACCTAATGCAATCAGTGCAGTCTTTGTTCTGCTGCGGTGTAAGTGTTTGTAGCTGCAGAGGATCAGTGCTGTGTGGTTTCCTCAGTGAAAAGTGCAGTAAAGTGATAAACTGTGAGTTCTAATGTAGTAATGCGATTTGTATGATTGTGTAATGTAGTGTACAGTGGATGTGTAGTAATGTACTGGATGTCTGCAGGCTGTGAATCTGTGAGATTGGCAGGTGAGTTGATTAGATTAGAATACGGTTCAGTGATTCATGAAGCGGGGGGTTTAGGGAAGGACTCCACAGAGCCCGGCTGTCCTGCCTGATGACTCATATGCTGGGGACTCACCACATCACATCCTCTTTGCCTTACATACAGTGGCATCAAAAAGTATTTGCCACCTTACAGATTTATTTTATTTTTGCTTTTTTTCATACTTCCATTTTTTCAGATTATCAAACAAACTTTAATATCACTTTAATAAAACCTGAATAAATACAAAAATCACCCGAAATCACTCCAAAAGGGTATGGACAACTCATCCAGGAGGTCGCAAAAGACCCCAGAACAACATCTAAAGAACTTCTTCTAAAGGTCTCATTTGCCTGAAAGTTTTAGGTCAAATGCATGCTGAAATGTAAATAATTCTGAAGGGTTCACAAACCTTCAAGCACCACTGTATCAGTGTAGGCATAAGTGTTTTACTTTTCATCTTTTTTAAAAGCCCTTTGAAAGATTGAATCAATGAGAACCTGATGTTTTTTTTTTGTATTTTATCTGGTGTGACACAATATAAGCAAAAATGAGATACAGTCCAAAATTTCTTTGCCAGTTTATTCAAAAGAGGGTTCTGGACAAAACAAAGTTTTGAAAAGCAGTGGGCAGTGAAAAATATAAGGTAAAAATAAATACAAAAACAAGATAAAGTTGAAGAAAATAGGAGACATCAAAGCTACCCTGTGGCACATCTTAGTCAAGGTGAAGTACAGCGCATATGGATTTTATCCACGGTTACATATGAATCACTAAAAAAGCGTTAACCAAAGATCATAAAATAAACTCTCTGTTCTTTTCTCTCTCTGTCATGTTGGATTAGCTCAGATACTTTTTGTTTCACGGTGAGCGCACGCTGATGAGTCACGCTGAGCTAAACAACTAAATACTGCAGCTTCACACTCTTTAGAATCCGCTCACTCTCTCATTATCCTTCCTAGAGGAAACTAGTGGAACTACACAAAGTAGTTTGAGGACAACTTTAATAGAGTCTGTCTTAAACTTATATATGTTTAGTGGTCAATGTTTTTTTCACTGTCTGTACTTCAGAATGCTTCAGAATACATTATTTTAGACTTTAACATATGACGTCAGCTGCTCAATGTATGCAATGGAAACACATAGGACCGTCTGAAACCTGCTGAAAAATCTGTTAACATCCACATCCACAGGTCCGTTCACAACCCTAAAAAAGCATAAAACAGCAGCACTGAATAGCAAATGTAACAAGAAAAACCTCACTTTAAATCTGGTTTCAGACACTTTTGCTTAGATTCAAAACACTACCAAAAAAACACTGCTAAACACCACGGGACAGTTGTATCAATGTATTTGTGCTTGAAATCAGTATTAAAAGTAAACTACTTTCTATTTAGTGTTATTCACTCATATTGGCTGGGTTGAATGATTCATCAAAAGTTCAGCTCTGGTGAATTTCTTTAAGGTACATTTCTGTAAAACTTGAACCAGGTGTTTAGATGGAAATGTAGAGAATATTTAATAGAAACATTGCAAGAAAGGAACAGTCTAAAAACAGGGAAAGGGACAAAATCCAGGGAATACAAAAACACAAAAAATGGATTGGCGGCTAGGAGTGACAGTTTCTATTTATTATTGTCTGTTTTCAGTCAATGTTTTGCTTGGCTCATTTTTTAAGGAGAAAATATCTATGTGTCTGTTGCCTTGGGCTTTCAGCTGAATGACCTGCATCTAAAACAGTGTGCCCATAATTAATTGAACACAGTGTTGAGAAAACAGCTTGTACATTTTTAAAAATGTGTTTGCAGTTTTAAAAAAATGCAATAATCAAATCTGAAGCAGACATTACATTTTAATGAAATGTGTGCAGGTGGTTTGTTCGTACAAATATTCATTAATGAACAAGCAAACAAACACATACACAAACATAAACCCTATTTAACCTTTACTCAGCATGAGACACTGGACCATATCTTACACTTACAGGACGAATCATGATGGTCATTGCTATCTTACACCCCACCAACAGTCTGTTTTCCTGCCTTGCACCTGCATTGTTAAAATAGCAACGGAGTTAAAGATTATTTACACTGATGGATGTGATGGTCTGGAAGTGAGGTGTACATTTCAGGTACATTCAGGTACATTTTTATTAGCAGGTATTGCTATCTTCCTTGCAGAAAACACAGGTGCACCACTGACTGATATAAACCTTGACAACAATTAACAGTCATACCTATCTTAGCTACATATATGTGCATACACTTTCACTCATTACACACACACACACAAACCACAAGTGGACATGCTGCAGCACACATTAACCATCACATCAACAATAAACAGAATACAGAATAAAAAAATATTTTTGTTACCGCAAATGACCTGCTCACGCACCTTCACATGCACACAGGTCATTTTCCAAGCTGAGAAGCACAGAAGCACTGCACCGTAAAAATAGCAATCCGCCAAGGTCAGAGCACACCTGGCTCTTAAAGGTAACGGCAGGTGACGATATGCCCAAAACACACTCATGATTTTGCGTTCTCATGATAACAAATCACACACTGACAGGCAGTAAATCAAGCTGCACTGTGCACGGTTGATGGTTTGTCTATCCCTAGATCCCTAAAACAGGGTCCACTGATTCTAACTGGACTTTCAATAGCCTGTCAGAACCAGGTCTTAAATAGAAGACACATCTGCAACAGGCCAAAGCATTTTAACACACACACAGACATTAAATCCAGTAGTAAACACATTAAATGAGACAGATATTCATTATGCATAAGTGCTTCTTAGAAAATCTATTCATAATTTATATTAAACTATGACCTCATGCTTCATGGGTCATATGACTTTACAATGGCGTGCAGTGCAGAAGTAGTACATAAATTATTATTAGAATTTTTATGCATATGAGCATATGAACTGAGATCTAATTCTCAGCTGTATTATCAACACTATGGGCCCTATTTTAGCGATCTATAGGCAAGCTGTTAACTGTGTGTGTTGGTTCATCATGGTTGTGTTTTGTGCAAAACGTGAAAAAAAAAATCTGCGTGTCACTTTAGAGTTTTTAAAGAGCTTTATTGAAAAAATTTTACATATTACAAAGCATCAAATACAAAAACATATACATCACAAATTACTTTTCAGAATAAACATGTAATTACACAGTTCATAATGTAAAGTTCATAATACTTAACTTTCGAAGACTATATATCAACTATCATCAATAAATTTCATAAGCAATTTAAAAAGTCCCATGAAACATTATTTTTCTTTTGTCTATTATATTTTTGTCTCTGTTTTAATTTAATTATACTCTGCTTAATTACTTTATCACTATTTATAAAAACATTTTCTGTGGTCATTTTACATCTAGTGATCCATAATTGATTTACGATAGTGCATATACATAACCAATAATCAGTTCTTTTTTTACATGATTTATCTAGATTAAAAGTCCCATAAATAATGTGTTCTCTAGTTACATCAATGTCCAGTCCATAGTTTTTAAAAGCGCTCCATACTTCCTTAGATCTGTCGCAGTCGATCAATAAGTGACCGACAGTTTCGTTTACCGTACAGCTGGGTATTGGGCACGCTGTCGTTTTTACATTGCAGCTCCACTTCACAACTCCTCGTACGGGAAGTCTGCCCAGCGCCGCCAACCACAGTCTGTCTCTGTGCTTCCCAGGAAGTGTTTTCAGGTTCAGGAGATCTATAAGATTTTCATTTTCATTATCAGAGCAGTTCTTAAACCTGATTTTCTCCCCATACTTAAAATCAGCCACTTTTTTATATATTAATTTACTCGATTGGGTTTTCCAGTCTAAATCTAAAATTTTATATTTTTCCGTACCGGAAAAGAAATGTTGTTTTATTTATCATTCTGTTTATTATTGATGTAATAGTTGGGTTGGTATGCTGCAATGCATTAGCGTGGGTGTGAGTGTTTTCAGGGTTTTAATCAATAAAAATATACCAGAACATACCTACACTTCAGTGTAGATATATTCCTAAACTCTGGCTCTGAAAAAATAGACTGTTAATGGGGCGTAAGATAGCAATGAGCATCACGACTCGCCTTTCGCAGTGTAGGGCCCCATGTCCGCATTATGACCCTGCATTACATTTCTCAAAACTGACACTTCCATTAAATAAACTCCAACTTTAAGTCAAACTGTTTACTACAGTGTGTCAGGTTCACCTTAGAAAAGTGTTTGTTATATTTTTAGAAACTTCTCCTTCACCAAAACCTGCTATAACATACAATACATCATCCACTATGTCACTGTGACCCTATTTTACTGCTCATCTAAACACTTTTCCTCAACAATCACTCTCAGCGCTTTTGGGGGAGTCAAGGGCATAAAGCACATACTGTACTAACACTCACACACACACACACACACACACACACACACACACATATGAAGTATAATAACTTTGTATAACATAATAAATTAGTATTTATTTCTAATGTATGATAAAGAACTGAGAATACTAATATATATATTAAGTTTCAGTCTCTTTCAGAATGAGCCGTTTAAGGGCTCTGTCATTTTAAGTGAAAATAATCCACATAGACACACATAAATTATGATCATTTTGCATAACGTAATAAATCAGTATATATAATGAATGGTACAGTGCTAAGAATACTAATATAATCAGGAAGTGCAGGCCTACTGGACATGTCTTTATAGACAAGCTTGGAATTCTGGGTAATGGAATGCATTTGGTTACACATTGACAATTCTAAATGTTAAAGGGGACATATTAAACTTTTTTTTTACACAAGTTAGATTATGTCAAGGGGTAAACAAAACATGTTTATGAAGTTCTTTGCACAAAATCACTCACATGAAGAGATCTCACAAAAAGTTCAACACAGACGAACAGATGGACTTTGTCCAACATTATCTCCCACTGACCTAACAGGGGCCACTGTATGCTTCAGCTTTGTGTAGCTACATAGAGATGCACATCTTCACAGACCACAAAAACAATTGGTCCACTTTGTAGAATTTGTATTTCTGAATTTGCCACCATTTTTAGATTCAGTCTGATGAACACTGATGTGAAATAAAAGGGTCCAGCTGACCAACCAAATCACCAAATCTACCTGGAAAATAAACTCTTCTTCTCCTTCTTCAGTCACTTCAGTGGCAAACAGTACATATCATGTCCTTCAGAGTTTCGGCCATCTTAGTTTGTAGTATGCCAGTGTGGCGGTAGAACACCTCCCTTTTTGACTATGCCACCTTGGTTTACCCAAGTACACACAATGTTCCCCACACACAGCTTTCAAATTAATGAAAGGATGCAAACAGACAGGTCTCAAAAATGATACAAATTTATTTAATATAAAAACACAATTTTATTAGGAAACCATTAAACATTTTAGGGCAAACAATATGTCTATTTCTGGCATTCACCTAAAACAGTGAAAGGCACCACTCCGACTCCTACACACAAAAAAATGAGAGAAACTGCACAACAGGTAAGTCTATTTTGTGAGAGAAGAAGAACACATCATATCACACACACACACACACACACACACACACACACACACACACACACACACACACACACACACACACACACACACACACACACACACACACACACACACACACACACACACACACACACACACACACACACACACACACACACACACACACACACACACACACACACACACACACACACACACACACACACACACACACACACACACACACACACACACACACACACACACACACACACACACACACACACACACAGGAGGATTAGTCTCACCTCTGTGACACAGCAAATTAGGTGCAGTACCCGGTTTTCCAAGTGCAGGACAGGTGCCAAAACAGGTTTTGCCAGAAGCTAAATTGTAAACAAAAAATGAAATAAACAAAAAAACATACATGTATATCTAAGTCGACTGAACCAACCACAAATAATAATAATAATAATAATCAAGTCAGTAACTAAGAAAACAACAAAACTAAAAGAAAACAATACTCAAAAAAAAAGAACTACTTATTAATAGGCATATTATAATTGAGATATTGATACAAAAAAAACACCACTACTAATGATAATATTACCAAAAAATAATAATAAAGCAGCCGACGAAGAAAACAAAAAAACAAAAAAAAGGAATTACTATAGCCCCGTATTAAAAAAAACACTTCAACCAATCAGCAGCCAGCCCAGCGGTCACAGCCAATGAAATGCCAGTCCAGCAATGACGCAGCCAGCAGACGGCCCGTAGCCAGTACAGATAGCGGCCGGGACAGACAGAGGCAGCAGCCGAGACCAGTCACAGAAAGCGGAGGCAATAAGCAAAGCCGAGTGAACGGCCGGCGCGGGCAAAAGCAGCAGCAGGTAATTATTACCAAGAGCGCGCAGTGCAGAGCCAGATCGGCGCGCTGAGCTCCGATCCAGAGGAAACAAAGGCAGCAAAACAGCAGCTGATAGTCTCTTTAACAGAGCACTAACTTAGGCATCACCACAGAAAGCTCCACCGCTACGATCCACCTTTAAATAACCCACGCTCCTTCTCATTGACGCTCAATGCACCAACCGTAAAGGAGTGCAACGAACAACGCGAAAACTGGCAGCATGCCACCTCCCGCTAGATCAAAGGGAAAGGACTGTGGCGCTTCCCCATATATACGTCACTGCCGGATGCACACCTGGCTACGTCACTCTAGTGAGTCCCATAGGTGGGTCATCCCACCACACCAGGAAAGTCAGCACCATGTAGAAACCACACTGCTAGCAAGTGAACTGGTATTGTAACTGCAGAGCAATGCAGTATAAAAAACAAAGCACAAGTATAAATGCTCACACTGGCAAAGGTCATTGGTCAGGCTAGGGCTATTGCCCTGAAGCAATCAAACTATGTTTTATGTTGCACAAATCTCAATATTTGAAGCATGTCACAGAACATCTAGAGCAGAAACCTGAGACAGAAGCCTTTCATAAAAAGAACATCTTGCCAACTGTGAAGCATGAAGATGTTTTAGGGTTGTGCTGACATCAGTGGCACTGGCCATATTCTATTGGGTAGACTGAAGAATGAATTACATTCCACACATACAAGCAAACCTTAATTGCAAATGTCAAACCATCTGTTAAGAAGCTTCTGAAACATGTACACAATATTCACTCTCTCTCTCTTTCTCTCTCTCTCTCTCCCTCTCTCTCGCTCCAGTGTCTTATGTAAATACTGCAGTTCGTGACTGGCTGTTGTCACTAACGCTACAGAGTGGCTTCAAGTGGAACAGTGTCATCAAAAGTGACAGGCATCGCCAAGCAACAATCTCTCCTCCCTCTCCGCCGCAGTGTAACTTCCATTCTCGTGTTTAACTAAGCAGCACCCTGGAGCAGATTGGAAATGTGATAGTAAAGAAAGGCCTTCAGCAGACAATCCTATAAATACTGTGGCTGAGAGCGTGCCTGCGCGCTCCGAGTGGGCTGTGTAAAACGTCTGAGGAGCTCTATTCATCTCTCTTTAGCTGTGCTGACTCTTACATGTGGGCAGATGTGTGTGGGACTCATGGTCTTGCTGACTACAGCAGGCCCTGCAGACGTGCTCCAGATAAGCACGAGTCAACAGGCTAAATCAGATCAGTCTGTCATACCAGACCACCTCATTACAGTATCTCTCTCTCTCTCTCTCTCTGAGCACTGATCTACAGTGGCTTGAAAACGTATTCATACCACTTGAACTTTTTCACATGTTGTCATCCTACAACCACAAACTTAAATGTATTATATTGACATTTTAAGTGAAAGTAAGTAAGCAGTAAGTGAGCTTTATTTATAAAGCACTCTTTGCGAGATTTTGTTTAAGCATCATCATTGATATGTCATGTTGCAGTGTTTTGTGATTTTCTCTGTCTCTGTGTGAGTGACAGGCTGCTGATGCCTGAGATGCGCCAGGGGGAGGGGGAGGAAGCAGGCGTAAACACAAGGTAACAGCATGGCTTCCACCTGGCTGGGCATGTGCTTGTAAACGCAGTGGCAGACGAAAAGCTGTGCACCTCAGTTAAATACAGTTTTGCGCAGATATTTTCAGTTAAAGTCAAAATCACACTTTTAATACCAGAAAAACGCTCCTATTTATCTTTCAAAATACCATTTAAATGCCTGATTAAAGGCTGATTATTTGTTGTTTTGCTGTTTTCCTCGGGGCTGGTGACATCACGGGTCCTGCATTGTTTAATATCGCAATATTTATTAACAAAAAAAAAAAAACATTAAAATGTTACATTTTTTCAATATCGTGCAGCCCAAACATGAATACATACAACCAAAACACAGGTAAAAGAAATCACTTAAGCAATATATTAAAACAAGTAGCAAGTCTTAAAACATAAAAAAATAAATGGAATCCACCACTGAAACACAGTCACTGTATTCCAAAGTAGCACATAATTGTAAAGGAGAATTAAAATAATTGTTAATCTGAAAAATGTGATGTGCAAATGTCCTCAGCTGCCTAAACAAAATCCAATGCAATCAGTTGCCTTTTAAAGTCCATTAATTAGCTAAGTGACTTCTTAACTAGTTAGTTAGTTAGTTAGTTAATTAGTTATTTTATTAGTTAGTTAGTTAAAAGAGACCAGCTGTCTGTAATTTAGTCTCAGTGTAAATATAAACACCTGTTCTGTGAAGGCCTCAATGGTTTGTTAAAAAAACACTAGTGAACAACCAGTATCATGAAGACCAAGGAACTCACCAGAAGTCCAAAAGAAGTATTCTACAACTGCAAAGAGCCAATAGAGCCCAAAAAGAGCACATGGTCACTCTGGAGGAGCTGCAGAAATCCACAGCTCAGGTGGGAGAATTTATCCACAAGGCAACTATAAGCCATTCACTCCACAAATCTGGCCTTTATGGAAGAGTGGCAAGAAGAAAACCATTGTTGAAAAAAAGACATAATAAGCAGTTTGCCACATGCCATGTAGAAGACACAGCAAACAGCAAACAATGTGCAAGAAGATGCTGTGATCAGATAAGACCAGAGTCAAAATTCAAAGCCCTATGCGTGGTGGAAAAGTAACACTGTTCATTACCCTAAACATACCATTCCTACTGTGAAACATGGTGGCAGCAGCATCTTGTTGTGGAGATGCTTTTCTTCAGCAGGGTCAGAGAAGTTGGTCACAGCTAATGGGAAGATGGATGGAGCTCAATACAGGGGAATGGAAGAAAACCTGTTGGAGGCTGAAAAGACTTGAGCCTGGGAAGGAGATTCACCTTCCAGTAAGACAATGACCCTAAACATACAGCCAGAGCTAGAGTGGAATGGTTTAGAAAAAAAAATCAAGTGTTGGCTAAGAATGGTAAGACATTAAAAAATTGCTGTTCACAGCAGCTCTACATCCAACTTGGCTGAGCTTGAGCTATTTTGCAAAGAAGAATGGGTAAAAATCTCAGTCTCAAGATTGCAAAGCTGGTAGAGACATACCCCAAAAGGCTTGCAGCTGTAATCGCAGTGAAAGGTGGCTCGACTAAGTATTGAAATAGTGGGCCTGAATACTTTTGCATGTCACACTTTTAATTTTAATTTGGTGAACCATTTCATTTTGAAAACCATCTATCATTTAGTTCCAATTATGTGCTACTTTGTGTTTATCTATCACTTAAAATCGCACTAAAATATGTTTAAGTTTGTGGATGAAAGGTGACAAAATCTGAAGAAGTTCAGTTTTAGCAGAATGTTTCTAAGTAATTTTGAGAGCTTTCTTTTTTTAGGTGCATCATCAAAATATAGTTGCGTTTGATAATGGTTTTGTCAATCAAATGGAATATAAATCTAAATCTAAATGCAAAAAAAGACCTTCCAAATCTCTGTTGGTGCTTTTTAAGGTCAGAGCTGCAGATCTGCTGATGACAGAGCAACTCCAGACTAATGTCGTGACCACATGACATTCTCCGAGATGTTACCGCGGTGACCCGAGCATGATGTCACAATGCTTCAGGACCAGACGGAGAGCAACCAACCCCATGGTTGCCTTGGTAACAGAGGGGAAAATTAGGTTTAGGAGATGTGGACAGTAAAACCTCTTGCAGACGGAAAGAAGAAGAATACTCGGACACACATGCTTTGATGTTAATATGGAATCATGGATGCCTCCTAGCATTTCTCATATTACATACAGTTCAGATCTCCCTGCTGCTGGCGATGTCCATTTAATAAGCCTTTTCCCCTCTGAAGGAAGAATGCAGGTGTGTTGAACACTGCTGGAAAAAAGGAGCTCAGAATGCGAAAAACAAAAAAAGAGCAGAAACAAATGCAGATCGTAACATTGCAGATCAGAACTTTCTATTATTTACTTTGATCTCTACAGATATTTTGAACCAGTCAGATAAAAAACAAAACAAATAATACTCATCCATATGCCTGTATAGCTGGTATTGTTCTGTTGATGCCAAATAAAAAACCTTTAATGTTCTGCTCAATGTTTTGATAGATCACATTTTAAATTACGGTAAAATGTGCTGAAGCAAACCTAACCTGATTGTTCCATCTCTACTTATGCCTGGTTCTCATTACACAACTTGTTGTGCTGTAATTGTGAGTATTTCAGTTGTAGTGCCTTTCACACTACATGACGGATCAGCGACAAGGGGTCACAAATTACACGTTTTATCACCATGGGAAATTTGCTGGAGGATGGTCAACACTGGAAGAGCTTGTTAATGATCTCAAGGCTGCTGGGAGACCAGGAAAACCAGTCACCAAAAAAAAACATTAATAACATACTTTACTTTAATTGATTAAAATCTTACAGTACCTCATGTAGTATCTCATCTGATTTTTTTTTTTTTGCTTTCTGCACTAAGGGGCTTAGAAACAGGGCCATTTACTGTAGAATCTTAAATAAGAATCTCCTGGCCTCAGCCAGAACACTGAAGATGGGTTGCGGATGGGTCTTCCAGCAAGACAATGACCTAAAACTTATGGCCAAGGCAACTAAGAAGCGGCATAGCCAGTCTCTGGAACTTAATCCCATAGAAGGTCTTCGGAGGGAGCTCAAAATTTGAGTTGCCAAGCAGTAGTTCAAAAACCTTTAGGATTTGGAGTTTTCTGTAAAGAGGAGTGGGCCAAAAAACCACCTGATCAAATGCTTATTTAACTTAATCATCATATACATTTGAATTTCTTATGTTTATTTAATGTTTTTGTTCTGAATTTTTGGTTGATATTCTGTGTCTTTCTGTTAAAATAAACCTACCATAAAAAAGTTTAGACCAGTCATGTTTTTTGGAATTGGGGTAAAATCAGAAGGGGATCAAATAATTATTTTCCTCACTGTATATTCCACTAATTTTAACTTTATCATAAAAAACGCCTAATGTTCTGCACCAGCAAACAGTATGTGTATGTGTAAGTGAGTGTCAATGTGAGTGCGTATGTGTGTGTGTGTGTGTGTGTGAGTGGCTATGTGTGTGCATATGTGTGGTTTCTGTAGATGGATGAACAGAGTCGGGTCTATAGATAGAAATGGGGGCCCATTTGTGGCAGGCTGTTCAGAATCTATCAGCCTGAATAAATAATGGCATGACGGGGAAAAAGTGGAGAACGGCTAAAGACTTTAGCAGAAAAACCACAGTCCATCTGAGAAAGAGAGGAGGAGGGAAAGATGGAGAGCGATAGACTTGGTCAGAGAGACACATTTCATACTTAGAGTTTAATCACTTTTACACTTTAATCACTTTTGCTGTCCTTCAGGAGCACACTGAAAAGCTCTCAGATTGTGGGCAGGACTGAGACATCTCTCACCCCCCCCCCCCCCCCCCACCACGAATAACCGAGCAAGAAAGCTGGACAGATGGGAAAAGTGCGCTCATCAACACGTCACCACAAGACAAACAACTGCAGTGATTAGAAAGATATTAAAGGCTTTAGTCACACACTGGAGACCCCAACTCTTGCGGCCTTTTAAGACCACATGTGCCAGTTTATCAGCAAAGCTGTTCTGCTGCTCAAAATAGAATGTAAAATGGAACATTTTGTACAAAAAGCTGAAAATTTTATATTTACAGTCCATTGCCTTAACTGCCAAGTACTCAGACCTACAGAGAAAGTGTGTGACAAATTACTACAAGAACAGTGAAAAAAACAAAAAAAAACAAAAACCCAACACCCATACCCAACCCATTCCCTCATTCATATTCTAAACACAGACTACACTGCAAGCTCTTCACCTGGATCATCGGGTAGGCTCTTCCTTTCGTCAGCATCTGGCCGAGTTAAGCCCACGACACCTCCGGAAGTCTCAACAGTGAAGTCTGGCCAACCAACCAACCCTCCTTCAAGCTTGTTGTTGAAGCACCTTCAAACACACTCCCTACCTCACCTAACCTCAGCCCTTCTTAACCACAACCACTGACTGGATCTTTTGGCTGCCTCTGACAACTCCTTCATGACTGTCCTCAACACACAACCTCTAATTACAAATTCAGACAGTAATCTTGTGGCAGATTTTGCTATAAAACCTCTAGCATCTACCTCTACTGATATAATATAGGCTTGCCACCCACACACTCTTACCTCAATCACCAAGTCTGCATACTTTTTCTTTTCCTTTCATGTGCTCCATCTACTTCATCAGTGTTCTGTTTACCTCAATCTGCCTCAACTTTTTGTTGTTATTCTACTAATTCTAGATGGAATACTAAATCTGGTTTCAGGTTTCTAAAAATGATGATGTATGTGCCCACCCATCTACTATTCCTATTTGAGAAATGCCAACACATATCTTTTTCCTCCTACAAGATAGCAGAGGTTACACTAGCTGTAATGGAGGTAGATTTACATTATATTGAAGAAAAAAAAACGTGATTGAAAATTGTCTGTCTTACCATTGAAACCTATGGGGATGGGTGGGGTTACACAGCTTTCTGCAACCGAACAGCAGGGGGCGCCAGACCTGTGGTGGCTTCACTTTTGAGAGACGATGCTCTGTCAAAATTTGTTAACACTTTATGTATGTATTTGCCTTTTCCAATAAATGTATTTCTTATTATAATGACTGGGGGGCTCAACTTTTTGTGACTTTCCTTTGCAAATTAGTGTCCAATTTCTTCCATTATAAACAGACAGACAGACAGACCGACAGATAGATAGCACTACACTTTCATCTTTGGGGGAGAGGGAGAAATTCTAAATAAGGTGATTTTAAGTTTGAGACTAAAGGATCTGACTGAGGCCTTAATGACTACCTAAATTCAGTCAATCAATAAATTGTTTGAATATTTTGCATTTTGAAGCACAATTGTCTTTTTATCAATTGTATTAGAACGATGATAAAAAATGATGATAAAAAGAGTGATGTTTCTGTATTGTATTGTATATAGAAATACAGCATATACTGTGTAATGACTGACATTATAAAAGTACGAGAACAATCTGGCGTCAGATGGGAACTCAATTGCCCTCTGCAGCATTATAATATAAGCAGTGCTAATCTCTGTTCTGTATTATTCTCTATATTAAACACATACTGGATTAGTGTGGGGTGAGAGAAAAGGTGTCATTTAAACTTTAGCACTTCACTAAAGCTCAGTGATGCAGTCAGTCTGCTGCTGAGAGAGACAGGGCTCGGGAGACAGGGCCGGGACAGTATCGGGTGAAATGGGGAAATATAAAAATATATCAGTCTGGTGTTCGTGAGCAGTGGGGCAGCTTAAGGCTGAGCTCAGCGCCCTTTTACAGGTAATCACAGCCCTCATGGATAATTACTGCACTGTCCCTGAAGACCCAGATACAACCCTCTGTTCTGTATTAATACACATGAGAGAGAGACAGAGAAAGAGAGAAAGAGAGAGAGTTTGTGGGCTATAAAGGGCAGAGAGGCCATTTGGGGCCTGTGTAGGGACTTCTCATGGACCCTCTGGGCTGGGCAGACTGTGCCCCATCTGTCTTTCTAACAGGGCAAAACACTTCACACACTCCCTCTGGCTCTTTCTCTCTCTCTCTCTCTCTCTCTCTCTCTCTCTCCACACACACACAAATACAGACATGTGTCCATGCAATCATTTAATACACACATCCATGCACTGTCCTTGGTCACTGTCCTTCCTTCCCTACGTGTGAGTGTGTTGGGGTATTTGTGCAAAGCAGGATTTCTGCTAGAGCTGGAAGGTAAATGCTTTTTTATGTGTCAAAATTTTATGATAAACTTGAAAGAGCAGCAATGCTTTCATCACTAGCAGCAAACTCATGTGTATTAACATAGGGAGCTCTTTCAGCTGCAGACTGTGCCCCTATGGCATAAGACTGGAGGCAGAGTGAGGCATCAAAGTGGAGCTGTTAGCCCTATATATTATATATATATATATATATATATATATATATATATATATATATATATATATATATATATATATATATACGTATATATATAAGTGTAGCTGTTACTGCATGTGGCTTAATGTTCTCCTTGTCTCCGCCCCTGTCTCCATTCCCTCATTTGCTGTTCCCAGGTGTTTCCGGTTTCCTGTTACTTGCATATATATATATATATGTATATATATATATATATATATATACATATATATATATATATATATATACATATATATATATATATATATATATATATGTATATATATATATATGTATATATATATACATATATATATATATATATATGTAGCCCCTTTGTTTCAGTGTTCCCTTGTCGGTTCTTGTACGTTTTATCGTTAGTTCAGGTTGCATGTTTTTATGTGTTCTTTTTATGTGTACTCCGTGTTTCTGTGTCCTCAAGTTTTTAGTTTATTGTTTCCTTTCAATGGCGATTAAGTAAATATAACTCGCATTTGCATTTGCTCTTAACGTCCCTTGCTGCACCCTGACACTCACAGCATGCTCTCTCCTAGCACACTACTTTTCAGCCTAGGAAAAATCTGTGAGGCCAAGCAAGTGCCTAAAAATCTTGAGATGTAATTATTTTAAGATCATAATTCATCATGTTTTACCTTAACATTGGGATATCCAACAGTGTTATCATGTAATGCCATTTTGTCCACATTGTACACCATTGATTCTGTAAGGGCTGGTGCCCGATCGAGGCGTCCTCCAGGGCATCGGAGGGCGCGCCAGGCCAGCGCCGAGGGTTAGTTGGCAAATTATCCACACCTGCTTTCAACACCTTATAAGCAACGCCAACCAGCCACTCGGCACTGGACCTTTGAAGCTCGTGAGAGCGAATCTATGCCCGATTTTTCTCTGAGCTCCGGCTCTCTTTCCCTTCTTTCCTATCCACGGCAAGTGCCGTTTATTTCCCTCTCGAGTTTGGTGTGGCTGTGTAGAGCTGTGAGCTCCACCGCTCTCCTCTGAGTCTTTGTTTGTGTTTGTGTGTATGTGTGTGGTAGCCGCCGCGAGGCACGCGGTGTGCTCACCTTTTCTTTCCCTCGCTGTTTCTCCCTTCTCTGGTGAAACAGCATTTAATCCATAAGCACCTTAGTTCAGTTTTGTTTTCGTTGGAAGCCCCTTTTGTTTAGTTAATCCTTAACCTCGTCTCATAAGAGGTAGCCGCTTCCAGGCAAGCCTTAGTTCTCCCCCTCTCTTTCACTCACGCTCGGCGCGAGGTTTGTTTTCACTCTCGTTTTCAATCTCCGCCCGTTTTCGTTTCTCCGCCCCTTTCGGCGGAGGCCCTTTAAAGGCCTTTAAAGCGGTTAGAGCACTGGGCTGCGACCGCGACAGCCTGGGTTCGATCCCCGCGTGGAGCGGGGTTTAATAAGAAATTATATATATATATATATATATATACATATAATATTATTATATAATAGTATATATCCTATTAATATATATATATATATATATATATATATATATATATATATATATATATATATATTCACGATTATATATATTATTATTATTATTATTATTATTATTATTTCCCTTTTTTCTTGGGTTTGCCTGCTTTGAGATCTACTGCTCTGCACTTGGATTCTACAACCTTCTGCAATTCTTTTTAGCTTTTCTTGTTTGAGCACTCTTGATTTAACTGTTAAGTGTCAGGCTTTGTAGATCAAGGAACCAAAAGATGATGTTCTGTGGCATTTTTAGGGTTGGGGTGTTAAAGAGTCATACTAGCCCTTTGAAACTGGAAGATTTGGAAAACATTATTAGGAAGAGGAAAAGGCTTTATTTCAAGTATTTTGAAGCATTTCCTTTCCTTTAAAGGAGGCATTTATATCACCAGATTTTTGTATAACTAACTACACACTGTTGGTCATAGTGAAAAGCACTAAATAAATCAAGTTTATAACAGCAGCTTCCTGTACCTGGGGGAACATTTGGCCCCTTCCTTTACTA
The DNA here is from genome assembly GCF_023375975.1 of Astyanax mexicanus. NCBI lineage: Eukaryota > Metazoa > Chordata > Actinopteri > Characiformes > Acestrorhamphidae > Astyanax > Astyanax mexicanus. The sequence goes on from NC_064414.1 coordinate 23,401,635, forward strand.
TGGATGCATATTTCAGTGCTCTTTATAAAAAAAAAAAAGCTGGAGCTAATGCAGCCTAAAGATATTTCCCCTAAGGTCCAGTAAATTATACAAGTAACTTGCACAGTTAGTGTATGACATCAATCATTCATGAAGTAAACAGGTGTCACCCAACTATAAAATACACTATGACATGAGGTTCTGGTCACAGAGGCTGACCATACCTCTCAAAATCACTGAAATGAACAGGGATTCTCTAGACATTCAGAGGTTTTCTCGTCACTCCTCAGCAACAATTACTCTATTTTTAAAATTGTCCCACCAGATGCTTTTTGGTCCAGGCCTGGACCAGAATCTACGTTCACAGTAAAGTTTGTACCTCCGGACAAGAGGATGGGAAAAAACTGCACGCAGCACATTTTGGTGCCTCCGCTGTGATAGATAATGTAAGAGTAACATTTAATTAATCTGTAAACAATGTAAATTGTCTGTTGAACAGAACCAATCCAGGCGTTGTCCATGTTTCAGGCTCATTCTGAACAGGCTAAGCTAATGTAAACAAAAAGCAGATATGCGCAGACTTGCTGTGTGATGTCAGCATTTTCAGAATTTATGTCAGCTTTTCCCCATCCACATGATCTCTGCTGGTAGCGGAGTTTTCAAAAATCTTCACCTTGGAAGGCATTTTCATAAAGCTCCATTTTTAGTGACCAAAAAAGCCCTTTCTGTGTCAACGGAAGGCCAAAAACATCCGTTTATAAAAATATCTGGATTTGTGTGGACAGGACCTGAATCGCACGGTCAGCCTATGGTTGATGACACGATCAATTAAGGTTCCTCTGATTTCATTTGAAAGTTGTTTTCTTCTTTGGCCATAAACTCCTCCAGCAGCTCCACTCATACTCCTCACTCTCCCTCCTTCTCTCGTTCTCCCCCTTCCTCTTCCTCCCTCCTCCTCTCCCTTCACCGTCTTGAACTGTTGTTGTAAAAAGTTGCTCACTTGTGGTCTTTTTATAGCAAACAAAAAAATTGTGATTGAAATGGTAACAATTAGTCATTGAGGTGTTTGGCCAGGTTAGCTCATGTTGTGTCATTTTAAATGGCAGTATTTTGACATTAAACCATGATATGGGACTTCATATCAGATGTATCAGATATGTTATGAGTGTTATGCAGAGAACTGTGTTGTTTTCTTTTTTTTCATTTAGATTTTGATTTGCAAAATGTGTGTAAAGCAGAAATCATGTTTAGGATGTCGGAGACTTGAGAAGAGATTATTTCCTCTGCATGTCAGTTTAAATAATTGTGCTTCATATGTCATTTTAGTGTGCTGGCAATTTAAAAAAATATATATAAAATATATAAATAAAGTAGTGTTTTCTCTGTGAGAATGTCCAGACCTCCATATGGATTCCTCTGTTGATTCCTCCTACACAGGCCATATGTAGTTACTGGACCTCTGAGAAACAGCACAGACCAAGCCACGGAAATCTTCCCTTTGATCGATTGAGTGACACAGCATGTCTATATTTGAGTACACACACACACACACACACACACACACACACCAAGACCCTTGAGAATGTGGTTTCCATCTGTGTCTGTTTTGTCTGAACACTGTGACCCAAGTCTTACTTAGCAGAGAGCCTGTGTGTGTGTGTGTGTGTGTGTGTGTTTATGTACTCACGTCTCAGGTCTATCTTGCCATTAGTGGACTTTTTAGGGCACTTTTCTACCTCTAATTCACCATCAGAGAGAGATGATCTAAAAATAAGGTCTAATGTTCTTCTGCTTTAATAAGCCAGATCCTTTCACTCCAGCGAATGAAAGTGCTGACTGTAGCATTCTCTCGCTGAAAGACTCCTTTTAAAGAAATTCACTTTTCCCCACAAGTTCAGCACATTGTTCATCACAGTGATGAAACCATTGTAAAAAAGTAGCTCTAATTAATTTGCCACAGCAATCTAAACTAAACGTTTCCCTTCCCACTTCACTGAAAATGAGTTTTTTGGCTCTAAAGCTCAGTTTCTAAGTTTCCATTGTTCTCTCTGTATGACATGTCCTCTACATTTCATTCTGCTGGAGCTCCTCCAGGCAGTCAATATGGCAGTGGTCCCACATGACAAAGCATTAACCTCAGGAGCTCCCAAGCTTCCCCACCTTATGATCAATTTTCATACGCAAAAAACTGTTATGAGACGAGTCAGTCATGTTTCATATAAAAACATGAATGCAAATTGTTTTTTTCAACCCTAATAAATGAGTTCTTATATATATATATATATATGTATTACTTAAGTAGACACTGTGTAATCATCTACATTCAAACTTCCACATACATGGTACGTTCTAGCTTGGCCACGCCCACTAATTTAATCAGCCACTGACGTTTTAAGGCTTGAGAGTGCCTTTCCAAGGCTTGGTGATAAATTTACACGCTCTATGTTTGGCAGTGCAACCTTGATAAGTAAATCTCATACCATGGGTTTGTCTTTTTGCCCTCACGCCCCATCAGTGTGTAGTCACCCCCAAAGACCTAAACTTCTGTGGTTCTTAGTAATGCCTCAGTGTTGAAGGCAGTAGAAGCAAGTTACGAATTACTGGAACTGTTCTGGAACTTTACAGTGTGCTTTACAGAGTTATTTTCCCAATAGGAATAAATATAGTTTCTTTCTGGCACCTCTTTTGCTAGAATATTTTTTTCTTTTTTAAGTTTTTATCTGTTTCAAATACACAAATTACCTGTAAAAATAAAAACATATACTTTCTGTGTACTTTTTTACTGTTCATTATCAAACTACTATAGGACACAGTGACCTCTATAGATTTTTTTGTCTAACATCTCTGCTTATTAATAAAGACTGTACAATTAAATTAATTTAAACATATTCTTTAATAAAATATAGTGACTTAATTGTGCTCTACCAAATGGTTGAGCAGAAGTTCAAAGTTTAAGCTGTGCATCATTTAATTTTCCTTCAATAGATGCCACGCTGTCTTTAATTTCTTTTAGTTTTTTCTTTGATATTTTTTCTGAAGAGCAGTCTAGGAGAGCATGGCTGCTGTATATCTTAGCCTGGTCTTTTCAGTGGAGTTGAGGAGAGTTGGGTAATTAGCACATAGAGAGCATGACAGAGTGACACACGAGCTGTTCCTTAATGAGCAGTGAGTGATTAATCCTGATTAACAGGCTGATTTACTAATTAACCTCATTCAGGGGTCCGGCGCGCATGGCAGCATAGTGTAAATGTGTTGTTTTGGGCTTTAAAAAGTGAATTGCTTCGATGTGGAAAGGAGAATATGGTGGCAGGGGAGAGTGGGTGAAAGCTGCAGATCTGTGAAGAGCTGTGAAGTGTGGCTTCAGTCGTTTTCGGTAGATGTGCAGTTTGTCAGTGTCATCTTCCGCTACTCTGCTGGGTTTTTAGGACTGTGTGTGATAATTGCTCCCTTGAAAATAGGGTCAGACAGCTCCTCAGAAGATCACTGGAACGGTCGTCATAGCAACTGTGATAGCCAGTCTAGCTCGCTGATTTGTCTCTCTGCCATAATCCAGCCCATCAGCCCCCTTCGGTGTGTTGGCCTCAGCGTACGGGGAAAAGGGCCGGTTCAGCACCGCGGACAGCGACCCCGCATCTCGACCCTGGGGGGCCCTCGCTCATCTGTCCTGTAGTGCTGAAGGGGTTTCCGCACGCTGAATGAAGAGCGGCGTTACTGCATTAAGGACGAATGAAGAGATCTGGAGCTCAGAAAGGAGGAGTTTTTGTCCAGACCGAAGCAGTATCTGTTGAAAAAAGAACTCCAGTATAAAATAGACTTTTTCTGTAGTAAAACATGATAAAAAGTACTTACCTTTGATAAATAGCAAATCTCCGCTATTCCATAGCGTTCAGAGATCCAGAAATTTTAACAGTTTGTCCAAACACCCCTCAGACTGGGTGACATAGGGCATAATTTGCCCTGATAAATCACTTTTTCCACCGTTGTCCAGGCTCAAAGTAGCTCCACACCTCCTTGCTAAAATCCGGAGAGCCCTGACATTTAAAACCAGGCATTAATTATTTAAAAAATGAGCAAGAAGCTTATTAAAACCATTGTATACATCCTATAACATAAGCTTCCGCTTTGAGCACCACCATCACTGAACTGAAAATAGCATAGACATATATATACATAGACTCCACGTAGCCTGCCTCCTGGTGCCGGCTGCTACGCTATGCAGAGTCTATGTATATAGAGTAGCAGCTGGCCCCAGAAGTAATGGCGGCGCTCGGATGCTAGCAAGCAGGTGTGGAGGTACTTTGAGCTGGACAACAGTGGAAAAAGCGATTTATCAGGGCAAATTATGCCCCATGTCACCCAGTCTGAAGGGTGTTTGGACCAACTGTTAAAATGTCTGGATCTCGCAAAAAGCTTTAAGCCTTTAAGCCAGCATTACCCAGTGATGTTGTGTTTTAGTCAGAAGAACTAATGTTACCAAGTTGATTAAACTTACTGGCCAGTAAAATGAGTTTGGAGAACTTTAACCTGGGGATTTTAACCAACTTTTAGAACGTACTACACACGCTCCAAGGCTGTCATATACCTTTACCATAGGCTCCTGGCACCGTATATTTGCATATTGGGTCTGTCATCCACCTTACCATCTTTGTGTTTTCTGTAGGATAGCTGTCAGACCTCCGTGTTAGTTATATAGATAGATAGATAGATAGATAGATAGATAGATAGATAGATAGATAGATAGATAGATAATTTATTGATCCCCGAGGGGAAATTCTAATTCTGTTGTAGGCTGTAAAAGCAAATTACCTTTATTCTGTGTACGGCAGTATTATGCTGCCAGTATGTGCAATTCTTAAAATATATGCTAACCTCAACTTAACTGATTCAAGTCATCATCTAGCTTTGACTTAGTTAAGTTGAATAAACTTACAATTGTATATATTTACAACTTAGTTAAGTTGGGCCAATAAATACTTTTCCAGTGAATTTTCTGCTGTCTCTCTCCTCCATGATGGATAATTTCTGTAAATGATGCCGCATTGTGTCAGTAAATATGAATATGTGTCATTTTGGCAATGACTGCAGGCATGGTTTGGTTTGTGTGTATATAGGGCTGTCTGTATACAGTATATATGTGTGTGTGTGTGTATAACTAATCAGGTCTCAAATAAAAAAGGTCTCAATCAGTCTCCTGGTGTGCTGTGTGTGTAGTGTGTGTGGGTGGTGCAGAGGGTAATAACAGATGCCACAGTAGAAAAAGACAATACAAATGATTGAAAGGATTTCATATGTATTGTTTGGACGGCAAGAAAATTATAAATGATAAACAGCTATTCTCTTTCTCTCTCTCTTTCTTCCTCTCCTGCTCTTTCACTGTCTTTCAGTTTTTGAATGATGTTTCATTTTCCTTTTCTTGTCTGCCTTTAGCAACACTAACTGAACTTTTTTTAGCAATCAGTCAAATTTGATTAGAATTCAGGTTGAAGTCCACTTTATACCCTGGAAATAACCTTTTCATCTTGCATGTTTTTGATTGCTGAGCAGATCCTGTATTATTTTAATCTCCCTCTTGGTGGTGGCTGTAATATAGCAGCTTTTTAAAGCTTACAAACAAATCACAGTGAGTGCTACACTGCAAGCGTTTAAGTTTGGAAGAAAACCACCACCAGTTGTGCCAGCTAGAAATCTTTAATTCAGTTTAGTTTAGTTTAGTAAAAAAATAAAATATTAATCTAACTAAATAAATGATTCACTTTATGCTTTTATTTGGCATAATGTAAGTTCAGCTGACTGTCCTTTAGGATCAACTAAAAATTGTGCCAATGACATGTTTTACATTCATTAAATTCATTAACCGGGTACAAAATATATATTTTCAGTTAATTTAAGCAACTAGGAAATGTATGACTATTACATATTTGTCTTCATATAAGCTTATGGTAATGCAAATGTGATCAGCTGGACCCAGCCAGCATAGAGTTATATTTAGCAACACAAAACACAGTAGCTTGCTCCTATAGCCTTCAACCCTGAGGCCAGGCAATTAACTATGGTCTTGTCACTTTGCGCTACACAACATCAGACAAACTCAACACTTTTTACGCAACAGGCCACCCAACTCTCTCACACTGGTCACTGAAATTTCCAACATGGCACCTCATAGAAAAGAACTCTATGAGGATCTTAAAACACAAATTGTTGCGCTACATGTAGATGGTCAAGGCTACAAGAAGATTGCCAACACCCTGAAATTGTTAAAAGTTCAGGGTCCATTATGAACAGACCTAGCGTTGGTCATCCAAAGAATCTGAGTGCATGTGCTCAGCGCCACATCCAAATGCTGTCACCCTAGAAGGGAGCCTCATCTAAAGTCTGTACAGAAGAAAGCCCGCAAAAAAGTTTGCTGAAGACATGTCAACAAAGGATATGGATTATGTGAAGCTCTGGTAAACTCCATGCCCAGGAGAGTTAAGGCAGGTGGCCACACAAAATATTTGCACTTCAAGAACTTTCACTAAAGGTTGTACTCACTTTTGTTGCCGGTGGTTTGGACATTAATGGCTTTATATTGAGTTATTTTGAGGGAACAATTAATTTACACTGTTATATAATCTGCACACAGACTACTTTTCATTGTTTCAAAGTGTCATTTTGTCAGTGTTGTCCCATAAAAATATATATTTAAGTATCTGCAGACATGTGAGGGGTGTTCTCACTTTTGTGATACACTGTATATAAAGCTTTCTGGGAAACTTTGAGAAAGAAGTAGAACATTAATTTTTCAAGCAACTGAAAAAAATAAGGGAAGGGGATAAATAAAAAAGGGAAGAGAGATGCCTGAGCAAAACAAGTGAAGTGTGATGATTATTGGCTAAGGAAGAAATGCTACGTTAGGTACAGAGGTTAGAGATTGGCTGGAATAATAATAGAATAATTTGAATACAAATCAGAGAAGGACAACAGACCAAACTGAGCTTATATTGAAGTCTGGTTCAGATGCAGTTTGGAATGGAGGACAATGTGTCTGAGGTTGGATGACAGCTTCTCTACATTTATGTAGTAATTACTGATATAAATAGACTTAATCTGTCACCAAGCATTCATAGCATATCTCTTTTAATAGCAAACCGCTTCTACTCCACATTGAAATACCCAACACACTCACACACACCTAGCAGGACTGGCTATTCATTATGTCATCATTTATTGCATTTGATTTTCTTCTTCTGCATCTTTTCTTTGATAAACATCCAAACCGTCTCTACAGTAGTCTTTCTGTTCAGCGACTTTAAATAAAAAAGACTTTCTAAATCTATGCATGTCAAACTTTTGACTTCATTAACCTTGAGATGGAGCTTTCAGTTACTGCTGTGAGACATCTGCACAAAATCATCACCATGCAAGATTCCTCCTGGAGGCCTCAAAACGTGCCGGAGGAAATGACATCCTGCCATCGCAGTCACTGATATTTATGGATTGGAAGCAGAGATGAGCAAAAATACATCAAATCATGGTGCTAACAGGACTGAGCGGATGATGTCCTAAATCAGGGCTCTTCTGACTGTGGCCTCTAAACGTTTTTCGTTGGGCCTGGTAGGTGACATTCATCTGTTTTGACAGGAACACGAGTAGATGGATGCCCACAGTGTTCTTGGCAGTGACATTTGTGGTTAAGACTCAGATTTCAACAGAGCTTTGTTAAAGACAGACGTGGTAAAGACAGCTGTGTTACATGATGACTTTTGGCTTTTAATAAATATTGTTTACAATATTTGAGTAAGTCAAGTTTTTTTCAAGAATTTTATATAAGCACATTGTGTGCAGGCAAAGGTGACATGAGTACAAATGTTACATACAACATACCCCACAATTTGAGTGAACTGCACAAAAACTGAGATGCTTATTTAACTAATCATAAAATCATGGCAGCACAATATACCAGAAATAAATAGCAACCTAAATGCATAAAATATGTGATTAGAGGCTGTGTCAGACATGGCTAACTTAGTTTTGACCTCAAAGTAAAGGTACTAATATCACAATGCTAAACATGAAGCATGTTTTTACATAATATATATTATTCAATACAATTCAATACATTTGTTAATAGTAATGCATTGCATTATATTTTTCTTCTTCTCGTCTTCTGTATTATTCTTATTTTTGCCAGATTTCTCATCCCACAGATTCAATATATCAACACTGCTCCAACACCAGATTGTCTGATTATGTTATGCATGCAGATGTTTTGAAATATTAAGAATGAATGGGGCGCAAAAGTGCACAGCTATCTAATGTACATCTCAGTGATCAATAGACACCATTATATATTTGCTAGCTCAGGTCAGGACCCTGAAAACAAATGAACTGTTGTTTCTACCTGCACTTGTTTATTTGTTGTTTTCCTCTCATCCTTCTTTACATACAGTAATTGCCATTCATTTTTTTGCCTCTACCAAATCCCAATCTTTCCATTGTCTAATAGACACCAAACTGTTTGCTATTTACAACTATATTATTCTCCTTCTTACTTTTTATTGTTTTCTTCTGCTTTATTCTTATTTTTCTGCCAGATGTTTACCAAATGTCTCTTGCAGAAAGTATAAAAATACTGTACTTATTTAACATACTTGATCTGGGCAGCCACTGCTGCAACATTCATGAAGCAGTAAAGATTAAGGGCATTAGTGAAGGGTGGAACAGTGGTGGTTTTTCAGATTGTTCAGTCAGCCTATCTACTGTACTTCTGATTGAGTGATACACACCATTTCAGATACATTATCTCAGAACAGGCACCGTTTGACCTGTACTCGTTTATTTGTTGATTTCTCTTCATCCCTCATTGCTCCCATTTATTGCCATTGATTTTCTCCCCTACTAAATCCCAATATTCCCACTGTCTGACAGACATCAAACTGAATGCTTTTATTCAGCACAGCTCCCTAAAAAACGAAATTAATACTTCCACGGTGAGTCTACGGCATAGCCTATGCATATCCAGCGAGAGTATGCTATGCAGTGGAGCGAATTTATAATTCTGCGTGCATTTATCAGCCTCTCTGCATCGCAGTTTAAACAGCAAAGGCGGGAACGTGTGGGCGGGAATGCAAGGCCCAGCGGACCAATCACAGCTGCGGCTGTGCAATGCATAGTTCCATTTCCAGGGAGGTGTGCGTCAGGCTACAGCACAGGGTATTGGGCGTTGCAAAGGCTATGGCATAAGTTTGACGCATAAGTATAATTCGGGCTTAAGTTCTAATGACCAAACTCATAAGAGGACCAATCATCCTCTTTTAGAATGAAGAGCTATAGCTAACATGACACCTAATCTCTAGCTAGAAGTTGTCTGAGTGTAGTACACATGCCCCTGTTATTGTAAAAGTCCATGTAGCTTAAAAACAGTCATATGCAAAGACAGCAATCAACTGTATTATTAAAACCACTGTCTGGTGATGTAAATACCTATGATCTTAAAGTTAAAGTGTCTGAAGCAGCTAAAATGTGCCACTATGATTCAGTTTGGCTCTGGTCTTGTCAGGTCAGGGAAGTACTGGTATGTGGTGGTCAGTCTCTACAAAAAGTAATCCAAGTAAGAACAACCAGTGAACCTGCAACAGGGTCACGAGTGCCCAGGGCTCCTGATGTGCTTGCCCATCTGTTCCGATCCCACAGAGGAGTTACTGTGGCATAAACTGCTACCAAAAAAACGTTTATGCTGGCTTTCTCTTGTGAATATCATGCCTCAGCACGTTTGAGCTGTGTTGGTTTAAGCTGTGTTGGTGGCATAACAGGGACCTACACAGTACAGAGTGAGTGTCAAAAATGTAAGGAAACACCCTAATAAAATGAAAAAAATTGTTTGGCAGATGTGTTCCAGTTTTAGACATGTGGAAACACGGCCTAATGTGTTCCCCTCCAGTCACAGCTTGTGTCTACAGTCGAATCACTGTCTGGCAAACTGTTTTCTGCATTCAGCATTTTTCTAATTTGAGTTGAGAGTGGAGTCAGTTAAAATCAGGGGGTTTAGATACCCTTTAAACGTTGAGTAATTTTTCTTTAAGTTTTATTATACATTTTTATTAATAAATAAGTTTTATTATACATTTATACACTTTTTTGTCCAAAATATTCATGTAATAAACTGGCAAATCTAGTTTTGGGACTTCTAGGACTGTTTTGGTTCATGTTATATCACACCAGATACAACATACATCAGGATCTAATTTGAATAATCTTTGAGTATTTACTATTATATACTAATACACTATTCGTCTTAGTAATTGCTGTTTTTTTCTCTTTTTTATGATGTGTTTTCGATTTTTCCTTTTTTCTTTGACACATTTTGGCATAACTGCTTTTTTTTCAGAGTAGGGTAATTAACACATAATAAACATTCATACAAAATAACACCCCTATTTAGCTGGATATTTGACATCATTTCCAGGTTGTTACTGAATACACTGGGTGCATTAAGAGAAGGTAGGTCAGTTTATTTCTTTGACTGAAGAGCCCCCTTGAGATGAAACCATATTATTGCACTACAGTCTAATAGTACTACTGTAGTGTGTGTGTTCCTTGACTGTTTGTTGACTTCCTGTCAATCATTTTGAAACACCTGACCTAAAAACCTCACATCACGACAGCAAAGGGACAGTAGATGCTTGCATATTTTCGCAGTTGGACAGACATATTTGTACAGCAGTAGGTCTTACAGGACAGTTCATAATGTCCTACCTGTGTGTGTGACATCAGATGTCAACAATGCAGAAAACTATTTGATTCTCTACTTATTTCTTTAACAAATCTGTATTGATTGTTGTACAGTTGCAGTAAATCCCTATGCAGTTCTGACCTACATCTTTCTGTTCCCTCGTGAGTCTGACTGTAGCAGAAAACAGAAATCAGTCCACAGTGGAGTCCCTGTGAGGCACCACTGTGGAGAGACAGTGGGGCTGTGATGAACTCCGATGTGCTCTTCACAGCTTGAGTGCAGCATCTTCAGGAAGACATGATGGTCCCTTGCAGCGAGACAAAGACTGGCCAAGAGAGCACGACCTCAACGCTACTATGAAACTGAGCATGTTGGAAATGTTTGTTTTTAACCCCTCATGCTGAAAACTTTGGGGTTGAACAAATTCCTTCAGATGTAAATAACAGATAAACAGAGTAGCAAAGGTAAATCTTCAAAAGTATCTGTGCTTTAGAATGTTCTCCAGTTTAAGTTTTTGGTTCTACCAGATGATGGCACTCTAGAACTGCAAAAAAAAAAAAAAATAGATGGGTCAACTTTTTAAACTGCAGTATAAGCGGTTTGCCACACATTCCTTGAAAGTGCCATTTCAGCTACCCCAGTTAATAATCAGGATGTGATATGTATAAGTTGTGAGGTCTTATCTTGCAAGGGAGAGGTTGAGCATTGGCCTACATGTTCATGGCAAGGTGGAGTAAATTATCGTATTATCAATATTTTTTAGGGAGGCCTGACATTGGGTGCCAGATGGATGGGACATTCCATTTTTGAAGTTGTTTGGGCCTTTAACATTACTCAATTGTATTGGGAGCACAGTAGGTGGTAATGATTGTGACCGGCAGCATCTGGCTAGAATTGTCCACGCAAACAGATTTCTTGAAGAAATCACATCTACGTTTAGTACAGGGGGTCCCACACACATATCCCACAGGTCAATTCTGTATTCTCTAGTTTCCATATGATGCATGGCTAATGATACTATTGGCAAGTCATTGTAAATGATTTATGTTACAGGTGGAATGCCTATAGACTAGAGCAGAAGCATATATGTCTTCCTTTTTAATAATGAATGGTGTGCTTTAGATGCTAATTTAAGCTGTGAACTAGTAGAAACCTTTGGTTTCATATAAGACCAATAGAATAGGGATGTGTGTGCAAGGCATGTAAATAAATAAAGACTCTTCATACTCACAAGTCTCATTTACAAACATGGTTTCTTATGGAACCAAAAGTGATATTTTTTGGAATCACTCAAAGAATAGTTTGAAGCAACAAAATATACTGATATACAGTATAAAGTATAAAGTCGCCATGCTCAATATCAAGCATAAGCCAATGGGGTATAAGGACCCCATGCACTGGACTGCATACCTCTGGAGAAATTAAGCACCATCAGTTATCTTTTAGTGAGGAACAAGGGAACAAGACAATGTTTTTTTTAATGCATGTTCTTTTAATTCAGATGGCATTATAAGAACATTGTATTTCTTTCAGATTACCTCTGAGATGAGTTTGGGTGGCATTTATGAGCCAGAACAAATCATCCAACATCAGTCCCTGATCCCACTAAGGATGTTGCTGTCAGAATGATAATAAATACTCAAAGTTTTAACATCTAGTGTAAAACCTTATTAAGCCCTATAGGGATGGGATTAGTTTTTCAGTGGGTGCTGGGGTAATTTTCTCTGTCACGTTCTGTTACGATCATGTCCTCTGAGAAAATTACTAGCTAAATTACCTACTGTTTTTCACTGAACTCCGTGGTCCTCCAGTAATTTTAGTCCCGTCCGGATGCATATCTCTGAGTTTCGTCTCCTTGCGTTTAATAAAATAGCTATTTGTCCACTTCCATGCACTTTGATTACACTTTGGGACTGCGTTTCCATGGGTGACCCACGTAAACACAACAGAGAGTGAAAATGGAGGAGCTACTGAGCGCGATGTCATGTGACCGAGAAACCCAAAAAAACTTACTGATCCTGCAGTCCAGATGCAAGAGTTTTATCACTGAGTAGAAGTGTGACATTTTTTTCACAGACAACCCCCTGAGAAACTAATCCCGTCCAGATAGGGCTTTAGAAGAGTAGTGACAAATACTATACATTCACTGATCCACCAAGATATTACAAAAAACAGTCAATGTTCGATGCTAAATGCGATGGTGTTCTAAAAGCTGGAAAACTAAAGAAAGATGAAAAATTATTGTCTTTGGTTTAAGGGTCAATTTATGATCCTTCCCACCCACCAAACAGCTTCTTCAGCCTGCTGCAATCAGAGAGGAGACTGTAGAGTTTCGGGGCTAGGACCAGCAGACTGAGAAACAGCTCCATCCACCAGGCTGTGACGATGCTCAACACTCTCCCTGCTTTACAAAAAACTGTATGCACTCCTTCTCTTTTACTAGTCTTAAGCTTTCACACCTCTATATTTGCACTTGTTTACATGGGTTCTGTTTATACTGTTTTTATTGTTACTGTCATTGTGTTTTTTGTTGTAACACAATAGGAAAGTAACACAATTTTAATTCTCTGTATGTCCTGTACATATGCAGTATTGACAATAAAACTACTTGACTTGACTTGATGATGGCAAGACAACTGAATCAGATAATGTGCAGAATATCAAGCAAGTATTGTGAGGAATTCCCTGCATGCAACAGTTAGTGCCTAACAGTCAGTATTTTAAGGAAGAAACCACCCGTGAACCTGCATAAGGGTCATCTTTGGCTAATTGATCCAATCCATGGATTCTTCATCTAACAGCATTCAGAACTTCAAGGATCAGCTGCTAATATCTTGGTCGCAGACACTACAGGGCACCTTCAGAGCTCCTGTGTTGTGGATAGGAGGCATGTGGTGTTAATGGCATGACTGACCAGTGCAGTTTCCACAGAGTAGCTTATAATAAAATACACATTGTCCAGTTGCCCATGCTCAATTACAAAATTAGCTGACCAGTTAACCTTCCCCAGAGAAATGACTGAAACCAATGAAGTCTACAGACAACATAAAGTAAATGCCTTTTTCCCACTTCAAAACAGTAAATTCCCTATAACATGTACATAACTTCACCATGCTGACAGGCTGTTTATCTGCACTATCCTGTGGATCCCAGTCAGTCAGACCCATCACTCATCAAAAGATTTGTAAAGCTCTCCAGCATGGTTTGGCTAAAGTGAACACAGTGACAGATCATTATGACGAATGTCAAAATCTATCAACTATTGAGGAGGACACATGAAATCACCATCTAACGAAAATCTTTGCTAAGCATTAGAGACACAGTAGAGTCACTGAAGCCAGTTATGGTCATTGTGACACTTGTTTTTCAGAATAATAATAATAATAATAATAATAATAATAATAATAATAATAATAATAATATGTTACTGAATCAAAATTGCCATCTTATTAAAGCAGCTTTAATTAGTTTTGATTGCGAGTGAACATGCTTAGAAAGATACAAATATAAAAGGAACACTTGGACATCCACAAACTGCAAGTTATTTTTTTACAAATATACTTGAAAAAGTTATGGGAAAGTTACTTTAAGGTTCCCTAAAGGTTTTAATTATAAAGATTACTGGAGTGTTACTGCAAGATTCTCCTAAGATGTCAAACCTTTTAATGCTACAGGAACCTTAGCTACATGAACGTTTGTTTTTTTCTGTAACAAAAAACTTTCCCAGGGAACCATAGGGCAACCAAAAATGATCCGTTTTTTTCAGGAATGTTTTGAAAAACAATAACTAATATTCCCAGAACATTTTGAGAATCAAAACTAATGTTTCCAAAACATTCGGAGATCAACGCTAATATTCCAAGAATGTTTTGGAAATCAAAAACTGCTGTTTCCAGAACAATTAGGTATATTTGAAATTAATGTTCCCAGAATATTTTTAGAATTAAAAACTTACGTTCAGAACATTTTTGAGAATCAAATGTTAACGTTTACAGAACATTTTGTGAACCGAAAACTATTGTTAGTTAGCTTGGTCGTTCTGTTCTTGTCGCTTTTTATGTGAACTTGCCTCGCGCTACTCCGTTTCCCGGGTTACGAACAAACACTTCGCTCGTGTACGGGCGCGTGACGGCGTCGCTTTGCGTGGCGCGCGGTCTTACCAGAGCGTCCACGAGCGGCTGGAGTGCTAGAGTTGAAAAACCGAAACCTCAAAGCCACGCGCGTTTGGCGCTGCGTGCGCGTGCCGTGTGCGTTTTTTTTATGAGCGCCAAAACTGGCGCGCGGCAGAGCCGCTTCACCTCTCCTCTCCGGGGAGTGTGTGTAGGGGTGTGAGTGTGTGGAGGGGTGTGAGTGTGTGTAGGGGTGTGAGTGTGTGTGTTGGAGGGGTGCTGGGATAGAGACCTGACCGGAATACTGATACCGGTTCTGACACAATCCACAAGCAGCACCTCCACCACCTCAGCTCCGCGTGCGCATCATCATCACCACCATCCTCCTCCTCCTCATCTTCATCCTCCTCCTCCTCAGCAGAGCAGCAGCTGCTGGGGAACCGGCAGGACCGCAGCAGCGCGTCTCGCGCCGCTTACCCACACATCTTCCGTCTCGCGCGCTCCGGCGGGCCGCATCGTCGCGCATGCGCGGCAGCGTGGCGGCTGAACCCGCGGAGGACTAAGTTTTCGCTCTGAGGTTCTCTCTCTCTCTCCCTTTCTCTTTCTCTCTTTGTGTGAGAGTGTGTGAGTGTCTCAGTGTGTGCGCGCGTGGCGGGAGCGATGCGGGCGAGCGGAGCCCGGTGGCTGGCGGAGGTCGCGTGCCTGCCGGTGTTGATGGCTGTGGCGCTCGGCCGCAGCCCGGTGGCGCACAGGTAAGGCGCGCGACGCGGCTCGCGGCTCACGCGTCTGTACGCTCACGTGTGCGGTATATGACATAACCTCTTTTTTGTATTTTTTTTTTCTTTCTATATTTCTATCTTTCTCTCTCTCTGTCACTTTCTCTCTCTCTCTCTCTCTCTCTCTCTCTCTCTCGCTCTCTCTCTTTCTTTCTCTCTATGTCTCTTACTCAGCGGGAACGAGCCCAGCAACATGTCGTACGTGAAAGTCACAGTGGACAAACTGCTCAAAGGCTACGACATCCGGCTCCGGCCAGACTTCGGAGGTAAATAATAGAGAGATATTTTGGATGAATGGAGAGATGGATGAATAGACTGATGGGTGGATGGATGAATGGATGGGTCACTGCACGTGTCTTAAAGCGGCGTGTCTGCCTCTGCCTTGTTTTCAGGTCCTCCGGTGGACGTGGGGATGAGCATCGACATCTCCAGCATCGACATGGTGTCTGAGGTGAACATGGTGAGTAGCATGGCTGTAGACTACAGAAGCCTACTAGAAGTTCAGCTCTGGATGTGTTTGGGTGTGGAGGATATAGGAGCTTCCCCAGTGCTGACTACCCTGCTTGCAGTTCATGGGATCTCATTAAAAGAGCACTTCACATGTGGCAATAACTTTGACACTTGTTCTTTGGTAACAGGTTTTTGTCCCTCTTAAAACCTTACATTTCATTATATTACATCAGAATGAGTTGGCGCGTCATTCATGATTCAGAATAGACCATCCAACATCAGAATCTGATCTTGCCAATGCTCTTGTGGCTGAATTCAAATCAAATCCTCATAATATTGTTTTAAAGTATATTGTAAAGTTCTTCTCAGAAGCGAGGCAGTCACTATGTAAACAGTTATGGTACTGTACAGTTGGTATGTTACATTTACAAACTGTCAGTCAGTCAGCTAAAGGCTAATTATTGTGATCTTATTAAAATAACTCTTCACAGATTACAATTATAATACATTATGATAAATCATTCAATTTGGAAATGCTGGATTTCTTTCATATTATCTCTGGAACAAGTTGGAGTGGAATTTTTGATCTAGAACTAATCACCCAACTTGTTTACTATCAGTGTCATATCTCGCTTATTCTCTGGTGACTGAATACAATACAAATCCTAACATCATTGGTTTAAACAACATTTACTGTAACTTGTTAAGTGTTCTCAGAAGAATAGACAGTCATCACAGTCAGTTATGGCAATTCTGATTAATTCTGATGTTCTTGGAAAGTTGTTAGATCCACCACTAGAACACTGATAGATCAGACTGGTGGATCTGCAGTGTTCACTCACTTAAACACAATGTTGAATTGTAGGTTTAGGATAGGTTTTGTGTTAATTCACTCACATACCTAATACAACTGGACAGGAAGTAGTCTCATGTCCCACTGAAGCCTGTGGAATCTGCATGTAAGTTCTCCTCCACTGAGAATGTGGATGTGATTTCTGCCAAAGTTGCTTGTATGCTTTCATGAACAATTCTAGCCAGATGCCATAGAATAGGCCCACAATAGAATAGGACTCTATAAATAAGAAAAAAGCAGATGAACATACACCTGTTGGCATCATGTCTAATATCAGTTGTGGGTTAAAGGGGTATAAAGTCCCCAGGATGTAAAGCAGTGTTATCTGAAATGTTGGTGCTCCTCACAGCAATGCTTAAATATCTGGTAGAAAGCCTTCCCTGTTATTTTAAAAGCAAAATAAGCAAGTTTCAGTGTTTTTAATTGCCATTATTTCAAAAGAAACAATAAGTTAGCAGCAGTCCCAATACTTTTGTAGTATTTAGTGTATGTACAACTTCAAATATAAAACTATGTTTTTGTATTTATTATATATATATAATGGATAGATACACTCAATACATGACTTTTGTGTTTCCTCAGTGTTGACTTTCTGTGTTTCCAAGATCATTCAGAAAATTATCATTTACATTTATGTCATTTAGCTGGCACATAAATGATGAATCATGTTACACTGTAAGATGAATTTAGTGTGAGAAACCTTGTCCAAAGACTCTTAATCATGTGGCATGGTGGGCTTTCCTGGCTATGAAACTAAAAGAGAAAGGCAGTGTTGTTACTGGGGTAGACGATATGGCCCTAAAATAATATCATGATACTTAAAGAGTACTTTTTTTTAAAACCATATTCTTGGTGACATGACAAAACACTGAAAAATATAAACATAATATATGTTAAAGTTGTATTGAGTATAGGGGTAACAGTTTCAAACATTCAGTAGAAGCTGACAAAATGTATAGTGTATAATTTTGATTTTTAATATTGATAATGTAACAACACTGATTGCAGTTCCTGCAGAGACTGCGAGTGTGATTGCAGTGCTGATTCGTGGATAATTGCTATGGTGTTGCTAAGTGGCATTTATAATATTGATAATGTAACAATAGTCAATGTACCAAAAAATAAAGTGCATACATAATATTATATTCAAGTATATAAACTCTGAACAAAAAAAAAAACATTAAATAATAAAACAAATACAAACTATATTGCTCTTAACAAAGAATATTGCTATTTTCAAAATCTATATTTTTTACTGTTTAAAAAAGTGCAATTGATTTATTGTGTACAATACGCTATGGCACATCCCTAGGTTTTACGACATTTATGCCCTTCACTTTACTAATAATAACATAAATGCCAGTAATAACAGATGCAGTAGGAAGTATTGGGGAAAAACCATATGTGGTAATGTGGACCTAGAATGTTAGAATGTTGGTTTGTTTTACTGTGTACTTACAGTATATGTGGTTGGGATGGATTCATGCCATTGGACACAAGCTAGTATCGTATCCCATGACTTTTGCCATGCTCTGTAAAAGAATGCTGCACTGATGTGTAAGTAATATGTATGGAGACTCTTGCACTGAATGTGGATGTCAGTTCTGCCTGCTTGACTCTTTGCACTAAAAATTCTAGCCAGATGCTTCAGGTCACCATCATTACTACACACTGCTCTGTCCACTGTGGGTGGTAATGCTTTTTATGACATATTCCTGTGCACAATGAATTAGATCGCCTTGCCATGAGCATGTAGTCCAGTGTTTAAAATCACTTTCACTTTCGAAATAGGGAAATCCCTGACAAGTTATGGGATTTCCCCAGTCGTTCCTTGAGGTAACGATTCACGATCAGCTTACACACTGCTATCCCATGACATCTGGCATGTCAGTATAATCTGCAGTCATCTGACTTACTCTAGGATTTGAGATCTATTGGCCACAGGTGAACTTTTGTTCTGACAAGGTGTCACATTTCCCATGCTGTAAAAGGCTTTTTTAGTGAATTATGGATAGTGGCCTGGACAAA
Organism: Astyanax mexicanus; assembly: GCF_023375975.1. NCBI lineage: Eukaryota > Metazoa > Chordata > Actinopteri > Characiformes > Acestrorhamphidae > Astyanax > Astyanax mexicanus. The sequence goes on from NC_064414.1 coordinate 23,420,541, forward strand.
GCCATTTCCATGACAGGAGGTCATACATTAGTTATTTTAGTGAGTGAATGCAGGCTTTGCAGGGAAGTCCCATGCAGATGAACAGGAAGAGTAGCCATCAGTGATGAATGCAGCAGAGGACTTGGGTTAGACCATACATGATTCTAAAAAGGGCTTCTTCTGACGCTGTAGTGGGATTGCTGAATGTCCATTAAAGCAGACTAGTGCTAGGAGAGGTGGATAAAACTAGCAAGCTACTGTGGATCGATTTTGCATTGATACTTGACCTGTCAATCAACTGAGATTCTTCAGAGCTTTTTTAATGTATAAAACAGACAAAAAACGCACAAGGATGACATTTTTTAATGAGTAAATAGTAACATAATACAGGAAGATGATAAATCATAATCCTGCACCTAACACATGGGGTTAGACATAATGCCTATTCTCTTCTCCTATACTCTACTGTCCCACTCACTCACTTTTACCTACATGACTTCTGCTAAACTCCTTCAGCCACATTTAACGCATACATGAAGATCTGACACCTAACAGCAAGAGTGATGTGGCCGTTTAAGATCTGATCAGCTACATTTAACCCAAATCATATAATAGGCTATGCAGGATTATTTGAAACATAAAAACATCTGTGCTGTCTGTCTTATTATTTCACAAATCCATATAACAACCAACACTCTTTGTCAGTAATTAAATTAGGCTGCATTTATTAATTACTGTTTTTGTTGTTGTTTGTTTTGAGTCCAGTGCATCCCAAAAAGTTATATTAAAACATATGGGAGGGGTAAACCCCTTTCCAGTATACTAACAATACTATGAGTAGCCAGAATTAATGAGATAACAGTATGTAAATTGATTATGAAATGTAACTGTCACGCCCTTGCCCTGTTCCTGTCTGTTCTCATGTCTCTGTGTGTTATGCCCACGTGACCTAGGAGGGATCTTCCCTTCCTCCAGCTCTATAGCACAGTACTACCACCTCATAGGCGTTGTGGTGAGTGAGGTGAGGTGGTAGTACTGTGCTATAGAGCTGGAGGAAGGGAAGATCCCTCCTAGGTCACGTGGGCATAACACACAGAGACATGGAAACAGGGCGAGGACGTGACAGTAACAGAAGTAAAATTTACTGAAAAAATTACTGCAGAACATTAAAAGGAACCAGAAAGTGAATCCTTAATGACTGCGTGTCCAAGATATTCCTATATTTTTTATTATTTTTATCATTTCAAAAAAAGTAGATTAATGCATTTGCCAAAAAAACAAAGAAAACATACCTGTATATTTTCATTTTTCGACAGCATACAGACTTTAAATCTATAGAGATGCTAGCATTACTGCTACAGTGTGCTGACTGGTTGGTAATCTAATGCTGGAGTTATAGCCAGAGATCTTTTAAAGGCTTATAACTGTAGTTTTAAAGCTTTAAAAAATGTATTTTGTGCTGAAACACAAGTACACTGAAACCTGCTCCATCAACGCATTGTTTTTTTTTTATACTCTCGGTAGTGACCTCTAGTGGAAATATTCTCAAGTGGAAATTGCGCTTTCTGTATATAGAAGTTTTTAATACTGGATGTTTTAATGTAAAACTCTTGTAATGTAACTAAACTCTTTGATTTTAGCTGACTCCACCCTCAGCTTAAATTTTAAAAATGCTAAAACATGGGAGGAGTAGTTTGAAAGAACAGTTGAACCTGTGAGAGCGGTGCAATGAATGTAAGTTTGGCAAAATTAAAAAAAAAAAAAATACAGGTGGTGTCAGTTGCTTAAAAATGAATTGTAATAATCACAACAATATTCTGTGATTAACTGTGAGTGAAATCATGGATTTTTATGTCAAGGTGCCAGATGAAAGGAACATTCCATTCCCCATAGTTACTGAAGTTACTGAACTGTGTGTATTTGAAATTCGTCCATTTTAAATGTGTCACATGTGTATCAGGAATACATCATAGAAATTAATACCTCCCACAGTGGGCAGCTCAGTGGGTGATAATGATCGTAACTAAGGGTAAACTGACAAGGATCTCTGGCAGAAATCATAGTGATATTCAGTGCAGGAGAATCCATATTCAGATCTTACAAGTCAGTGCAGCACTGTTTAGTTTCATTGGAAAAGGCAAGTGTTATGGGACATGATACTGAGACGTCATAACCCACGGGTGTTATTTAAAACCATTGACTCTGTTCTTAAGCCCCCTCAGCCCGTCTGCTTGGAAGCAGACCATGAAATGTGCAATAACTTTCTGCACTTTTTTATTGATAAGGTTGCCACTGCAAGAGCTCCTATCACAGCTCCTGCCTCTGACCCCTCTGTCTCTGCCCCTGCCTGCCTAGGTTTGATAGGTTTGAGCCTGTGACTCTGGCACACTTGAAGGATGTGGTGGGTCATATAAAGCCTTCAGGTTCTCCCTGTGATGCGGTACCCCCTCACTTTTTTAAAGAGGTTATTAATAGTATAGGGCCGCAGGTTCTGGCCATTATTAACAGCAGTCTGACCTCTGGTGTTGTGCCTTCTAGTTTTAAACATGCTGTAGTGCAACCCCTGCTAAAGAAACCTGGCCTTGACCATACTATATTGGCAAACTATAGACCTATCTCCAAGCTGCCTTTTGTTTCAAAAATTTTAGAGAAAGTAGTTTATGCTCAGTTAAAATCCTTCCTGGATGAGCATAATACTCTTGAGATATTTCAATCTGGTTTTAAATCCTTACATAGTACAGAGTCAGCGCTGCTTAGGGTTTATAACGATATCCTCCTGGCCAATGATTCAGGGGACCATGCGATTCTTATACTGCTGGATTTAACTGCAGCATTTGACACAATTGATCATAGCATTTTAGTCTCTCGTCTGCAGCACCAAGTGGGCATTTATGGTAGTGCTCTGGAATGGTTGAGGTCTTATCTATCTGACAGAACTTGGTGTGTTCGTTTTGCTGGCTCGGAATCTTCCTTAGCTCCACTGTCATATGGGGTTCCACAGGGCTCAATTTTAGGACCTCTCCTGTTTTCACTCTATCTGCTCCCATTGGGCTCCATTCTGAGAAAACATGGTGTCTCCTTTCATTGTTATGCTGATGATAGCCAGATTTACATGCCGCTAAAGAAGAAAGACGATTTCTCTATTCAACCACTTCTGTTATGTCTTAATGACATTAAAGCCTGGATGGCTTTAAACTTTTTGAATTTTAATGAAAAGAAAACAGAAGTGATGGTGTTTGGTCCCAGTGGTTCTTGTGAAGCCCCCCCTGTTGATTTGGGCCCCTTGGCGCTGTATGTGAAACCTACAGTTTCTAACCTGGGTTTTAAGATGGACAGTGATTTTAAATTGGATCGCCAGATTGGTGCAGTAGTCAAGTCCAGCTTCTTCCACCTTAGGCAGCTGGCAAAAGTGAAGTCAGTTCTCACACATGAGCACTTTGAAACTGTAATCCATGCCTTCATTACATCCCGGCTGGATTACTGTAATGCACTATATTTTGGGGTCAATCAGTCCTCCCTTAAACGCCTTCAGTTAGTGCAAAATGCCGCTGCCCGACTTTTAACAGGTTCACGCAAGAGAGAGCACATTACTCCCATTCTGGCCTCCCTCCACTGGCTGCCTGTGCATTTTAGAGTTCATTTTAAGATTCTTTTATTTGTTTTTAAATCTTTAAATGGACTCGCTCCGCCTTACCTCACTGAGCTGCTCTGCCCCCACGCCCCCGCTCGGTACCTTAGGTCAGCTGATCAGCTGCTCCTGGAGGTGCCGAGGTCAAAACGCAAGCTTAGAGGGGATAGAGCTTTTTCAATTGCGGCTCCTAAACTGTGGAATGGCCTACCACTATATGTCAGACAAGCCCCGTCACTGTCCACGTTTAAAACCAGGCTAAAGACTCATTTTTATTCATTGGCTTTTAACCCAACTTAAGACTTTGTTCTTGTTTTATTTACTAATTAATTAATTTTTTAATTTTTTATTTATTTATTTTTATTTATTTTATTTCTGTTTTTATTTTATTTTGTTTTTACTTTTACTTTACTTAGTTCTTAGATTTATCTGAAACTTTTTATTGATACCTATATTTTAATTTGTCATTGTTTCTAGTATTTTGTTTCTTATCTTATAATGTGCTATGTACAGCACTTTGTTGCAGCTGTTGTTGTTTTTAAAGTGCTCTATAAATAAAGTTGAGTTGAGTTGAGTTGAGTTTCTGTTTGTAAAGTACTCTGTTTATTTGTAAGAGTTTACAGGTTCAAGAAACTTAAGAAAAGCTGTGTTTTCAGTTTTGCAGTGTTCCTCTGACACGTACAGAATGTGAGTGTGCCAAGGAGCTGAGTAATGGGAGAGTTTGTCCTCAAAATGAAGTCAACCTCATTTAACCAGTGCTTGTGCTGATCTGCAGCTTTTTCTTTACCGACCTGCATTTCCCTTTGCTGCGTTCATCAAACTCTCCCTCGCTCATTCTTTATGCAAACACATGCTGCCATCCTCACATATTGTCCTGTCTCAGTGTGTCAGTGATGAAACTGACAGATACATTTCTTTCTTTTGAAACAAGAAATAAAAGAATGCTCTCAACTATTTTTACACTGACTTCTAAAAATCTTCATGTCTGAAAAGAAATAGAGACTGATTATTGGAAAATTACATGATAATACTGATGCCTTACTCCAAGCTTATGTTCCTGGCACAAGTGAAAGAGTAGCAGCTTTTTTTTACAATTTACAAATTTTAACCATGCCAATAATTATTGATATTATGGGGTGAGATTGTGGGAGATGAGGAAGAACTCAGGGAACTTTGAACTGGAGTTCAAGTGGCTTCTGCTTTGTGATAGAAGGCCAAACCCACTTTTGATAAGAGTAGCTAGAAATGAAAGATATGGTGATGGTGGGGTTAAATAAGTTGTGAAAACACAAAGTATAAGCATAATAATGTAATCTAAGCTATAGGAAGCGTTTAGAAGCTGTTATTTCTGCAAATGGAGGATCTACTAAATATTGATGTTTTTGAATTTTTCTGTTTGGGTGCTCAATTTAATGCACATGCCTAATTTTGTTTAAATAATTACTGTATACTTTCTGTAAATCCTTCATAACTTTCATAAACCTTTTGTCTGCATTTGTCTGCTTTATGATATATTTAACTGAAATTGCTGATCTAAACAACCAATGATTTATAAAAGAAAATCATTTTAAAAAAATCAGTGATGCCCAAACTTTTTCATACCACTGCACTTTGGCCAGAGCTACAACTACCTTAGTTTCCTTGTTCTTAACCCCTTCACCCCTTGCTCTCTACATGCTCTCTGCATCTCCATGTTCTCCCAGACTTATACCTGAAGCTCTCTAGCCTGCTCACGTTTGTGGAAGATGATTGCACTTTCTGTGAGGTGTCAGGGTCCTGGAGATCTGAAGAGATGGAGAGGTGATGGGCATTTGCATGGTTGCTACCTTGAGTTTGTGAGTGTCCTGGTGTTCTGTAAAGAAGTTGAGGTGCTGGAGTGATGATTTTAAACGGTTGTCAGGGGCAACAGCTGCTTGCTTCTAATAATAGACTTTGAGGCATTTGTCCTAAGCGAACCTAAGGCACACCCAATCTTCCCTCTCTCTCTTTCTCTCTCTCACTCTCTTTCTCACCCTCAATCTTACTTTTTGTCTCTTTCTTACTCTCTGTCTCACTCCACGTGCCCTATCGTACACCCTGCACCTGATGTATCACGATGCTCTTTGCTACCTTACACCCCGTCAGCAGTCTATTTTCATGCCTTTCTCCCGCCCTGTTGAAATACTGTTGGAGTTTAGGACTATATCTACACCGATGGGAGTGGTGGTCTGGATGTGAGTTGTGTTCAGGTAAATTTCTGGCATGTTTCTGCCTTGGTGGTGCCACTAACTGATTTAAACCCTTACAACAGTCAATAATCACCCGTCTGTACCTATCTTCTTAGCTATTCATGTAAGGTGAAATGACAATTAAAACATTGATTGGTTTATTTCATGTTTTGCCCAAAACACAACTATTATTATTTAAGATAATTAGTTCATGCCTTTAGTGCGCTTCAAGCCACGCAAGGCATATTTTTTGTGCCTTTATATACCAAAGATATGTGGACATGCCCTAAATCCAGCTGTGCAATGTGCAATTGATTAAAAATATATATTTTTTATTGTTAACATTTAATGATATTTCTTAAATTTAATAGGAGTGAGCTTATATGACACCACAATGTGGTCTCTATTTTGAATATCACATCTGTGAAATAGAGGTTTCATATCCTCTGACCACTTTTACAAACAGATTGTTCAAAGAACCCTTTGTAGCTCTTTTTAAGAGTATATCAGATATCTCATTGTAGTGTCATAATAGTATAAGTGAAATTCCATGTATCTCATTGTGATGGCATAATAGTACAAGTAAAACTCTATATAATCACACACTTTTCTAAAGCTTTTTAACATGGTATATGGAAGTAATTTGGAATGCTACTCATTGTAATGTCATAATAGTGCACAAGAAATTCCATATCATCCAGCCACTCACTGTTAATGCACAGCTTTTAGGTGCTATAGTTGCTTTTTTAGAAGTTTAAAAGTTTGTTTCCCCAAGGCATGCTCTAAAGTGCTAGCATAAGCATCTTCGTAAACTAGCCTGAAGTGTGTGTAAGTGTTTGTGTGTGTGTGAGTGAGTGTTTGTTTGTGTATATGTGTGTGTTCTTTGTAAAGGGAATCTCAACCAAAGCATTGCAGCACAGATAAGGTAAGTGAGGAGCAAGTTCTGGAGCAGTTCTCTCAGGAGGGCAGCAGCTGTCAATTGAAACATTTCAGGCGCATTTAGAACCTCCTCTCCAGCCCTCCTGACTGCTATGGGTCTTGCTGAAGGACCTGGACAATACAGATGATCTCCATAATGTCCATTCATTTTTAATCTTCTGCTTTTTGGAAGTGGGATAAAATAAAAATAAAAATGGATTCTGGCACTGGAGAACACGACCGCAGTGCAGGGATCCTGATTATGCGAGAGCTTTCCTAGAACACTGCAAATGAATGCTAGATGAGCAGTTTTCTGATAAATCAATAGGATTATATGCAGAACTGTTTTTATTTAGAAACAGGTACACCTTGAAATAGAATAGACACACACTGCATATCATTATAAGGAGACATTGGTTAGACACTGAGGGCCCTATTTTAGCGATCTATAGATGAGCGGGTAACTGCACACAGAGCAGCTTCATGTAGGGCGTTTCCGTGTGTGTTTGGTATCTTAAGGAAACAAAAATATGCCTTGTGCGGCTCAAAATGTGTAAAAGACACGAACAAATTCTCAAACAAATTAATCATGGGTGTGTTTTGGGCGTATTGTGAAATAAACCAGTGTGTAACTTGCCATTCTCTGTAAAAGCCAGGTGTGCTTGCAGATTGCTATTTTAACGGCACAGTCTAGGCTCAAGCTGTGAAGGTGCATAAGTAGGTCATTTACGGGAACAGAAATATTATTTTAGTGTGTATTCTGTTTATTGTTAATGTAAAATTTGGGTTTACAAGCTGCAGTGGGTCCGTGTGTGTGTATGTGTGTGTAATGAGTGGGGGTGTACTCGTGCTAAACACATCGTAAATGCTTAGCTAAAACAGGTATAGACATCTGACTGTTGACTGTTGTCAGGGTTTAAATCAGTCAGTCTTGCATCTGTGTTTTCTGCCGCTAAGATTGCAATAAGCCAGAAATGTACCTCAACACACCTCACTTCCAGACCACCACACCCATCAGTGTAGATATATTTGTAAATTTCGGCGCTATCCGATGCTAACTTAGTATTTTAATAATAACAACAATAATGTAACACTCCAGCTCCAGCTAGAGCTCAGACCCATAAAATGTCATTACGATTTAAACCCCACATTTTTTAGTAAGTACAGCGCTAAAAACTGAACTTTTAACTACATTTCCAAATTGTTGGAATTAGCTAAATCTGTTCAGAATGATGTTAAAAATCAGTAAAACATGGAGAAAAATGTAAAGCCTATTTCCTTTTATAAAACTGTTACAGTGCAGTGTATGCTCTACCATGAGGACGTGAATGTGCTCACTTGCGGCTATTATCTAAGCTGCCAGCACTGATTTCTGCCTCCAATATACTTTTAAATAACCTCCTTTATCCTTTAATAAACTTCAGTAGCATTCAACAATCTTGCCTGATGGTCGTGTCTGCTAAATCGCATAGTTATAAACATTTTGAGGTGACCAGTCCATATAAACCGATGCGGAGTGGAGGAGCTTGAGTGTGCGCACACAGAACTGCAGTGTGGGGCTCAGTGTGGAAATTTTGAGCTTCTTCTGCAGCACTAAAACAGTCTTAACTGTATTTCTTTAGCTCCGTGACTCCTGCTGCTGTTAGCTTGTGAGCTAACTAGCTCTGTTACTCGCTGATTTGGCTGAAACATGAACTGTATTACTGTATTATCTGGTTAGTGGGGTTAAAACCTTCATTTTCTTTTTACTACGAGGCGCATTATTCTTACACATACAAACTACATACACAGTGAAAACGCTCCAGATTGGCTGAGCTGATCCTGTAACCTGTAGCCTGTGGCTGTAGCACTGAGTGGATTAAGACATCAGGGTTCCTCTAGTGAGTTTATGGAGCTGTGCTCCTCTAGTGGTTGGACGAGGAACTGCAGCTCCCTGTGAGCGAGCAGTTTCACCAGTGATCCAAAAACCAACTGCTTAACCCTAAACTCCTGACTCGTATCGGCTAAATCGGAGGAATATTGGCCGAACACCTATATGTCGATACCGATACATAGCCAATCGATCTTCCCATCTCTGCTAAATAGCATGAAGGAAAAACAGCAACAATTTTTCAGCACCTTCAGGAAATAGTTTGCTGAGAAAACTATTTCAGGTGACTCTACCTCATGAAGACACTGAGATTAAAATACCAAGAGTGTGCAGATCTGTCCTAAATATGGTACTTAGAAGAATCCAAGGTAGAAAATATATTCTGATTAGTTTAACACTTCATACAACAGTCATAATCTAATTTAACATAATCACATCCAATGTGTATAACACTGGAGCCCATGATAGATATCAGATATATGGGATTTTTTCATTTCACTGATTGTCTAAATGAAGCATAAATAAACCAATTAACACCAATCGCAGTGGGCCCACTCTCCCTCGTTCTCTGCGCGTCATGGTGATTCTCTCACATTATTACGGTGTAGACGAGAGAGGGGGAGCTGATGTAGGAAGGGAGGAACAGACAGGTTCTTATATTAAGGTGTAAAATCTATTAATACAGCTATGAAAAAGCATGTGGTCTTATTACAAGTGTAATTGACTTACAGACCATGAAGCACAGGCAGATCTCAGGAATGACTGAATGAATAGGAATATTTATATTATACTTGTGAAAAATATTGTACATAATAATGATAATAATGTAACCTAAAAAACGTTTTAAAAAAGTATATATCATGTTCACCTTACATAGAATGTTGCATATTGGGTGAAAACACAAAGTTACAAAAGTTTGAAAATGTTATGTTCTTTGTCAGTTTTATCATAACCACAATGCCTGTTCACATTATGTAATTTTAAAATGCTATTTTTTTTAAGGATGTCCCAATGTAATTCCTTAGTAATTCCTTAGTATTTGATTTTTACATCTTAAGAGATTTCGATTAAAACATGTCTCATACTCACCATAACACATAATCAATAACAAGAATGGATAAAAACAAACGTGTTTCTCTCAAAGGGACAAATAGCCTAAATGTGTCTATTAGTATATACAGGGGTAGGAGAATGAAACTGAAACACCTGTCATTTTAGTGTGGGAGGTTTCATGGCTAAATTGGAGCAGCCTGTTGGCCAATCTTCATTAATTGCACATTGCACCAGTAAGAGCAGTGTGAAGGTTCTATTAGCAGGGTAAGAGCACAGTTTTGCCTAAAATATTGCAATGCACACAACATTATGGGTGACTGTTACGTATGAGGAAGGGATGGACGTGCAGATATATAATTTCTCTTTTTAATTAATAAACAAGATTAATGAAAAACAGTAAACAAAAAACGGGTAACGCAAAAAACGTACAAAAAACAAGGCTAGGATAAAATAAAACTTAAACAAAGACTGAGAAACAAAAACCAACCTGACACATACACAGCTAGGTATCACACAAAAGGCTAGACAAGGATACATACGGACAGCAAGGATACAAAAGACTCGACACTGCACATTCAAACAGAGGGGCTTAAATACATGAGGAGAGTGAGAAACACCTGGGCTTGGATGACGAGGGGGCGGGGTTACAGACAAGACACAGGTGAGAACACTAATTGCTAGGGCAGGGCTGGGGCGGAGCTAGGGTGGAGACAGGTACAAAAACACAACAAAAGCACATGGCTGGGAACACTTGACAGGAAAACAGAGGGGCAGGAGCACAAGAGACCAAATTAGGGAGAAACAGAAGACAGACATGGGCTAAGGTGTTACAGTGACATACCTGAGTTCAAAAGAGGACAAATTGTTGGTGCACGTTTTGCTGGAGCATCTGTGACCAAGACAGCAAGTCTTTGTGATGCATCAAGAGCCACGGAATCCAGGGTAATGTCAGCATACCACCAAAAAGGACAAACCACATCCAAAAGGATTAACTGTGGACGCAAGAGGAAGCTGTCTGAAAGGGATGTTCGGGTGCTAACCCGGATTGTATCCAAAAAACATAAAACCACGACTGCCCAAATCACGGCAGAATTCAATGTGCACCTCAAATCTCCTGTTTCCACCAGAACTGTCCGTCAGGACAATAAATTATTGTTGTCTAAAATCCGGTGTTTCAGTTTCATTGTCCAACCCCTGTAGTTATCATGTTGACTTAACTTAAATCTAAATCTTACATTAAAAAAAGTATATTTTATTATTGAATTGTTTAAGAACTGTCAAAATGACACAATTTCTCCCACTTATCATCAAACAAAACCGCTCAGAGATGAGTCACAGTTCAGGCAGAAACCTTCTCGCACTGTTAATATGAATGCCTGTTACGTGAGTGGCCACTGAATCTGTACATGTGTTCTGTCTACCTTACAATTAATTATGCTCAGTGTGACAGGTGAGCATATCTAATTCATATCAGCGTACTGATTAGCTTCACACACACACTCCTACACACACACACACACAAAGAAAGAGAGAAATAGAAGGAGAAAGAGTGGGAGAGAGAGAGGTGTCTGCAGCTACTTTGACTTCAAGCATGTACATACGTCTTCACACACTCTACACTCTGAACTAGATGGTTATTTTAGTGATGCCATAGAGGTACCACTTTTGGTTCCATAAAGAACCATGATTGTATAAGAGACACGGGTGAAGGAGGATAAGCGCTGTGAGACCTGTCTAAATTTCAGTTCCATTATATTTTTTTGTGAAAAATTCTAATAAACAAAATTTAAATCTGGTACATAGATTTGAATTGACGGATTTAAACATGTATGTATCTAAATTTCTAAATCAGACCACACAATTTCAAAACCCAGAAAAGCATTGATAAACATTTTATATATATATATAAGCAATTAAATACTACAGCTTTTTCATAAAACAAACATTTAAATATAGAAAAAAGCAGATGTGCATTTAAACACTTTTAAGCACCATATAGTTATACATGATTATCAAAATATGATGTGGTGTCATGCATTATACTAGAATTCTATAAATTCTATAAATTAAAATAATTTTTTTTGTGGCTGAAATATTAATCACTTGTACAATCTACCTAATGTTTATGTGAATTACAGGAATCATCTGTTAATTGCAATTAAAAATGTTGTGAAATTATAGAATTACAATAAAAGCTCATTTAAAAAAAATATGTAATGCAAACATTTGATTTATAAACATGTTACACCACTGCAAAAAGAAATAATGTAAAGATAAATCATGGTCGCACCACATGACATTTTTTAAGGGCACAGTCGCTTTGTCTGGATGATCACTTAATCTTTAAAAGTAAAAAAGCAAGAGACCACTTAAAAATTATGAGATTCTTTTTTTTTTTTTTGAAAACCTCTGAAATATAATCAAGAGGAAGATGGGTGATCACAAGCCATCAAACAAAGCTGAACTGCTTGAATTTTTGCACCAGGAGTGGCAAAAAATGTATCCAAAAGCAGTGTGTAAGACTGGTGGAGGAGAACATGCCAAGATGCATGAAAACTAAGATTAAAAACAGGTTTATTCCACCGAATATTGATTTCTGAGCTCTTACAACTTTATGAATATAAACTTGTTATTTTGGAATTAATTGAGATTTGAAAGCTCTGCTTCTTTTTTGTTATTTGAGCCATTTTTTATTTGGAATTTGGTCTGTAGTTCATAGAATGTTCATTTTACTCAAACATATACCTATAAATAGCCAAATCAGAGAAACTGAAGTAATTTTTTTCCAGAGCTGCATATATAATAAATATATGAAGGGTCCAGAGACACTAAAAGAGTGCTCTGTGGTTTCTGGCACCTGAATGTTACAGCAGGTCCCGTGAGTTGTAAAGTGAAGCTGCTCCAGATTGAACTTGTTATTCCAGTGTATCTCACAGGTACACAGTGCTCATGTACCTGTCTATCAACGTGATACAAAAAAAAGTGTTGAATGTTGGAGAAATGAGTCACTCTGACAAGGATCAAATGGGCAGGGCAGAGCAGTGTTGGAGCATCTCTGATATGGCAAGACTTGTGGTCTTCATCCCTGTCTGCCTTCAAAAGTGTGTGTGTGTGTGTGAGTATCAGCACTATTTCATAATGCATGTTTAAATTCCTGCTCATATCTATCACAACCCATTCAGCCAATCAGCCAGAGAAATTCCGAAGGCAGTAATTAAATGATTGAGGTGAAGTAGATTAGAGTGTGATATAAAGTGAACAGGAAGGTTGCCCTTCAACTTTCCAACTTCCAGTTGACTAATTGGGGATGTACCAATACAATGTCTTATATTGAAGTGATTGTATGATATACCTTAGTAGTTTGTTAAGACTGAGATTAAATCCTGACACTGTACAGCACAGGCATCAGTGGTGAACAGTCCGTTTCAAGTCCAGCCAAATTCTCTATTGGATTGAGGTTTGAGGTTTGACTAGATTACTCCAAAACATTCACCTTTTTATCTTTAAAGAATTTCTCTGTAGGTTTTGCTGTGCGCATCTACCTTCACAAGCCTTCCAGGGACTGTTGCCAAAAAGTATCAAAGCATAAATGCTGCCATCACCATGCTTTACAGTGGGGATGGTGTTTTGACACTCATGACAGGGTTTCCTTTGGGTTATCTTTGATTTTCCATTGTCTTGCCTGGCGCACCCCCAAATAGTTAGAAAAATGTGCACTGCAGTGATCGACAAAGGTGCAGAGCTTTTAATGTTAGCTATGTGATGACTGTGGCCTTATCCAGATTATCACACCATAGCTTTATAGAAAATAAAAAACATATTATTACAAAAAAACATCACAGACCAATTTCACGAGCCTGACCCAACAGGGCCTGAGAAAACTGGTGGGAAATGTCAGCCTTGGTCTTAAGCAGACAATCTGAACTCTACTTTTGGTTGAACTGTAGTTGAGACCCTCCTTCAGGGTAGTAATAGGTGTCTTGGTGTCTTTCTTGCATGGGAGATAAGTCTTATAGGTGCAGTGTGACAGTAAAATAAGAAAAGTGCAGGGTTCAGAGTGGGTTTGTAAATGATGAAGATGTGATATTTTTACTGAGAAGATAAGTTTTGATGGACTGTGAACTGATACACTTGTTACTGTGGGAGGAAGCTGTTTCAAAACTGGCTGGTCCTGGTCTGTAATAATTTGTACCTCGTGCCACGTGGCAGCTGTGAGAACAGGCAGTGTCTTGTTCTGTGTACAGAACTGCCTGCTCTGAGTGTATTTAAGCATTTGACATTTTTTTTGTAACCCCTTAAAATGCCCTGTCCCGTATATGGGCTACAGGTGTAGGTGATACAAAACCTTACAAAAATTTTTTTCTGCAGTAAAACAACTTAATTACACTTTGAAATCACGAAGTGAATATGGGAGTGAATATTTTTGATCGTCATTCTGTTGTCATACCAGAATCTCCATTTTTTGTATCTTGATTTCTCCATTACTCTCTTGTATATTCAGGAGGGTGCAATTAACTGGCTTAGTTAACTGCTTAACTGAAGGCGTGTGTATGTGTGTTGCAGGACTACACCATCACCATGTATTTCCAGCAGTCGTGGCGTGATAAGCGTCTGTCCTACACAGGGATTCCTCTCAATCTGACGCTGGATAACCGTGTAGCTGATCAGCTCTGGGTGCCTGACACTTACTTCATAAACGACAAAAAATCCTTCGTTCATGGAGTCACCGTCAAGAACCGCATGATTCGTCTGCATCCAGATGGAACCGTGCTCTATGGCCTCAGGTCAGTGTGCAGCATTGTATTCATTCTCAGCTGTAAATATTGCTGCCAGTCTCTCTGTATATACAGTGGTGGGATAGTGTTTACCCCTTCATGATTTCTTATTTTTTTTGCCTGTTTGTCACCATAAACGTTTTTAGATTATCAAACTAATTTAAATATTGGTCAAAGACAACAAAAGTGAACAGAAAATGCAGTTTTAAATGAAGGGTTTTATTATTAAGTGAGAAAATATTCCAAACCTACATTACCCTGTGTAAAAAATTGTTTGCTTCTCCAGTTAAAACATAACTTAACTGTATTTAATCGATTCAAGTTCAGTTCAATTTTTATAGTCACACCCAGGCCTGATTACTGCCACACCAGCTCTCGAACAAGAAATCACTTAAATATAACCTGCTTGACCAAGCAAAGTAGACCAAAAGATGCTCAAAAGCTTGACATCATGTCAATATCCAAAAAAATTCAGGAACAAATGAGAAATAAATGAATTTCTATCAGTCTGGAAAAGGTTCTAAAGACATTTCCAAAGCTTTGAGGATCCAGTAAACCACAGTAAGAGCCATTATCTACAAATGGTGAATGGAACAGTGGTGAACCTTCCTAGAGTGGCCGGCCGCCCAAAATTACTGCAAGAATGCAGTGAGGACGCATCCAAGAGGTCACAAAAGACCCCACAACAACATCCAAAGTTACTTCCTATGGTCCAACATAAGAAAGGGACTGGGCAAACATGGCCTGCATAGCAGAGTTCCTAGACGAAAACCCTTGCTAAGCAAAAAGAACACTAAGGCTCGGACATCTGTTTGTGACCTCAAGCTGTAATGAACTTGGGTTCTGCAGCAGGACAATGAAAAAACAAAGTGAAGACTTTGGAGTGGCCTAGTCAAAGTCCTGACCTGAATCCGATTGAGATGCTGCAGCATGACCTTAAAAAGGCCGTTCATGCTGGAAAACCCTCCAATGTGGCGGAATTAAAATAATTCTGTAAATAAGAGTGTGCCAAAATTCTGGTTAACGTTATTGCAAACGCTTGATTGCAGTTGTTGTTGCTAAGGGTGGCCCAAAAAAGTGTTTAGAGTTCAAACACTTTTCACACAGGGCCATATTAGTTTGAATAATAATAAAATAATTAAATCTTCATTCAAAAACTGCATTTTATGTTCAACTGCAAGTCAAACACTTTTCCACAGCAGTGTATGTGTTCAGAACTGAGTAATATTGTTCTGGCTATACAAGTGTTGCTTTTTTGGAGTTTCAGGCCCAGAAAAGAATGAGTGTCCTGCGTGAGTCAGCTCATGTAGGTCCTGTTTGTGGATGAAAGATGAGTCTGTCTTTGCCCTACTTAAGCAGATAGTGATGCTGTTTGGAAGAGAGATAAAGCTTACCGGGAAGAATACACTATGAAAAATTTAGACTGACCAACACTTGGTCATGTTTATTGAGCTATACATACAGAAGTAGTGTATTGCATGTGCAAATACCTCCTGTCTGTCCGGAGTTGTAGAGGTTCTAAATAGTCTTGTGATAATCCATTCCATGCATATTGAATATTTGTTATTTCTGCAGGTTTTGAGGTAGGGGTTAAGTGTTGATATCCAACACAACTTTAATCAGGGGTAGGTCTGACGTTCAGTATCTGGGCTGGTAGCAGTAACATTGAGCTTTCAATGTGCCGGTAATGAAGACCATAGGTGATCATTATAGACAATTGCACCCTACAAGAAAAGACACCAGGCCTTCTGGATGTGCCATATGTGACAACAATCTGTTGATCTTGGCACTGATTTATTGGTTGACTCCACCAATACAAAAGTGATACTCATCACTGAAGAAAATCTGCTGCAATTTTGAGTCACTACATGACAATCTGCCATGCCTCCACACCAATTTCAATTTCTGTTGGTTAATTCCTTTTTGATGCAAATATTTTTAATTAAAAGTGTATGTAATTTCCTTACTCCAAGAACTAACCTAGAAATGGTTTACTGGTCTAAAAATGATAAATGTCCATGCTATTTTTTAGGCTTTGTTTTACTCATAATTTAGTGGACTACTAGTTTTTAGTCAGTGTTTCATGACCTTTGGGTCATATGGACCAAAAGTTACCGCCCACCTGGGGCCAACTTTGAAGCACCTAGAGGCTTGTTATTTAGTTAAAGAAAATCTGGCAAACAAGCATGTAATGCAGTGACATAACCTTCACCTAGTGAACACCATGCGTCATCACACACAGTTTTAAATGTAAAACCAGGCGAAAATATTCATTTTCATGCCTCCAAGTCATCCACTTCTAGTCTTGCCCTAGGCTTCATACTGTGAAACTTGCATACTCATGCAACATGCATCATCATCCCTGGGTTTGTAAAAGGTTAGAAAAGAAAAATATTTTATATTTATTATATCTGTAAAAAACTTTCAGTTTCTGAATCAGTTTCTCTGATTTTGCGTTTTTATATGAAGATGTTTGAGTAAAATAATTATTATAATTAAGAGTTCAGAAACCAATATTTGGTGGAAAAACCCTGGTTTAACTACAGTTTTCATGCATCTTGCCATGTTCTCCTCCACCAGTCTTACACACTGCTTTTGGATAACTTTATGCCACTCCTGGTGAAAAATTCAAGCAGTTCAGCTTGGTTTTCAATTTGGTAAAATCAAAGAAACTCGTCATTTTTAAGTGGTCTCTTATTTTTTTCACACATATATATATATAAATACCGTAAATTCTGTGTTTTTTCATTATTTATTTGTTTATTCACTTATTCCATTGTAGATTTATACTAAAGTCATACTATGTCAAACTATGAAGAAAAACATGACATTATTTAGTAAATAAAAAAGTGTTAAACCAGAATATGTTTTATATTTTTCAAAAATGCTTAGATGACAGCTTAGCATTTTCTCAGTCTGCTTTATAAGGGTATAGTCAACTGAATAGCTGTCAGTTAACAGCTGGGCTGAACGTGCCCGCATAATGTGTTTGAGAGCATCAGTTGGGAAGTACTATCCAAAAAAAATCAAGAACTGAAAGTATCCATAAGTGCAGTTCCAAAGACCATCAAAAACATTATGATGAAACTGGCTCTCATCAGTTACCAGTCTCAGAAACCACAACTTAACAGAATCCCAGAGAAGAGCACTTAAATGCTTCACAGTATTTGGGTTTGTTTAGCACTTTTAGGTTACTATTGATTTACAATGTAGGAAAAAAAGAAAAACATTGAATGAGAAGGTGTGTCCAAACCTATGACTGGTACTATGCATGTATATATATATATATATATATATATATATACACATATAAACTGTGTGTGGGTGTGACCAGACAAAATAAAAACAGCCAAAAATATCTGCACTTAGAAAGCACACTGCTCGCTTCCTTCAGGTATTTCTTTCTGCAGTTTTTCTCCCTTTCTCTCTTTCATCAGGCATCTGAGGAAGTTTTGTCAGTCCTCTCACTCTTTCCTTCTCTTTCCCTCTGCTGTATAATTTATGTCTAATGCACTATGTTGGGCTAAGAGTTGCGGACAGTGTCTGTCTAATGCAGTGCGTTTGGATGTCCAACAGTAGATGTGTGCGTGCATGTGTGTGTGTGTGGGGGGGGCTGGGGGGTTATTTTGAGTGCTCTGCTTATAAGTGTGTGTGATTACTGATTAGATAACTATCCTTCTGGCCATGAGTGAATCAATACTGGGGAATAAGGTGTGTGTGTTTGTGTGAAGGGGTGTATATGTGTTGCCTCAGCTAGAGGGAAAAGCCTGTGTGTGTGTGTGTGTGTGTGTGTGTGTGTGTTTTTGTGTGTAGGAGTGACTCTGCCCCACTCTGTCTGCTTTATAGCCCAAAACCCATCTGCAGTCGGAGAAGTGAAAAGGCTGCTGTCTCATAAGTTGTGCGAAAGTGCAGAAGTCACGCACTGAAAGGCCACGCCGTTTGTGTTGCAGTGTTAATTAAAGCACACCATAATTAAGAACCAACTTGAGGCGTTTCTGAGTGCAGTGGCAGCCATGACTGAGACAGTGTGAAGGCAATTACCAGGAGAAGAGTGAGAGAGAGAGAGAGAGAGAGAGAGAGAGTGAGCAGAAAAAGTGGAAGAGATTCAGACAGAGGAGTGGAAGGGTGTGAGTTGGGCATGTATAATTTTGTCTGTGGTGAGATGTCACTTGAATTCACAATATGCTTATAATAACCCGTTTTACCGTTTAATTATGTACTACATCTGCTCTACTTCATTAGCTAGTTTGTCGGTAACAAAAAGTGCCTTGTCATTATTACTTTCCCAATTAAGTTTCAATACGAATATTGGGTAAATTGCTGTAATGTGGGACACCTGAGCTCTATAAATTATCATCAATAAAACTGCTGATCAACACAAGCTTTGATGGCATGTGATCAAAATCACATGACTACAAGAATCCAATTATAGACCCTGTTAACATGTAGTCACTTTGAGTACAACTGAGTATCAGGATTATATCTGGCTAAAGCCAAACCACAGACACATTCAAATAAGATGCAAACAGGCACATTTATCATTGTCTTTTACGGCATGTTCAGTAATTTGTTTGTTTATTTTTCATTGCTTATTTCTTTTTATTGCTGCAACACAAAAATTAATTGCTCTCAAATGTCCAGAAAGAAGAAGGAAATAACATTCAAAGTGAAAGTAAAAGATGCTTTTGGAGCATTTTTATTTGGCCATTCATCATGAAATTCAAACATTCAAAAGTCATATTATGAAAAAAACTGAAGAGAAGAGATACAAGGTAATACAAGGTTAGATGCTATGGTCTAGAAAAGGTTTTTTATTAACCGTTCTAGATCAACATTGTCTGCATGTTTAGAATCATACCGTTTTGTTTATTTACTAAAACAATAGACTTATTATTATTATTATTATTGAGCTCCACAGGCTATCGGTTGCCGCTCATATCAAATTCAAAGCCCCAACAACTGCATTCTAAGGTGTGGTGTAAGGTGTGATGCTAAGGTGTGATGCTGTCACACCTTAGCCTGTGTCTCTTATGTCTTTCTTTTTTTGGTCCTTCCTGCTCCTGTCCTGGCATCACATGGCTCGGCTTTGTTTTTGGTCTTTTCTCGACCTTAGTCCCGCCTTTTCATCTGTAATCATTCCTGTCTCATTTGTGGCACGCCCCGCATGATGGCTCCCTCCTACATGCACCTGCATCTAAAGGCTTATGTTACATCACAGCCTCCAGTGAGCATCACCTAGCTAGCTTTACCAAATATTCACACAAAGCAATCCAGACTGTTCTCCTCTCTATAGTTCCCCTATAGTGGAACAACAAACTACCTACTGCTACCAGAGCAGGAGCTTCCCTTACTACCTTTAAAACACTGATAAAGACTGATATCTTTAAAGAGCACTTACTCTCCTAACACCTCTAACAAACTAAATACTTCTAATCTCGTGCCCTGCTCGCCTTCCACTTTTCTTCCATGTTTCTTTCTTCTTTTGTCCCAGTATTAACCTTTTGGCCTCTTTCAGGTCTTGACAAATGTTTTTACATTTTGTCTTTGATTTGTAAGTCCACTGAATGCAATGCAATGTAATGTAAAATATAGTTATTAAAGACTGAATTGTAATTAATAAGTAGGGAAATGTGAAACATAATGCAGGAAAAAAGCCACACAAATATTGCATTATTTGCTAGACAACAACAGAATGAGATGAATGTGTATAACTTAAATTTGCTATAGGTAATATACTAAAGGCCTTGCTTCTTACAGTATAGACTTAAATTTAAATCTTACAAACTTCAAGTTTTCTCAGACTAGAGGATCTGAGAGCTGGATTGGACTGAGGTGGAAGGACGGAGTTATAGTTATAGAAAGGAAAGATCATGAAGGTCTTTAAAGGTTGAAAGAATTGTATTATTTATGAATGATGTATTGACAGTACCGTGGGAATGGCTAATCCCCGAGTCTGTTACTTTAACTGACAGCCGCTGCCTGTACAGTTTAAACTGTGCTTAAAACAGCTTGTCGTTTGGACAGGATAACCACAACAGCAGCCTGCATGATGGATCTGCGCAGATATCCTCTGGATGAACAGAACTGCACCCTGGAGATCGAAAGCTGTAAGTTCTGTTTCATCTTCCTCAGAATGTACTCACATCTGCACGGGCATGCACACGATTGGTTAAAATTCTGTGTGAATAGCTAAA
The DNA here is from genome assembly GCF_023375975.1 of Astyanax mexicanus. Lineage (NCBI taxonomy): Eukaryota > Metazoa > Chordata > Actinopteri > Characiformes > Acestrorhamphidae > Astyanax > Astyanax mexicanus. Next base: position 23,441,165 of record NC_064414.1, read on the forward strand.
AGAAACTGTTAAAAACTGACAAAACATTAGTCTCAATTAGACTAAATTATTTAATATTTTAGGCAAATTTACTTTTTCATTTCTGTCTTTTACACTTATTAAAGTCACAAAAAATAAAAGGGCATGTAGACAAGTTTGAATTACCCTTTTATGATCTGCATGGTAATAAGTTTCTCTAAAGCTCCAAACACTCACGTTGCTCATTTGGTTAACAGGTTCTTAACAAAGTTCATAATTAAAAAAGGCCTTCTTTAGATGGGCTTTGTCTACAGTAGATAATAGTTCCTGTTTATTAATTTAATTTAATATACATAGAAAACATATATATTTTGTGTGCAAAAGCAGTGAAAGATTGAATATGTTATGTTTATATTTTCCAATTTAACCCTAGAACACTAAAGTTAAAATTAGTGACACCATCACTAACATTGGGTATACACTGTATGACAAGTTTTGGAACCCTTCTTTAATTTTACAACATACAACATCACGAAAAAAGCAGAAAAATGATTAGAAAATCAGGTAATTCTTAGCAGGTGATGTCCCAACAAAAAAAAATAATGCTGCTGGAAACTTGGTCTTCCTGGGACATGTGAGCGCCTGATTTAAACACACAAACTCTAACATCAGGTAAATTAAACCCATAAAATAGGTTACTCTCTATCATTAACGTCTGGCCATGTCTTTGGCCAAACTTATATTCCATGATATAATAATGATATAATATAATATAATCCATGAGAATAAAAGAGAAGACATGAAGTAGGAATAAAATGGCAGGAGGGAATGAGATTCTGCGAGTGAGTGTCTAGCTTCTTTCTATTAGAAACCTGGAGCTCAGCAGTGCAGCGGCGCTAATGCAGAGCGGCCCCTCGGCAGCAGCCCGGCGTTAATAATAGATTCCACCTGCGTGCCAAGCTCCCAGCGCTGCAAAGTGTCCGCTCAATCAGCCTCCATCACGCCGTCCCATATCCAGAGAGCAGCCTGAGAAGAGCTCGTCCCCCACTGCTCTCACACCAGTGAACAAACTGGGCCAGAACCCGCATGGCAGTGGCCATATGCTCTGAATCTGTCTACTGTCTTCACAAATCTAGTGGAATACTAGTCTCTGCCTCCGCTCAACTTTCCATTATTTCTGTTTTAGGCAGCAAAATGCAACATGCCATGTAAGCACTGCATTCTCTCCTGACGTTCTCCTCCCAGGGGGAAACAAGCTGTTGCTTTTGCGTGTGCAAACCCCGCTTTACCGTCGGGTCACGTTAGTATAATGTGTCTTTTATAGTTTGCGATACCTGCAGAGAGAGCAGCTGTGCTATCTGATGTCTCTCTCTCTCTACATCACTCTCTCTCTCTCTGTGGCTGATGGACAGTGGTTATAATTGGACGTGCGCTCTGCTGGGCAGACAGCTGTAGCGCTGTGAGGGTTCTGTCATGTCAGCGATCAGAAACACAAATCGCTACATGTGGGAGAAAACCGCACCACCACCATGTTCATCATTCTCTCGCACAATGAATTCACGTGAACCTGCAGTGAAAGCCTATAGATGTGAAATCAAACTGCTGCTGTTTTAATCTGATTTGTGCTGATCCACTAATTCACATTAATTAGATACTTGAACATTGTTGTCAGGATTTAATTGCATTCAGCCGCAAAAAAACTTTTAATAAAGAACTGGAGCACCTCTCCAGTTCATCTCAAAGGTGTTAAATGAGAAACGTCCACAGTTTCCATTTACCTCAGAGCTAAAAATGTTTTTTTATTAATGTAAAGCTTTACACTGACATGCCTGTTAAAAACATGGGACCCTATTTTACACCTTGCACAAGGTGCATCACAATGCTTAAAGGTCTCATTCCATTGTTTTTTCATTTATTTTAAAATGTCTAGTTGTGGTCCCTGATATAAATGAATGCCATGTGAGCTGTTTTTTCTGGAAAAAAAAAAAGTGCTCTAGTGATCTGGTATAACACCGCTTTATTCGGGTGGAGAAGTTTGGGGGGTTGAGATTTCAGCTCTTACTCATGAATATTCATACATGTAAACATATCCCTTCTGATTGTCGAACATCACTGCAACACCAGGAGGCAGACAACTGTTAGAAATGTTTTAAAATAAAGACATTTCTACACTAATAACAATCTTTGCAACGCCATATGTTAATTTACAAAATATGTAATGCCCTGCTAAGTGCAGTTCAGCCACTGACCTAGTCTTAGAGTCTCTGTAAAATGCCCAATCCACTGGAGATCCTATGTAAAATATAGTTGCACCCAGAGGTGGGTAGTCCAGGTCCAGAAAGTAAAAATCCACCACAGGATGGTGAAAGTGGATTTTAGCAAAACACACCTTTAATGCTATCTTACACTCCGCTAACAGTCTGTTATCTACACTTGTGGGCGTGGTGGTCTGGATGTGAGGTGTGTTCAGGTAAATTTCTGGTGGGTTGCTATCTTGGCTGCAAAAAAACACAGGTGTGCCACTAACTGATAAAAACCCTGACAATCACTAATCAGAGATACCTTACCAGCCCCCGCTCGTTACACACACACACACACACAAACGCTACAGTGTGCAAATCTAACTGTGCATCAACAATAAACAGAATAACAGTTCTATTCCATATGAATTACCTGCTCACACACATTCACATTGTGTACGAGCAGGTCAGTTTCCTCTGCTGAGATGTGCAGAAGTGCTGCACGTTAAAAATACCAGTCCGCCAAAGTTCTGAACATGTAGTAATAGAATTTCAGCCTCGGTCACTCTGCTGTCACCAAGTGCATGCATTACTCTGTAACAAAAGAGGATGAGGTAGAAGAAGGAGGGAGGAATATAATGAGCCTCTGTCCCATAATTAAGCTGTAATGTGCTTGAGCACTGTGGTCTTCTTTAGATAAGTGCGAAACTCTACGGGGAGGGAAAATCCCATCAGTTCAGCTTGAATGAGGAGTTCTCACAGAGCTGTTCCCACTGTTTCAGCAGTGTGCAATCACACACTGATTTAGTGCTGAGACGAGAAGAAGTGTGGGAACGGGTGACTGGCACCTCTCTCTCTCTCTCTCTCTCTCTGTCTATTCCTGAAAGTGTAACAGGCGCACTGAGCAGGGACCTCATACACACGGTTAGGTAGAATATATACATCAAAGTCTAAAATTCATAATGCCAAGCAGTTTAAATTCTCTGAAATAAGGTATGTAACAGGGCTACAAATTGTGACACAAGTTATGTACATGTTGACAGTTTTATGAATTGATTTTAGACCATATTATTCATGTTTACACAATACAAGAAGTATATGTCAGTCTGTACCTCTCTCTTTCTCCCTCCCTCTCTCATCCTACTCTCTCTTTCTCTCTCTTTTTCTCAGATGGCTACACAACAGATGACATTGAGTTTTATTGGCAGGAAGGAAGTTCAGTAACAGGAGTGGACAACATTGAGCTGCCACAGTTCTCCATTATTGACTATAAAACTCTATCTAAGAAGGTGGTGTTTGCCACAGGTAAACATGTTAACACTGCTTCATGTTTATGTTGCATAATTTGCATAATAAACTGCAATAATTATTCAGTTAGTATTGTAGAGAAATTGTATATTTTATCTAGGGGTGTTCCTAATAACATTGTGTTGCTGCAGAGCCATTTGAGTATCTGCCAATACAGAGTCCCGATCCAATATAATATATATATATGTATATATATTTGATTTTCTGTTTAATATGCAGTTTTTCTTAAATAAATATATGCATTTTACAAAAGATATAGTGCAGTTACTTTTTAAATAACTATATGCTAATACAGATATCATTTTGGATCACTAGTAATGAAACATGGGGGATAATTAGTAGGCAAATACCTCTGGAAATTGAAGTGTGTGTGCACATACAGGTTTTTTATTGGTCCAAAAAATGTAAGAATTTTATTAATGGGAGAATAATATATTATTTAGAGGGCATTGAATATTGATGTAACCTAGGTATTATATTTCAACTATACTAAATGTATTTTCATAAATATCTCGTAAATATATACAAATTTCAAACATTCTTTTTCATATATGTATGTTTTGCATTTTAATCATTTATCTTCAGAGATGTATAAAATACTAGAGACTCAGACTTAAGTAAAAGTTTAAGTGCTCTATCAAAAAAATATACCACAGTTAGTTCCGACCGTTAGTGCCGGTATCAGCCGGTAATGCACTGTAACCAAAGCTCTCCATGTATTACTCCTCCACATGCAGGTAACCTAGCAACGATGCAGCACTTTCAATTCAAACAGTGCAGCTACAAACAGAGCAGCAATGAAACTATTTTAACTCGCAGAGTTTTTATAATCAAACAGATCCTATTTTCTCATCCTCTTTAATTCAAAATCTTTCAATAAACAGCACCTGTATGTGGCGGAGTAATACATGGAGAGCTTCGGTTACAGTGCATTATCGGCTAATAATGTCACTCATAAAACGCCTCTCAGCCAATCACATTACAGGGTCGAAACTAACTGTGATATAATGTGTAATATTGGCACTGCTGATCTGCGTCCGCAACACAGCAGTGCCTGTATTACACATTATAACACGAAAATCAAGTGTATTATTGCTTAAACGTACTACTCATGTACTAAAAGTAAAAGTACAATATAGTTTATTGAAGTTACTACAGAAAGCAGTGTAAAGTTCTCAGTGAAAGTCAGAATGGGAGCAGCGTGGTCTTACTTATAAGATCAGCTTGATCGCTTAATTCAGTCAATGATGAGGAGCTTCATCAAAGCCAGTGATGGCAGTGATTATGTGGATTTGGAATGATTTATGACATTTCTATTATTGTATCAAGTAACAATTGCAAATACAAATGCATCACTTAAAATGTATAAGATTAAAACTATTAGAACACATCCAAAATATGTATATATTATTGTGGCAATACATTAATAGTATTCAAAAAGGAAAATGCAGAAGTATATAATCGTGTGTATAATCAGTCTACCGTGCAGGTCCTGCACTGTTATACTGTGTATATAAAAATATATATATCTTTTTTTTGTGTATAATATATATATAAAAACGTAATGAACAGTAATGTATGCATTATTTTTTAATTGAATCTCTGTTAGTTATGGCCTACAAAGTATATGTATATATATATTTTATTATTATTTGGTAGGACTCATTCATGACTACAGAAGAGCCATGAATGATTCAGATAAAATCTGTCTACACTGTTGAAAAGGGTGTCAGCTCGTGTTTGCTGTGAATGCGCCCCACAGATATAATATCCTTTCTCTCCCAGGATCATACCCTCGCCTGTCTCTGAGTTTTAAACTGAAGAGAAACATAGGATATTTCATCCTGCAGACCTACATGCCCTCAAACCTCATCACCATCCTTTCCTGGGTTTCTTTCTGGATCAACTATGATGCCTCTGCAGCACGGGTAGCTCTAGGTGTGTATGCACTGTGTGTCTCTTTGTATTTGAAGCAACAGTACAATGTATCACACTAGAACTTCATCTATGAGATATTAGTGCTTTGATAGTGAGCAATAGGGCTATTGTATGTAATGTCAGTGTCACACCAAAACATTGTGCTATTTTTCACTTTTTGGCAGTTGTTTTTTATCATAGACAGCTGTTCTAATCCCACTTACTATCCACTGGGGTTCCCCAGGGCTTGGTTCTGGGACCATTTCTCTTTTCCATCTACACCACCTTTCTGGGCCTGGATATTGGAGTGCTTCTCAGATATTCCCTCATGGATGAATGAACACCACCTTAAAACCAACTAACTGTCCAAGAATAAAGTACTGGTTCTTTGAGCAAAACAGTCTATTCAACACAACTTCACCACAGCCATTAACTCTCCCAGCCTGTGTTGTAAAGCTACTACAGATGGCCCAGAATGCAGCAGCATTGCTCTTCAACCAGCCAAAACGAGCATATGTTATCGCACTACTCCAACAGCAGCTCCTCACATTAAATTCAAAGCCCTTACGATCGCCTACAAGGTGATGACTATGTTGATGACTCCTCCCTCTAGTTCCCCAATGTTGGAACAACAAGCTACCTACTGCTACCAGAGCAGGAGTGTGCCTCACGAACTTCAAGAACCTCCTGAAAACAAAGCTCTTCAAAGAGCACATACTCTACTAACACCTTTAACAAGCTAACTACTTCTAGTCTAGTTCCCTTCAACCCCTTCTCTGTTCTTTCTTCTTTCTCCTTTCTTCCTCTATCCTATTATTACCAGTTTGGCCTCTTTAGACCCTTTTTTATGTCCTCTATTGCTTATGTACCTCATAATTTGTAAGTCACTTAGGATAAAAGTGTCAGCTAAATACAATGTAATGTAATGTAAAATCCACATCCCATGATAAATTAACCAATTTAATTGGTTAATTCACTGAGAACGAGACACTGGCTCTCCTAACACGTAGCCGTCCTACTACGTGTCCGCTTGACCCAATTCCTTCAAACCTACTGCAAACTATCGCACCTGCAATCATTCCGGCTATCACTCACACGATCAATGCCTCTTTAACTTCTGGTGTTTTCCCAACTGCTTTCAAACAAGCACATGTGACACCACTGCTTAAAAAGCCTTCTCTCAACCCCGCCCAGGTTGACAACTACAGACCGGTCTCACTGCTACCCTTTCTCTCTAAAACACTAGAAAGAGCAGTTTTAAATCAGGTCTCTGGCTTCCTCTCCCAGAATGACCTTCTGGACCAGAACCAATCTGGGGTCAAAAAAGGACACTCTACCGAGACGGCTCTGTTGTCTGTGACTGAAGCGTTGAAAACTGCCAGAGCTGCAGGTCAGTCCTCATTGTTCATTCTGCTGGACCTCTCGGCCGCATTTGACACAGTCAACCATGACTTCCTCCTAACTATACTCTCAAACATGGGGATCGCAGATAATGTGCTGTCATGGTTCAGATCATACCTCACTGGGCGCTTGTTCAAGGTGTCGTGGCAAGGACAGCTGTCCTCAGCCCGCTCCTTATCCACTGGGGTTCCCCAAGGTTCGGTACTGGGACCCCTTCTCTTCTCCATATACACCACCTCTCTTGGTCAGGTTATCCGCTCACACGGATTTTCCTACCATTGCTTTGCTGATGACACCCAGCTATACCTGTCGTTCTCACCTGAAGATCACTCAATCTCTGCACAAACATTCACACAAAGCAATCCAGACTGTTCTCATACAGAGTTCCCCAATGGTGGAACAAACTACCCTCCACTACCAGATCAGGAGAATCTCTCACTATCTTTAAGAGACTCCTGAAGACAGAGCTCTTCAAAGAGCACTTACTCTCCTAACACCTCTAACAAACTAACTAATTCTAACCTCATTTCCTTCTTCCCCTCCTTCACTCCTCTATCCTATTATTCCCCTTTGACCTCCTTTTATCCCTATCCAAAGATGTTTTTCCTTTAAACTTATTTTACATTGTACTTGACTATTGTAAGTCGCTTTGGACAAAAGCGTCTGCCAAATGTAATGTAATGTAATGTAATGTAATTAACCAATAGAACCTTCAATTACTTGGATTATTTTTTACAATGACTTCCACTGAAAATTAAGATGGCTTTGCTATTATCCTGTAAATTCCTGTAAAACCATTTTTTGAGATTTTTATTTAATTAGTTATTAATTAGTTAATTCATTATTTTAGATCATACACATACACTTTACATTCTATTCTGTTCTCCTCCTATACTTTATGTTTTGTCAGTTGTCAGTTCTTTATGCAAAGCCAGGCGCTCTACTAATCTACTTAAATCTGCTTACAAACATAAATGTGAAATTGATTAAAAAATACAAAATATGATTATTCAAGAGACATTCTCTAGTGTTTTATGACCTATGATAATTTTATACTGCCTGGGAAAGCAGCAACATCTAAAAATATTGATGTATTCTTACTGTATCTCTACAGGAATCACCACTGTTCTGACCATGACCACCATTAACACTCATCTGCGAGAGACACTGCCAAAGATCCCTTATGTGAAGGCCATAGATATCTACCTGATGGGCTGCTTTGTGTTTGTGTTTTTGGCCCTGCTGGAGTATGCGTTTGTCAACTACATTTTTTTCGGACGAGGTCCACATCTACAGAAGAAAGTGGCAGAAAAAGCTGCCAAGAGCAACAATGAGAAGAGCAGGCTAGAGTGCAACAAAGTCCAAGTGGTAAGAGCTGTAGATACACAAAACAAATATGGTCTTTAAAATACAAAAATAAATAAATAGATAAATAAATAAACAATATGTTTTTACTTGAATTGTAACGTTTGCTAACCAGTGAAAGTACAGTGAAAGTGATGAATTGTGTCACTGTGGATCACCTGAACCTGGAAATGCAGTTACTATGTTGTACTGATACTTATTTCAACATCTATTTAGATGCTGATATTATAATAATAATAATACTAATCATAGTAACAACGTGTTTATAACTATGTTTATACTGAACATAGTTAAAGCATGTTAACAGATATAAGCAATACAAAAGTAACCTATTTCCTCAAGACAAAGATGAAACTGTGCAAAAGCTGGAGCTTGAGACTAAACTGTGTTTTAGAATAGCCGTGGGCACAGCGGAGGTGGGGAAGATGCTGCTTGCGCATTCAAAAAAAACAAGCTTTACAGCTCAATAAAAATAATTTAACCAAGTATAATCAACTTTCTATTTGCAGCATAACATTTTGGAAACACAGACCTTTCTCTTACTAAAATTAAGCTACATCTGTCTTCAGATTAAATCCTCTATATATTTAAACATTACATAATGTATAGACCGCAAAGTCTTATTAAAGACGAAAATCAAAGTGTCATCAAATAAACCACTAATATTTTGAAAACCACTTAGTATTAATCATTTATGTTTAATGATTATTACTGATAGAATTGTAGGAATTTTATAATAATAATGGGATGGCAAAAAGATAAATTGCCTATTTAGTTGTATATAGACCAGAATTCAAACTCCTATAAAATGAGAAAATTAAAGGGTTCATATCACAACACTAATGACCCCAATTATCTGTTATATATAATATATATATAATATATATATATATATATATATATATTATATATAATAATCTGTAAAGAACCCTTTCTATACTATTAACGATATCAGGTATTAAAGTATCAGGTGATCTTACTGTAGCATTTTGGAGTAATTGAAGGTCAACCTTAGGAAAAATGCTCATTCGGTTTACATTAACCAGTATTTGACATACTGAATTATTGTTTCTGGACTGCATAGTTGTCTTACAGTCATCATTAGTTAACTGTCTTAATGCAGAATCTCTCAGGACCTAGGTGTGTAATTAACAGTTGGTATACTGAAATATCGCCATATTTTGTTTTTGATTTTTAAAGACAGTATAGATTTTAAAATGATTAGTTTACTATTTTTATTTAGTTGTATTTAAAACCTGACCACTAGAGGACAGCATTGTAGTTTGTCGTAATATCTGTTACAATTGAATAAGTCATAGACTGTATATAAAGATGGACGCCGTGTCGCCGTTCCCATTCATTCAATGAAAATGAAGCCAAAATCTTCCAAAGTCTGCCTCGTGGTCACAGACTGCAGAGCGGGGCGGAGCGGAGCTGACGGTCTGTTATTGGTCCCGCCCATAAGCAGCCCTTTCACCACAACCACACCTTTTTTGAATAGAGCCGAATAAAGTTTTAAAAACCGAATTCTGTGGGGATATAAAAATTTGACAATATAAGCAGAGGTTACACTAGCTGCTGCACTTAAATAAAGGAGGTAGAATTACAGTATATTAGAAAAAAACGTGATTGAAAGTTGTCTGTTTTGCCATTGAAACCTATGGGGATGGGTGGAGTTACACAGCTTTCTGCAGCCGAACAGCAGGGGGCGCCCGACCTGTGGTGGCTTCACTTTTAAGAGACGATGCTCTGTCCAGCTATACACAGTCTATGGAATAAGTAAACCTTTTTTATATGTTAGTGTGTGTTTTTATACTATGAGAGCATATTTGTAAAATTTGAGTTCAACATTTTCAATATAATCGGAACATAATGTAGCGCCGCCTTAGCTTTAGGCTGTGCTATATGAGTTAGGTGAGTTTGTGCTCTATAGTATAATTAATGAGCTGTTAAATAATGTTTATATAATATGGGATTAATGTAAAACATTCACTCAGTCAGAATTGTAATTACTTAACTTTTGTGACTATTATATATAACTTCAACCTTCAAATAAAACGCAGCTTATCCTAGTAATAAAAAGTAAACAACTGAAGCTTTAGCTGGTATATTTATTTAAAAAACAGCAAAACCAGAACTTACTGGAGTTCTCCTAACTCAGTTGTTTATATCCGAAATTTCTATTCACAGAACAGTACATACAACAAACAAAATAAAATAAATATGTATAAAAAAAGTATATGTATATATATATATATATATATATATATATATATATATATATATATATATAGTACACATTGTAGTTCTCAAATATTACTCAGCCTTATATTAATTATCAAACTGAATTATTGTGGGCCCACACTCAATAACCCTTTTCAAATAGCTAACTTAGGTTTAGAATTATTAACAAAACAAATAAATGCAGGGTACCCCATTTTGTTTAGTGTGTGTCAGTGTGTACGTTGCAGGCCTGAATCACTGCAGTGTGAACGTTGTTGCCTCAAACTAAATGGCCGCTTCGCGCTCTTTCGCGCCAGAAAAAACACTTGGCTTACTCGGGTCCATGAAAGGGGGAAATCCAGCGTTGCCGGAGGAAGTCTGACGGTGAATTTACGGTGAATTTACACTGCTCTGTCGCGACAACACACATGGTCACACTACCCCCCTCCAACTGGTCGCATGTGGGCGCGACAAAGGCGTTCCCTGCATCGTCCAATTAAATCGTTTTAATAAATGGAAAATGCTTTTATATAATCTATTATTATTTACAATAATTAATAATAAATGTATGTTTGAATGAGCTTTATTACACTGTCTAGTGCGCAGTATATAAGCTGACAAAAGCAAACTTTTTCAATTAAATTACATATTAATATTTTAAAAACCCACCAGAGACTCCAACAATCACAGCAGCCTTTCTCCTCGCTGACAGAGTCCCTGTGAATCAGCAGGGATTTTATAAAGAACAGGGAAGCCTGAAACTTCTCTTCCAGGCTTCTCTGGACGCTTGAAAGCGGAACTAAAATGTTTTCATGCGCTGCGCTGAGGACTCGTTACAGGCCAACACCTGCTCTCTGATTGGATAGACGCATCGCGTTGGACGGATTCATTTGCATAAAGTTGAGCCGAGCTCAACTTTTCATCGCATCGCATCCCCTGCTCGCGACGCATCGGACCCATGATGCACCACGTGACTGCATCTGACGGAGGCGGCGCTTCCCATTGAAAATGAATGGGATCCGTCGCTGTGCGTTGACGCGACGAAGCAGTGTAAATTCACCGTGACGGTGAATTTACACTGCTCCGACGCGAAAACGCACATGGTCGCACTACCCCCCTCCAACCGGTCGCATGTGGGCGTGACAAAGGCTTTCCCTGCGTCGTCCAATTAAATCGTTTTAATAAATGGGAAATGCTTTTTATATAAGCTATTATTATTTCCAATACTTAATAAATATAAATGTGTCTTTATAGATATAAATGTTTGAATGAGCTTCATTACACTGTCTAGTGAGCAGTATATAAGCTGAAAAAAGCAAACTTTTCCAATTAAATTACATATTAATATTTTAAAAACCCACCAGAGACTCCAACAATCACAGCAGCCTTTCTCCTCGCTGACAGAGTCCCTGTGAATCAGCAGGGATTTTATAAAGAACATGGAAGCCTGAAACTTCTCTTCCAGGCTTCTCTGGACGCTTGAAAGCGGAACTAAAATGTTTTCATGCGCTGCGCTGAGGACGCGTTACAGGCCAACACCTGCTCTCTGATTGGATAGACGCATTGCGTTGGACGGACTAATTTGCATAAAGTTCAGCTCGGCTCAACTTTTCATCGCATCGCATCCCCCGCTCTCGACGCGTCGGACCCATGATGCACCGCGCGACTGCGTCTGACGGAGGCGGCGCTTCCCATTGAAAATGAATGGGATCCGTCGCTGTGCGTTGTCGCGTCGGAGCAGTGTAAATTCACCGTTACGGTGAATAGGGGGGTAGTGCGACCGTGTGCGTTGTCGCGTCGGAGCAGTGTAAATTCACCGTTACGGTGAATTTACACTGCTCCGACGCGACAACGCACACGGTCGCACTACCCCCCTCCAACCGGTCGCATGTGGGCGTGACAAAGGCTTTCCCTGCGTCGTCCAATTGAATCGTTTTAATAAATGGGAAATGCTTTTTATATAAGCTATTATTATTTCCAATAATTAATAAATATAAATGTGTCTTTATAGATATAAATGTTTGAATGAGCTTCATTACACTGTCTAGTGAGCAGTATATAAGCTGAAAAAAGCAAACTTTTCCAATTAAATTACATATTAATATTTTAAAAACCCACCAGAGACTCCAAAAATCACAGCAGCCTTTCTCCTCGCTGACAGAGTCCCTGTAAATCAGCAGGGATTTTATAAAGCACAGGGAAGCCTGAAACTTCTCTTCCAGGCTTCTCTGGACGCTTGAAAGCGGAACTAAATGTTTTCAGACACTGCGCTGCAGACACGTATCAGGCCAACACCTGGTCTCTGATTGGACAGACGCATCGCGTTGGACGGATTCATTTGCATAAAGTTCAGCTCGGCTCAACTTTTCATCGCATCGCATCCCCCGCTCTCGACGCATCGGACCCATGATGCACCGCGCGAATGCGTCTGACGGAGGCGGCGCTTCCCATTGAAAATGAATGGGATCCGTCGCTGTGCGTTGTCGCGTCGGAGCAGTGTAACGGTGAATTTACACTGCTCCGACGCGACAACGCACACGGTCGCACTACCCCCCTCCAACCGGTCGCATGTGGGCGTGACAAAGGCGTTCCCTGCGTCGTCCAATTGAATCGTTTTAATAAATGGGAAATGCTTTTTTATATAAGCTATTATTATTTCCAATAATTAATAAATATAAATGTGTCTTTATAGATATAAATGTTTGAATGAGCTTCATTACACTGTCTAGTGAGCATTATATAAGCGGACAAAAGCAAACTTTTCCAATTAAATTACATATTAATATTTAAAAAACCCACCAGAGACTCCAACAATCACAGCAGCCTTTCTCCTCGCTGACAGAGTCCCTGTGAATCAGCAGGGATTTTATAAAGAACAGGGAAGCCTGAAACTTCTCTTCCAGGCTTCTCTGGACGCTTGAAAGCGGAACTAAAATGTTTTCATGCGCTGCGCTGAGGACGCGTTACAGGCCAACACCTGCTCTCTGATTGGATAGACGCATTGCGTTGGACGGACTCATTTGCATAAAGTTCAGCTCGGCTCAACTTTTCATCGCATCGCATCCCCCGCTCTCGACGCGTCGGACCCATGATGCACCGCGCGACTGCGTCTGACGGAGGCGGAGCTTCCCATTGAAAATGAATGGGATCCGTCGCTGTGCGTTGTCGCGTCGGAGCAGTGTAAATTCACCGTTAATTCACCGATCCTGCGTTTATCTCCGTCTCCCCCACACACACCCTGTCCAACCCGCCCCCCTACTGTCAAAGCACCAATCAACAGGAAAGGCAGACTCTAACAATGAGTGACAACACTTTTAGCCAATGAAAACGCTTTTCAACTTACAAGTCTCATACTCAGGATTTTAAAACATTTTATATACACATTTTTAGCCCATGAACTTTATACTTTTTAACATTTTGATCATATTAAACAATGTGATCATTTTAAACACTTTAACACATAGGTACTTTATGAAATAAAATACAAATAAACCCAAAATTTACCAGTTGTTACAAAACTATTAGTTTACTATTTTAAATTAGTTGTGTTTAAAACCTGACCACTGGAGGGTAGCATTGTAGTTTGTCGTAATATCTGTTATAATTATATAAGAAGTAAACAATTTTAATGTTAGTGTGTTTTTTATATTATGCGAGTATTTTCATAAAATTCAACAATACATTATAATAATAGTTCAACAATTGTAATATAATCGGAACACATTGATCTGTAATGCCCGTATAGTATTACTTTTTGTAGTAATTAGTAGTTACTGACCATGACTCCATTGTAACGCATGTCTTCTGTTCTATTTTATTTCTTCCCTTCTTTAAGGTGGATGCCCATGGGAACATTCCCCTCACGAACCTCGACCTGCGCCTCACTGGGGCTGAAATGCTGGGTAGTCTCGGAGACCCTCGCAACACCATGTTCTCCTTCGACAGCGCCAGCATCCAGTACCGCAAGCCCCTGACAGGTCGAGACCTCTACGGCCGGCCCACCGCTTCCCTCGAGCGGCCGATCACACACAAGAAGAGCCACTTAAGGAGGCGGGTCGCTCAGCTAAAGGTGAAAATCCCGGACCTGACGGACGTGAATGCCATCGACAAGTGGTCCCGTGTCATCTTCCCAATCACATACACCTTCTTTAACCTGGTGTACTGGCTTTACTACGTCCACTAGACGGCAGCAGTGCACTCAGCTTCTACTCATCAGGTCTGGCCCGGTTTCTCTCCAGTAGTTTGATTGTGACTCTGTGTCACAGAGGAGGCAGAAGGTAGTCTTTTTTTCTCTGTAAATACCTTGGATTATATAGTGATTAAATAAATACATATATATATATATATATATATATATATATATATATATATATATATATATATATATATATATAAATTAGGAAAAATTAAACGATTTTAATGAAGCAATTTAGGTTCATTTATTCTGCCTTCTACAAGCTGTTGAACCATCTAGATAGTATAGCTAATGCTAGTTTTAAATAGAACACTGAAATTCAGCACTTTATATTGATGGTCTCTGCTCCATGTGACAGTGGGTTGCAGAGAGGTAGCATGTGTGTAAAGGACTTTTCTTTGTAGCAAAAAGAGAATAATTCACTTTTTCACACACTGTGCATGAATGAATGCACCATAGTGAAAAAAAGACCCTAAAGCTCTAAAACTCAGCAGCGTTTTAAAGTGTTTTCAGAACTTTCAGCTTGAGTCATCTCACAGAGTTAGGTCTTATGCTATGTATATGTAACCATACAGTGCCACTAGAATGTTTGTGAATCCTTTCATTTTTTTTTGGATTTTTGCCTGAATTTGACCTGAAATGAGTGTTGGTGTAAAAGAGCCTTTACACTACTAGTTCAACAAAAAATCAGCAGCCAGTAGGAAATATGTCCTGTGGACAGGTGAATCTTATAAGTGAATATTATAAAGTAAAAAGTTTTCTGTTTGGCAAAAAACAAAAACTACATTCAAACACAGCAACCTAGTCCCAACTGGTAAGCATGGGGGTGGCAGTATCACGTTCTAGAGTTGAATTGTTTTCCTGGGTCAAAGGTAATTGTTTTGTATTTCTGACAGAATTTGATCTGAAATATGATCAGATCATGTACGTTTAAAAATAAAAACAAAATAAATATGCAATGATGCACAAAATGTCCAACAGGCTGAAAAAGGTTACAGATCTATTTTTATGAAAAATAATAGTTTTGGGTTTTCATCAGTCCACTGTAAGGCAGCCAATATACAAATAAAATAAATTCTGCCGCATAGTTAATGCCCTTTTACAATGAGTATGATTTTTCAGATGTGCAATTTTTAATTTTTCAAATATGCAATTTTTAATGTAGTGTAACCTTTACACTGAGGTACTTTAGAGTTCTGATTTCTGTAAAATGTGGGTAGAAACCATAGCTGTCACACATTTCTCTGCTCATACTTTCTTTTTTTCTGCTGTTTTTAGTTTCCTCACCCCACATGAGTGCTCCTTAGGGCACACATTAGGGTATATTGGCAAGAACTTGCAACATGAATGTAATTAAAGATATGATGCGTAATATATTGTGAATATATTGGGATATATTGGGATACTGTAACCAAAGTGATATATTGTGATTGTTTAAATCATATTTTTATTTTTATCCAATCAGGACAGAGTTTAAACAACACAAAAGCAACCACCGTCTGCCACTAATCTTTACATGTAAAATAATTATTAAAACTCAATACTGTGTTTTTTAAAATCTACAGTATTGCAGAACTCCTCTACTGTTCATTAACAAGATTTCAGGTTCTTTGTGAAGATAAAAAGTTTAGGATATACAGCTGAGCAAGATCAGCTGTTCTGCTGCCATGTTTTTGCTAATTTCTATGATTTCCAAACACAATAACAGAGCTCTGTTTCTGGGTCAGTGTGAAAGACATCTTTAATAAATGTTTTTGTATTTTTTAAACTGAAGTTTTTAAAAATACACTTGCTGTAAAAGATCCTTTACTCTTTTAGTTGTGGACAGATGAATGTAAAATATAAGGTCAATAGTGTTCTGTTTGGCAAAAAAGAAAAACTGCATTCAAACCCTTTTCCCAATTGGTAAGCACGGGTTTGGTATTGTCTTGGATTAAAGTTAATTTGCTGCCTTTGGTCAAAGGTGGTTTTCTGTTATGGATGGATCCATAAATTCTGGCTTGTACCAGCAGATCGTTTAGCCATAAGCACACAAGTAAGTCCAAATTCAGACGTTTTCCCAATAGACTTGCTTTTGATGGCTTATAATGAATAT
Organism: Astyanax mexicanus; assembly: GCF_023375975.1. Lineage (NCBI taxonomy): Eukaryota > Metazoa > Chordata > Actinopteri > Characiformes > Acestrorhamphidae > Astyanax > Astyanax mexicanus. Next base: position 23,457,867 of record NC_064414.1, read on the forward strand.
CTGATCACATATTAGGTCACACTTATGCAGAAATCCAAAAAGTCATAAATGATTCACAAACTTCTCTTTCTAGCAGCACTGTATGTACCTGCCTTTAACAGTTTGCTCTGCTGTGGATCAGAGTGTATTTTACAAGCACGTTCACAGTGGAATCAGGTTGTCAGAGATCCCACTGTGAACGAGGATTGACAGATTGAGATCATTTTAGGCTTAAAGGACATTACAGCTTTTGAGTCTCGTTAGCGTGCCTGTGTGTGTGCGTGTGCGCTTTTGCACTTTTTGTGCACTATGTTCAGTACTTACTTATTAGGTCATTCACAGTTACATTAATAACTGTTGTACCCAGGATTTCACAACAGACAAATCAGCTGGCATGCAGCATACAGGGATCTATTAGTATATTAATGGAAATATGTTCAAACTTTCCACATAATTCATGATACATTTTGTGTCATTCAAAATCAGGTATTCAAATTTGATGTCACAGTATTTTACAGGAATTAATGAAAAAGTCTATGAGTACATTGTACACTTTTCTTTTTTTTTTGCAACAGGTCACATATATCTATTAATAAAAGGTCAAAAGTTTATATAGGTAAAATTCCTCCAGCCTAGGCCTGTCGCAATAATTACATTGTCAATATATGAACATGACCTTAATCATTTGTGCTGATCTTAATATTGACCCATTGAGATTTTCTCAGCAAGGGAAGCCCATTAATGTGAACTAGATGGTATGTCGTCTTTGATTAAAAATAGAGTTTTAATTTTATTTTGAATATTTTTATTTAGGATATTTAAAATGTTTTTTTTTTCTATTACATTAGCTGAATATTCTTATAAAATACAAGTACACTGCTCTTTAAACTGGGTTCAGTTCCTTTATTATGCTATTATATCATTTTGACAGTTGCATAAAATGGTCCTAAAATGAAAATATTGTTTATCACAATTATGAATGGGACAATGTATCGTCCATACACAAACAGTTATCATGACAGGCCTAAACTCCAGCCTTGTGTAAGTTGTTTACTGCCTAAAATCTGAAGGCTAGGAAACCTGAGGGTGGAGAAAATCTCCTTTTTTTACCATCATTTTCTTTTATACTGGGATGTTTTGACTTTTTCTGTAAATCACAATCCCCTATACCACACTACTACAAGCTACTGAAACAAACCATCATAACCTCAGAGAGGACACTCAGCTAGACACGTACGTTATTGTAGGCAATTTGTGACTTGAGTAACTACCTAGCTTTACATTTAGCTTTAAACACGTGCACTGTGACTTACGTGGTACCCAGGCTCACCACAAAAACTAAAAAAAGCTAAAGTCAGAAATGGAGGAAGGATTTTATCAACTTGCTGAAACTTCTTCTGGCTCAATTCGTGCCTTTGAATCAATCCTATATATGGTTTAACAGCAGCAGTGTCAGTGAACTGACTTTTCTATAGGATAACACAAGGTTACCATGCTTATACAGTGGTGTGAAAAAGTTTTTGATTTCTTATTTTTTCTGCATGTTTATCACTCTTAAATGTTTCAGATAATCAAACAAATGTAAATATTAGTAAAATACAACATAAGTAAACACAAAATGCAGTTTTTAAATTAAGATTTTTTTATTAAGGGAGAAAAAAATCAAACCTATATGGCCCTGTGTGAAACATATGAGGATTTTCCAGCATAAACCGCCTTTTTTAGGCCACTCCAAAGTCTTCACTTTGTTTTTTTCCAGCCATTCAGAGGTGGACTTGCTGGTTTGTTTTGGATTTAGTTCTGCTACAGAAGCCAAGTTCATTTCAGCTTGAGGTCGCAAACAGATGGCCGGACATTCTTCTTCAGGACTGTGACAGTAGAAGACAGTGGTAGACAGTGAAATTCATGGTTCTGTTTATCACAGCAAATCTACCAGGTCATGAAGCAGCAAAACAGCCCCAGATCGCCACACTACCACCACTATATTTTACTGTTGGTAAGATGTTTTTTTTCTGAAATGCAGTGTTACTTTTACACCAGATGTAATGGGATTTTCACCTTCCAAAAAGTTTAACTTTTGTCTCGTCAGTCCACAGGGGTCCAGCGCAATGTTTTCTGGCAAAATTGAGACGAGCTTTACATTCTTTTTGCTCAGCAGTGTTTTTGTCTTGCCGGCCATCCTGATCTTAACTAAGGCAAGTGAGTTCTGCAGTTCTTTGGATGTTGTTGTGGGGTCTTTGTGACCTCTAAGAGGAGTCATCGCTGCACTCCTGGGCTAATTTTGTTCAACCGGCCACTCCTGGAAATCTATGTTTAATTGGGGGAGCCAAACAACTTTTTACACAGGGCCATGTAGATTTGGATTTTTTTCTCCCTTAATAGTAAAAACCTTCATTTAAAAAATGCATTTTGTGTTTACTTGTCTTTGATATTTAAATTTGTTTGATGGTCTGAAAAATTCAACAGTGACAAATATGCAACAAAAATTAGAAATCATGAAGAGACAGACAGTTTTTACACCACTGTATAATGGAAAGTTTCTTATCTAGGGCTTTTTACTAATGCTCTGTATTAGCATTACATTATAGATTGCATAGGAGTGATAATGATTAGCAACTAGAGCAACATTCCAGCATCTCAGTGACAATCTACCAATAGCAGCTTCCGAGTGATTATCTTAAAAGCGGAGACACGACCCGAATACACATACACACTCATATACACATTACTCACAGTTACAGCAGAATATGCATGACTGAACACTTGCACTCACTGATTCAATGCTTATAAATAAACACAGCACACAAGTCAAGTAAAAGGAAAAAAATAGATGGTAAAAGATAACATACTTTGATGATGGCTAATCTGGGGCTTTCTACAGCAGATGCCAAAAAAGAAAATAAGTAATGCTGAGGGTCTCTTTAAAACAACATTCAACTGAAGCTGTTTGTAATATAACTGTAAATTGCAATTCATGCTCTTTATCTTTGTGCTCCCATACTGATGTAGGTGTGAATGAGTGAGACAAGGGAATGTGTGTGTGTGTGGGTGTGTGTGTATAAGCCTATGGCAGTTAGCACAGTTGTTCTTAAGAATCCTTTGTCTTACAACATGAGGAATCTTAAAGAATTCTAATAAAATATTTCACCAAAAAAGAGTCGCTTGTGATTTGTACAAGGCCTCACACTAATGTCTGTTCATATGTTGGGTTCTGTTGCTGTTTACACACCATATATAGCGTGGACAAATTTGATGAAAAATGTTTAAGGGAGATAAGTGAACAAAAGAGAACACAGATTTGGACAATTACTCTCAAGCTTGTTAAGTCAATTAGTGTCAAATGTTGTCTTTAGTGTTTTTTTCTCAAAACAGATGAACAGAAATCCTGAAAAAGAAGCAAAACAAATAAAATATGTATAATATATACCCTAGATTAGCAATTAAAACAGGACAAATGCTGCTATGTCTTCACAAAGTGCAGTGTTTGGTTTGATGTTGTTAACACTTAATACGTTCGTGTAACATTTATCAGTTCAATTTTCTGAACTGTTGGGGCGAAATCTGAAAATAGAAAATTGAACAGATAAAAGTTGCACAGAGCCTCTTGAGACCCACAGTCATTAATTAACACTTCTACACATGCAGACCTTCAGCTGTAGGATGTTATATGTTTTTGTCCATGTGCACTTTAATAAGTCTGCCTCTCTTTGCCCAACAAGCCTGAAAGAGCGACATGTGAGAAGATTCGATCTAAGATGAATCTCCTGTAACTGAACAGAATATCTATAACACACAGTGTGGGCTGAAGCAGAGGCCCGAGGGGCAGATCACCCAGCCTTAAGAAAAATGCAGTTTTTTTAAGAATTGATTCTTCCCCATCACACACTCGGATGGGCAGGGTTCTCCTGAGGGCTGGGCTAATGGACTGAACTGACACTTAATAGAAATGAAAGGCTCAGCCAGACCAGCGAGGGAGATGATAAAGAAATTCCAATCAGATGGGATCTGCTCATCTAAAGGTTTATCTATTGCTCTAAATTGAGCTGTGACAACCATTTGTTATTTTATATTTTATATGATAACTTCTAATGTGTGGCTTTAAATAACAAGGGGTTTTAGATAATTATTTCAGGAACGTCAACAATTTAGTAAAAGTTGGCCACATGTTAAGCTTCCAGTACGGTACACATTTTGATGTGTACGTTCTTCAGAGACCAAAAATCATTAGTGGGTTTTTCCACTGGAAGTACGTAAAAGGTTAAAACACAGGGTCATTAAGAAAATATGAATTAGGCCTATCCTACATTATGCGAACATGACCTTTTGCTGACACATTGTGTATTTTTCTCAGCAAGGGAAGCCCATTAAAGTGAACTAGATGTTATGTCAACTCTTATTAAAAACAGTAGTTTATTTTTATTTAGGATATATTAATTTAGGATTTTTAAGCGTTTTTTTTTTTTTATCCAATATTCCTAGAAATTAATGAATTTCTTCTTAAGTTGTGTTTAAATCAGTATGCTATCTTGTCATAATGACAGTCACATAAAATGGTCCTATAATAAAAATAACATAATTTATTGCATTTGTTACTTTGACCAAATATTGTCCAAACAAAAATAGTTATAACAGACCTAATATGAATGTATGGCATGTTATATGAAACCACATCAATGTCAAGCTTATCATATTATTAAGTTTTAAACAGTTTCAACAGTTTTAAACAGTTTTCCTAGCACAATTGCCTGTTAATGCCAATTAATCATTACTTGATCGACACAGCCTTTTTGATTATTACACTTGAGTATTGCTGGCCATGTGCTTCCCTTCATGACTTAATTTTACCCATCATGTGATGGTTACTACCAGCATAAAAATGCACCATGTCACGCCACAGCATAAATGGAAATGACAATGTGTTTTGCTGAACCAAATCCGTGTTCTGCTGAAAGAACTCCAGTGTAAAATGGACTTTTGGTGTAGTAAACATGATAAAAAGTACCTTTGATGAATAGCACACCTCCGTTCTCCCACCGGCTGCTACGCTATGTGTAATCTATGTGTATATGTCTACGACATTATCAATACAAATATGGTGGCGCACGGTGCTGAAGCTAGCGTTACAGGATTTAAACAGTGGTTTTTAATAAGGTTCTTGTGCACTTTTTAAGTTATTAATGCCTTGTTTTCTAACAACGAGGTGTGGAGCTACTTTGAGCCTGGATAACGGCAAATTAGGTCCCGTGTCACAAACTTAAAATTTCTGAAGCTCGGAATGCTGTGGAAGAATGGAGGTGGGCTATTCATCAAAGGTAAGTACTTTTCATCATGTTTTACTACACCAAAATTTTACACCGGAGATCTCCTTTTATAAATAAATCAATAAACGTTGTGCTGGCTTAGCAGCACATAAACCATGATGAAGAGAATGAGCTGTCTAATTGATGACAGAAGTATGAACATCTTTGCAAAGAACACAAGTAAACAATGTTTTAAGGAAACTACTGACACCTCAATTACTATATTTAGGGAAATAATGTCAGATAATAATTTATTTTGCAAAGCAATTTTGAGGGAAAACCAACTAAACAAACTATTTGTGGCATTTAGAATGTGTTCCTCCTTTAAGAAGAGAAAATGGCCTTCAAAGACAGAAGAACTATGAGGAAGAAGCAAGAGATGCCAGGGTTGATACATAATGCAGCAGGAGGTCCTGAGTGCAATACCAGCAGTGTGAAATAAAATAAGCATGTTAGTACGGGATCCTTCTAGCATAAATAATGCATCTAGGGAGCTCTACTGTACTCCTCTGTCATGCTCAGATAAGCAGAGGATATCTGTGTCCCTGTACATCTTCCTGGTCTTCCCTCTCTGAAAAGATGCAGGCAACTATACTGGTTGCCGCCATTACTCTCGAGAAAATCCCTGAGTGGTGCAGCTGTCATCAATGTTAGATCCATAATCAAGAAATGTAACCAACAAATAAATCTTTTAAAAGATAAAAATTGACTCTGGAATCACTTTCAAAAGAATCCTTTAAAAGAAATAAATCTTCCCTGGAATCACTAAAGAAAAGAATTGATTCAGGAATCACTTTTTAAAACATGGAATCAATTAAATAAAAGTTAAAAAGAAAGGACAAGGACAACAAGGACTGTTGAATCGAATTTAAAAAAGCAAAAAATGTATATATATTTAAATATTCCTAAAATTCAGGAAGCACACACCCATATTTAATAAAGAGAAATTTAGTAAATTACATTTTGAGCCTTGCAAGGTATACTTTTCCCATCGTTTCGATAGCAAAGAGACGCCCTACATCTAGCTGCTTGAAGGCTTGCCTATAGATTGCTGAAATATGGCCCTAAATCTACACAGGAATCATTTTTTAAAAACAAGAATCGATTCAGGATTCACCTTTTAGAATGCATGAATCAACTCAAGTATCACTTTTCAAAATAAGAACTGGTTGTGGGTGTTTTTCTAAATGAGAATGTGCTGTTTAACAGACAGGGAAAACACAGAAATAGACTCCGGAATTACTTTAAAGAAGACAGACAAAGAAATTGCTGAGTAAAACAGAATGATTTTGGTTTGAGATCATGAATTGACTCACAAAACCGACTCATCTCTCGTCTGGAAAAAGTGAATCTTGTCTCTTGAAAAAAGCGATTACTCTTTTAAAACAGCGATTCTTGTTTTAAAAAAGGTAAAGTAAAAAGTCACCAGTGTCTGTAAAAAGTGTGATTCAGGAGTTGGAAACTTGGAATAATAATGATTATTTGCATAAAATAAGTTTTCAAATAAATCACATGCATTTATGTGTCAACACTGAAATGACTTATGTTTTAATTTCCTTCCTAACAGAGTTGAAATACCTGCTATTATAGACTACTGTATTTTGCTTTTAAGAAATATAAGTCTAAACTAAAGCAGATTTTGTTTTAGTGTAAAAAAGTTTAAATTAAAAAGAAAATATCTCAAAACTGATATGGTTGATATGGTTATTCATAAAGAATGAGTAGTATTTAAATTTCATTTTTTTAACAGCAGTAACATGAATTAGTTACATAAGATGTTTGTTTTGGGAAAAAACAAAGTACAAGTAGTTTAAAAAAGTTACAGAGATACATTGAGCCACAGCAATTTACTGTTCTGCCAACAGCCAGTTGGATCAACCCTTGGACTTGTTTCAACACATTCACAAATATCCACTCCTGTCTCTACTTCACAAAAAAGTCAGCAAGTTCAAACGAAGATAGATCTCTAGTCCATGCTGTGGCTATTAGTTTCTTTATCCTGTTCTGTAACGTCCCAGAATGCCCCACACTTCCTCTCTCCTGGGGCATGCCATTACAGATCCATATCTCCTCTAGGGTGTGAACTGCAGCTGTTCAAAGGCTCGGTTCATTTTAACTGTAGGACTACCTAGGAAAGCACATGATGAATCAGTTACTAACAGTGAAACAAGTACATGTATAAACACCCTTGAATCAAAATGCTGAGTGATTGGTACTCTATGATTGTGTGAGAAAGAGAAAGTACAAAATGAAACCTTATTAGCAGCCTCCAATGTGCTGATGAGCGTCTGTAGCTCCTCTTTGTTCATTTCTATATTCACAGCTCTCTGGAGTCCGTTTTCTTTCATATCCAGGCTGAGATTCAATAGAGGAGTGTTTAAAGAGGACAGCTTATCACTGGATAATGCGAGCTGGAGAGAGAAAGAAAGTGAACAAACACATTTAGCAGAAAGTTTCCAAAAGAAAAAGAGTTAATAAAGTCTGTAGGGGATTAAGAGACCTCTCTGGTGAGAATGTGTAATTGTACAGACCCTGTAAAAAAGTGCTTTTAATGCAGGTTACTGTAGATAAACTGCTCTGTGAAACTGTGATGTGTGTTTGAGTATATTATTTGTATGTCTATATTGTGTTCATTTTGCTTATAAAATACTGTCAGAATGTTGGGAACAAATACATCCAACAAACCACTACTCAGGAATACCATTGCTTTAAATTTAAAAGAAATATTTTAGGTACTGCTGCTTTAAACACAGTTTTCAGTGTTTTATTAAAAAAAAAAATTGCCTTCCTTTTTGATTACCCCACCGACTCAGCAGCTCTCCCACGATCACTAGAAATCCCCCAACACCAGGAGGGCGAAGACTAGCTCATGGATCCTCCAATACATGTGAAGTCAGCCAACGCCTTGTTTTGAACTGCCGTTGATGTAGCCTTACTGAGTACCCAGAGCATTTAGAGGACTCGGCTCCGATTGCTCAGCTAACGACGCTGTGCTGACCAACAATGCCTTTGGTGGTGATGAGTGATGGGAGAAAATGCCATCTACCCTCCCAGAGAGAGCATGTCCAGCTGTGCTCTCTCAGACTCTAGCTGCTGATGACAAGCAGCATGACCGGGATTTGGACTGGCAACCTCCTGATCATAGAGGCATTTCTTATTTTAATCTTAGGATTACCCATCATACAAAACCACCAGTGTGCTATGTCACTATACAGGTTAATGCGTTGAAAATGACGGGGGATGATGGGCAGCCATCATCAGCCAGAGCAGGGCCAATGATGCTTTATGGCACTTGTGGCCACAAGTAAAGGGCAATGTTCACTGCATGCAAAAGCAATGTTGTTTAGAATAAATGTGTTTTGTACTTTTATCTGCCAGTTGAAGTCTTGCAGTTGTGTGCTGGAAATTCCATTGGTTCTGTCCACTAAAGAAAGTCTGATCTCCTCCTGCCTGGCGTGCACACACTGCAGAACAACAGCTGCATGCGCCGAGTCCAAATCACCAAGCAGTTCTTGTACCTACACATGTGAGAAAACATAACCACACTCATTAGATTAGCATCAGCTGGACATTACAATGAAACAGTGGAGCACTGGATTTAATTTACGTTTCTCAGTGATTCATACTGTTTTAAGTCTGCATTCATCCTTCACTTGCAGCTGATATACACAAAAAAGAAATAAAAACAAAGTGCATCAGTATTTTGTAGGTTTGTTTTCTCATATTGTTATAACGTTTTCTTTTAAAAAAGGTCTATGGAAAATGTAGGGCAACTCAGGTCATGAAAAGGTCAAATATCGCAGGATTTTGTGATTTGCCTGCTTAAACACACCTACTTTTTTCCAAGTTTGGTAGATAAAATAAAGCAGGGAAATCAACAAACTAGTGCTAGACTCTGGCCTTTGTTTGCCCGTCTCAGTCTAAAGGAACTGTTTTCCACATGTTCTTTACTACGGTCCCTGGACCTCCTACAGTGCTTGGGTTTTTTTCTTCTCCACACATTTTCAAATACATTTCTACCATTACTTAAATCTCTTTAATGTGTTAGCAGAACCTCATCTACCTTACTCCTGACCTCACATCATCACTAGATAAACAGTGCAGCATCTAAGACAAATGCTAAGCATTACCCTACAAAAACCTAAGCACTGTTCTATGACATGATCCAAAAGAAACACTGAGAAACAAACCTCCTGATCCGAACACTTTCTCCCAACAGCAACTGTGAAGAATTTGGAGAGAGAGTTTGTCAACTCCCCAAACTCTGTCAGACTCCATGCTTCACCATACTCGATCCTCCTTGGGTAACTTCTTCCACATAAACCATCTACAACCCTGTGTAGGAACTGGGCAAGAAAGGCAGGAATGGCATTAGTTTAACAAATCAGAACCACAAGGAAAACTGAAAAAAAAAAAAAATAATAATAATAATTTGTTTTGCAGGTTTTAATTTTGCAACAATTTTTAAAGGAAAAAGTCTGCAACAGCCATGCTTGCAATTTGATCATGTCATCAAAAACAATGCTATGATTTATTTGTATTTTCATTTATTTGGTCAAACACAGAACAAATAACTTTGAATGTCTAACATTTGGTGCATTCATAATAACAGTACAAACTGCACACTACAGGAATTTCTACAGAATTCTTGCCTTGTTCTCCTGCTTTATATATGTACTATTGTTGGGTAATATGTTTGTATATAATAGTGCTGCATAGATACTGCAGATTTCTGTAAAAGACAGTATTAAGACAGTAGAGCTGGGCAATATGGCCCTAAAATAATATCACAATATTCTAGGGAATGTTTGCAATAATTTTGTTTGTTCTGCAACAAAATTAATATTATATTTTATTTGGCAATATTACTGAATACAGTATGATATGGTACAGACCTAACTGAGATGTTCACCTGATTGTAAAGAAGTTAATGATCCAACATGTAATGATAGTAATAATCTATTGTATATATACTGAATTGAAGTAAAAAGAATATAAAAACATGTCTCTCGTAGCTATTTCAGGGGACATGATAACAGTGTGTATTTCCGTGTACTACAAACAGTAACAATATATATTATATATATTATAACAATATAACATGAAAATATCAATGAATATGATACGATATGGGACTGTCCTATAAGACAGTAAAAGATAAACACTGTTGGAGGCAGAACTATTATGTTGTTGGTTTTTTTACTACAGTTTACCTACACTTCTTTATAGTATTATCTTTAAGGGCATTGGGCCTCTTTTAGGCATAGTCATGGACTATATTTTTCTGTCAATGTAAAATCTCTATTGAAAAATGCTGTGCAGACCAAGAATTCCCTGCTCACACACTCCTGCTTTTATATCCTTGATCCTTGTTAAATAGCAGGTACACTTGAATCCGCACTACCAGTTCCATTCTCTCTGATACACCAGAGCAGCGAGGCTACAAGTGTAAGGAAATTTAATGAAGGTTCACCAGTTTCAGTCGAGTTGCTGTATCGCTGTTTCCTCGCCAGATTTACCCGATACTATCGAGTCTGAGCCGAATACTAAACTCAACACAGTGTTTTTACTGTGTTTCTGCACTGTGTCGAGCAGCGGCGGAGTGATACTCACTTTAAGACTCTCAGTCGGAGTGATTTTCTCCAGCAGTTTTATCATCGTGATGTGTTGTGAGTGAGTGAGGTCCGCTTCCCTGCAGCTTCCCTGTCTGTCAGCTGACCCACTGATCACGTGACTGCTGTTCTGTCGGTGTGGTGCGTTCAAGCGCGCGCACTCACTGTTTGCAGTCGTGTAGCGTTCAAGAGCTGTACAACTGCACAGTCATACTTTATTAGTTTACTTTATAGGCTTTCATTTTTAACAATGTTTTTATACTAACCTTTATTTATTTAGTATGTTATTTGTATTCTATTTGTGTTTACCTGAAACACAAAATGCAAGGGATGTCATTCTAAAGTATTTAATTGTACTGAAACTGTCAAATTTCACAAATTACATTTTTAAAGAGGCACTAAACCCAAAACATTTTTCCATAAGTACCTGAAATGTGTTCTTTTGAAGTTGTAAAATCAGTCAAACCATGTATTCACTTCATGTCCAGGGTTCTGACTGCTCACTTGTGTGGCCAAAGTATTGCCTTTGCTGTTTAGCCTGGGGTTAACAGTCCTTAGAGTTCTTCAACTCCTGTCAAAGAAGGCAAAGCCAGTGTTCAGTTTGATGATTTGGGTCCAGCCCAGTATGATGATTTCCTTGCTCAAACAGCACTGCTTCAACATATCTTTCAGATGTTAGTTAGTGGGTGTGTTTGAGCAGGGCGTTTACCAAACTGGGCTGGACCCAGGCCCGCAGACTGAAGCTGAACCCACCTAAAACAGGTCATGAAATAAGTAACAATTTTATGGTTGATTTAATGTTAAGCTGAAATACATATACTTTAAAATGTAGAGGTCAGGAATGAAGCACCACTGCTGTCACACACAGCACTAAGCAAGTTGAATTTTAACCAAATATTCTTTGACCATATCTCCACACACGAATCCGTTTGAGATATGACAAAAAGTCAATAACTAACTCAATCAATCAGGGCGTTAAAAATGCCAAAGGTTTTTTTTATGACTGATAGGCCTCTCCCTGCTTTCACAATTGAACATGGTAATGTATTACGCAAATGTTAGATCAATGGCCTCCCCATTTTTTATCACGTTTAACAAAATATAATATTCTCTCTTTTTTAAAAATAAATTTAAACTTAATTTAAATTCCCTCAGTGGAGATCATGTGCAAATTATAAAATGATATATTATGCATATACACATTGTATTTATTTAATTGTAATTTTACTTTTAATCATATGCATATAATTAAAAATAAATAAAAATAAACCTGTAAATGTAATGATGCAGAGCAACTACAAAATACGTCAGCTTTTGTTCATATAATAAAGAACTTGGAGGGTTAGTTGGATTACATACAAAGCAAGCATTTTTTGTAATAGCAAATAGTAATCTGTTACAGTATTAAAGCAGTTCTAAAAGCTGCTTCAAGACATACCCACTGCTTTTCTATATCAGTTGTCATTTATTTGTATCAGAAGTTTTTTATCCTTAACGTTGTTGTGAAAAACAGATGCATTAATGCACATTTACAATGGGCAAGGTGATACTTAAATATGCTAATGGTCAGTGACAGTATTGGGCAGTATAGAGGAGGTAAAAGGTAAGATACTAATTCCATTGTTACATTTAAAAACAGGACAAACAGATTACAGAGTAAATAAAAATGTATTGTATCAATTGTATAACTTGTATTGTACTGTATAAAGTATGACTTTTTAAAAATAAATGAGGAAACATGTTAAATGTGGGACTGTAATATAAAATATGTGTAGGACAAATAGATTATAAAATAAATGTATTTTTTTAGATAATATTAACATAAATAAAACTTTAAGTAAGTAAATGGCAAGTCAGCTGGTTTTACCCAGATCTAGATAATAGGCCTTTAGTTACGGTGTTTCCCCCTTAATGTATGAGGGATTGCAAATGTGCGCATGTTGTTTTTTTCCTGGTCTGTGTAGCATGTAGATTATAACTACCAAAATGAGAAGTGTGTAGAGTCAGTGTCAGAGAACATCCCTCTAACTGAAAGTATCCCTCGTGGTGGGGGGATGCTGCTGCTGCTGCGCAAAAGCTCAATTTAAGAAGTTCCGCGCAAGTCTCAACTGAGCTGAATTTATAGTAACACTGAGAAAAAAGCGAACAAATGACGGTGGGGATTACAGAGAGGACAGTACAGCGTGTCTCAGGATATCAGGATGATCATGGGGCAGATCTGATGAGCTTAGCCGGTAAGTTGTATTGTGTTTAAGGCGCTGCTGGCTGATTCACGGTGTTGGTGACTATAGCTAGCGTTAGATTAGCTATATCAGTTGAAGCTAGCATTACTGTAGCCTCGGGGCTAACGCCAGTTATTACTGAGCGTTAGTGTTTCCTAGAGACAGTCAGTTATAAACTAGTTAAGGTAGCGGGGCGAGGCGAGGACCAGCTCAAATCAATATTACACACTTACACCTAACCAACCTCAGTTAATAAAACAATATACTGTAAAGATACACGTATATTTAGGTACTTGTACTTATAAAATATCTAGCTAATGTATCCGGTAAGTTAACAACCATGTCAGGATGCTAACTTTAGTTAACGTAAGGTTAGTTAACGCTAGCCTGCGTTAGGTTTATAGTGCTTGTTAGCTATTGTTCAAGTGCTTCTCTATTCTAGGGCTATTTGTCTTATGATTAGCGCGTGATTTCTTTTTTTCTGCTGTGTTCCTCCTTTAATATAGAACCGTATAAAGTTACATTAGGGAGAACAAGGCTAAAAATAAAAACCTAGCAGCTTTCTCACCCAGTGCTGTGAATTTTCACAGCCAGAGAATACCAGAGAAGATAAACTAAAACCAAACAGGATGCTCATATTAACCCCTAATGAAATTAGTTATATTTTTCGGGATTAAAAATACCATTTTTGTAAAGCTTACGAGTCCATGTGGACATGGCAAAAAGGGTGTTTTAGAGCAAGTAAGCACCCAAAACATGCAGGGTAGAAGGTTTAAATTGAGATAAGAACCACTGCTTTAGTTTACACTGTTAAGACACTGTTTTAGTTTACAACCAGAATGTACAAATATAGTTCGAGTATAACCATATATATTTCTTTACATATTCTTGCACATATACACATTTTTATTTTTGACTCACTTGATGTCTCACTGAGTTGGACGTAGATATGCCACATTATAGGTAGATGGATAGATACACAGTGAGCTTGGGCGAGTGTGGATGAAACTAAAAGGGAAATAGTCTAAAGAGAAGATTATAATAATTTATCTGTTTTTAAATATAACAAAGTTAAATTGTCATCTGTCCCAAAATATCACTAGTTAGACTGTTTAAACAGCCATTTCTTTCTCAGGAGTCAGTTTAAATTAGCTAGTCCAATAACAATCCTTTAATCCAAACAAACTGGTTAGTTAGCTAATGCTAATTTGTTTATTGTGTTTTGTGTTCAAAGAGAAAAAAGCAGGGAACCAATATAGTAAAATAATATTGTGTAACAGTTTACAAAGCTTTGTAAAGTATATATGTCTTGTCTTTGAGCAAAGACTAGCTACATGTTTATGATTAGACTGATACCTTACACCTGAACCTGCAGCCCAGGACATAAACAGTTGACCTACTACAGTTGCATTGTAGCTGGCCTAGTTATTCAGCCTTTAAATCTCTGTGATACATTATAAAAATGCTTGAAATGAAATTCAAATAAAACACCAAGAAGTTGTTGTTCGAATTGTATAAAACTACTGTATATGTAAGGACATCCTTCAGCCACATGTGCTGCTTTTCATGGCTGGGATTTCAAAATGACATTGTTCAGTTTTCAGGATAATGCTCACCCACACACACCAATAATTTTCTGGTAATATCACTAGTTAAACTGATTTATCAAAAGTAGCTTTTTCCCCTCACTAGTAAATTAAACAGTCGTTTAATCCATACAGACTGGTTAGTTAGCTAACACTAATTCGTCTATTGTGTTTTGTGTTCAAAGAAAAAAAAGGAAGCAGGGAACCAATATAGTTCAATACTTTAGTTTGTGTAATAGTTTACAAAGCATTGATTACAAAGCACAACATGTCTTGTGTTTGAGCTAAGGCTAGCTACATGTTAATGTTAATAAAGTAAAGCACCAATAAGTTGTGGTAATTGAATGAAACTAGTGTATATGTAAGTGATTACAATATTAGAAAACTGAGGGAAAACTTCACAGTTGAACAGAGACTATTGTATCTCTGTTGGGTCACTTCTAGCCTGGATACAAGATATATCTGATATGGTTGGGCCTAAAAGCATACTAGGTTTCGTATGGCATCCTGTGGCACATTTGCTCACAGTTGTTGCGGCTGGGTCTGTCGGTCCAGCACACTTATTTGTTGCTGAAGCTGACATCTCAGCTGATCCCATAAATGCTCAGTTGGTGATAAAAATTTAATCTTGTGACTGGGCAGGGCAAGGGAGTGCATTATCAGACTAAAAAATGCCATTTGAAAACATGCCAGGATGCTAGCTTCAGTTAGGTTAGCTTGCTAGGTTTATAGTGGTGTTAAATTGTTTAAGTGCTTCTCTATTCCATTGCTATTTGTCTTATGATTAACGTATGATTTCTTGTTTTCCGCTGTGCTCTTCCTTTAATATATAACCATATAAAGTCCCATTAGGGAGAACAAGGCTGAAAAAAATAGCTTCCTCACTCAGTGCTGTGAATTTTCACAGCCAGAGATTACCAGAGAAGATGAACTAAAACCAAACAGGATGTTCATATTAATTTACCTAGGTATACAATTATTGTCTCTACAGTGAGCTTAGCCGAGTAAGGATGAGACTGACAGGGAATGAGTGTAAAGAGAAGATAATAATGATGATCATTTTCTGTTTAATTAACTAAAAGTTAAATTGTCAATTGTCCCAAAATGTCACTAGTTAGACTGTTCAAACAAAAGTAGCTTTTTTCTCCCTTGTAGTCAGTTAGCCTAGCTAGTCCACAAACAGTCCTTTAATTCAAACCATAGACTGTATATAGCTGGACAGAGCATCGTCTCTCAAAAGTGAAGCCACCACAGGTCGGGCGCCCCCTGCTGTTCGCTTGCAGAAAGCTGTGTAACCCCACCCATCCCCATAGGTTTCAATGGCAAAACAGACAACTTTCAACCACGTTTTATTTCAATATACTGTAATTCTACCTCCATTATTTAAATGCAACAGCTAGTGTAACCTCTGCTTATACTGTAAATTTTTTTATATCCCCACAGAAATTGTTTTTTAAAATGTTATTCAGCTCTATTCAAAAAGGTGTGGTTATTGTAAAAGGGCTGGGTTACACCTAGCCAGGGTGGGACCAATGACTGTATTGGCGGGACCATAGAGTGTGTGAGCTCTGTGGAGGCATATTCTCAGTTCAGCCGAGACATAAAAGTGCATAAAACTGTTGTGTATGGCCTATTTATACCTTTTTATTGCCACTGCATTAGGTATACTTGAAAACCTCTTTTGTTGTATTAGACTAAGTAGGGCCACACAGGAGTATAAAGATTTCTTCTTTTTACCCTATAATGGTACAAACAAGGACAAAACATGCCAGAAAATGAAAGTAAGTAACTGGAAAGAAAATGGAAAAAGTAGCATAAAAGCAAAAAAAAAAAACAAATAAAGGAATTAATTAATACAGGACAAAACATAACAGTGTAAATATTTAATATATAATTATTGGTTAACCAGTTGTTTACAGAAAAGTGTGTTCAATTATTTAAGCCTTGTTTTTCAGTCATGTGACACATGACACTGGAATTGGGGCTTCCTAAGTCTAACACTATCCAGTTTGTCACACCTACAGCATCCCAGCTCTTAAAATGAAGTACAGCATATGTATCAATTAAAAAAATAAGTTTTTCAGCTTTTATTTAATTAGCTGTGCACCAACATTGATTTGTTTTCTTATATGTATAAGTAAAAATAAATATATAAATATAATTTTTTTTATATGTATTTTTTTTTATATTGTAAAAATATATACATTTGACATAGATCTAACCTGACCTTTAAAAGAAAAAGCTTTGTTTGACTCTCAACACCAAAACATGGTTTATCTGAGTGTTTACACCAGAATAATACACTCACAGCATCTTTGTGTTTCTCCTTCTGTTGCTGTAGGGTCTTTTTTTTCCCTTCAATTTTAAATTATTGTCAGCATTTGAAACACCAGACACACAGCCACCAGATTTACTACATGAACGCAGGGCAGCAGTTCATTTCAGTTTCTGAAAGTGAAACTGACATTTTAAATGAACAGTTCCTTTATTGGCACAGTGTAGAAGAACTGGATCAGTTTAGCTAACGTGTACTTTTTACTGTTCACTATAATAGCACTATTCCTGTAAATGCTGATCATTCAGATTAATGATGGTCCTCTTACTAAACTGCTGTTTGCTATCTCTTAGTTGTTTTGGTTGTAGAGCACAGAAATGCTTAAACTTCTGCTACAGGCTGACAGCTTGTGTGCATTGTCAACAGGACCACTACAGATCAGTTTACCACACTAAACTCTAGACTTGACATTTCTAACTTGTAAACTTTGAGACCAATAATGAATAAATTGGTAATTAATTGCATAACAATGACAATGTGTATTAATTAATAATAATTACCATCAGTTTTTCCAAGGTGTCATTTGGCAAATTAGACTTAGGTCAGTGACCTCCAGCGGCAATGTAAACAAACAATTGGAAATCATGCAGTGTAATAAAATGGTATAATTGCTGCTCAATGTGAAGTGCAATGGAATTTTACCAGTGCTATAAAATAATAATCAACTTTATCTTTATAGCACCTTTTCATATATAAAAAAGGCAGATCAAAGAACAAAACACACATAAGAGCAAGGCATTATCAATTCAAAAAGCGTACAAATAAAAATTCCAGAAAAGGTCCAGAAAAAACAGTAACTCAGTAACAAAGCAATAAAAACACAACAGTAAAAAAATGCTAATGTGCATTAAAAGTTAAAATTAGTAAAAGAAAATAAAATAAAATGAAAAATACTGATTCGTATAAAAACCTCTTGATATGAAGATAAGAATATTGAAAGTAATACACGCAAATAAAATCTTTGTTTTTGTATTATGAGAACCAGGAAAAAAAAACAAGAACGGCTAATAAAAGGAGCTAATTAAAAGCTAGTGTAAATGAATGTTTTTAACTGCTTTTAGAAAACAATAAAAAGTGAGCCTGACAGATGTATAATGGTAGTTTTTTTATACAAAACTTTGAGCTCCACTTTTACCTGGTCGAGGCAGATGATCAGAAGATGACCATGAGGCATGGTTCAGAAATATCTCTTAAAATCTATTGTAAAAGAAACAGACTGTCAGTGGAGTGATTAATAAAATTGGGCTGATTTCTAGTATGTGTTACTATTCTTACTGCTGTGTTTTGGACCAATATGAGTTTGTTGATCATAGTTTTAGGAAGTAATATTCTTTTGTTGTTGCTAAAGAGATTATTTATTTATTTGTTTTTAGGTTCAACATGGCCAGCATTTAGCTAGTATAAAAATGAAATGCTCTTTCTGTCTGTCAGTGTTTTATTTATATCTTATGTTTTGTTTCTACAGGTTAAATCCAGGGGGAGGCAATGGGGTCCTAATCCTGGCCACTTCCTTGTGGGACCACTTAACCTTCAAATGGAGCGCTTCCATTTGTTTCGGAACCGATGGCAGCAGGTCAGTTCCACAGAAACAAGGCAGGACTGGACCACTCCTGCCAACTCACTGCCGTCAAAAAGTGACTTAGATCCCCAGGACCACCCAGGACACAAGCTTTCTGGGAAACGGAGAACAGTAATAGCACGATATGGTCCATACCAGGCCGAATATCACAACATCTCCAAGGGCTATCAGGGAAATGGGATCCGCACCACCAAATACACCTTACTCAGCTTCATCCCCATGAATCTGTTCCAGCAGTTTCACAGGTAATGTCTCACATTTATTTATTCATGTTTAAAGCCATATCTATCCCTGGGCCCTATCTTATACCCTGTTCAGGGCTTGTTTATTTTCACACCTTGCCCATGTGCCGTTAAAGTAGCAACGGAGCTTTCAAATATATCTATGCAAAATTGGTGTGTAAATTTCTGGCGTGTTGCTATCTTGGCAGCAGAAAACACAGGTGCGCCACTGACTGATTAAAACCCCGACCATAGTCAAACGTCAGATGTTCATTTGTATCTTAGCTACACAGGTGCACTCAGCACGTGTACACTGCTGCTTGTTACACACTCACAAGGATGGCGCCGCAGTTCGCAAACAAACTTTTAAATTAATATGCCACAATACAGAATAAAATATCATTGCTGTTTGTGTAAACTACCTGCTTGTGCTCCTTCACAGCATGAATTCGCAGGCCAGTTTCCTCTGAAGGACAGAAGCGCTGCACCTTTAAGATAGCAATGCACCAAAGTCAGAGCGCACCTGGCTCCTAAAGGGAATAGCAAGTGACGCGCTGATTGTTTTATTTTTACGTTGCACCCAAAACACACCCATGATTAATTAAAAGAATTAGTACATGATAGATGTTAAAATGTTAAAAGCTCATAATTGGCAGCATAATGTCACGGTTTAAAGTCTTAAAACGTGCAAATATTGTAGATTGCCATGTTGGGTTAGAACTTCCCAGAATATTTAACAGGTTTGTTTGCTTGTCTTAATAAATAAATTTTGATGCTTTCTTCCAAAAAAAAGTTATTTTTAGGGCACATAAGGCATATATGTTCTGATTATGTTAAGGTCGGGTGCATTTTTCTAAGTTTTGTTATTTTGACCACACTGGTGTTTTGTGTTCACATTTACAGGTTCAGCCTGTATTACAACTATAGAAGTGTGTAGAACATGACTGTAGGCCTAAGAGTTTCTGCAAAGTCAATAGTTTACACACAACAGAGATGTCTCTTAGCTACAGTATAAAACGTCACTAATTGTTAGGGCTGTAAGAAAATATTGATATATCAAAGTATCGCAGTATTTTGATTTGTAATTCTGTATCGATTTTCTGGGGGGGGGGGGTTGTGAATATATTTTTTATAGTTTTTTCCTTTTTTCCAAAGAACAGGAACATATAGACACAAAATAAAACACCATTAATAACCCAACACATTTTGTGCACACGCCTCCATCAAGAGTAAAAAAAAATGTGTATATATATAGCAGACATCCACATACATTCGCCTACATAAAAATTTATATACAAGCACTCAAAGCACCCCTACATGATACTACGTAACAAATACCCATTCATCAGTTTATTTCAGGATAACTTATCTTTTATGAAAGCAATAGCTTCTGACCAGTATCGGATTGTAGCTGCTTTAGCACGATGTAATCTGGCATTGGTCCTGTCCAGCATGAGAAAAATATAAGATGGTGGTTTGATAGAGGTTCAATTTGTCTTCAGATCCCTTGTAACTTTAGATTTTGTAGAATATATATTTTTTTATATTTAAATATTTTTTTTGTATTTAAAGCTATGACAGTTTTCCTAATATTTGATTTGGGAAAAATGCAGTACTGCTTTAATTACGGCAGGGTGATGTATTGAGTTTTTAAGAATGATCAGTGTTAATAAAAGTGCCTGTAAATAAATGTTAAATTTGGAGCATGTAGTTTTGTCTCAGAAGTGTTTTTTTTATTATCTTAAGAGATAAAAGAACTATTGAGATATACAGCTCTGAAAAAAAAGAGAGACCACTTAAAAATTATATGTTTCTTTGATTTTACCAAATTGAAAACTCTAGAATATAATTAAGATAACAATCCATCAAACCAAGCTGAACTGCTTGAATGTTTGCACCAAGAGTGGCATAAATTTATCCAAAAGCAGTGTGTAAGAACATGCCAATATGCATGAAAACTGTGATTAAAAACCAGGGATATTCCACCAAATATTGATTTCTGAACTCTTAAAACTTTATGAATATTAACGTGTTTTCTTTGCAGTATTTGAGGTCTGAAAGCTCTGCATCTTTTTTGTTATTTCAGACATTTTTTATTTTCTGCAAAGAAATGCTCTAAATGACAATATTTTTATTTGGAATTTGGGAGAAATGTTGTCTGTAGTTTATAGAATAAAACAACAATGTTCATTTTACTCAAACATATACTTATAAAAGCAAAATCAGAGAAAAAACTCATTTAGACCACTAAAGTGGTCTCTTAATTTTTTCCAGAGCTGTATATCGTATATCACTTGTCAGCTAAAAATATCAAGACATTAGTTTTAATCCATATCGCCCAGCCCTAGCTTAAAGGATTGCAGTATATTGTAATGTATTGAATTACAATCTCTGTATCCTGATTCATATTATATCACAATGACATACAGATTTTTTTCTTTCTTTTTTCTTCTTTTGTTTCTTTCTTTTTTCTTCTTTTTAAAATTTTTATTTATTTATTTTTTTGTGGAATTTATGCC
Source organism: Astyanax mexicanus (assembly GCF_023375975.1). Lineage (NCBI taxonomy): Eukaryota > Metazoa > Chordata > Actinopteri > Characiformes > Acestrorhamphidae > Astyanax > Astyanax mexicanus. The sequence goes on from NC_064414.1 coordinate 23,479,220, forward strand.
AAGAACCTTAAATCAATGCAGCCTAGGTAAGGGCTGATATTTTTAGTCAGCGGCCAGGTTTAAGCATGCATACTGAGCTTATAATGTATTTAGGAAGACAATCTAAAAAGGGAACTAACGACTAATTTAACCGATGTGTGAACAGGCTTGGAAAAAACCCTCATTAACACGTGTTTCTTTAGAGCGGCAAACCTGTACTTCCTGTTCCTGGTGCTGCTGAATTGGGTTCCAGTGGTGGAGGCCTTTCAGAAGGAGATCACCATGATCCCCCTGGCTGTGGTGCTCATCGTCATCGCCTTCAAGGATGCCATGGAAGACTACAGGCGGTACCGCTACGACCAGAGGATCAACAACACCCTCACACACGTTTACAGCGGGTCAGTGTTCGGGAGGGTTTGATGTTTTGTAACGTAAACATGTTAGTGTGTATGTGTTGTGTAGTCACACGTGATGCAGCTAACACCTGTCATTAATGGTGTGGGTAATGAGTGTTTAGACTGGAGAGTTGCACATTTGACCACACCCAAATTTCTGTTTATTCTTCTAGCTCTATTTGTTGCACATTGTTTTCTCTTTAACATGAGCTTTTGACAGCTGGCTTAACAATGAGCATGAAGTGATATCTGTAATCATGTTTTACAGTAGTGTGCAGTTACAGCTGACAGGCCCTGTAATGGCACAACAGCTAAAACCATGATTCTGTGACCACAGAGTTCATACAGTACACAACTAAATGTTTATAAAGGTTCCTTCTAATAAATGCATTTAGTTGCGCCCATTTCTGACAAAGATGTACATATGCATATATGCAGCTTGTCTAGTTCTTATTGCGTAGTATTGCCAATAGAATTAAAGGAATAGAAGGATTTATTGGAGCAGATAAACAAGAACATGTTGGCATCATGCCTAATTCCATGTGTAGGTTAGAGAGGTGTAAAGCCCCCCCAGCATTGATATGGCCGCCATTGGAACTTCTATGTTCTATGGAATGATGATGGATGATGGTTCTCTATCCAATGCTTTTAGAAGTTCCACACCACCACATCATGGATACTGTCATGATGTATAATGTTGTCTGTGGGCGAAAAGCACTGTATTTATGAAATGTCATGAACTCACAATTACGAAACTCTGCAAAAAAAAAAATTCATTCTCTTAATTAATCATGGATGTGTTTTGCCATTTTGTCATTCCCTTTAAGAGTCAGGTGCGCTCTCAGCCGTGTTGATATCTTAACTGCGCTGTGCTTTTGCTCTTCTCCGTAGAGGAAAATTATCTACCTGCGTGTTCACACTGTAAGGGTGCACCAGCAACATCATTTAAGGGAACAGCAATGTATTTTATTCTTTAATTTGTTTATTGTTGATGTAAAGGATGCATTTGTGCACCTTAGTGTTGTTATTTGTGTGTGTAATGAGTGGGGGTTTATGCGTGGAAAGCGCACAGCATGCATGGGGCTCCAGCATGGCCAAGATTGCAGGAGCACCATGATTGGGCGGCTAAACTATAGTCTAGTTTGTATGAGGTTTATAGTATAAAAATGGATCACTGTGGCTTTGATACAGCAATTAGTGTACATTCAGAGACAAGCACAAAGAACTAAGCAATACCTTTTATAGATCTTATCGTGATTCTGACATAATAAGAACAATACGTAATATACTATATATTCACCGTTCAAGCATAACATTCAGTGGTGAGGACTGGCCTCAGAGGATCACCACAGAGAGAGTTTTATTGGGGTGGTAGGTCATTTTCTCAGTGTGTGTGTGTTAGTGTTTGTTGTGCTCGTATGAGTGCATCAGATACAGCAGAGCTCCTGGAGTTTTTAAAAATCTCATTGTGTAAGAATAATTCACCAACAAGGTCCTGCGGGCAGCCAGCATCCTGTAACCACTGACTAAATGATGACTAACACAAACTCTGCAGCACCAGATGAGCCTATGTCTCTGACTTTACATCTACAAGTTTGGAAGAAGAAGCTCAGATCTAATAGGATAAACAGTGAGTGGACACAGTGTTTAAAACCTCCAACAGCACTGCTGTATCTGATCCACTCCTACCAGCACAACACACATACTAACACTCTATACACCACCACCATGTCAGTTTTACTGTAGTGCTAAAAATAAATAATTCACGACCCAAATAATACCTGCTGCGTGGGGCACATGTGGGATCAAGAACAGGAGGAATATAAAGTGTGCAAGAAACAGAGGGACTTCAACTTCTAATTATAGGACTTCCTATTTCATCAGCCAAGCTGTGTAGAAACAAGATCATAATACACTAAGGTAAATAAGTATTTGAACGCCCTGCGACTTTGCAAGTTCTCCCACTTAGAAATCATGGAGAGGTCTGAAAATTTTCATCTTGGGTGCACGTCCACTGTGAGAGACATAATCAAAAAAAAAATATGTTAAAAGTATGTTAATAAATGTTTCCTGTAGTTTTTCACCAGGTTTCACACACTGCAGCAGGGATTTTGGCCTATTATTCCACACTCATCTTCTCCAGAACAGCCAGGGTTCTGGGCTGTCGCTAAGAAACACAGAGTGGTGGGCTCCCTCCAAAAAAAAAAATCTGTAGGGTTTAGGTCTGGAGACTGGCTAGAGCACTTCAGAACCTTGATATGCTTCTTACGGAGCTCCTTGGTTATCCTGGCTGTGTGCTTTGGGTCATTGTCATGTTAGAAGACCCAGCAATGGGCAAACTTAAGACGGGCCTGGATGTGTGATGCATGACTTTAAGCTATGAGGTCTTAGTGTATTACCCATAGTAAACTTGAAAACAGTGGGGCCAGCTCTCTTCAGATCATTGACCAGCTCCTCCTGTTCATTTCTCGGCTGATTCCTTACCTTTCTTAGGATCATTAATACGCCACGAGGTGAGATCTTGCACGGAGCCCCAGTCCGAGGGAGATTGACAGTCATGTTAAACCTCTTCCATTTTCTAATAATTGCTTCAACAGTTGATATTTTTTTACCAAGCTGCTTGGCAATTGCCCTGTAGCTCTTTCCAGCCTTGTGGATGTCTACAATTTGTCTCTGGTGTCTTTGGACAGCTCTTTGGTCTTAGCTATGTTGGTAGTTGGAGGTCTTACTGATTGTGTGTGGTGGACACCTCAAACAGGTGCTTCTAATTTAGAATAATAAGTGGCGTGGAGGTGGACTTTTTGGAGGCGGACTAACAGGTCTTTTGAGGGCCAGAATTTTTGCTGATTGGCAGGTTCTCAAATACTTATTTGCAGCAGTAACACACAAATATTTTTTTTTTTTAAATCATACATTTCGATTTCCGTTTTTTTTTTATGTCTCTCACAGTGGACATGCACTTAAGATAAAAATGTCAGACTCTACCATGATTTCTAAGTGGGAGACCTATATTAATATTATATTGTTATTCTCGATTGGTGTATGTCTATATTATGTTGTTTTATATAAAACTCTGTGTTTAGATCATATTCATGATCATATCCATGATTGGTTCTTGCTTTGAGAATGATTTTATAGCATGGCTTATATCACAGCCATTCACTTCAGCAGACAGTGAAGCAGACAGGAATGCTGTACGTTCAGTATAATTGCATTTTTATTATGGCAGGAAACTTAGTTTAAAGATAATAAAACCAGTCTCTACGGGAAATACGGAATCAAGGATGTGATTGGCCTTGACTTTGACTTGCCCTGCTCTCTGTTCTTTTGTTGCTGAAGAGGTGGGGTAGATTCTTGATTGTATAAATAAGGTGGGCGGGTTTTTTTGGGAAATACAGGTAAATGTAGAAGTTGGTGTGACGTCAGTGAGATGTTGGCTGATTTTTCTCAGCCCCTGAGCTATGCAGTCCTGTTAAACAAACTCACTGCTGTTGAGGTATTGATTTTTAACTGGCTATAGTAAAATACTTACTGCTATCTTTAGAGATAGACTGAGCACACCCTATTGGACCTCACTGCTGCTCATGTAGTAGCTCCTGTAGCTTTTCTATAGCAGCTGCAGGGTAATAATTGCTGTTTTTAGTACTGGATGTCTCAGTAAGGAGAAGACAGCACTGAACATTTGCTCATTTGATCATCAGCTGTAACCTTTGGGCATTCATTTACCAGCCACTTTATCTTACTGTCCTATATTTCGAAAGCACTTCTTGACTTGGGCTTGTTTATGACCCATGGGATTGTTTCCTGGATGAGGAGCGGCCCTCTGTGTGTATGTGTGCTTTAGATTGTCGGGTTTGGCGTCAGATACGTCTGCCACACACTACGCTCACACGCTCTTCTCAGTAGATCCGTGGAAACATCTAACAGTCTGAAGAGGAACTGAAGAAGCCGCACTGAACAGGTTTAGGACTTGGAGTTAGGAATTCTTAAGGAATTAATAAAGAAACAGAAGCCAATGGGATGTGTATTTACCAAACCGTCAAGTTTCTGAAAGCTGCTGGACATGTTGGATTTAAAGCTTTTGTTTGAGTTGGACTTCAGGGGTGTTTGCCCCTGTCGTCTCTTGCTGAAGCTGAGGTTTCGGTGTCTGTAGGAGCTTTCATGGCTTCAGCTGCAGAAACAGAGGAAGAAGTCGTGGAGAGAGACCCTCAGGCCAAGAAGAGGAGGGTCGTGGTCCCTGAGTGGGTTTATAATGAGGAAGCAGAGGGGCTGCAGAGGAAGTACAGTGGGAATAAGATCAGGACCACTAAGTACACCTTCCTCTCGTTCATCCCCAAGAACCTGTTCGAGCAGCTTCATCGCTTTGCTAATGTATATTTTATTTTTCTGGCTGCGCTGAATTTCGTGCCCATTGTAAACGCGTTTCAGCCAGAGATCTCAATCATACCCATTATTCTGGTAATGTCCGTCACAGCTGTAAAAGACCTATGGGAGGATCAGCGAAGGAGAAAGTCTGACCGGCAGGTCAACAACCTGCTGTGTGATGCATACGACAGGTGAACAAGCTTTTTAAAAAAATGTTTCATATAAAAAGGTTCATATAACACTAAGCTAAGTACTGATTACAGCATAAGAGGAAAGAAGTGATGTCTTCTTTCTCCATTTTCTGTCATATCAAAAATGATTCACATTATAGTTTAGGATAATTTAGTAGTATGTAATTAACTGGGCTTGTGTTTTAAACACATACTATCTCACTCCATAGCCAATAACAAGGAGGTGTTTTTTTTTTTTCTTTTTTTTTTCTTTTTTTACTAAATACCAAGAAGTGGAAGTGAAGAAAAGATATTTGTTAGATATATTTTTAACTCTGACCGTGCGAACAGGAAGTTAGTACAACACACAGCAAGACAAGCAAAGAATTTTTGCTCATGTCAGTGTTAAAAGGAGTCATTTATTATATTAGGTGTTCTCATAGTTCAAAAGGAGGAAAAAACTATAATATATGACAATAAAACCTACAGTAACGTGGACCAATATAGTGGCAGAGACCGTGGTTTACGGTAGTGGTGGTTCTATTAAGGTTTTTGCTCTTTTTTTTCTTTTAGGTTTCAGCACACTGTAAAAAAAAAATCTTGTCAAATTTACGGTGAAAAACTGGCAGCTGTGGTTGCCATTTTTTCACCGTAAAAAATACAGTGATCTTGTATATGGCTTCACGGTAAGGTATATTAACACTTGTAAAACAACAGTTTGAAAATGTACTAATAAAGAGGAGTTACTGTTAAAATAACGGTGAAAGTGTATATAGGCTCATGGTATAGCTCACATGTGTCAAACACAAGGCCCGCGGGCCAAATGTGCCCCGCCACGTCTTTTTATGTGGCCCGCGAGAGCTTGTAAGATCTTAGTGTCTATAATAAATAAGTCAGAAGCGTTCTTTGACCAAAAAATACATTTCCCACAATGCTTGTCGATTGTATTACCCGCAAAGTTACGGCTTACTGCCACTACACGGCAGTGTAGTCATTGATGTGGAAACCCTGCCGGAGGGAAGGTGTAACTTCGCGGGTGGAATTGAGACATATAAATGTTTATCCCATAATGTCCAGAAAAAGAGAAGTTGATGCAGACGGACGGCTGTGCTTCAAGGCGAAAGACCGGTATGCCTTTTGTGTTACGAAGAGTGTTACTGACCAAAATAAACGCTTTTTAGGAGAGATATAAGTTCTGTGTAAACATTTATAAGACAATAGCTGACAAAATCTGTTTTAATGACGTTAATAAACATCACTGTGACAGCGCTAGTCGCAGTTTCACCGCAGCAAAGTACGAGGACGTGAATCACTTATCTAACCAGCCTTTACTGATTTCTGCCCTCAATAACCCTTTCAATAACCTCCAATAGCCTTTAATAGTCTTCAGTAGCCTTCAACAGTCTAACCTTGCAGCCGTGGTGTGTCCACTAAACTCCGTAGTTATAAACATCCTGAGGTTAGCAGCGCGATAACTGACCTGTTTATAATGTAATCCCAGCAGTGACTCATGCTCTAAACGGCTGCTGTTAGCTGATTGGGCTGAAAGATGAACTGTAGAGAGCTGTATTATTCGGTTACAAAAATCTTTATTTCATACACAGAAGAACTTAAAAATTGTAAAAACGCTCCAGACTGGCTGAGCTGAGCCCTGTAGCCCGTGGCTGGGCTGTAGCTCTGACTCAGTAAAGACTGCGGACTTGTGGTGCTGCTGCTGCAGCTCCCACTAGTGGTTGGATGAGGAACTGCTAAATCTGAGGAAATGCTATGTTCTTAACAGCTCACAATTTTTGATTTTATATTTATTAAGCCTTATTTCAGTTAATAATTTCAAAGTTAATATAACTTGATGTCATTTCTATTCACTTGAATAGTTTGGTTCTTGATTGATGGAGTTTTTGGATTTCATGACATGACAAATTAAAAGGATTTATGTTAATAGAGCAACAAGCAAACATTTTTTCCATGCAACTGTAATATTTGATTGAATAAATAATATATTGAGAGTTATTTAACATTAAGGAGTAATTACATTCATTTACATATATTACATTTGGTTACATTTTATTACATTTATAAGTTACATCTGGCCCTCGGAGGACAGCCAATATGCCAATGTGGCCCTCGGCCAAAATGAGTTTGACACCCCTGGTATAGCTGTATAATTCACAATGTAACCCTGTTGCTTTTTAAGTGAAAAATGATCCATTCCACAGCATTTATTGCCCAATTTTATGGCAATTTTTTGTGGTTTTCCAATAACTTTGAGTCACGCTGTAAACAACATACAGTTTTAAACAGCATTATCTTTTTCAAAAGCGCTTCATTAACTGGACTACTGCTCACTTACAGCACAGAGATGCGCTCGGAGAGTGAAATCACTTATATACACATAATGTAAAACCCAGGCAGGTGGATAAAACCGCTATGAAACTACATCATGGTGATGTCTCTGAACTAAACATCTAATTAACATAGCCACGCCCCATAGACAGCTGCGTTACATCCCATTCAGGCCCTGCTTTTCACAATGTAATATACTTTTTTCACAAGAATATACTGTAAACAAAACGGTTTATCAATATGAAATTTACTGTTGACAAGAATTAAACTGTAATATCTTATACATTTGCAACTGTTTATTTTACTGTGAAATACTGGCAGCGTTTTCAAACTGTTGTTTTTACAAGTGATAATATACCTTACCGTGAAGCCATTTACAAGATCACTGTATTTTTTACGGTGAAAAAATGGCAACCACAGCTGCCAGTTTTTCACCGTAAATTTGACAAGATTTTTTTTTTACAGTGTATATTTCACATCTTAAAATGGTAAAAAATATAATTGACGGCATGTTTTTTATTTAAGGTTTGTACACCGTGAATAATACAGTAATGTGCTATTTTTAATATGACTGTCCAATGCTGTCACCATTTCAGCTTTTCACCATATATTTCACATGTTAAAACAATTAAAATTAACATTTTTCACCGTTTTTTAATCTATGGTAATTCAATGTTTATTCTACAACAATAAGCTTCTTCTTGCTTTACGGTTTATTTCTGTTGCCATTTCACAGTTTTTCACTGTAATTTTCACGGACATTTTTTACAGTGCACTAAGGCTTTACACCATAACCTTTAAACCAGGCTGTAAACACCATATCTCTCATAAATCTCCTCTCTTCATTTTTCTCTCTGCTATGAGTCTTTTTTTTCCCCACTGTCTCAAAGTTGTTGGTTCTTTGTGGACGTGAACAGACTAAGCTGCACTGAGACAAACTTAAATAATTGATCAAAAAATCTCTAGATCATTCCTCAGTCCTGTCAAATCTGCTCTGCAATATAGTTTCCAACACACACTGCTCACACAACTCAAGATAGGATTCTAAACAAGAAAGACAGCCACTCTTGTCTGAATCAAAGTTTTAGTAATCTAGTATTTAGTAATCATTTTTGGGTGAAAATCCAGGATAATCCAGGACCATCATAATTTGAGACAGCATTTGTCTGGACAGAAAGACAGAAAGTTGGCAAACAATTTCCAATTTCAGACTGAGCTGTTCTGCTGCTGTCTTGGTGTCATTTGTTTAGTCTTTAATCATAACATCAGAGTTTAGAAAGGTCATCCAGATTTAAATATATATAACGTTTTTATTTCTCCTAGCTGTTTGGGATTAGCAGGACCCAACAAGTATAAAAACTAAATGTAGTCTTCGTACAGAAAGTGTCCTTATTTGGGGATAGGAGTTTATTTTAATTATCCGTGCCATTTGGAATTAGAAGGACTGAAATAGTCCAAAAACATTTTTTTTTGCTTTCTACAGTAAATAAATAAAATGGGTTTAAACATAACATTCAATTATTATTATTTTTTTATACCTGGTCCTGTGTTACTGTTTGGACTGGCTTTAGAAACATTTGACTGGGATTCCCACCATCTTTTCAATCATTTAGGTGTAATGTTGTCATGTGGTACAGGAAGTGTCTTCATATGAGGCCAAAGAGACAATGTATAATTACATATAATGGTGCAGATAAGCAGGAACGTGATGTCTCCATAGGAGGAGACAGAGTTATAGGACACAGTTATTGGTAACACTTTATAATAACTTTCATAAATATACCATTAACTAATGAGTAATAACTGTTATTCGTCACATTTTAACAAACTAAAAAGTTGCTATCACATTTGTAAATACTAATAAACGCATTGGCAACATGAACTGTGATTGATAAACATTTGCCCGGTTTAAAATTTGTATTTACTAGCAATTTATTAATGTTCAAATTCTGATGAGGTAATGATTTGCTAACCTTTTTATTATGAATATCAATAAGTGTCATGTGTGAGCATTTGTTAATATTCAAATTCTGATGAACTACTGCGTTGTGCTCATCTACTGATCATTAGTTAAAAGTATATGAATAAAAGTTATTATAAAGTGTTAGCCAGTTATTTCATCCTCAAGAGGACATAATAAAGCAGTCTGCCTATAAAAGAAATGCTGTTAGTTTCAGACTTTATCTATATGCTTTTTTTTCTACCTAACATTCTGACTCTGTGTGAGCAGACTTTAGACACTTTGTGCACTGACATATATACTGGTAGTGTAAATTGGCTGATGACTACACAATAAAGTTACCACATAAATAAACTTAACCTGGTTCTAGCTTATCTTTCCTCAAAAAAACTTCAGTCTGTACTTCAGTCATGACCCTTTACTACTTGATTGGGGTTTATAGCATCAATTAGTTTGTCCAACTCCAATTGCACTTAAATATATATTGAATTATTAATTTTTAAACTATTTTTATGTATATACCTAATGGATGTTGTCTAAGCCTCTAAAGGAAAAGGCTACAACATGTTTTCTTTCGTATCCATGTTTACCATCTTTTACACTATGCACATAAATACACACCTCCTGACCCATGCTATAAACACCTCTTATAAATGTGCTCGCTTTTTTCTCTCTCTTTGTTCCCTGTCCTCATTTTTGATCTCTTAAATTTTTTTTATTAAGGCAAAGACTCTTTAGCAAAGGAAGCTGTTGGTGATTCTGGTGATACCACCAATTAATCTTTAAAAGCTCCAAGTGCACTTAAATATATTGAATGTTTTTTAATCAGGTTTTTTATGTATATACATGGATGTTTAATGATTATAAGAAATTAAGAGACCACTTCAGTTTCAGAATCAGTTTCTCTGATTTTGCTATTTATAGTTATATGTTTGAGCAAAATGAACATTGTTGTTTTATTTTATAAATACGGACAACATTTCTCCCAAATTCTAAGTTAAAATATTGTCATTTAGGACATTAATTTGCAGAAATTTCAAAAACAATGCAGAGCTTTCAGACCTCAAATAATGCAAAGAAACAAGTTCATATTTATAAAGTTTTCAAACCTTTTCAGTTTTCAAAATATGTATCCAATATTGGGTGGAATTACCTGTTTTTTAATCACAGGCTTAATGCATATTGGCATGTTCTCCTCCACCAGTCTTACACACTGCTTTTGGATAACGTTATGCCATTCCTGGTGCAAACATTCAAGCAGTGCAGCTTTATGTTCAGTTTGATGGCTTGTGACCATCCTTTTTTCTCTTGATTATATTCCAGGGGTTTTCAATTTGGTAAAATGGCCTCTTTTTTAATATTATTTTTATTATATTATTTTAGGGGTCTTTTGCTAGATATTTTACTTTCAGTTCTGCTCAGAGTAGAGTAGCTACAGCATGTGAGTTAAGTACAGCTCACAAGTTGGTGCTGGGGGATGGGGTGTGGGTGTGTTTGTGTGTGTGTATGTGGGTGTAATGAAGAGGCTGTAGCTCTGAAGGCCTCTTGACATTACTGTAATGGGAATACACTAGACCTCAATGCTCACAAAGGCTGGTCTCTGTGGTCTCTTTCTTCCACTCTCTCTCTCTCACCCAGTCTGACACATCTTTCTCTCTCGCTCTCTGATTTATGGCAGTGCTAATGCTAATCCTTGGACCCAGTCATGTGAACTGTCCCTTTTTTTTTTTTTACCTTTTGTTGACCTTCTGAGGTATACCGGTGGGTCCAGTCTTGCAGTGTTCTCTGTATGTTCCTCTAACTGTATAATAATAATAATGCAACTTAATTGTTTTGGTGTAGTTTGATGTAGTTTCTGAATGTGAAGCTTTAGAAGATGTTAAAGATGTACATGAGCTCCTACGGTTACCCTCATAAATAATTAGGCATGTGTTGTTCTGGTCTACTGTTTTTTACTGCACAAAGGTCAGTAGTGCGTGTTGTAGATGCATCAGGTCGAGTAGACCTTTTTTGTTTTATTTAAGGCTGTGTGTAATCATAATATAAAAATGTAAAGCCTTAAAAGTAAGATACATGCTGTTGTTTTTATTAAACCTACTTGGTCAGTTGAATATTGTAGAAGTTTCTAATAAGTAAAACTACTGAGCCTAAATTAATGGTTAACTCTCTCAGGCCAGTTGTTATGGTATCGATGATTGTTTTATTAGTGTGCATATTTCTAGGCCAAAGGTGCCCTAAACATAGATCACACCCTACAAGTGTGTGTATTTGTGTGTATGTGCTTGTCTGTGTGTGTGTGTTTGAAGTGTGTGATTGCTTGTGTACCCATGAGGAATGTCCCATAATATTATCAAGGTTGCTTTGTACGCTCCAACGCACTTCAGCCCCTCTAATAATAGATTTGATGTGCAAAGACACACTTACATGTAGTTAATCCCCAGCTTGGTGTAAAACCTATAATACAGGCTAGATCTCGTGATCAAATGTGAAAAGAATTGGACCATCTTGTTTTACATGTTTAAAAATATGGCCATTCGATTTTAAAAAAGTAAGGGGGGAAACAAATTCTTTTGTAAAATAATTTCCAAACTGGTTAGAAAGCATTTTGGAGGAGATGTATTTTAACTTCATGCTGAAACAGAAAAGGCCTTTCTCACACTGTTTTCACAAAGTGCCTCACATACAGTTGTCAAATGTCTTTACAGTCTGAAACATCTTAGGAGTGCTTAAGGGGCCTAAGCCAACGACTGAAGAAAAAAAAAAAAAAAAAAAAACTCATAGCATTATCCCTCCTCCACACAAAATTTACAGTTAGTATATTTACAGCCCACACACAAACACATAAAACTGAAGACATGTCTTTTGTTAAACCATTTTCAAACAGTAATTAAAAGAAAGGCAGTTTTCTTTTGAGGAAAAAGGTAGGACACTCCTACATTTGCACTAGTGCTAGGAGATTTTCACAAATAATTTCGGTTAATTCAAATTACAGTTTTGATGCGAAAATGGTCGAATAGTCGCGATTTTACATACTGTGACGTGTGAGCTGATTGAGCAGTCAGCTGAGACCGGCAAAAATTCTCAGCCCTCACTCGAGAGAGACGCTACAGGTGAGAGGAAGGCTGAGGCAGAACGGACCCTTTAAAGACTGAAAGTCACAAGTTAAGTGACTAGAGCCCCATTGTGACTAGAGATGTTTTTGGGTGTGGTGGAGGGTGATTGAACTGTTCCAGCACTTTCAACACAAACACTTGGTGAGATAAAGGATATATTTAGCTAGAAATCCTACAGTTCCTGCAGCGACACCGGCATTAATTGTGAAAAACAATAATAATCTCGCCTTTAAAGTTTCTTCTGTGACACGTTTAGTGCGTTATTTCTCAATTTTCAGTCACAAACCAGCGTTCTGAAGTATAATCCAGCATCCGTCAGTGTGAGTGTCTCTGCGGCTGTGTGTGTACATGAGGTCAGCACGTGATATGAATGCATGAGCTTGTTTTGAATCATTGATTCACTCTATGAGTCAACTCAACCCAAAGCATCTAATCACCAAACAGCTGTATATAATTGTTGTCTTTTTACAGGTTTACCTAGTTTTAAACCATTTCTTTGTCATCTGTAGTTTGATTTTTTTAGTAGGGGGTTTTCGGGGGGTTTGATTATAATCGAAAATATATATATATATTATTTTTTTGACAAAATCGAAGATCTTTTTTAGGCCATAATCACTCAGCACTAATCTGCGGGTAGTAAAAATGTCACAAAATAAGAGTATAGTGCAGCACATCAACTACGCTTTATGGTTAGAGATCATTTTGGAGGGGACGGTCTTATTTGAACCTCAGATTTTTATTTGACTTGTTGAAGTAAGGTGGTATTACAATGGTGAGATAAGAGGAGCTCTCTGAGACCTTCAGGCAAGGCAAACCAGCAATATTTGCCAGTGAACACCTAGACAAAGCGTAGGACATCTAGATCAGTGTAGCCTTTTGTCTTGTTTTGTTTTGTTTTGTTTTGTTTCCTTTCCACTGTCCCCATTGTTCGTGCAGAAGCGAGGCTCAGACCCAGTTCTCTGTAAAGCTTCTTTGTTGCAACGTTTGTTGTGAAAAGTCCTGTGTAAATACATTTGAATCTAATTGAATTGATGAGACAAATCTTAAGTCACCCCAGTCTTGTTAAAGTAAAAGTCAAATGTCCATATCTTTTAAGAAAGACAAATTTTAAGGGTGTCCTGATTTTTCACATGACTATATTGAACTGCAAACTAAAAAAAATGCAAAGCACTGTATTGTGTGTGATTTGGATAAAAGTTTTGGCGCACCTACAGGTGCTTTTAGGACATCAATGTTAATTCATAGGCATTAATATGGAGTTGTTCTCCCCTGTGCAGCTATAACAGCTTCCACTCTTCTAGGAAGAATTGTCAGAAGAATTTGGAGTGTATATGTGAGAATCTTTGTCCATTCATTCATCCAGAAGAGCATTTATGTGTACCGAAAGTGAAGCTAGAGGTGAGGGCCTGGCTTATAATTCTTATTTTACTCAAGGCCAGTTAAGCTCTTCTATGCCAAACTCACCCAACCATGCATTTTGTGGAACTTACTTTTGTGCACTGGTTCACAATCATGCTGGAACAGAAAAGGCCTTTATACAGTTTTCACAAAGGGCATAGCATACAGATGTCCAAAATGTCTTGCTAAGCATTTTAAGAGTATGTAAGGGGCCTATGCCAGCATTGCTCCTCCTTCAACAAATTTTACAGTTAGTATAATACAGTCAGCAAGGTAGTGTTGTCTGGGCATTTACCAAACCTAGACTCTTTGATCAAATTGCCAGGTTGAGATGCATGATTCATCCCTCAGCAGAACATGTTTCTACTGCTCCAAAACCCAGGCGTGAGGTGCTTTACTTCACTCTATCTGACACTCGGCAGTGGAAACCCACAGACAGTTTTTGTGCTGATGTTGATAAACCGGCTGAAGGTGTTTGGAACAGTTACAATTTGAAGGCTGTGCTTTGTAACTTTTTTCTGGTCTGACATTTCATGGTTGGGTTGCTGTACTTCTTAAACACTTCGTCCTTTCAGTAATTCAGTACAGTCAATTGTGGAATATTTAGGAGAAAATAAATTTTGCCAACTGATTTTTTCATTGCTGAGCTCTATGTTTATAAAATTAGACTGCATGGTTATATGCTTGCTTTCTGTTATCTGTTGAAATGGGGCTTAATGAAACAATTCAATAATTAAGAGTGGTCCCAATACATTTGTCCATATTGTGTATCTTACCTTCATTTGTGGCACCAGTTACAGTTGTGTTCAAAATTATTCAGCCCCCACTGCAGTAGTGTTTTTGCAAGTTTAACCTTTATTGTTTTCACCTTGTTCACAGTCGGATTAAATAAGGACAAATGCAATCAGGTGTTTTCAATCCGGCATTAAAAGTGTAAAAGTGTAACGTGTGAATGTGGACAGAACCATAATGAGCAGCAATTAATGGTATCGTTGCAACATGTTGAAGTCCAGGGAAAGGTCAGAGAAGTCTAGAGAGGAGATAATTGCTCTTCATAAGCAAGAATATGAATGTAAAAAGATAGCAGAGACATTGAACATTTTAGGAGACTCAATTGAAAGCATAATTCACAAGTTTAAAGCTAAAGGCACAGTGGAAATGCTGGGCATGGCAGAAAGAGTATGCTGTCGGTGACTGCTGTCTGGTACCTGAAACGGAAGATGGAGAAAAATCCTCTGCTTACAGCTGAGGAACTGCAACAGGACTTTTTAGAGGGAGGTACTCAGGTTTCAGCCCAAACACTTCAAGATCAAGGCCTCTGTACCAGAACTCCCAGGCACAGCCCCCTGCTGACTATAAAGCCATAAGAAGAGTGTACTGCAGTATGCCAAAGACCATGTGGACAAACCACAAAGGTTTTGGGATACTGTTCTCTTAAGCGACAAGACAAACTTGGAACTCAGGTGGAGGAAGAACGAGGCTTAAACAGAAAAGAATGCCTTGCCTACAGTAAAGTGTGGTGGTGGGTCAGTAATGCTCTGGGTCTGTTTCGCTTCTTCGAAAACAGGGAATCTCCATGAATTCAGTTAGCTACCAGGAGATCTTGAGTGGAAATTTCACACAGTCAGTGACAAAGCTGAAGCTTGGGAGACGTTGAATCTTCCAACAGGACAACGATACCAAGCATACCTCCAGTTCTACCAATTCTACCATGGCTTGGTTGCAGAAGAAGGGCTGGAAGATTCTGGAGTGGCCGTCTCAATTGCCCAACTTAAATTCCATAGAAAATCTCTGATGGGACTTAAAGAAGACTGTTGCAACCTGCAAGCCCAATAATGTTCTTTTTGGCCTTTGTCCAAAAAGAATGGGCTAAGATACAAGTTTCTTGCAGCGATCAACAGGTGTCAAGCTGTGTTTCACGTCTGAAGGACGTTATTACTACTACATACTATACATACTACTATACATACTAAGTATTAATGTTGTA
This sequence comes from Astyanax mexicanus, assembly GCF_023375975.1. Taxonomy (NCBI): domain Eukaryota; kingdom Metazoa; phylum Chordata; class Actinopteri; order Characiformes; family Acestrorhamphidae; genus Astyanax; species Astyanax mexicanus. The sequence continues at coordinate 23,494,930 of NC_064414.1, forward strand.
TATGACTAAGGGGTTGAATACTTTTGTTAATGAGGAAGTCATAAAAAGAACATTTGTTGGAGTATTATAAAAAAAATATTGTTTTAATTGAAGTTGCACTTGTCTATTATACAATCCTTATTTGATCTGATTGTGAACAAGATAAAAAAATAAAATAAACTTGCTAAACCACTTTACTACAGCGGTCATTTAAACTCTAGATTGAAGTGGCCATTCAGGCTGGTCTGTGAACTGATTTCTATCAGGTTGCTAAAGCTGTTTAGCTTTGTTCAACACCCAAGTCCCATGTGGTGCTGATATAAAGCATCGGGATTAAGTTACAGTTTGCGCTCCAGTGACCTGACTTTTTTTTTTAACCACCCTGTTGTTGATGTCTTATTAAAGCAGCATCTGTTCATAGAGTAGAGCTTAGTGTTTTTCATGTCTGTGTGTTTGTGTTGTAATTTAAGAAGAGCTGCACTGTGGTGTGTTTATGCATGTGAATGAAGATTGTGGAAGACTGCAGGAATATATTGTGCGCATTAACATGCATGTATTGTGTTTGTGTGCTGCAGGAAGCAGCGACGGTATGTGGAGCGGCGCTGGGCTGAAGTGTGTGTGGGTGATGTGGTGCGTCTGTGCTGTAATGAGATCATTCCCGCTGACATGGTGCTGCTCCACTCATCCGATACAAACGGAGTGTGTCACATTGAGACTGCCAACCTGGATGGAGAAACGAACCTTAAGCAGAGACAAGTGGTCCGAAACCTCCCTCAACAAGTGAGCCAATACCACTATCCACTATCCTTATCTGTTTATTACAACTTGACTCAACTTATGACTCAATCAAAATCAGAGTGAACAGTTGGAACCACTTAACCCTTTCAGGCACACCAAGAATTAAACTAGTCAGTCGATTAAAAAAAATTATTTCAGAATAATTGTTATAATATTTTGTAATTAACTGCGATTAATCACATTTGTTCTTTTTAAAATGCAAGTTTTTATAGTGGATATTAAAATGTAAATAAAAGAGAGAAAGTAAGAAATGTAAAATGCAATTATATTTATATTTGTGGTGATATACTTGTATATTTGAGGGGAGAGGGTGGGGGCAGGGCAGATTATGACCGAAGTTTTTTAAGAAATTAATTTTCTTAAAAAAATAATGTTACTGTTTTCAAATGAATCTTGTGCATCCTGTTTTCTCCCAATTTACACCGCCAGTTACCCAACCCGCTTACTAGGATTCCCCCTATCACTAGTGATGCCCCAACACACCAGGAGGTTATTTAATTTGGTTAGTAGCCTGGAACGTTTTCCTTAGGTGCCATACAGGTTGGTTTATGTGCTCAAAACATAACCAAATAAGCCCATAAAATATTGACTGAGTTAGCAGTGTTCGCAAGGCCAGACCCAGTTCTTACATCACTTCCTTTGTGCTACATTTTAACTGTACCTCAGAAATGTAAAGAAAATCCTCTATTCTCTCTAAATGCTCTTTAATCTTTAAATAAATGAGAAACCCCTATGAGCAGTCTGTGAAACAGGGATTAAGCCTAGTCTTAGACTATACAATCTTTTTGAATGGAGATTTCCCATTAAAAGTAAAATTTAGTCTAGGACTTGACTTAATCCCTGTTTGGGAACCTGACCTTTTAGAATTGTAAAATCACTGTCAACTTTATTAGAAACACCTTGTTTTTAGAGCTTGGATGTGTACAGTTATCTAACCAACAGCTCACAGTACAGCGCTTTATCCTAAATCTACCCTATTTGCCCGTCTGTGCACTGAATCAAGCAAGTGTCAGATTTCTTCTTTTAATTATCGCAGGTGTTTATCTGAGGGACTGACTGTGTAGTAAATGCACACAAATGTCTGTGAGCACGATGTTTACATGCACTTCATGTCTGAATGAATGTGTGTAGTTGCAGACTTTACAGGTCCTCCAGACAGGAAAACTGTATTTACGTTGGTATAGTTAAATAATGAGTACATGACATATTGTGAACATTCAAACACTTCGGCTATGTTCACACAGGAGGTAAATGCGGCCCATTCCTAATCCCAGTTTAGCAGCAGTGCAGATGAGATTATTCAGATGACAATCTGACAAGATGGTGACCCTATGGAGGAAGACTTATGTTGGCAGAAACAATTGCAGTGTTCCTTTTATCAGTACTAAAAATCTCTAGGTGTTTTATTGCAGTGCCTCGCTGTAAACCAGCCCCTCAAATATTTATTCCTACTAAATAAACGATTAATTCTGGGGCCGAATCATAAGCGGTAAACAGGTGCATCTGGCATGTTTTGCGCTTACCAAAATTATTAATGTTCTATGTAGGCATCCTTGAACAATTGTAAAAAAAATGAAACAAATGCGTTATATGGCACTTTAAAATCAGTAACCTGTACTATACAACTGATATACTTTTATGTGTGTGTGTGTGTGTGTGTGTGTGTGTGTGTATATATATATATATATATATGTGTGTGTATGTATATATATATATATATATATATATATATATATATATATATATATATATATATACATACACACACACACACACACACACACACACATAAAAGTATATCAGTTGTATATATATATAAGTGGGTTAAAACAGTTACATGCTGAATACTTAATATATATATATATATATATTCAACACGTATGTATTCAACACGTAACTGTTTAAACGTGGATGCTTTACTTATGAAAATCTCTAGTAGTTGGTCCTTGCTCTAGCACATTAGTTCAGAGGTGGGATGCGTGATGTGTCCCTAAAATTTTTTAATTCAAATTTAACGCTTTTTAAAACCTTTTTAAGACCACAATAAATATCATTTAAGACCCAAAAATGTAGTCATAATTTCTTTAGTAACCTTAGTTCTTTCCCCACTAATTTTTGATAGCTTGCCTCTAATGTTAGTTAGCTCTCTGCTAATATTAGCCAGCTCTCCGGTAATGTTAGGTAGCTCTCCACTAACCTTAGTTCTCTCCACAATAACGTTAGCTAACTTGCTGCTAATGTTAGCTAGCTCTCCGCTTACATTAGTTCTCTCTCCGGTAAAGTTAGCTGGCTCTCCACTTATATTAGCTAGCGCTTCGCTAACCTTAGTTCTCTCCACAGTAATGTTAGCTAACTTGCTGCTAATGTTAGCTAGCTCTCCGCTTACATTAGTTCTCTCTCCAGTAAAGTTAGCTAGCTCTTCACTTATATTAGCTAGCGCTTCGCTAACCTTAGTTCTCACCACTTGCCACTAATATTAATATGTCCTTTCCCATCAGCATTAAACTGACTGAAATTGTATACATCAAATTTACAGTAAATTCAAGACAACTTAAGACCTTAATAACCCAGCTTTTAATTTAAGACATTTTAAAGGTTTTTAAGGACCAGCGGAAACCCTGCATTGTGAAATACTTAGTAAAGCCACCTTTTGTTGCAGCTGCAAGTCTTTTGGGGCATCCAGAGCGCAAAATTGCAAAATAGCTCAAGCTCAGCCAGGTTGTATGAAGAGCATCTGTGAACAGCAATTTTCATATCATGCCACAGATGCTCAGACTTTGATTGGGCCATTTTAACACAAGAATATTCTTTGATCTAAACTATTCCCTTGTAGCTCTGACTTGATGTTTACGATCATTGTCTTTTTGGTAGGTGAATCTACTTCCTATTCCCAAGTCTGTAAAATAGATAAAGTTGTCTGAATACTTTTGCAAGTAGGGGTGTGCCATATCGTATCGCACGCAATAATAATGCCAACATTTTTTTTTTATATGGTGAACAATATTATACCCTGGAATATCGTGCCATATCACCATACTGTAATAATCTGTCTCTAGTAGATATATCTGTCCAATACTATTTATTTTACTTTAATCCTGGATATATGGAGATATTTGAAGTGCATTATTAGAATCATGACATTCCATATGTTCCATATCATACTGTATGCAATAATAAAATTTCATTTTCATTTAATTTATTTTTTATTTTGTTGCAGTAGTGTATTCTTTAAAAAAATTAAAATATATATTTTTAAATAATATGTTTTGTCATATCGCCAAGAGTATTGTTATCACGAAAATACCATGAAATGTTGTGATATTATTTTACGTCCATATTGCACACCCCTATTTGCTTGCCACTGTACAGAATGCATGTATGACCAATTATTTTTGTGCCTTTTTTAGGGATCTGAATTTACTCCTGAAAACTTTAGTAGTCGTATTGAATGTGAAAACCCCAATGATGATCTGAGGCGCTTTAGAGGTTACATGTAAGTCTTTGTGCACAAATAAACAAGATTTTTTTTTTGTATGTAATGTACAATTGTGTATAATGTATAATTTTGTGGTATCTTTTGCTTTTGGTCTCTTGTGTATTACGTGTGTGTTTGTGTGTATGTGTGTGTAGGGAGCACCCGAATAAAGTAAAAGTAGGATTACATAGTGAAAACCTGCTGCTGAGGAGCTGTATAGTGAGGAACACAGAAACTGTGATAGGCATCGTGGTCTATGCAGGTAACACACACACATTGTAATCTATAGTTAAGACATGGAGAGGGACAGATGTATTAATTAGAGGGATGGCTTGATGAATCAATGTGTGTGTTTTGTTTTTAGGTCATGAGACAAAAGCGATGCAGAACAACAGTGGTCCGCGCTATAAGCGCAGTAAACTGGAGCGAAGACTCAATGTAGATGTCCTTTGGAGTGTAGTCATACTGCTGCTCATGTGCCTTACTGCTGCTATTGGTAGGTATATCTCTCTCTCACTCATCGATTGCATCCACACTAGTGCTGGACGATATGGCCAAAATTCATATCACGATATATTCCTTAATTTCGGTCGATACGATATAATTCCGATATCGATATAAATACTTAGAAGGCCTCAGAAAACTGCTAAGAATCCCTGCAATGGAAATACGTACCTACTAGGGGTGGACGATATGGCCCTAAAATAATATCACAATATTTCATGGTATTATCGCCATAACGATACTCTTGGCGATATGACAAAAAAACAAAAAACTTTTTTATTATTGTATACGATATGATATTGCACACCTTTAAGATATTTAAAAAAACAATAATTTTAGCAGATTTATAACAGAAGTCAATAATTGAGAATTACATGATACTAATAATAATAATGCACTCCAAATATCTCCATATATCCAGTATTAAAGTAAAATAAATGACACTTTACAGATATAATCTGTCTCTAGTAAATATTTAATAGGAAATTAGAAATGTGTGAGTTTTTCTTTTGCTTAAAACAGCAAAAAAATTAGTACCCTGATGTGATAATTAGGGGTGAGTGATGTGGCACGATATTTCAGAGTATAATATCGTGATATATGATATGGCACACCCCTAGTACCTACTACTGTCTACTTAATTTAAGTCTTTGAAACCTCCTTTCACGAAAACATTATAATACTTAAGAAATAAACAATAGTCAAGATAAATCAATGCTCAATTTTATTTGCATATAGCAAAATAAAAACATGACATCCCTGTCAAACATAAGCCTATATAACTATTACCAATAAAAAATAACTTAAAATTAGGATAGAAGCAGAGCTTCTTATTCTTTTGTAAACAAATTTAACAGATCAAAACAAAAGTGTTCCAACTAGGATAAAGAATAAAAGAAGCCTTTATATACATAAAAGCAACACGATTTCCCCGTCAAATAAACAAACCTATAGGCTTTATCAACTATAAATAACTTAGTTACAATATAAGCTACAAAAGTGCTTCAGCCAAAATACAACTCTTTATAAACATAAAAGGAACATGATATCCCCGTCAAATAAACAAACCTAAAGGATTCATAAACTTTAAATAACTTAAATAACTTACAACATACGCTATAAAAGTGATTCAGCCAGTATAAGGAAAATATTGTATGTAGTGGAACTGATTGAGGTGGTGGAACAGATTAGATGTTTTAACGTTACCGCTGCTGGTCGGCTCCACTCTCCGGCACAATTTGCAGCAAACTGAAGTTTAGCAGACCTTCGAGAGTCGAACCAAATCCTCACCACTGAATTATACCTCCCTCCTTCAATTGATCACTTGTGGAAGCGGCAGGGGCATTCATTTTGCATCAAAAATGTCCCGCGCTGGGAGCCAAGAGGACCCGCGGCTGACCGAGAGGACCCGCGACTGACCGCTGACCGAGCGGACCGGTGGGCGGACCGAGCGAACCAGAGGCGGACCGAGCGGACCCGTAGGCGGACCGAGCGGACCCGTAGGCGGACCGAGCGGACCCGTAGGCGGACCGAGCGAGACGTACTTGGACCGAGCGGACCCGTAGGCTGACCGAGCGGACCCGTGGGCGGACCCGAGGCTAGGCTAGGCTCGGTTCCGTTCCGTTCCACTCCAGCGCGGAGCATTTCAGATGCAAACCGAGCCTACCTTAGCCTTGGATCCGCTCGTGCCGGCTTCGTTTGGCTCCAGCGCGAGGCATTTTAGATGCGTAGCGGTTCGAGCCTAGCCTAGCCTAGCCAAATCTAGCCTAGCCTAGCCTATCTGGCTACGTGCCTATGTGATTACGTCATCACGCACAGAGATAGTCCAGCTACGGAAGCTGATTGTGTTCAGCTGTGCGGCGAGCTGACGCCAGTAAAACACCTGTCCGTGACAGATTCTGTAAATAATACATATCGATATACCACAAAAATGATATCACCGTTATTGAAACATTTCTTATCGCGATAAATACCGATATCGAATTATTGTCCAGGCCTAATCCACACTCACGAGTAATTTGTTAGATATGCGTACACTCAATAAAGCAATCAATTAGGAATGTCCCCAATCCATTCCTGCAATCAGAAATCAGGGCAGATCACATAAAATTAAATTTATTAATACAGTGTGTTTTATTAAAAGTTTCTTTATTTAAAATATATATATATGCAGCTATACCTCTTTTTGTCCACTTATAAAGCACTTGTTTAAACTCAGTAACTCCGCAACTGAGTAACTCGTTCAAATATTCTAACTTTAAAAACATCAAAACTAGATCTTACGAGATCTTACAATCCAGTGAAAAAAAAAGTCTGGTGTAAATCTAGTCTGCCAGGCTTAAACCACACTACACAATTATTACTACTGTTTTCCTCCCAAAAAATACAGGGAAATACCAGCATTAATCAGATTATTGTTGTGGGGCATTTTTTTTTAAGCTGCATATTGAAATGGAAATAATTTCTATGGCCATATAGTATTTGTTTATTTTGTGCTAAAATTGTAAATTCTTGATAATTTTGATAACGTTATTATAAATATTATAAAAAAAAATAATAAACAAACTTGAGGGACAACTTTATTAATTTTTTTTTAACTTAATTTCCAAAGTATCGGCAATTTCAGAGTACAATTTGAGTAATTGCTTTTTTCTTTAATTGTGTTAAAATCCCTTTAGAACAAAACACTTGAACACATTTGAATACACTCACACACATTTTAATCTCTGTGTCCTCATGAGTCACCTGGAATAGTTTTCTCAGCATCTTGAAGGAGTTTCTGGAGGTGTTGAACAACAGCTGCTTTTCCTTCACACTGTGAAGCTCCAGCTCATCCCAAATCGTAAATCAACTATAATTGTTTTAACGTGTTTAATATGATTCCAAAAAAAAATTACCAATTAATTAAAGAAGTAAAAAAAAAGAAAAACATTAAATGAGAAGGTGTGTCCAAACTGTATAAAAATAAACATTTAGATAAACTGTATATAAATAAGAGTAATAATAAAAATGACAGTGTGACAGTTTTGTTTTTTATATTTTAAAAAATTATTTTATATAACTTTTTAACATCTCACACAATCTTTTTTTTGTTTCCGTTGTTAGGTCATGGTCTGTGGCTGAATAGTTTTGAGGATCATCCTGTCTTTTTAATCCCTGATGATACACACCCTGCTCTTGCTGGCTTCTACATGTTCTGGACTATGATCATCGTCCTGCAGGTGTGTATTTATGGCATTTCTAGGAACACTTCCTCTCTGGCCCTCACTAGCCATCAGCACACTCACTACGTGTCTTCCTGTGGTAGCTTTATCAGTTTTTATTGGATGTTTCTCAGACTCTAGAACAAACAGACTGTGGAAGAGTTGAGGCTCATGCTGTTACGCTCATGAACAGAAGAACTGTGTGGGGGTTTTGACATTGAAGCTGTTTCAAACTAGCATTACCTTCTATTTTGACTGTCAAATCTTCATTGCATTTATTATGTGTAAACATTAGAGATGGGAATCTCTAGGCACCTTACGCTTCAGAGGACTGTGATGCGATTATAAAACGATTAGTGATGCAACTTTATGCATCTTTTTCTTCTGTACTGGATTTCTTTTTCATCCTTGCTTGACTACCTGGTACTTTTAAATTAAAGTATCTGTAAGGATTCATAATGAATCCCGCTGTTTAATAGGCTCTTTGGCACTATTTCTATTTACTTTAAAAAAGCATAGTTATTTAAATTAATCAAATAATTAATACAAAAATCTGGGATTATTATAATAATAATTATTATTATTATATCCCAGGTAGTTTTGATGTATTTTTAACTATAATCATGTAATGAGTTACAGAGTTTAACTGAGATTTAATGAAAAAAAAAAAATTTACTTTCACTATAAGGCACACTGAATCATAAGGCACATTAAGCGACACTAGCCTAGTCTGATATACTCCCCTTAAAACGATGAAAAGGCTAGCGCATAGCGCAGTTAGCGGCTAATGCTAATACTGCTGGAGAACTAAACTGAAGCTGTATAACGCTGCACTTCAGCAGAGTGGCTTTACTGCTCCTTATAACCTGACTGGTAAAATTCATACATAAGGCGCACTGACGATTTTTGGGGAAATTGTATGATTTTAATTGAGCCTTATAGTGCGAAATATATAGTTCATAAAGTGTAGCTGCTTATTCTAAGCCACCTTAGAAAGAGGAAACGTGCCTCAGAAAGCGGATGGCTCTATAGTTAGCTTGCTGGATTAGCGTTCATCCTAACCGGACATAAATCAGCGTTGAGTGCTGTGTACTGGCAAAAACTTAAACACATCACTGATTTCATTCAGTCAGAACAGTGGGTGGAGCTAATGACAAAGTACAACACTGCTATCTATTGGTCACAGTTTATTCCCAACACAAAATGAACCACTTCTTACACCAATCTTTACATCAAAGCTAATAATTAAGTATTGATCCTGTATTTTTAAAAATCGATACAGTATTGCAAAACAAAATAACAAAATACTTCTATATATCTGTATTTTCTTACACCCCTCAAATTAACAGCGCTAGCAGCCTCGAACACACTCACATACTCACAAACAGACTTGGAACAGGATGAAAGAAATGCAAGATCAAATGACACGCGTACTTTAGAACATAGAATCGTACAATGCTTACCCATCATGCAAAATGCGCAGCTATGTTGACAGTTTTATCTACGTTTTGTCTTTTGTGAATTGCCGTCCAAATAGTGATTCATCTAAGAATCGAAAATTTCCCCCAACTCTAGTAAACAGAAGTATGTTTTCCATGACTTTATGCAGTTTGGTAAAAAGTTGATTCTGTTGGGGAAAAGTATATACATTATTAATAAATATAGTTATTGAAATGCTTTTGTTCTCTATCTATTTCTCTCGAACACCCTCTGAGTGTATGCATTTTAAAGTGTCATACCCTCTGTGTAGGTGGACAAGCCATATGTATGTTGGGTGTGTACCCCTCCAAAATGTACACAGTCAGTCCGTTTGGTGACTAATACACATGTACATGCATTGATTGCTCATTGGCTTAAAGCGCACTGCTGGCTTTGTGCAGTGTTTAAAGAACATACATGCCTCTACCTTCTCCATCTGTCAACCTGTTCAACCAAAGCTCTTCTTCATTGTTTAACAGCAGTTGCCTTCTAAACATGGAACAAACTCGTTCACTGCTCGTCTCGAACCCAAAAAACAGGGTCACACTGTGAAAAGAGTTAAGAACCACTGCTGTACAGCAACTCCTCCACACCAGTTACAATATTCAATGTTTGAAAAGTATTTACCTTCATTACTCAGGTAGAAGTATAAATACCAGGGTTTATAATACTTCGGTAGAAGTTAAAGTATAAACTCAAGCTTTCAAGTAAAATTGTAAAAGTAATGGTTTCAAAACTACTTAAAGCTGTTTTGAAATCTCTCTCTCTTCTCTCTCACTCACTCGCGCAGCCCTTTACCCTTAGATATTATAATACAGTAAAAAAAATATATAGTAAAAAAAACTTCTAATATGCCAGAAGTAAATATTGTTCTTTTTCCAAAAAATATAGGGAAATACCAGCATTTACACAATAAATCATGATTTTAATACATTTTAAGTGACACTACTAATATAAATAAAATTTAATTTTGCCAACCTATTGCTGATATTTTAAAAAAAGAACACTTAAAAACTGAACTGCATCCAACAAAATGCTGAGGGAAAAGATTTGTAGGTTAAGCAGTGAAATAAATGCTTTTGTTTTTGTTCTTAATGAAGCGCCACAAACAGGTTCTTTGGATGTTTTTTGGATGTTGTTGGGGGGGAAAAAAAAAGATGGACCCTCTCATGGTGACCGTATAAGAATGAGATCACTCATGTTGGCTGTTAAATACATACGTTGTGTGAGCATAATTATCGCTTATCAAAATAAGTATTGTTTAGGGATCGTTATCAAATTCAAAGTATTGGTATCAGTATCGTTCCTGCCCAGCTGCTGTTTGTAAGAATATCAATTCTATAGAACTGGATTAGAGTGTGCCTGACACTGTGTATACATGATTATCTATATGGTCAGCCCCTGTATGTACATAAAAACACATGTTCCCTGGACAATAACTTACAATTTTTTTGTAATTCAAATTTTTCCTTACAGATTCTCACTCTCCACTGTTTCTGTGTTTCTGTGTGTTGCAGGTGCTCATCCCAGTCTCTCTGTATGTGTCTATAGAGATAGTGAAGCTGGGACAGATCTATTTTATCCAGAACGATCTGGATCTGTATAACCCCAAGCTAGATTCTGGTGTGCAGTGCAGAGCATTGAACATTACTGAGGATTTGGGACAGATCCAGTACCTGTTCTCCGACAAGACTGGAACGCTAACGGAGAACCGCATGCTGTTCCGGCGGTGCACGGTCTCTGGTACAGAGTACCCTCATCACGAAAACGGTCAGTTCACACCCACATGATGGCAGATCACTCCACCCAGCAGTCGTTTGACAACAAACACTTTTGTGTGTGTCTTCTTATTGGTTTGAGATTGCCGAATTCCCTCAAGCACTTTGATTCTGATAAATCCCATCTGATTCTCCCGATTGTCCTCCTTATTTTCAAAAGAATGAAAATATGTTTAGCTGTGTTTATTACAGTTCCTACATTTTTATATATATATTTTTTATTTTATATACATACAAATACTTGATGCCTTAAGAAGGGTCACCATTCTCTAAGCAAGCTCAAAAAACCTTGTTTATCTGACCTGAATCTCTGGAATGTCTGTTTGTTGTAGCCATAACAATAAAGAATCCCCGACCTGTTTAGTACTAAACGATAAGAGGAACTGTCTACCTTCACCTGTGTTCTCTCAGTAGAATTGTGTAAAAACAATATGAAATCGCATGACACTGACACCGACAAAAACTTTACCTAATTTATAATTATTTTCAGTTTTGATGTCAGTTCATGATTTGTGTTTGCATTTTGATTTAGGGGATGACCTGATCCGTTACAGTAATACTGGATTGGGGATGATCCAGACATATTTTAATTGGTTCGGTTTCAGCTGTTTTATTTTCAGTCCATCTCAAGCTGTTGTTGTTGTTGTTGTTGTTTTAATTACAGCTGGGATTCTTTAACCCCTTTTTTTTCTTTTCCTGCACCGTGTTTAATATAAAAGCATACAAGTTAAAAGGGGGCTACTTACTGTTCATAAAATAAATAAAAGAATAAATAGTTTTAAAATAAAATATAAAGGAAACAGTAGTTTGTGCATCACTCTAAATGGTGATGTTTGTTTACAAATAGAAAAATTTAAAAAGTAATGCAAGGGGAAAAACACCATTAAAAACAGAAGTTTAGGCTGTGCCACAGAGTGCACTACACCTTCCCTAAAACAATTTTTTCAAATGCCAAGACTGTAATGTAAAAATGTTTATGTTGAAAAATTTGCACAGATCATCTTCATACTAGGCTACATACGTCTGCTATGATCTTGCTGGAGTGTGGGGGGCGGGATGTGTGCAGGTGTGATGAATTGTGTATAAACTAGGGCTGGCCCGAATAGAGTTTTTTGAGCTCCGGATATTCGGCACTGATTCAAAGCGAATATTCGAATATTCGTTTTTAAAAAAAGAGGTAAAAAAAAAAAAAAAAAAGCAAATCACGGCCCCTTTAATCCACTGAAAAATGTTCAATTTGCTCTGACCGACGAGACATATTCACCCCGGATTTTTGGTGTTTTTATCCCGGATTTTTGTGTTTTCACCCCATATTTTTTCTGTGTTTTTAGCCCAGATTTCTTTGTGTTTTCATCCCGGAATTTCTGCTGCCCCACACCGAGGCTGCTGCTGCACGGTTTCTCCGCTGCGCAAGCCAGCCCAGTAAATTGCTGTTTGTGTTTTCACACTTAGGCTATTTGCTTAAAAAAACAAACAAAAAAAAACGTTTGTTCAGGAAGTATTTTATATTCTTAAACATTGTTGATTATATTAGAGGACAGTCATTGTAAACTGTACTATTTCGGTTAAAGGATTGTGCAGGGCATATTACTGATTTTGTATTTTTGCACTTGAGCTATAAGCTCAATATTAAATATTTCGTTTGTTTAGAAATTATTTTATATTTTTAAACCATTTTAAATTATATTAGATAAGAGGAAATTCGTTCAGACATCATTTTTGTAGGCCAGGCTTTTGTAACCGATTTAGCCCCTACTGTTGCCACATTACCCCTTACGTTTTATTATATAAATCAGTTTCGAAGAGCCTGCATTTTTTTTTATCATGTATAATAGAGGTCTGCGCGAGACTGATTTTTAAACCCACTCTTCCACGCTCCCGCGTTTCTGTCTCGTTACCGCGCCGCAAAAAATTGCTTCTTTTAATCCCGCGCCCGCCCGCCACATACACATTTCTGCCGCTCCCGCCCCACGTTCCTAATATAAATTAAATAAACTACATTTAATGCTTCAAATTTACTTATATATTTATTAAAACAGCAGCGCTGAATAGTGCGGTCCCTTCCTTACCCCAGTCCAAACACCATCGGTGTGTGCGTGTGTGTGTCGGTCCATCCTGCGCGTTGAGAGTTTTCTTTAGGTTTTTTTTTTTTACAATTATTACAGTTTTCTTAACTATTTATTAATTTGCTCCCGCATCGTCTGGATTAAACTCCCGCTCCAGCCAATAACAGTTCAGTTCTGTCCCGCGCGCAAGATATTCTGACGGGACCCGCGAAAACAGAAGTGGTTAGAGTGAGGTGGAACTCTGGAAAGGAGAAAAAAAACGAATATCCGAATACCAAAATTAAAAACCGAATACCTACTCAACGAACGAATATCCGAATACCCGAATATTCGGGTCCAGCCCTAGTATAAACCAATAGGGTGTCAGAATGGTATATGTTTGTGCTTCTTATCCCACCACAATCAGATTCACTTGATCTGGATGTAGAGATTTATCTTAACTATGAGAAGCTGGAATGAAAACAAGCTGAAATGAAATGTAAGGAGTAGAAAGTTCAGGTAACTGTGTGAAAATGTAAGAAGTAGAAGTATGTCATCTGAAAAATAATAATTACTTTTGTAAAGTATAGATAACCAAATTTCTACTTAAGTAAGGTAATAAAGTTTTTGTACTTAGTTACTTGACTTCTTTGATACACACACACACACACACACACACACACACTACAGAAATTCAGATCATACAGTCGCACATTTACCTCAATATAGAAGTTATCAATACTATTCCAGATTGTTTACCATTACACACAAACACACATACACACAGACAGAGAGACACATGATGTGACTTGACTGTAGTAATTTAAAGGAACTGGGAGCAGTCAGGAAGTGGTCAGGAAAGAGAGTCCGACTGGTTTTGTTATATAACTTGTTTATACTAAATAAACAGATTTGACTTTACTATTAATAAGCAGCACCTCTTATCTAAACTATGTGACTGCATTATTTCTACAATCACAATGATATGAACAGATTAATTCAATATAGGCAGAGAGATTCAGATCAGTACATCATTATGTTGCACTTCTACTACTATAATCTGTTTATTGTTTTTTATCTTGCAATATGAACTTTCTGGACAATGCTGTTGTAGCCTAGAAATTACCAAAAACAAAACACTTTCAGTAACTCTGTAAATATTACTTTTCGACTATGTTATGACGACCCTACATTAATATGTATGTGTGTTTCTCTTTCAGCTCGTGCTATGGAGCAGTTTGAAGAACAGTGCAGTGGACAAGTGGAAAACACACTCACTCTGCGCTCACGCTCCAGCAGAAAATCCCTCAGCTGCAACCGCAGCTCAGTCTCCCTCAACACACTCGCTGCTGAATCTGACATACACTCCCCACATGACACACTCCGAAGACACGCGGCTGGGGCGTTCAGCGGAACCATGGTGAGTAAAACATATAGGGATGCATGAATACCGACACCATGCTAAGGCACTCATACTTGCCAAGGAGGCTCCGAATCCAACATCTGATACCTAGCGTACATGAACAGACAAGTTCATTGATCAAATTAAAATTGTATACAGCTCTGGAAAAAATTAAGAGAGCGATTAGGTTTCTGAATCAGTTTCTCTGATTTTGATATTTATAAGTATATGTTTGATTAAAGTGAACATTGTTGTTTCGATCTATAAACTACGGACATTTCTCCCAAATTCCAAATTAAAATATTGTTATTTAGGGCATTTATTTTCAGAAAAAATGAAAAGTAGAATGTTTGGTCGTTCTCTATCCAGTTCCTTTTAATGCAAATGCTATCTATGGTTTGAACAATTAGAAGTGTTTTATTATATCACTCAGCACTTGTGTGTGTGTGTCTGTGTGTGTCTGCTTCTCAGGAGTGTGCAGTGGTTCCAGATGTGCAGCTGCAGGAAAAGCTAAGGGCGCTCTCCGCCCCTTTGTGTCCTCCTATTCGACACGATGCTGAAGAACTCTCCCACATCCTGGACTTCTTCCTAGCTCTCACCGTCTGCAACACAGTGGTGGTGTCTTCCCCCAGCCAGCCACGCCATGTGGTACAGTTCCCATCATTCACATCCTCTTTTGTGACCTCAGTTCCTCTCACGTTTCCTGTAATCACATTTCCCTCTGTTTGCTTCTGCTCAGAGTTGTGTCTGAACTCTCCACTGTACTCATCACATGCTCACAACACACATTAGCAGGTAGTGCAGGTAATAATTAGTCAGTCTATTGACTATTGAATTTAGTATTGATCTTTTATGCATTTATACTTGTATATGAATAATGGCAGCACTGTGACGAGAACCAGGTTTAAATGTATGAGTAATTCTTTTAATGGTGCACTGAAACAGTGGAAGCCATATTGCCCACCGAAATGGCTGTAGATCATATGTTTGTTGTAGAGCAATGATCTACTAGCTCTGTGGAGCCCACAACAGATGTTAATATTTTTTTTGCCTGTGAAAACTAGTAAAAATGAGTACATTCAAACTAAACAGATTTTTAGCTTTGTTTATGTTGGGTAAAAATGATATGACCCAAAACTGCAAAAATGGCAATACCTGTAATCTGTGTAAATCTGCAAATATTTTCCAGTCTTATCAGCTGCACATTGCTACCCGGCTTTTTTAAGCTTTGTAAGTTAAAAACACATCACTGTAAAGAAACACAGCAAAACTGTTTTGCTTTGCTGAGTTTGCTTTTCATCTTAATCCAGTACATTGTTACTTCCATCAAATTCAGAATGTGTTGATTTCTAAAGTTGTAAGGAAAACATATAATTGAGACTGGAATTATTTTCTAATTTCGTACTGAAATTGTTTGTTCCTCCTTAAATGGGGCTTAATGACCCTTTACATCAGTCACTTCCAGTGAACATAAAATGAAATAAATTAAATTAAATAAAATTAATTTTTTTATGATAAAAATACCTAATGCTGCATTTTTTATCCTAATGATTCTTTTTTTTTTAAGGGATATACAGCAGAAGTAATGCCAGCGTAATGGCAATTTTCAGGGTAGCTGCAGAAAGCCTTAGGGTCTTAAAATGTCTTAATTATCATCTTAATATGCAACATATTATAAATTCAGTTGTGTTTTGTTTTTTTAACATTGAATTTTGTGGTTTAAATATGTTATATGCAAATTAGCTGACTAGACACAGATTAGTGGTAGACTGAATCAAGTGGAACCAACAGCATTATATCTTTTTGGCTGCAGAGGAGGGTGATAATTTTCAAGACTTGCTTTTGGCTAATGTAGGCGATACTGTAGGCATAGGGAAAATGTTACTGTGTAAATGTAAGTAGGAAAGTTCAAAACATAATTAATTAATTTCTATTTGTTTGCTATATTTTTTAATAAACCAATATTTTAATCACAAACTTACTGTACTGTTCTGAAGTCTGTAAGTCTAGTATTGGTGTTTTGTGCTTTTTTGCCATTTTGTAATTTAATTTCATAATCCCTGCAGGTACCCTGTATAAAGCATTTAAAAAACATCTTAATTATGATTTAAATATTGTGGATATATGGAGCCGCTGATTTCATGCCATTTCAAATGAAAATGCTTGTTAAGTGATTAATGCAGCCCTATTTTATAACATTGAGGAATTCAGAGGTCACTTTAACACTTTGTGTACTTTCACTAACTTGTGTTTATAAGCTGTGATTTCTGTAGATCATGACTAAAGTGAGGTGTGTTGCTGGTTTCAGGTGCAGATACCGATGGCTCGTACTCCTCTGCGCTCTCTGGAGGACATAAAAGCTGTTCTGCAGAAGCTCAGCCTGCCCCGCTTCTCCCTGTCCCCCTCCCAGAACACGGACAGCCCCCCCAGCCTCACCCGCAGACTGTTCTCCCGCGGCCGTGCGGCCACGTATGCCCCCAACACCCCCAACACCCAGAAACATCCTTCCCCTTTAGTGACGCCCATTGACACGCCCGCACACACTCCGTCACCCAGCTCCACCCCCACTCTCGTCCACAGCGGAGCCTGCGGGAACGACGGTGAGCGGCTGCAGCCGCAGCTCCGCGTAGAACTGGAGGATGAAGACAGTGCTAATGAAGACGTCGGTGATGATGAAGATGGAGATGAGGAAGAGGAGGAGGAGTTGCTGTATGAGGCAGAGAGCCCGGATGAAGCAGCCCTGGTGCAGGCAGCCAGGGCGTACGGTTGCACTCTGCTGGGCCGGTCTCCGGAGCAGCTGCTGGTGGCTCTGCCAGGCACTGGACCTCTTTCTGTCCCTCTGCTGCACCTGCTGCCCTTCCACTCCGCTCGGAAGAGGATGTCCGTCGTGGTGAGACACCCGCTGACCGGCCAGGTGGTGGTCTACACTAAAGGAGCTGATAATGTTATCATGGAACTGGCCGGGACATCAGGTAAAGCATATTATTAATATTATTGGTTAGGAATGCTCTAAATGGGAGGGGACCTCTCACAGGGGACCTTGCATTCCACCCTATGAATTAGGAGTGAGAATTTCTAGGCACCAAGTTTATAATAGTTTTTAATTTTTCATTTCATTTTCATTATAGTTTAATTGTCCCTCTTCAATTCTTTGGAGTTTTTGGAGTGGGCTTGCTTTTTATTTTTTGTTTAATGCATAGTTTTAGTTCAGTTTTATTAGGTCTAGTATTCGTTTTTTCGTTTTTCATACTTTCATACAATCCACAAGACGGCATGTAATACTGCTGCTTAAAGTATTCAATAGACTAAAACACACATAAACATGAAAATAAAAATGTGAGACAGAGACACACATCACATCAGGGACCTCAATTTGAGATAATATAACAAACTCATGAACAAACTTAGAAACCCAATAAACTCAACAGGTTTGACTCATTTTGACCAAAATGACCAACCTAAAATAAATGAGGAAGTGGATGCCCAGCACAAGATACAGGTACAACTTTATACTATATTAGTGCAGCAGAACTAACTGTACTGTACCCCACATGTTATACGTAACATCAGACAGTGAACACAGTGTATGTGAGTGTGTCTAAGAGAGAGAGAGAGACAGAGAGAGAGAGAGAGAGAGGTTTACCAGTTCATCCTAGCCGGAATGCCGCTTCTCTTTCAGGGAGCTTCTCATCTTGTACCGGTATTCTCACTTAGCCTTCTAGTGGACTTGATGTATGGTGACGTATGGTGACGTATGGTGTTTATTCCACATATTCTATCATTCCAGAGAACACCGATCCATTGTTCCCCAGCTCAAAACAGGGGGCTTTATACCCCTCTAGGCATTAGGGATGGTGCCAGTGGGTTCACATTTGTCTGTTCAGTGTCAGCAGTGGGTGCACATTTTAAAGTAGCTGAATCCATTCATTAGAAAAGATTTCAACAAACATTTGGACGTATATATTTTTCTGGGCCTGCTAGTTAATTATGATTATGATCAAGGATACAACAATATGGAGAACCAGGAACTCTGCCTTTTTTGAAGGAGTTGCGTCAGTCAATCATGTTTACTTTTACAAGGGCGTCTGTACAAGTTCAAAAAGGTACATTCTAATTTTAGGTTGACGCTAAATAATATTTACACGGAATTGTATTCTCTTCTCCTAATCTTCTCCTAAGGATGATTAATTAGATTTTAATAGTACATTAAAAAGCCATTAGTATGTTGCAATCAGGGAAAGGCGCATTTCAGGCTACATTTAGACACATGCTCGCAACATGATCGGAAATTTTTAAAGGTGCCATAAAATATGTTTATTGTGTATTGTAACGTTTTCTTTATTTAACGTACAGGTCAAAATGCTAAAACAGAGTCAAAAGTGCAGGACTTTTGATGACGTTAATTAATTGTTTTAATGCGATTTGCAAAATGGGATTATCGAGATTGTACATCTTTACATATAGAAGCTGTCAGAGGGAATCTCAGTAGATATACTATAGATATACAGTAGATATACAATAGATTTTGCTTGTGTCAAAAACCTGTAAACAACTCTTATGTAGCAATGATTTTCATATTTTACAATAGCTTGTGCATCACTTTAAATGGTTTACAAATACAACAAAACTGAAGTTGTTTAAGAACTGAAAATCTTAATTGACATTCACTCATATTTGAAGAATACTGTTATTATACTTTTTTCACAATATCGCCCAGCCATATTTGAGCCATTATTAATGGTTCATTACTGGATGCAACTAGTCCTTAATCATCTTCAGCTCTCAGTTAATGTGAGTGGTAGAGCTGTGTATTAGTGTGTATTAGTACTGCAATTCAATATACTGTAATATATTGCTATATTGTAAGTAAGGCAATCTATTGGATTTTTTTTTATTTTACAATTTCTCAAAACACAGCCGTTATTCGATATAATTCATAAAATCTGAGTAAAGTAAAAGGTGTATTTCTAAGCAGTCAGAACTGTGAGATCCAAGACCAGAGTACTACACTGCTCTCTTGTGGCTAGAGTTTAAACTCGGTGCGAAAGAACCATCATCTGCCCCTATCTTTACTTAAAAATTAGTACTACACTTACGTTTAATCTTTGTCTGTGTTTCAGCTGCTGACGGCTGTTCTAGAGAGATCATGGAAAAGACGCAGCAACACCTGGACAACTACGCCAGAGAGGGCTTACGCACACTGTGTGTTGCTAAAAGAGTAAGTTTTTCCACTTCCCCTTTTTGCTTCATTAAATGTTCTCTCAGCACTTTTTTTTTTTTACACAGAAGAGAAATGAGACTTACTCTTTCATCACAGTTCTATCAAACGCTGCTCCTTAATAATGTAATAATGTGTGTCTTTTTTCTGGTGATTGGCAGGTCCTGGATGAGGCGGAGTATGAGGCTTGGCTAAAGAGACATGCTTTTGCTGAAACCAGTATTGAAAACAGGGAGCAGCTTCTGTTAGAGTCTGCCCAGAGACTGGAAACAAACCTGACATTATTGGGTGAGATATTAGACTAATAAAGACAGAGATGAGTTCATAGAAAGTAAAAGTAAAAGAACAGCTGTTTGTTTATTTCATAAGTGTTGTTATGAAATGACAAAGTTTTGGGAGGAGGAACATGCCAGAAGCTCCTCCCCTTTCCAATGTAGAATCCTGTAAATTCCCTTGACTTCTCTTACAATGAGTTATGATGAGTTTTCACAACCCATCTCCACCGCCCAGCTCCTCTCTTTAACTCTGTTATCTCTCCTTTCTGACTCTCCTACTAATTGGAGAGGGGGGACTGGCTTCTTACGACGAGTTGAAGCTGTCCAAACTGGGTTTCCACCTTCTTGTGTTTTTCTTACCGCATAGCCATAAGCTGAATGCATATTTTGAACAAGCAAACTATGGGCCCTATTGTAAATCGTGCATAAGGTGCATCACGATGCTCATTACTATCTTACACTCCGTCAACAGTCAACCGTTAAAACAGTGTCTAAGTAGGAATATATCTACACTGTTGAGTGGGGTGGTCTGGAAGTTACGTGTCTTCAGGTACATTTGTAGAGTGTTTCTATCTTTGCAGCAGAAAACACAGGTGTGCCACTGACCGATTTAAACCCTGACAACAGTCAGTAGTCACCCATCCATATCTATTTTAGCTACGTAGGTTGTGCAAGGCACATGTTCAGAATGTGTACAGCGTACAACCCCGCTAGTTAAACACACATGGATGCACTACAGTGCACAAATAAACAAAATATACAAATAAACAGAATACAGAATAACATAACACTGCTGTTCCTATTAATGAGCTGCTGGCAGATCTTCACAGCATGAATGAGCGGGTCAGTTTCCTCAGCTGAGACCCAAAAATTGTTGTTAAAATACCAATCCGCCAAAGTGAGAGCATGCCTGGCTCTTAAAGGGAATGTACAAAACCACACAAACAAACTGCTAAATACATCATATATCCTGCAAAAACTACAGTGATGTGAAGAAGTTTGGGGCCCCTGATAATTTTCATGATTTTCCTTTATAAATCATTGTTTGTTTAGAACAGCAATTTCAGATCAAATATATCGCTGATTGTTTTGTTTTGTTTCCTGTTACGCCCAAAACACACCCATGATTAATTAAGAGAATTACAACATGCCTTTTGCACGTTTTGAGCTGCGCAAGGCGTATATTTTGCACCCTCAGGAAAAAAAAGACACACCCACACTTCCTAAATCCAACTGTGCAACGTCTGGTTGATGACTCATCTACAGATTGCTAAAATAGGGCCCTATGTCTTAAAGGGAACATAATATGCAAATCTCAATATTGCATTCATTTGTGTAGCCACTTGGGTCTCTAATGCTCCTATAAAAACATTACTTTGACTTCCTTATTGTGACATCAGAACCTTTATTGCCTGAGATCACTGTCAGACCACTGCGCCCTCAGCCCCATAAAACCGGCAAGCATAGACCATTACACAGCAACAACTTATTTGCATAAAATTGACCGAGCCCTTAAACAGCTCCTTTTGTAATTGGGTACTGGAACTAGCAAGAACAGAGCTTGTGAGATCTCTTTATGTAATAGTTATTTTGTGCAACATGTTTTATACAGCCCATAGACCTGGTTTAACTTGTGTGAAAAGATGTATAATATGTCTGTTTTAATATTTTAAAGTTTTAAAACACTTTTTTTTAAAGAGTTCCCTTTTCCCTTTCTGCGCTCCAGTAAAAAAGTTCTCTGACTCTCTGTTTCCAGGGGCGACGGGTATAGTGGATCGACTGCAGGAAGAAGTTCCAGAGACCATTGAAGCTTTACAAAGAGCAGGGATCAAAGTATGGGTCCTCACAGGGGACAAACAGGAGACGGCAGTTAACATTGCATGTGCCTGCAAACTCCTGCGACCCACAGACCAGCTGCTGACTGCCAACTGTGACAGCAAGGTAAGGCATGAGAGATATAGGAAAAAGAATCACTATGTCCCAAGTCAATTTCTCATTTGTACCCTTAACTCCATGTTTACATGTGTTACTCTCTTGGAAATGGGTTACAAGGGGAAGTAATTGAAATTCTTACCCTAAGAAAGGGGACAAACCTTCAAAAATCAGATACAATGTCTAGATAAATACATAAATCACTAAATATGAACACAGCTTCATTTTCAGGCTACTGGTGATGCTCTGTATGTGACCTTGCCAGTCTTGTTTTTAATAGCAGAGGTGCTGTAATTTCAGCAGCCCCACTGCTGGATGTTTCTAGTAAATATTGTATTTTTTTCCTTCCTAGGAAGCATGTGAAGCTCGGCTCTATGAGCTCCAGCGGGACATCAGCACCTCTATTGAGAGAGGTTTACCTGACCGTAGCGCGGTCACATCAGAGGACCAAGCTGCTGTATCAGGCTTTACTCTGGTGATTGACGGCCGGACGTTAGACTTTGCTCTGGAGGAGGACTTGCAGAAACTGTTTCTGGATCTGACCGGCAACTGCCGATCAGTCATATGTTGCAGATCCACCCCCCTGCAGAAGAGCCAAGTGGTTCGACTCGTTGGGGACTCTCTAGGGGTCATGAGCCTGGCTATAGGTCAGTGACAGTATGTGTTCTGTTACATTAGAATAATTTCAGGAACATGTATTTTGAGTTATTGTCTCTGAATTCATATATATATATATATATATATATATATATATATATAGTGATGGAAGTATTTAGCCCCTCTATATTAATACTTATTAGAGCCACCTTTCTCTGCAATTGCAGCTGCAAGTTTTTTGGATTGTGTTTCTACCCGCTTTGCATATCTAAAAACATTAGTGTTTTTTTCCCTAATTAGTCTTTGCAAAATAGTTCAAGCTCAGCCAGGTTGGATGGAGAGTGATTATGAACAGAAATGTTCATGTCTTGCCACAGAAGCTCAATGGGATTTAGGTCAGGACTTTGACTGGGCCATTCTAACACATGAATATTCGGATGTCCAACATGGATATGTGGATGTTTAACATCCTGACCTCTTGCTGAATTTAATCAAATCCTTGAGCATTGTTCCTTGTAAAAAGCTTTTCTGGCAAAGTAGTGACAGTTACTCCAACAAAAGTAGAATACCTTTAAATAAATTCGGAAGCAATAATAAATGAGGTGATGTCTGATGTTTTTACCTTTTTCCATGTAGTGTAGTATAATCATATTAAAAAACATTTATAGTAAGTGAATAATAAGCCCTTTAGTTAAAGGTGTTTCAAGCTTTTTTATTTTAATAAACATTTTTCTAGAATTCCTATTTAAGGCTATTTGTGTCTATGACTGTAGTTTACTAACATGGCTGTGTGTGTTTTTTGTGTCTGTGTGATTGGATTTCAGGTGATGGAGCAAATGATGTCAGTATGATTCAAGTGGCAGATGTGGGTGTCGGCATCTCAGGCCAGGAAGGCATGCAGGTACACTTGATCTCCTCTCTCTCTCTCTCTCTCTCTCTCTCTCTCTCCATCAACTGTTCTGTTTTTTCTGGTCTCCCTCACTCTAGTTACAGGTGTGGTGCTGTGGTGTCGGGTGTCATCACTGACCTGTTTATAATGGCCAACCTCGTAACACCTCTAGACTCTGTGTGAAAAGGATCTCATTGATGTTGGCAGCTTGAACAAAATGCAGCTGCCCTATTGTCCTTTACCGTCTATCAGTCTGTCTACATCTATCCATCCACAGATTGCTTTCTAATACCGTGTTCACAATGGCAGACGACAAGTCGCTTGTGTCGCCCTACGTTTGACTGTTGTGGGTGTGTTCGAGGCTGTTCGCTCTGCCGCAAGTAGACTTGCATTGGAGTGGCTGAATTTAAACACATTGTTCTATAATGTACTAGATTTACTGACACATTTTTGTTTATAATTTTATTTAAATTTTTTTCCCCATTTTCTTTCCAATTTTGAACAGCCAATTACCCAACCCACTCATTAGGACTCCCCCTATCATGCCCCAACACACCAGGGTAAAGACTAACACATGCCTCCTCTGGTACATGTGAAGTCAGCCACCGCTTTTTTTCAAACTGCTGCTAATGCAGCATTACCAGTTAGCATCACAGCACGCACGAAAGAAAGCGAAGCAGCTCGGTTCCGATACATCAGCTCACAGACGCCTTGTGCTGATCGACATCACCCTTTAGTGATGTGGGGAGAGAGCGCCATCTACCATCTACCATGTCTCCCTTGGAGGGAGCAAGGCCAATTTAGCTTCCTCTGAGCGCCGGCAGCTGATGGCAAAGCTGCCCTCCTGCTCATAGTGGCAGCGATTTAGACCAACGCTGTCAAATTTATCGTTACTGTGGCTGCTTACCAACTCTTTACTACTTTACCTTACTAAAACAGCTACACTTATAAATACAGTTCTATTCATAAGATTTGAAACCCAGTGTAATGTTTTAGTTGACTGCACTTGAGAATACGTTTAAAGAAATTGTATTATTCCATTTTTTTAAGTGTATTTGGGTCTATTCCAACCACTGTACCAATTTAAATACTTGATTATACTGGGGGCGCCGAGTGGTCCAGCGGTCTAAAGCGCTGCCACTATGAGCAGGAGGTCGCAGTTTCAAACCCCCACTCATGCAGCTTTGCCATCAAGCTGCCGGTGCTTAGAGGGAGCACAATTGGCCCTGCTCCCTCCGGTTGGGTAGATGGCGCTCTCTCCCCACATCACTCCTAGGGTGATGTCTGCAGCACAGGGCGTCTGTGAGCTGATGTATCAGAACCGAAAAGAAGCGGTGGCTGACTTCACATGTATCAGAGGAAGCATGTGTTAGTCTTTACCCTCCTGTTGTAAATAATTAAAAACATTTACAATATTTGTTTGTTTTGCACCAATATGCAAAACTGGGACTGCACTTTTATGGGGTAACAGCCAATACTAACTTTTTTATTTTTGGGGGGGGAGGGGGTCCTCTTTTTGAACTGCTGCTGATGCATCATTGTAGCCAGCGTGCTCGGCGGAAAGCGCAGCGACTCAGTCCTGATACATCAGCTAATAGACGCCAAAGCTCATGTGTCAGCATTGCTTTAATTAAGTGTTTTTTTTTTTAATAACTGAACCACATTTTTCGTAGTTTTATTGTCTGTGTCTGCACTGATGTTTTGAACTTATGTGGAAAAAATGGAAGCTTCTAAAGAAGTTTCAGAATTTGCTGATTCTGTAATTAGATGCCTCTACAATCCACTCTGAGTGATTAATATTGAAAGGTGGAAGTTTTTAGGGGTTTGCAAAAATACAAACCTGCTTTTAGATCTGCTGAGAGGGGTCTAATCCATATTAATGCCTGTGGATTTAGAATGGGCATTCTAAACAAATGTCCTGTAAGTGTTTTCCATATTTTATAAAAATGGAGATACTAAGAGCTTTCCTCTCTGTCTCTCTTCTGACCTCTGCAGGCTGTTATGTCCAGTGATTTCGCCATCTCCAGATTCAAGCATTTGAGAAAACTGCTGCTGGTTCATGGTCATTGGTGCTACACACGGCTGGCAAACATGATCCTCTACTTCTTTTACAAGAATGTTGTGAGTATTTTATACCTATCCATACACCGACGTACTCAGAGAAATGTAAACATAACCCAAGAGATCCCGTGGTGTCCGTCCTCTGTGTCACAGACCTTAAGTTACAGTGTGCTGTAAATTTCTTTACAGCACACTGTCCTTCACATTTAACAAGATATTATTTTAATTTTGCATCAATATTCAAAACTTGGTCCGCACTCTTATGGGGTAACAGCCCATACTAGCCCAGCTCACACTTGTTCAACAAGACGATGTTAGCTGATTGAAACGGCCTTTTTATGCATTTGTTTTTGTAAAAACAGTAATTTTCTGCTTCTGGGCTGGCCATTCAGTTTTTAAGTTTAATTGAAAGATTGTATGCTGGGTGTTGGAGTTTTACATTGAACATGTTCATTTTTATATGTTATAATGCATAGGACAAATGTAATATTTAACTTTCTTTTTCTCTTTTTCTCTAGATGTATGTAAATCTGCTGTTCTGGTTCCAGTTTTTCTGTGGTTATTCGGGCAGCACCATGACCAATTCGTGGGTTCTCATCTTTTTTAACCTG
Organism: Astyanax mexicanus; assembly: GCF_023375975.1. Classification (NCBI taxonomy): domain Eukaryota; kingdom Metazoa; phylum Chordata; class Actinopteri; order Characiformes; family Acestrorhamphidae; genus Astyanax; species Astyanax mexicanus. Next base: position 23,521,176 of record NC_064414.1, read on the forward strand.
CTGTTTACCTCTGTTCCACCACTGCTCTACGGTGTGCTGGATAAGGATGTGTCTGCCAACACACTCCTGTCTTTGCCTCAGCTCTACAAAGCTGGACAAAACTCTCAGGTAGAGAAATATACCTGCAGTTTCTATACTACTCTATATATTCTACTAAATATAAACATTATTTATAATATTTAAAAACAGCTGGTTGTGTACAACTATTAATACATACTAATAAAATGTTTACAAACTTGGTTGCACTACTTCTTACTTCTAGTTTTAAAATTTGTTTGCAGGCCTACCTCCCTTGTACCTTCTGGTTGACCATGCTGGATGCTTTTTACCAAAGCCTGGTCTGCTTCTTCATTCCATATTTTGTAAGTTCTACTTAATGAATCTCTCTGATGACTGCAGGTTTTACACCTGTACTGTAAAATATTAGCACTCAGAATGCCTCTCATTTTGTCTCATTTCTGTTGAAACTTTCAGTATGAAATGTTGAATTTATGTAAAGAACAGCTGACTGACAGATCCACAATATGTCATAGGTAAACTAGGTTTTTGCATGACGGCAACAATTTGCTAATTTAGACTAGATTACATGAATATTACAGATCACTGATAATCTTTCAACTCATTTAGTTGATCACCAATAACAAATGAGGGTGGGGCTGGAAGCTGTATCAATTTTTCCAGGCTAATTTAGTAATGCATCACTGTGCAGGGCTTCTCTAAGGTACTCTTGAGAGGGGTATATGGTTAGTGGTGTTAAAAGTCTCTTCTCTTAAAAGTACTCTTCCACCACAAGATAAGTTTTGAACATTATAATTTTAGTAGGTGAATTTAGCTGCAGCTGAGATAGATTTTATTTTTTGGCCACTGTATAAAGAAAGCTGTTCCAAAGTGACTAGTGTCGAGCCCAAAAATGCACCACTAAAACCTAAAGACATATTATAATATAGAATTCTTAGAAGAAGTTTAGCAGCACACTACATTTATTTATTTATTTTTTGTCAAATTAAAAATTCCCTAAAGGTTTTTAAAATACAATATTATCTGATCAACTCTGAAGATTGGCTGAATTATCAGCTAATCACTAATCATTTGGGCTAAAACTCTGCCATTACCAATTTCATATTCAATCAACCTTCCATTTTCTTTTTAAGAAGACCCACTCCTTAGCACTTTATAATATTTTGATAAAAATGTGACCAATGTTAAAATCATATTTACTGTCATTTTTTCTGTGTGTGTTTTTAGGCATATGCAGACTCCGATATCGGGCTGTTCTCTTTTGGATCACCCATCAATGGTTCTGCACTCCTCATCATCCTCCTTCATCAGGTCATTGAGAGCCGGACACTGGTGAGCAGTGCCTATTTATAAGAAACTGCATTCTGGCCTGTCTAGCAATCCACAAAATAAACTGTATGAAATATCCCTCATTATTAATATTAAATGCAATATGGACTTCCTTAATAGACAAGATTACATTACATTACAGCCTGCCAATTCTGTGATACTCCTCAAACTATTAAACACATCTTAATAAACTGCCCTGCACTTTTAACCACCAAATTTTTTTTTTATATGTTTACAAACATAAAATAATTGTTTAAAAAAAAAAAGATTTCACCAGCTAAAATTCTTACATTTCTGGAAGTCCTTCATATGAAGAAATTGATTTAAGTCTGTGATGCTCAAGTCACGAACATTGTCGATGCCATAAAAAAGCCAATATGTTGCTGATATGGCACAAAACACAAATAAACAAACAAACAAGCATCCTGGCCTTATTCTCAATTAGCTCTCTGCTAAAATAAGAAAATTACTTTAGAATATTAATGTTTTTTTTATAATACGTGTGACAGATACACTATAGCAAAGGCAGACACTGCTGTTTACATGTACTGTAAAAAAAAAAAAAAGGTAAACTGTAGTGCATGGATTGAGTCTAACCCTGCGTTCACACTGGAACGTGACGAGTTGCTTGTGTCGCCTCGCGTTCGTCGCTTGTGGGCCTGTCAAGCTCAGCGCTAGCATGTATCATGGTCCAGCCTCCGACAAGGAAAAGGCACAAAAAAATACCATCCAGTCAATTTTATTCCCGCTTGAAAAATATACACTTTGGAGGGAAAATATGGTATAAACATGAGGAATCGCTTGGCCACTTTATTCTTCAGCTATAACTCCCGAGCTTGCGAGACTCTTGGCCGTTTCTGTGATTTTACCTGGCTGGAATCGCAGCTGTTCCCACAGATCGGCGTGAGTGCACCACATTCAACAGAATGAACAGCGAAAGGAACCAAAAGTTCAGAAAGCAGAAGCTTGAGGACCTCAGACCACCTTGTTTGTGATGGGTCCAAGGAAAAGCTAGAAGCTAATCGGGTTAAAATGTCGCTTCACTGAGTCATAAATCATTTGCATAAAGTTGAGAAAATTTCAACTCCGTGTCTGGTGTCGCTCTGCTGCTTTGTCGCTTGTTGCCCTGCTATAGGAAATGAATGATGTTTTAGAATCTAAACTAAACTGATTGATTTAACGACTAAATCCCCACACATGCTTAGTCTTCTTTCTCAGGTATACTGTCTAATGTTTGTGTTTTCTGTGTTATTTCTGTGCCAGACTGTCAGCTAGTTTCCCTCTGTCTGTCACTCTTACTAACCCCGGTGTATTGTGTGATTTACAGACGTGGATACATGCAGTGGTGTTTCTAGGCAGCGCTGCATTCTACTACACCTTTGTCCTTGTGTTCAGTCTCACCTGTGTGACTTGTAACCCACCCACAAACCCCTATGGTGTGGAGACCAGAGCCATGTCTCATCCCTCCTACTACTTTGTGTGTGGGCTCACTACCATACTAGCACTGCTACCCAGGTAAAACCAACTCATACTTTTGCATATCACATGTTCTACATTGTGTATCATTTATTTTGCTTTGTCTACTTGGGACTGTATATACAAATAGAGTGGTATGAAAGTGTTTGCCCCTTCGTTATTTCTTATTTTTTTGCATGTTTGTCACTCATCAGATCATCAAACAAATTTAAGTAAACTTAAAATGCAGCTTTTAAATGAAGGGAAACCCTACATGGCCCTGTGTGGAAAAAGTGATTGCCTCTAAACCTAATACCTGGTTGGGCCACCCTTAGAAGCAACAACTGCAACCAAGCGTTTGCTGTAACTTGCAGTGAGTCTTTTACGGTGCTATGGAGGAATTTTGTTCCACTCTTCTTTGGAGAATTGTTTTAATTCCGCCACATATGAGGATTTTTTAAGGTCATGCCGCAGCATCTCAGTAGGATTCAGTTCAAGACTTTGACTGGGTCTCTCCAAAGTCACTTTGTTTTTCTTCAGCCATTCAGAGGTGGACTTACTGGTGTGTTTTGGATCATTGTCCTGCTGAAAAACCCAAGTCCATTTCAGCCTGCGGTCATGAACGGGTGGCTGGACATTCTCTATCAGGACTTTTTGGTAGACAGGGGAATTCGTGGTTCTGTTTATCACAAGTCTTCCAGGTCCTGAAGCAGCAACACAGACGCAGACCATCACACTACCACCACCATGTTTTACTGTATGCATGATGTTCTTTTTCTGAAATGTGGTGTTACTTTTATGCCAGATGTAATGGCACTCGCATCTTCCAAAAAGTATAACTTTTGTCTCGTCAGTCCACAGAGTGTTTTCCCAAAAGTCTTGGGGATTAGACTTTTGATGGGATGTTTTCTGGCAAAATTAAGATGAGCTTTAATATTCTTTTTGCTGAGCAGTTTTTTGTCTTGGCACTCTGCACTGCAGGCCATTTTTGCCCGGTCTCTTTCTTATTATTGAGTCATGAAACCTGACTTTAAGTGAGGCCTGTAATAAAGTAGATGTTGTTGTGGGGTCTTTTGTGACCTCTAGGATGAATAGTCACTGCGCTCTTGGTGTAATTTTGTTCAACCAGCCACATCTGTGAAGGTTTACCACTGTTCCACGTTTTCACCATTTGTGGATTATTTGTGTTATAAATCATGTATTTTATAACTTTTTTCAGATTAATTCCTGAATTTCTTTGGATATCGGTATGATGTCTAGCTTTTGAGTATTTTTTGGTCTACTTTGCTTTGTCAGGCAGGTTATATAAGCAATAAGTAATTTCTTGATTAAGATCAGGTCTGGCAGTAGTCTGGATGTGTCTAAAGGTGTGATAAACCACAGTTAAGTTATGTTTTAACTGAAGGGGCAAACAATTTTTCACACAGGGCAATGTAGGTTTGAATTCTTTATCTCCCTTATTAATAAAAACCTTCATTTAAAAACTGCATTTTATATATTGTGTTTGTCTTTGACTAATATTTATATTTGTTTGATGATCTGAAACATTTAAGAATGACAAACATGCAAAAAAAAACAAGAAATCAGGCAACACTTTTTAACAACACTGTATGTATGAATATTGATTTCTGGTTTCCATGTTTTTAGGCTTTTGTGTCGTGCTCTCTGTAACTCCATCTGCCCGTCTGACCTGGTCAAAGCTCAGAAACTGGACAAGTCCGTCCTGGAGCAGTACTGGGCCACCATCCATCAGTGGAAAGAGAGCAAACCTACCAGGCAAAGGCAGACTTCCACACAGAACCCTCAGTCCCTCAGTGTGAATGCTGACGTCCCCAATTCTGTAGACTGCAATCTCGAAGCAGGAGCTGTCGTCTCCTGAGCGCTGTGATCAGACATTAGTTCAACCCTGAGAAGTCACCAGGGGGCATCTCATCGCACTTTAAAGACTGGCAGATACTTGGCAGGACCAGTCAAATCTGACCAATGAGAGAGTGTTCAGTCCCGACAACAAGGTGTTGTTTATAATTGAGATGCATTATTATTATTCTATACTGCATCTGCCTTAATTAATAGCCGTGCCTCAGCTTTACACAGGCTGAAGGAGGCTGAAGAGATATGGTGAGAACCAGTATACAGTACATGTGGTTTATCTGAGCCAACGTTTTTTTTTGTGGTTGGTCCACTACAGCAGCTGTTGACCACATAGCCACTGCTCTCCACTTTGCTCAGTAATGTTACATAGTACATACAGTACATGACCACAAATCCCCTACATGCCTCACTTGAACACATCAGCTGTCCTTTTACATTTCATGAGAAATGTACCAATAGAAATGCTGCAAAATTAACACGAACTTAAGACTGCTTTGCCTTGTCTTGTAAAGATAGCAATGACAATATGCTAGTATTAACCTCCTCCTTAATAAACAGAGGGAGTTTTCTTCAGAGGGAATTTTTATCATTATAATAATGATGTCAGAAGCACTCATTTATGTGATTACATATGTGAAAGTGAGTCAAAAGTAGCCTTATATGTAGTCCTTGATTGGATACATATTTTGCAGCCATGCAACATAAACATGAATGAACCACTCATGAGTCAATCGTCAGTAGAAGGATATAAAGGGTGATGTGTGTAAATGCATTAATGTGCATATCATTGCTGTCCGATGAAAAACAAATTCTCTATGTTTTTTATTGATTTTAGTTTACTAATGTGCATTATTCCTGCACCTGCACCTCTTAACTTTCAGAAACCTCTCTACATACTTTACTGGAGACGAGTCAAGACTGCAGACAGACCAGTCCAAATACACCTTGACCTCTTCTTCTGCAGCCATGCATTTGAAATGTCTGCAGCATGTGGTTTTGTCTTTGGTATTTTTGACAACTGCATAATTTGAACACACAACCTGTCCCTTACACTGTGTCAAAATTTCTTGATGAATAGACCAATTACATTTTAAATAAATGTCTTTTTACATACACTCTCATTGAAAGGTAAGAGGGTTTTATCTCTCTCTTGTAAAGTTTTGGAGATACTTGTTTGCTATTGGACAGTGACTGATTTATTCACAATATAGACAGATACAGGTCACCTTAACCAAGATTACAGGCCAAGCCACATGCAAATGTAGCAGTGTAAGTGTGAAGTGTAATTGCACCCAATACAAATCTGATCATTTACACTACTTAAAGGAGAACTCTTGTGTAAAATGGACTTTTGTCGTAGTAAAACATGATCAAAAGTACTTACCTTTGATTAAAGAGCACACCCCCGTTCTCCCACAGAGATCCAGAAATTTTACAGTTTGTCCAAACACCCTTCAGATTGGGTGACACAGGGCATAATTTGCCACATAAATCTATTTTTCCACCATTATCCAGGCTCAAAGTAGCTCCACACCTCCTTGCTAGAATCCGGAGAGACCTGACATTTAAAACGAGGCATTAATAACTTAAAAAGTGCACAAGAAGCTTTTTAAAAACCTTGTTTTAAATTGAACTTTGAACTTTGTTCATTGTTACACCATTACTGAACTGAAAATAACATAGACGTATATGTACATAGACTCTGCATTGCCTGCCTCCTGGTGCCGGCTGCTATGCTATGCAGAGTCTATGTGTATGTGTGTATATATATATATATATATATATATATATACACACATATATATATATTGTTTTTAGTTCAGTGATGGCGGCGCTCTCCTATAAGACACTGATCCGAAACACATCTGTACAGGATGTTATAGCAGTGCCACACATCTGTCTCTCCCAGTATAACCAAAATTCCATTAATACATTCTGCAGTAAAATTTTAATATTCTGTTCCACACAGCAATCTGATTTCATTCTGAGTAACTTGAGAAACATTTGGCTACCAGTGTAAATGAGTGTATATAAAATCGTAGTCACAGGAAGTGACCAGGTGTAAACAGGGTTTTACATTTAGGAATGTGACCATTAAGATAACCAAATCCGATCTGAGCAAAAAAAAAACTGAATTAATTGATGAAGCTTGAACTGTGAATGTTGTAGTCTGTTTAAAATGTTTGCAGTCAAGGTTAACGAAACTCCTGGAAGGTTTTTTTTTTTTTTTTTCAAACTCATAAGTCTCTTTTTCTTTTCTTTTTTTTCACCATAGCTTTACTCCTACTACCCAAACCTCTGGCACATTTTCACTGTTCTTTTGTGTTGTACATGTATACAATGTATATGCTCAGTGATCAACAAAAGAAATTCAATATGTTTACAAGACGATCCATTCATCATTGCAATTTATTTGCCCATTACTGATTCACCACAACAAATGGAAGATCACACAGTACTGTCTCATGTTTATTTATCAGATTTGATACAGTACCAAATACTGTTTAAAATTCTCTATTGGTTTGGTCTAAAAACAGATTGGATATGTATAACTTCAGCCATGTAAAGGTAGCCTTTTTATAACACTAATACATTGAACACAATGTGCTATTATTTGTGCTACCATTTCCATAATATTGTGAGACTCAATGCATGTGTTCTGACAGTGTGTTAAGTCTCTGTCTTCTTTTGCAGCTTCACAATTGTATTTTTGTTTTTTTACTTCAGAAGCACTGATTCCCCCAAAACATTTAAAACTGTATTGTACTAGTTATTTATGCATATATACAATGACACATACTGTATACTGTACATACAACATTCTTGTATTCTGTTTAATGTGGATCAGTTAGGAACAATGCTTACAGTAAGAAAATATTGTATCAGAAGGCTGAATGTACTGTTTTACTGTTATTTACTGAATTGCATACATGAGTTGCTTCTAAACCAGCACTATCAGACTCCTGCTGCCCAGTGAATCTGAACTGTATTATGAAAGATGGTTTCATCTTTGAAATGTGGTTTGTAGTAATGTAAATAATTATGTAATTAACTGGACCAGTTAATTCTTTCTCTTTCAAGAGGCCTTTACTTGACCAGAAGATGCCTTTCGGATTTGTTCGGGGAAAAAATGTTTGTTTTTGTGTTTTATATGCAATAAATAAAAAAAAAAGTCACAACCTTGAGCTGTAACAACCACAATTTTGCTTCTAATGTGACAAGAACCTTAACCTCAGAAGTCTGTTGGTTTTACCTCAGACTTCAGTTTAACAGATGCTAATCAGGAATCCAGCACATCTGATGGCAGCAGTTCAAACAGGATCTATGTGTAAACTACACCTCCAGGTAAAAGGAAAAAAAAAAGAACAGAAAATGCAAATGTAACAAAAAAAAAAACACTGTTTCATTCATTTCTTTTGACTTTTATTTAATTGCACACCATATGAATCTGCATATTCGCAGTGCCATTAAGCAGCACATATCGATGGGTAGCATAACTCAACAGAACACTGGCAATAGCATTGTCTACCAATCTTGATTTAATAACACAGTATGACACGAGCAGGTAAACTACCTAGAACACTTTCATTGATTTTGTGAGTAAAAAATAAAGCACTGAGATAATGAGAAGCTCTACATATCCATCAATTTGCTAATTTACCCACTGTTTTACTTTCAGTTCAATGTTAAACATATTTAGAATACATAGTATCTAAGAGTTGGACTTCTTATAAACACGGGGAAAGATTGGCCTAATATACACACGTGGAAAAAAATGTTGGTACCCCTCGGTTAACGAAAGAAAAACACACAAGGGTCACAGAAATACCTTGAATCTGACAAAAGTAATAATAAATACAAATTCTATAAAATCAACAAAGGAAAATTTTACATTTTATTTTGAATTATGCTTTAACAGAAATATTTTCAAAAAATAAACTTTACTAAACAGGCCTGAATAAAAATGATGGTACCTTTAAAAATAATGTGACTAAAAGGATATTTAAAATCAAGAAGTGTCTGCATTCTTATAGTCAGTCAGTGGGCCTATATATAGGGCTACAGGTAGTCACTGCTGTTTGGTGACATGGTATGCACCACACTCAACAAGGACCAGAGGAACTGAAGGAAAGAGTTGTCTCAGGAGATTCGAAAGAAAATTATAGACAAGCATGTTAAAGGTAAAGGTTATGAGACCATCTCCAAGCAGCCTGATGTTTCTGTGACTCCAGTTGCACATATTCTTCAGAAATTTAAGACTTATAGGACTGTAGCCAACCTCCCTGGACCTGGCCACAGGAGGAAAAATGACAGCAAAAACAGCCAAGAATGTGTAAGAGGAAAACATTGGACTATTCTGAAGTGGCCTTCTATGAGCCCTGACCTAAATCCTATTGAGCATGTTCAGAAGGAGCTGAAGCGTGCCATCTGGAAAAGGTACCCTTCAAACCTGAGACAGCTGGAGCAGTTTGCTTATGAGAAGTGGGCCAAAATATCTGCTGAGAGGTGCAGAAATCTCATTGACAGTTACAGGAATTGTTTAATTGCAGTGATTGCCTCAAAAAGTTGTGCAACTAAATATTAAGTTAAGGGTACCATCATTTCTGTCCAGGCCTGTAACAGGAGTTTGTAAATAATTCTGTTGAAGCAAGAACAATGTCTGACTTTCAACTGTTAATTTTCATTATATTAAATCTATTATATCTTGCATAAATACACTACATATAAAATCCATAATTGCTTGAGTGTTCATATCTCTGTGTCTAGGGTTTACTAAATTCAAAGGTCGCCCGTGGGTTTTAACGGTCGCCGGAAGTTTCTAACGGTCGCACGTTGGTTTTAACGGTCGCCCGTAGGTTCTAACGGTGGTCGGTTGCCGTTACATGTTAAAGGTGGCCGCCGACTCTATCTGCTGCCCTAGATTCAAACAGCTACAGGCAGCCGAAATCTTTCAATTAAAAAATGCATTCATATCAGACACACTATTAAGCACAAGGGACAATCTTAAACATCTTTTTATTTTTTGTAATAACTTTTTTCATTAAACATTCCTCCCACAGCTGTCTAATTTACATAGCTAAAACTGGAAATCTACTCAAAACTGAATGAATTTTTTCAAAGCAGCCCAGCTTTTAAGTTTAAATAAGTTTAAATGCTAATGCAGACAGGCTAAAATGGGAATCAATTAAAATAATGAAATAAATTATTAGCAGTGGGGAACCGTCATGGCCCTCTACGCCCTATATTTTTAAATATTAAAAAAAATCTACTTATAGTTGGAAATCAGCATCTAAACAATTACAAAATTAAGCTAATTATTCAAACTTGTCTATTGAATTTGTGTTGGGATGTGGAGCTGATGTCTCCCTCTATCGGGAATGTGATGCCTCTGCAGAAGGTTGGTTATTGGTGGGCCCCCTGTTAATTTACAGAGAGCCAGGGAAGTGTAATTCAGCGCGATGCTAGTGTCAAATGACAGTAAAATTGACCATTAATTTGGCGGGCTTAACTGTATGATCATTTCCGCCTGGTGTGGCGATGCTAGCCAGAGAAACAGCTAGCCAGTGCTAGCTAGTTTGTTGAGTCACGATGGAAGGTGAAGCTAGCACTACCGCTGTAGAGTAAGACAAAAGGACAGAAGAATTAACTTTTCATTTTTTAATTAATTCCCTGATGGTTGAGTTATTTAAGGTTGTGTAGGCCGCTGTGCCAGCTGGTTTGATTGTGTCTGTAGTGCTGATGCTGTTTGTGTAATATAAAGGTGCATTAAAGAAAATATTGTTTTCTTAGATGTGAATTAAGGCATTTTCTGAGCGCCGTTGCTCATCGTGGCCACAAAAAGCTATCGGGGCGGATTTTACCACCACGCAGACCACACAATTGCTTGGGGCCCTCGGCATGAGGGGTCCCCCTGCTGGCAAAAGAAAAACGAAAAAAAAATGAAACGCATTATTTCTTTTTTGTTTGACACCAAAGAGACACCGTACATCCAAGTTAAGCTAGGAGAGGGTCTTATTCCAGCGGTGCTCAAAAAATAAAAAAAATTAAGGAAAGGAAGTCCAGCACAGAAAGCTTGACATAGCTCACAATTTTTTTGCAGCAGCAGCAAGAAATTAAACATCTGGATCGAGCCAATCCCCAAGACTGTTTGCCTGGCATCAGCGCTGTGGAACAATTCTGGTTGTATTTATATAAACATAATACCATCTCTTGCAGTGTGACAAAAAGCAAATCAATAATTTAGAGTATATGTTTGTATAAATGCTCTTATCTCACCCCCAAATTTGAGATACTATAGTAACTGCTCAATCAAATGAATAGGGTAAACATGCAGTGAAGAACATTGGTATTTAAATTGTGTGAAACTGACACCAATAAATCCATAATTCCTGCTATTTAATATTTATTTTTTTCTCAGTAGCAAAGTCACTATGAAGTATGGAGAATAGTTTTGTGATGTATTGATTATCGCTGAATCGCAGGTTTGAGATATCACCGTTATCATTAATTTACCATAGCTACCCCTGGGAAAGCCAGCTTCCTCCTGGCACCCTTTGTTCTCTTTTTCCTGCCAAAATCCCCACATTACGTGCGGGATGTTCTTTAGTTTTCTACCTTCTTTTTTGACCCACCTTCTCTGAGACCATACTGTTTCTCACCACACCTGCTTTTGCTAGAAGAGTGGTAGAGCACTCATCTAACAATTAAACTTTGTGAGAGTTCTGCCAGAAATAGACTTAAAACTAAAAATATTATTATTTTAAAGGAAGAATTACAAAATAGAGTAAAAAACGAAAAAATAAACTCAAAAGAACGGATGAAATTATGAGAGTGTAGTCTCCGCGTCCTCAGCAGCAGCAGACAGAGATGCAGGCTTGTGACAGAAACCGAGGGACAGACAGAGCGGGAAAGTGTAGCACGTAAACATGTAATGTAAATAACATTAGGATAACACAGGGATTTTGAGGTGATGGGGTAATGTTAGCTCTATTACATGAGAATGATGAGCAATGGCGATTGATTATCAGTATTAATCGGTATTTGCATACTTCCCAAAATCTGGCAGCCACGCCCCCTTATTCTTATAAAATAGCAAAGTGTTGGATGAGCAGCAAGTGTACATTTTAGGCTGCATCCTAGCATTTTAGATATTTAGGTTTAAGGTGTGTTGAAAGGCTGCATAGTAGTTTGAATTTGTAGCCTCTATGCTGTGGTTCAACATGTTTTAAAAAGCACTCAAACAAGTGAAATAACAGATTTTAAAACTGATAAATGATAAGTAAAAGCTTTGCAATTTAAGCATGACTAAAGTAAGTAAAAAAAAGTATAAAAGTAATATTATCAACACATATGCCCACCCTTAATAAGAGTAAGACAGTGTCAAATACTTTAAGGACATAGTTGCGTTGCATGAATTGGTACTGGTTTACTTTGCACCACAAAAGAAAAACAGCTAAAGTATGTAAACAACAGACCTTAAAAAGAGATACACCAGCAACTTTAACAGTTTCAATTCAATTCAATTCAATTTTATTTATATAGCGCTTTTTACAACAAAGGTTGTCACAAAGCTGCTTTACAGGAAAAACAGGTCCACGCCTCTTATGAGCAGCACCACAGAGATGCCAATTTTATGGTGACACAGTGGCAAGGAAAAACTCCCTTTAAGAGGAAGAAACCTTGGAAGGAACCAAGACTCAGTCCGAGGAACCCATCCTACTCGGGTTGACCCGCTCAGTACAAACAAATAACAAACAACAAACAAATAACAGAACAAAAACAGTACAGAGAATTAATGTGTACTATGGCTAATATAACAGGTACTAATTTATGAATATAAAAATGTGATGGGCACAAATTATAGAGCTATGGCTAATACAGAAACAGATACTGAGTGTGTTAATGTTAATACGTGCAGGGTTGCAGAGCCGGAGAACAACACAGCGGGCAGTGGAGAGCCAGGCTGGGAACATCAGGAACAGGGCATCTCCATACATGTAAAAGAGATAGATAGAGAAAACAGAAAGGAAAGGAAGAGAAACAAAAAGCAGAAGTTAGAAGGGTTGTGAAATAATTCTGATGAGTAGAAGGACAGGGCTGATTCCTGAAGCTGGAACCACAAACGGACAGATCCAGGCAGACCGGCCGGGCATCTCAGCACATGTGAGAGAGATAGAGAGAGAGAACAGAGAGGGGAGGGAAGAAAAAGGAGTTAGAATGGTTTTATAAAACTCTGCTGGAATGGGATGGGCACTGGTAGCAGCAGCTCAGGACATGGGGAGAGAAAGAGAAAGCGGATGATTAGGACAGGGTTTATATATGCTGGATAAGCTGTAAGGGAAAGAAAATTGTAGTGAGACATTACTCAAAAGCTTGAGCAAATAGAAATGTTTTGAGTCTAGATTTAAAGATTGAGAGCGTGTCTGAGTCCCGTATATTAATAGGGAGGTTATTAATAGGGAGTTTCCTTTACAAAACTAAATATTTTAATAAATAATTTAAACCATTAGAACCATTACAGTATTAAAATCAGCTACATTTCCCTACTTTCACCCAGCTGGGAACAGCGAGTTAGAGTGACAGTATTTGAAAACCCAGCATGCTTCTATGGTCCAAAATTGCACAACGGTATACCCTATGAACCGTATACCACCCAGCACTACACTAAACTTCTTATATTTAATATGTTGATGATACATTATGCTTCTCTGTAACACCACATACACATATACATGAATTGCAAGTCGGTTGTTCACCGCTAATTATGAGGGGCCGGTCTAAGAAAGACATTTTCTAAGCGCCGCTGCTCATAGCGGCCACAACAAGCTATAAGCTAGCTGCCAAGAAAACAAGACAAATCCCAACAGTAAAAAAAATTTAAACCAAAATAAATAAAAAGAAAGGACATTCATGCACAAAATAAATTCAAAAGAACAGATACAATTATAAGAACGGATCAAAAGCAAAAAAAGAAAAACAAACAGGTGGAAAAACAACAAAAAAAAAAAAACAGAAATCGGGTGGAAAAAGAAATTTTTCAAAGTTTATTTTGGGTCAAAATTAAGTTTAGTCCCAAAATTTTTTGGGAATTTTTTTTGGGTCCTAAAATTTTTTTGGGTCCCAAAATTTTTCGGGATTTTTTTTGGGTCAAAATATTTGAAGTTTTTTTGGGACAAAATTATTTTGGGTCCCAAAATTTAAAAAAAAAATTTTTGGCTAAAAATTTTTTGGGGTCCCAAAATTTTTTGCATTTTTTTTTTGGGTCAAAATTTTTTTGGGTGCCAAAATTTTTCGAATTTGTTTTTGGGTGAGCATTTTTTTCGGTCAAAATTTTTCGAAGCATTTTTTGGGTCAATATTTTTCGAAGTTTTTTTTGGGTCAAATTTTTTTGGTCCCAAAATTTTTCGAAGTTTTTTTTTGGGTCAAAATTTTTTGGTCCCAAAATTTTTCGAAGTTTTTTTTGGTCCCAAAATTTTTCGAAGTTTTTTTTGGGTCAAACTTTTCAGGGTTTTTTTTTTTCCGTCAAAATTTTCTCATCGAGGCCACAACAGGCTACAAGCTAGCTGCCAAGAAAACAAGGCAAATCCCAATAGTAAAAAAAATTTAAACCAAAATAAATAAAAAGAAAGGACATTCATGCACAAAATAAATTCTAAAGAACAGATACAATTATAAGAACGGATCAAAAGCAAAAAAAAAAGACGAAACAGGTGGAAAAACAAAAACAAAAAAAAAATAGAAATCGGGTGGAAAAAGAAATTTTTCAAAGTTTTTTTGGGTCAAAATTAAGTTTAGTCCCAAAATTTTTTGGGAATGTTTTTGGGTCCTAAAATATTTTTTGGGGTCAAAATTTTTTTTGGTCCCAAAATTTTTCGAAGTTTTTTTGGGTCAATTTTTTTTTGGTCCCAAAATTTTTTCGAAGTTTTTTTTGGGTCAAAATTTTTTTTGGTCCCAAAATTTTTCAAACTTTTTTTTGGGTCAAAACCATTTTGGTCCCAAAATTTTTCGAAGTTTTTTTTGGGTGAAAATTTTTTGATCCCAAAATATTTCGAAGTTTTTTTTGGGTCAAAATTTTTTTAGTCCCAAAATTTTTCGAAGTTTTTTTGGGTCAAATTTTTTTTGGTCCCAAAATTTTTTCGAGGATTTTTTTGGGTCAAAATTTTTTTGATCCCAACATTTTTCAAAGTTTTTTTTTGGGTCAAAATTTTTTTTGGTCCCAAAATTTTTCGAAGTTTTTTTTTTTAGTCAAAATGTTTCGAAGTTTTTTTTGGGTCAAAATTTTTTTGGTCCCAAATTTTTTTCGAAGTTTTTTTTGGGTCAAAATGTTTTGGTCCCAAAATCTTTTGAAGTTTTTTTTGGGTCAAAATTTTTTTGGTCCCAAAATTTTTCGAAGATTTTTTTGGGTCAAAATTTTTTTGATCCCAAAATTTTTCAAAGTTTTTTTTGGGTCAAAATTTTTTGGTCCCAAAATTTTTCTGATTTGGGTCAAAAATTGAAAAGTGCTTTTTGTCGCATTTCTGAGCAAAATTTGGCCCAATTTACCATGCCAATGCATTTTCCCACTCGTTTGAGTAATTTGTCATGGAAAAAACAAGGTTTCATGAATGGTCAAAATTTTCACCAGAATCACATACCGCGGGTCTGCGTTTTTTTCTGATTTGGGTCAAAAATTGAAAAGTGCTATTTGTCACATTTCTGAGGAAAATTTGGCCCAATTTACCATGCCCATGCATTTTCCCACTCGTTTGAGTAATTTTTCTTGGAAAAAACAAGGTTTCATGAATGATAAAAATTTTCACCAGAATCACATACCGTGGGTCTACGTTTTTTTCTGATTTGGGTCAAAAATTGAAAAGTGCTTTTTGTCACATTTCTGAGCAAAATTTGGCCCAATTTACCATGCCCATGCATTTTCCCACTCGTTTGAGTAATTTTTCTTGGAAAAAACAAGGTTTCATGAATGGTCAAAATTTTCACCAGAATCACATACCGCGGGTCTACGTTTTTTTCTGATTTGGGTCAAAAATTGAAAAGTGCTATTTGTCACATTTCTGAGGAAAATTTGGCCCAATTTACCATGCCCATGCATTTTCCCACTCGTTTGAGTAATTTTTCTTGGAAAAAACAAGGTTTCATGAATGGTCAAAATTTTCACCAGAATCACATACCGTGGGTCTACGTTTTTTTCTGACTTGGGTCAAAAATTGAAAAGTGCTTTTTGTCACATTTCTGAGCAAAATTTGGCCCAATTTACCATGCCCATGCATATTCCCTCTTGTTTGAGTAATTTTTCATGGAAAAAACAAGGTTTCATGAATGGTCAAAATTTTCACCAGAATCACATACCGCGGGTCTACATTTTTTTCTGATTTGGGTCAAAAATTGAAAAGTGCTTTTTGTCACATTTCTGAGCAAAATTTGGCCCAATTTACCATGCCCATGCATATTCCCACTTGTTCGAGTCATTTTTCATGGAAAAAACAAAGTTTCATGAATGGTCAAAATTTTCACCAGAATCACGTACCGCGTGTCTACGTTTTTTTCTGATTTGAGTCAAAAATTGAAAAGTGCTTTTTGTCACATTTCTGAGCAAAATTTGGCCCAATTTACCATGCCCATGCATATTCCCACTCGTTTGAGTAATTTTTCATGGAAAAAACAAGGTTTCATGAATGGTCAAAATTTTCACCAGAATCACATACCGCGGGTCTACTTTTTTTTTCTGATTTGGGTCAAAAATTGAAAAGTGCTTTTTGTCACGTTTCTGAGCAAAATTTGGCCCAATTTACCATGCCCATGCATATTCCCACTTGTTTGAGTAATTTGTTCATGGAAAAAACAAGGTTTCATGAATGGTCAAAATTTTCACCAGAATCACATACCGCGGGTCTACGTTTTTTTCTGATTTGGGTCAAAAATTGAAAAGTGCTTTTTGTCACATTTCTGAGCAAAATTTGGCCCAATTTACCATGCCCATGCATTTTCCCACTTGTTTGAGTAATTTTTCATGGAAAAAACAAGGTTTCATGAATGGTCAAAATTTTCACCAGAATCACATACCGCGGGTCTACGTTTTTTTCTGATTTGGGTCAAAAATTGAAAAGTGCTTTTTGTCACATTTCTGAGCAAAATTTGGCCCAATTTACCTTGCCCATGCATTTTCCCACTCGTTTGAGTAATTTTTCATGGAAAAAACAAGGTTTCAAAAATTGAAAAGTGCTTTTTGTCACATTTCTGAGCAAAATTTGGCCCAATTTACCATGCCCATGCATATTCCCACTTGTTTGAGTAATTTTTCATGGAAAAAACAAGGTTTCATGAATGGTCAAATTTTTCACCAGAATCACATACCGCGGGTCTACGTTTTTTTCTGATTTGGGTCAAAAATTGAAAAGTGCTTTTTGTCACATTTCTGAGCAAAATTTGGCCCAATTTACCATGCCCATGCATTTTCCCACTTGTTTGAGTAATTTTTCATGGAAAAAACAAGGTTTCATGAATGGTCAAAATTTTCACCAGAATCACATACCGCGGGTCTACGTTTTTTTCTGAGTTGGTTCAAAAATTGAAAAGTGCTTTTTGTCACATTTCTGAGTAAAATTTGGCCCAATTTACCATGCCCATGCATATTCCCACTTTTTTGAGTAATTTTTCATGGAAAAAACAAGGTTTCATGAATGGTCAAAATTTTCACCAGAATCACATACCGCGGGTCTACGTTTTTTTCTGATTTGGGTCAAAAATTGAAAAGTGCTTTTTGTCACATTTCTGAGCAAAATTTGGCCCAATTTACCATGCCCATGTATTTTCCCACTTGTTTGAGTAATTTTTCATGGAAAAAACAAGGTTTCATGAATGGTCAAAATTTTCACCAGAATCACATACCGCGGGTCTACGTTTTTTCTGATTTGGGTCAAAAATTGAAAAGTGCTTTTTGTCACATTTCTGAGCAAAATTTGGCCCAATTTACCATGCCCATGCATTTTCCCACCTGTTTGAGTAATTTTTCATGGAAAAAACAAGGTTTCATGAATGGTCAAAATTTTCACCAGAATCACATACCGCGGGTCTACGTTTTTTTCTGATTTGGGTCAAAAATTGAAAAGTGCTTTTTGTCACATTTCTGAGCAAAATTTGGCCCAATTTACCATGCCCATGTATTTTCCCACTTGTTTGAGTAATTTTTCATGGAAAAAACAAGGTTTCATGAATGGTCAAAATTTTCACCAGAATCACATACCGCGGGTCTACGTTTTTTTCTGATTTGGGTCAAAAATTGAAAAGTGCTTTTTGTCACATTTCTGAGCAAAATTTGGCCCAATTTACCATGCCCATGCATATTCCCACTTGTTTGAGTAATATTTCATGGAAAAAACAAGGTTTCATGAATGGTCAAAATTTTCACCAGAATCACATACCGCGGGTCTACGTTTTTTTCTGATTTGGGTCAAAAATTGATAAGTGCTTTTTGTCACATTTCTGAGCAAAATTTGGCCCAATTTACCATGCCCATGCATTTTCCCACTCGTTTGAGTAATTTGTCATGGAAAAAACAAGGTTTCATGAATGGTCAAAATTTTCACCAGAATCACATACCGCGGGTCTACGTTTTTTCTGATTTGGGTCAAAAATTGAAAAGTGCTTTTTGTCACATTTCTGAGCAAAATTTGGCCCAATTTACCATGCCCATGCATTTTCCCACTCGTTTGAGTAATATGTCATGGAAAAAACAAGGTTTCATGAATGGTCAAAATTTTCACCAGAATCACATACCGCGGGTCTACGTTTTTTTCTGATTTGGGTCAAAAATTTAAAAGTGCTTTTTGTCACATTTCTGAGCAAAATTTGGCCCAATTTACCATGCCCATGCATTTTCCCACTTGTTTGAGTAATTTTTCATGGAAAAAACAAGGTTTCATGAATGGTCAAAATTTTCACCAGAATCACATACCGTGGGTCTACGTTTTTTTCTGATTTGGGTCAAAAATTGAAAAGTGCTTTTTGTCACATTTCTGAGCAAAATTTTGCCCAATTTACCATGCCCATGCATATTCCCACTTGTTTGAGTAATTTTTCATGGAAAAAACAAGGTTTCATGAATGGTCAAAATTTTCACCAGAATCACATACCGCGGGTCTACGTTTTTTTCTGATTTCGGTCAAAAATTGAAAAGTGCTTTTTGTCACATTTCTGAGCAAAATTTGGCCCAATTTACCATGCCCATGCATTTTCCCACTTGTTTGAGTAATTTTTCATAGAAAAAACAAGGTTTCATGAATGGTCAAAATTTTCGCCAGAATCACATACCGCGGGTCTACGTTTTTTTCTGATTTGGGTCAAAAATTGAAAAGTGCTTTTTGTCACATTTCTGAGCAAAATTTGGCCCAATTTACCATGCCCATGCATTTTCCCACTTGTTTGAGTAATTTTTCATGGAAAAAACAAGGTTTCATGAATGGTCAAAATTTTCACCAGAATCACATACCGCGGGTCTACGTTTTTTTCTGATTTGGGTCAAAAATTGAAAAGTGCTTTTTGTCACATTTCTGAGCAAAATTTGGCCCAATTTACCATGCCCATGCATTTTCCCACTTGTTTGAGTAATTTTTCATGGAAAAAACAAGGTTTCATGAATGGTCAAAATTTTCACCAGAATCACATACCGCGGGTCTACGTTTTTTTCTGATTTGGGTCAAAAATTGAAAAGTGCTTTTTGTCACGTTTCTGAGCAAAATTTGGCCCAATTTACCATGCCCATGCATATTCCCACTTGTTTGAGTAATTTTTCATGGAAAAAACAAGGTTTCATGAATGGTCAAAATTTTCACCAGAATCACATACCGCGGGTCTACGTTTTTTTCTGATTTGGGTCAAAAATTGAAAAGTGCTTTTTGTCACATTTCTGAGCAAAATTTGGCCCAATTTACCATGCCCATGCATTTTCCCACTTGTTTGAGTAATTTTTCATGGAAAAAACAAGGTTTAATGAATGGTCAAAATTTTCACCAGAATCTCATACCGCGGGTCTACGTTTTTTTTCTGATTTGGGTCAAAAATTGAAAAGTGCTTTTTGTCACATTTCTGAGCAAAATTTGGCCCAATTTACCATGCCCATGCATTTTCCCACTCGTTTGAGTAATTTGTCATGGAAAAAACAAGGTTTCATGAATGGTCAAAATTTTCACCAGAATCACATACCACGGGTCTACGTTTTTTTCTGATTTGGGTCAAAAATTGAAAAGTGCTTTTTGTCACATTTCTGAGCAAAATTTGGCCCAATTTACCATGCCCATGCATTTTCCCACTCGTTTGAGTAATTTGTCATGGAAAAAACAAGGTTTCATGAATGGTCAAAATTTTCACCAGAATCACATACCGCGGGTCTACGTTGTTTTCTGATTTGGGTCAAAAATTGAAAAGTGCTTTTTGTCACGTTTCTGAGCAAAATTTGGCCCAATTTACCATGCCCATGCATATTCCCACTTTTTTGAGTTATTTTTCATGGAAAAAACAAGGTTTCATGAATGGTCAAAATTTTCACCAGAATCACATACCGCGGGTCTACGTTTTTTTCTGATTTGGGTCAAAAATTGAAAAGTGCTTTTTGTCACGTTTCTGAGCAAAATTTGGCCAAATTTACCATGCCCATGCATTTTCCCACTTGTTTGAGTAATTTTTCATGGAAAAAACAAGGTTTCATGAATGGTCAAAATTTTCACCAGAATCACATACCGCGGATCTACGTTTTTTTCTGATTTGGGTCAAAAATTGAAAAGTGCTTTTTGTCACATTTCTGAGCAAAATTTGGCCCAATTTACCATGCCCATGCATTTTCCCACTCGTTTGAGTAATTTGTCATGGAAAAAACAAGGTTTCATGAATGGTCAAAATTTTCACCAGAATCACATACCGCGGGTCTACGTTTTTTTCTGATTTGGGTCAAAAATTGAAAAGTGCTTTTTGTCACGTTTCTGAGCAAAATTTGGCCCAATTTACCATGCCCATGCATATTCCCACTTGTTTGAGTAATTTTTCATGGAAAAAACAAGGTTTCATGAATGGTCACCAGAATCACATACCGCGGGTCTACGTTTTTTTCTGATTTGGGTCAAAAATTGAAAAGTGCTTTTTGTCACATTTCTGAGCAAAATTTGGCCCAATTTACCATGCCCATGCATATTCCCACTTGTTTGAGTAATTTTTCATGGAAAAAACAAGGTTTCATGAATGGTCAAAATTTTCACCAGATTCACATACCAATCACGTTTTACGTTTTTTTCTGATTTGGGTCAAAAATTGAAAAGTGCTTTTTGTCACATTTCTGAGCAAAATTTGGCCCAATTTGCCATGCCCATGCATATTCCCACTTTTTTTAGTTATTTTTCATGGAAAAAACAAGGTTTCATGAATGGTCAAAATTTTCACCAGAATTACATACCGCGGGTCTACGTTTTTTTCTGATTTGGGTCAAAAATTGAAAAGTGCTTTTTGTCACATTTCTGAGCAAAATTTGGCCCAATTTACCATGCCCATGCATTTTCCCACTTGTTTGAGTAATTTTTCATGGAAAAAACAAGGTTTCATGAATGGTCAAAATTTTCACCAGAATCACATACCGCGGGTCTACGTTTTTTTCTGATTTGGGTCAAAAATTGAAAAGTGCTTTTTGTCACGTTTCTGAGCAAAATTTGGCCAAATTTACCATGCCCATGCATTTTCCCACTTGTTTGAGTAATTTTTCATGGAAAAAACAAGGTTTAATGAATGGTCAAAATTTTCACCAGAATCTCATACCGCGGGTCTACGTTTTTTTTCTGATTTGGGTCAAAAATTGAAAAGTGCTTTTTGTCACATTTCTGAGCAAAATTTGGCCCAATTTACCATGCCCATGCATTTTCCCACTCGTTTGAGTAATTTGTCATGGAAAAAACAAGGTTTCATGAATGGTCAAAATTTTCACCAGAATCACATACCACGGGTCTACGTTTTTTTCTGATTTGGGTCAAAAATTGAAAAGTGCTTTTTGTCACATTTCTGAGCAAAATTTGGCCCAATTTACCATGCCCATGCATTTTCCCACTCGTTTGAGTAATTTGTCATGGAAAAAACAAGGTTTCATGAATGGTCAAAATTTTCACCAGAATCACATACCGCGGGTCTACGTTGTTTTCTGATTTGGGTCAAAAATTGAAAAGTGCTTTTTGTCACGTTTCTGAGCAAAATTTGGCCCAATTTACCATGCCCATGCATATTCCCACTTTTTTGAGTTATTTTTCATGGAAAAAACAAGGTTTCATGAATGGTCAAAATTTTCACCAGAATCACATACCGCGGGTCTACGTTTTTTTCTGATTTGGGTCAAAAATTGAAAAGTGCTTTTTGTCACGTTTCTGAGCAAAATTTGGCCAAATTTACCATGCCCATGCATTTTCCCACTTGTTTGAGTAATTTTTCATGGAAAAAACAAGGTTTCATGAATGGTCAAAATTTTCACCAGAATCACATACCGCGGATCTACGTTTTTTTCTGATTTGGGTCAAAAATTGAAAAGTGCTTTTTGTCACATTTCTGAGCAAAATTTGGCCCAATTTACCATGCCCATGCATTTTCCCACTCGTTTGAGTAATTTGTCATGGAAAAAACAAGGTTTCATGAATGGTCAAAATTTTCACCAGAATCACATACCGCGGGTCTACGTTTTTTTCTGATTTGGGTCAAAAATTGAAAAGTGCTTTTTGTCACGTTTCTGAGCAAAATTTGGCCCAATTTACCATGCCCATGCATATTCCCACTTGTTTGAGTAATTTTTCATGGAAAAAACAAGGTTTCATGAATGGTCACCAGAATCACATACCGCGGGTCTACGTTTTTTTCTGATTTGGGTCAAAAATTGAAAAGTGCTTTTTGTCACATTTCTGAGCAAAATTTGGCCCAATTTACCATGCCCATGCATATTCCCACTTGTTTGAGTAATTTTTCATGGAAAAAACAAGGTTTCATGAATGGTCAAAATTTTCACCAGATTCACATACCAATCACGTTTTACGTTTTTTTCTGATTTGGGTCAAAAATTGAAAAGTGCTTTTTGTCACATTTCTGAGCAAAATTTGGCCCAATTTGCCATGCCCATGCATATTCCCACTTTTTTTAGTTATTTTTCATGGAAAAAACAAGGTTTCATGAATGGTCAAAATTTTCACCAGAATTACATACCGCGGGTCTACGTTTTTTTCTGATTTGGGTCAAAAATTGAAAAGTGCTTTTTGTCACATTTCTGAGCAAAATTTGGCCCAATTTACCATGCCCATGCATTTTCCCACTTGTTTGAGTAATTTTTCATGGAAAAAACAAGGTTTCATGAATGGTCAAAATTTTCACCAGAATCACATACCGCGGGTCTACGTTTTTTTCTGATTTGGGTCAAAAATTGAAAAGTGCTTTTTGTCACGTTTCTGAGCAAAATTTGGCCAAATTTACCATGCCCATGCATTTTCCCACTTGTTTGAGTAATTTTTCATGGAAAAAACAAGGTTTCATGAATGGTCAAAATTTTCACCAGAATCACATACCGCGGATCTACGTTTTTTTCTGATTTGGGTCAAAAATTGAAAAGTGCTTTTTGTCACATTTCTGAGCAAAATTTGGCCCAATTTACCATGCCCATGCATTTTCCCACTCGTTTGAGTAATTTGTCATGGAAAAAACAAGGTTTCATGAATGGTCAAAATTTTCACCAGAATCACATACCGCGGGTCTACGTTTTTTTCTGATTTGGGTCAAAAATTGAAAAGTGCTTTTTGTCACGTTTCTGAGCAAAATTTGGCCCAATTTACCATGCCCATGCATATTCCCACTTGTTTGAGTAATTTTTCATGGAAAAAACAAGGTTTCATGAATGGTCACCAGAATCACATACCGCGGGTCTACGTTTTTTTCTGATTTGGGTCAAAAATTGAAAAGTGCTTTTTGTCACATTTCTGAGCAAAATTTGGCCCAATTTACCATGCCCATGCATATTCCCACTTGTTTGAGTAATTTTTCATGGAAAAAACAAGGTTTCATGAATGGTCAAAATTTTCACCAGATTCACATACCAATCACGTTTTACGTTTTTTTCTGATTTGGGTCAAAAATTGAAAAGTGCTTTTTGTCACATTTCTGAGCAAAATTTGGCCCAATTTGCCATGCCCATGCATATTCCCACTTTTTTTAGTTATTTTTCATGGAAAAAACAAGGTTTCATGAATGGTCAAAATTTTCACCAGAATTACATACCGCGGGTCTACGTTTTTTTCTGATTTGGGTCAAAAATTGAAAAGTGCTTTTTGTCACATTTCTGAGCAAAATTTGGCCCAATTTACCATGCCCATGCATTTTCCCACTTGTTTGAGTAATTTTTCATGGAAAAAACAAGGTTTCATGAATGGTCAAAATTTTCACCAGAATCACATACCGCGGGTCTACGTTTTTTTCTGATTTGGGTCAAAAATTGAAAAGTGCTTTTTGTCACATTTCTGAGCAAAATTTGGCCCAATTTACCATGCCCATGCATATTCCCACTTGTTTGAGTAATTTTTCATGGAAAAAACAAGGTTTCATGAATGGTCAAAATTTTCACCAGAATCACATACCGCGGATCTACGTTTTTTTCTGATTTGGGTCAAAAATTGAAAAGTGCTTTTTGTCACATTTCTGAGCAAAATTTGGCCCAATTTACCATGCCCATGCATTTTCCCACTCGTTTGAGTAATTTGTCATGGAAAAAACAAGGTTTCATGAATGGTCAAAATTTTCACCAGAATCACATACCGCGGGTCTACGTTTTTTTCTGATTTGGGTCAAAAATTGAAAAGTGCTTTTTGTCACGTTTCTGAGCAAAATTTGGCCCAATTTACCATGCCCATGCATATTCCCACTTGTTTGAGTAATTTTTCATGGAAAAAACAAGGTTTCATGAATGGTCACCAGAATCACATACCGCGGGTCTACGTTTTTTTCTGATTTGGGTCAAAAATTGAAAAGTGCTTTTTGTCACATTTCTGAGCAAAATTTGGCCCAATTTACCATGCCCATGCATATTCCCACTTGTTTGAGTAATTTTTCATGGAAAAAACAAGGTTTCATGAATGGTCAAAATTTTCACCAGAATCACATACCGCGGGTCTACATTTTTTTCTGATTTGGGTCAAAAATTGAAAAGTGCTTTTTGTCACATTTCTGAGCTAAATGTGGCCCAATTTACCATGCCCATGCATATTCCCACTTGTTTGAGTAATTTTTCATGGAAAAAACAAGGTTTCATGAATGGTCAAAATTTTCACCAGAATCACATACCGCGGGTCTACGTTTTTTTCTGATTTGGGTCAAAAATTGAAAATAACTTTTTGTCACATTTCTGAGTAAAATTTGGCCCAATTTACCATGCCCATGCATATTCCCACTTGTTTGAGTAATTTTTCATGGAAAAAACAAGGTTTCATGAATGGTCAAAATTTTCACCAGATTCACATACCAATCACGTTTTACGTTTTTTTCTGATTTGGGTCAAAAATTGAAAAGTGCTTTTTGTCACATTTCTGAGCAAAATTTGGCCCAATTTGCCATGCCCATGCATATTCCCACTTTTTTGAGTTATTTTTCATGGAAAAAACAAGGTTTCATGAATGGTCAAAATTTTCACCAGAATCACATACCGCGGGTCTACGTTTTTTTCTGATTTGGGTCAAAAATTGAAAAGTGCTTTTTATCACATTTCTGAGCAAAATTTGGCCCAATTTACCATGCCCATGCATTTTCCCACTTGTTTGAGTAATTTTTCATGGAAAAAACAAGGTTTCATGAATGGTCAAAATTTTCACCAGAATTACATACCGCGGGTCTACGTTTTTTTCTGATTTGGGTCAAAAATTGAAAAGTGCTTTTTGTCACATTTCTGAGCAAAATTTGGCCCAATTTACCATGCCCATGCATTTTCCCACTTGTTTGAGTAATTTTTCATGGAAAAAACAAGGTTTCATGAATGGTCAAAATTTTCACCAGAATCACATACCGCGGGTCTACGTTTTTTTCTGATTTGGGTCAAAAATTGAAAAGTGCTTTTTGTCACATTTCTGAGCAAAATTTGGCCCAATTTACCATGCCCATGCATATTCCCACTTGTTTGAGTAATTTTTCATGGAAAAAACAAGGTTTCATGAATGGTCAAAATTTTCACCAGAATCACATACCGCGGGTCTACGTTTTTTTCTGATTTGGGTCAAAAATTGAAAAGTGCTTTTTGTCACATTTCTGAGCAAAATTTGGCCCAATTTACCATGCCCATGCATTTTCCCACTCATTTGAGTAATTTTTCATGGAAAAAACAAGGTTTCATGAATGGTCAAAATTTTCACCAGAATCACATACCGCGGGTCTACGTTTTTTTCTGATTTGGGTCAAAAATTGAAAAGTGCTTTTTGTCACATTTCTGAGCAAAATTTGGCCCAATTTAATATAACCATGCATATTCCCACTTGTTTGAGTAATTTTTCATCGAAAAAACAAGGTTTCATGAATGGTCAAAATTTTCACCAGAATCACATACCGCGGGGGTCTACGTTTTTTTCTGATTGGGGTCAAAAATTGAAAAGTGCTTTTTGTCACATTTCTGAGCAAAATTTGGCCCAATTTACCATGCCCATGCATATTCCCACTTGTTTGAGTAATTTTTCATGGAAAAAACAAGGTTTCATGAATGGTCAAAATTTTCACCAGAATCACATACCGCGGGTCTACGTTTTTTTCTGATTTGGGTCAAAAATTGAAAAGTGCTTTTTGTCACATTTCTGAGCAAAATTTGGCCCAATTTACCATGCCCATGCATTTTCCCACTTGTTTGAGTAATTTTTCATGGAAAAAACAAGGTTTCATGAATGGTCAAAATTTTCACCAGAATCACATACTGCGGGTCTACGTTTTTTTCTGATTTGGGTCAAAAATTGAAAAGTGCTTTTTGTCACATTTCTGAGCAAAATTTGGCCCAATTTGCCATGCCCATGCATATTCCCACTCGTTTGAGTAATTTTTCATGGAAAAAACAAGGTTTCATGAATGGTCAAAATTTTCACCAGAATCACATACCGCGGGTGTACATTTTTTTCTGATTTGGGTCAAAAATTGAAAAGTGCTTTTTGTCACATTTCTGAGCAAAATTTGGCCCAATTTACCATGCCCATGCATTTTCCCACTTGTTTGAGTAATTTTTCGTGGAAAAAACAAGGTTTCATGAATGGTCAAAATTTTCACCAGAATCACATACCGCGGGTCTACGTTTTTTTCTGATTTGGGTCAAAAATTGAAAAGTGCTTTTTGTCACATTTCTGAGCAAAATTTGGCCCAATTTACCATGCCCATGCATATTCCCACTTGTTTGAGTAATTTTTCATGGAAAAAACAAGGTTTCATGAATGGTCAAAATTTTCACCAGAATCACATACCGCGGGTCTACGTTTTTTTCTGATTTGGGTCAAAAATTGAAAAGTGCTTTTTGTCACATTTCTGAGCAAAATTTGGCCCAATTTACCATGCCCATGCATTTTCCCACTCGTTTGAGTAATTTTTCATGGAAAAAACAAGGTTTCATGAATGGTCAAAATTTTCACCAGAATCACATACCGCGGGTCTACGCTTTTTTCTGATTTGGGTCAAAAATTGAAAAGTGCTTTTTGTCACATTTCTGAGCAAAATTTGGCCCAATTTAATATAACCATGCATATTCCCACTTGTTTGAGTAATTTTTCATGGAAAAACAAGGTTTCATGAATGGTCAAAATTTTCACCAGAATCACATACAGCGGGTCTACGTTTTTTTCTGATTTGGGTCAAAAATTGAAAAGTGCTTTTTGTCACATTTCTGAGCAAAATTTGGCCCAATTTACCATGCCCATGCATATTCCCACTTGTTTGAGTAATTTTTCATGGAAAAAACAAGGTTTCATGAATGGTCAAAATTTTCATCAGAATCACATACCGCGGGGTCTACGTTTTTTTCTGATTTGGGTCAAAAATTGAAAAGTGCTTTTTTAACATTTCTGAGCAAAATTTGGCCCAATTTACCATGCCCATGCATATTCCCACTTGTTTGAGTAATTTTTCATGGAAAAAACAAGGTTTCATGAATGGTCAAAATTTTCACCAGAATCACATACCGCGGGTCTACGTTTTTTTCTGATTTGGGTCAAAAATTGAAAAGTGCTTTTTGTCACATTTCTGAGCAAAATTTGGCCCAATTTACCATGCCCATGCATATTCCCACTTGTTTGAGTAATTTTTCATGGAAAAAACAAGGTTTCATGAATGGTCAAAATTTTCACCAGAATCACATACCGCGGGTCTACGTTTTTTTCTGATTTGGGTCAAAAATTTAAAAGTGCTTTTTGTCACATTTCTGAGCAAAATTTGGCCCAATTTACCATGCCCATGCATTTTCCCACTCGTTTGAGTAATTTGTCATGGAAAAAACAAGGTTTCATGAATGGTCAAAATTTTCACCAGAATCACATACCGCGAGTCTACGTTTTTTTCTGATTTGGGTCAAAAATTGAAAAGTGCTTTTTTCACATTTCTGAGCAAAATTTGGCCCAATTTACCATGCCCATGCATTTTCCCACTCGTTTGAGTAATTTGTCATGGAAAAAACAAGGTTTCATGAATGGTCAAAATTTTCACCAGAATCACATACCGCGGGTCTACGTTTTTTTCTGATTTTGGGTCAAAAATTGAAAAGTGCTTTTTGTCACGTTTCTGAACAAAATTTGGCCCAATTTACCATGCCCATGCATTTTCCCACTTGTTTGAGTAATTTTTCATGGAAAAAACAAGGTTTCATGAATGATCAAAATTTTCACCAGAATCACATACCGCGGGTCTACGTTTTTTTCTGATTTGGGTCAAAAATTGAAAAGTGCTTTTTGTCACATTTCTGAGCAAAATTTGGCCCAATTTACCATGCCCATGCATTTTCCCACTTGTTTGAGTAATTTTTCATGGAAAAAACAAGGTTTCATGAATGATCAAAATTTTCACCAGAATCACATACCGCGGGTCTACGTTTTTTTCTGATTTGGGTCAAAAATTTAAAAGTGCTTTTTGTCACATTTCTGAGCAAAATTTGGCCCAATTTACCATGCCCATGCATTTTCCCACTCGTTTGAGTAATTTGTCATGGAAAAAACAAGGTTTCATGAATGGTCAAAATTTTCACCAGAATCACATACCGCGAGTCTACGTTTTTTTCTGATTTGGGTCAAAAATTGAAAAGTGCTTTTTTCACATTTCTGAGCAAAATTTGGCCCAATTTACCATGCCCATGCATTTTCCCACTCGTTTGAGTAATTTGTCATGGAAAAAACAAGGTTTCATGAATGGTCAAAATTTTCACCAGAATCACATACCGCGGGTCTACGTTTTTTTCTGATTTTGGGTCAAAAATTGAAAAGTGCTTTTTGTCACGTTTCTGACCAAAATTTGGCCTAATTTACCATGCCCATGCATTTTCCCACTTGTTTGAGTAATTTTTCATGGAAAAAACAAGGTTTCATGAATGATCAAAATTTTCACCAGAATCACATACCGCGGGTCTACGTTTTTTTCTGATTTGGGTCAAAAATTGAAAAGTGCTTTTTGTCACATTTCTGAGCACAATTTGGCCCAATTTACCATGCCCATGCATTTTCCCACTCGTTTGAGTAATTTGTCATGGAAAAAACAAGGTTTCATGAATGGTCAAAATTTTCACCAGAATCACATACCGCGGGTCTGCGTTTTTTTCTGATTTGGGTCAAAAATTGAAAAGTGCTATTTGTCACATTTCTGAGGAAAATTTGGCCCAATTTACCATGCCCATGCATTTTCCCACTCGTTTGAGTAATTTGTCATGGAAAAAACAAGGTTTCATGAATGGTCAAAATTTTCACCAGAATCACATACCGCGGGTCTACGTTTTTTTCTGATTTGGGTCAAAAATTGAAAAGTGCTTTTTGTCACATTTCTGAGCAAAATTTGGCCCAATTTACCATGCCCATGCATTTTCCCACTCGTTTGAGTAATTTTTCTTGGAAAAAACAAGGTTTCATGAATGGTCAAAATTTACACCAGAATCACATACCGCGGGTCTACGTTTTTTTCTGATTTGGGTCAAAAATTGAAAAGTGCTTTTTGTCACATTTCTGAGCAAAATTTGGCCCAATTTACCATGCCCATGCATATTCCCACTTGTTTGAGTAATTTTTCATGGAAAAAACAAGGTTTCATGAATGGTAAAAATTTTCACCAGAATCACATACCGCGGGTCTACGTTTTTTTCTGATTTGGGTCAAAAATTGAAAAGTGCTATTTGTCACATTTCTGAGGAAAACTTGGCCCAATTTACCATGCCCATGCATTTTCCCACTCGTTTGAGTAATTTTTCTTGGAAAAAACAAGGTTTCATGAATGGTCAAAATTTTCACCAGAATCACATACCGTGGGTCTACGTTTTTTTCTGACTTGGGTCAAAAATTGAAAAGTGCTTTTTGTCACATTTCTGAGCTAAATTTGGCCCAATTTACCATGCCCATGCATTTTCCCACTCGTTTGAGTAATTTTTCATGGAAAAAACAAGGTTTCATGAATGGTCAAAATTTTCACCAGTATCATATACCGCGGGTCTACGTTTTTTTCTGAATTGAGTCAAAAATTGAAAAGTGCTTTTTGTCACATTTCTGAGCAAAATTTGGCCCAATTTACCATGCCCATGCATATTCCCACTTGTTTGAGTAATTTTTCATGGAAAAAACAAGGTTTCATGAATGGTCAAAATTTACACCAGAATCACATACCGCGGGTCAACGTTTTTTTCTGATTTGGGTCAAAAATTGAAAAGTGCTATTTGTCACATTTCTGAGCAAAATTTGGCCCAATTTACCATGCCCATGCATTTTCCCACTCGTTCGAGTCATTTTTCATGGAAAAAACAAAGTTTCATGAATGGTCAAAATTTTCACCAGAATCACGTACCGCGTGTCTACGTTTTTTTCTGATTTGAGTCAAAAATTGAAAAGTGCTTTTTGTCACATTTCTGAGCAAAATTTGGCCCAATTTACCATGCCCATGCATATTCCCACTCGTTTGAGTAATTTTTCATGGAAAAAACAAGGTTTCATGAATGGTCAAAATTTTCACCAGAATCACGTCTACGTTTTTTTCTGATTTGGGTCAAAAATTGAAAAGTGCTTTTTGTCACATTTCTGAGCAAAATTTGGCCCAATTTACCATGCCCATGCATATTCCCAGTTGTTTGAGTAATTTTTCATGGAAAAAACAAGGTTTCATGAATGGTCAAAATTTTCACCAGAATCACATACCGCGGGTCTACTTTTTTTTTCTGATTTGGGTCAAAAATTGAAAAGTGCTTTTTGTCACGTTTCTGAGCAAAATTTGGCCCAATTTACCATGCCCATGCATATTCCCACTTGTTTGAGTAATTTGTTCATGGAAAAAACAAGGTTTCATGAATGGTCAAAATTTTCACCAGAATCACATACCGCGGGTCTAAGTTTTTTTCTGATTTGGGTCAAAAATTGAAAAGTGCTTTTTGTCACATTTCTGAGCAAAATTTGGCCCAATTTACCATGCCCATGCATTTTCCCACTTGTTTGAGTAATTTTTCATGGAAAAAACAAGGTTTCATGAATGGTCAAAATTTTCACCAGAATCACATACTGCGGGTCTACGTTTTTTTCTGATTTGGGTCAAAAATTGAAAAGTGCTTTTTGTCACATTTCTGAGCAAAATTTGGCCCAATTTACCTTGCCCATGCATTTTCCCACTCGTTTGAGTAATTTTTCATGGAAAAAACAAGGTTTCAAAAATTGAAAAGTGCTTTTTGTCACATTTCTGAGCAAAATTTGGCCCAATTTACCATGCCCATGCATATTCCCACTTGTTTGAGTAATTTTTCATGGAAAAAACAAGGTTTCATGAATGGTCAAATTTTTCACCAGAATCACATACCGCGGGTCTACGTTTTTTTCTGATTTGGGTCAAAAATTGAAAAGTGCTTTTTGTCACATTTCTGAGCAAAATTTGGCCCAATTTACCATGCCCATGCATTTTCCCACTTGTTTGAGTAATTTTTCATGGAAAAAACAAGGTTTCATGAATGGTCAAAATTTTCACCAGAATCACATACCGCGGGTCTACGTTTTTTTCTGAGTTGGGTCAAAAATTGAAAAGTGCTTTTTGTCACATTTCTGAGTAAAATTTGGCCCAATTTACCATGCCCATGCATATTCCCACTTTTTTGAGTAATTTTTCATGGAAAAAACAAGGTTTCATGAATGGTCAAAATTTTCACCAGAATCACATACCGCGGGTCTACGTTTTTTTCTGATTTGGGTCAAAAATTGAAAAGTGCTTTTTGTCACATTTCTGAGCAAAATTTGGCCCAATTTACCATGCCCATGCATTTTCCCACTCGTTTGAGTAATATGTCATGGAAAAAACAAGGTTTCATGAATGGTCAAAATTTTCACCAGAATCACATACCGCGGGTCTACGTTTTTTTCTGATTTGGGTCAAAAATTGAAAAGTGCTTTTTGTCACATTTCTGAGCAAAATTTGGCCCAATTTACCATGCCCATGCATTTTCCCACTCGTTTGAGTAATTTGTCATGGAAAAAACAAGGTTTCATGAATGGTCAAAATTTTCACCAGAATCACATACCGCGGGTCTACGTTTTTTTCTGATTTGGGTCAAAAATTGAAAATAACTTTTTGTCACATTTCTGAGTAAAATTTGGCCCAATTTACCATGCCCATGCATATTCCCACTTGTTTGAGTAATTTTTCATGGAAAAAACAAGGTTTCATGAATGGTCAAAATTTTCACCAGATTCACATACCAATCACGTTTTACGTTTTTTTCTGATTTGGGTCAAAAATTGAAAAGTGCTTTTTGTCACATTTCTGAGCTAAATTTGGCCCAATTTACCATGCCCATGCATATTCCCACTTTTTTGAGTTATTTTTCATGGAAAAAACAAGGTTTCATGAATGGTCAAAATTTTCACCAGAATCACATACCGC
Source organism: Astyanax mexicanus (assembly GCF_023375975.1). Classification (NCBI taxonomy): domain Eukaryota; kingdom Metazoa; phylum Chordata; class Actinopteri; order Characiformes; family Acestrorhamphidae; genus Astyanax; species Astyanax mexicanus. The sequence goes on from NC_064414.1 coordinate 23,553,954, forward strand.
GGGTCTACGTTTTTTTCTGATTTGGGTCAAAAATTGAAAAGTGCTTTTTGTCACATTTCTGAGCAAAATTTGGCCCAATTTACCATGCCCATGCATTTTCCCACTTGTTTGAGTAATTTTTCATGGAAAAAACAAGGTTTCATGAATGGTCAAAATTTTCACCAGAATCACATACCGCGGGTCTACGTTTTTTTCTGATTTGGGTCAAAAATTGAAAAGTGCTTTTTGTCACATTTCTGAGCAAAATTTGGCCCAATTTACCATGCCCATGCATTTTCCCACTCGTTTGAGTAATTTGTCATGGAAAAAACAAGGTTTCATGAATGGTCAAAATTTTCACCAGAATCACATACCGCGGGTCTACGTTGTTTTCTGATTTTGGGTCAAAAATTGAAAAGTGCTTTTTGTCACGTTTCTGAGCAAAATTTGGCCCAATTTACCATGCCCATGCATATTCCCACTTGTTTGAGTAATTTTTCATGGAAAAAACAAGGTTTCATGAATGGTCAAAATTTTCACCAGAATCACATACCGCGGGTCTACGTTTTTTTCTGATTTGGGTCAAAAATTGAAAAGTGCTTTTTGTCACGTTTCTGAGCAAAATTTGGCCCAATTTACCATGCCCATGCATATTCCCACTTGTTTGAGTAATTTTTCATGGAAAAAACAAGGTTTCATGAATGGTCACCAGAATCACATACCGCGGGTCTACGTTTTTTTCTGATTTGGGTCAAAAATTGAAAAGTGCTTTTTGTCACGTTTCTGAGCAAAATTTGGCCAAATTTACCATGCCCATGCATTTTCCCACTTGTTTGAGTAATTTTTCATGGAAAAAACAAGGTTTCATGAATGGTCAAAATTTTCACCAGAATCACATACCGCGGATCTACGTTTTTTTCTGATTTGGGTCAAAAATTGAAAAGTGCTTTTTGTCACATTTCTGAGCAAAATTTGGCCCAATTTACCATGCCCATGCATATTCCCACTTGTTTGAGTAATTTTTCATGGAAAAAACAAGGTTTCATGAATGGTCACCAGAATCACATACCGCGGGTCTACGTTTTTTTCTGATTTGGGTCAAAAATTGAAAAGTGCTTTTTGTCACATTTCTGAGCAAAATTTGGCCCAATTTACCATGCCCATGCATATTCCCACTTGTTTGAGTAATTTTTCATGGAAAAAACAAGGTTTCATGAATGGTCAAAATTTTCACCAGAATCACATACCGCGGGTCTACATTTTTTTCTGATTTGGGTCAAAAATTGAAAAGTGCTTTTTGTCACATTTCTGAGCTAAATTTGGCCCAATTTACCATGCCCATGCATATTCCCACTTGTTTGAGTAATTTTTCATGGAAAAAACAAGGTTTCATGAATGGTCAAAATTTTCACCAGAATCACATACCGCGGGTCTACGTTTTTTTCTGATTTGGGTCAAAAATTGAAAAGTGCTTTTTGTCACATTTCTGAGCAAAATTTGGCCCAATTTACCATGCCCATGCATTTTCCCACTCGTTTGAGTAATTTGTCATGGAAAAAACAAGGTTTCATGAATGGTCAAAATTTTCACCAGAATCACATACCGCGGGTCTACGTTTTTTTCTGATTTGGGTCAAAAATTGAAAATAACTTTTTGTCACATTTCTGAGTAAAATTTGGCCCAATTTACCATGCCCATGCATATTCCCACTTGTTTGAGTAATTTTTCATGGAAAAAACAAGGTTTCATGAATGGTCAAAATTTTCACCAGATTCACATACCAATCACGTTTTACGTTTTTTTCTGATTTGGGTCAAAAATTGAAAAGTGCTTTTTGTCACATTTCTGAGCAAAATTTGGCCCAATTTACCATGCCCATGCATATTCCCACTTGTTTGAGTAATTTTTCATGGAAAAAACAAGGTTTCATGAATGGTCAAAATTTTCACCAGAATCACCAGAATCACAATCTACGTTTTTTTCTGATTTGGGTCAAAAATTGAAAAGTGCTTTTTGTCACATTTCTGAGCAAAATTTGGCCCAATTTGCCATGCCCATGCATATTCCCACTTTTTTGAGTTATTTTTCATGGAAAAAACAAGGTTTCATGAATGGTCAAAATTTTCACCAGAATCACATACCGCGGGTCTACGTTTTTTTCTGATTTGGGTCAAAAATTGAAAAGTGCTTTTTATCACATTTCTGAGCAAAATTTGGCCCAATTTACCATGCCCATGCATTTTCCCACTTGTTTGAGTAATTTTTCATGGAAAAAACAAGGTTTCATGAATGGTCAAAATTTTCACCAGAATCACATACCGCGGGTCTACGTTTTTTTCTGATTTGGGTCAAAAATTGAAAAGTGCTTTTTGTCACATTTCTGAGCAAAATTTGGCCCAATTTACCATGCCCATGCATTTTCCCACTCGTTTGAGTAATTTTTCATGGAAAAACAAGGTTTCATGAATGGTCAAAATTTTCACCAGAATCACATACAGCGGGTCTACGTTTTTTTCTGATTTGGGTCAAAAATTGAAAAGTGCTTTTTGTCACATTTCTGAGCAAAATTTGGCCCAATTTACCATGCCCATGCATATTCCCACTTGTTTGAGTAATTTTTCATGGAAAAAACAAGGTTTCATGAATGGTCAAAATTTTCACCAGAATCACATACCGCGGGTCTACGTTTTTTTCTGATTTGGGTCAAAAATTGAAAAGTGCTTTTTGTCACATTTCTGAGCAAAATTTGGCCCAATTTAATATAACCATGCATATTCCCACTTGTTTGAGTAATTTTTCATGGAAAAAACAAGGTTTCATGAATGGTCAAAATTTTCACCAGAATCACATACCGCGGGTCTACGTTTTTTTCTGATTTGGGTCAAAAATTGAAAAGTGCTTTTTGTCACATTTCTGAGCAAAATTTGGCCCAATTTACCATGCCCATGCATATTCCCACTTGTTTGAGTAATTTTTCATGGAAAAAACAAGGTTTCATGAATGGTCAAAATTTTCATCAGAATCACATACCGCGGGGTCTACGTTTTTTTCTGATTTGGGTCAAAAATTGAAAAGTGCTTTTTGTCACATTTCTGAGCAAAATTTGGCCCAATTTACCATGCCCATGCATATTCCCACTTGTTTGAGTAATTTTTCATGGAAAAAACAAGGTTTCATGAATGGTCAAAATTTTCACCAGAATCACATACCGCGGGTCTACGTTTTTTTCTGATTTGGGTCAAAAATTGAAAAGTGCTTTTTATCACATTTCTGAGCAAAATTTGGCCCAATTTACCATGCCCATGCATTTTCCCACTTGTTTGAGTAATTTTTCATGGAAAAAACAAGGTTTCATGAATGGTCAAAATTTTCACCAGAATCACATACCGCGGGTCTACGTTTTTTTCTGATTTGGGTCAAAAATTGAAAAGTGCTTTTTGTCACATTTCTGAGCAAAATTTGGCCCAATTTACCATGCCCATGCATATTCCCACTTGTTTGAGTAATTTTTCATGGAAAAAACAAGGTTTCATGAATGGTCAAAATTTTCACCAGAATCACATACCGCGGGTCTACGTTTTTTTCTGATTTGGGTCAAAAATTGAAAAGTGCTTTTTGTCACATTTCTGAGCAAAATTTGGCCCAATTTACCATGCCCATGCATTTTCCCACTCGTTTGAGTAATTTTTCATGGAAAAAACAAGGTTTCATGAATGGTCAAAATTTTCACCAGAATCACATACCGCGGGTCTACGTTTTTTTCTGATTTGGGTCAAAAATTGAAAAGTGCTTTTTGTCACATTTCTGAGCAAAATTTGGCCCAATTTAATATAACCATGCATATTCCCACTTGTTTGAGTAATTTTTCATCGAAAAAACAAGGTTTCATGAATGGTCAAAATTTTCACCAGAATCACATACCGCGGGGGTCTACGTTTTTTTCTGATTTGGGTCAAAAATTGAAAAGTGCTTTTTGTCACATTTCTGAGCAAAATTTGGCCCAATTTACCATGCCCATGCATATTCCCACTTGTTTGAGTAATTTTTCATGGAAAAAACAAGGTTTCATGAATGGTCAAAATTTTCACCAGAATCACATACCGCGGGTCTACGTTTTTTTCTGATTTGGGTCAAAAATTGAAAAGTGCTTTTTGTCACATTTCTGAGCAAAATTTGGCCCAATTTACCATGCCCATGCATTTTCCCACTTGTTTGAGTAATTTTTCATGGAAAAAACAAGGTTTCATGAATGGTCAAAATTTTCACCAGAATCACATACCGCGGGTGTACGTTTTTTCCTGATTTGGGTCAAAAATTGAAAAGTGCTTTTTTCACATTTCTGAGCAAAATTTGGCCCAATTTACCATGCCCATGCATATTCCCACTTGTTTGAGTAATTTTTCATGGAAAAAACAAGGTTTCATGAATGGTCAAAATTTTCACCAGAATCACATACTGCGGGTCTACGTTTTTTTCTGATTTGGGTCAAAAATTGAAAAGTGCTTTTTGTCACATTTCTGAGCAAAATTTGGCCCAATTTACCATGCCCATGCATTTTCCCACTCGTTTGAGTAATTTTTCATGGAAAAAACAAGGTTTCATGAATGGTCAAAATTTTCACCAGAATCACATACCGCGGGTCTACGTTTTTTTCTGATTTGGGTCAAAAATTGAAAAGTGCTTTTTGTCACATTTCTGAGCAAAATTTGGCCCAATTTAATATAACCATGCATATTCCCACTTGTTTGAGTAATTTTTCATGGAAAAACAAGGTTTCATGAATGGTCAAAATTTTCACCAGAATCACATACAGCGGGTCTACGTTTTTTTCTGATTTGGGTCAAAAATTGAAAAGTGCTTTTTGTCACATTTCTGAGCAAAATTTGGCCCAATTTACCATGCCCATGCATATTCCCACTTGTTTGAGTAATTTTTCATGGAAAAAACAAGGTTTCATGAATGGTCAAAATTTTCACCAGAATCACATACCGCGGGTCTACGTTTTTTTCTGATTTGGGTCAAAAATTGAAAAGTGCTTTTTGTCACATTTCTGAGCAAAATTTGGCCCAATTTAATATAACCATGCATATTCCCACTTGTTTGAGTAATTTTTCATCGAAAAAACAAGGTTTCATGAATGGTCAAAATTTTCACCAGAATCACATACCGCGGGGTCTACGTTTTTTTCTGATTTGGGTCAAAAATTGAAAAGTGCTTTTTGTCACATTTCTGAGCAAAATTTGGCCCAATTTACCATGCCCATGCATATTCCCACTTGTTTGAGTAATTTTTCATGGAAAAAACAAGGTTTCATGAATGGTCAAAATTTTCATCAGAATCACATACCGCGGGGTCTACGTTTTTTTCTGATTTGGGTCAAAAATTGAAAAGTGCTTTTTTCACATTTCTGAGCAAAATTTGGCCCAATTTACCATGCCCATGCATATTCCCACTTGTTTGAGTAATTTTTCATGGAAAAAACAAGGTTTCATGAATGGTCAAAATTTTCACCAGAATCACATACCGCGGGTCTACGTTTTTTTCTGATTTGGGTCAAAAATTGAAAAGTGCTTTTTGTCACATTTCTGAGCAAAATTTGGCCCAATTTACCATGCCCATGCATTTTCCCACTTGTTTGAGTAATTTTTCATGGAAAAAACAAGGTTTCATGAATGGTCAAAATTTTCACCAGAATCACATACCGCGGGTGTACGTTTTTTCCTGATTTGGGTCAAAAATTGAAAAGTGCTTTTTTCACATTTCTGAGCAAAATTTGGCCCAATTTACCATGCCCATGCATATTCCCACTTGTTTGAGTAATTTTTCATGGAAAAAACAAGGTTTCATGAATGGTCAAAATTTTCACCAGAATCACATACTGCGGGTCTACGTTTTTTTCTGATTTGGGTCAAAAATTGAAAAGTGCTTTTTGTCACATTTCTGAGCAAAATTTGGCCCAATTTGCCATGCCCATGCATATTCCCACTCGTTTGAGTAATTTTTCATGGAAAAAACAAGGTTTCATGAATGGTCAAAATTTTCACCAGAATCACATACCGCGGGTGTACGTTTTTTTCTGATTTGGGTCAAAAATTGAAAAGTGCTTTTTGTCACATTTCTGAGCAAAACTTGGCCCAATTTACCATGCCCATGCATTTTCCCACTTGTTTGAGTAATTTTTCATGGAAAAAACAAGGTTTCATGAATGGTCAAAATTTTCACCAGAATCACATACCGCGGGTCTACGTTTTTTTCTGATTTGGGTCAAAAATTGAAAAGTGCTTTTTGTCACATTTCTGAGCAAAATTTGGCCCAATTTACCATGCCCATGCATATTCCCACTTGTTTGAGTAATTTTTCATGGAAAAAACAAGGTTTCATGAATGGTCAAAATTTTCACCAGAATCACATACCGCGGGTCTACGTTTTTTTCTGATTTGGGTCAAAAATTGAAAAGTGCTTTTTGTCACATTTCTGAGCAAAATTTGGCCCAATTTACCATGCCCATGCATTTTCCCACTCGTTTGAGTAATTTTTCATGGAAAAAACAAGGTTTCATGAATGGTCAAAATTTTCACCAGAATCACATACCGCGGGTCTACGTTTTTTTCTGATTTGGGTCAAAAATTGAAAAGTGCTTTTTGTCACATTTCTGAGCAAAATTTGGCCCAATTTAATATAACCATGCATATTCCCACTTGTTTGAGTAATTTTTCATGGAAAAACAAGGTTTCATGAATGGTCAAAATTTTCACCAGAATCACATACCGCGGGTCTACGTTTTTTTCTGATTTGGGTCAAAAATTGAAAAGTGCTTTTTGTCACATTTCTGAGCAAAATTTGGCCCAATTTAATATAACCATGCATATTCCCACTTGTTTGAGTAATTTTTCATGGAAAAAACAAGGTTTCATGAATGGTCAAAATTTTCACCAGAATCACATACCGCGAGTCTACGTTTTTTTCTGATTTGGGTCAAAAATTGAAAAGTGCTTTTTTCACATTTCTGAGCAAAATTTGGCCCAATTTACCATGCCCATGCATTTTCCCACTCGTTTGAGTAATTTGTCATGGAAAAAACAAGGTTTCATGAATGGTCAAAATTTTCACCAGAATCACATACCGCGGGTCTACGTTTTTTTCTGATTTTGGGTCAAAAATTGAAAAGTGCTTTTTGTCACGTTTCTGAACAAAATTTGGCCCAATTTACCATGCCCATGCATTTTCCCACTTGTTTGAGTAATTTTTCATGGAAAAAACAAGGTTTCATGAATGATCAAAATTTTCACCAGAATCACATACCGCGGGTCTACGTTTTTTTCTGATTTGGGTCAAAAATTGAAAAGTGCTTTTTGTCACATTTCTGAGCAAAATTTGGCCCAATTTACCATGCCCATGCATTTTCCCACTCGTTTGAGTAATTTTTCATGGAAAAACAAGGTTTCATGAATGGTCAAAATTTTCACCAGAATCACATACAGCGGGTCTATGTTTTTTTCTGATTTGGGTTAAAAATTGAAAAGTGCTTTTCGTCACATTTCTGAGCAAAATTTGGCCCAATTTACCATGCCCATGCATTTTCCCTCTTGTTTGAGTAATTTTTCATGGAAAAAACAAGGTTTCATGAATGGTCAAAATTTTCACCAGAATCACATACCACGGGTCTACGTTTTTTTCTGATTTGGGTCAAAAATTGAAAAGTGCTTTTTGTCACATTTCTGAGCAAAATTTAGCACAATTTACCACGCCCATGCATATTCCCACTTGTTTGAGTAATTTTTCATGGAAAAAACAAGGTTTCATGAATGGTCAAAATTTTCACCAGAATCACATACCGCGGGTCTACGTTTTTTTCTGATTTGGGTCAAAAATTGAAAAGTGCTTTTTTCACATTTCTGAGCAAAATTTGGCCCAATTTACCATGCCCATGCATTTTCCCACTCGTTTGAGTAATTTGTCATGGAAAAAACAAGGTTTCATGAATGGTCAAAATTTTCACCAGAATCACATACCGCGGGTCTACGTTTTTTTCTGATTTTGGGTCAAAAATTGAAAAGTGCTTTTTGTCACGTTTCTGACCAAAATTTGGCCTAATTTACCATGCCCATGCATTTTCCCACTTGTTTGAGTAATTTTTCATGGAAAAAACAAGGTTTCATGAATGATCAAAATTTTCACCAGAATCACATACCGCGGGTCTACGTTTTTTTCTGATTTGGGTCAAAAATTGAAAAGTGCTTTTTGTCACATTTCTGAGCAAAATTTGGCCCAATTTACCATGCCCATGCATTTTCCCACTCGTTTGAGTAATTTGTCATGGAAAAAACAAGGTTTCATGAATGGTCAAAATTTTCACCAGAATCACATACCGCGGGTCTACGTTTTTTTCTGATTTGGGTCAAAAATTGAAAAGTGCTTTTTGTCACGTTTCTGAGCAAAATTTGGCCCAATTTACCATGCCCATGCATATTCCCACTTGTTTGAGTAATTTTTCATGGAAAAAACAAGGTTTCATGAATGGTCAAAATTTTCACCAGAATCACATACCGCGGGTCTACGTTTTTTTCTGATTTGGGTCAAAAATTGAAAAGTGCTTTTTGTCACATTTCTGAGCAAAATTTGGCCCAATTTACCATGCCCATGCATATTCCCACTTGTTTGAGTAATTTTTCATGGAAAAAACAAGGTTTCATGAATGGTCAAAATTTTCACCAGAATCACATACCGCGGGTCTACGTTTTTTTCTGATTTGGGTCAAAAATTGAAAAGTGCTTTTTGTCACATTTCTGAGCAAAATTTGGCACAATTTACCATGCCCATGCATTTTCCGACTCGTTTGAGTAATTTGTCATGGAAAAAACAAGGTTTCATGAATGGTCAAAATTTTCACCAGAATCACATACCGCGAGTCTACGTTTTTTTCTGATTTGGGTCAAAAATTGAAAAGTGCTTTTTTCACATTTCTGAGCAAAATTTGGCCCAATTTACCATGCCCATGCATTTTCCCACTCGTTTGAGTAATTTGTCATGGAAAAAACAAGGTTTCATGAATGGTCAAAATTTTCACCAGAATCACATACCGCGGGTCTACGTTTTTTCTGATTTGGGTCAAAAATTGAAAAGTGCTTTTTGTCACATTTCTGAGCAAAATTTGGCCCAATTTACCATGCCCATGCATATTCCCTCTTGTTTGAGTAATTTTTCATGGAAAAAACAAGGTTTCATGAATGGTCAAAATTTTCACCAGAATCACATACCGCGGGTCTACGTTTTTTTCTGATTTGGGTCAAAAATTGAAAAGTGCTTTTTGTCACGTTTCTGAGCAAAATTTGGCCCAACTTACCATGCCCATGCATTTTCCCACTTGTTTGAGTAATTTTTCATGGAAAAAACAAGGTTTCATGAATGGTCAAAATTTTCACCAGAATCACATACCGCGGGTCTACGTTTTTTTCTGATTTGGGTCAAAAATTGAAAAGTGTTTTTTGTCACGTTTCTGAGCAAAATTTGGCCCAATTTACCATGCCCATGCATTTTCCCACTCGTTTGAGTAATTTGTCATGGAAAAAACAAGGTTTCATGAATGGTCAAAATTTTCACCAGAATCACATACCGCGGGTCTACGTTTTTTTCTGATTTGGGTCAAAAATTGAAAAGTGCTTTTTGTCACATTTCTGAGCAAAATTTGGCCCAATTTACCATGCCCATGCATTTTCCCACTTGTTTGAGTAATTTTTCATGGAAAAAACAAGGTTTCATGAATGGTCAAAATTTTCACCAGAATCACATACCGCAGGTCTACGTTTTTTTCTGATTTGGGTCAAAAATTGAAAAGTGCTTTTTGTCACATTTCTGAGCAAAATTTGGCCCAATTTACCATGCCCATGCATATTCCCTCTTGTTTGAGTAATTTTTCATGGAAAAAACAAGGTTTCATGAATGGTCAAAATTTTCACCAGAATCACATACCGCGGGTCTACGTTTTTTCTGATTTGGGTCAAAATTTGAAAAGTGCTTTTTGTCACATTTCTGAGCAAAATTTGGCCCAATTTACCATGCCCATGCATATTCCCACTTGTTTGAGTAATTTTTCATGGAAAAAACAAGGTTTTTTGAATGGTAAAAATTTTCACCAGAATCACATACCGCGGGTCTACGTTTTTTTCTGATTTGGGTCAAAAATTGAAAAGTGCTTTTTGTCACATTTCTGAGCAAAATTTGGGCCAATTTACCATGCCCATGCATTTTCCCACTCGTTTGAGTAATTTTTCATGGAAAAAACAAGGTTTCATGAATGGTCAAAATTTTCACCAGAATCACATACCGCGGGTCTACGTTTTTTTCTGATTTGGGTCAAAAATTGAAAAGTGTTTTTTGTCACGTTTCTGAGCAAAATTTGGCCCAATTTACCATGCCCATGCATTTTCCCACTCGTTTGAGTAATTTGTCATGGAAAAAACAAGGTTTCATGAATGGTCAAAATTTTCACCAGAATCACATACCGCGGGTCTACGTTTTTTTCTGATTTGGGTCAAAAATTGAAAAGTGCTTTTTGTCACATTTCTGAGCAAAATTTGGCCCAATTTACCATGCCCATGCATTTTCCCACTTGTTTGAGTAATTTTTCATGGAAAAAACAAGGTTTCATGAATGGTCAAAATTTTCACCAGAATCACATACCGCAGGTCTACGTTTTTTTCTGATTTGGGTCAAAAATTGAAAAGTGCTTTTTGTCACATTTCTGAGCAAAATTTGGCCCAATTTACCATGCCCATGCATATTCCCACTTGTTTGAGTAATTTTTCATGGAAAAAACAAGGTTTCTTGAATGGTAAAAATTTTCACCAGAATCACATACCGCGGGTCTACGTTTTTTTCTGATTTGGGTCAAAAATTGAAAAGTGCTTTTTGTCACATTTCTGAGCAAAATTTGGGCCAATTTACCATGCCCATGCATTTTCCCACTCGTTTGAGTAATTTTTCATGGAAAAAACAAGGTTTCATGAATGGTCAAAATTTTCACCAGAATCACATACCGCGGGTCTACGTTTTTTTCTGATTTGGGTCAAAAATTGAAAAGTGTTTTTTGTCACGTTTCTGAGCAAAATTTGGCCCAATTTACCATGCCCATGCATTTTCCCACTCGTTTGAGTAATTTGTCATGGAAAAAACAAGGTTTCATGAATGGTCAAAATTTTCACCAGAATCACATACCGCGGGTCTACGTTTTTTTCTGATTTGGGTCAAAAATTGAAAAGTGCTTTTTGTCACATTTCTGAGCAAAATTTGGCCCAATTTACCATGCCCATGCATTTTCCCACTTGTTTGAGTAATTTTTCATGGAAAAAACAAGGTTTCATGAATGGTCAAAATTTTCACCAGAATCACATACCGCAGGTCTACGTTTTTTTCTGATTTGGGTCAAAAATTGAAAAGTGCTTTTTGTCACATTTCTGAGCAAAATTTGGCCCAATTTACCATGCCCATGCATATTCCCTCTTGTTTGAGTAATTTTTCATGGAAAAAACAAGGTTTCATGAATGGTCAAAATTTTCACCAGAATCACATACCGCGGGTCTACGTTTTTTCTGATTTGGGTCAAAATTTGAAAAGTGCTTTTTGTCACATTTCTGAGCAAAATTTGGCCCAATTTACCATGCCCATGCATATTCCCACTTGTTTGAGTAATTTGTCATGGAAAAAACAAGGTTTCATGAATGGTCAAAAATTTCACCATAATCACATACCGCGGGTCTACGTTTTTTTCTGATTTGGGTCAAAAATTGAAAAGTGCTTTTTGTCACATTTCTGAGCAAAATTTGGCCCAATTTACCATGCCCATGCATTTTCCCACTTGTTTGAGTAATTTTTCATTGAAAAAACAAGGTTTCATGAATGGTCAAAATTTTCACCAGAATCACATACCGCGGGTCTACGTTTTTTTCTGATTTGGGTCAAATATTGAAAAGTGCTTTTTGTCACATTTCTGAGCAAAATTTGGCCCAATTTACCATGCCCATGCATATTCCCACTTGTTTGAGTAATTTTTCATGAAAAAACAAGGTTTCATGAATGGTCAAAATTTTCACCAGAATCACATACCGCGGGTCTACGTTTTTTTCTGATTTGGGTCAAATATTGAAAAGTGCTTTTTGTCACATTTCTGAGCAAAATTTGGCCCAATTTACCATGCCCATGCATATTCCCACTCGTTTGAGTAATTTTTCATGGAAAAAACAAGGTTTCATGAATGGTCAAAATTTTCACCAGAATCACATACCGCGGGTCTACGTTTTTTTCTGATTTGGGTCAAAAATTGAAAAGTGCTTTTTGTCACATTTCTGAGCAAAATTTGGCCCAATTTACCATGCCCATGCATATTCCCACTTGTTTGAGTAATTTTTCATGGAAAAAACAAGATTTCATGAATGGTCAAAATTTTCACCAGAATCACATACCGCGGGTCTACGTTTTTTTCTGATTTGGGTCAAAAATTGAAAAGTGCTTTTTGTCACATTTCTGAGCAAAATTTGGCCCAATTTACCATGCCCATGCATTTTCCCACTCGTTTCAGTAATTTTTCATGGAAAAAACAAGGTTTCATGAATGGTCAAAATTTTCACCAGAATCACATACCGCGGGTCTACGTTTTTTTTCTGATTTGGGTCAAAAATTGAAAAGTGCTTTTTGTCACATTTTTGAGCAAAATTTGGCCCAATTTACCATGCCCATGCATATTCCCACTTTTTTGAGTAATTTTTCATGGAAAAAACAAGGTTTCATGAATGGTCAAAATTTTCACCAGAATCACATACCGCGGGTGTACGTTTTTTCTGATTTGGGTCAAAAATTGAAAAGTGCTTTTTGTCACATTTCTGAGCAAAATTTGGCCCAATTTACCATGCCCATGCATATTCCCACTTGTTTGAGTAATTTTTCATGGAAAAAACAAGGTTTCATGAATGGTCAAAATTTTCACCAGAATCACATACCGCGGGTCTACGTTTTTTTCTGATTTGGGTCAAAAATTGAAAAGTGCTTTTTGTCACATTTCTGAGCAAAATTTGGCCCAATTTACCATGCCCATGCATATTCCCACTTGTTTGAGTAATTTTTCATGGAAAAAACAAGGTTTCATGAATGGTCAAAATTTTCACCAGAATCACATACCGCGGGTCTACGTTTTTTTCTGATTTGGGTCAAAAATTGAAAAGTGCTTTTTGTCACATTTCTGAGCAAAATTTGGCCCAATTTACCATGCCCATGCATTTTCCCACTCGTTTGAGTAATTTTTCATGGAAAAAACAAGGTTTCATGAATGGTCAAAATTTTCACCAGAATCACATACCGCGGGTCTACGTTTTTTTCTGATTTGGGTCAAAAATTGAAAAGTGCTTTTTTCACATTTCTGAGCAAAATTTGGCCCAATTTACCATGCCCATGCATATTCCCACTTGTTTGAGTAATTTTTCATGGAAAAAACAAGGTTTCATGAATGGTCAAAATTTTCACCAGAATCACATACCGCGGGTCCACGTTTTTTTCTGATTTGGGTCAAAAATTGAAAAGTGCTTTTTGTCACATTTCTGAGCAAAATTTGGCCCAATTTACCATGCCCATGCATATTCCCACTTGTTTGAGTAATTTTTCATGGAAAAAACAAGGTTTCATGAATGGTCAAAATTTTCACCAGAATCACATACCGCGGGTCTACGTTTTTTTCTGATTTGGGTCAAAAATTGAAAAGTGCTTTTTGTCACATTTCTGAGCAAAATTTGGCCCAATTTACCATGCCCATGCATATTCCCACTCGTTTGAGTAATTTTTCATGGAAAAAAACAAGGTTTCATGAATGGTCAAAATTTTCATCAGAATCACATACCGCGGGTCTACGTTTTTTTCTGATTTGGGTCAAAAATTGAAAAGTGCTTTTTGTCACATTTCTGAGCAAAATTTGGCTCAATTTACCATGCCCATGCATATTCCCACTTGTTTGAGTAATTTTTCATGGAAAAAACAAGGTTTCATGAATGGTCAAAATTTTCACCAGAATCACATACCGCGGGTCTACGTTTTTTTTCTGATTTGGGTCAAAAATTGAAAAGTGCTTTTTGTCACATTTCTGAGCAAAATTTGGCCCAATTTACCATGCCCATGCATATTCCCACTTGTTTGAGTAATTTTTCATGGAAAAAACAAGGTTTCATGAATGGTCAAAATTTTCACCAGAATCACATACCGCGGGTCTACGTTTTTTTCTGATTTGGGTCAAAAATTGAAAAGTGCTTTTTGTCACATTTCTGAGCAAAATTTGGCCCAATTTACCATGCCCATGCATATTCCCACTTGTTTGAGTAATTTTTCATGGAAAAAACAAGGTTTCATGAATGGTCAAAATTTTCACCAGAATCACATACCGCGGGTCCACGTTTTTTTCTGATTTGGGTCAAAAATTGAAAAGTGCTTTTTGTCACATTTCTGAGCAAAATTTGGCCCAATTTACCATGCCCATGCATATTCCCACTTGTTTGAGTAATTTTTCATGGAAAAAACAAGGTTTCATGAATGGTCAAAATTTTCACCAGAATCACATACCGCGGGTCTACGTTTTTTTCTGATTTGGGTCAAAAATTGAAAAGTGCTTTTTGTCACATTTCTGAGCAAAATTTGGCCCAATTTACCATGCCCATGCATATTCCCACTCGTTTGAGTAATTTTTCATGGAAAAAAACAAGGTTTCATGAATGGTCAAAATTTTCATCAGAATCACATACCGCGGGTCTACGTTTTTTTCTGATTTGGGTCAAAAATTGAAAAGTGCTTTTTGTCACATTTCTGAGCAAAATTTGGCTCAATTTACCATGCCCATGCATATTCCCACTTGTTTGAGTAATTTTTCATGGAAAAAACAAGGTTTCATGAATGGTCAAAATTTTCACCAGAATCACATACCGCGGGTCTACGTTTTTTTTCTGATTTGGGTCAAAAATTGAAAAGTGCTTTTTGTCACATTTCTGAGCAAAATTTGGCCCAATTTACCATGCCCATGCATATTCCCACTTGTTTGAGTAATTTTTCATGGAAAAAACAAGGTTTCATGAATGGTCAAAATTTTCACCAGAATCACATACCGCGGGTCTACGTTTTTTTCTGATTTGGGTCAAAAATTGAAAAGTGCTTTTTGTCACATTTCTGAGCAAAATTTGGCCCAATTTACCATGCCCATGCATATTCCCACTCGTTTGAGTAATTTTTCATGGAAAAAACAAGGTTTCATGAATGGTCAAAATTTTCACCAGAATCACATACCGCGGGTCTACGTTTTTTTCTGATTTGGGTGAAAAATTGAAAAGTGCTTTTTTCACATTTCTGAGCAAAATTTGGCCCAATTTACCATGCCCATGCATATTCCCACTTGTTTGAGTAATTTTTCATGGAAAAAACAAGGTTTCATGAATGGTCAAAATTTTCACCAGAATCACATACCGCGGGGTCTACGTTTTTTTCTGATTTGGGTCAAAAATTGAAAAGTGCTTTTTTCACATTTCTGAGCAAAATTTGGCCCAATTTACCATGCCCATGCATATTCCCACTTGTTTGAGTAATTTTTCATGGAAAAAACAAGGTTTCATGAATGGTCAAAATTTTCACCAGAATCACATACCGCGGGTCTACGTTTTTTTCTGATTTGGGTCAAAAATTGAAAAGTGCTTTTTGTCACATTTCTGAGCAAAATTTGGCCCAATTTACCATGCCCATGCATATTCCCACTCGTTTGAGTAATTTTTCATGGAAAAAACAAGGTTTCATGAATGGTCAAAATTTTCACCAGAATCACATACCGCGGGTCTACGTTTTTTTCTGATTTGGGTCAAAAATTGAAAAGTGCTTTTTGTCACATTTCTGAGCAAAATTTGGCCCAATTTACCATGCCCATGCATATTCCCACTTGTTTGAGTAATTTTTCATGGAAAAAACAAGGTTTCATGAATGGTCAAAAGTTTCACCAGAATCACATACCGCGGGTCTACGTTTTTTTCCGATTTGGGTCAAAAATTGAAAAGTGCTTTTTGTCACATTTCTGAGCAAAATTTGGCCCAATTTACCATGCCCATGCATATTCCCACTTGTTTGAGTAATTTTTCATGGAAAAAACAAGGTTTCATGAATGGTCAAAATTTTCACCAGAATCACATACCGCGGGTCTACGTTTTTTTCCGATTTGGGTCAAAAATTGAAAAGTGCTTTTTGTCACATTTCTGAGCAAAATTTGGCCCAATTTACCATGCCCATGCATATTCCCACTTGTTTGAGTAATTTTTCATGGAAAAAACAAGGTTTCATGAATGGTCAAAATTTTCACCAGAATCACATACCGCGGGTCTACGTTTTTTTCTGATTTGGGTCAAAAATTGAAAAGTGCTTTTTGTCACATTTCTGAGCAAAATTTGCCCAATTTACCATGCCCATGCATATTCCCACTTGTTTGAGTAATTTTTCATGGAAAAAACAAGGTTTCATGAATGGTCAAAATTTTCACCAGAATCACATACCGCGGGTCTACGTTTTTTTCTGATTTGGGTCAAAAATTGAAAAGTGCTTTTTGTCACATTTCTGAGCAAAATTTGGCCCAATTTACCATGCCCATGCATATTCCCACTTGTTTGAGTAATTTTTCATGGAAAAAACAAGGTTTCATGAATGGTCAAAATTTTCACCAGAATCACATACCGCGGGTCCACGTTTTTTTCTGATTTGGGTCAAAAATTGAAAAGTGCTTTTTGTCACATTTCTGAGCAAAATTTGGCCCAATTTACCATGCCCATGCATATTCCCACTTGTTTGAGTAATTTTTCATGGAAAAAACAAGGTTTCATGAATGGTCAAAATTTTCACCAGAATCACATACCGCGGGTCTACGTTTTTTTCTGATTTGGGTCAAAAATTGAAAAGTGCTTTTTGTCACATTTCTGAGCAAAATTTGGCCCAATTTACCATGCCCATGCATATTCCCACTCGTTTGAGTAATTTTTCATGGAAAAAAACAAGGTTTCATGAATGGTCAAAATTTTCATCAGAATCACATACCGCGGGTCTACGTTTTTTTCTGATTTGGGTCAAAAATTGAAAAGTGCTTTTTGTCACATTTCTGAGCAAAATTTGGCTCAATTTACCATGC
The DNA here is from genome assembly GCF_023375975.1 of Astyanax mexicanus. Taxonomy (NCBI): domain Eukaryota; kingdom Metazoa; phylum Chordata; class Actinopteri; order Characiformes; family Acestrorhamphidae; genus Astyanax; species Astyanax mexicanus. The sequence goes on from NC_064414.1 coordinate 23,571,112, forward strand.
CCATGCATATTCCCACTTGTTTGAGTAATTTTTCATGGAAAAAACAAGGTTTCATGAATGGTCAAAATTTTCACCAGAATCACATACCGCGGGACTACGTTTTTTTTCTGATTTGGGTCAAAAATTGAAAAGTGCTTTTTGTCACATTTCTGAGCAAAATTTGGCCCAATTTACCATGCCCATGCATATTCCCACTTGTTTGAGTAATTTTTCATGGAAAAAACAAGGTTTCATGAATGGTCAAAATTTTCACCAGAATCACATACCGCGGGTCTACGTTTTTTTCTGATTTGGGTCAAAAATTGAAAAGTGCTTTTTGTCACATTTCTGAGCAAAATTTGGCCCAATTTACCATGCCCATGCATATTCCCACTCGTTTGAGTAATTTTTCATGGAAAAAACAAGGTTTCATGAATGGTCAAAATTTTCACCAGAATCACATACCGCGGGTCTACGTTTTTTTCTGATTTGGGTGAAAAATTGAAAAGTGCTTTTTTCACATTTCTGAGCAAAATTTGGCCCAATTTACCATGCCCATGCATATTCCCACTTGTTTGAGTAATTTTTCATGGAAAAAACAAGGTTTCATGAATGGTCAAAATTTTCACCAGAATCACATACCGCGGGGTCTACGTTTTTTTCTGATTTGGGTCAAAAATTGAAAAGTGCTTTTTTCACATTTCTGAGCAAAATTTGGCCCAATTTACCATGCCCATGCATATTCCCACTTGTTTGAGTAATTTTTCATGGAAAAAACAAGGTTTCATGAATGGTCAAAATTTTCACCAGAATCACATACCGCGGGTCTACGTTTTTTTCTGATTTGGGTCAAAAATTGAAAAGTGCTTTTTGTCACATTTCTGAGCAAAATTTGGCCCAATTTACCATGCCCATGCATATTCCCACTCGTTTGAGTAATTTTTCATGGAAAAAACAAGGTTTCATGAATGGTCAAAATTTTCACCAGAATCACATACCGCGGGTCTACGTTTTTTTCTGATTTGGGTCAAAAATTGAAAAGTGCTTTTTGTCACATTTCTGAGCAAAATTTGGCCCAATTTACCATGCCCATGCATATTCCCACTTGTTTGAGTAATTTTTCATGGAAAAAACAAGGTTTCATGAATGGTCAAAAGTTTCACCAGAATCACATACCGCGGGTCTACGTTTTTTTCCGATTTGGGTCAAAAATTGAAAAGTGCTTTTTGTCACATTTCTGAGCAAAATTTGGCCCAATTTACCATGCCCATGCATATTCCCACTTGTTTGAGTAATTTTTCATGGAAAAAACAAGGTTTCATGAATGGTCAAAATTTTCACCAGAATCACATACCGCGGGTCTACGTTTTTTTCCGATTTGGGTCAAAAATTGAAAAGTGCTTTTTGTCACATTTCTGAGCAAAATTTGGCCCAATTTACCATGCCCATGCATATTCCCACTTGTTTGAGTAATTTTTCATGGAAAAAACAAGGTTTCATGAATGGTCAAAATTTTCACCAGAATCACATACCGCGGGTCTACGTTTTTTTCTGATTTGGGTCAAAAATTGAAAAGTGCTTTTTGTCACATTTCTGAGCAAAATTTGCCCAATTTACCATGCCCATGCATATTCCCACTTGTTTGAGTAATTTTTCATGGAAAAAACAAGGTTTCATGAATGGTCAAAATTTTCACCAGAATCACATACCGCGGGACTACGTTTTTTTCTGATTTGGGTCAAAAATTGTAAAGTGCTTTTTGTCACATTTCTGAGCAAAATTTGGCCCAATTTACTATGCCCATGCATATTCCCACTTGTTTGAGTAATTTTTCATGGAAAAAACAAGGTTTCATGAATGGTCAAAATTTTCACCAGAATCACATACCGCGGGTCTACGTTTTTTTCTGATTTGGGTCAAAAAATGAAAAGTGCTTTTTGTCACATTTCTGAGCAAAATTTGGCCCAATTTACCATGCCCATGCATATTCCCACTTGTTTGAGTAATTTTTCATGGAAAAAACAAGGTTTCATGAATGGTCAAAATTTTCACCAGAATCACATACCGCGGGTCTACGTTTTTTTCTGATTTGGGTCAAAAAATGAAAAGTGCTTTTTGTCACATTTCTGAGCAAAATTTGGCCCAATTTACCATGCCCATGCATATTCCCACTTGTTTGAGTAATTTTTCATGGAAAAAACAAGGTTTCATGAATGGTCAAAATTTTCACCAGAATCACATACCGCTGGTCTACGTTTTTTTCTGATTTGGGTCAAAAATTGAAAAGTGCTTTTTGTCACATTTCTGAGCAAAATTTGGCCCAATTTACCATGCCCATGCATATTCCCTCTTGTTTGAGTAATTTTTCATGGAAAAAACAAGGTTTCATGAATGGTCAAAATTTTCACCAGAATCACATACCGCGAGTCTACGTTTTTTTCTGATTTGGGTCAAAAATTGAAAAGTGCTTTTTTCACATTTCTGAGCAAAATTTGGCCCAATTTACCATGCCCATGCATTTTCCCACTCGTTTGAGTAATTTGTCATGGAAAAAACAAGGTTTCATGAATGGTCAACATTTTCACCAGAATCACATACCGCGGGTCTACGTTTTTTTCTGATTTGGGTCAAAAATTGAAAAGTGCTTTTTGTCACATTTCTGAGCAAAATTTGGCCCAATTTACCATGCCCATGCATATTCCCTCTTGTTTGAGTAATTTTTCATGGAAAAAACAAGGTTTCATGAATGGTCAAAATTTTCACCAGAATCACATACCGCGGGTCTATGTTTTTTTCTGATTTGGGTCAAAAATTTAAAAGTGCTTTTTGTCACGTTTCTGAGCAAAATTTGGCCCAATTTACCATGCCCATGCATTTTCCCACTTGTTTGAGTAATTTTTCATGGAAAAAACAAGGTTTCATGAATGGTCAAAAAATTCACCATAATCACATACCGCGGGTCTACGTTTTTTTCTGATTTGGGTCAAAAATTGAAAAGTGCTTTTTGTCACATTTCTGAGCAAAATTTGTCCCAATTTACCATGCCCATGCATTTTCCCACTCGTTTGAGTAATTTGTCATGGAAAAAACAAGGTTTCATGAATGGTCAAAATTTTCACCAGAATCACATACCGCGGGTCTACGTTTTTTTCTGATTTGGGTCAAAAATTGAAAAGTGCTTTTTGTCACATTTCTGAGCAAAATTTGGCCCAATTTACCACGCCCATGCATATTCCCACTTGTTTGAGTAATTTTTCATGGAAAAAACAAGGTTTCATGAATGGTCAAAATTTTCACCAGAATCACATACCGCGGGTCTACGTTTTTTTCTGATTTGGGTCAAAAATTGAAAAGTGCTTTTTGTCACATTTCTGAGCAAAATTTGGCCCAATTTACCATGCCCATGCATATTCCCACTTGTTTGAGTAATTTTTCATGGAAAAAACAAGGTTTCATGAATGGTCAAAATTTTCACCAGAATCACATACCGCGGGTCTACGTTTTTTTCTGATTTGGGTCAAAAATTGAAAAGTGCTTTTTGTCACATTTCTGAGCAAAATTTGGCCCAATTTACCATGCCCATGCATATTCCCACTTGTTTGAGTAATTTTTCATGGAAAAAACAAGGTTTCATGAATGGTCAAAATTTTCACCAGAATCACATACCGCGGGTCTACGTTTTTTTCTGATTTGGGTCAAAAATTGAAAAGTGCTTTTTGTCACATTTCTGAGCAAAATTTGGCCCAATTTACCATGCCCATGCATTTTCCCACTCGTTTGAGTAATATGTCATGGAAAAAACAAGGTTTCATGAATGGTCAAAATTTTCACCAGAATCACATACCGCGGGTCTATGTTTTTTTCTGATTTGGGTCAAAAATTTAAAAGTGCTTTTTGTCACGTTTCTGAGCAAAATTTGGCCCAATTTACCATGCCCATGCATTTTCCCACTTGTTTGAGTAATTTTTCATGGAAAAAACAAGGTTTCATGAATGGTCAAAAATTTCACCATAATCACATACCGCGGGTCTACGTTTTTTTCTGATTTGGGTCAAAAATTGAAAAGTGCTTTTTGTCACATTTCTGAGCAAAATTTGGCCCAATTTACCATGCCCATGCATTTTCCCACTTGTTTGAGTAATTTGTCATGGAAAAAACAAGGTTTCATGAATGGTCAAAATTTTCACCAGAATCACATACCGCGGGTCTACGTTTTTTTCTGATTTGGGTCAAAAATTGAAAAGTGCTTTTTGTCACATTTCTGAGCAAAATTTGGCCCAATTTACCATGCCCATGCATTTTCCCACTTGTTTGAGTAATTTGTCATGGAAAAAACAAGGTTTCATGAATGGACAAAATTTTCACCAGAATCACATACCGCGGGTCTACGTTTTTTTCTGATTTGGGTCAAAAATTGAAAAGTGTTTTTTGTCACGTTTCTGAGCAAAATTTGGCCCAATTTACCATGCCCATGCATTTTCCCACTTGTTTGAGTAATTTGTCATGGAAAAAACAAGGTTTCATGAATGGTCAAAATTTTCACCAGAATCACATACCGCGGGTCTACGTTTTTTTCTGATTTGGGTCAAAAATTGAAAAGTGCTTTTTGTCACATTTCTGAGCAAAATTTGCCCAATTTACCATGCCCATGCATATTCCCACTTGTTTGAGTAATTTTTCATGGAAAAAACAAGGTTTCATGAATGGTCAAAATTTTCACCAGAATCACATACCGCGGGTCTACGTTTTTTTCTGATTTGGGTCAAAAAATGAAAAGTGCTTTTTGTCACATTTCTGAGCAAAATTTGGCCCAATTTACCATGCCCATGCATATTCCCACTTGTTCGAGTAATTTTTCATGGAAAAAACAAGGTTTCATGAATGGTCAAAATTTTCACCAGAATCACATACCGCTGGTCTACGTTTTTTTCTGATTTGGGTCAAAAATTGAAAAGTGCTTTTTGTCACATTTCTGAGCAAAATTTGGCCCAATTTACCATGCCCATGCATATTCCCACTTGTTTGAGTAATTTTTCATGGAAAAAACAAGGTTTCATGAATGGTCAAAATTTTCACCAGAATCACATACCGCGGGTCTACGTTTTTTTCTGATTTGGGTCAAAAATTGAAAAGTGCTTTTTGTCACATTTCTGAGCAAAATTTGGCCCAATTTACCATGCCCATGCATTTTCCCACTTGTTTGAGTAATTTTTCATGGAAAAAACAAGGTTTCATGAATGGTCAAAATTTTCACCAGAATCACATACCGCGGGTCTACGTTTTTTTCTGATTTGGGTCAAAAATTGAAAAGTGCTTTTTGTCACATTTCTGAGCAAAATTTGGCCCAATTTACCATGCCCATGCATATTCCCACTTGTTTGAGTAATTTTTCATGGAAAAAACAAGGTTTCATGAATGGTCAAAATTTTCACCAGAATCACATACCGCGGGTCTACGTTTTTTTCTGATTTGGGTCAAAAATTGAAAAGTGCTTTTTGTCACATTTCTGAGCAAAATTTGGCCCAACTTACCATGCCCATGCATTTTCCCACTTGTTTGAGTAATTTGTCATGGAAAAAACAAGGTTTCATGAATGGTCAAAATTTTCACCAGAATCACATACCGCGAGTCTACGTTTTTTTCTGATTTGGGTCAAAAATTGAAAAGTGCTTTTTTCACATTTCTGAGCAAAATTTGGCCCAATTTACCATGCCCATGCATTTTCCCACTCGTTTGAGTAATTTGTCATGGAAAAAACAAGGTTTCATGAATGGTCAAAATTTTCACCAGAATCACATACCGCGGGTCTACGTTTTTTTCTGATTTGGGTCAAAAATTGAAAAGTGCTTTTTGTCACATTTCTGAGCAAAATTTGGCCCAATTTACCATGCCCATGCATATTCCCTCTTGTTTGAGTAATTTTTCATGGAAAAAACAAGGTTTCATGAATGGTCAAAATTTTCACCAGAATCACATACCGCGGGTCTATGTTTTTTTCTGATTTGGGTCAAAAATTTAAAAGTGCTTTTTGTCACGTTTCTGAGCAAAATTTGGCCCAATTTACCATGCCCATGCATTTTCCCACTTGTTTGAGTAATTTTTCATGGAAAAAACAAGGTTTCATGAATGGTCAAAAAATTCACCATAATCACATTCCGCGGGTCTACGTTTTTTTCTGATTTGGGTCAAAAATTGAAAAGTGCTTTTTGTCACATTTCTGAGCAAAATTTGTCCCAATTTACCATGCCCATGCATTTTCCCACTCGTTTGAGTAATTTGTCATGGAAAAAACAAGGTTTCATGAATGGTCAAAATTTTCACCAGAATCACATACCGCGGGTCTACGTTTTTTTCTGATTTGGGTCAAAAATTGAAAAGTGCTTTTTGTCACATTTCTGAGCAAAATTTGGCCCAATTTACCACGCCCATGCATATTCCCACTTGTTTGAGTAATTTTTCATGGAAAAAACAAGGTTTCATGAATGGTCAAAATTTTCACCAGAATCACATACCGCGGGTCTACGTTTTTTTCTGATTTGGGTCAAAAATTGAAAAGTGCTTTTTGTCACATTTCTGAGCAAAATTTGGCCCAATTTACCATGCCCATGCATATTCCCACTTGTTTGAGTAATTTTTCATGGAAAAAACAAGGTTTCATGAATGGTCAAAATTTTCACCAGAATCACATACCGCGGGTCTACGTTTTTTTCTGATTTGGGTCAAAAATTGAAAAGTGCTTTTTGTCACATTTCTGAGCAAAATTTGGCCCAATTTACCATGCCCATGCATATTCCCACTTGTTTGAGTAATTTTTCATGGAAAAAACAAGGTTTCATGAATGGTAAAAATTTTCACCAGAATCACATACCGCGGGTCTACGTTTTTTTCTGATTTGGGTCAAAAATTGAAAAGTGCTTTTTGTCACATTTCTGAGCAAAATTTGGCCCAATTTACCATGCCCATGCATTTTCCCACTTGTTTGAGTAATTTGTCATGGAAAAAACAAGGTTTCATGAATGGTCAAAATTTTCACCAGAATCACATACCGCGAGTCTACGTTTTTTTCTGATTTGGGTCAAAAATTTAAAAGTGCTTTTTGTCACGTTTCTGAGCAAAATTTGGCCCAATTTACCATGCCCATGCATTTTCCCACTTGTTTGAGTAATTTTTCATGGAAAAAACAAGGTTTCATGAATGGTCAAAAATTTCACCATAATCACATACCGCGGGTCTACGTTTTTTTCTGATTTGGGTCAAAAATTGAAAAGTGCTTTTTGTCACATTTCTGAGCAAAATTTGGCCCAATTTACCATGCCCATGCATATTCCCACTTGTTTGAGTAATTTTTCATGGAAAAAACAAGGTTTCATGAATGGTCAAAATTTTCACCAGAATCACATACCGCGGGTCCACGTTTTTTTCTGATTTGGGTCAAAAATTGAAAAGTGCTTTTTGTCACATTTCTGAGCAAAATTTGGCCCAATTTACCATGCCCATGCATTTTCCCACTCGTTTGAGTAATTTTTCATGGAAAAAACAAGGTTTCATGAATGGTCAAAATTTTCACCAGAATCACATACCGCGGGTCTACGTTTTTTTCTGATTTGGGTCAAAAATTGAAAAGTGCTTTTTGTCACATTTCTGAGCAAAATTTGGCCCAATTTACCATGCCCATGCATATTCCCACTTGTTTGAGTAATTTTTCATGGAAAAAACAAGGTTTCATGAATGGTCAAAATTTTCACCAGAATCACATACCGCGGGTCTACGTTTTTTTCTGATTTGGGTCAAAAATTGAAAAGTGCTTTTTGTCACGTTTCTGAGCAAAATTTGGCCCAATTTACCATGCCCATGCATTTTCCCACTTGTTTGAGTAATTTTTCATGGAAAAAACAAGGTTTCATGAATGGTCAAAATTTTCACCAGAATCACATACCGCGGGTCTACGTTTTTTTCTGATTTGGGTCAAATATTGAAAAGTGCTTTTTGTCACATTTCTGAGCAAAATTTGGCCCAATTTACCATGCCCATGCATATTCCCACTTGTTTGAGTAATTTTTCATGGAAAAAACAAGGTTTCATGAATGGTCAAAATTTTCACCAGAATCACACACCGCGGGTCTACGTTTTTTTCTGATTTGGGTCAAAAATTGAAAAGTGCTTTTTGTCACATTTCTGAGCAAAATTTGGCCCAATTTACCATGCCCATGCATATTCCCACTCGTTTGAGTAATTTTTCATGGAAAAAACAAGGTTTCATGAATGGTCAAAATTTTCACCAGAATCACATACCGCGGGTCTACGTTTTTTTCTGATTTGGGTCAAAAATTGAAAAGTGCTTTTTGTCACATTTCTGAGCAAAATTTGGCCCAATTTACCATGCCCATGCATATTCCCTCTTGTTTGAGTAATTTTTCATGGAAAAAACAAGGTTTCATGAATGGTCAAAATTTTCACCAGAATCACATACCGCGGGTCTATGTTTTTTTCTGATTTGGGTCAAAAATTTAAAAGTGCTTTTTGTCACGTTTCTGAGCAAAATTTGGCCCAATTTACCATGCCCATGCATTTTCCCACTTGTTTGAGTAATTTTTCATGGAAAAAACAAGGTTTCATGAATGGTCAAAAATTTCACCATAATCACATACCGCGGGTCTACGTTTTTTTCTGATTTGGGTCAAAAATTGAAAAGTGCTTTTTGTCACATTTCTGAGCAAAATTTGGCCCAATTTACCATGCCCATGCATTTTCCCACTTGTTTGAGTAATTTGTCATGGAAAAAACAAGGTTTCATGAATGGTCAAAATTTTCACCAGAATCACATACCGCGGGTCTACGTTTTTTTCTGATTTGGGTCAAAAATTGAAAAGTGCTTTTTGTCACATTTCTGAGCAAAATTTGGCCCAATTTACCATGCCCATGCATATTCCCACTTGTTTGAGTAATTTTTCATGGAAAAAACAAGGTTTCATGAATGGTCAAAATTTTCACCAGAATCACATACCGCGGGTCTACGTTTTTTTCTGATTTGGGTCAAAAATTGAAAAGTGCTTTTTGTCACGTTTCTGAGCAAAATTTGGCCCAATTTACCATGCCCATGCATATTCCCACTTGTTTGAGTAATTTTTCATGGAAAAAACAAGGTTTCATGAATGGTCAAAATTTTCACCAGAATCACATACCGCGGGTCTACGTTTTTTTCTGATTTGGGTCAAAAATTGAAAAGTGCTTTTTGTCACGTTTCTGAGCAAAATTTGGCCCAATTTACCATGCCCATGCATTTTCCCACTTGTTTGAGTAATTTTTCATGGAAAAAACAAGGTTTCATGAATGGTCAAAATTTTCACCAGAATCACATACCGCGGGTCTACGTTTTTTTCTGATTTGGGTCAAATATTGAAAAGTGCTTTTTGTCACATTTCTGAGCAAAATTTGGCCCAATTTACCATGCCCATGCATATTCCCTCTTGTTTGAGTAATTTTTCATGGAAAAAACAAGGTTTCATGAATGGTCAAAATTTTCACCAGAATCACATACCGCGGGTCTACGTTTTTTTCTGATTTGGGTCAAAAATTGAAAAGTGCTTTTTGTCACATTTCTGAGCAAAATTTGGCCCAATTTACCATGCCCATGCATATTCCCTCTTGTTTGAGTAATTTTTCATGGAAAAAACAAGGTTTCATGAATGGTCAAAATTTTCACCAGAATCACATACCGCGGGTCTATGTTTTTTTCTGATTTGGGTCAAAAATTTAAAAGTGCTTTTTGTCACGTTTCTGAGCAAAATTTGGCCCAATTTACCATGCCCATGCATTTTCCCACTTGTTTGAGTAATTTTTCATGGAAAAAACAAGGTTTCATGAATGGTCAAAAATTTCACCATAATCACATACCGCGGGTCTACGTTTTTTTCTGATTTGGGTCAAAAATTGAAAAGTGCTTTTTGTCACATTTCTGAGCAAAATTTGGCCCAATTTACCATGCCCATGCATTTTCCCACTTGTTTGAGTAATTTGTCATGGAAAAAACAAGGTTTCATGAATGGTCAAAATTTTCACCAGAATCACATACCGCGGGTCTACGTTTTTTTCTGATTTGGGTCAAAAATTGAAAAGTGCTTTTTGTCACGTTTCTGAGCAAAATTTGGCCCAATTTACCATGCCCATGCATTTTCCCACTTGTTTGAGTAATTTTTCATGGAAAAAACAAGGTTTCATGAATGGTCAAAATTTTCACCAGAATCACATACCGCGGGTCTACGTTTTTTTCTGATTTGGGTCAAAAATTGAAAAGTGCTTTTTGTCACATTTCTGAGCAAAATTTGGCCCAATTTACCATGCCCATGCATATTCCCTCTTGTTTGAGTAATTTTTCATGGAAAAAACAAGGTTTCATGAATGGTCAAAATTTTCACCAGAATCACATACCGCGGGTCTATGTTTTTTTCTGATTTGGGTCAAAAATTTAAAAGTGCTTTTTGTCACGTTTCTGAGCAAAATTTGGCCCAATTTACCATGCCCATGCATTTTCCCACTTGTTTGAGTAATTTTTCATGGAAAAAACAAGGTTTCATGAATGGTCAAAAATTTCACCATAATCACATACCGCGGGTCTACGTTTTTTTCTGATTTGGGTCAAAAATTGAAAAGTGCTTTTTGTCACATTTCTGAGCAAAATTTGGCCCAATTTACCATGCCCATGCATTTTCCCACTTGTTTGAGTAATTTGTCATGGAAAAAACAAGGTTTCATGAATGGTCAAAATTTTCACCAGAATCACATACCGCGGGTCTACGTTTTTTTCTGATTTGGGTCAAAAATTGAAAAGTGCTTTTTGTCACATTTCTGAGCAAAATTTGGCCCAATTTACCATGCCCATGCATATTCCCACTTGTTTGAGTAATTTTTCATGGAAAAAACAAGGTTTCATGAATGGTCAAAATTTTCACCAGAATCACATACCGCGGGTCTACGTTTTTTTCTGATTTGGGTCAAAAATTGAAAAGTGCTTTTTGTCACGTTTCTGAGCAAAATTTGGCCCAATTTACCATGCCCATGCATTTTCCCACTTGTTTGAGTAATTTTTCATGGAAAAAACAAGGTTTCATGAATGGTCAAAATTTTCACCAGAATCACATACCGCGGGTCTACGTTTTTTTCTGATTTGGGTCAAATAGTGAAAAGTGCTTTTTGTCACATTTCTGAGCAAAATTTGGCCCAATTTACCATGCCCATGCATATTCCCACTTGTTTGAGTAATTTTTCATGGAAAAAACAAGGTTTCATGAATGGTCAAAATTTTCACCAGAATCACACACCGCGGGTCTACGTTTTTTTCTGATTTGGGTCAAAAATTGAAAAGTGCTTTTTGTCACATTTCTGAGCAAAATTTGGCCCAATTTACCATGCCCATGCATATTCCCACTCGTTTGAGTAATTTTTCATGGAAAAAACAAGGTTTCATGAATGGTCAAAATTTTCACCAGAATCACATACCGCGGGTCTATGTTTTTTTCTGATTTGGGTCAAAAATTGAAAAGTGCTTTTTGTCACATTTCTGAGCAAAATTTGGCCCAATTTACCATGCCCATGCATATTCCCTCTTGTTTGAGTAATTTTTCATGGAAAAAACAAGGTTTCATGAATGGTCAAAATTTTCACCAGAATCACATACCGCGGGTCTATGTTTTTTTCTGATTTGGGTCAAAAATTTAAAAGTGCTTTTTGTCACGTTTCTGAGCAAAATTTGGCCCAATTTACCATGCCCATGCATTTTCCCACTTGTTTGAGTAATTTTTCATGGAAAAAACAAGGTTTCATGAATGGTCAAAAATTTCACCATAATCACATACCGCGGGTCTACGTTTTTTTCTGATTTGGGTCAAAACTTGAAAAGTGCTTTTTGTCACATTTCTGAGCAAAATTTGGCCCAATTTACCATGCCCATGCATTTTCCCACTTGTTTGAGTAATTTGTCATGGAAAAAACAAGGTTTCATGAATGGTCAAAATTTTCACCAAAATCACATACCGCGGGTCTACGTTTTTTTCTGATTTGGGTCAAAAATTGAAAAGTGCTTTTTGTCACATTTCTGAGCAAAATTTGGCCCAATTTACCATGCCCATGCATTTTCCCACTTGTTTGAGTAATTTGTCATGGAAAAAACAAGGTTTCATGAATGGACAAAATTTTCACCAGAATCACATACCGCGGGTCTACGTTTTTTTCTGATTTGGGTCAAAAATTGAAAAGTGTTTTTTGTCACGTTTCTGAGCAAAATTTGGCCCAATTTACCATGCCCATGCATTTTCCCACTCGTTTGAGTAATTTGTCATGGAAAAAACAAGGTTTCATGAATGGTCAAAATTTTCACCAGAATCACATACCGCGGGTCTACGTTTTTTTCTGATTTGGGTCAAAAATTGAAAAGTGCTTTTTGTCACATTTCTGAGCAAAATTTGGCCCAATTTACCATGCCCATGCATATTCCCACTCGTTTGAGTAATTTTTCATGGAAAAAACAAGGTTTCATGAATGGTCAAAATTTTCACCAGAATCACATACCGCGGGTCTATGTTTTTTTCTGATTTGGGTCAAAAATTGAAAAGTGCTTTTTGTCACATTTCTGAGCAAAATTTGGCCCAATTTACCATGCCCATGCATATTCCCACTTGTTTGAGTAATTTTTCATGGAAAAAACAAGGTTTCATGAATGGTAAAAAATTTCACCATAATCACATACCGCGGGTCTACGTTTTTTTCTGATTTGGGTCAAAAATTGAAAAGTGCTTTTTGTCACATTTCTGAGCAAAATTTGGCCCAATTTACCATGCCCATGCATTTTCCCACTTGTTTGAGTAATTTGTCATGGAAAAAACAAGGTTTCATGAATGGTCAAAATTTTCACCAGAATCACATACCGCGGGTCTACGTTTTTTTCTGATTTGGGTCAAAAATTGAAAAGTGCTTTTTGTCACATTTCTGAGCAAAATTTGGCCCAATTTACCATGCCCATGCATATTCCCACTTGTTTGAGTAATTTTTCATGGAAAAAACAAGGTTTCATGAATGGTCAAAATTTTCACCAGAATCACATACCGCGGGTCTACGTTTTTTTCTGATTTGGGTCAAAAATTGAAAAGTGCTTTTTGTCACGTTTCTGAGCAAAATTTGGCCCAATTTACCATGCCCATGCATTTTCCCACTTGTTTGAGTAATTTTTCATGGAAAAAACAAGGTTTCATGAATGGTCAAAATTTTCACCAGAATCACATACCGCGGGTCTACGTTTTTTTCTGATTTGGGTCAAATATTGAAAAGTGCTTTTTGTCACATTTCTGAGCAAAATTTGGCCCAATTTACCATGCCCATGCATATTCCCACTTGTTTGAGTAATTTTTCATGGAAAAAACAAGGTTTCATGAATGGTCAAAATTTTCACCAGAATCACACACCGCGGGTCTACGTTTTTTTCTGATTTGGGTCAAAAATTGAAAAGTGCTTTTTGTCACATTTCTGAGCAAAATTTGGCCCAATTTACCATGCCCATGCATATTCCCACTCGTTTGAGTAATTTTTCATGGAAAAAACAAGGTTTCATGAATGGTCAAAATTTTCACCAGAATCACATACCGTGGGTCTATGTTTTTTTCTGATTTGGGTCAAAAATTGAAAAGTGCTTTTTGTCACATTTCTGAGCAAAATTTGGCCCAATTTACCATGCCCATGCATATTCCCTCTTGTTTGAGTAATTTTTCATGGAAAAAACAAGGTTTCATGAATGGTCAAAATTTTCACCAGAATCACATACCGCGGGTCTATGTTTTTTTCTGATTTGGGTCAAAAATTTAAAAGTGCTTTTTGTCACGTTTCTGAGCAAAATTTGGCCCAATTTACCATGCCCATGCATTTTCCCACTTGTTTGAGTAATTTTTCATGGAAAAAACAAGGTTTCATGAATGGTCAAAAATTTCACCATAATCACATACCGCGGGTCTACGTTTTTTTCTGATTTGGGTCAAAAATTGAAAAGTGCTTTTTGTCACATTTCTGAGCAAAATTTGGCCCAATTTACCATGCCCATGCATTTTCCCACTTGTTTGAGTAATTTGTCATGGAAAAAACAAGGTTTCATGAATGGTCAAAATTTTCACCAGAATCACATACCGCGGGTCTACGTTTTTTTCTGATTTGGGTCAAAAATTGAAAAGTGCTTTTTGTCACATTTCTGAGCAAAATTTGGCCCAATTTACCATGCCCATGCATTTTCCCACTTGTTTGAGTAATTTGTCATGGAAAAAACAAGGTTTCATGAATGGACAAAATTTTCACCAGAATCACATACCGCGGGTCTACGTTTTTTTCTGATTTGGGTCAAAAATTGAAAAGTGTTTTTTGTCACATTTCTGAGCAAAATTTGGCCCAATTTACCATGCCCATGCATTTTCCCACTTGTTTGAGTAATTTTTCATGGAAAAAACAAGGTTTCATGAATGGTCAAAATTTTCACCAGAATCACATACCGCGGGTCTACGTTTTTTTCTGATTTGGGTCAAAAATTGAAAAGTGCTTTTTGTCACATTTCTGAGCAAAATTTGGCCCAATTTACCATGCCCATGCATATTCCCACTTGTTTGAGTAATTTTTCATGGAAAAAACAAGGTTTCATGAATGGTCAAAATTTTCACCAGAATCACACACCGCGGGTCTACGTTTTTTTCTGATTTGGGTCAAAAATTGAAAAGTGCTTTTTGTCACATTTCTGAGCAAAATTTGGCCCAATTTACCATGCCCATGCATATTCCCACTCGTTTGAGTAATTTTTCATGGAAAAAACAAGGTTTCATGAATGTTCAAAATTTTCACCAGAATCACATACCGCGGGTCTACGTTTTTTTCTGATTTGGGTCAAAAATTGAAAAGTGCTTTTTGTCACATTTCTGAGCAAAATTTGGCCCAATTTACCATGCCCATGCATATTCCCTCTTGTTTGAGTAATTTTTCATGGAAAAAACAAGGTTTCATGAATGGTCAAAATTTTCACCAGAATCACATACCGCGGTTCTATGTTTTTTTCTGATTTGGGTCAAAAATTTAAAAGTGCTTTTTGTCACGTTTCTGAGCAAAATTTGGCCCAATTTACCATGCCCATGCATTTTCCCACTTGTTTGAGTAATTTTTCATGGAAAAAACAAGGTTTCATGAATGGTCAAAAATTTCACCATAATCACATACCGCGGGTCTACGTTTTTTTCTGATTTGGGTCAAAAATTGAAAAGTGCTTTTTGTCACATTTCTGAGCAAAATTTGGCCCAATTTACCATGCCCATGCATTTTCCCACTTGTTTGAGTAATTTGTCATGGAAAAAACAAGGTTTCATGAATGGTCAAAATTTTCACCAGAATCACATACCGCGGGTCTACGTTTTTTTCTGATTTGGGTCAAAAATTGAAAAGTGCTTTTTGTCACATTTCTGAGCAAAATTTGGCCCAATTTACCATGCCCATGCATATTCCCACTTGTTTGAGTAATTTTTCATGGAAAAAACAAGGTTTCATGAATGGTCAAAATTTTCACCAGAATCACATACCGCGGGTCTACGTTTTTTTCTGATTTGGGTCAAAAATTGAAAAGTGCTTTTTGTCACGTTTCTGAGCAAAATTTGGCCCAATTTACCATGCCCATGCATTTTCCCACTTGTTTGAGTAATTTTTCATGGAAAAAACAAGGTTTCATGAATGGTCAAAAATTTCACCATAATCACATACCGCGGGTCTACGTTTTTTTCTGATTTGGGTCAAAAATTGAAAAGTGCTTTTTGTCACATTTCTGAGCAAAATTTGGCCCAATTTACCATGCCCATGCATTTTCCCACTTGTTTGAGTAATTTGTCATGGAAAAAACAAGGTTTCATGAATGGTCAAAATTTTCACCAGAATCACATACCGCGGGTCTACGTTTTTTTCTGATTTGGGTCAAAAATTGAAAAGTGCTTTTTGTCACATTTCTGAGCAAAATTTGGCCCAATTTACCATGCCCATGCATTTTCCCACTTGTTTGAGTAATTTGTCATGGAAAAAACAAGGTTTCATGAATGGACAAAATTTTCACCAGAATCACATACCGCGGGTCTACGTTTTTTTCTGATTTGGGTCAAAAATTGAAAAGTGTTTTTTGTCACGTTTCTGAGCAAAATTTGGCCCAATTTACCATGCCCATGCATTTTCCCACTCGTTTGAGTAATTTGTCATGGAAAAAACAAGGTTTCATGAATGGTCAAAATTTTCACCAGAATCACATACCGCGGGTCTACGTTTTTTTCTGATTTGGGTCAAAAATTGAAAAGTGCTTTTTGTCACATTTCTGAGCAAAATTTGGCCCAATTTACCATGCCCATGCATATTCCCACTTGTTTGAGTAATTTTTCATGGAAAAAACAAGGTTTCATGAATGGTCAAAATTTTCACCAGAATCACATACCGCGGGTCTACGTTTTTTTCTGATTTGGGTCAAAAATTGAAAAGTGCTTTTTGTCACGTTTCTGAGCAAAATTTGGCCCAATTTACCATGCCCATGCATTTTCCCACTTGTTTGAGTAATTTTTCATGGAAAAAACAAGGTTTCATGAATGGTCAAAATTTTCACCAGAATCACATACCGCGGGTCTACGTTTTTTTCTGATTTGGGTCAAAAATTGAAAAGTGCTTTTTGTCACATTTCTGAGCAAAATTTGGCCCAATTTACCATGCCCATGCATTTTCCCACTTGTTTGAGTAATTTTTCATGGAAAAAACAAGGTTTCATGAATGGTCAAAATTTTCACCAGAATCACATACCGCGGGTCTATGTTTTTTTCTGATTTGGGTCAAAAATTTAAAAGTGCTTTTTGTCACGTTTCTGAGCAAAATTTGGCCCAATTTACCATGCCCATGCATTTTCCCACTTGTTTGAATAATTTTTCATGGAAAAAACAAGGTTTCATGAATGGTCAAAAATTTCACCATAATCACATACCGCGGGTCTACGTTTTTTTCTGATTTGGGTCAAAAATTGAAAAGTGCTTTTTGTCACATTTCTGAGCAAAATTTGGCCCAATTTACCATGCCCATGCATATTCCCACTTGTTTGAGTAATTTTTCATGGAAAAAACAAGGTTTCATGAATGGTCAAAATTTTCACCAGAATCACATACCGCGGGTCTACGTTTTTTTCTGATTTGGGTCAAAAATTGAAAAGTGCTTTTTGTCACGTTTCTGAGCAAAATTTGGCCCAATTTACCATGCCCATGCATTTTCCCACTTGTTTGAGTAATTTTTCATGGAAAAAACAAGGTTTCATGAATGGTCAAAATTTTCACCAGAATCACATACCGCGGGTCTACGTTTTTTTCTGATTTGGGTCAAATATTGAAAAGTGCTTTTTGTCACATTTCTGAGCAAAATTTGGCCCAATTTACCATGCCCATGCATATTCCCACTTGTTTGAGTAATTTTTCATGGAAAAAACAAGGTTTCATGAATGGTCAAAATTTTCACCAGAATCACACACCGCGGGTCTACGTTTTTTTCTGATTTGGGTCAAAAATTGAAAAGTGCTTTTTGTCACATTTCTGAGCAAAATTTGGCCCAATTTACCATGCCCATGCATATTCCCACTCGTTTGAGTAATTTTTCATGGAAAAAACAAGGTTTCATGAATGGTCAAAATTTTCACCAGAATCACATACCGCGGGTCTACGTTTTTTTCTGATTTGGGTCAAAAATTGAAAAGTGCTTTTTGTCACATTTCTGAGCAAAATTTGGCCCAATTTACCATGCCCATGCATATTCCCTCTTGTTTGAGTAATTTTTCACGGAAAAAACAAGGTTTCATGAATGGTCAAAATTTTCACCAGAATCACATACCGCGGGTCTATGTTTTTTTCTGATTTGGGTCAAAAATTTAAAAGTGCTTTTTGTCACGTTTCTGAGCAAAATTTGGCCCAATTTACCATGCCCATGCATTTTCCCACTTGTTTGAGTAATTTTTCATGGAAAAAACAAGGTTTCATGAATGGTCAAAAATTTCACCATAATCACATACCGCGGGTCTACGTTTTTTTCTGATTTGGGTCAAAAATTGAAAAGTGCTTTTTGTCACATTTCTGAGCAAAATTTGGCCCAATTTACCATGCCCATGCATTTTCCCACTTGTTTGAGTAATTTGTCATGGAAAAAACAAGGTTTCATGAATGGTCAAAATTTTCACCAGAATCACATACCGCGGGTCTACGTTTTTTTCTGATTTGGGTCAAAAATTGAAAAGTGCTTTTTGTCACATTTCTGAGCAAAATTTGGCCCAATTTACCATGCCCATGCATTTTCCCACTTGTTTGAGTAATTTGTTATGGAAAAAACAAGGTTTCATGAATGGACAAAATTTTCACCAGAATCACATACCGCGGGTCTACGTTTTTTTCTGATTTGGGTCAAAAATTGAAAAGTGTTTTTTGTCACGTTTCTGAGCAAAATTTGGCCCAATTTACCATGCCCATGCATTTTCCCACTCGTTTGAGTAATTTGTCATGGAAAAAACAAGGTTTCATGAATGGTCAAAATTTTCACCAGAATCACATACCGCGGGTCTACGTTTTTTTCTGATTTGGGTCAAAAATTGAAAAGTGCTTTTTGTCACATTTCTGAGCAAAATTTGGCCCAATTTACCATGCCCATGCATATTCCCTCTTGTTTGAGTAATTTATCATGGAAAAAACAAGGTTTCATGAATGGTCAAAATTTTCACCAGAATCACATACCGCGGGTCTACGTTTTTTTCTGATTTGGGTCAAAAATTTAAAAGTGCTTTTTGTCACGTTTCTGAGCAAAATTTGGCCCAATTTACCATGCCCATGCATTTTCCCACTTGTTTGAGTAATTTTTCATGGAAAAAACAAGGTTTCATGAATGGTCAAAATTTTCACCAGAATCACATACCGCGGGTCTACGTTTTTTTCTGATTTGGGTCAAAAATTGAAAAGTGCTTTTTGTCACATTTCTGAGCAAAATTTGGCCCAATTTACCATGCCCATGCATTTTCCCACTTGTTTGAGTAATTTTTCATGGAAAAAACAAGGTTTCATGAATGGTCAAAATTTTCACCAGAATCACATACCGCGGGTCTACGTTTTTTTCTGATTTGGGTCAAAAATTGAAAAGTGCTTTTTGTCACATTTCTGAGCAAAATTTGGCCCAATTTACCATGCCCATGCATATTCCCTCTTGTTTGAGTAATTTTTCATGGAAAAAACAAGGTTTCATGAATGGTCAAAATTTTCACCAGAATCACATACCGCGGGTCTACGTTTTTTTCTGATATGGGTCAAAATTTGAAAAGTGCTTTTTGTCACATTTCTGAGCAAAATTTGGTCCAATTTACCATGCCCATGCATATTCCCACTTGTTTGAGTAATTTTTCATGGAAAAAACAAGGTTTCATGAATGGTAAAAATTTTCACCAGAATCACATACCGCGGGTCTACGTTTTTTTCTGATTTGGGTCAAAAATTGAAAAGTGCTTTTTGTCACATTTCTGAGCAAAATTTGGCCCAATTTACCATGCCCATGCATTTTCCCACTCGTTTGAGTAATTTTTCATGGAAAAAACAAGGTTTCATGAATGGTCAAAATTTTCACCAGAATCACATACCGCGGGTCTACATTTTTTTCTGATTTGGGTCAAAAATTGAAAAGTGCTTTTTGTCACATTTCTGAGCAAAATTTGGCCCAATTTACCATGCCCATGCATATTCCCACTTGTTTGAGTAATTTTTCATGGAAAAAACAAGGTTTCATGAATGGTCAAAATTTTCACCAGAATCACATACCGCGGGTCTACGTTTTTTTCTGATTTGGGTCAAAAATTGAAAAGTGCTTTTTGTCACGTTTCTGAGCAAAATTTGGCCCAATTTACCATGCCCATGCATTTTCCCACTTGTTTGAGTAATTTTTCATGGAAAAAACAAGGTTTCATGAATGGTCAAAATTTTCACCAGAATCACATACCGCGGGTCTACGTTTTTTTCTGATTTGGGTCAAAAATTGAAAAGTGTTTTTTGTCACGTTTCTGAGCAAAATTTGGCCCAATTTACCATGCCCATGCATTTTCCCACTCGTTTGAGTAATTTGTCATGGAAAAAACAAGGTTTCATGAATGGTCAAAATTTTCACCAGAATCACATACCGCGGGTCTACGTTTTTTTCTGATTTGGGTCAAAAATTGAAAAGTGCTTTTTGTCACATTTCTGAGCAAAATTTGGCCCAATTTACCATGCCCATGCATATTCCCTCTTGTTTGAGTAATTTATCATGGAAAAAACAAGGTTTCATGAATGGTCAAAATTTTCACCAGAATCACATACCGCGGGTCTACGTTTTTTTCTGATTTGGGTCAAAAATTTAAAAGTGCTTTTTGTCACGTTTCTGAGCAAAATTTGGCCCAATTTACCATGCCCATGCATTTTCCCACTTGTTTGAGTAATTTTTCATGGAAAAAACAAGGTTTCATTAATGGTCAAAATTTTCACCAGAATCACATACCGCGGGTCTACGTTTTTTTCTGATTTGGGTCAAAAATTGAAAAGTGCTTTTTGTCACATTTCTGAGCAAAATTTGGCCCAATTTACCATGCCCATGCATTTTCCCACTTGTTTGAGTAATTTTTCATGGAAAAAACAAGGTTTCATGAATGGTCAAAATTTTCACCAGAATCACATACCGCGGGTCTACGTTTTTTTCTGATTTGGGTCAAAAATTGAAAAGTGCTTTTTGTCACATTTCTGAGCAAAATTTGGCCCAATTTACCATGCCCATGCATATTCCCTCTTGTTTGAGTAATTTTTCATGGAAAAAACAAGGTTTCATGAATGGTCAAAATTTTCACCAGAATCACATACCGCGGGTCTACGTTTTTTTCTGATATGGGTCAAAATTTGAAAAGTGCTTTTTGTCACATTTCTGAGCAAAATTTGGCCCAATTTACCATGCCCATGCATATTCCCACTTGTTTGAGTAATTTTTCATGGAAAAAACAAGGTTTCATGAATGGTAAAAATTTTCACCAGAATCACATACCGCGGGTCTACGTTTTTTTCTGATTTGGGTCAAAAATTGAAAAGTGCTTTTTGTCACATTTCTGAGCAAAATTTGGCCCAATTTACCATGCCCATGCATTTTCCCACTCGTTTGAGTAATTTTTCATGGAAAAAACAAGGTTTCATGAATGGTCAAAATTTTCACCAGAATCACATACCGCGGGTCTACGTTTTTTTCTGATTTGGGTCAAAAATTGAAAAGTGCTTTTTGTCACATTTCTGAGCAAAATTTGGCCCAATTTACCATGCCCATGCATATTCCCACTTGTTTGAGTAATTTTTCATGGAAAAAACAAGGTTTCATGAATGGTCAAAATTTTCACCAGAATCACATACCGCGGGTCTACGTTTTTTTCTGATTTGGGTCAAAAATTGAAAAGTGCTTTTTGTCACGTTTCTGAGCAAAATTTGGCCCAATTTACCATGCCCATGCATTTTCCCACTTGTTT
Organism: Astyanax mexicanus; assembly: GCF_023375975.1. Taxonomy (NCBI): domain Eukaryota; kingdom Metazoa; phylum Chordata; class Actinopteri; order Characiformes; family Acestrorhamphidae; genus Astyanax; species Astyanax mexicanus. Next base: position 23,592,668 of record NC_064414.1, read on the forward strand.
GAGTAATTTTTCATGGAAAAAACAAGGTTTCATGAATGGTCAAAATTTTCACCAGAATCACATACCGCGGGTCTACGTTTTTTTCTGATTTGGGTCAAATATTGAAAAGTGCTTTTTGTCACATTTCTGAGCAAAATTTGGCCCAATTTACCATGCCCATGCATATTCCCACTTGTTTGAGTAATTTTTCATGGAAAAAACAAGGTTTCATGAATGGTCAAAATTTTCACCAGAATCACACACCGCGGGTCTACGTTTTTTTCTGATTTGGGTCAAAAATTGAAAAGTGCTTTTTGTCACATTTCTGAGCAAAATTTGGCCCAATTTACCATGCCCATGCATTTTCCCACTCGTTTGAGTAATTTGTCATGGAAAAAACAAGGTTTCATGAATGGTCAAAATTTTCACCAGAATCACATACCGCGGGTCTACGTTTTTTTCTGATTTGGGTCAAAAATTTAAAAGTGCTTTTTGTCACGTTTCTGAGCAAAATTTGGCCCAATTTACCATGCCCATGCATTTTCCCACTTGTTTGAGTAATTTTTCATGGAAAAAACAAGGTTTCATGAATGGTCAAAATTTTCACCAGAATCACATACCGCGGGTCTACGTTTTTTTCTGATTTGGGTCAAAAATTGAAAAGTGCTTTTTGTCACATTTCTGAGCAAAATTTGGCCCAATTTACCATGCCCATGCATTTTCCCACTTGTTTGAGTAATTTTTCATGGAAAAAACAAGGTTTCATGAATGGTCAAAATTTTCACCAGAATCACATACCGCGGGTCTACGTTTTTTTCTGATTTGGGTCAAAAATTGAAAAGTGCTTTTTGTCACATTTCTGAGCAAAATTTGGCCCAATTTACCATGCCCATGCATATTCCCTCTTGTTTGAGTAATTTTTCATGGAAAAAACAAGGTTTCATGAATGGTCAAAATTTTCACCAGAATCACATACCGCGGGTCTACGTTTTTTTCTGATATGGGTCAAAATTTGAAAAGTGCTTTTTGTCACATTTCTGAGCAAAATTTGGCCCAATTTACCATGCCCATGCATATTCCCACTTGTTTGAGTAATTTTTCATGGAAAAAACAAGGTTTCATGAATGGTAAAAATTTTCACCAGAATCACATACCGCGGGTCTACGTTTTTTTCTGATTTGGGTCAAAAATTGAAAAGTGCTTTTTGTCACATTTCTGAGCAAAATTTGGCCCAATTTACCATGCCCATGCATATTCCCACTTGTTTGAGTAATTTTTCATGGAAAAAACAAGGTTTCATGAATGGTCAAAATTTTCACCAGAATCACATACCGCGGGTCTACGTTTTTTTCTGATTTGGGTCAAAAATTGAAAAGTGCTTTTTGTCACGTTTCTGAGCAAAATTTGGCCCAATTTACCATGCCCATGCATTTTCCCACTTGTTTGAGTAATTTTTCATGGAAAAAACAAGGTTTCATGAATGGTCAAAATTTTCACCAGAATCACATACCGCGGGTCTACGTTTTTTTCTGATTTGGGTCAAATATTGAAAAGTGCTTTTTGTCACATTTCTGAGCAAAATTTGGCCCAATTTACCATGCCCATGCATATTCCCACTTGTTTGAGTAATTTTTCATGGAAAAAACAAGGTTTCATGAATGGTCAAAATTTTCACCAGAATCACACACCGCGGGTCTACGTTTTTTTCTGATTTGGGTCAAAAATTGAAAAGTGCTTTTTGTCACATTTCTGAGCAAAATTTGGCCCAATTTACCATGCCCATGCATATTCCCACTTGTTTGAGTAATTTTTCATGGAAAAAACAAGGTTTCATGAATGGTCAAAATTTTCACCAGAATCACATACCGCGGGTCTACGTTTTTTTCTGATTTGGGTCAAAAATTGAAAAGTGCTTTTTGTCACATTTCTGAGCAAAATTTGGCCCAATTTACCATGCCCATGCATATTCCCTCTTGTTTGAGTAATTTTTCATGGAAAAAACAAGGTTTCATGAATGGTCAAAATTTTCACCAGAATCACATACCGCGGGTCTATGTTTTTTTCTGATTTGGGTCAAAAATTTAAAAGTGCTTTTTGTCACGTTTCTGAGCAAAATTTGGCCCAATTTACCATGCCCATGCATTTTCCCACTTGTTTGAGTAATTTTTCATGGAAAAAACAAGGTTTCATGAATGGTCAAAAATTTCACCATAATCACATACCGCGGGTCTACGTTTTTTTCTGATTTGGGTCAAAAATTGAAAAGTGCTTTTTGTCACATTTCTGAGCAAAATTTGGCCCAATTTACCATGCCCATGCATTTTCCTACTTGTTTGAGTAATTTGTCATGGAAAAAACAAGGTTTCATGAATGGTCAAAATTTTCACCAGAATCACATACCGCGGGTCTACGTTTTTTTCTGATTTGGGTCAAAAATTGAAAAGTGCTTTTTGTCACATTTCTGAGCAAAATTTGGCCCAATTTACCATGCCCATGCATTTTCCCACTTGTTTGAGTAATTTGTCATGGAAAAAACAAGGTTTCATGAATGGACAAAATTTTCACCAGAATCACATACCGCGGGTCTACGTTTTTTTCTGATTTGGGTCAAAAATTGAAAAGTGTTTTTTGTCACGTTTCTGAGCAAAATTTGGCCCAATTTACCATGCCCATGCATTTTCCCACTCGTTTGAGTAATTTGTCATGGAAAAAACAAGGTTTCATGAATGGTCAAAATTTTCACCAGAATCACATACCGCGGGTCTACGTTTTTTTCTGATTTGGGTCAAAAATTGAAAAGTGCTTTTTGTCACATTTCTGAGCAAAATTTGGCCCAATTTACCATGCCCATGCATATTCCCTCTTGTTTGAGTAATTTATCATGGAAAAAACAAGGTTTCATGAATGGTCAAAATTTTCACCAGAATCACATACCGCGGGTCTACGTTTTTTTCTGATTTGGGTCAAAAATTGAAAAGTGCTTTTTGTCACATTTCTGAGCAAAATTTGGCCCAATTTACCATGCCCATGCATATTCCCTCTTGTTTGAGTAATTTTTCATGGAAAAAACAAGGTTTCATGAATGGTCAAAATTTTCACCAGAATCACATACCGCGGGTCTACGTTTTTTTCTGATTTGGGTCAAAAATTGAAAAGTGCTTTTTGTCACATTTCTGAGCAAAATTTGGCCCAATTTACCATGCCCATGCATTTTCCCACTTGTTTGAGTAATTTGTCATGGAAAAAACAAGGTTTCATGAATGGTCAAAATTTTCACCAGAATCACATACCGCGGGTCTATGTTTTTTTCTGATTTGGGTCAAAAATTTAAAAGTGCTTTTTGTCACGTTTCTGAGCAAAATTTGGCCCAATTTACCATGCCCATGCATTTTCCCACTTGTTTGAGTAATTTTTCATGGAAAAAACAAGGTTTCATGAATGGTCAAAAATTTCACCATAATCACATACCGCGGGTCTACGTTTTTTTCTGATTTGGGTCAAAAATTGAAAAGTGCTTTTTGTCACATTTCTGAGCAAAATTTGGCCCAATTTACCATGCCCATGCATTTTCCCACTTGTTTGAGTAATTTGTCATGGAAAAAACAAGGTTTCATGAATGGTCAAAATTTTCACCAGAATCACATACCGCGGGTCTACGTTTTTTTCTGATTTGGGTCAAAAATTGAAAAGTGCTTTTTGTCACATTTCTGAGCAAAATTTGGCCCAATTTACCATGCCCATGCATTTTCCCACTTGTTTGAGTAATTTGTCATGGAAAAAACAAGGTTTCATGAATGGACAAAATTTTCACCAGAATCACATACCGCGGGTCTACGTTTTTTTCTGATTTGGGTCAAAAATTGAAAAGTGTTTTTTGTCACGTTTCTGAGCAAAATTTGGCCCAATTTACCATGCCCATGCATTTTCCCACTCGTTTGAGTAATTTGTCATGGAAAAAACAAGGTTTCATGAATGGTCAAAATTTTCACCAGAATCACATACCGCGGGTCTACGTTTTTTTCTGATTTGGGTCAAAAATTGAAAAGTGCTTTTTGTCACATTTCTGAGCAAAATTTGGCCCAATTTACCATGCCCATGCATATTCCCTCTTGTTTGAGTAATTTTTCATGGAAAAAACAAGGTTTCATGAATGGTCAAAATTTTCACCAGAATCACATACCGCGGGTCTATGTTTTTTTCTGATTTGGGTCAAAAATTTAAAAGTGCTTTTTGTCACGTTTCTGAGCAAAATTTGGCCCAATTTACCATGCCCATGCATTTTCCCACTTGTTTGAGTAATTTTTCATGGAAAAAACAAGGTTTCATGAATGGTCAAAAATTTCACCATAATCACATACCGCGGGTCTACGTTTTTTTCTGATTTGGGTCAAAAATTGAAAAGTGCTTTTTGTCACGTTTCTGAGCAAAATTTGGCCCAATTTACCATGCCCATGCATATTCCCTCTTGTTTGAGTAATTTTTCATGGAAAAAACAAGGTTTCATGAATGGTCAAAATTTTCACCAGAATCACATACCGCGGGTCTATGTTTTTTTCTGATTTGGGTCAAAAATTTAAAAGTGCTTTTTGTCACGTTTCTGAGCAAAATTTGGCCCAATTTACCATGCCCATGCATTTTCCCACTTGTTTGAGTAATTTTTCATGGAAAAAACAAGGTTTCATGAATGGTCAAAAATTTCACCATAATCACATACCGCGGGTCTACGTTTTTTTCTGATTTGGGTCAAAAATTGAAAAGTGCTTTTTGTCACGTTTCTGAGCAAAATTTGGCCCAATTTACCATGCCCATGCATTTTCCCACTTGTTTGAGTAATTTTTCATGGAAAAAACAAGGTTTCATGAATGGTCAAAATTTTCACCAGAATCACATACCGCGGGTCTACGTTTTTTTCTGATTTGGGTCAAAAATTGAAAAGTGCTTTGTGTCACGTTTCTGAGCAAAATTTGGCCCAATTTACCATGCCCATGCATTTTCCCACTTGTTTGAGTAATTTTTCATGGAAAAAACAAGGTTTCATGAATGGACAAAATTTTCACCAGAATCACATACCGCGGGTCTACGTTTTTTTCTGATTTGGGTCAAAAATTGAAAAGTGTTTTTTGTCACGTTTCTGAGCAAAATTTGGCCCAATTTACCATGCCCATGCATTTTCCCACTCGTTTGAGTAATTTGTCATGGAAAAAACAAGGTTTCATGAATGGTCAAAATTTTCACCAGAATCACATACCGCGGGTCTACGTTTTTTTCTGATTTGGGTCAAAAATTGAAAAGTGCTTTTTGTCACATTTCTGAGCAAAATTTGGCCCAATTTACCATGCCCATGCATATTCCCACTTGTTTGAGTAATTTTTCATGGAAAAAACAAGGTTTCATGAATGGTCAAAATTTTCACCAGAATCACATACCGCGGGTCTACGTTTTTTTCTGATTTGGGTCAAATATTGAAAAGTGCTTTTTGTCACATTTCTGAGCAAAATTTGGCCCAATTTACCATGCCCATGCATATTCCCACTTGTTTGAGTAATTTTTCATGGAAAAAACAAGGTTTCATGAATGGTCAAAATTTTCACCAGAATCACACACCGCGGGTCTACGTTTTTTTCTGATTTGGGTCAAAAATTGAAAAGTGCTTTTTGTCACATTTCTGAGCAAAATTTGGCCCAATTTACCATGCCCATGCATATTCCCACTCGTTTGAGTAATTTTTCATGGAAAAAACAAGGTTTCATGAATGGTCAAAATTTTCACCAGAATCACATACCGCGGGTCTACGTTTTTTTCTGATTTGGGTCAAAAATTGAAAAGTGCTTTTTGTCACATTTCTGAGCAAAATTTGGCCCAATTTACCATGCCCATGCATATTCCCTCTTGTTTGAGTAATTTTTCATGGAAAAAACAAGGTTTCATGAATGGTCAAAATTTTCACCAGAATCACATACCGCGGGTCTATGTTTTTTTCTGATTTGGGTCAAAAATTTAAAAGTGCTTTTTGTCACGTTTCTGAGCAAAATTTGGCCCAATTTACCATGCCCATGCATTTTCCCACTTGTTTGAGTAATTTTTCATGGAAAAAACAAGGTTTCATGAATGGTCAAAAATTTCACCAGAATCACATACCGCGGGTCTACGTTTTTTTCTGATTTGGGTCAAAAATTGAAAAGTGCTTTTTGTCACATTTCTGAGCAAAATTTGGCCCAATTTACCATGCCCATGCATTTTCCCACTTGTTTGAGTAATTTGTCATGGAAAAAACAAGGTTTCATGAATGGTCAAAATTTTCACCAGAATCACATACCGCGGGTCTACGTTTTTTTCTGATTTGGGTCAAAAATTGAAAAGTGCTTTTTGTCACACTTCTGAGCAAAATTTGGCCCAATTTACCATGCCCATGCATTTTCCCACTTGTTTGAGTAATTTGTCATGGAAAAAACAAGGTTTCATGAATGGACAAAATTTTCACCAGAATCACATACCGCGGGTCTACGTTTTTTTCTGATTTGGGTCAAAAATTGAAAAGTGTTTTTTGTCACGTTTCTGAGCAAAATTTGGCCCAATTTACCATGCCCATGCATTTTCCCACTCGTTTGAGTAATTTGTCATGGAAAAAACAAGGTTTCATGAATGGTCAAAATTTTCACCAGAATCACATACCGCGGGTCTACGTTTTTTTCTGATTTGGGTCAAAAATTGAAAAGTGCTTTTTGTCACATTTCTGAGCAAAATTTGGCCCAATTTACCATGCCCATGCATATTCCCTCTTGTTTGAGTAATTTATCATGGAAAAAACAAGGTTTCATGAATGGTCAAAATTTTCACCAGAATCACATACCGCGGGTCTACGTTTTTTTCTGATTTGGGTCAAAAATTGAAAAGTGCTTTTTGTCACATTTCTGAGCAAAATTTGGCCCAATTTACCATGCCCATGCATATTCCCTCTTGTTTGAGTAATTTTTCATGGAAAAAACAAGGTTTCATGAATGGTCAAAATTTTCACCAGAATCACATACCGCGGGTCTATGTTTTTTTCTGATTTGGGTCAAAAATTTAAAAGTGCTTTTTGTCACGTTTCTGAGCAAAATTTGGCCCAATTTACCATGCCCATGCATTTTCCCACTTGTTTGAGTAATTTTTCATGGAAAAAACAAGGTTTCATGAATGGTCAAAAATTTCACCATAATCACATACCGCGGGTCTACGTTTTTTTCTGATTTGGGTCAAAAATTGAAAAGTGCTTTTTGTCACATTTCTGAGCAAAATTTGGCCCAATTTACCATGCCCATGCATTTTCCCACTTGTTTGAGTAATTTGTCATGGAAAAAACAAGGTTTCATGAATGGTCAAAATTTTCACCAGAATCACATACCGCGGGTCTACGTTTTTTTCTGATTTGGGTCAAAAATTGAAAAGTGCTTTTTGTCACATTTCTGAGCAAAATTTGGCCCAATTTACCATGCCCATGCATTTTCCCACTTGTTTGAGTAATTTGTCATGGAAAAAACAAGGTTTCATGAATGGTCAAAATTTTCACCAGAATCACATACCGCGGGTCTACGTTTTTTTCTGATTTGGGTCAAAAATTGAAAAGTGCTTTTTGTCACGTTTCTGAGCAAAATTTGGCCCAATTTACCATGCCCATGCATTTTCCCACTTGTTTGAGTAATTTTTCATGGAAAAAACAAGGTTTCATGAATGGTCAAAAATTTCACCATAATCACATACCGCGGGTCTACGTTTTTTTCTGATTTGGGTCAAAAATTGAAAAGTGCTTTTTGTCACATTTCTGAGCAAAATTTGGCCCAATTTACCATGCCCATGCATTTTCCCACTTGTTTGAGTAATTTGTCATGGAAAAAACAAGGTTTCATGAATGGTCAAAATTTTCACCAGAATCACATACCGCGGGTCTACGTTTTTTTCTGATTTGGGTCAAAAATTGAAAAGTGCTTTTTGTCACATTTCTGAGCAAAATTTGGCCCAATTTACCATGCCCATGCATTTTCCCACTTGTTTGAGTAATTTGTCATGGAAAAAACAAGGTTTCATGAATGGACAAAATTTTCACCAGAATCACATACCGCGGGTCTACGTTTTTTTCTGATTTGGGTCAAAAATTGAAAAGTGTTTTTTGTCACGTTTCTGAGCAAAATTTGGCCCAATTTACCATGCCCATGCATTTTCCCACTCGTTTGAGTAATTTGTCATGGAAAAAACAAGGTTTCATGAATGGTCAAAATTTTCACCAGAATCACATACCGCGGGTCTACGTTTTTTTCTGATTTGGGTCAAAAATTGAAAAGTGCTTTTTGTCACATTTCTGAGCAAAATTTGGCCCAATTTACCATGCCCATGCATATTCCCTCTTGTTTGAGTAATTTATCATGGAAAAAACAAGGTTTCATGAATGGTCAAAATTTTCACCAGAATCACATACCGCGGGTCTATGTTTTTTTCTGATTTGGGTCAAAAATTTAAAAGTGCTTTTTGTCACGTTTCTGAGCAAAATTTGGCCCAATTTACCATGCCCATGCATTTTCCCACTTGTTTGAGTAATTTTTCATGGAAAAAACAAGGTTTCATGAATGGTCAAAAATTTCAACATAATCACATACCGCGGGTCTACGTTTTTTTCTGATTTGGGTCAAAAATTGAAAAGTGCTTTTTGTCACATTTCTGAGCAAAATTTGGGCCAATTTACCATGCCCATGCATTTTCCCACTCGTTTGAGTAATTTTTCATGGAAAAAACAAGGTTTCATGAATGGTCAAAATTTTCACCAGAATCACATACCGCGGGTCTACGTTTTTTTCTGATTTGGGTCAAAAATTGAAAAGTGCTTTTTGTCACATTTCTGAGCAAAATTTGGCCCAATTTACCATGCCCATGCATATTCCCACTTGTTTGAGTAATTTTTCATGGAAAAAACAAGGTTTCATGAATGGTCAAAATTTTCACCAGAATCACATACCGCGGGTCTACGTTTTTTTCTGATTTGGGTCAAAAATTGAAAAGTGCTTTTTGTCACATTTCTGAGCAAAATTTGGCCCAATTTACCATGCCCATGCATTTTCCCACTTGTTTGAGTAATTTTTCATGGAAAAAACAAGGTTTCATGAATGGTCAAAATTTTCACCAGAATCACATACCGCGGGTCTACGTTTTTTTCTGATTTGGGTCAAATATTGAAAAGTGCTTTTTGTCACATTTCTGAGCAAAATTTGGCCCAATTTACCATGCCCATGCATATTCCCACTTGTTTGAGTAATTTTTCATGGAAAAAACAAGGTTTCATGAATGGTCAAAATTTTCACCAGAATCACACACCGCGGGTCTACGTTTTTTTCTGATTTGGGTCAAAAATTGAAAAGTGCTTTTTGTCACATTTCTGAGCAAAATTTGGCCCAATTTACCATGCCCATGCATATTCCCACTCGTTTGAGTAATTTTTCATGGAAAAAACAAGGTTTCATGAATGGTCAAAATTTTCACCAGAATCACATACCGCGGGTCTACGTTTTTTTCTGATTTGGGTCAAAAATTGAAAAGTGCTTTTTGTCACATTTCTGAGCAAAATTTGGCCCAATTTACCATGCCCATGCATATTCCCTCTTGTTTGAGTAATTTTTCATGGAAAAAACAAGGTTTCATGAATGGTCAAAATTTTCACCAGAATCACATACCGCGGGTCTATGTTTTTTTCTGATTTGGGTCAAAAATTTAAAAGTGCTTTTTGTCACGTTTCTGAGCAAAATTTGGCCCAATTTACCATGCCCATGCATTTTCCCACTTGTTTGAGTAATTTTTCATGGAAAAAACAAGGTTTCATGAATGGTCAAAAATTTCACCATAATCACATACCGCGGGTCTACGTTTTTTTCTGATTTGGGTCAAAAATTGAAAAGTGCTTTTTGTCACATTTCTGAGCAAAATTTGGCCCAATTTACCATGCCCATGCATTTTCCCACTTGTTTGAGTAATTTGTCATGGAAAAAACAAGGTTTCATGAATGGTCAAAATTTTCACCAGAATCACATACCGCGGGTCTACGTTTTTTTCTGATTTGGGTCAAAAATTGAAAAGTGCTTTTTGTCACATTTCTGAGCAAAATTTGGCCCAATTTACCATGCCCATGCATTTTCCCACTTGTTTGAGTAATTTTTCATGGAAAAAACAAGGTTTCATGAATGGTCAAAATTTTCACCAGAATCACATACCGCGGGTCTACGTTTTTTTCTGATTTGGGTCAAAAATTGAAAAGTGCTTTTTGTCACGTTTCTGAGCAAAATTTGGCCCAATTTACCATGCCCATGCATTTTCCCACTTGTTTGAGTGATTTTTCATGGAAAAAACAAGGTTTCATGAATGGTCAAAATTTTCACCAGAATCACATACCGCGGGTCTACGTTTTTTTCTGATTTGGGTCAAAAATTGAAAAGTGCTTTTTGTCACATTTCTGAGCAAAATTTGGCCCAATTTACCATGCCCATGCATATTCCCACTTGTTTGAGTAATTTTTCATGGAAAAAACAAGGTTTCATGAATGGTCAAAATTTTCACCAGAATCACATACCGCGGGTCTACGTTTTTTTCTGATTTGGGTCAAAAATTGAAAAGTGCTTTTTGTCACATTTCTGAGCAAAATTTGGCCCAATTTACCATGCCCATGCATATTCCCTCTTGTTTGAGTAATTTTTCATGGAAAAAACAAGGTTTCATGAATGGTCAAAATTTTCACCAGAATCACATACCGCGGGTCTACATTTTTTTCTGATTTGGGTCAAAAATTGAAAAGTGCTTTTTGTCACATTTCTGAGCAAAATTTGGCCCAATTTACCATGCCCATGCATTTTCCCACTCGTTTGAGTAATTTTTCATGGAAAAAACAAGGTTTCATGAATGGTCAAAATTTTCACCAGAATCACATACCGCGGGTCTACTTTTTTTTCTGATTTGGGTCGAAAATTGAAAAGTGCTTTTTATCACATTTCTGAGCAATATTTGGCCCAATTTACCATGCCCATGCATATTCCCACTTGTTTGAGTAATTTTTCATGGAAAAAACAAGGTTTCATGAATGGTAAAAGTTTTCACCAGAATCACATACCGCGGGTCTACGTTTTTTTCTGATTTGGGTCAAAAATTGAAAAGTGCTTTTTGTCACATTTCTGAGCAAAATTTGGCCCAATTTACCATGCCCATGCATTTTCCCACTCGTTTGAGTAATTTTTCATGGAAAAAACAAGGTTTCATGAATGGTCAAAATTTTCACCAGAATCACATACCGCGGGTCTACGTTTTTTTCTGATTTGGGTCAAAAATTGAAAAGTGCTTTTTGTCACATTTCTGAGCAAAATTTGGCCCAATTTACCATGCCCATGCATTTTCCCACTTGTTTGAGTAATTTTTCATGGAAAAAACAAGGTTTCATGAATGGTCAAAATTTTCACCAGAATCACATACCGCGGGTCTACGTTTTTTTCTGATTTGGGTCAAAAATTGAAAAGTGCTTTTTGTCACATTTCTGAGCAAAATTTGGCCCAATTTACCATGCCCATGCATTTTCCCACTTGTTTGAGTAATTGTTCATGGAAAAAACAAGGTTTCATGAATGGTCAAAATTTTCACCAGAATCACATACCGCGGGTCTACGTTTTTTTCTGATTTGGGTCAAAAATTGAAAAGTGCTTTTTGTCACATTTCTGAGCAAAATTTGGCCCAATTTACCATGCCCATGCATATTCCCACTTGTTTGAGTAATTTTTCATGGAAAAAACAAGGTTTCATGAATGGTCAAAATTTTCACCAGAATCACATACCGCGGGTCTACGTTTTTTTCTGATTTGGGTCAAAAATTTAAAAGTGCTTTTTGTCACGTTTCTGAGCAAAATTTGGCCCAATTTACCATGCCCATGCATTTTCCCACTTGTTTGAGTGATTTTTCATGGAAAAAACAAGGTTTCATGAATGGTCAAAATTTTCACCAGAATCACATACCGCGGGTCTACGTTTTTTTCTGATTTGGGTCAAAAATTGAAAAGTGCTTTTTGTCACATTTCTGAGCAAAATTTGGCCCAATTTACCATGCCCATGCATTTTCCCACTTGTTTGAGTAATTTTTCATGGAAAAAACAAGGTTTCATGAATGGTCAAAATTTTCACCAGAATCACATACCGCGGGTCTACGTTTTTTTCTGATTTGGGTCAAAAATTGAAAAGTGCTTTTTGTCACATTTCTGAGCAAAATTTGGCCCAATTTACCATGCCCATGCATATTCCCACTTGTTTGAGTAATTTTTCATGGAAAAAACAAGGTTTCATGAATGGTCAAAATTTTCACCAGAATTACATACCGCGGGTCTACGTTTTTTTCTGATTTGGGTCAAAAATTGAAAAGTGCTTTTTGTCACATTTCTGAGCAAAATTTGGCCCAATTTACCATGCCCATGCATTTTCCCACTTGTTTGAGTAATTTTTCATGGAAAAAACAAGGTTTCATGAATGGTCAAAATTTTCACCAGAATCACATACCGCGGGTCTACGTTTTTTTCTGATTTGGGTCAAAAATTGAAAAGTGCTTTTTGTCACATTTCTGAGCAAAATTTGGCCCAATTTACCATGCCCATGCATATTCCCACTTGTTCGAGTAATTTTTCATGGAAAAAACAAGGTTTCATGAATGGTCAAAATTTTCACCAGAATCACATACCGCGGGTCTACGTTTTTTTCTGATTTGGGTCAAAAATTGAAAAGTGCTTTTTGTCACATTTCTGAGCAAAATTTGGCCCAATTTACCATGCCCATGCATATTCCCAATTGTTTGAGTAATTTGTCATGGATAAAACAAGGTTTCATGAATGGTCAAAATTTTCACCAGAATCACATACCGCGGGTCTACGTTTTTTTCTGATTTGGGTCAAAAATTGAAAAGTGCTTTTTGTCACATTTCTGAGCAAAATTTGGCCCAATTTACCATGCCCATGCATATTCCCACTTGTTTGAGTAATTTTTCATGGAAAAAACAAGGTTTCATGAATGGTCAAAATTTTCACCAGAATCACATACCGCGGGGTCTACGTTTTTTTCTGATTTGGGTCAAAAATTGAAAAGTGCTTTTTGTCACATTTCTGAGCAAAATTTGGCCCAATTTACCATGCCCATGCATATTCCCACTTGTTCGAGTAATTTTTCATGGAAAAAACAAGGTTTCATGAATGGTCAAAATTTTCACCAGAATCACATACCGCGGGTCTACGTTTTTTTCTGATTTGGGTCAAAAATTGAAAAGTGCTTTTTGTCACATTTCTGAGCAAAATTTGGCCCAATTTACCATGCCCATGCATTTTCCCACTCGTTTGAGTAATTTTTCATGGAAAAAACAAGGTTTGATGAATGGTCAAAATTTTCACCAGAATCACATACGTCTACGTTTTTTTCTGATTTGGGTCAAAAATTGAAAAGTGCTTTTTGTCACATTTCTGAGCAAAATTTGGCCCAATTTACCATGCCCATGCATTTTCCCACTCGTTTGAGTAATTTTTCATGGAAAAAACAAGGTTTCATGAATGGTCAAAATTTTCACCAGAATCACATACCGCGGGTCTACGTTTTTTTCTGATTTGGGTCAAAAATTGAAAAGTGCTTTTTGTCACGTTTCTGAGCAAAATTTGGCCCAATTTACCATGCCCATGCATTTTCCCACTTGTTTGAGTAATTTTTCATGGAAAAAACAAGGTTTCATGAATGGTCAAAATTTTCACCAGAATCACATACCGCGGGGTCTACGTTTTTTTCTGATTTGGGTCAAAAATTGAAAAGTGCTTTTTGTCACATTTCTGAGCAAAATTTGGCCCAATTTACCATGCCCATGCATATTCCCACTTGTTTGAGTAATTTTTCATGGAAAAAACAAGGTTTCATGAATGGTCAAAATTTTCACCACAGTCACATACCGGGGGTCTACGTTTTTTTCTGATTTGGGTCAAAAATTGAAAAGTGCTTTTTGTCACATTTCTGAGCAAAATTTGGATCAATTTACCATGACCATGCATATTCCCACTTGTTTGAGTAATTTTTCATGGAAAAAACAAGGTTTCATGAATGGTCAAAATTTTCACTAGAATCACATACCGCGGGTCTACCTTTTTTTCTGATTTGGGTCAAAAATTGAAAAGTGCTTTTTGTCACATTTCTGAGCAAAATTTGGCCCAATTTACCATGCCCGTGCATTTTCCCACTCGTTTGAGTAATTTGTCATGGAAAAAACAAGGTTTCATGAATGGTCAAAATTTTCACCAGAATCTCATACCGCGGGTCTACGTTTTTTTCTGATTTGGGTCAAAAATTGAAAAGTGCTTTTTGTCACATTTCTGAGCAAAATTTGGCCCAATTTACCATGCCCATGCATTTTCCCACTTGTTTGAGTAATTTTTCATGGAAAAAACAAGGTTTCATGAATGGTCAAAATTTTCACCAGAATCACATACCGCGGGTCTACGTTTTTTTCTAATTTGGGTCAAAAATTGAAAAGTGCTTTTTGTCACATTTCTGAGCAAAATTTGGCCCAATTTACCATGCCCATGCATATTCCCACTTGTTTGAGTAATTTGTCATGGATAAAACAAGGTTTCATGAATGGTCAAAATTTTCACCAGAATCACATACCGCGGGTCTACGTTTTTTTCTGATTTGGGTCAAAAATTGAAAAGTGCTTTTTGTCACATTTCTGAGCAAAATTTGGCCCAATTTACCATGCCCATGCATATTCCCACTTGTTTGAGTAATTTTTCATGGAAAAAACAAGGTTTCATGAATGGTCAAAATTTTCACCAGAATCACATACCGCGGGGTCTACGTTTTTTTCTGATTTGGGTCAAAAATTGAAAAGTGCTTTTTGTCACATTTCTGAGCAAAATTTGGCCCAATTTACCATGCCCATGCATATTCCCACTTGTTCGAGTAATTTTTCATGGAAAAAACAAGGTTTCATGAATGGTCAAAATTTTCACCAGAATCACATACCGCGGGTCTACGTTTTTTTCTGATTTGGGTCAAAAATTGAAAAGTGCTTTTTGTCACATTTCTGAGCAAAATTTGGCCCAATTTACCATGCCCATGCATTTTCCCACTCGTTTGAGTAATTTTTCATGGAAAAAACAAGGTTTGATGAATGGTCAAAATTTTCACCAGAATCACATACGTCTACGTTTTTTTCTGATTTGGGTCAAAAATTGAAAAGTGCTTTTTGTCACATTTCTGAGCAAAATTTGGCCCAATTTACCATGCCCATGCATTTTCCCACTCGTTTGAGTAATTTTTCATGGAAAAAACAAGGTTTCATGAATGGTCAAAATTTTCACCAGAATCACATACCGCGGGTCTACGTTTTTTTCTGATTTGGGTCAAAAATTGAAAAGTGCTTTTTGTCACGTTTCTGAGCAAAATTTGGCCCAATTTACCATGCCCATGCATTTTCCCACTTGTTTGAGTAATTTTTCATGGAAAAAACAAGGTTTCATGAATGGTCAAAATTTTCACCAGAATCACATACCGCGGGTCTACGTTTTTTTCTAATTTGGGTCAAAAATTGAAAAGTGCTTTTTGTCACATTTCTGAGCAAAATTTGGCCCAATTTACCATGCCCATGCATTTTCCCACTTGTTTGAGTAATTTTTCATGGAAAAAACAAGGTTTCATGAATGGTCAAAATTTTCACCAGAATCACATACCGCGGGTCTACGTTTTTTTCTGATTTGGGTCAAAAATTGAAAAGTGCTTTTTGTCACATTTCTGAGCAAAATTTGGCCCAATTTACCATGCCCATGCATTTTCCCACTTGTTTGAGTAATTTTTCATGGAAAAAACAAGGTTTCATGAATGGTCAAAATTTTCACCAGAATCACATACCGCGGGTCTACGTTTTTTTCTAATTTGGGTCAAAAATTGAAAAGTGCTTTTTGTCACATTTCTGAGCAAAATTTGGCCCAATTTACCATGCCCATGCATATTCCCACTTGTTTGAGTAATTTTTCATGGAAAAAACAAGGTTTCATGAATGGTCAAAATTTTCACCAGAATCACATACCGCGGGTCTACGTTTTTTTCTAATTTGGGTCAAAAATTGAAAAGTGCTTTTTGTCACATTTCTGAGCAAAATTTGGCCCAATTTACCATGCCCATGCATTTTCCCACTTGTTTGAGTAATTTTTCATGGAAAAAACAAGGTTTCATGAATGGTCAAAATTTTCACCAGAATCACATACCGCGGGTCTACGTTTTTTTCTAATTTGGGTCAAAAATTGAAAAGTGCTTTTTGTCACATTTCTGAGCAAAATTTGGCCCAATTTACCATGCCCATGCATATTCCCACTTGTTTGAGTAATTTTTCATGGAAAAAACAAGGTTTCATGAATGGTCAAAATTTTCACCAGAATCACATACCGCGGGTCTACGTTTTTTTCTGATTTGGGTCAAAAATTGAAAAGTGCTTTTTGTCACATTTCTGAGCAAAATTTGGCCCAATTTACCATGCCCATGCATATTCCCTCTTGTTTGAGTAATTTTTCATGGAAAAAACAAGGTTTCATGAATGGTCAAAATTTTCACCAGAATCACATACCGCGGGACTACGTTTTTTTCTGATTTGGGTCAAAAATTGAAAAGTGCTTTTTGTCACATTTCTGAGCAAAATTTGGCCCAATTTACCATGCCCATGCATATTCCCACTTGTTTGAGTAATTTTTCATGGAAAAAACAAGGTTTCATGAATGGTCAAAATTTTCACCAGAATCACATACCGCGGGGTCTACGTTTTTTTCTGATTTGGGTCAAAAATTGAAAAGTGCTTTTTGTCACATTTCTGAGCAAAATTTGGCCCAATTTACCATGCCCATGCATTTTCCCACTCGTTTGAGTAATTTTTCATGGAAAAAACAAGGTTTCATGAATGGTCAAAAGTTTCACCAGAATCACATACCGCGGGTCTACGTTTTTTTCTGATTTGGGTCAAAAATTGAAAAGTGCTTTTTGTCACATTTCTGAGCAAAATTTGGCCCAATTTACCATGCCCATGCATATTCCCACTTGTTTGAGTAATTTTTCATGGAAAAAACAAGGTTTCATGAATGGTCAAAATTTTCACCAGAATCACATACCGCGGGGTCTACGTTTTTTTCTGATTTGGGTCAAAAATTGAAAAGTGCTTTTTTCACATTTCTGAGCAAAATTTGGCCCAATTTACCATGCCCATGCATATTCCCACTTGTTTGAGTAATTTTTCATGGAAAAAACAAGGTTTCATGAATGGTCAAAATTTTCACCAGAATCACATACCGCGGGACTACGTTTTTTTCTGATTTGGGTCAAAAATTGTAAAGTGCTTTTTGTCACATTTCTTAGCAAAATTTGGCCCAATTTACCATGCCCATGCATATTCCCACTTGTTTGAGTAATTTTTCACGGAAAAAACAAGGTTTCATGAATGGTCAAAATTTTCACCAGAATCACATACCGCGGGTCTACGTTTTTTTCTGATTTGGGTCAAAAATTGAAAAGTGCTTTTTGTCACATTTCTGAGCAAAATTTGGCCCAATTTACCATGCCCATGCATATTCCCACTTGTTTGAGTAATTTTTCATGGAAAAAACAAGGTTTCATGAATGGTCAAAATTTTCACCAGAATCACATACCGCGGGGTCTACGTTTTTTTCTGATTTGGGTCAAAAATTGAAAAGTGCTTTTTTCACATTTCTGAGCAAAATTTGGCCCAATTTACCATGCCCATGCATATTCCCACTTGTTTGAGTAATTTTTCATGGAAAAAACAAGGTTTCATGAATGGTCAAAATTTTCACCAGAATCACATACCGCGGGTCTACGTTTTTTTCTGATTTGGGTCAAAAATTGAAAAGTGCTTTTTGTCACATTTCTGAGCAAAATTTGGCCCAATTTACCATGCCCATGCATTTTCCCACTTGTTTGAGTAATTTTTCATGGAAAAAACAAGGTTTCATGAATGGTCAAAATTTTCACCAGAATCACATACCACGGGTCTACGTTTTTTTCTGATTTGGGTCAAAAATTGAAAAGTGCCTTTTGTCACATTTCTGAGCAAAATTTGGCCCAATTTACCATGCCCATGCATATTCCCACTCGTTTGAGTAATTTTTCATGGAAAAAACAAGGTTTCATGAATGGTCAAAATTTTCACTAGAATCACATACCGCGGGTCTACGTTTTTTTCTGATTTGGGTCAAAAATTGAAAAGTGCTTTTTGTCACATTTCTGAGCAAAATTTGGCCCAATTTACCATGCCCATGCATATTCCCACTTGTTTGAGTAATTTTTCATGGAAAAAACAAGGTTTCATGAATGGTCAAAATTTTCACCAGAATCACATACCGCGGGTCTACGTTTTTTTCTGATTTGGGTCAAAAATTGAAAAGTGCTTTTTGTCACATTTCTGAGCAAAATTTGGCCCAATTTACCATGCCCATGCATATTCCCACTTGTTTGAGTAATTTTTCATGGAAAAAACAAGGTTTCATGAATGGTCAAAATTTTCACCAGAATCACATACCGCGGGGTCTACGTTTTTTTCTGATTTGGGTCAAAAATTGAAAAGTGCTTTTTTCACATTTCTGAGCAAAATTTGGCCCAATTTACCATGCCCATGCATATTCCCACTTGTTTGAGTAATTTTTCATGGAAAAAACAAGGTTTCATGAATGGTCAAAATTTTCACCAGAATCACATACCGCGGGTCTACGTTTTTTTCTGATTTGGGTCAAAAATTGAAAAGTGCTTTTTGTCACATTTCTGAGCAAAATTTGGCCCAATTTACCATGCCCATGCATTTTCCCACTTGTTTGAGTAATTTTTCATGGAAAAAACAAGGTTTCATGAATGGTCAAAATTTTCACCAGAATCACATACCGCGGGTCTACGTTTTTTTCTGATTTGGGTCAAAAATTGAAAAGTGCCTTTTGTCACATTTCTGAGCAAAATTTGGCCCAATTTACCATGCCCATGCATATTCCCACTCGTTTGAGTAATTTTTCATGGAAAAAACAAGGTTTCATGAATGGTCAAAATTTTCACCAGAATCACATACCGCGGGTCTACGTTTTTTTCTGATTTGGGTCAAAAATTGAAAAGTGCTTTTTGTCACATTTCTGAGCAAAATTTGGCCCAATTTACCATGCCCATGCATATTCCCACTTGTTTGAGTAATTTTTCATGGAAAAAACAAGGTTTCATGAATGGTCAAAATTTTCACCAGAATCACATACCGCGGGTCTACGTTTTTTTCTGATTTGGGTCAAAAATTGAAAAGTGCTTTTTGTCACATTTCTGAGCAAAATTTGGCCCAATTTACCATGCCCATGCATATTCCCACTTGTTTGAGTAATTTTTCATGGAAAAAACAAGGTTTCATGAATGGTCAAAAGTTTCACCAGAATCACATACCGCGGGTCTACGTTTTTTTCTGATTTGGGTCAAAAATTGAAAAGTGCTTTTTGTCACATTTCTGAGCAAAATTTGGCCCAATTTACCATGCCCATGCATATTCCCACTTGTTTGAGTAATTTTTCATGGAAAAAACAAGGTTTCATGAATGGTCAAAATTTTCACCAGAATCACATACCGCGGGGTCTACGTTTTTTTCTGATTTGGGTCAAAAATTGAAAAGTGCTTTTTTCACATTTCTGAGCAAAATTTGGCCCAATTTACCATGCCCATGCATATTCCCACTTGTTTGAGTAATTTTTCATGGAAAAAACAAGGTTTCATGAATGGTCAAAATTTTCACCAGAATCACATACCGCGGGACTACGTTTTTTTCTGATTTGGGTCAAAAATTGTAAAGTGCTTTTTGTCACATTTCTTAGCAAAATTTGGCCCAATTTACCATGCCCATGCATATTCCCACTTGTTTGAGTAATTTTTCACGGAAAAAACAAGGTTTCATGAATGGTCAAAATTTTCACCAGAATCACATACCGCGGGTCTACGTTTTTTTCTGATTTGGGTCAAAAATTGAAAAGTGCTTTTTGTCACATTTCTGAGCAAAATTTGGCCCAATTTACCATGCCCATGCATATTCCCACTCGTTTGAGTAATTTTTCATGGAAAAAACAAGGTTTCATGAATGGTCAAAATTTTCACCAGAATCACATACCGCGGGTCTACGTTTTTTTCTGATTTGGGTCAAAAATTGAAAAGTGCTTTTTGTCACATTTCTGAGCAAAATTTGGCCCAATTTACCATGCCCATGCATATTCCCACTTGTTTGAGTAATTTTTGATGGAAAAAACAAGGTTTCATGAATGGTCAAAATTTTCACCAGAATCACATACCGCGGGTCTACGTTTTTTTTCTGATTTGGGTCAAAAATTGAAAAGTGCTTTTTGTCACATTTCTGAGCAAAATTTGGCCCAATTTAATATAACTATGCATATTCCCACTTGTTTGAGTAATTTTTCATGGAAAAACAAGGTTTCATGAATGGTCAAAATTTTCACCAGAATCACATACCGCGGGTCTACGTTTTTTTCTGATTTGGGTTAAAAATTGAAAAGTGCTTTTTGTCACATTTCTGAGCAAAATTTGGCCCAATTTACCATGCCCATGCATTTTCCCACTTGTTTGAGTAATTTTTCATGGAAAAAACAAGGTTTCATGAATGGTCAAAATTTTCACCAGAATCACATAACAGGGGTCTACGTTTTTTTCTGATTTGGGTCAAAAATTGAAAAGTGCTTTTTGTCACATTTCTGAGCAAAATTTGGCCCAATTTACCACGCCCATGCATATTCCCACTTGTTTGAGTAATTTTTCATGGAAAAAACAAGGTTTCATGAATGGTCAAAATTTTCACCAGAATCACATACCGCGGGTCTACGTTTTTTTCTGATTTGGGTCAAAAATTGAAAAGTGCTTTTTGTCACATTTCTGAGCAAAATTTGGCCCAATTTAATATAACCATGCATATTCCCACTTGTTTGAGTAATTTTACATGGAAAAACAAGGTTTCATGAATGGTCAAAATTTTCACCAGAATCACATACAGCGGGTCTACGTTTTTTTCTGATTTGGGTCAAAAATTGAAAAGTGCTTTTTGTCACATTTCTGAGCAAAATTTGGCCCAATTTACCATGCCCATGCATATTCCCACTTGTTTGAGTAATTTTTCATGGAAAAAACAAGGTTTCATGAATGGTCAAAATTTTCACCAGAATCACATACCGCGGGTCTACGTTTTTTTCTGATTTGGGTCAAAAATTGAAAAGTGCTTTTTGTCACATTTCTGAGCAAAATTTGGCCCAATTTACCATGCCCATGCATATTCCCACTCGTTTGAGTAATTTTTCATGGAAAAAACAAGGTTTCATGAATGGTCAAAATTTTCACCAGAATCACATACCGCGGGTCTACGTTTTTTTCTGATTTGGGTCAAAAATTGAAAAGTGCTTTTTGTCACATTTCTGAGCAAAATTTGGCCCAATTTACCATGCCCATGCATATTCCCACTTGTTTGAGTAATTTTTCATGGAAAAAACAAGGTTTCATGAATGGTCAAAATTTTCACCAGAATCACATACCGCGGGTCTACGTTTTTTTCTGATTTGGGTCAAAAATTGAAAAGTGCTTTTTGTCACATTTCTGAGCAAAATTTGGCCCAATTTACCATGCCCATGCATATTCCCACTTGTTTGAGTAATTTTTCATGGAAAAAACAAGGTTTCATGAATGGTCAAAAGTTTCACCAGAATCACATACCGCGGGTCTACGTTTTTTTCTGATTTGGGTCAAAAATTGAAAAGTGCTTTTTGTCACATTTCTGAGCAAAATTTGGCCCAATTTACCATGCCCATGCATATTCCCACTTGTTTGAGTAATTTTTCATGGAAAAAACAAGGTTTCATGAATGGTCAAAATTTTCACCAGAATCACATACCGCGGGGTCTACGTTTTTTTCTGATTTGGGTCAAAAATTGAAAAGTGCTTTTTTCACATTTCTGAGCAAAATTTGGCCCAATTTACCATGCCCATGCATATTCCCACTTGTTTGAGTAATTTTTCATGGAAAAAACAAGGTTTCATGAATGGTCAAAATTTTCACCAGAATCACATACCGCGGGACTACGTTTTTTTCTGATTTGGGTCAAAAATTGTAAAGTGCTTTTTGTCACATTTCTTAGCAAAATTTGGCCCAATTTACCATGCCCATGCATATTCCCACTTGTTTGAGTAATTTTTCACGGAAAAAACAAGGTTTCATGAATGGTCAAAATTTTCACCAGAATCACATACCGCGGGTCTACGTTTTTTTCTGATTTGGGTCAAAAATTGAAAAGTGCTTTTTGTCACATTTCTGAGCAAAATTTGGCCCAATTTACCATGCCCATGCATATTCCCACTCGTTTGAGTAATTTTTCATGGAAAAAACAAGGTTTCATGAATGGTCAAAATTTTCACCAGAATCACATACCGCGGGTCTACGTTTTTTTCTGATTTGGGTCAAAAATTGAAAAGTGCTTTTTGTCACATTTCTGAGCAAAATTTGGCCCAATTTACCATGCCCATGCATATTCCCACTTGTTTGAGTAATTTTTGATGGAAAAAACAAGGTTTCATGAATGGTCAAAATTTTCACCAGAATCACATACCGCGGGTCTACGTTTTTTTTCTGATTTGGGTCAAAAATTGAAAAGTGCTTTTTGTCACATTTCTGAGCAAAATTTGGCCCAATTTAATATAACTATGCATATTCCCACTTGTTTGAGTAATTTTTCATGGAAAAACAAGGTTTCATGAATGGTCAAAATTTTCACCAGAATCACATACCGCGGGTCTACGTTTTTTTCTGATTTGGGTTAAAAATTGAAAAGTGCTTTTTGTCACATTTCTGAGCAAAATTTGGCCCAATTTACCATGCCCATGCATTTTCCCACTTGTTTGAGTAATTTTTCATGGAAAAAACAAGGTTTCATGAATGGTCAAAATTTTCACCAGAATCACATAACAGGGGTCTACGTTTTTTTCTGATTTGGGTCAAAAATTGAAAAGTGCTTTTTGTCACATTTCTGAGCAAAATTTGGCCCAATTTAATATAACCATGCATATTCCCACTTGTTTGAGTAATTTTTCATGGAAAAACAAGGTTTCATGAATGGTCAAAATTTTCACCAGAATCACATACAGCGGGTCTACGTTTTTTTCTGATTTGGGTTAAAAATTGAAAAGTGCTTTTTGTCACATTTCTGAGCAAAATTTGGCCCAATTTACCATGCCCATGCATTTTCCCACTTGTTTGAGTAATTTGTCATGGAAAAAACAAGGTTTCATGAATGGTCAAAATTTTCACCAGAATCACATACCGCGGGTCTACGTTTTTTTCTGATTTGGGTCAAAAATTGAAAAGTGCTTTTTGTCACATTTCTGAGCAAAATTTGGCCCAATTTACCATGCCCATGCATATTCCCTCTTGTTTGAGTAATTTTTCATGGAAAAAACAAGGTTTCATGAATGGTCAAAATTTTCACCAGAATCACATACCGCGGGTCTACGTTTTTTTCTGATTTGGGTCAAAAATTTAAAAGTGCTTTTTGTCACATTTCTGAGCAAAATTTGGCCCAATTTACCATGCCCATGCATTTTCCCACTTGTTTGAGTAATTTGTCATGGAAAAAACAAGGTTTCATGAATGGTCAAAATTTTCACCAGAATCACATACCGCGGGTCTACGTTTTTTTCTGATTTGGGTCAAAAATTGAAAAGTGTTTTTTGTCACGTTTCTGAGCAAAATTTGGCCCAATTTACCATGCCCATGCATTTTCCCACTCGTTTGAGTAATTTGTCATGGAAAAAACAAGGTTTCATGAATGGTCAAAATTTTCACCAGAATCACATACCGCGGGTCTACGTTTTTTTCTGATTTGGGTCAAAAATTGAAAAGTGCTTTTTGTCACATTTCTGAGCAAAATTTGGCCCAATTTACCATGCCCATGCATATTCCCTCTTGTTTGAGTAATTTTTCATGGAAAAAACAAGGTTTCATGAATGGTCAAAATTTTCACCAGAATCACATACCGCGGGTCTACGTTTTTTTCTGATTTGGGTCAAAAATTTAAAAGTGCTTTTTGTCACGTTTCTGAGCAAAATTTGGCCCAATTTACCATGCCCATGCATTTTCCCACTTGTTTGAGTAATTTTTCATGGAAAAAACAAGGTTTCATGAATGGTCAAAATTTTCACCAGAATCACATACCGCGGGTCTACGTTTTTTTCTGATTTGGGTCAAAAATTGAAAAGTGCTTTTTGTCACATTTCTGAGCAAAATTTGGCCCAATTTACCATAACCATGCATTTTCCCACTTGTTTGTGTAATTTGTCATGGAAAAAACAAGGTTTCATGAATGGTCAAAATTTTCACCAGAATCACATACCGCGGGTCTACGTTTTTTTCTGATTTGGGTCAAAAATTGAAAAGTGCTTTTTGTCACATTTCTGAGCAAAATTTGGCCCAATTTACCATGCCCATGCATTTTCCCACTCGTTTGAGTAATTTTTCATGGAAAAAATAAGGTTTCATGAATGGTCAAAATTTTCACCAGAATCACATACCGCGGGTCTACGTTTTTTTCTGATTTGGGTCAAAAATTGAAAAGTGCTTTTTGTCACATTTCTGAGCAAAATTTGGCCCAATTTACCATGCCCATGCATTTTCCCACTTGTTTGAGTAATTTGTCATGGAAAAAACAAGGTTTCATGAATGGTCAAAATTTTCACCAGAATCACATACCGCGGGTCTACGTTTTTTTCTGATTTGGGTCAAAAATTGAAAAGTGCTTTTTGTCACATTTCTGAGCAAAATTTGGCCCAATTTACCATGCCCATGCATTTTCCCACTTGTTTGAGTAATTTTTCATGGAAAAAACAAGGTTTCATGAATGGTCAAAATTTTCACCAGAATCACATACCGCGGGTCTACGTTTTTTTCTGATTTGGGTCAAAAATTGAAAAGTGCTTTTTGTCACATTTCTGAGCAAAATTTGGCCCAATTTACCATGCCCATGCATTTTCCCACTTGTTTGAGTAATTTTTCATGGAAAAAACAAGGTTTCATGAATGGTCAAAATTTTCACCAGAATCACATACCGCAGGTCTACGTTTTTTTCTGATTTGGGTCAAAAATTGAAAAATGCTTTTTGTCACATTTCTGAGCAAAATTTGGCCCAATTTACCATGCCCATGCATATTCCCTCTTGTTTGAGTAATTTTTCATGGAAAAAACAAGGTTTCATGAATGGTCAAAATTTTCACCAGAATCACATACCGCGGGTCTACGTTTTTTTCTGATTTGGGTCAAAATTTGAAAAGTGCTTTTTGTCACATTTCTGAGCAAAATTTGGCCCAATTTACCATGCCCATGCATATTCCCATTTGTTTGAGTAATTTGTCATGGAAAAAACAAGGTTTCATGAATGGTCAAAATTTTCACCAGAATCACATACCGCGGGTCTACGTTTTTTCTGATTTGGGTCAAAAATTGAAAAGTGCTTTTTGTCACATTTCTGAGCAAAATTTGGCCCAATTTACCATGCCCATGCATTTTCCCACTCGTTTGAGTAATTTTTCATGGAAAAAACAAGGTTTCATGAATGGTCAAAATTTTCACCAGAATCACATACCGCGGGTCTACGTTTTTTTCTGATTTGGGTCAAAAATTGAAAAGTGCTTTTTGTCACATTTCTGAGCAAAATTTGGCCCAATTTAATATAACCATGCATATTCCCACTTGTTTGAGTAATTTTTCATGGAAAAACAAGGTTTCATGAATGGTCAAAATTTTCACCAGAATCACATACAGCGGGTCTATGTTTTTTTCTGATTTGGGTTAAAAATTGAAAAGTGCTTTTTGTCACATTTCTGAGCAAAATTTGGCCCAATTTACCATGCCCATGCATTTTCCCACTTGTTTGAGTAATTTTTCATGGAAAAAACAAGGTTTCATGAATGGTCAAAATTTTCACCTGAATCACATACCACGGGTCTACGTTTTTTTCTGATTTGGGTCAAAAATTGATAAGTGCTTTTTGTCACATTTCTGAGCAAAATTTGGCCCAATTTACCACGCCCATGCATATTCCCACTTGTTTGAGTAATTTTTCATGGAAAAAACAAGGTTTCATGAATGGTCAAAATTTTCACCAGAATCACATACCGCGGGTCTACGTTTTTTTCTGATATGGGTCAAAATTTGAAAAGTGCTTTTTGTCACATTTCTGAGCAAAATTTGGCCAAATTTACCATGCCCATGCATATTCCCACTTGTTTGAGTAATTTGTCATGGAAAAAAACAAGGTTTCATGAATGGTCAAAATTTTCACCAGAATCACATACCGCGGGTCTACGTTTTTTCTGATTTGGGTCAAAAATTGAACAGTGCTTTTTGTCACATTTCTGAGCAAAATTTGGCCCAATTTACCATGCCCATGCATATTCCCACTTGTTTGAGTAATTTTTCATGGAAAAAACAAGGTTTCATGAATGGTCAAAATTTTCACCAGAATCACATATGGCGGGTCTACGTTTTTTTCTGATTTGGGTCAAAAATTGAAAAGTGCTTTTTGTCACATTTCTGAGCAAAATTTGGCCCAATTTAATATAACCATGCATATTCCCACTTGTTTGAGTAATTTTTCATGGAAAAACAAGGTTTCATGAATGGTCAAAATTTTCACCAGAATCACATACAGCGGGTCTATGTTTTTTTCTGATTTGGGTTAAAAATTGAAAAGTGCTTTTTGTCACATTTCTGAGCAAAATTTGGCCCAATTTACCATGCCCATGCATTTTCCCACTTGTTTGAGTAATTTTTCATGGAAAAAACAAGGTTTCATGAATGGTCAAAATTTTCACCTGAATCACATACCACGGGTCTACGTTTTTTTCTGATTTGGGTCAAAAATTGATAAGTGCTTTTTGTCACATTTCTGAGCAAAATTTGGCCCAATTTACCACGCCCATGCATATTCCCACTTGTTTGAGTAATTTTTCATGGAAAAAACAAGGTTTCATGAATGGTCAAAATTTTCACCAGTATCATATACCGCGGGTCTACGTTTTTTTCTGATTTGGGTCAAAATTTGAAAAGTGCTTTTTGTCACATTTCTGAGCAAAATTTGGCCCAATTTACCATGCCCATGCATATTCCCACTTGTTTGAGTAATTTGTCATGGAAAAAAACAAGGTTTCATGAATGGTCAAAATTTTCACCAGAATCACATACCGCGGGTCTACGTTTTTTCTGATTTGGGTCAAAAATTGAACAGTGCTTTTTGTCACATTTCTGAGCAAAATTTGGCCCAATTTACCATGCCCATGCATATTCCCACTTGTTTGAGTAATTTTTCATGGAAAAAACAAGGTTTCATGAATGGTCAAAATTTTCACCAGAATCACATATGGCGGGTCTACGTTTTTTTCTGATTTGGGTCAAAAATTGAAAAGTGCTTTTTGTCACATTTCTGAGCAAAATTTGGCCCAATTTACCATGCCCATGCATATTCCCACTTGTTTGAGTAATTTTTCATGGAAAAAACAAGGTTTCATGAATGGTCAAAATTTTCACCAGAATCACATACCGCGGGTCTACGTTTTTTTCTGATTTGGGTCAAAAATTGAAAAGTGCTTTTTGTCACATTTCTGAGCAAAATTTGGCCCAATTTACCATGCCCATGCATATTCCCACTTGTTTGAGTAATTTTTCATGGAAAAAACAAGGTTTCATGAATGGTAAAAATTTTCACCAGAATCACATACCGCGGGTCTACGTTTTTTTCTGATTTGGGTCAAAAATTGAAAAGTGCTTTTTGTCACATTTCTGAGCAAAATTTGGGCCAATTTACCATGCCCATGCATTTTCCCACTCGTTTGAGTAATTTTTCATGGCAAAAACAAGGTTTCATGAATGGTCAAAATTTTCACCAGAATCACATACCGCGGGTCTACGTTTTTTTCTGATTTGGGTCAAAAATTGAAAAGTGCTTTTTGTCACATTTCTGAGCAAAATTTGGCCCAATTTACCATGCCCATGCATATTCCCACTTGTTTGAGTAATTTTTCATGGAAAAAACAAGGTTTCATGAATGGTCAAAATTTTCACCAGAATCACATACCGCGGGTCTACGTTTTTTTCTGATTTGGGTCAAAAATTGAAAAGTGCTTTTTGTCACATTTCTGAGCAAAATTTGGCCCAATTTACCATGCCCATGCATTTTCCCACTCGTTTGAGTAATTTTTCATGGAAAAAACAAGGTTTCATGAATGGTCAAAATTTTCACCAGAATCACATACCGCGGGTCTACGTTTTTTTCTGATTTGGGTCAAAAATTGAAAAGTGCTTTTTGTCACATTTCTGAGCAAAATTTGGCCCAATTTACCATGCCCATGCATATTCCCACTTGTTTGAGTAATTTTTCATGGAAAAAACAAGGTTTCATGAATGGTCAAAATTTTCACCAGAATCACACACCGCGGGTCTACGTTTTTTCTGATTTGGGTCAAAAATTGAAAAGTGCTTTTTGTCACATTTCTGAGCAAAATTTGGCCGAATTTACCATGCCCATGCATATTCCCACTTGTTTGAGTAATTTTTCATGGAAAAAACAAGGTTTCATGAATGGTAAAAATTTTCACCAGAATCACATACCGCGGGTCTACGTTTTTTTCTGATTTGGGTCAAAAATTGAAAAGTGCTTTTTGTCACATTTCTGAGCAAAATTTGGCCCAATTTACCATGCCCATGCATTTTCCCACTCGTTTGAGTAATTTTTCATGGAAAAAACAAGGTTTCATGAATGGTCAAAATTTTCACCAGAATCACATACCGCGGGTCTACGTTTTTTTCTGATTTGGGTCAAAAATTGAAAAGTGCCTTTTGTCACATTTCTGAGCAAAATTTGGCCCAATTTACCATGCCCATGCATATTCCCACTCGTTTGAGTAATTTTTCATGGAAAAAACAAGGTTTCATGAATGGTCAAAATTTTCACCAGAATCACATACCGCGGGTCTACGTTTTTTTCTGATTTGGGTCAAAAATTGAAAAGTGCTTTTTGTCACATTTCTGAGCAAAATTTGGCCAAATTTACCATGCCCATGCATATTCCCACTTGTTTGAGTAATTTTTCATGGAAAAAACAAGGTTTCATGAATGGTCAAAATTTTCACCAGAATCACATACCGCGGGTCTACGTTTTTTTCTGATTTGGGTCAAAAATTGAAAAGTGCTTTTTGTCACATTTCTGAGCAAAATTTGGCCCAATTTACCATGCCCATGCATATTCCCACTTGTTTGAGTAATTTTTCATGGAAAAAACAAGGTTTCATGAATGGTCAAAAGTTTCACCAGAATCACATACCGCGGGTCTACGTTTTTTTCTGATTTGGGTCAAAAATTGAAAAGTGCTTTTTGTCACATTTCTGAGCAAAATTTGGCCCAATTTACCATGCCCATGCATATTCCCACTTGTTTGAGTAATTTTTCATGGAAAAAACAAGGTTTCATGAATGGTCAAAATTTTCACCAGAATCACATACCGCGGGGTCTACGTTTTTTTCTGATTTGGGTCAAAAATTGAAAAGTGCTTTTTTCACATTTCTGAGCAAAATTTGGCCCAATTTACCATGCCCATGCATATTCCCACTTGTTTGAGTAATTTTTCATGGAAAAAACAAGGTTTCATGAATGGTCAAAATTTTCACCAGAATCACATACCGCGGGACTACGTTTTTTTCTGATTTGGGTCAAAAATTGTAAAGTGCTTTTTGTCACATTTCTTAGCAAAATTTGGCCCAATTTACCATGCCCATGAATATTCCCACTTGTTTGAGTAATTTTTCACGGAAAAAACAAGGTTTCATGAATGGTCAAAATTTTCACCAGAATCACATACCGCGGGTCTACGTTTTTTTCTGATTTGGGTCAAAAATTGAAAAGTGCTTTTTGTCACATTTCTGAGCAAAATTTGGCCCAATTTACCATGCCCATGCATATTCCCACTCGTTTGAGTAATTTTTCATGGAAAAAACAAGGTTTCATGAATGGTCAAAATTTTCACCAGAATCACATACCGCGGGTCTACGTTTTTTTCTGATTTGGGTCAAAAATTGAAAAGTGCTTTTTGTCACATTTCTGAGCAAAATTTGGCCCAATTTACCATGCCCATGCATATTCCCACTTGTTTGAGTAATTTTTGATGGAAAAAACAAGGTTTCATGAATGGTCAAAATTTTCACCAGAATCACATACCGCGGGTCTACGTTTTTTTTCTGATTTGGGTCAAAAATTGAAAAGTGCTTTTTGTCACATTTCTGAGCAAAATTTGGCCCAATTTAATATAACTATGCATATTCCCACTTGTTTGAGTAATTTTTCATGGAAAAACAAGGTTTCATGAATGGTCAAAATTTTCACCAGAATCACATACCGCGGGTCTACGTTTTTTTCTGATTTGGGTTAAAAATTGAAAAGTGCTTTTTGTCACATTTCTGAGCAAAATTTGGCCCAATTTACCATGCCCATGCATTTTCCCACTTGTTTGAGTAATTTTTCATGGAAAAAACAAGGTTTCATGAATGGTCAAAATTTTCACCAGAATCACATAACAGGGGTCTACGTTTTTTTCTGATTTGGGTCAAAAATTGAAAAGTGCTTTTTGTCACATTTCTGAGCAAAATTTGGCCCAATTTACCACGCCCATGCATATTCCCACTTGTTTGAGTAATTTTTCATGGAAAAAACAAGGTTTCATGAATGGTCAAAATTTTCACCAGAATCACATACCGCGGGTCTACGTTTTTTTCTGATTTGGGTCAAAAATTGAAAAGTGCTTTTTGTCACATTTCTGAGCAAAATTTGGCCCAATTTAATATAACCATGCATATTCCCACTTGTTTGAGTAATTTTTCATGGAAAAACAAGGTTTCATGAATGGTCAAAATTTTCACCAGAATCACATACCGCGGGTCTACGTTTTTTTCTGATTTGGGTCAAAAATTGAAAAGTGCTTTTTGTCACATTTCTGAGCAAAATTTGGCCCAATTTACCATGCCCATGCATATTCCCACTTGTTTGAGTAATTTTTCATGGAAAAAACAAGGTTTCATGAATGGTCAAAATTTTCACCAGAATCACATACCGCGGGGTCTACGTTTTTTTCTGATTTGGGTCAAAAATTGAAAAGTGCTTTTTTCACATTTCTGAGCAAAATTTGGCCCAATTTACCATGCCCATGCATATTCCCACTTGTTTGAGTAATTTTTCATGGAAAAAACAAGGTTTCATGAATGGTCAAAATTTTCACCAGAATCACATACCGCGGGACTACGTTTTTTTCTGATTTGGGTCAAAAATTGTAAAGTGCTTTTTGTCACATTTCTTAGCAAAATTTGGCCCAATTTACCATGCCCATGCATATTCCCACTTGTTTGAGTAATTTTTCACGGAAAAAACAAGGTTTCATGAATGGTCAAAATTTTCACCAGAATCACATACCGCGGGTCTACGTTTTTTTCTGATTTGGGTCAAAAATTGAAAAGTGCTTTTTGTCACATTTCTGAGCAAAATTTGGCCCAATTTACCATGCCCATGCATATTCCCACTCGTTTGAGTAATTTTTCATGGAAAAAACAAGGTTTCATGAATGGTCAAAATTTTCACCAGAATCACATACCGCGGGTCTACGTTTTTTTCTGATTTGGGTCAAAAATTGAAAAGTGCTTTTTGTCACATTTCTGAGCAAAATTTGGCCCAATTTACCATGCCCATGCATATTCCCACTTGTTTGAGTAATTTTTGATGGAAAAAACAAGGTTTCATGAATGGTCAAAATTTTCACCAGAATCACATACCGCGGGTCTACGTTTTTTTTCTGATTTGGGTCAAAAATTGAAAAGTGCTTTTTGTCACATTTCTGAGCAAAATTTGGCCCAATTTAATATAACTATGCATATTCCCACTTGTTTGAGTAATTTTTCATGGAAAAACAAGGTTTCATGAATGGTCAAAATTTTCACCAGAATCACATACCGCGGGTCTACGTTTTTTTCTGATTTGGGTTAAAAATTGAAAAGTGCTTTTTGTCACATTTCTGAGCAAAATTTGGCCCAATTTACCATGCCCATGCATTTTCCCACTTGTTTGAGTAATTTTTCATGGAAAAAACAAGGTTTCATGAATGGTCAAAATTTTCACCAGAATCACATAACAGGGGTCTACGTTTTTTTCTGATTTGGGTCAAAAATTGAAAAGTGCTTTTTGTCACATTTCTGAGCAAAATTTGGCCCAATTTAATATAACCATGCATATTCCCACTTGTTTGAGTAATTTTTCATGGAAAAACAAGGTTTCATGAATGGTCAAAATTTTCACCAGAATCACATACAGCGGGTCTACGTTTTTTTCTGATTTGGGTTAAAAATTGAAAAGTGCTTTTTGTCACATTTCTGAGCAAAATTTGGCCCAATTTACCATGCCCATGCATTTTCCCACTTGTTTGAGTATTTTGTCATGGAAAAAACAAGGTTTCATGAATGGTCAAAATTTTCACCAGAATCACATACCGCGGGTCTACGTTTTTTTCTGATTTGGGTCAAAAATTGAAAAGTGCTTTTTGTCACATTTCTGAGCAAAATTTGGCCCAATTTACCATGCCCATGCATATTCCCTCTTGTTTGAGTAATTTTTCATGGAAAAAACAAGGTTTCATGAATGGTCAAAATTTTCACCAGAATCACATACCGCGGGTCTATGTTTTTTTCTGATTTGGGTCAAAAATTTAAAAGTGCTTTTTGTCACGTTTCTGAGCAAAATTTGGCCCAATTTACCATGCCCATGCATTTTCCCACTTGTTTGAGTAATTTGTCATGGAAAAAACAAGGTTTCATGAATGGTCAAAATTTTCACCAGAATCACATACCGCGGGTCTACGTTTTTTTCTGATTTGGGTCAAAAATTTAAAAGTGCTTTTTGTCACATTTCTGAGCAAAATTTGGCCCAATTTACCATGCCCATGCATTTTCCCACTTGTTTGAGTAATTTGTCATGGAAAAAACAAGGTTTCATGAATGGTCAAAATTTTCACCAGAATCACATACCGCGGGTCTACGTTTTTTTCTGATTTGGGTCAAAAATTGAAAAGTGTTTTTTGTCACGTTTCTGAGCAAAATTTGGCCCAATTTACCATGCCCATGCATTTTCCCACTCGTTTGAGTAATTTGTCATGGAAAAAACAAGGTTTCATGAATGGTCAAAATTTTCACCAGAATCACATACCGCGGGTCTACGTTTTTTTCTGATTTGGGTCAAAAATTGAAAAGTGCTTTTTGTCACATTTCTGAGCAAAATTTGGCCCAATTTACCATGCCCATGCATATTCCCTCTTGTTTGAGTAATTTTTCATGGAAAAAACAAGGTTTCATGAATGGTCAAAATTTTCACCAGAATCACATACCGCGGGTCTACGTTTTTTTCTGATTTGGGTCAAAAATTTAAAAGTGCTTTTTGTCACGTTTCTGAGCAAAATTTGGCCCAATTTACCATGCCCATGCATTTTCCCACTTGTTTGAGTAATTTTTCATGGAAAAAACAAGGTTTCATGAATGGTCAAAATTTTCACCAGAATCACATACCGCGGGTCTACGTTTTTTTCTGATTTGGGTCAAAAATTGAAAAGTGCTTTTTGTCACATTTCTGAGCAAAATTTGGCCCAATTTACCATAACCATGCATTTTCCCACTTGTTTGTGTAATTTGTCATGGAAAAAACAAGGTTTCATGAATGGTCAAAATTTTCACCAGAATCACATACCGCGGGTCTACGTTTTTTTCTGATTTGGGTCAAAAATTGAAAAGTGCTTTTTGTCACATTTCTGAGCAAAATTTGGCCCAATTTACCATGCCCATGCATTTTCCCACTCGTTTGAGTAATTTTTCATGGAAAAAATAAGGTTTCATGAATGGTCAAAATTTTCACCAGAATCACATACCGCGGGTCTACGTTTTTTTCTGATTTGGGTCAAAAATTGAAAAGTGCTTTTTGTCACATTTCTGAGCAAAATTTGGCCCAATTTACCATGCCCATGCATTTTCCCACTTGTTTGAGTAATTTGTCATGGAAAAAACAAGGTTTCATGAATGGTCAAAATTTTCACCAGAATCACATACCGCGGGTCTACGTTTTTTTCTGATTTGGGTCAAAAATTGAAAAGTGCTTTTTGTCACATTTCTGAGCAAAATTTGGCCCAATTTACCATGCCCATGCATATTCCCTCTTGTTTGAGTAATTTTTCATGGAAAAAACAAGGTTTCATGAATGGTCAAAATTTTCACCAGAATCACATACCGCGGGTCTACGTTTTTTTCTGATTTGGGTCAAAAATTTAAAAGTGCTTTTTGTCACGTTTCTGAGCAAAATTTGGCCCAATTTACCATGCCCATGCATTTTCCCACTTGTTTGAGTAATTTTTCATGGAAAAAACAAGGTTTCATGAATGGTCAAAATTTTCACCAGAATCACATACCGCGGGTCTACGTTTTTTTCTGATTTGGGTCAAAAATTGAAAAGTGCTTTTTGTCACATTTCTGAGCAAAATTTGGCCCAATTTACCATAACCATGCATTTTCCCACTTGTTTGTGTAATTTGTCATGGAAAAAACAAGGTTTCATGAATGGTCAAAATTTTCACCAGAATCACATACCGCGGGTCTACGTTTTTTTCTGATTTGGGTCAAAAATTGAAAAGTGCTTTTTGTCACATTTCTGAGCAAAATTTGGCCCAATTTACCATGCCCATGCATTTTCCCACTCGTTTGAGTAATTTTTCATGGAAAAAATAAGGATTCATGAATGGTCAAAATTTTCACCAGAATCACATACCGCGGGTCTACGTTTTTTTCTGATTTGGGTCAAAAATTGAAAAGTGCTTTTTGTCACATTTCTGAGCAAAATTTGGCCCAATTTACCATGCCCATGCATTTTCCCACTTGTTTGAGTAATTTGTCATGGAAAAAACAAGGTTTCATGAATGGTCAAAATTTTCACCAGAATCACATACCGCGGGTCTACGTTTTTTTCTGATTTGGGTCAAAAATTGAAAAGTGCTTTTTGTCACATTTCTGAGCAAAATTTGGCCCAATTTACCATGCCCATTCATTTTCCCACTTGTTTGAGTAATTTTTCATGGAAAAAACAAGGTTTCATGAATGGTCAAAATTTTCACCAGAATCACATACCGCGGGTCTACGTTTTTTTCTGATTTGGGTCAAAAATTGAAAAGTGCTTTTTGTCACATTTCTGAGCAAAATTTGGCCCAATTTACCATGCCCATGCATTTTCCCACTTGTTTGAGTAATTTTTCATGGAAAAAACAAGGTTTCATGAATGGTCAAAATTTTCACCAGAATCACATACCGCAGGTCTACGTTTTTTTCTGATTTGGGTCAAAAATTGAAAAATGCTTTTTGTCACATTTCTGAGCAAAATTTGGCCCAATTTACCATGCCCATGCATATTCCCTCTTGTTTGAGTAATTTTTCATGGAAAAAACAAGGTTTCATGAATGGTCAAAATTTTCACCAGAATCACATACCGCGGGTCTACGTTTTTTTCTGATTTGGGTCAAAATTTGAAAAGTGCTTTTTGTCACATTTCTGAGCAAAATTTGGCCCAATTTACCATGCCCATGCATATTCCCATTTGTTTGAGTAATTTGTCATGGAAAAAACAAGGTTTCATGAATGGTCAAAATTTTCACCAGAATCACATACCGCGGGTCTACGTTTTTTCTGATTTGGGTCAAAAATTGAAAAGTGCTTTTTGTCACATTTCTGAGCAAAATTTGGCCCAATTTACCATGCCCATGCATTTTCCCACTCGTTTGAGTAATTTTTCATGGAAAAAACAAGGTTTCATGAATGGTCAAAATTTTCACCAGAATCACATACCGCGGGTCTACGTTTTTTTCTGATTTGGGTCAAAAATTGAAAAGTGCTTTTTGTCACATTTCTGAGCAAAATTTGGCCCAATTTACCATGCCCATGCATATTCCCACTTGTTTGAGTAATTTTTCATGGAAAAACAAGGTTTCATGAATGGTCAAAATTTTCACCAGAATCACATACAGCGGGTCTATGTTTTTTTCTGATTTGGGTTAAAAATTGAAAAGTGCTTTTTGTCACATTTCTGAGCAAAATTTGGCCCAATTTACCATGCCCATGCATTTTCCCACTTGTTTGAGTAATTTTTCATGGAAAAAACAAGGTTTCATGAATGGTCAAAATTTTCACCTGAATCACATACCACGGGTCTACGTTTTTTTCTGATTTGGGTCAAAAATTGATAAGTGCTTTTTGTCACATTTCTGAGCAAAATTTGGCCCAATTTACCACGCCCATGCATATTCCCACTTGTTTGAGTAATTTTTCATGGAAAAAACAAGGTTTCATGAATGGTCAAAATTTTCACCAGAATCACATACCGCGGGTCTACGTTTTTTTCTGATATGGGTCAAAATTTGAAAAGTGCTTTTTGTCACATTTCTGAGCAAAATTTGGCCCAATTTACCATGCCCATGCATATTCCCACTTGTTTGAGTAATTTGTCATGGAAAAAAACAAGGTTTCATGAATGGTCAAAATTTTCACCAGAATCACATACCGCGGGTCTACGTTTTTTCTGATTTGGGTCAAAAATTGAACAGTGCTTTTTGTCACATTTCTGAGCAAAATTTGGCCCAATTTACCATGCCCATGCATATTCCCACTTGTTTGAGTAATTTTTCATGGAAAAAACAAGGTTTCATGAATGGTCAAAATTTTCACCAGAATCACATATGGCGGGTCTACGTTTTTTTCTGATTTGGGTCAAAAATTGAAAAGTGCTTTTTGTCACATTTCTGAGCAAAATTTGGCCCAATTTAATATAACCATGCATATTCCCACTTGTTTGAGTAATTTTTCATGGAAAAAACAAGGTTTCATGAATGGTCAAAATTTTCACCAGAATCACATACAGCGGGTCTATGTTTTTTTCTGATTTGGGTTAAAAATTGAAAAGTGCTTTTTGTCACATTTCTGAGCAAAATTTGGCCCAATTTACCATGCCCATGCATTTTCCCACTCGTTTGAGTAATTTTTCATGGAAAAAACAAGGTTTCATGAATGGTCAAAATTTTCACCTGAATCACATACCACGGGTCTACGTTTTTTTCTGATTTGGGTCAAAAATTGATAAGTGCTTTTTGTCACATTTCTGAGCAAAATTTGGCCCAATTTACCACGCCCATGCATATTCCCACTTGTTTGAGTAATTTTTCATGGAAAAAACAAGGTTTCATGAATGGTCAAAATTTTCACCAGTATCATATACCGCGGGTCTACGTTTTTTTCTGATATGGGTCAAAATTTGAAAAGTGCTTTTTGTCACATTTCTGAGCAAAATTTGGCCCAATTTACCATGCCCATGCATATTCCCACTTGTTTGAGTAATTTGTCATGGAAAAAAACAAGGTTTCATGAATGGTCAAAATTTTCACCAGAATCACATACCGCGGGTCTACGTTTTTTCTGATTTGGGTCAAAAATTGAACAGTGCTTTTTGTCACATTTCTGAGCAAAATTTGGCCCAATTTACCATGCCCATGCATATTCCCACTTGTTTGAGTAATTTTTCATGGAAAAAACAAGGTTTCATGAATGGTCAAAATTTTCACCAGAATCACATATGGCGGGTCTACGTTTTTTTCTGATTTGGGTCAAAAATTGAAAAGTGCTTTTTGTCACATTTCTGAGCAAAATTTGGCCCAATTTACCATGCCCATGCATTTTCCCACTCGTTTGAGTAATTTTTCATGGAAAAAACAAGGTTTCATGAATGGTCAAAATTTTCATGAGAAACACATACCGCGGGTCTACGTTTTTTTTCTGATTTGGGTCAAAAATTGAAAAGTGCTTTTTGTCACATTTCTGAGCAAAATTTGGCCCAATTTACCATGCCCATGCATTTTCCCACTTGTTTGAGTAATTTTTCATGGAAAAAACAAGGTTTCATGAATGGACAAAATTTTCACCAGAATCACATACCGCGGGTCTACGTTTTTTTCTGATTTGGGTCAAATATTGAAAAGTGCTTTTTGTCACATTTCTGAGCAAAATTTGGCCCAATTTACCATGCCCATGCATATTCCCACTTGTTTGAGTAATTTTTCATGGAAAAAACAAGGTTTCATGAATGGTCAAAATTTTCACCAGAATCACATACCGCGGGTCTACGTTTTTTTCTGATTTGGGTCAAAAATTGAAAAGTGCTTTTTGTCACATTTCTGAGCAAAATTTGGCCCAATTTACCATGCCCATGCATATTCCCACTTGTTTGAGTAATTTTTCATGGAAAAAACAAGGTTTCATGAATGGTAAAAATTTTCACCAGAATCACATACCGCGGGTCTACGTTTTTTTCTGATTTGGGTCAAAAATTGAAAAGTGCTTTTTGTCACATTTCTGAGCAAAATTTGGGCCAATTTACCATGCCCATGCATTTTCCCACTCGTTTGAGTAATTTTTCATGGCAAAAACAAGGTTTCATGAATGGTCAAAATTTTCACCAGAATCACATACCGCGGGTCTACGTTTTTTTCTGATTTGGGTCAAAAATTGAAAAGTGCTTTTTGTCACATTTCTGAGCAAAATTTGGCCCAATTTACCATGCCCATGCATATTCCCACTTGTTTGAGTAATTTTTCATGGAAAAAACAAGGTTTCATGAATGGTCAAAATTTTCACCAGAATCACATACCGCGGGTCTACGTTTTTTTCTGATTTGGGTCAAAAATTGAAAAGTGCTTTTTGTCACATTTCTGAGCAAAATTTGGCCCAATTTACCATGCCCATGCATTTTCCCACTCGTTTGAGTAATTTTTCATGGAAAAAACAAGGTTTCATGAATGGTCAAAATTTTCACCAGAATCACATACCGCGGGTCTACGTTTTTTTCTGATTTGGGTCAAAAATTGAAAAGTGCTTTTTGTCACATTTCTGAGCAAAATTTGGCCCAATTTACCATGCCCATGCATATTCCCACTTGTTTGAGTAATTTTTCATGGAAAAAACAAGGTTTCATGAATGGTCAAAATTTTCACCAGAATCACATACCGCGGGTCTACGTTTTTTTCTGATTTGGGTCAAAAATTGAAAAGTGCTTTTTGTCACGTTTCTGAGCAAAATTTGGCCCAATTTACCATGCCCATGCATTTTCCCACTTGTTTGAGTAATTTTTCATGGAAAAAACAAGGTTTCATGAATGGTCAAAATTTTCACCAGAATCACATACCGCGGGTCTACGTTTTTTTCTGATTTGGGTCAAATATTGAAAAGTGCTTTTTGTCACATTTCTGAGCAAAATTTGGCCCAATTTACCATGCCCATGCATATTCCCACTTGTTTGAGTAATTTTTCATGGAAAAAACAAGGTTTCATGAATGGTCAAAATTTTCACCAGAATCACACACCGCGGGTCTACGTTTTTTCTGATTTGGGTCAAAAATTGAAAAGTGCTTTTTGTCACATTTCTGAGCAAAATTTGGCCGAATTTACCATGCCCATGCATATTCCCACTTGTTTGAGTAATTTTTCATGGAAAAAACAAGGTTTCATGAATGGTAAAAATTTTCACCAGAATCACATACCGCGGGTCTACGTTTTTTTCTGATTTGGGTCAAAAATTGAAAAGTGCTTTTTGTCACATTTCTGAGCAAAATTTGGGCCAATTTACCATGCCCATGCATTTTCCCACTCGTTTGAGTAATTTTTCATGGAAAAAACAAGGTTTCATGAATGGTCAAAATTTTCACCAGAATCACATACCGCGGGTCTACGTTTTTTTCTGATTTGGGTTAAAAATTGAAAAGTGCTTTTTGTCACATTTCTGAGCAAAATTTGGCCCAATTTACCATGCCCATGCATTTTCCCACTTGTTTGAGTAATTTTTCATGGAAAAAACAAGGTTTCATGAATGGTCAAAATTTTCACCAGAATCACATACCGCGGGTCTACGTTTTTTTCTGATTTGGGTCAAATATTGAAAAGTGCTTTTTGTCACATTTCTGAGCAAAATTTGGCCCAATTTACCATGCCCATGCATATTCCCACTTGTTTGAGTAATTTTTCATGGAAAAAACAAGGTTTCATGAATGGTCAAAATTTTCACCAGAATCACATACCGCGGGTCTACGTTTTTTTCTGATTTGGGTCAAAAATTGAAAAGTGCTTTTTGTCACA
This sequence comes from Astyanax mexicanus, assembly GCF_023375975.1. Classification (NCBI taxonomy): domain Eukaryota; kingdom Metazoa; phylum Chordata; class Actinopteri; order Characiformes; family Acestrorhamphidae; genus Astyanax; species Astyanax mexicanus. The sequence goes on from NC_064414.1 coordinate 23,633,003, forward strand.
TTTCTGAGCAAAATTTGGCCGAATTTACCATGCCCATGCATATTCCCACTTGTTTGAGTAATTTTTCATGGAAAAAACAAGGTTTCATGAATGGTCAAAATTTTCACCAGAATCACATACCGCGGGTCTACGTTTTTTTCTGATTTGGGTCAAAAATTGAAAAGTGCTTTTTGTCACATTTCTGAGCAAAATTTGGGAAAATTTACCATGCCCATGCATTTTCCCACTCGTTTGAGTAATTTTTCATGGAAAAAACAAGGTTTCATGAATGGTCAAAATTTTCACCAGAATCACATACCGCGGGTCTACGTTTTTTTTTCTGATTTGGGTCAAAAATTGAAAAGTGCTTTTTGTAACGTTTCTGAGCAAAATTTGGCCCAATTTACCATGCCCATGCATTTTCCCACTTGTTTGAGTAATTTTTTATGGAAAAAACAAGGTTTCATGAATGGTCAAAATTTTCACCAGAATAACATACCGCGGGTCTACGTTTTTTTCTGATTTGGGTCAAAAATTGAAAAGTGCTTTTTGTAACGTTTCTGAGCAAAATTTGGCCCAATTTACCATGCCCATGCATTTTCCCACTTGTTTGAGTAATTTTTTATGGAAAAAACAAGGTTTCATGAATGGTCAAAATTTTCACCAGAATCACATACCGCGGGTCTACGTTTTTTTCTGATTTGGGTCAAAAATTGAAAAGTGCTTTTTGTCACATTTCTGAGCAAAATTTGGCCCAATTTACCAAGCCCATGCATTTTCCCACTTGTTTGAGTAATTTTTCATGGAAAAAACAAGGTTTCATTAATGGTCAAAATTTTCACCAGAATCACATACCGCGGGTCTACGTTTTTTCTGATTTGGGTCAAAAATTGAAAAGTGCTTTTTGTCACATTTCTGAGCAACATTTGGCGCAATTTACCATGCCCATGCATTTTCCCACTTGTTTGAGTAATTTTTCATGGAAAAAACAAGGTTTCATTAATGGTCAAAATTTTCACCAGAATCACATACCGCGGGTCTACGTTTTTTTCTGATTTGGGTCAAAAATTGAAAAGTGCTTTTTGTCACATTTCTGAGCAAAATTTGGCCCAATTTACCATGCCCATGCATTTTCCCACTCGTTTGAGTAATTTGTCATGGAAAAAACAAGGTTTCATGAATGGTCAAAATTTTCACCAGAATCACATACCGCGGGTCTACGTTTTTTTCTGATTTGGGTCAAAAATTGAAAAGTGCTTTTTGTCACGTTTCTGAGCAAAATTTGGCCCAATTTACCATGCCCATGCATTTTCCCACTTGTTTGAGTAATTTTTCATGGAAAAAACAAGGTTTCATGAATGGTCAAAATTTTCACCAGAATCACATACCCCGGGTCTACGTTTTTTTCTGATTTGGGTCAAAAATTGAAAAGTGCTTTTTGTCACATTTCTGAGCAAAATTTGGCCCAATTTAATATAACCATGCATATTCCCACTTGTTTGAGTAATTTTTCATGGAAAAAACAAGGTTTCATGAATGGTCAAAATTTTCACCAGAATCACATACCGCGGGTCTACGTTTTTTTCTGATTTGGGTCAAAAATTGAAAAGTGCTTTTTGTCACATTTCTGAGCAAAATTTGGCCCAATTTACCATGCCCGTGCATTTTCCCACTCGTTTGAGTAATTTGTCATGGAAAAAACAAGGTTTCATGAATGGTCAAAATTTTCACCAGAATCTCATACCGCGGGTCTACGTTTTTTTCTGATTTGGGTCAAAAATTGAAAAGTGCTTTTTGTCACATTTCTGAGCAAAATTTGGCCCAATTTACCATGCCCATGCATTTTCCCACTTGTTTGAGTAATTTTTCATGGAAAAAACAAGGTTTCATGAATGGTCAAAATTTTCACCAGAATCACATACCGCGGGTCTACGTTTTTTTCTGATTTGGGTCAAAAATTGAAAAGTGCTTTTTGTCACATTTCTGAGCAAAATTTGGCCCAATTTACCATGCCCATGCATTTTCCCACTTGTTTGAGTAATTTTTCATGGAAAAAACAAGGTTTCATGAATGGTCAAAATTTTCACCAGAATCACATACCGCGGGTCTACGTTTTTTTCTGATTTGGGTCAAAAATTGAAAAGTGCTTTTTGTCACATTTCTGAGCAAAATTTGGCCCAATTTACCATGCCCATGCATATTCCCTCTTGTTTGAGTAATTTTTCATGGAAAAAACAAGGTTTCATGAATGGTCAAAATTTTCACCAGAATCACATACCGCGGGTCTACGTTTTTTTCTGATTTGGGTCAAAATTTGAAAAGTGCTTTTTGTCACATTTCTGAGCAAAATTTGGCCCAATTTACCATGCCCATGCATATTCCCATTTGTTTGAGTAATTTGTCATGGAAAAAACAAGGTTTCATGAATGGTCAAAATTTTCACCAGAATCACATACCGCGGGTCTACGTTTTTTCTGATTTGGGTCAAAAATTGAAAAGTGCTTTTTGTCACATTTCTGAGCAAAATTTGGCCCAATTTACCAAGCCCATGCATTTTCCCACTTGTTTGAGTAATTTTTCATGGAAAAAACAAGGTTTCATGAATGGTCAAAATTTTCACCAGAATCACATACCGCGGGTCTACGTTTTTTTCTGATTTGGGTCAAAAATTGAAAAGTGCTTTTTGTCACATTTCTGAGCAAAATTTGGCCCAATTTACCATGCCCATGCATATTCCCACTTGTTTGAGTAATTTTTCATGGAAAAAACAAGGTTTCATGAATGGTCAAAATTTTCACCAGAATAACATACCGCGGGTCTACGTTTTTTTCTGATTTGGGTCAAAAATTGAAAAGTGCTTTTTGTCACATTTCTGAGCAAAATTTGGATCAATTTACCATGCCCATGCATATTCCCACTTGTTTGAGTAATTTTTCAAGGAAAAAACAAGGTTTCATGAATGGTCAAAATTTTCACCAGAATCACATACCGCGGGTCTACGTTTTTTTCTGATTTGGGTCAAAATTTGAAAAGTGCTTTTTGTCACATTTCTGAGCAAAATTTGGCCCAATTTACCATGCCCGTGCATTTTCCCACTCGTTTGAGTAATTTGTCATGGAAAAAACAAGGTTTCATGAATGGTCAAAATTTTCACCAGAATCTCATACCGCGGGTCTACGTTTTTTTCTGATTTGGGTCAAAAATTGAAAAGTGCTTTTTGTCACATTTCTGAGTAAAATTTGGCCCAATTTACCATGCCCATGCATTTTCCCACTTGTTTGAGTAATTTTTCATGGAAAAAACAAGGTTTCATGAATGGTCAAAATTTTCACCAGAATCACATACCGCGGGTCTACGTTTTTTTCTGATTTGGGTCAAAAATTGAAAAGTGCTTTTTGTCACATTTCTGAGCAAAATTTGGCCCAATTTACCATGCCCATGCATATTCCCACTTGTTCGAGTAATTTTTCATGGAAAAAACAAGGTTTCATGAATGGTCAAAATTTTCACCAGAATCACATACCGCGGGTCTACGTTTTTTTCTGATTTGGGTCAAAAATTGAAAAGTGCTTTTTGTCACATTTCTGAGCAAAATTTGGCCCAATTTACCATGCCCATGCATATTCCCACTTGTTTGAGTAATTTGTCATGGAAAAAACAAGGTTTCATGAATGGTCAAAATTTTCACCAGAATCACATACCGCGGGTCTACGTTTTTTTCTGATTTGGGCCAATAATTGAAAAGTGCTTTTTGTCACATTTCTGAGCAAAATTTGGCCCAATTTACCATGCCCATGCATATTCCCACTTGTTTGAGTAATTTTTCATGGAAAAAACAAGGTTTCATGAATGGTCAAAATTTTCACCAGAATCACATACCGCGGGGTCTACGTTTTTTTCTGATTTGGGTCAAAAATTGAAAAGTGCTTTTTGTCACATTTCTGAGCAAAATTTGGCCCAATTTACCATGCCCATGCATTTTCCCACTCGTTTGAGTAATTTTTCATGGAAAAAACAAGGTTTCATGAATGGTCAAAATTTTCACCAGAATCACATACCGCGGGTCTACGTTTTTTTCTGATTTGGGTCAAAAATTGAAAAGTGCTTTTTGTCACGTTTCTGAGCAAAATTTGGCCCAATTTACCATGCCCATGCATTTTCCCACTTGTTTGAGTAATTTTTCATGGAAAAAACAAGGTTTCATGAATGGTCAAAATTTTCACCAGAATCACATACCGCGGGTCTACGTTTTTTTCTGATTTGGGTCAAAAATTGAAAAGTGCTTTTTGTCACATTTCTGAGCAAAATTTGGCCCAATTTACCATGCCCATGCATATTCCCACTTGTTTGAGTAATTTTTCATGGAAAAAACAAGGTTTCATGAATGGTCAAAATTTTCACCACAATCACATACCGCGGGTCTACGTTTTTTTCTGATTTGGGTCAAAAATTGAAAAGTGCTTTTTGTCACATTTCTGAGCAAAATTTGGCCCAATTTACCATGCCCATGCATATTCCCACTTGTTTGAGTAATTTGTCATGGAAAAAACAAGGTTTCATGAATGGTCAAAATTTTCACCAGAATCACATACCGCGGGTCTACGTTTTTTTCTGATTTGGGTCAAAAATTGAAAAGTGCTTTTTGTCACATTTCTGAGCAAAATTTGGCCCAATTTACCATGCCCATGCATATTCCCACTTGTTTGAGTAATTTTTCATGGAAAAAACAAGGTTTCATGAATGGTCAAAATTTTCACCAGAATCACATACCGCGGGGTCTACGTTTTTTTCTGATTTGGGTCAAAAATTGAAAAGTGCTTTTTGTCACATTTCTGAGCAAAATTTGGCCCAATTTACCATGCCCATGCATTTTCCCACTCGTTTGAGTAATTTTTCATGGAAAAAACAAGGTTTCATGAATGGTCAAAATTTTCACCAGAATCACATACCGCGGGTCTACGTTTTTTTCTGATTTGGGTCAAAAATTGAAAAGTGCTTTTTGTCACGTTTCTGAGCAAAATTTGGCCCAATTTACCATGCCCATGCATTTTCCCACTTGTTTGAGTAATTTTTCATGGAAAAAACAAGGTTTCATGAATGGTCAAAATTTTCACCAGAATCACATACCGCGGGTCTACGTTTTTTTCTGATTTGGGTCAAAAATTGAAAAGTGCTTTTTGTCACATTTCTGAGCAAAATTTGGCCCAATTTACCATGCCCATGCATATTCCCACTTGTTTGAGTAATTTTTCATGGAAAAAACAAGGTTTCATGAATGGTCAAAATTTTCACCACAATCACATACCGCGGGTCTACGTTTTTTTCTGATTTGGGTCAAAAATTGAAAAGTGCTTTTTGTCACATTTCTGAGCAAAATTTGGATCAATTTACCATGACCATGCATATTCCCACTTGTTTGAGTAATTTTTCATGGAAAAAACAAGGTTTCATGAATGGTCAAAATTTTCACTAGAATCACATACTGCGGGTCTACGTTTTTTTCTGATTTGGGTCAAAAATTGAAAAGTGCTTTTTGTCACATTTCTGAGCAAAATTTGGATCAATTTACCATGCCCATGCATATTCCCACTTGTTTGAGTATTTTTTCATGGAAAAAACAAGATATATATAGTATAGGACACAAGCCATCAAAGTGACAGGTTGACCTTTATTTGACCCCGCCCCCTCCCGCCCCCCCCCCTCCCCCCCCCCCTCCCCCCCCCCCCCCCAAACACCTGTTCAATAAATCAATCAAAGATAATGATTAATAGTGTTTATGTGTAATAGAATATTTTCCCGCTCTTTTTGAAAATGTATGGCTGATAGTTTCCCATCCTCCCAGCTGTTCAGGCCCACCATATCCTGACAATCAATCAATCAAGAATAATAATTAATAGTGTTTATGTGTAAGAGGATATTTTCCCGCTCTTTTTGAAAATGTATGGCTGATAGTTTCCCATCCTCCCAGCTGTTCAGGCCCACCATATCCTGACAATCAATCAATCAAGAATAATAATTAATAGTGTTTATGTGTAAGAGGATATTTTCCCGCTCTTTTTGAAAATGTATGGCTGATAGTTTCCCATCCTCCCAGCTGTTCAGGCCCACCATATCCTGACAATTAATCAATCAAGAATAATGATTAATAGTGTTTATGTGTAATAGAATATTTTCCCGCTCTTTTTGAAAATGTATGGCTGATAGTTTCCCATCCTCCCAGCTGTTCAGACCCCCATATTCTGATAATCAATCAATCAAGAATAATGATTAATATTGTTTATGTGTAAGAGAATATTTTCCTGCTCTTTTGGAAAATGTATGGCTGATAGTTTCCCATCCTCCCACCTGTTCAGACCGCCCATATCCAGATAATCAATCAATCAAGAATAATGATTAATAGTGTGTAAAAGAGAATATTTTCCTGCATGAGAATACTTTTACCCACAGCCAAACCTGTTCGGAGGCCCCTCTCTCACACACACACACACACACACACACACACACATACAGGCACGTACACGCGCACAGACATACACACACACACAGTCACGGTCCTGCTCACACACCCGCCAGCCCCCCTTAACCAAACATTCAGTCTCTTGACTTCACACACACACACACACACACACACACAGTGAGACATGTTCAGACACAAAATTATTTTATTTATCCGAGCAACCAATAAGGAATAATTACGTGTAGATACGTGTACATACGTAATATAACCACGCCCTTTATTCAATAAAAGCAGAGAGGTTACGGTACTCTACCAAACATTCAACAGGCGGTGGTGTTTCTAACGTTACACGGGTAAGAGTTTATAAGATATTGTTTAATTCAATTTATATATTTTATAAAACTATATCATTAAATAATTATTGTTTTATTTGATTTATTCCTTAGCAAAAGATCGCAAAACATGGATGCTCTTACAAACGCACCAAGAAAGGAAATCGCAGGGTCTGAAAAGAATCATGTATGGCCGCTATCAGACGGTCGATTCTTTGGATTTCGTTTCCACGATGATATGAAATGCGTCACTCTGTGTATCGGTCCAACAGTAAGATTTGAGGATGCGACCGTTTTGATAACTCTTAATGGAGAGGAATGGCATAGCTTCTCAAGACATTGTTCAGTTTTTAACACCTATCTCATTTACAGAAATTGTTACTGTAAACCGGATTACCATGAGAAATTTAATTTAACATGGACACCCTATATACAAACCGGAACAATGTTGCGTTCATTCAATCTATATCCGTATTTAAATGCCAAATCGTACAATGCCAGACTTACAATTGTTCACGAAGTTACAAGTTTATTAAAACAAAACAATTTTTTTGAACAGGAATGTAAAATTGAATTACAAAATGATGACTTCAACGCAATGCAGACGTACTTTGCAATAATAGACCGTATGTTCATTGAGAGCATCGTTGAAAAACATTAAATCTGATACAGAATTTCTGAGCTTCTGAATGCGTTATCATCAGTAAAAACTGAATAGTTTAGAGTGCAGTGTATCTTAGTGTTTGAGTCTGTGTCAGCGGCAAGATTTGTACCACGGCCTGCTGTATTGTGTTTCTGATCTTCCAGGACAGCTGCGTGACCAATTAGTGATTTCTTACTCAAGACTCGCATGTGCTTCTCAATGTATATAAACACGGAGTTTTCTTCATACGGTCACAAACATTTTCAGAGCTCAAGAATCTCTTTCGTTGGAAGATAATGGAGTCTGGTAAGTTTGCTTTTGGTCTGGATTGAATATAAATATTTTTATTATTATTCATACTGATGTTAATATAGTATGGTTATTTAGAATGTTGTAGAACGTAATTAGAATGTCAAATATAATACAATGTTTTTAAACCAAATTATATTATAGTAATGTTTCGTTCTATTCTTTTAAAATAGGTAACATTCAGAAATGTTTTTAATGTGAGTAATTTTTATCATGATGAATTTTTAGAAATAATGTGATAAGTTATGTTTTATACTATTGGTGTAATTTATACTATTGGTGTAATACTGAAAATGATGCTTTTTTTAAAAAAAATATTAATAAATTATTTTATTTAATTATTATTATTATTATTATTATTATTATTTTTATTTATTTATTTATTTATTTTTTGTAGAGTTATGTAATAATTCAACGTTCAGCAACTATCAATGCAACGAAACACCAGGGGTCAATTATATCCAAAAACCTCCAACTCCATACGGTGAGAAAAATATATATTTTTCTAATTATTGTACACACATTCACACACACATTTTATTTTCTATATTCTCTGTTCTAAGTATGTAATGATTTAATTATTTTAGAACTGACTGCTGAAACAAGAAGCAGAAGTCCCATTTACATCACTGATACTCCACCCAACAGCTCCACAATTCCAGGTAAGTGAAACATTTTTATCAATATTTAAGTAATACAAAATATATATGTTATTATCTATCATGTATTAAACCTGTGTATTTTCTGTTTGTTTGAACAGGGTGTGATTCTCCTGTGTATGCCAATAACGGTAATCAATCTCCATACAGTGAGCAGAAGATTTTAATTTTTTTCTAAATATTGTACACATACACACACACACCCCTCCCCTACTCAGTCGCCAGCATGATCTGCTCACACACACATACACACACACACCCCTCCCCTACTCAGTCGCCAGCATGATCTGCTCACACACACACATACACACACACACCCCTCCCCTACTCAGTCGCCAGCATGATCTGCTCACACACACACACATACACACACACACCCCTCCCCTACTCAGTCGCCAGCATGATCTGCTCACACACACACACATACACACACACACCCCTCCCCTACTCAGTCGCCAGCATGATTTGCTCACACACACACACACACACACACACACACACACAGTATTTTAATCAATAATATTATTTATTTTTAGATGTAATCCTGAACTCTCCATCCTACTCTCCAACAATCCCTAGTAAGAAACTTTTTGTCTCATTATTATATTTTGTATATATTGTGTGCGTATATAATATTGTAAATTATCTTATTCAATGTTTCAATGAATAGATCGTGAATCTGATCAACAATCCCCTGCGAAAGGTTATCAGTACAGCCATAATGACACGCTTTCCGGTAAATATGTATTATAATTAAACTTGCACATACGTGTATGTGAAAACACATTAGTGATGAAACGTAATATATTGTTATCTATGTGTGTTTTAGATTCCGATGTTAACGCCAATGATGATCTGAGGGACGATCTACGCGATCTACGCCACCTTCACAAGTCTGTGTCTTTGACGTTCAAGAAACTCATGCGCGTGAAAACACACGGGTCAAGAGTTCAAAGTAAGCATGTTCATGCATTGTGTAAGAAACGTGTGAGCCTTTATATGAATCAATGTACTACCCTACTCAATAAACACCATGTCTAGGAAAAGGTGTGATAATTGTTTTAATGTTGAAGCCAAGAGGTGTAAAATCAGACAGGAATCTGAATATGTCCCCATCACATCCGATCATTTAACTTGTGAATGTGTATCAGATACAGAACTTACACTCAACTTACAGCATGACCATTTCCATCAGTTAAACCAAAGTTTAGATAGACTTCGGAATGAATGTAATCCTTCAGTAATAGACGCTGTTAATCGGCTTAACGAAAGTTTAGCTTTAACGCCCGACCTCAATAATGTTACGGAACAGTCTGTAACAACGCCTCAAAATGTAACGCAAGAATCAAACATAGATTTGTTTCACAATCTAAACCAAAGTTTAGATAGACTTCGGAATGAATGTAATCCTTCTCTATTAGACGCTGTTAATCGGCTTAACGAAAGTTTAGCTTTAACGCCCGATCGCAATAATGTTACGGAACAGTCTGTAACAACGGCTCAAAATGTAACGCAAGAGCCGATGGTTGATTTGTTTCACAATCTAAACCAAAGTTTAGATAGACTTCGGAATGAAGCGGATAATGAAAATCAACATTCACACACTTTGTCATCTGGGTCTAATCAAGCTTTCAGTGTAACAGTTCACAATAACGAGAATGTACAGGATCAGATAGGATATGGTGTAGAAGGTGAAATACCGCAGGATATACATGTAAACAGGATAGACAGATTCAACACCACAGAAATTAGGCGGCCTCTAAACTTTTCCTCATTGGGAAACGTTGAATCTTTCGATGAATTTTACAACTATGTGATGGAAGTTTTTAACCAAACCGTTGAGGTAGCAAATGGTTATATTGGTCCGAAGGATTCAGTATATGTGGAAATTCAAGGAGATTCGCTCAACGTTTCAGCGAGCGTTGAAGTAATCGACGGAGTCATAAACCCTAATGATATTGTAACAATGATTGAACAAAGCATGCAGAGCAAATTTGAAATTCTTTCCGACGAAACTCTACAAATTGTGATTCGAATTGTACACCCGCCGCGCGGAGGCGCGCGCGTTAAGTTCTCACAAATGTTCAATTCAGAAATTGTTCGGATCAAATTGAAACATCTGTTTGATTTTCAAAATAAAGACAACCTCTGTTTCGCCCTATGTGTTTCCAAACTACTGAATCCAGACGTAAACGATTACCAAGTAGAGCACATTGCAAAACGGTTACAAGCCGATGTAGGGATGTCTGAAAATGACGCCGTTAGCTTTGCCGACATTTCATTGTTTGAAAAGTTACTCGATTGTAAAATCGTAGTGATGTACAGGGATGCTGTCAAAAAAGGGTACTCGTTTTTCCAAAACAGTACTATACCTCACGAAAAAACATTGTTCCTATTCCTGCATGAAAACCATTACTACGGTGTTAAAAACCTTAAGGCTGTGCTGGGTACCGGGTACGTTTGTTCTCACTGCTACGCGGGGTATAACGATGAGAATCATCATAAATGCGAGTACAGATGCAACGTTTGTCAGGATAACGATTGTCCCAAGCTTCCTAAAAATACGGTGCAATGTCAAGACTGTTTGAGGTTATGTAGAACACCGTATTGTTACGAAAAGCACAAGGTCAAAGACGACTCTGGTAAAAATTTGTGTGAAACTAGATTCTACTGTGCACAGTGTAACACCGTGCAGCACGGTAGAAAAGGGACCAGCAAACACAGTTGTCGCGCAAACCTATGCCGTCAATGCGGTGCTAAAGTAAACCCTGAATTTGAACACGAATGTTTTATAACGCCTCTAGAAAAGGAAAAGAACAACAAAAAGTACATTTTTTACGATTTTGAAACCAATCAAGAGTCAGGAAATCACATCGCAAATTTTATATGTTGCAGTACTTTTAAGGGTAAAGTTTGGACGGCTGAAGGACCCGATTGTGTTTCAGCGTTTTTTAAACGCTACCGTAGAAAGAAATACAAAGGCTACACGTTCTTGGCGCACAACGCTAGAAGTTACGATTCGTACATTTTATTGAATCATTTGGTCCGAGAGGGGATCAACCCCGACATCATAGCGCAAGGTGGTAAAATATTGTGCTTTGAAGATGTCGAGTTCAGACAGAGATTCATAGACAGTCTCTCTTTTCTCCCTATGAAGCTGAGCGCGATTCCCAAGGCTATGGGATTCAAGAATGAAAAAAAGGGTTATTTTCCTCATTTCTGGAACACTCTTGAAAACCAGAATTACATCGGCCCATACCCGGCAGCCAAATATTACGGTGTAGACACCATGATGGATAAAGAGAGACAAGAGTTTTTTGAATGGTACAATACTCTGTCTGGCAAGGTGTTTGACCTCAGAAAAGAGTTGGCCGATTATTGCGTGAATGACGTTCACATTCTCAGAAAGGGGTGTTTAGCATTCAGGGAGCAGATAATGAGCGGTACGGGTGTAGATCCTTTCAAATGCATCACCATAGCCAGCGTCTGTTTGAAAATCTTTAGAACACATTTTCTGACGGACAATACCTTGGCTATACCACCGCATGATGATTATATCAGCAGACAGAAGTCGTTCTCAAACTCTGCTATTCAATGGCTCGAATACCTCTCAGACAGAGGGAAAATTCCGATTCGACACGCTCTCAACGAAGGTGAAGTTCAAATGGGTCAATATTTTTTAGACGGTTATTTTACCGACGGCCACACGCAAAATGCTTTCGAGTTCTTAGGATGCTTTTTTCACGGATGTGATAAATGTTTCCCTGCAAACGCGCGTCACCCTCTAAGTAAAATTGGACAAACCTTCGAAGATGTTAAACAACACTCTTTGCAAAAAATTAAGAATTTGCAAAACATCTACAATATGCACGTTACAACAATCTGGGAACACGAGTGGAACGAAATGAAAAGGACAGATCAGGACGTAATAGCGTTTCTCAAACGTTTTGACTTTCCCGAGCGTTTGAAACCGAGACAAGCTCTTTTTGGCGGCCGTACAAACGCGTTACATTTACATTACGTAGCTCAGCCCGGAGAGAGAATCGATTATTACGATTTTACATCGTTATACCCCTACGTAAACAAGACAAAAAACTACCCCGTAGGTCACCCAACCATCATTTTCCGCGATTTTGAACCGTTGGAAAATTATTTCGGCCTCTTCAGAATAAAAATTTTACCCCCTAGGGGTCTTTGGGCCCCCGTTCTCCCTTATAGGGTGAAAAACAAGCTTTTGTTCCCTCTGTGTAGGGTGTGTGCCGAGTTACAACAGCAGCAATGTTGTAAACATGTTGACGAGGAGAGGGCTCTTACGGGTAGTTGGTGTAGCGTGGAGGTTATGAAGGCTCTCGAAAAAGGCTACAGAGTGTTGAAAGTTTTCGAAATCTGGCACTTTCCTAAACAGACGCATGATTTGTTTGCCGGATACATCAACAGGTTTCTCAAGACAAAACAGGAGAGCTCAGGTTACCCGTCTTGGGTAAAGGACGAATCTGATCAAAAAGAATACGTTAAAAGGTACAAGGAAAACGAAGGCATAGAACTCGATCCGTCTCGCATAGAGGTTAACCAGGCCAAGAGATCTGTGGCAAAGTTGGCGTTGAATTCTTTGTGGGGTAAGATGTGTCAGAGGTCTGATAGGATTAATACTTGTCTAATCAGCGATCCCAACCAATTTCTAGAGTTCATGTTCTCGGACACGTACGACGTAAGTCACTTTTCTTTTCCGAACCCTCAGATGGCGCTGGTTCAGTGGCGTTACGCAGACACCAGATTCATCAAACCGAGTAAAGCTAACGTGTTTATCGGCATATTCACTACCGCTTACGCTAGACTCGAGCTGTACAAGCTGATAGATGGTCTGCAACAAAGATGTCTCTATACGGATACAGACTCTGTCATTTTCAAAAGTAAAGATGGCGATTGGATGCCCCCCCTAGGCGATTACTTAGGCGAGTTAACGAGTGAATTGGATCACGGAGATCATATTGTGGAATTTGTCAGCTCTGGACCAAAGTCCTACGGTTATCGAACTCGTTATGGGAAGACTGTAATGAAGGTAAAGGGTATAACGTTAAACTATACCAACGCCAAAATTGTGAATCTGAGCTCTTTGATAGATCTGGTTGACAAAAGTGTGAAAAGCCCCGACTGTATCGACGAAATTATGACGTCCAACAATCAAATCGTCAGAGATAAAAGAGGTTTTCACTTGAAAAACAAATCACAAACTAAACGTTTCCGAGTAGTGTATGATAAACGCGTTCTATTACCGGATAGCGCCACAATTCCTTACGGATATTAAACATTTACTTTGCTGAAGAAATAATGGCCGTACCTAACTCGTTCGATGCTAGACTTCAACTTCCTTTTTCTTGTATAGTTTGTGGACCCAGCAATAGCGGAAAATCTTTTTTCATCAAAATGTTACTTGAAAATTGTACGGACTCAATGTCTAAAATTCCGGACCGGATTGTATGGTGTTACACTTGCTGGCATCCCCTCTACGACGAGTTGATGGACAAACTAAACATTTATTTTGTTCAAGGTATACCCGAATCATTGTGCGACGATGAACTTTTCCCTCCGCACAAAACAAACTTGTTGGTGATTGATGATTTGATGGAGTCCGCTAGCAAGAGCGAGGAAGTAGAAAAGGCTTTTACAAAATATACCCACCATAGAAACCTCAGCGTGATCTATTTGGTTCAAAATTTGTTTTTTCAAGGGAGAAGTAGCAGAACTATAAATTTAAATACCAATTACATGGTGCTTTTTAAAAATCCTAGAGATAAGCTACAGATCAACGTGTTGGCGCGTCAGATGTACCCCCGTAACAGCAAGTACTTTTTAGAATGCTTTCAAGATGCTACCTCTAGACCCTATGGGTATTTATTAGTAGACTTGAAAGCTTCAACGCCAGAAGATCTTAGACTCAGATCGGGTTTGTTTTTACAGGAGGTTCCTGCGGTGTACGTACCGAAGAAAAAGGTTTTCACATAATGTCCGATCGGTTAAAGAGAAATTATCAGGTTTTGAAATCGCTACATCAGGCATCGCCTCGAGAAAGGAAACTTATACTGCGTCAAGCTCCCACAGACCTCGTACTAGCCATTTGTGAAATAGCATTAAATCTACTGAGAGGACGCATTCCTTTAACGGCTCAACAGTACGCTCGACTGAAAAGACAGAAAAAAGCGATTAAACTTTTTGCCGATAAAAGAAAATCTGTAAAGGTTAAAAGAAATACTATTAATCAATCCGGAGGTTTTCTTCTACCTTTGCTAAGCGTCGCGGTACCCTTCATCAGCAGCTTAATAGCGGCCCGTCAGAAATAGCATGGAAAACGCTGTGAAAATGTATCTGGTACCTCAGCAGCAACTTGATAAGATTAATTCTGTGTCGAGCGGAAAACCTAATGTTAGACAGACGGTGGAAAATGATCTGGATGCTACCATGAGACATATTCTGAATAGGTCTGATTTGATGCCTTACGAAAAGGCCAAACTTTATGCCTCGGTCTTGCAAAGATTCCTAAACATCGTCAAACAAGGAGATGAGGAAACGGCTCAATTAACTCTGTCCCTGCCCGTAGACTCTAACAATAAAACAATACCGGAGACCGATGTGGATCGCGGTGCGTCCGAAGACGTAATTGTCAAAGAAGTAATCGGAAACATTCCGGCAAGAAACAGAAAAAATGCTTCTTTCATCATGGAAAAAATATCCAAATCTAGCGACGTAGCTTCCTGGAATGATAAAGGTGAATTCATTTTCAAAGGAAGGACGATCAGGGGTTCACACGTGTTGGATTTGATTAAAAACCTCACGGCCCCTCAAAAAGTGTCGGATGATCGCAGACCTTTGGGGTGGATCGAGATGTTAAAAACTGTAGCCGGATTGAATATACCCTTTTCAACTATACCTAACGTCGGCGTTCGACGTAAGATAACGGACATTAAAAGAGGCGATCCTTTGTACTCACCAAGCTCAACTTCTAAGAGCGATGACTCTGACTCTAGCATTGACACTCTTGAGCCTGTTTTCAAGTCTCCTCGTTTTACCTCAACACCTTGGATAAGTTTTTAATCGTGCATGTCTTTAAAAATGTTATAAATGATGATGATGATACAATGTAAATATTTGTTATTCTTTATTTCATTAAATGTATATACTTTAACATGTTTTACATCTACAGAGTCGTTATTTCACACTACACTCTAGTTTATGCACTGAACACATTTCACAAATTGTTTTTTATTCACTCTGGGATAAATATTTTTTACAAAAGCTTTAACCATATCATCGTTTCTTTTCAAATCATCCGTATACATAGACATAATTTGATTAAAAGAATAGCCTCTAGCTCTGTGACACAAAAAGAATACGCAGTGTTGCCCGCAGTAAGTCGAGTCACTCCTTTGAACTTGTTTTGAGTTGTGTTTTATTTCACAACAGTTCTTTTTAAAAAAAGAATGAATAGAATCATGAAAGAGTTCAGAGTTTGGCGGATTTCCGTACGAATCAAAAAATTCTCCCGAGGCGTCATCGTTGAGACATATGGCCAACCAGTGTTCTCCGGGCATGTAGCTGGGGTGAGTGTTTACGATGAAAAATGCCGGAGCGCGTTCCACCTTATTCTCGGGTAGTTCATCGCAAGGAAACACACCGTAGAATATCTTTTTCGCTGGAGGATAACTTTTCATCAGCTCGGAAAGTTCTCTGGTGTCCATAATTACTGATAATCGATGAGGACGTTTCGTCGATTATTGATTTCCAGCATAGAGTCGAAGCTGGCGTATACAATTAGATTTACCGTTCTCGGTAGAGGGTTTCTGAATCTGAGTTCCAACCTCATATTTCCCGACTTTATCAAAGATAGATGTTGTCCGCAATCATCCGGGCTCAGGTTAAAAGCTAAAAGGGTGTATCCTTGAGAATAATCCTGGCGGTTTATAGCCAAAGCTTGATCCTTTAGATTTTTCCCCGAAGCTAAAACCAACGAATGAAATTCGCGGACGGCATTACCGCTTTGAAAATTAGGTTGAAACGGTTTTGCAGGGTGCTGAACGCCGTCGACGTACAAAGCAATAAACTCTGCATCATTATGTTTAAAGTTAAAAGGATTTTTATCATATGCACCGATAAATGCGTCATTATCAATCATACCAATTATAACCGTTTTAGGGAGAGGTCCGAGGAATAAATTCTCTTGGGTGCATACGCGACTCCCCACAGGTAGGCTAAAAGTCTTCATACACACTCTTTCAAGCGGGTATTTAGCCGTAGCGTTAAGTAAAGCCTGCGCATGCCCCATCTTGACAGCCGGGGAAACGGAGACTTTTTTTACGTACAGAGAAGCCGTTAGTATTTTAAGTGTGTAATCCCTGGCTCCTTCTTTCATCATGCAAAATTCGTCCTTACTTCGAATCATCTTAATTTTCAAGTCGACTCCGTTCAGTAAAAGTTTTTCTTGAAAAAATATATCGGAGTGGATATGACCTATTAAGTCAAAGATTCTACTTTCTTGGCTGTAAGAAGACCTGATTTTGAAGCCGTTGTTACGTCCTTGAGGATCGGTCGCGTCCATGTGGCCGTACGAGTCTTTGTAAAATAATCCTGCGGTGAATTGTGTATCCAAGGTATGTTTGCTATAGTTAAGAAGCAATTCCATTATTGCCCTGTAGGGGTAGGTATTACTCGACTGGCTGATGAGTCGATCTCCCAGCATGACGTCTACTTGTGAAAAAAGAGACGCTATAGGATAGTTTATTACACCCACCTTTGAATCGTTAGCCAAGTCTGTACCGTCAGAATTTGTGATTTTACATCTCAGGTGTAAAAAAGTGTTGTTCAGATCTAGGTAGTCTTCACCATTTCCTGCCACGTAAAACTCCAAGGGTCCGTCATCGGTCAGAGCCGAAAGAGGAGGGATTTCGACGTAAGTATACTTTTCGACGCTAGTCTGCGTGTACGGCACTGTAAATAAATCTAATTCGGACTTGGTACATTCGGTTGAAAGTCTGTGAAGTAAAGCCATGGTTTTAGAAAATGTTCACCTTTCTTCGTTTATCCGAGACTGAGGGAGAGCGCTTGTTGCTCCTCCGTTTGTGTTTTTTCAATATGATCTTTTTCACAGACGTCTTGCGTTTTTTATTCCCAATCGTTTTACGCATTCCCGGAGGTCTCCTAAAGTTCTTGTAGGCAAATGCCGCGAGACCGTCACCCTCTTGTTTTTGCGATTTAGATTTTACGACGTTGCTTACCACGTCGCTTACGATACTTTTTGCAGCGGTTTTTAAATGAGGTTTAGCAATCGTTATTCCTCTTTTTAAAATTGGTACCGCCATTCTAAAGAGTGATTTGAAGATCCCTCCTAAGCCCGAGCCGTACATCACCGGGGAGCCATAGTACCCCGGAAGACCGTTGCCTGCTTGATGCTTATAATAGTCCACATAGATCTGAGGGTCTACGTACCTTTCACCAATCATTGTTCAAACACGAAAGGAATGCTTTGCGGGTCTAAAATGAAGTTTAGCAACAAATTTTCCGTAGAGAAAACGAATATGTTTGTTCTGATCGGATTTTACCTCTATAACTAAATCGTTGATAAGACTCTTGCTCACAGGTACGTAATGCGGCTTGTCATAAGTTATTGTGACAATTTCATTGTTTTTCCCGCTTATATGTACGCATCTCAGTAGCGGTACAAAACTATCGCCGACCCTTTGATGATGAATAATGTCTGTATAAACAAACATGGTGTAAAATCCTGCATGAATATCGGCCAGATAGGGCGCATCAGGGTTACTCTGAGTGAGGTCCGTAGCGTCATCCATACCTATCATATAGCCTAATCTCCCGTTGGAAACGCTCAACGAATACGTTTTTTTGGTTTCCATGCGGATTTTGTTGGTCTGAGCATTATAAACAATAGTTAGGTCTAAAGCTAATTTTTCTAAAGTCGCATTCATTTCACGAACCACTTGTTCTATGTCACCGTAATACCCTTCACTCATATGACAGCTATACAATTCATGATTTATTCCATCGTCGTAGCGGACAAAAAAGACGGTTTCGCGATCCTTCAAAGAGTACCACGTGTGGGGGTATTGCACTTCAGCGAGAGCCACCTCCCAATCGCCCGCCAACTCTATGGGCTTTGCAAATTTAGTTGTGTAACACGAAATCTTATTGTTGGGATACACGTGATTGGAAGAGTTGCTGGGGAGAGTCACAAAGAAACCGTTCTCTTCCATGATGCGCTGTTTATGATAATCGGTCATTACAAACGAATCTACTTATTCTTTGACTATGTTCACAATGTCTTTGGCCGGGATCCACGAGTTGAATTTATCCGGCCACCCCACCCATTTCACTAAACACATTTTTTTCCTATTTTGCATCCTTTCTTGTATTATTTTTTCTATTTTAAAGGATTTGTCTTTTCCGACTATAATTTTTTGCAGTTCCGGTTCGTAAAACGTACCCGTTATTTCTTCACCGTCGGCATCATGTAGTTTATATACCGGAGGATCTCTCGGAATCCTTTCGGAAATTGTAAAATATTCATCCGTATAGTTTTGTTCATACCCCTTTTCAAAATGTGCTTTTAGTCGCGAAATCCTGACAACGTCACCGATCTTAAACTTGAAGCGTAGTTTTTTAACTCTCGAAGGAAACAGTCCGTACAAGGTTTTAAAAACTTTGAAGGAGTTTGTTTCATCAACCTCGACAGGTTTCATTTTGATGCTGCTGTGGTAGTTATGATTGTACGAGTGAACCAATTCCTGAACCACATCGATGTACTTTCTCGTATTAACCGCTGTAAAGTATTTCCACATTTTATTCCTCAAGGTCCTATTAAACCTTTCACAAACAGATGCTTTCTGACCCGTACCCGTAGCAAAGTGAACGATGTTGTGCTTTTTCATTAATCCTTGAAAATTTTTGTTGAAAAATTCTTTTCCTTGATCCGTTTGCAATTTTTTAGGAACACGCCCTTCCTTAAGAATAGAATTAAAAGTGTCGGTCACCTCAACGCCCGTCTTGTTTCGCAATACGCGTACCCAAGCGTATTTAGATAAAATATCTATACACGTTAACATAAATTTCATATCTTTGTTATCCTTTGACAAGTTTGACATATCCACTAAATCGGCTTGCCATTGTTCATCCATGTTTTTCACAAACACTCTGTTTGTTTTAAATTTTCCTAAAACAGGTTTGTGAAGAGTATACGCGTCCTGCGCAGACAGCCAGTTTTTAACATCTTTAATATTCGCTCTCGATCCTTTTTTCTCAAAAATTGCCCTTTGTAAACTCTCAACCCCTCCGTAAGACCCAGGGTTGGAGGGGTCATAATAAATCTTTTTCAACAAGCCCTCAGTCATTGTGCTAGGTCTCACCAATAATGGACAGAGAATAAGAATGTAATCAGCTTTTATTACTACAAACTCAAAAGCCTCGTTAAATGATACACATTTACATTATTTTGTTTTTCATTAAAAAAAGATATCAAACAGTTTACAGTTTTTTCAACATGAACATGTTTCTTAACTATCATTTTCAAAACACATGCGTCGGTTATATAGGTATGAATACACATTAAAAACTTAAACTTTAAGCAGAGTAGAGCCGTTATCCGAACTTTTATTCGGCTATGGGTGAAAGCTTGGATGGAAGAGACGATGTTACCCATGTGAGCGCCGTTTCGGATGATTCCAGAGAACTGTGGAAATCCCAGTACTCAACAATGTCCTCGATCACCGTATCGTTGTAGATAGACGCAGTTTTATGCTTAATGTCTCTCAGAGCCGTCTTGAAGTCAGGTTCGTCTCGCAGTTGGCACACTGTAGTTTCAGCCGCTGCTTGGATTTTTTCCAGAGACGGTACATGTGAGATACCGCACAACTTTAGAGCTCTGGCCAAGGTGTATTTCAACCAAGGTCTAAACAACTTTGTCAAAAGTCTTTTAGCGTTGATGTGCAGATAGAAGTCTTCAGGATCATACAGACACGAATGTTGTCGCTGACTCGGGTGATCGGTGGCGCATCCGTTGCAATGCTCTCTCAGATCCTTTTCAATGATTTTGTCCAGCAGATCCCCGGTGACAGCGCGGATGATGGAGAGCATGGTCGTTCCGATACATCCGTCGATTTCATCCGATGTACCCGGTTTGGTTGATCCTGGGGTAAGACCCTCCATGACCGGAGAGTACGAGTACAGGTTTAAGAGTTCTTGAGTCATTTCAACAGCGGATTACCCCCGACACAGCAGCGTGTATAGAACAAGTATGACTCGTAGATAGAGACGGTCTTAATTTATTAGTTAGATAGTATGGTAGGCGTTGCTTACGTTTGGACTCCGCCCCAGGCTCTTTCACATACATTTCACATACTCTTTCATGAAACCCCATATGGTCTAGCGGTAAGGATTCCTGGCTTTCATCCGGGCGGCCCGGGTTCGACTCCCGGTATGGGAATAGTATTTTTATGTATTTATTTTTAAATTACTAATTAAATAACTCTTAAACACTAACAAAGTTTCTACATAACATCATTATTTTGCTTGATGATGCACGACATGCATGGTGTCGGCTATGTTTGAAATCTTGCGATCTTCCGCTGTGACATACACAATGGTGATTTCACGTTTAGGATACTCTGCGAAAGGATTGTCGGTGAGAGAATCAAAATAATCATTCAGTCTCATCTTAAGTTTCTCCAGTCTCTTAATGTTATACACATCCTTAATCAATTGCTTGACGATTATGCAACATTCTCTCATGTTCTCTTTCCAATCATTCCACTTTAGCTTTATGAAGGAGTTGGCGGTTCGACTCTGATCACTGTTTGATGGCTCAAAGCGTACTTCTTCCATAGACATGATAGTAACGACTGAACCGTCAATCCTGGAGATTTTTAGTCCGTAACAGAGTTCTGATGACTCGCACGGGGCTATTGAAATATAGCAAGTCTCAGACTCTGTATGCGATACGGTTCTAGAGTTCATAACTCCTACCAATCCTTCACAGTGTTTTGTGAAACACTCCCAATCTCCTATTTGAAAAGTGATTCGACATGTCGCATCTTCAAACATCTCTGTTGGTCCGGTAAACAGAGTAACATGGTACACATCTTTGTGGAGACAGAATCCAAAGAATCGACCGTCTGATAGCGGCCAAGCACGCATTTTTTCAGACTCTGCGATTTCCGATCTGGGTATAAAAGAAAAACGCTTTCTTGGTGCGTTTGTAAGAGCATCCATGTTTTGCGATCTTTTGCTAAGGAATAAATCAAATAAAACAATAATTATTTAATGATATAGTTTTATAAAATATATAAATTGAATTAAACAATATCTTATAAACTCTTACCCGTGTAACGTTAGAAACACCACCGCCTGTTGAATGTTTGGTAGAGTACCGTAACCTCTCTGCTTTTATTGAATAAAGGGCGTGGTTATATTACGTATGTACACGTATCTACACGTAATTATTCCTTATTGGTTGCTCGGATAAATAAAATAATTTTGTGTCTGAACATGTCTCACTGTGTGTGTGTGTGTGTGTGTGTGTGAAGTCAAGAGACTGAATGTTTGGTTAAGGGGGGCTGGCGGGTGTGTGAGCAGGACCGTGACTGTGTGTGTGTGTATGTCTGTGCGCGTGTACGTGCCTGTATGTGTGTGTGTGTGTGTGTGTGTGTGTGTGAGAGAGGGGCCTCCGAACAGGTTTGGCTGTGGGTAAAAGTATTCTCATGCAGGAAAATATTCTCTTTTACACACTATTAATCATTATTCTTGATTGATTGATTATCTGGATATGGGGGGTCTGAACAGGTGGGAGGATGGGAAACTATCAGCCATACATTTTCCAAAAGAGCAGGAAAATATTCTCTTACACATAAACAATATTAATCATTATTCTTGATTGATTGATTATCAGAATATGGGGGTCTGAACAGCTGGGAGGATGGGAAACTATCAGCCATACATTTTCAAAAAGAGCGGGAAAATATTCTATTACACATAAACACTATTAATCATTATTCTTGATTGATTAATTGTCAGGATATGGTGGGCCTGAACAGCTGGGAGGATGGGAAACTATCAGCAATACATTTTTCAAAAAGAGCGGGAAAATATCCTCTTACACATAAACACTATTAATTATTATTCTTGATTGATTGATTGTCAGGATATGGTGGGCCTGAACAGCTGGGAGGATGGGAAACTATCAGCCATACATTTTCAAAAAGAGCGGGAAAATATTCTCTTACACATAAACAATATTAATCATTATTCTTGATTGATTGATTATCTGAATATGGGGGGCCTGAACAGCTGGGAGGATGGGAAACTATCAGCCATACATTTTCAAAAAGAGCGGGAAAATATTCTATTACACATAAACACTATTAATCATTATCTTTGATTGATTTATTGAACAGGTGTTTGGGGGGGGGGGGGAGGGGGGAGGGGGGGGGCGGGAGGGGGCGGGGTCAAATAAAGGTCAACCTGTCACTTTGATGGCTTGTGTCCTATACTATATATATAACAAGGTTTCATGAATGGTCAAAATTTTCACCAGAATCACATACCGCGGGTCTACGTTTTTTTCTGATTTGGGTCAAAAATTGAAAAGTGCTTTTTGTCACATTTCTGAGCAAAATTTGGCCCAATTTACCATGCCCGTGTATTTTCCCACTCGTTTGAGTAATTTGTCATGGAAAAAACAAGGTTTCATGAATGGTCAAAATTTTCACCAGAATCTCATACCGCGGGTCTACGTTTTTTTCTGATTTGGGTCAAAAATTGAAAAGTGCTTTTTGTCACGTTTCTGAGCAAAATTTGGCCCAATTTACCATGCCCATGCATTTTCCCACTTGTTTGAGTAATTTTTCATGGAAAAAACAAGGTTTCATGAATGGTCAAAATTTTCACCAGAATCACATACCGCGGGTCTACGTTTTTTTCTGATTTGGGTCAAAAATTGAAAAGTGCTTTTTGTCACATTTCTGAGCAAAATTTGGCCCAATTTACCATGCCCATGCATATTCCCACTTGTTTGAGTAATTTTTCATGGAAAAAACAAGGTTTCATGAATGGTCAAAATTTTCACCAGAATCACATACCGCGGGTCTACGTTTTTTTCTGATTTGGGTCAAAAATTGAAAAGTGCTTTTTGTCACATTTCTGAGCAAAATTTGGCCCAATTTACCATGCCGATGCATTTTCCCACTCGTTTGAGTAATTTTTCATGGAAAAAACAA
This sequence comes from Astyanax mexicanus, assembly GCF_023375975.1. Lineage (NCBI taxonomy): Eukaryota > Metazoa > Chordata > Actinopteri > Characiformes > Acestrorhamphidae > Astyanax > Astyanax mexicanus. Next base: position 23,656,654 of record NC_064414.1, read on the forward strand.
GGTTTCATGAATGGTCAAAATTTTCACCAGAATCACATACCGCGGGTCTACGTTTTTTTCTGATTTGGGTCAAAAATTGAAAAGTGCTTTTTGTCACGTTTCTGAGCAAAATTTGGCCCAATTTACCATGCCCATGCATATTCCCTCTTGTTTGAGTAATTTGTCATGGAAAAAACAAGGTTTCATGAATGGTCAAAATTTTCACCAGAATCACATACCGCGGGTCTAAGTTTTTTTCTGATTTGGGTCAAAAATTGAAAAGTGCTTTTTGTCACATTTCTGAGCAAAATTTGGCCCAATTTACCATGCCCATGCATATTCCCACTTGTTTGAGTAATTTGTCATGGAAAAAACAAGGTTTCATGAATGGTCAAAATTTTCACCAGAATCACATACCGCGGGTCTACGTTTTTTTCTGATTTGGGTGAAAAATTGAAAAGTGCTTTTTGTCACATTTCTGAGCAAAATTTGGCCCAATTTACCATGCCCATGCATATTCCCACTTGTTTGAGTAATTTTTCATGGAAAAAACAAGGTTTCATGAATGGTCAAAATTTTCACCAGAATCACATACCGCGGGGTCTACGTTTTTTTCTGATTTGGGTCAAAAATTGAAAAGTGCTTTTTGTCACATTTCTGAGCAAAATTTGGCCCAATTTACCATGCCCATGCATTTTCCCACTCGTTTGAGTAATTTTTCATGGAAAAAACAAGGTTTCATGAATGGTCAAAATTTTCACCAGAATCACATACCGCGGGTCTACGTTTTTTTCTGATTTGGGTCAAAAATTGAAAAGTGCTTTTTGTCACGTTTCTGAGCAAAATTTGGCCCAATTTACCATGCCCATGCATTTTCCCACTTGTTTGAGTAATTTTTCATGGAAAAAAACAAGGTTTCATGAATGGTCAAAATTTTCACCAGAATCACATACCGCGGGTCTACGTTTTTTTCTGATTTGGGTCAAAAATTGAAAAGTGCTTTTTGTCACATTTCTGAGCAAAATTTGGCCCAATTTACCATGCCCATGCATTTTCCCACTTGTTTGAGTAATTTTTCATGGAAAAAACAAGGTTTCATGAATGGTCAAAATTTTCACCAGAATCACATACCGCGGGTCTACGTTTTTTTCTGATTTGGGTCAAAAATTGAAAAGTGCTTTTTGTCACATTTCTGAGCAAAATTTGGCCCAATTTACCATGCCCATGCATATTCCCTCTTGTTTGAGTAATTTGTCATGGAAAAAACAAGGTTTCATGAATGGTCAAAATTTTCACCAGAATCACATACCGCGGGTCTAAGTTTTTTTCTGATTTGGGTCAAAAATTGAAAAGTGCTTTTTGTCACATTTCTGAGCAAAATTGTGCCCAATTTACCATGCCCATGCATATTCCCACTTGTTTGAGTAATTTTTCATGGAAAAAAACAAGGTTTCATGAATGGTCAAAATTTTCACCAGAATCACATACCGCGGGTCTACGTTTTTTTCTGATTTGGGTCAAAAATTGAAAAGTGCTTTTTGTCACATTTCTGAGCAAAATTTGGCCCAATTTACCATGCCCATGCATATTCCCACTTGTTTGAGTAATTTTTCATGGAAAAAACAAGGTTTCATGAATGGTCAAAACTTTCACCAGAATCACATACCGCGGGTCTACGTTTTTTTCTGATTTGGGTCAAAAATTGAAAAGTGCTTTTTGTCACATTTCTGAGCAAAATTTGGCCCAATTTACCATGCCCATGCATATTCCCACTTGTTTGAGTAATTTTTCATGGAAAAAACAAGGTTTCATGAATGGTCAAAATTTTCACCAGAATCACATACCGCGGTTCTACGTTTTTTTCTGATTTGGGTCAAAAATTGAAAAGTGCTTTTTGTCACATTTCTGAGCAAAATTTGGCCCAATTTACCATGCCCATGCATTTTCCCACTTGTTTGAGTAATTTTTCATGGTAAAAACAAGGTTTCATGAATGGTCAAAATTTTCACCAGAATCACATACCGCGGGTCTTGTTTTTTTTCTGATTTGGGTCAAAAATTGAAAAGTGCTTTTTGTCACATTTCTGAGCAAAATTTGGCCCAATTTACCATGCCCATGCATATTCCCACTTGTTTGAGTAAATTTTCATGGAAAAAACAAGGTTTCATGAATGGTCAAAATTTTCACCAGAATCACATACCGCGGGTCTACGTTTTTTCTGATTTGGGTCAAAAATTGAAAAGTGCTTTTTGTCACATTTCTGAGCAAAATTTGGCCCAATTTACCATGCCCATGCATATTCCCACTCGTTTGAGTAATTTTTCATGAAAAAAACAAGGTTTCATGAATGGTCAAAATTTTCACCAGAATCACATACCGCTGGTCTACGTTTTTTCTGATTTGGGTCAAAAATTGAAAAGTGCTTTTTGTCACATTTCTGAGCAAAATTTGGCCCAATTTACCATGCCCATGCATATTCCCACTTGTTTGAGTAATTTTTCATGGAAAAAACAAGGTTTCATGAATGGTCAAAATTTTCACCAGAATCACATACCGCGGGTCTACGTTTTTTTCTGATTTGGGTCAAAAATTGAAAAGTGCTTTTTGTCACATTTCTGAGCAAAATTTGGCCCAATTTACCATGCCCATGCATTTCCCCACTTGTTTGAGTAATTTTTCATGGTAAAAACAAGGTTTCATGAATGGTCAAAATTTTCACCAGAATCACATACCGCGGGTCTACGTTTTTTTCTGATTTGGGTCAAAAATTGAAAAGTGCTTTTTGTCACATTTCTGAGCAAAATTTGGCCCAATTTACCATGCCCATGCATTTTCCCACTTGTTTGAGTAATTTTTCATGGTAAAAACAAGATTTCATGAATGGTCAAAATTTTCACCAGAATCACATACCGCGGGTCTTCGTTTTTTTCTGATTTGGGTCAAAAATTGAAAAGTGCTTTTTGTCACATTTCTGAGCAAAATTTGGCCCAATTTACCATGCCCATGCATATTCCCACTTGTTTGAGTAATTTTTCATGGAAAAAACAAGGTTTCATGAATGGTCAAAATTTTCACCAGAATCACATACCGCGGGTCTAAGTTTTTTTCTGATTTGGGTCAAAAATTGAAAAGTGCTTTTTGTCACATTTCTGAGCAAAATTTGGCCCAATTTACCATGCCCATGCATATTCCCTCTTGTTTGAGTAATTTGTCATGGAAAAAACAAGGTTTCATGAATGGTCAAAATTTTCACCAGAATCACATACCGCGGGTCTAAGTTTTTTTCTGATTTGGGTCAAAAATTGAAAAGTGCTTTTTGTCACATTTCTGAGCAAAATTGTGCCCAATTTACCATGCCCATGCATATTCCCACTTGTTTGAGTAATTTTTCATGGAAAAAAACAAGGTTTCATGAATGGTCAAAATTTTCACCAGAATCACATACCGCGGGTCTACGTTTTTTTCTGATTTGGGTCAAAAATTGAAAAGTGTTTTTTGTCACATTTCTGAGCAAAATTTGGCCCAATTTACCATGCCCATGCATATTCCCACTTGTTTGAGTAATTTTTCATGGAAAAAACAAGGTTTCATGAATGGTCAAAACTTTCACCAGAATCACATACCGCGGGTCTACGTTTTTTTCTGATTTGGGTCAAAAATTGAAAAGTGCTTTTTGTCACATTTCTGAGCAAAATTTGGCCCAATTTACCATGCCCATGCATATTCCCACTTGTTTGAGTAATTTTTCATGGAAAAAACAAGGTTTCATGAATGGTCAAAATTTTCACCAGAATCACATACCGCGGTTCTACGTTTTTTTCTGATTTGGGTCAAAAATTGAAAAGTGCTTTTTGTCACATTTCTGAGCAAAATTTGGCCCAATTTACCATGCCCATGCATATTCCCACTTGTTTGAGTAATTTTTCATGGTAAAAACAAGGTTTCATGAATGGTCAAAATTTTCACCAGAATCACATACCGCGGGTCTTGGTTTTTTTCTGATTTGGGTCAAAAATTGAAAAGTGCTTTTTGTCACATTTCTGAGCAAAATTTGGCCCAATTTACCATGCCCATGCATATTCCCACTTGTTTGAGTAATTTTTCATGGAAAAAACAAGGTTTCATGAATGGTCAAAATTTTCACCAGAATCACATACCGCGGGTCTACGTTTTTTTCTGATTTGGGTCAAAAATTGAAAAGTGCTTTTTGTCACATTTCTGAGCAAAATTTGGCCCAATTTACCATGCCCATGCATATTCCCACTTGTTTGAGTAATTTTTCATGGTAAAAACAAGGTTTCATGAATGGTCAAAATTTTCACCAGAATCACATACCGCGGGTCTTGTTTTTTTTCTGATTTGGGTCAAAAATTGAAAAGTGCTTTTTGTCACATTTCTGAGCAAAATTTGGCCCAATTTACCATGCCCATGCATATTCCCACTTGTTTGAGTAAATTTTCATGGAAAAAACAAGGTTTCATGAATGGTCAAAATTTTCACCAGAATCACATACCGCGGGTCTACGTTTTTTTCTGATTTGGGTCAAAAATTGAAAAGTGCTTTTTGTCACATTTCTGAGCAAAATTTGGCCCAATTTACCATGCCCATGCATATTCCCACTCGTTTGAGTAATTTTTCATGAAAAAAACAAGGTTTCATGAATGGTCAAAATTTTCACCAGAATCACATACCGCTGGTCTAAGTTTTTTCTGATTTGGGTCAAAAATTGAAAAGTGCTTTTTGTCACATTTCTGAGCAAAATTTGGCCCAATTTACCATGCCCATGCATTTCCCCACTTGTTTGAGTAATTTTTCATGGTAAAAACAAGGTTTCATGAATGGTCAAAATTTTCACCAGAATCACATACCGCGGGTCTACGTTTTTTTCTGATTTGGGTCAAAAATTGAAAAGTGCTTTTTGTCACATTTCTGAGCAAAATTTGGCCCAATTTACCATGCCCATGCATTTTCCCACTTGTTTGAGTAATTTTTCATGGTAAAAACAAGATTTCATGAATGGTCAAAATTTTCACCAGAATCACATACCGCGGGTCTTCGTTTTTTTCTGATTTGGGTCAAAAATTGAAAAGTGCTTTTTGTCACATTTCTGAGCAAAATTTGGCCCAATTTACCATGCCCATGCATATTCCCACTTGTTTGAGTAATTTTTCATGGAAAAAACAAGGTTTCATGAATGGTCAAAATTTTCACCAGAATCACATACCGCGGGTCTAAGTTTTTTTCTGATTTGGGTCAAAAATTGAAAAGTGCTTTTTGTCACATTTCTGAGCAAAATTTGGCCCAATTTACCATGCCCATGCATATTCCCACTCGTTTGAGTAATTTTTCATGAAAAAAACAAGGTTTCATGAATGGTCAAAATTTTCACCAGAATCACATACCGCTGGTCTACGTTTTTTCTGATTTGGGTCAAAAATTGAAAAGTGCTTTTTGTCACATTTCTGAGCAAAATTTGGCCCAATTTACCATGCCCATGCATTTTCCCACTTGTTTGAGTAATTTTTCATGGTAAAAACAAGATTTCATGAATGGTCAAAATTTTCACCAGAATCACATACCGCGGGTCTTCGTTTTTTTCTGATTTGGGTCAAAAATTGAAAAGTGCTTTTTGTCACATTTCTGAGCAAAATTTGGCCCAATTTACCATGCCCATGCATATTCCCACTTGTTTGAGTAATTTTTCATGGAAAAAACAAGGTTTCATGAATGGTCAAAATTTTCACCAGAATCACATACCGCGGGTCTAAGTTTTTTTCTGATTTGGGTCAAAAATTGAAAAGTGCTTTTTGTCACATTTCTGAGCAAAATTTGGCCCAATTTACCATGCCCATGCATATTCCCACTCGTTTGAGTAATTTTTCATGAAAAAAACAAGGTTTCATGAATGGTCAAAATTTTCACCAGAATCACATACCGCTGGTCTACGTTTTTTCTGATTTGGGTCAAAAATTGAAAAGTGCTTTTTGTCACATTTCTGAGCAAAATTTGGCCCAATTTACCATGCCCATGCATATTCCCACTTGTTTGAGTAATTTTTCATGGAAAAAACAAGGTTTCATGAATGGTCAAAATTTTCACCAGAATCACATACCGCGGGTCTACGTTTTTTTCTGATTTGGGTCAAAAATTGAAAAGTGCTTTTTGTCACATTTCTGAGCAAAATTTGGCCCAATTTACCATGCCCATGCATTTTCCCACTTGTTTGAGTAATTTTTCATGGAAAAAACAAGGTTTCATGAATGGTCAAAATTTTCACCAGAATCACATACCGCGGGTCTATGTTTTTTCTGATTTGGGTCAAAAGTTGAAAAGTGCTTTTTGTCACATTTCTGAGCAAAATTTGGCCCAATTTACCATGCCCATGCATATTCCCACTGGTTTGAGTAATTTTTCATGGAAAAAACAAGGTTTCATGAATGGTCAAAATTTTCACCAGAATCACATACCGCGGGTCTACTTTTTTTCCTGATTTGGGTCAAAAATTGAAAAGTGCTTTTTGTCACATTTCTGAGCAAAATTTGGCCCAATTTACCATGCCCATGCATTTTCCCACTCGTTTGAGTAATTTTTCATGGAAAAAACAAGGTTTCATGAATGGTCAAAATTTTCACCAGAATCACATACCGCGGGTCTACGTTTTTTTGTCTGATTTGGGTCAAAAATTGAAAAGTGCTTTTTGTCACATTTCTGAGCAAAATTTGGCCCAATTTACCATGCCCATGCATTTTCCCACTTGTTTGAGTAATTTTTCATGGAAAAAACAAGGTTTCATGAATGGTCAAAATTTTCACCAGAATCACATACCGCGGGTCTACGTTTTTTCTGATTTGGGTCAAAAATTGAAAAGTGCTTTTTGTCACATTTCTGAGCAAAATTTGGCCCAATTTACCATGCCCATGCATATTCCCACTCGTTTGAGTAATTTTTCATGAAAAAAACAAGGTTTCATGAATGGTCAAAATTTTCACCAGAATCACATACCGCTGGTCTACGTTTTTTCTGATTTGGGTCAAAAATTGAAAAGTGCTTTTTGTCACATTTCTGAGCAAAATTTGGCCCAATTTACCATGCCCATGCATTTTCCCACTTGTTTGAGTAATTTTTCATGGAAAAAACAAGGTTTCATGAATGGTCAAAATTTTCACCAGAATCACATACCGCGGGTCTACGTTTTTTCTGATTTGGGTCAAAAATTGAAAAGTGCTTTTTGTCACATTTCTGAGCAAAATTTGGCCCAATTTACCATGCCCATGCATATTCCCACTGGTTTGAGTAATTTTTCATGGAAAAAACAAGGTTTCATGAATGGTCAAAATTTTCACCAGAATCACATACCGCGGGTCTACTTTTTTTTCTGATTTGGGTCAAAAATTGAAAAGTGCTTTTTGTCACATTTCTGAGCAAAATTTGGCCCAATTTACCATGCCCATGCATTTTCCCACTCGTTTGAGTAATTTTTCATGGAAAAAACAAGGTTTCATGAATGGTCAAAATTTTCACCAGAATCACATACCGCGGGTCTACGTTTTTTTGTCTGATTTGGGTCAAAAATTGAAAAGTGCTTTTTGTCACATTTCTGAGCAAAATTTGGCCCAATTTACCATGCCCACGCATTTTCCCACTTGTTTGAGTAATTTTTCATGGAAAAAACAAGGTTTCATGAATGGTCAAAATTTTCACCAGAATCACATACCGCGGGTCTACGTTTTTTCTGATTTGGGTCAAAAATTGAAAAGTGCTTTTTGTCACATTTCTGAGCAAAATTTGGCCCAATTTACCATGCCCATGCATATTCCCACTTGTTTGAGTAATTTTTCATGGAAAAAACAAGGTTTCATGAATGGTCAAAATTTTCACCAGAATCACATACCGCGGGTCTACGTTTTTTTCTGATTTGGGTCAAAAATTGAAAAGTGTTTTTTGTCACATTTCTGAGCAAAATTTGGCCCAATTTACCATGCCCATGCATATTCCCACTTGTTTGAGTAATTTTTCATGGAAAAAACAAGGTTTCATGAATGGTCAAAATTTTCACCAGAATCACATACCGCGGGTCTACGTTTTTTTCTGATTTGGGTCAAAAATTGAAAAGTGCTTTTTGTCACATTTCTGAGCCAAATTTGGCCCAATTTACCATGCCCATGCATATTCCCACTTGTTTGAGTAATTTTTCATGGAAAAAACAAGGTTTCATGAATGGTCAAAATTTTCACCAGAATCACATACCGCGGGTCTACGTTTTTTTCTGGTTTGGGTCAAAAATTGAAAAGTGCTTTTTGTCACATTTCTGAGCAAAATTTGGCCCAATTTACCATGCCCATGCATATTCCCACTCGTTTGAGTAATTTTTCATGGAAAAAACAAGGTTTCATGAATGGTCAAAATTTTCACCAGAATCACATACCGCTGGTCTACGTTTTTTCTGATTTGGGTCAAAAATTGAAAAGTGCTTTTTGTCACATTTCTGAGCAAAATTTGGCCCAATTTACCATGCCCACGCATTTTCCCACTTGTTTGAGTAATTTTTCATGGAAAAAACAAGGTTTCATGAATGGTCAAAATTTTCACCAGAATCACATACCGCGGGTCTACGTTTTTTCTGATTTGGGTCAAAAATTGAAAAGTGCTTTTTGTCACATTTCTGAGCAAAATTTGGCCCAATTTACCATGCCCATGCATATTCCCACTTGTTTGAGTAATTTTTCATGGAAAAAACAAGGTTTCATGAATGGTCAAAATTTTCACCAGAATCACATACCGCGGGTCTACGTTTTTTTCTGATTTGGGTCAAAAATTGAAAAGTGATTTTTGTCACATTTCTGAGCAAAATTTGGCCCAATTTACCATGCCCATGCATTTTCCCACTTGTTTGAGTAATTTTTCATGGTAAAAACAAGGTTTCATGAATGGTCAAAATTTTCACCAGAATCACATACCGCGGGTCTACGTTTTTTTCTGATTTGGGTCAAAAATTGAAAAGTGCTTTTTGTCACATTTCTGGGCAAAATTTGGCCCAATTTACCATGCCCATGCATTTTCCCACTTGTTTGAGTAATTTTTCATGGTAAAAACAAGGTTTCATGAATGGTCAAAATTTTCACCAGAATCACATACCGCTGGTCTACGTTTTTTCTGATTTGGGTCAAAAATTGAAAAGTGCTTTTTGTCACATTTCTGAGCAAAATTTGGCCCAATTTACCATGCCCATGCATATTCCCACTTGTTTGAGTAATTTTTCATGGAAAAAACAAGGTTTCATGAATGGTCAAAATTTTCACCAGAATCACATACCGCGGGTCTACGTTTTTTTCTGATTTGGGTCAAAAATTGAAAAGTGCTTTTTGTCACATTTCTGAGCAAAATTTGGCCCAATTTACCATGCCCATGCATATTCCCACTCGTTTGAGTAATTTTTCATGGAAAAAACAAGGTTTCATGAATGGTCAAAATTTTCACCAGAATCACATACCGCGGGTCTACGTTTTTTCTGATTTGGGTCAAAAATTGAAAAGTGCTTTTTGTCACATTTCTGAGCAAAATTTGGCCCAATTTACCATGCCCATGCATATTCCCACTTGTTTGAGTAATTTTTCATGGAAAAAACAAGGTTTCATGAATGGTCAAAATTTTCACCAGAATCACATACCGCGGGTCTACGTTTTTTCTGATTTGGGTCAAAAATTGAAAAGTGCTTTTTGTCACATTTCTGAGCAAAATTTGGCCCAATTTACCATGCCCATGCATATTCCCACTTGTTTGAGTAATTTTTCATGGAAAAAACTAGGTTTCATGAATGGTCAAAATTTTCACCAGAATCACATACCGCGGGTCTACGTTTTTTTCTGATTTGGGTCAAAAATTGAAAAGTGCTTTTTGTCACATTTCTGAGCAAAATTTGGCCCAATTTACCATGCCCATGCATTTTCCCACTTGTTTGAGTAATTTTTCATGGTAAAAACAAGGTTTCATGAATGGTCAAAATTTTCACCAGAATCACATACCGCGGGTCTACGTTTTTTTCTGATTTGGGTCAAAAATTGAAAAGTGCTTTTTGTCACATTTCTGGGCAAAATTTGGCCCAATTTACCATGCCCATGCATTTTCCCACTTGTTTGAGTAATTTTTCATGGTAAAAACAAGGTTTCATGAATGGTCAAAATTTTCACCAGAATCACATACCGCTGGTCTACGTTTTTTCTGATTTGGGTCAAAAATTGAAAAGTGCTTTTTGTCACATTTCTGAGCAAAATTTGGCCCAATTTACAATGCCCATGCATATTCCCACTTGTTTGAGTAATTTTTCATGGAAAAAACAAGGTTTCATGAATGGTCAAAATTTTCACCAGAATCACATTCCGCGGGTCTACGTTTTTTTCTGATTTGGGTCAAAAATTGAAAAGTGCTTTTTGTCACATTTCTGAGCAAAATTTGGCCCAATTTACCATGCCCATGCATATTCCCACTCGTTTGAGTAATTTTTCATGGAAAAAACAAGGTTTCATGAATGGTCAAAATTTTCACCAGAATCACATACCGCGGGTCTACGTTTTTTCTGATTTGGGTCAAAAATTGAAAAGTGCTTTTTGTCACATTTCTGAGCAAAATTTGGCCCAATTTACCATGCCCATGCATATTCCCACTTGTTTGAGTAATTTTTCATGGAAAAAACAAGGTTTCATGAATGGTCAAAATTTTCACCAGAATCACATACCGCGGGTCTACGTTTTTTTCTGATTTGGGTCAAAAATTGAAAAGTGCTTTTTGTCACATTTCTGAGCAAAATTTGGCCCAATTTACCATGCCCATGCATTTTCCCACTTGTTTGAGTAATTTTTCATGGTAAAAACAAGGTTTCATGAATGGTCAAAATTTTCACCAGAATCACATACCGCGGGTCTACGTTTTTTTCTGATTTGGGTCAAAAATTGAAAAGTGCTTTTTGTCACATTTCTGGGCAAAATTTGGCCCAATTTACCATGCCCATGCATTTTCCCACTTGTTTGAGTAATTTTTCATGGTAAAAACAAGGTTTCATGAATGGTCAAAATTTTCACCAGAATCACATACCGCTGGTCTACGTTTTTTCTGATTTGGGTCAAAAATTGAAAAGTGCTTTTTGTCACATTTCTGAGCAAAATTTGGCCCAATTTACCATGCCCATGCATATTCCCACTTGTTTGAGTAATTTTTCATGGAAAAAACAAGGTTTCATGAATGGTCAAAATTTTCACCAGAATCACATACCGCGGGTCTACGTTTTTTTCTGATTTGGGTCAAAAATTGAAAAGTGCTTTTTGTCACATTTCTGAGCAAAATTTGGCCCAATTTACCATGCCCATGCATATTCCCACTCGTTTGAGTAATTTTTCATGGAAAAAACAAGGTTTCATGAATGGTCAAAATTTTCACCAGAATCACATACCGCGGGTCTACGTTTTTTCTGATTTGGGTCAAAAATTGAAAAGTGCTTTTTGTCACATTTCTGAGCAAAATTTGGCCCAATTTACCATGCCCATGCATATTCCCACTTGTTTGAGTAATTTTTCATGGAAAAAACAAGGTTTCATGAATGGTCAAAATTTTCACCAGAATCACATACCGCGGGTCTACGTTTTTTCTGATTTGGGTCAAAAATTGAAAAGTGCTTTTTGTCACATTTCTGAGCAAAATTTGGCCCAATTTACCATGCCCATGCATATTCCCACTTGTTTGAGTAATTTTTCATGGAAAAAACAAGGTTTCATGAATGGTCAAAATTTTCACCAGAATCACATACCGCGGGTCTACGTTTTTTTCTGATTTGGGTCAAAAATTGAAAAGTGCTTTTTGTCACATTTCTGAGCAAAATTTGGCCCAATTTACCATGCCCATGCATTTTCCCACTTGTTTGAGTAATTTTTCATGGTAAAAACAAGGTTTCATGAATGGTCAAAATTTTCACCAGAATCACATACCGCGGGTCTACGTTTTTTTCTGATTTGGGTCAAAAATTGAAAAGTGCTTTTTGTCACATTTCTGGGCAAAATTTGGCCCAATTTACCATGCCCATGCATTTTCCCACTTGTTTGAGTAATTTTTCATGGTAAAAACAAGGTTTCATGAATGGTCAAAATTTTCACCAGAATCACATACCGCTGGTCTACGTTTTTTCTGATTTGGGTCAAAAATTGAAAAGTGCTTTTTGTCACATTTCTGAGCAAAATTTGGCCCAATTTACCATGCCCATGCATATTCCCACTTGTTTGAGTAATTTTTCATGGAAAAAACAAGGTTTCATGAATGGTCAAAATTTTCACCAGAATCACATACCGCGGGTCTACGTTTTTTTCTGATTTGGGTCAAAAATTGAAAAGTGCTTTTTGTCACATTTCTGAGCAAAATTTGGCCCAATTTACCATGCCCATGCATATTCCCACTCGTTTGAGTAATTTTTCATGGAAAAAACAAGGTTTCATGAATGGTCAAAATTTTCACCAGAATCACATACCGCGGGTCTACGTTTTTTTCTGATTTGGGTCAAAGATTGAAAAGTGCTTTTTGTCACATTTCTGAGCAAAATTTGGCCCAATTTACCATGCCCATGCATATTCCCACTTGTTTGAGTAATTTTTCATGGAAAAAACAAGGTTTCATGAATGGTCAAAATTTTCACCAGAATCACATACCGCGGGTCTACATTTTTTTCTGATTTGGGTCAAAAATTGAAAAGTGCTTTTTGTCACATTTCTGAGCAAAATTTGGCCCAATTTACCATGCCCATGCATATTCCCACTTGTTTGAGTAATTTTTCATGGAAAAAACAAGGTTTCATGAATGGTCAAAATTTTCACCAGAATCACATACCGCGGGTCTACGTTTTTTTCTGATTTGGGTCAAAAATTGAAAAGTGATTTTTGTCACATTTCTGAGCAAAATTTGGCCCAATTTACCATGCCCATGCATATTCCCACTCGTTTGAGTAATTTTTCATGGAAAAAACAAGGTTTCATGAATGGTCAACATTTTCACCAGAATCACATACCGCGGGTCTACGTTTTTTCTGATTTGGGTCAAAAATTGAAAAGTGCTTTTTGTCACATTTCTGAGCAAAATTTGGCCCAATTTACCATGCCCATGCATATTCCCACTCGTTTGAGTAATTTTTCATGGAAAAAACAAGGTTTCATGAATGGTCAAAATTTTCACCAGAATCACATACCGCGGGTCTACGTTTTTTTCTGATTTGGGTCAAAGATTGAAAAGTGCTTTTTGTCACATTTCTGAGCAAAATTTGGCCCAATTTACCATGCCCATGCATATTCCCACTTGTTTGAGTAATTTTTCATGGAAAAAACAAGGTTTCATGAATGGTCAAAATTTTCACCAGAATCACATACCGCGGGTCTACATTTTTTTCTGATTTGGGTCAAAAATTGAAAAGTGCTTTTTGTCACATTTCTGAGCAAAATTTGGCCCAATTTACCATGCCCATGCATATTCCCACTTGTTTGAGTAATTTTTCATGGAAAAAACAAGGTTTCATGAATGGTCAAAATTTTCACCAGAATCACATACCGCGGGTCTACGTTTTTTTCTGATTTGGGTCAAAAATTGAAAAGTGATTTTTGTCACATTTCTGAGCAAAATTTGGCCCAATTTACCATGCCCATGCATATTCCCACTCGTTTGAGTAATTTTTCATGGAAAAAACAAGGTTTCATGAATGGTCAAAATTTTCACCAGAATCACATACCGCGGGTCTACGTTTTTTCTGATTTGGGTCAAAAATTGAAAAGTGCTTTTTGTCACATTTCTGAGCAAAATTTGGCCCAATTTACCATGCCCATGCATATTCCCACTTGTTTGAGTAATTTTTCATGGAAAAAACAAGGTTTCATGAATGGTCAAAATTTTCACCAGAATCACTTACCGCGGGTCTACGTTTTTTTCTGATTTGGGTCAAAAATTGAAAAGTGCTCTTTGTCACATTTCTGAGCAAAATTTGGCCCAATTTACCATGCCCATGCATTTTCCCACTTGTTTGAGTAATTTTTCATGGTAAAAACAAGGTTTCAGGAATGGTCAAAATTTTCACCAGAATCACATACCGCGGGTCTACGTTTCTTTCTGATTTGGGTCAGAAAATTAAAAGTGCTTTTTGTCACATTTCTGAGCAAAATTTGGCCCAATTTACCATGCCCATGCATTTTCCCACTTGTTTGAGTAATTTTTCATGGTAAAAACAAGGTTTCATGAATGGTCAAAATTTTCACCAGAATCTCATACCGCGGGTCTACGTTTTTTTTCTGATTTGGGTCAAAAATTGAAAAGTGCTTTTTGTCACCTTTCTGAGCAAAATTTGGCCCAATTTACCATGCCCATGCATATTCCCACTTGTTTGAGTAATTTTTCATGGAAAAAACAAGGTTTCATGAATGGTCAAAATTTTCACCAGAATCACATACCACGGGTCTACGTTTTTTTCTGATTTGGGTCAAAAATTGAAAAGTGCTTTTTGTCACATTTCTGAGCAAAATTTGGCCCAATTTACCATGCCCATGTATATTCCCACTCGTTTGAGTAATTTTTCATGGAAAAAACAAGGTTTCATGAATGGTCAAAATTTTCACCAGAATCACATACCGCTCGTCTACGTTTTTTCTGATTTGGGTCAAAAATTGAAAAGTGCTTTTTGTCACATTTCTGAGCAAAATTTGGCCCAATTTACCATGCCCATGCATATTCCCACTTGTTTGAGTAATTTTTCATGGAAAAAACAAGGTTTCATGAATGGTCAAAATTTTCACCAGAATCACATACCGCGGGTCTACGTTTTTTTCTGATTTGGGTCAAAAATTGAAAAGTGCTTTTTGTCACATTTCTGAGCAAAATTTGGCCCAATTTACCATGCCCATGCATATTCCCACTCGTTTGAGTAATTTTTCATGGAAAAAACAAGGTTTCATGAATGGTCAAAATTTTCACCAGAATCACATACCGCGGGTCTACGTTTTTTCTGATTTGGGTCAAAAATTGAAAAGTGCTTTTTGTCACATTTCTGAGCAAAATTTGGCCCAATTTACCATGCCCATGCATATTCCCACTTGTTTGAGTAATTTTTCATGGAAAAAACAAGGTTTCATGAATGGTCAAAATTTTCACCAGAATCACATACCGCGGGTCTACGTTTTTTTCTGATTTGGGTCAAAAATTGAAAAGTGCTTTTTGTCACATTTCTGAGCAAAATTTGGCCCAATTTACCATGCCCATGCATATTCCCACTTGTTTGAGTAATTTTTCATGGAAAAAACAAGGTTTCATGAATGGTCAAAATTTTCACCAGAATCACATACCGCGGGTCTACGTTTTTTTCTGATTTGGGTCAAAAATTGAAAAGTGCTTTTTGTCACATTTCTGAGCAAAATGTGGCCCAATTTACCATGCCCATGCATATTCCCACTTGTTTGAGTAATTTTTCATGGAAAAAACAAGGTTTCATGAATGGTCAAAATTTTCACCAGAATCACATACCGCGGGTCTACGTTTTTTTGTCTGATTTGGGTCAAAAATTGAAAAGTGCTTTTTGTCACATTTCTGAGCAAAATTTGGCCCAATTTACCATGCCCACGCATTTTCCCACTTGTTTGAGTAATTTTTCATGGAAAAAACAAGGTTTCATGAATGGTCAAAATTTTCACCAGAATCACATACCGCGGGTCTACGTTTTTTCTGATGTGGGTCAAAAATTGAAAAGTGCTTTTTGTCACATTTCTGAGCAAAATTTGGCCCAATTTACCATGCCCATGCATATTCCCACTTGTTTGAGTAATTTTTCATGGAAAAAACAAGGTTTCATGAATGGTCAAAATTTTCACCAGAATCACATACCGCGGGTCTACGTTTTTTTCTGATTTGGGTCAAAAATTGAAAAGTGCTTTTTGTCACATTTCTGAGCAAAATTTGGCCCAATTTACCATGCCCATGCATTTTCCCACTTGTTTGAGTAATTTTTCATGGAAAAAACAAGGTTTCATGAATGGTCAAAATTTTCACCAGAATCACATACCGCTCGTCTACGTTTTTTCTGATTTGGGTCAAAAATTGAAAAGTGCTTTTTGTCACATTTCTGAGCAAAATTTGGCCCAATTTACCATGCCCATGCATATTCCCACTTGTTTGAGTAATTTTTCATGGAAAAAACAAGGTTTCATGAATGGTCAAAATTTTCACCAGAATCACATACCGCGGGTCTACGTTTTTTTCTGATTTGGGTCAAAAATTGAAAAGTGCTTTTTGTCACATTTCTGAGCAAAATTTGGCCCAATTTACCATGCCCATGCATTTTCCCACTCGTTTGAGTAATTTTTCATGGAAAAAACAAGGTTTCATGAATGGTCAAAATTTTCACCAGAATCACATACCGCGGGTCTACGTTTTTTTCTGATTTGGGTCAAAAATTGAAAAGTGCTTTTTGTCACATTTCTGAGCAAAATTTGGCCCAATTTACCATGCCCATGCATATTCCCACTTGTTTGAGTAATTTTTCATGGAAAAAACAAGGTTTCATGAATGGTCAAAATTTTCACCAGAATCACATACCGCGGGTCTACGTTTTTTTCTGATTTGGGTCAAAAATTGAAAAGTGCTTTTTGTCACATTTCTGAGCAAAATTTGGCCCAATTTACCATGCCCATGCATATTCCCACTTGTTTGAGTAATTTTTCATGGAAAAAACAAGGTTTCATGAATGGTCAAAATTTTCACCAGAATCACATACCGCGGGTCTACGTTTTTTTGTCTGATTTGGGTCAAAAATTGAAAAGTGCTTTTTGTCACATTTCTGAGCAAAATTTGGCCCAATTTACCATGCCCATGCATTTTCCCACTTGTTTGAGTAATTTTTCATGGAAAAAACAAGGTTTCATGAATGGTCAAAATTTTCACCAGAATCACATACCGCTCGTCTACGTTTTTTCTGATTTGGGTCAAAAATTGAAAAGTGCTTTTTGTCACATTTCTGAGCAAAATTTGGCCCAATTTACCATGCCCATGCATATTCCCACTTGTTTGAGTAATTTTTCATGGAAAAAACAAGGTTTCATGAATGGTCAAAATTTTCACCAGAATCACATACCGCGGGTCTACGTTTTTTTCTGATTTGGGTCAAAAATTGAAAAGTGCTTTTTGTCACATTTGTGAGCAAAATTTGGCCCAATTTACCATGCCCATGCATATTCCCACTCGTTTGAGTAATTTTTCATGGAAAAAACAAGGTTTCATGAATGGTCAAAATTTTCACCAGAATCACATACCGCGGGTCTACGTTTTTTCTGATTTGGGTCAAAAATTGAAAAGTGCTTTTTGTCACATTTCTGAGCAAAATTTGGCCCAATTTACCATGCCCATGCATATTCCCACTTGTTTGAGTAATTTTTCATGGAAAAAACAAGGTTTCATGAATGGTCAAAATTTTCACCAGAATCACATACCGCGGGTCTATGTTTTTTTGTCTGATTTGGGTCAAAAATTGAAAAGTGCTTTTTGTCACATTTCTGAGCAAAATTTGGCCCAATTTACCATGCCCACGCTTTTTCCCACTTGTTTGAGTAATTTTTCATGGAAAAAACAAGGTTTCATGAATGGTCAAAATTTTCACCAGAATCACATACCGCGGGTCTACGTTTTTTCTGATTTGGGTCAAAAATTGAAAAGTGCTTTTTGTCACATTTCTGAGCAAAATTTGGCCCAATTTACCATGCCCATGCATATTCCCACTTGTTTGAGTAATTTTTCATGGAAAAAACAAGGTTTCATGAATGGTCAAAATTTTCACCAGAATCATATACCGCGGGTCTACGTTTTTTTCTGATTTGGGTCAAAAATTGAAAAGTGCTTTTTGTCACATTTCTGAGCAAAATTTGGCCCAATTTACCATGCCCATGCATTTTCCCACTTGTTTGAGTAATTTTTCATGGAAAAAACAAGGTTTCATGAATGGTCAAAATTTTCACCAGAATCACAGACCGCGGGTCTACGTTTTTTTCTGATTTGGGTCAAAAATTGAAAAGTGCTTTTTGTCACATTTCTGAGCAAAATTTGGCCCAATTTACCATGCCCATGCATATTCCCACTTGTTTGAGTAATTTTTTATTGGAAAAAACAAGGTTTCATGAATGGTCAAAATTTTCACCAGATCCACATACCGCGGGTCTACGTTTTTTTCTGATTTGGGTCAAAAATTGAAAAGTGCTTTTTGTCACATTTCTGAGCAAAATTTGGCCCAATTTACCATGCCCATGCATTTTCCCACTTGTTTGAGTAATTTTTCATGGAAAAAACAAGGTTTCATGAATGGTCAAAATTTTCACCAGAATCACATACTGCTCGTCTACGTTTTTTCTGATTTGGGTCAAAAATTGAAAAGTGCTTTTTGTCACATTTCTGAGCAAAATTTGGCCCAATTTACCATGCCCATGCATATTCCCACTTGTTTGAGTAATTTTTCATGGAAAAAACAAGGTTTCATGAATGGTCAAAATTTTCACCAGAATCACATACCGCGGGTCTACGTTTTTTTCTGATTTGGGTCAAAAATTGAAAAGTGCTTTTTGTCACATTTCTGAGCAAAATTTGGCCCAATTTACCATGCCCATGCATATTCCCACTCGTTTGAGTAATGTTTCATGGAAAAAACAAGGTTTCATGAATGGTCAAAATTTTCACCAGAATCACATACCGCGGGTCTACGTTTTTTCTGATTTGGGTCAAAAATTGAAAAGTGCTTTTTGTCACATTTCTGAGCAAAATTTGGCCCAATTTACCATGCCCATGCATATTCCCACTTGTTTGAGTAATTTTTCATGGAAAAAACAAGGTTTCATGAATGGTCAAAATTTTCACCAGAATCACATACCGCGGGTCTACGTTTTTTTCTGATTTGGGTCAAAAATTGAAAAGTGCTTTTTGTCACATTTGTGAGCAAAATTTGGCCCAATTTACCATGCCCATGCATATTCCCACTTGTTTGAGTAATTTTTCATGGAAAAAACAAGGTTTCATGAATGGTCAAAATTTTCACCAGAATCACATACCGCGGGTCTACGTTTTTTTGTCTGATTTGGGTCAAAAATTGAAAAGTGCTTTTTGTCACATTTCTGAGCAAAATTTGGCCCAATTTACCATGCCCACGCATTTTCCCACTTGTTTGAGTAATTTTTCATGGAAAAAACAAGGTTTCATGAATGGTCAAAATTTTCACCAGAATCACATACCGCGGGTCTACGTTTTTTCTGATTTGGGTCAAAAATTGAAAAGTGCTTTTTGTCACATTTCTGAGCAAAATTTGGCCCAATTTACCATGCCCATGCATATTCCCACTTGTTTGAGTAATTTTTCATGGAAAAAACAAGGTTTCATGAATGGTCAAAATTTTCACCAGAATCATATACCGCGGGTCTACGTTTTTTTCTGATTTGGGTCAAAAATTGAAAAGTGCTTTTTGTCACATTTCTGAGCAAAATTTGGCCCAATTTACCATGCCCATGCATTTTCCCACTTGTTTGAGTAATTTTTCATGGAAAAAACAAGGTTTCATGAATGGTCAAAATTTTCACCAGAATCACAGACCGCGGGTCTACGTTTTTTTCTGATTTGGGTCAAAAATTGAAAAGTGCTTTTTGTCACGTTTCTGAGCAAAATTTGGCCCAATTTACCATGCCCATGCATTTTCCCACTTGTTTGAGTAATTTTTCATGGAAAAAACAAGGTTTCATGAATGGTCAAAATTTTCACCAGAATCACATACCGCGGGTCTACGTTTTTTTCTGATTTGGGTCAAAAATTGAAAAGTGCTTTTTGTCACATTTCTGAGCAAAATTTGGCCCAATTTACCATGCCCATGCATTTTCCCACTTGTTTGAGTAATTTTTCATGGTAAAAACAAGGTTTCATGAATGGTCAAAATTTTCACCAGAATCACATACCGCGGGTCTACGTTTTTTTCTGATTTGGGTCAAAAATTGAAAAGTGCTTTTTGTCACATTTCTGAGCAAAATTTGGCCCAATTTACCATGCCCATGCATATTCCCACTTGTTTGAGTAATTTTTCATGGAAAAAACAAGGTTTCATGAATGGTCGAAATTTTCACCAGAATCACTTACCGCGGGTCTACGTTTTTTTCTGATTTGGGTCAAAAATTGAAAAGTGCTCTTTGTCACATTTCTGAGCAAAATTTGGCCCAATTTACCATGCCCATGCATTTTCCCACTTGTTTGAGTAATTTTTCATGGTAAAAACAAGGTTTCAGGAATGGTCAAAATTTTCACCAGAATCACATACCGCGGGTCTACGTTTTTTTCTGATTTGGGTCAAAAATTGAAAAGTGCTTTTTGTCACATTTCTGAGCAAAATTTGGCCCAATTTACCATGCCCATGCATTTTCCCACTTGTTTGAGTAATTTTTCATGGTAAAAACAAGGTTTCATGAATGGTCAAAATTTTCACCAGAATCTCATACCGCGGGTCTACGTTTTTTTTCTGATTTGGGTCAAAAATTGAAAAGTGCTTTTTGTCACATTTCTGAGCAAAATTTGGCCCAATTTACCATGCCCATGCATATTCCCACTTGTTTGAGTAATTTTTCATGGAAAAAACAAGGTTTCATGAATGGTCAAAATTTTCACCAGAATCACATACCGCGGGTCTACGTTTTTTTCTGATTTGGGTCAAAAATTGAAAAGTGCTTTTTGTCACATTTCTGAGCAAAATTTGGCCCAATTTACCATGCCCATGCATATTCCCACTTGTTTGAGTAATTTTTCATGGAAAAAACAAGGTTTCATGAATGGTCAAAATTTTCACCAGAATCACATACCGCGGGTCTACGTTTTTTTCTGATTTGGGTCAAAAATTGAAAAGTGCTTTTTGTCACATTTCTGAGCAAAATTTGGCCCAATTTACCATGCCCATGCATATTCCCACTTGTTTGAGTAATTTTTCATGGAAAAAACAAGGTTTCATGAATGGTCAAAATTTTCACCAGAATCACATACCGCGGGTCTACGTTTTTTTGTCTGATTTGGGTCAAAAATTGAAAAGTGCTTTTTGTCACATTTCTGAGCAAAATTTGGCCCAATTTACCATGCCCACGCATTTTCCCACTTGTTTGAGTAATTTTTCATGGAAAAAACAAGGTTTCATGAATGGTCAAAATTTTCACCAGAATCACATACCGCGGGTCTACGTTTTTTCTGATTTGGGTCAAAAATTGAAAAGTGCTTTTTGTCACATTTCTGAGCAAAATTTGGCCCAATTTACCATGCCCATGCATATTCCCACTTGTTTGAGTAATTTTTCATGGAAAAAACAAGGTTTCATGAATGGTCAAAATTTTCACCAGAATCACATACCGCGGGTCTACGTTTTTTTCTGATTTGGGTCAAAAATTTAAAAGTGCTTTTTGTCACATTTCTGAGCAAAATTTGGCCCAATTTACCATGCCCATGCATTTTCCCACTTGTTTGAGTAATTTTTCATGGAAAAAACAAGGTTTCATGAATGGTCAAAATTTTCACCAGAATCACAGACCGCGGGTCTACGTTTTTTTCTGATATGGGTCAAAAATTGAAAAGTGCTTTTTGTCACATTTCTGAGCAAAATTTGGCCCAATTTACCATGCCCATGCATTTTCCCACTTGTTTGAGTAATTTTTCATGGAAAAAACAAGGTTTCATGAATGGTCAAAATTTTCACCAGAATCACATACCGCGGCTCTACGTTTTTTTCTGATTTGGGTCAAAAATTGAAAAGTGCTTTTTGTCACATTTCTGAGCAAAATTTGGCCCAATTTACCATGCCCATGCATATTCCCACTTGTTTGAGTAATTTTTCATGGAAAAAACAAGGTTTCATGAATGGTCAAAATTTTCACCAGAATCACATACCGCGGGTCTACGTTTTTTTCTGATTTGGGTCAAAAATTGAAAAGTGCTTTTTGTCACGTTTCTGAGCAAAATTTGGCCCAATTTACCATGCCCATGCATTTTCCCACTTGTTTGAGTAATTTTTCATGGAAAAAACAAGGTTTCATGAATGGTCAAAATTTTCACCAGAATCACATACCGCGGGTCTACGTTTTTTTCTGATTTGGGTCAAAAATTGAAAAGTGCTTTTTGTCACATTTCTGAGCAAAATTTGGCCCAATTTACCATGCCCATGCATTTTCCCACTTGTTTGAGTAATTTTTCATGATAAAAACAAGGTTTCATGAATGGTCAAAATTTTCACCAGAATCACATACCGCGGGTCTACGTTTTTTTCTGATTTGGGTCAAAAATTGAAAAGTGCTTTTTGTCACATTTCTGAGCAAAATTTGGCCCAATTTACCATGCCCATGCATATTCCCACTTGTTTGAGTAATTTTTCATGGAAAAAACAAGGTTTCATGAATGGTCAAAATTTTCACCAGAATCACATACCGCTTGTCTACGTTTTTTCTGATTTGGGTCAAAAATTGAAAAGTGCTTTTTGTCACATTTCTGAGCAAAATTTGGCCCAATTTACCATGCCCATGCATATTCCCACTTGTTTGAGTAATTTTTCATGGAAAAAACAAGGTTTCATGAATGGTCAAAATTTTCACCAGTATCACATACCGCGGGTCTACGTTTTTTTCTGATTTGGGTCAAAAATTGAAAAGTGCTTTTTGTCACATTTCTGAGCAAAATATGGCCCAATTTACCATGCCCATGCATATTCCCACTTGTTTGAGTAATTTTTCATGGAAAAAACAAGGTTTCATGAATGGTCAAAATTTTCACCAGAATCACATACCGCGGGTCTACGTTTTTTCTGATTTGGGTCAAAAATTGAAAAGTGCTTTTTGTCACATTTCTGAGCAAAATTTGGCCCAATTTACCATGCCCATGCAAATTCCCACTTGTTTGAGTAATTTTTCATGGAAAAAACAAGGTTTCATGAATGGTCAAAATTTTCACCAGAATCACATACCGCGGGTCTACGTTTTTTCTGATTTGGGTCAAAAATTGAAAAGTGCTTTTTGTCACATTTCTGAGCAAAATTTGGCCCAATTTACCATGCCCATGCATATTCCCACTAGTTTGAGTAATTTTTCATGGAAAAAACAAGGTTTCATGAATGGTCAAAATTTTCACCAGAATCACATACCGCGGGTCTACGTTTTTTTCTGATTTGGGTCAAAAATTGAAAAGTGCTTTTTGTCACATTTCTGAGCAAAATTTGGCCTAATTTACCATGCCCATGCATATTCCCACTTGTTTGAGTAATTTTTCATGGAAAAAACAAGGTTTCATGAATGGTCAAAATTTTCACCAGAATCACATACCGCGGGTCTACGTTTTTTTCTGATTTGGGTCAAAAATTGAAAAGTGCTTTTTGTCACATTTCTGAGCAAAATTTGGCCCAATTTACCATGCCCATGCATTTTCCCACTCGTTTGAGTAATTTTTCATGGAAAAAACAAGGCTTCATGAATGGTCAAAATTTTCACCAGAATCACATACCGCGGGTCTACGTTTTTTCTGATTTGAGTCAAAAATTGAAAAGTGCTTTTTGTCACATTTCTGAGCAAAATTTGGCCCAATTTACCATGCCCATGCATATTCCCACTTGTTTGAGTAATTTTTCATGGAAAAAACAAGGTTTCATGAATGGTCAAAATTTTCACCAGAATCACATACCGCGGGTCTACGTTTTTTTCTGATTTGGGTCAAAAATTGAAAAGTGCTTTTTGTCACATTTCTGAGCAAAATTTGGCCCAATTTACCATGCCCATGCATATTCCCACTCGTTTGAGTAATTTTTCATGGAAAAAACAAGGTTTCATGAATGGTCAAAATTTTCACCAGAATCACATACCGCGGGTCTACGTTTTTTCTGATTTGGGTCAAAAATTGAAAAGTGCTTTTTGTCACATTTCTGAGCAAAATTTGGCCCAATTTACCATGCCCATGCATATTCCCACTCGTTTGAGTAATTTTTCATGGAAAAAACAAGGTTTCATGAATGGTCAAAATTTTCACCAGAATCACATACCGCGGGTCTACGTTTTTTTCTGATTTGGGTCAAAAATTGAAAAGTGCTTTTTGTCACATTTCTGAGCAAAATTTGGCCCAATTTACCATGCCCATGCATATTCCCACTCGTTTGAGTAATTTTTCATGGAAAAAACAAGGTTTCATGAATGTTCAAAATTTTCACCAGAATCACATACCGCTTGTCTACGTTTTTTCTGATTTGGGTCAAAAATTGAAAAGTGCTTTTTGTCACATTTCTGAGCAAAATTTGGCCCAATTTACCATGCCCATGCATATTCCCACTTGTTTGAGTAATTTTTCATGGAAAAAACAAGATTTCATGAATGGTCAAAATTTTCACCAGAATCACATACCGCGGGTCTACGTTTTTTTCTGATTTGGGTCAAAAATTGAAAAGTGCTTTTTGTCACATTTCTGAGCAAAATTTGGCCCAATTTACCATGCCCATGCATATTCCCACTTGTTTGAGTAATTTGTCATGGAAAAAACAAGGTTTCATGAATGGTCAAAATTTTCACCAGAATCACATACCGCGGGTCTACGTTTTTTTCTGATTTGGGTCAAAAATTGAAAAGTGCTTTTTGTCACATTTCTGAGCAAAATTTGGCCCAATTTACCATGCCCATGCATATTCCCACTTGTTTGAGTAATTTTTCATGGAAAAAACAAGGTTTCATGAATGGTCAAAATTTTCACCAGTATCACATACCGCGGGTCTACGTTTTTTTCTGATTTGGGTCAAAAATTGAAAAGTGCTTTTTGTCACATTTCTGAGCAAAATATGGCCCAATTTACCATGCCCATGCATATTCCCACTTGTTTGAGTAATTTTTCATGGAAAAAACAAGGTTTCATGAATGGTCAAAATTTTCACCAGAATCACATACCGCGGGTCTACGTTTTTTCTGATTTGGGTCAAAAATTGAAAAGTGCTTTTTGTCACATTTCTGAGCAAAATTTGGCCCAATTTACCATGCCCATGCAAATTCCCACTTGTTTGAGTAATTTTTCATGGAAAAAACAAGGTTTCATGAATGGTCAAAATTTTCACCAGAATCACATACCGCGGGTCTACGTTTTTTCTGATTTGGGTCAAAAATTGAAAAGTGCTTTTTGTCACATTTCTGAGCAAAATTTGGCCCAATTTACCATGCCCATGCATATTCCCACTAGTTTGAGTAATTTTTTTATGGAAAAAACAAGGTTTCATGAATGGTCAAAATTTTCACCAGAATCACATACCGCGGGTCTACGTTTTTTTCTGATTTGGGTCAAAAATTGAAAAGTGCTTTTTGTCACATTTCTGAGCAAAATTTGGCCTAATTTACCATGCCCATGCATATTCCCACTTGTTTGAGTAATTTTTCATGGAAAAAACAAGGTTTCATGAATGGTCAAAATTTTCACCAGAATCACATACCGCGGGTCTACGTTTTTTTCTGATTTGGGTCAAAAATTGAAAAGTGCTTTTTGTCACATTTCTGAGCAAAATTTGGCCCAATTTACCATGCCCATGCATTTTCCCACTCGTTTGAGTAATTTTTCATGGAAAAAACAAGGCTTCATGAATGGTCAAAATTTTCACCAGAATCACATACCGCGGGTCTACGTTTTTTCTGATTTGAGTCAAAAATTGAAAAGTGCTTTTTGTCACATTTCTGAGCAAAATTTGGCCCAATTTACCATGCCCATGCATATTCCCACTTGTTTGAGTAATTTTTCATGGAAAAAACAAGGTTTCATGAATGGTCAAAATTTTCACCAGAATCACATACCGCGGGTCTACGTTTTTTTCTGATTTGGGTCAAAAATTGAAAAGTGCTTTTTGTCACATTTCTGAGCAAAATTTGGCCCAATTTACCATGCCCATGCATATTCCCACTCGTTTGAGTAATTTTTCATGGAAAAAACAAGGTTTCATGAATGGTCAAAATTTTCACCAGAATCACATACCGCGGGTCTACGTTTTTTCTGATTTGGGTCAAAAATTGAAAAGTGCTTTTTGTCACATTTCTGAGCAAAATTTGGCCCAATTTACCATGCCCATGCATATTCCCACTCGTTTGAGTAATTTTTCATGGAAAAAACAAGGTTTCATGAATGGTCAAAATTTTCACCAGAATCACATACCGCGGGTCTACGTTTTTTCTGATTTGGGTCAAAAATTGAAAAGTGCTTTTTGTCACATTTCTGAGCAAAATTTGGCCCAATTTACCATGCCCATGCATATTCCCACTTGTTTGAGTAATTTTTCATGGAAAAAACAAGGTTTCATGAATGGTCAAAATTTTCACCAGAATCACATACCGCGGGTCTACGTTTTTTCTGATTTGGGTCAAAAATTGAAAAGTGCTTTTTGTCACATTTCTGGCCCAATTTACCATGCCCATGCATATTCCCACTTGTTTGAGTAATTTTTCATGGAAAAAACAAGGTTTCATGAATGGTCAAAATTTTCACCAGAATCACATACCGCGGGTCTACGTTTTTTTCTGATTTGGGTCAAAAATTGAAAAGTGCTTTTTGTCACATTTCTGAGCAAAATTTGGCCCAATTTACCATGCCCATGCATATTCCCACTTGTTTGAGTAATTTTTCATGGAAAAAACAAGGTTTCATGAATGGTCAAAATTTTCACCAGAATCACATACTGCGGGTCTACGTTTTTTTCTGATTTGGGTCAAAAATTGAAAAGTGCTTTTTGTCACAGTTCTGAGCAAAATTTGGCCCAATTTACCATGCCCATGCATATTCCCACTTGTTTGAGTAATTTTTCATGGAAAAAACAAGGTTTCATGAATGGTCAAAATTTTCACCAGAATCACATACCGCGGGTCTACGTTTTTTTCTGATTTGGGTCAAAAATTGAAAAGTGCTTTTTGTCACATTTCTGAGCAAAATTTGGCCCAATTTACCATGCCCATGCATATTCCCACTTGTTTGAGTAATTTTTCATGGAAAAAACAAGGTTTCATGAATGGTCAAAATTTTCACCAGAATCACATACCGCGGGTCTACGTTTTTTTCTGATTTGGGTCAAAAATTGAAAAGTGCTTTTTGTCACATTTCTGAGCAAAATTTGGCCCAATTTACCATGCCCATGCATATTCCCACTTGTTTGAGTAATTTTTCATGGAAAAAACAAGGTTTCATGAATGGTCAAAATTTTCACCAGAATCACATACCGCGGGTCTACGTTTTTTTCTGATTTGGGTCAAAAATTGAAAAGTGCTTTTTGTCACATTTCTGAGCAAAATTTGGCCCAATTTACCATGCCCATGCATATTCCCACTTGTTTGAGTAATTTTTCATGGAAAAAACAAGGTTTCATGAATGGTCAAAATTTTCACCAGAATCACATACCGCGGGTCTACGTTTTTTTCTGATTTGGGTCAAAAATTGAAAAGTGCTTTTTGTCACATTTCTGAGCAAAATTTGGCCCAATTTACCATGCCCATGCATATTCCCACTTGTTTGAGTAATTTTTCATGGAAAAAACAAGGTTTCATGAATGGTCAAAATTTTCACCAGAATCACATACCGCGGGTCTACGTTTTTTTCTGATTTGGGTCAAAAATTGAAAAGTGCTTTTTGTCACAGTTCTGAGCAAAATTTGGCCCAATTTACCATGCCCATGCATATTCCCACTTGTTTGAGTAATTTTTCATGGAAAAAACAAGGTTTCATGAATGGTCAAAATTTTCACCAGAATCACATACCGCGGGTCTACGTTTTTTTCTGATTTGGGTCAAAAATTGAAAAGTGCTTTTTGTCACATTTCTGAGCAAAATTTGGCCCAATTTACCATGCCCATGCATATTCCCACTTGTTTGAGTAATTTTTCATGGAAAAAACAAGGTTTCATGAATGGTCAAAATTTTCACCAGAATCACATACCGCGGGTCTACGTTTTTTTCTGATTTGGGTCAAAAATTGAAAAGTGCTTTTTGTCACATTTCTGAGCAAAATTTGGCCCAATTTACCATGCCCATGCATATTCCCACTTGTTTGAGTAATTTTTCATGGAAAAAACAAGGTTTCATGAATGGTCAAAATTTTCACCAGAATCACATACCGCGGGTCTACGTTTTTTTCTGATTTGGGTCAAAAATTGAAAAGTGCTTTTTGTCACAGTTCTGAGCAAAATTTGGCCCAATTTACCATGCCCATGCATATTCCCACTTGTTTGAGTAATTTTTCATGGAAAAAACAAGGTTTCATGAATGGTCAAAATTTTCACCAGAATCACATACCGCGGGTCTACGTTTTTTTCTGATTTGGGTCAAAAATTGAAAAGTGCTTTTTGTCACAGTTCTGAGCAAAATTTGGCCCAATTTACCATGCCCATGCATATTCCCACTTGTTTGAGTAATTTTTCATGGAAAAAACAAGGTTTCATGAATGGTCAAAATTTTCACCAGAATCACATACCGCGGGTCTACGTTTTTTTCTGATTTGGGTCAAAAATTGAAAAGTGCTTTTTGTCACATTTCTGAGCAAAATTTGGCCCAATTTACCATGCCCATGCATATTCCCACTTGTTTGAGTAATTTTTCATGGAAAAAACAAGGTTTCATGAATGGTCAAAATTTTCACCAGAATCACATACCGCGGGTCTACGTTTTTTTCTGATTTGGGTCAAAAATTGAAAAGTGCTTTTTGTCACAGTTCTGAGCAAAATTTGGCCCAATTTACCATGCCCATGCATATTCCCACTTGTTTGAGTAATTTTTCATGGAAAAAACAAGGTTTCATGAATGGTCAAAATTTTCACCAGAATCACATACCGCGGGTCTACGTTTTTTTCTGATTTGGGTCAAAAATTGAAAAGTGCTTTTTGTCACATTTCTGAGCAAAATTTGGCCCAATTTACCATGCCCATGCATATTCCCACTTGTTTGAGTAATTTTTCATGGAAAAAACAAGGTTTCATGAATGGTCAAAATTTTCACCAGAATCACATACCGCGGGTCTACGTTTTTTTCTGATTTGGGTCAAAAATTGAAAAGTGCTTTTTGTCACAGTTCTGAGCAAAATTTGGCCCAATTTACCATGCCCATGCATATTCCCACTTGTTTGAGTAATTTTTCATGGAAAAAACAAGGTTTCATGAATGGTCAAAATTTTCACCAGAATCACATACCGCGGGTCTACGTTTTTTTCTGATTTGGGTCAAAAATTGAAAAGTGCTTTTTGTCACATTTCTGAGCAAAATTTGGCCCAATTTACCATGCCCATGCATATTCCCACTTGTTTGAGTAATTTTTCATGGAAAAAACAAGGTTTCATGAATGGTCAAAATTTTCACCAGAATCACATACCGCGGCTCTACGTTTTTTTCTGATTTGGGTCAAAAATTGAAAAGTGCTTTTTGTCACAGTTCTGAGCAAAATTTGGCCCAATTTACCATGCCCATGCATATTCCCACTTGTTTGAGTAATTTTTCATGGAAAAAACAAGGTTTCATGAATGGTCAAAATTTTCACCAGAATCACATACCGCGGGTCTACGTTTTTTTCTGATTTGGGTCAAAAATTGAAAAGTGCTTTTTGTCACATTTCTGAGCAAAATTTGGCCCAATTTACCATGCCCATGCATATTCCCACTTGTTTGAGTAATTTTTCATGGAAAAAACAAGGTTTCATGAATGGTCAAAATTTTCACCAGAATCACATACCGCGGGTCTACGTTTTTTTCTGATTTGGGTCAAAAATTGAAAAGTGCTTTTTGTCACAGTTCTGAGCAAAATTTGGCCCAATTTACCATGCCCATGCATATTCCCACTTGTTTGAGTAATTTTTCATGGAAAAAAACAAGGTTTCATGAATGGTCAAAATTTTCACCAGAATCACATACCGCGGGTCTACGTTTTTTTCTGATTTGGGTCAAAAATTGAAAAGTGCTTTTTGTCACATTTCTGAGCAAAATTTGGCCCAATTTACCATGCCCATGCATATTCCCACTTGTTTGAGTAATTTTTCATGGAAAAAACAAGGTTTCATGAATGGTCAAAATTTTCACCAGAATCACATACCGCGGGTCTACGTTTTTTTCTGATTTGGGTCAAAAATTGAAAAGTGCTTTTTGTCACATTTCTGAGCAAAATTTGGCCCAATTTACCATGCCCATGCATATTCCCACTTGTTTGAGTAATTTTTCATGGAAAAAACAAGGTTTCATGAATGGTCAAAATTTTCACCAGAATCACATACCGCGGGTCTACGTTTTTTTCTGATTTGGGTCAAAAATTGAAAAGTGCTTTTTGTCACATTTCTGAGCAAAATTTGGCCCAATTTACCATGCCCATGCATATTCCCACTTGTTTGAGTAATTTTTCATGGAAAAAACAAGGTTTCATGAATGGTCAAAATTTTCACCAGAATCACATACCGCGGGTCTACGTTTTTTTCTGATTTGGGTCAAAAATTGAAAAGTGCTTTTTGTCACAGTTCTGTGCAAAATTTGGCCCAATTTACCATGCCCATGCATATTCCCACTTGTTTGAGTAATTTTTCATGGAAAAAACAAGGTTTCATGAATGGTCAAAATTTTCACCAGAATCACATACCGCGGGTCTACGTTTTTTTCTGATTTGGGTCAAAAATTGAAAAGTGCTTTTTGTCACATTTCTGAGCAAAATTTGGCCCAATTTACCATGCCCATGCATATTCCCACTTGTTTGAGTAATTTTTCATGGAAAAAACAAGGTTTCATGAATGGTCAAAATTTTCACCAGAATCACATACCGCGGGTCTACGTTTTTTTCTGATTTGGGTCAAAAATTGAAAAGTATTTTTTGTCAAATTTCTGAGCAAAATTTGGCCCAATTTACCGTGCCCATGCATTTTCCCACTTGTTTGAGTAATTTTTCATGGAAAAAACAAGGTTTCATGAATGGTCAAAATTTTCACCAGAATCACATTCCGCGGGTCTACGTTTTTTTCTGATTTGGGTCAAAAATTGAAAAGTGCTTTTTGTCACATTTCTGAGCAAAATTTGGCCCAATTTACCATGCCCATGCATATTCCCACTTGTTTGACTAATTTTCCATGGAAAAAACAAGGTTTCATGAATGGTAAAAATTTTCACCAGAATCACATACCGCGGGTCTACGTTTTTTTCTGATTTGGGTCAAAAATTGAAAAGTGCTTTTTGTCACAGTTCTGAGCAAAATTTGGCCCAATTTACCATGCCCATGCATATTCCCACTTGTTTGAGTAATTTTTCATGGAAAAAACAATGTTTCATGAATGGTCAAAATTTTCACCAGAATCACATACCGCGGGTCTACGTTTTTTTCTGATTTGGGTCAAAAATTGAAAAGTGCTTTTTGTCACATTTCTGAGCAAAATTTGGCCCAATTTACCATGCCCATGCATATTCCCACTTGTTTGAGTAATTTTTCATGGAAAAAACAAGGTTTCATGAATGGTCAAAATTTTCACCAGAATCACATACCGCGGGTCTACGTTTTTTTCTGATTTGGGTCAAAAATTGAAAAGTGCTTTTTGTCACATTTCTGAGCAAAATTTGGCCCAATTTACCATGCCCATGCATATTCCCACTTGTTTGAGTAATTTTTCATGGAAAAAACAAGGTTTCATGAATGGTCAAAATTTTCACCAGAATCACATACCGCGGGTCTACGTTTTTTTCTGATTTGGGTCAAAAATTGAAAAGTGCTTTTTGTCACATTTCTGAGCAAAATTTGGCCCAATTTACCATGCCCATGCATATTCCCACTTGTTTGAGTAATTTTTCATGGAAAAAACAAGGTTTCATGAATGGTCAAAATTTTCACCAGAATCACATACCGCGGGTCTACGTTTTTTTCTGATTTGGGTCAAAAATTGAAAAGTGCTTTTTGTCACATTTCTGAGCAAAATTTGGCCCAATTTACCATGCCCATGCATTTTCCCGCTTGTTTGAGTAATTTTTCATGGAAAAAACAAGGTTTCATGAATGGTCAAAAATTTCACCAGAATCACATACCGCGGGTCTACGTTTTTTTCTGATTTGGGTCAAAAATTGAAAAGTGCTTTTTGTCACATTTCTGAGCAAAATTTGGCCCAATTTACCATGCCCATGCATATTCCCACTTGTTTGAGTAATTTTTCATGGAAAAAACAAGGTTTCATGAATGGTCAAAATTTTCACCAGAATCACATACCGCGGGTCTACGTTTTTTTCTGATTTGGGTCAAAAATTGAAAAGTGCTTTTTGTCACATTTCTGAGCAAAATTTGGCCCAATTTACCATGCCCATGCATATTCCCACTTGTTTGAGTAATTTTTCATGGAAAAAACAAGGTTTCATGAATGGTCAAAATTTTCACCAGAATCACATACCGCGGGTCTACGTTTTTTTCTGATTTGGGTCAAAAATTGAAAAGTGCTTTTTGTCACATTTCTGAGCAAAATTTGGCCCAATTTACCATGCCCATGCATATTCCCACTTGTTTGAGTAATTTTTCATGGAAAAAACAAGGTTTCATGAATGGTCAAAATTTTCACCAGAATCACATACCGCGGGTCTACGTTTTTTTCTGATTTGGGTCAAAAATTGAAAAGTGCTTTTTGTCACATTTCTGAGCAAAATTTGGCCCAATTTACCATGCCCATGCATATTCCCACTTGTTTGAGTAATTTTTCATGGAAAAAACAAGGTTTCATGAATGGTCAAAATTTTCACCAGAATCACATACCGCGGGTCTACGTTTTTTTCTGATTTGGGTCAAAAATTGAAAAGTGCTTTTTGTCACATTTCTGAGCAAAATTTGGCCCAATTTACCATGCCCATGCATTTTCCCGCTTGTTTGAGTAATTTTTCATGGAAAAAACAAGGTTTCATGAATGGTCAAAATTTTCACCAGAATCACATACCGCGGGTCTACGTTTTTTTCTGATTTGGGTCAAAAATTGAAAAGTGCTTTTTGTCACATTTCTGAGCAAAATTTGGCCCAATTTACCATGCCCATGCATATTCCCGCTTGTTTGAGTAATTTCTCATGGAAAAAACAAGGTTTCATGAATGGTCAAAATTTTCACCAGAATCACATACCGCGGGTCTACGTTTTTTTCTGATTTGGGTCAAAAATTGAAAAGTGCTTTTTGTCACATTTCTGAGCAAAATTTGGCCCAATTTACCATGCCCATGCATATTCCCACTTGTTTGAGTAATTTTTCATGGAAAAAACAAGGTTTCATGAATGGTCAAAATTTTCACCAGAATCACATACCGCGGGTCTACGTTTTTTTCTGATTTGGGTCAAAAATTGAAAAGTACTTTTTGTCACATTTCTGAGCAAAATTTGGCCCAATTTACCATGCCCATGCATTTTCCCACTCGTTTGAGTAATTTTTCATGGAAAAAACAAGGTTTCATGAATGGTCAAAATTTTCACCAGAATCACATACCGCGGGTCTATGTTTTTTTCTGATTTGGGTCAAAAATTGAAAAGTGCTTTTTGTCACATTTCTGAGCAAAATTTGGCCCAATTTACCATGCCCATGCATTTTCCCACTTGTTTGAGTAATTTTTCATGGAAAAAACAAGGTTTCTTGAATGGTCAAAATTTTCACCAGAATCACATACCGCGGGTCTACGTTTTTTTCTGATTTGGGTCAAAAATTGAAAAGTGCTTTTTGTCACATTTCTGAGCAAAATTTGGCCCAATTTACCATGCCCATGCATTTTCCCACTTGTTTGAGTAATTTTTCATGGAAAAAACAAGGTTTCATGAATGGTCAAAATTTTCACCAGAATCACATACCGCGGGTCTACGTTTTTTTCTGATTTGGGTCAAAAATTGAAAAGTGCTTTTTGTCACATTTCTGAGCAAAATTTGGCCCAATTTACCATGCCCATGCATATTCCCACTTGTTTGAGTAATTTTTCATGGAAAAAACAAGGTTTCATGAATGGTCAAAATTTTCACCAGAATCACATACCGCGGGTCTACGTTTTTTTCTGATTTGGGTCAAAAATTGAAAAGTGCTTTTTGTCACATTTCTGAGCAAAATTTGGCCCAATTTACCATGCCCATGCATATTCCCACTTGTTTGAGTAATTTTTCGTGGAAAAAACAAGGTTTCATGAATGGTCAAAATTTTCACCAGAATCACATACCGCGGGTGTACGTTTTTTTCTGATTTGGGTCAAAAATTGAAAAGTGCTTTTTGTCACATTTCTGAGCAAAATTTGGCCCAATTTACCATGCCCATGCATTTTCCCGCTTGTTTGAGTAATTTTTCATGGAAAAAACAAGGTTTCATGAATGGTCAAAATTTTCACCAGAATCACATACCGCGGGTCTACGTTTTTTTCTGATATGGGTCAAAAATTGAAAAGTGCTTTTTGTCACATTTCTGAGCAAAATTTGGCCCAATTTACCATGCCCATGCATATTCCCACTTGTTTGAGTAATTTTTCATGGAAAAAACAAGGTTTCATGAATGGTCAAAATTTTCACCAGAATCACATACCGCGGGTCTACGTTTTTTTCTGATTTGGGTCAAAAATTGAAAAGTGCTTTTTGTCACATTTCTGAGCAAAAAATTTGGCCCAATTTACCATGCCCATGCATATTCCCACTTGTTTGAGTAATTTTTCATGGAAAAAACAAGGTTTCATGAATGGTCAAAATTTTCACCAGAATCACATACCGCGGGTCCACGTTTTTTTCTGATTTGGGTCAAAAATTGAAAAGTGCTTTTTGTCACATTTCTGAGCAAAATTTGGCCCAATTTACCATGCCCATGCATTTTCCCACTCGTTTGAGTAATTTTTCATGGAAAAAACAAGGTTTCATGAATGGTCAAAATTTTCACTAGAATCACATACCGCGGGTCTACGTTTTTTTCTGATTTGGGTCAAAAATTGAAAAGTGCTTTTTGTCACATTTCTGAGCAAAATTTGGCCCAATTTACCATGCCCATGCATATTCCCACTTGTTTGAGTAATTTTTCATGGAAAAAGCAAGGTTTCATGAATGGTCAAAATTTTCACCAGAATCACATACCGCGGGTCTACGTTTTTTTCTGATTTGGGTCAAAAATTGAAAAGTGCTTTTTGTCACATTTCTGAGCAAAATTTGGCCCAATTTACCATGCCCATGCATTTTCCCACTCGTTTGAGTAATTTTTCATGGAAAAAACAAGGTTTCATGAATGGTCAAAATTTTCACCAGAATCACATACCACGTGTCTACGTTTTTTTCTGATTTGGGTCAAAAATTGAAAAGTGCTTTTTGTCACATTTCTGAGCAAAATTTGGCCCAATTTACCATGCCCATGCATTTTCCCACTTGTTTGAGTAATTTTTCATGGAAAAAACAAGGTTTCATGAATGGTCAAAATTTTCACCAGAATCACATACCGCGGTTCTACGTTTTTTTCTGATTTGGGTCAAAAATTGAAAAGTGCTTTTTGTCACATTTCTGAGCAAAATTTGGCCCAATTTACCATGCCCATGCATATTCCCACTTGTTGGAGTATTTTTTCATGGAAAAAACAAGGTTTCATGAATGGTCAAAATTTTCACCAGAATCACATACCGCGGGTCTACGTTTTTTTCTGATTTGGGTCAAAAATTGAAAAGTACTTTTTGTCACATTTCTGAGCAAAATTTGGCCCAATTTACCATGCCCATGCATATTCCCACTTGTTTGAGTAATTTTTCATGGAAAAAACAAGGTTTCATGAATGGTCAAAATTTTCACCAGAATCACATACCGCGGGTCTACGTTTTTTTCTGATTTGGGTCAAAAATTGAAAAGTGCTTTTTGTCACATTTCTGAGCAAAATTTATCCCAATTTACCATGCCCATGCATATTCCCACTTGTTTGAGTAATTTTTCATGGAAAAAACAAGGTTTCATGAATGGTCAAAATTTTCACCAGAATCACATACCGCGGGTCTACGTTTTTTTCTGATTTGGGTCAAAAATTGAAAAGTGCTTTTTGTCACATTTCTGAGCAAAATTTGGCCCAATTTACCATGCCCATTCATTTTCCCACTTGTTTGAGTAATTTTTCATGGAAAAAACAAGGTTTCATGAATGGTCAAAATTTTCACCAGAATCACATACCGCGGGTCTTTGTTTTTTTCTGATTTGGGTCAAAAATTGAAAAGTGCTTTTTGTCACATTTCTGAGCAAAATTTGGCCCAATTTACCATGCCCATGCATATTCCCATTTGTTTGAGTAATTTTTCATGGAAAAAACAAGGTTTCATGAATGGTCAAAATTTTCACCAGAATCACATACCGCGGGTCTACGTTTTTTTCTGATTTGGGTCAAAAATTGAAAAGTGCTTTTTGTCACATTTCTGAGCAAAATTTGGCCCAATTTACCATGCCCATGCATATTCCCACTTGTTTGAGTAATTTTTCATGGAAAAAACAAGGTTTCATGAATGGTCAAAATTTTCACCAGAATCACATACCGCGGGTCTACGTTTTTTTCTGATTTGGGTCAAAAATTGAAAAGTGCTTTTTGTCACATTTCTGAGCAAAATTTATCCCAATTTACCATGCCCATGCATATTCCCACTTGTTTGAGTAATTTTTCATGGAAAAAACAAGGTTTCATGAATGGTCAAAATTTTCACCAGAATCACATACCGCGGGTCTACGTTTTTTCTGATTTGGGTCAAAAATTGAAAAGTGCTTTTTGTCACATTTCTGAGCAAAATTTGGGCCAATTTACCATGCCCATGCATATTCCCACTTGTTTGAGTAATTTTTCATGGAAAAAACAAGGTTTCATGAATGGTCAAAATTTTCACCAGAATCACATACCGCGGGTCTACGTTTTTTTCTGATTTGGGTAAAAAATTGAAAAGTGCTTTTTGTCACATTTCTGAGCAAAATTTGGCCCAATTTACCATGCCCATGCATTTTCCCACTTGTTTGAGTAATTTTTCATGGAAAAAACAAGGTTTCATGAATGGTCAAAATTTTCACCAGAATCACATACCACGGGTCTACGTTTTTTTCTGATTTGGGTCAAAAATTGAAAAGTGCTTTTTGTCACATTTCTGAGCAAAATTTGGCCCAATTTACCATGCCCATGCATATTCCCACTTGTTCGAGTAATTTTTCATGGAAAAAAAAGGTTTCATGAATGGTCAAAATTTTCTCCAGAATCACATACCGCGGGTCTAAGTTTTTTTCTGATTTGGGTCAAAAATTGAAAAGTGCTTTTTGTCACATTTCTGAGCAAAATTTGTCCCAATTTACCATGCCCATGCATATTCCCACTTGTTTGAGTAATTTTTCATGGAAAAAACAAGGTTTCATGAATGGTCAAAATTTTCACCAGAATCACATACCGCGGGTCTACGTTTTTTCTGATTTGGGTCAAAAATTTAAAAGTGTTTTTTGTCACATTTCTGTGCAAAATTTGGCCCAATTTACCATGCCCATGCATATTCCCACTTGTTTGAGTAATTTTTCATAGAAAAAACAAGGTTTCATGAATGGTCAAAATTTTCACCAGAATCACATACCGAGGGTCTACGTTTTTTTCTGATTTGGGTCAAAAATTGAAAAGTGCTTTTTGTCACATTTCTGAGCAAAATTTAGCCCAATTTACCATGCCCATGCATATTCCCACTTGTTTGAGTAATTTTTCATGGAAAAAACACCGCGGTATGTGATTCTGGTGAAAATTTTGACCATTCATGAAACCTTGTTTTTTCCATGAAAAATTACTCAAACAAGTGGGAATATGCATGGGCATGGTAAATTGGGCCAAATTTTGCTCAGAAATGTGACAAAAAGCACTTTTCAATTTTTGACCCAAATCAGAAAAAAACGTAGACCCGCAGTATGTGATTCTGGTGAAAATTTTGACCATTCATGAAACCTTGTTTTTTCCATGAAAAATTACTCAAACAAGTGGGAATATGCATGGGCATGGTAAATTGGGCCAAATTTTGCTCAGAAATGTGACAAAAAGCACTTTTAAATTTTTTACCCAAATCAGAAAAAAACGTAGACCCACGGTATGTGATTCTGGTGAAAATTTTGACCATTCATGAAACCTTGTTTTTTCCATGAAAAATTACTCAAACAAGTGGGAATATGCATGGGCATGGTAAATTGGGCCAAATTTTGCTCAGAAATGTGACAAAAAGCACTTTTCAATTTTTGACCCAAATCAGAAAAAAACGTAGACCCGCGGTATGTGATTCTGGTGAAAATTTTGACCATTCATGAAACCTTGTTTTTTCCATGAAAAATTACTCAAACAAGTGGGAATATGCATGGGCATGGTAAATTGATCCAAATTTTGCTCAGAAATGTGACAAAAAGCACTTTTTTTTCAATTTTTGACCCAAATCAGAAAAAAACGTAGACAAGCGGTATGTGATTCTGGTGAAAATTTTGACCATTCATGAAACCTTGTTTTTTCCATGAAAAATTACTCAAACGAGTGGGAATATGCATGGGCATGGTAAATTGGGCTAAATTTTGCTCAGAAATGTGACAAAAAGCACTTTTCAATTTTTGACCCAAATCAGAATAAAACGTAGACCCGCGGTATGTGATTCTGGTGAAAATTTTGACCATTCATGAAACCTTGTTTTTTCCATGAAAAATTACTCAAACAAGTGGGAATATGCATGGGCATGGTAAATTGGGCCAAATTTTGCTCAGAAATGTGACAAAAAGCACTTTTCAATTTTTGACCCAAATCAGAAAAAAACGTAGACCCGCGGTATGTGATTCTGGTGAAAATTTTGACCATTCATGAAACCTTGTTTTTTCCATGAAAAATTACTCAAACGAGTGGGAATATGCATGGACATGGTAAATTGGGCCAAATTTTGCTCAGAAATGTGACAAAAAGCACTTTTCAATTTTTGACCCAAATCAGAAAAAAACGTAGACCCGCGGTATGTGATTCTGGTGAAAATTTTGACCATTCATAAAACCTTGTTTTTTCCATGAAAAATTACTCAACCAAGTGGGAATATGCATGGGCATGGTAAATTGGGCCAAATTTTGCTCAGAAATGTGACAAAAAGCACTTTTCAATTTTTGACCCAAATCAGAAAAAAACGTAGACCCGCGGTATGTGATTCTGGTGAAAATTTTGACCATTCATGAAACCTTGTTTTTTCTATGAAAAATTACTCAAACGAGTGGGAATATGCATGGGCATGGTAAATTGGGCCAAATTTTGCTCAGAAATGTGACAAAAAGCACTTTTCAATTTTTGACCCAAATCAGAAAAAAACGTAGACCCGCGGTATGTGATTCTGGTGAAAATTTTGACCATTCATGAAACCTTGTTTTTTCCATGAAAAATTACTCAAACAAGTGGGAATATGCATGGGCATGGTGAATTGGGCCAAATTTTGCTCAGAAATGTGACAAAAAGCACTTTTCAATTTTTGACCCAAATCAGAAAAAAACGTAGACCCGCGGTATGTGATTCTGGTGAAAATTTTGACCATTCATGAAACCTTGTTTTTTCCATGAAAAATTACTCAAACAAGTGGGAAAATGCATGGGCATGGTAAATTGGGCCAAATTTTGCTCAGAAATGTGACAAAAAGCACTTTTCAATTTTTTACCCAAATCAGAAAAAAACGTAGACCCGCGGTATGTGATTCTGGTGAAAATTTTGACCATTGATGAAACCTTGTTTTTTCCATGAAAAATTACTCAAACGAGTGGGAATATGCATGGACATGGTAAATTGGGCCAAATTTTGCTCAGAAATGTGACAAAAAGCACTTTTCAATTTTTGACCCAAATCAGAAAAAAACGTAGACCCGCGGTATGTGATTCTGGTGAAAATTTTGACCATTCATAAAACCTTGTTTTTTCCATGAAAAATTACTCAACCAAGTGGGAATATGCATGGGCATGGTAAATTGGGCCAAATTTTGCTCAGAAATGTGACAAAAAGCACTTTTCAATTTTTGACCCAAATCAGAAAAAAACGTAGACCCGCGGTATGTGATTCTGGTGAAAATTTTGACCATTCATGAAACCTTGTTTTTTCTATGAAAAATTACTCAAACGAGTGGGAATATGCATGGGCATGGTAAATTGGGCCAAATTTTGCTCAGAAATGTGACAAAAAGCACTTTTCAATTTTTGACCCAAATCAGAAAAAAACGTAGACCCGCGGTATGTGATTCTGGTGAAAATTTTGACCATTCATAAAACCTTGTTTTTTCCATGAAAAATTACTCAAACAAGTGGGAATATGCATGGGCATGGTAAATTGGGCCAAATTTTGCTCAGAAATGTGACAAAAAGCACTTTTCAATTTTTTACCCAAATCAGAAAAAAACGTAGACCCGCGGTATGTGATTCTGGTGAAAATTTTGACCATTCATGAAACATTGTTTTTTCCATGAAAAATTACTCAAACAAGTGGGAATATGCATGGGCATGGTAAATTGGGCCAAATTTTGCTCAGAAATGTGACAAAAAGCACTTTTCAATTTTTGACCCAAATCAGAAAAAAACGTAGACCCGTGGTATGTGATTCTGATGAAAATTTTGACCATTCATGAAACCTTGTTTTTTCCATGAAAAATTACTCAAACGAGTGGGAAAATGCATGGGCATGGTAAATTGGGCCACATTTTGCTCAGAAATGTGACAAAAAGCACTTTTCAATTTTTGACCCAAATCAGAAAAAAACGTAGACCCGCGGTATGTGATTCTGGTGAAAATTTTGACCATTCATGAAACCTTGTTTTTTCCATGAAAAATTACTCAAACAAGTGGGAATATGCATGGGCATGGTAAATTGGGCCAAATTTTGCTCAGAAATGTGACAAAAAGCACTTTTCAATTTTTGACCCAAATCAGAAAAAAACGTAGACCCGTGGTATGTGATTCTGATGAAAATTTTGACCATTCATGAAACCTTGTTTTTTCCATGAAAAATTACTCAAACAAGTGGGAAAATGCATGGGCATGGTAAATTGGGCCAAATTTTGCTCAGAAATGTGACAAAGAGCACTTTTCAATTTTTTACCCAAATCAGAAAAAAACGTAGACCCGCGGTATGTGATTCTGGTGAAAATTTTGACCATTCATGAAACCTTGTTTTTTCCATGAAAAATTACTCAAACGAGTGGGAATATGCATGGGCATGGTAAATTGGGCCAAATTTTATTCAGAAATGTGACAAAAAGCACTTTTCAATTTTTGACCCAAATCAGAAAAAAACGTAGAC
The DNA here is from genome assembly GCF_023375975.1 of Astyanax mexicanus. Classification (NCBI taxonomy): domain Eukaryota; kingdom Metazoa; phylum Chordata; class Actinopteri; order Characiformes; family Acestrorhamphidae; genus Astyanax; species Astyanax mexicanus. The sequence goes on from NC_064414.1 coordinate 23,697,918, forward strand.
CCGCGGTATGTGATTCTGGTGAAAATTTTGACCATTCATAAAACCTTGTTTTTTCCATGAAAAATTACTCAAACAAGTGGGAATATGCATGGGCATGGTAAATTGGGCCAAATTTTGCTCAGAAATGTGACAAAAAGCACTTTTCAATTTTTGACCCAAATCAGAAAAAAACGTAGACCCGCGGTATGTGATTCTGGTGAAAATTTTGACCATTCATGAAACCTTGTTTTTTCCATGAAAAATTACTCAAACAAGTGGGAATATGCATGGGCATGGTAAATTGGGCCAAATTTTGCTCAGAAATGTGACAAAAAGCACTTTTCAATTTTTGACCCAAATCAGAAAAAACGTAGACCCGCGGTATGTGATTCTGGTGAAAATTTTGACCATTCATGAAACCTTGTTTTTTCCATGAAAAATTACTCAAACAAGTGGGAAAACGCTTGGGCATGGTAAATTGGGCCAAATTTTGCTCAGAAATGTGACAAAAAGCACTTTTCAATTTTTGACCCAAATCAGAAAAAAATGTATGTGATTCTGGTGAAAATTTTGACCGTTCATGAAACCTTGTTTTTTCCATGAAAAATTACTCAAACAAGTGGGAAAATGCATGGGCATGGTAAATTGGGCCAAATTTTGCTCAGAAATGTGACAAAAAGCACTTTTCAATTTTTGACCCAAATCAGAAAAAAACGTAGACCCGCGGTATGTGATTCTGGTGAAAATTTTGACCATTCATGAAACCTTGTTTTTTCCATGAAAAATTAGTCAAACAAGTGGGAATATGCATGGGCATGGTAAATTGGCCCAAATTTTGCTCAGAAATGTGACAAAAAGCACTTTTCAATTTTTGAGCCAAATCAGAAAAAAATGTATGTGATTCTGGTGAAAATTTTGACCGTTCATGAAACCTTGTTTTTTCCATGAAAAATTACTCAAACAAGTGGGAAAATGATTGGGCATGGTAAATTGGGCCAAATTTTGCTCAGAAATGTGACAAAAAGCACTTTTCAATTTTTGACCCAAATCAGAAAAAAACGTAGACCCGCGGTATGTGATTCTGGTGAAAATTTTGACCATTCATGAAACCTTGTTTTTTCCATGAAAAATTACTCAAACAAGTGGGAATATGCATGGGCATGGTAAATTGGCCCAAATTTTGCTCAGAAATGTGACAAAAAGCACTTTTCAATTTTTGACCCAAATCCGAAAAAAATGTATGTGATTCTGGTGAAAATTTTGACCGTTCATGAAACCTTGTTTTTTCCATGAAAAATTACTCAAACAAGTGGGAAAATGCATGGGCATGGTAAATTGGGCCAAATTTTGCTCAGAAATGTGACAAAAAGCACTTTTCAATTTTTGACCCAAATCAGAATAAAACGTAGACCCGCGGTATGTGATTCTGGTGAAAATTTTGACCATTCATGAAACCTTGTTTTTTCCATGAAAAATTACTCAAACAAGTGGGAATATGCATGGGCATGGTAAATTGGGCCAAATTTTGCTCAGAAATGTGACAAAAAGCACTTTTCAATTTTTGACCCAAATCAGAAAAAAACGTAGACCCGCGGTATGTGATTCTGGTGAAAATTTTGACCATTCATGAAACCTTGTTTTTTCCATGAAAAATTACTCAAACAAGTGGGAAAATTCTTGGGCATGGTAAATTGGGCCAAATTTTGCTCAGAAATGTGACAAAAAGCACTTTTCAATTTTTGACCCAAATCAGAAAAAAACGTAGACCCGCGGTATGTGATTCTGGTGAAAATTTTGACCATTCATGAAACCTTGTTTTTTCCATGAAAAATTACTCAAACAAGTGGGAATATGCATGGGCATGGTAAATTGGCCCAAATTTTGCTCAGAAATGTGACAAAAAGCACTTTTCAATTTTTGACCCAAATCCGAAAAAAATGTATGTGATTCTGGTGAAAATTTTGACCGTTCATGAAACCTTGTTTTTTCCATGAAAAATTACTCAAACAAGTGGGAAAATGCATGGGCATGGTAAATTGGGCCAAATTTTGCTCAGAAATGTGACAAAAAGCACTTTTCAATTTTTGACCCAAATCAGAAAAAAACGTAGACCCGCGGTATGTGATTCTGGTGAAAATTTTGACCATTCATGAAACCTTGTTTTTTCCATGAAAAATTACTCAAACAAGTGGGAAAATGCTTGGGCATGGTAAATTGGGCCAAATTTTGCTCAGAAATGTGACAAAAAGCACTTTTAAATTTTTGACCCAAATCAGAAAAAAACGTAGACCCGCGGTATGTGATTCTGGTGAAAATTTTGACCGTTCATGAAACCTTGTTTTTTCCATGAAAAATTACTCAAACAAGTGGGAAAATGCATGGGCATGGTAAATTGGGCCAAATTTTGCTCAGAAATGTGACAAAAAGCACTTTTCAATTTTTGACCCAAATCAGAATAAAACGTAGACCCGCGGTATGTGATTCTGGTGAAAATTTTGACCATTCATGAAACCTTGTTTTTTCCATGAAAAATTACTCAAACAAGTGGGAATATGCATGGGCATGGTAAATTGGGCCAAATTTTGCTCAGAAATGTGACAAAAAGCACTTTTCAATTTTTGACCCAAATCAGAAAAAAACGTAGACCCGCGGTATGTGATTCTGGTGAAAATTTTGACCATTCATGAAACCTTGTTTTTTCCATGAAAAATTACTCAAACAAGTGGGAATATGCATGGGCATGGTAAATTGGGCCAAATTTTGCTCAGAAATGTGACAAAAAGCACTTTTCAATTTTTGACCCAAATCAGAAAAAAACGTAGACCCGCGGTATGTGATTCTGGTGAAAATTTTGACCATTCATGAAACCTTGTTTTTTCCATGAAAAATTACTCAAACAAGTGGGAAAATGCTTGGGCATGGTAAATTGGGCCAAATTTTGCTCAGAAATGTGACAAAAAGCACTTTTAAATTTTTGACCCAAATCAGAAAAAAACGTAGACCCGCGGTATGTGATTCTGGTGAAAATTTTGACCGTTCATGAAACCTTGTTTTTTCCATGAAAAATTACTCAAACAAGTGGGAAAATGCATGGGCATGGTAAATTGGGCCAAATTTTGCTCAGAAATGTGACAAAAAGCACTTTTCAATTTTTGACCCAAATCAGAAAAAAACGTAGACCCGCGGTATGTGATTCTGGTGAAAATTTTGACCATTCATGAAACCTTGTTTTTTCCATGAAAAATTACTCAAACAAGTGGGAATATGCATGGGCATGGTAAATTGGCCCAAATTTTGCTCAGAAATGTGACAAAAAGCACTTTTCAATTTTTGACCCAATTCCAAAAAAAATGTATGTGATTCTGGTGAAAATTTTGACCGTTCATGAAACCTTGTTTTTTCCATGAAAAATTACTCAAACAAGTTGGAAAATGCATGGGCATGGTAAATTGGGCCAAATTTTGCTCAGAAATGTGACAAAAAGCACTTTTCAATTTTTGACCCAAATCAGAAAAAAACGTAGACCCGCGGTATGTGATTCTGGTGAAAATTTTGACCATTCATGAAACCTTGTTTTTTCCATGAAAAATTACTCAAACAAGTGGGAATATGCATGGGCATGGTAAATTGATCCAAATTTTGCTCAGAAATGTGACAAAAAGCACTTTTTTTTCAATTTTTGACCCAAATCAGAAAAAAACGTAGACAAGCGGTATGTGATTCTGGTGAAAATTTTGACCATTCATGAAACCTTGTTTTTTCCATGAAAAATTACTCAAACAAGTGGGAATATGCATGGGCATGGTAAATTGGGCCAAATTTTGCTCAGAAATGTGACAAAAAGCACTTTTAAATTTTTGACCCAAATCAGAAAAAAATGTATGTGATTCTGGTGAAAATTTTGACCGTTCATGAAACCTTGTTTTTTCCATGAAAAATTACTCAAACAAGTGGGAATATGCATGGGCATGGTAAATTGGGCCAAATTTTGCTCAGAAATGTGACAAAAAGCACTTTTCAATTTTTGACCCAAATCAGAAAAAAACGTAGACCCGCGGTATGTGATTCTGGTGAAAATTTTGACCATTCATGAAACCTTGTTTTTTCCATGAAAAATTACTCAAACAAGTGGGAATATGCATGGGCATGGTAAATTGATCCAAATTTTGCTCAGAAATGTGACAAAAAGCACTTTTTTTTCAATTTTTGACCCAAATCAGAAAAAAACGTAGACCCGCGGTATGTGATTCTGGTGAAAATTTTGACCATTCATGAAACCTTGTTTTTTCCATGAAAAATTACTCAAACAAGTGGGAATATGCATGGGCATTGTAAATTGGGCCAAATTTTGCTCAGAAATGTGACAAAAAGCACTTTTCAATTTTTGACCCAAATCAGAAAAAAACGTAGACCCGCGGTATGTGATTCTGGTGAAAATTTTGACCATTCATGAAACCTTGTTTTTTCCATGAAAAATTACTCAAACAAGTGGGAAAATGCTTGGGCATGGTAAATTGGGCCAAATTTTGCTCAGAAATGTGACAAAAAGCACTTTTCAATTTTTGACCCAAATCAGAAAAAAACGTAGACCCGCGGTATGTGATTCTGGTGAAAATTTTGACCATTCATGAAACCTTGTTTTTTCCATGAAAAATTACTCAAACAAGTGGGAATATGCATGGCCATGGTAAATTGGGCCAAATTTTGCTCAGAAATGTGAAAAAAAGCACTTTTCAATTTTTGACCCAAATCAGAAAAAAACGTAGACCCACGGTATGTGATTCTGGTGAAAATTTTGAACATTCATGAAACCTTGTTTTTTCCATGAAAAATTACTCAAACAAGTGGGAATATGCATGGGCATGGTAAATTGGGCCAAATTTTGCTCAGAAATGTGACAAAAAGCACTTTTCAATTTTTGACCCAAATCAGAAAAAAACGTAGACCCGCGGTATGTGATTCTGGTGAAAATTTTGACCATTCATGAAACCTTGTTTTTTCCATGAAAAATTACTCAAACAAGTGGGAATATGCATGGGCATGGTAAATTGATCCAAATTTTGCTCAGAAATGTGACAAAAAGCAATTTTTTTTCAATTTTTGACCCAAATCAGAAAAAAACGTAGACCCGCGGTATGTGATTCTGGTGAAAATTTTGACCATTCATGAAACCTTGTTTTTTCCATGAAAAATTACTCAAACAAGTGGGAATATGCATGGCCATGGTAAATTGGGCCAAATTTTGCTCAGAAATGTGAAAAAAAGCACTTTTCAATTTTTGACCCAAATCAGAAAAAAACGTAGACCCACGGTATGTGATTCTGGTGAAAATTTTGACCATTCATGAACCTTGTTTTTTCCATGAAAAATTACTCAAACAAGTGGGAATATGCATGGGCATGGTAAATTGGGCCAAATTTTGCTCAGAAATGTGACAAAAAGCACTTTTCAATTTTTGACCCAAATCAGAAAAAAATGTATGTGATTCTGGTGAAAATTTTGACCGTTCATGAAACCTTGTTTTTTCCATGAAAAATTACTCAAACAAGTGGGAAAATGCATGGGCATGGTAAATTGGGCCAAATTTTGCTCAGAAATGTGACAAAAAGCACTTTTCAATTTTTGACCCAAATCAGAAAAAAACGTAGACCCGCGGTATGTGATTCTGGTGAAGATTTTGACCATTCATGAAACCTTGTTTTTTCCATGAAAAATTACTCAAACAAGTGGGAATATGCATGGGCATGGTAAATTGATCCAAATTTTGCTCAGAAATGTGACAAAAAGCACTTTTTTTTCAATTTTTGACCCAAATCAGAAAAAAACGTAGACAAGCGGTATGTGATTCTGGTGAAAATTTTGACCATTCATGAAACCTTGTTTTTTCCATGAAAAATTACTCAAACGAGTGGGAATATGCATGGGCATGGTAAATTGGGCCAAATTTTGCTCAGAAATGTGACAAAAAGCACTTTTCAATTTTTGACCCAAATCAGAATAAAACGTAGACCCGCGGTATGTGATTCTGGTGAAAATTTTGACCATTCATGAAACCTTGTTTTTTCCATGAAAAATTACTCAAACAAGTGGGAATATGCATGGGCATGGTAAATTGGGACAAATTTTGCTCAGAAATGTGACAAAAAGCACTTTTCAATTTTTGACCCAAATCAGAAAAAAACGTAGACCCGCGGTATGTGATTCTGGTGAAAATTTTGACCATTCATGAAACCTTGTTTTTTCCATGAAAAATTACTCAAACAAATGGGAATATGCATGGGCATGGTAAATTGATCCAAATTTTGCTCAGAAATGTGACAAAAAGCAATTTTTTTTCAATTTTTGACCCAAATCAGAAAAAAACGTAGACAAGCGGTATGTGATTCTGGTGAAAATTTTGACCATTCATGAAACCTTGTTTTTTCCATGAAAAATTACTCAAACAAGTGGGAATATGCATGGGCATGGTAAATTGGGCCAAATTTTGCTCAGAACTGTGACAAAAAGCACTTTTCAATTTTTGACCCAAATCAGAAAAAAACGTAGACCCGCGGTATGTGATTCTGGTGAAAATTTTGACCATTCATGAAACCTTGTTTTTTCCATGAAAAATTACTCAAACAAGTGGGAAAATGCTTGGGCATGGTAAATTGGGCCAAATTTTGCTCAGAAATGTGACAAAAAGCACTTTTCAATTTTTGACCCAAATCAGAAAAAAACGTAGACCCGCGGTATGTGATTCTGGTGAAAATTTTGACCATTCATGAAACCTTGTTTTTTCCATGAAAAATTACTCAAACAAGTGGGAATATGCATGGGCATGGTAAATTGGCCCAAATTTTGCTCAGAAATGTGACAAAAAGCACTTTTCAATTTTTGACCCAAATCAGAAAAAAATGTATGTGATTCTGGTGAAAATTTTGACCGTTCATGAAACCTTGTTTTTTCCATGAAAAATTACTCAAACAAGTGGGAAAATGCATGGGCATGGTAAATTGGGCCAAATTTTGCTCAGAAATGTGACAAAAAGCACTTTTCAATTTTTGACCCAAATCAGAAAAAAACGTAGACCCGCGGTATGTGATTCTGGTGAAGATTTTGACCATTCATGAAACCTTGTTTTTTCCATGAAAAATTACTCAAACAAGTGGGAATATGCATGGGCATGGTAAATTGATCCAAATTTTGCTCAGAAATGTGACAAAAAGCACTTTTTTTTCAATTTTTGACCCAAATCAGAAAAAAACGTAGACAAGCGGTATGTGATTCTGGTGAAAATTTTGACCATTCATGAAACCTTGTTTTTTCCATGAAAAATTACTCAAACAAGTGGGAATATGCATGGGCATGGTAAATTGGGCCAAATTTTGCTCAGAAATGTGACAAAAAGCACTTTTCAATTTTTGACCCAAATCAGAAAAAAACGTAGACCCGTGGTATGTGATTCTGGTGAAAATTTTGACCATTCATGAAAACTTGTTTTTTCCATGAAAAATTACTCAAACAAGTGGGAAAATGCATGGGCTTGGTAAATTGGGCCAAATTTTGCTCAGAAATGTGACAAAAAGCACTTTTCAATTTTTGACCCAAATCAGAAAAAAACGTAGACCCGCGGTATGTGATTCTGGTGAAAATTTTGACCATTCATGAAACCTTGTTTTTTCCATGAAAAATTACTCAAACAAGTGGGAATATGCATGGGCATGGTAAATTGGGCCAAATTTTGCTCAGAAATGTGACAAAAAGCACTTTTCAATTTTTGACCCAAATCAGAAAAAACGTAGACCCGCGGTATGTGATTCTGGTGAAAATTTTGACCATTCATGAAACCTTGTTTTTTCCATGAAAAATTACTCAAACGAGTGGGAAAATGCATGGGCATGGTAAATTGGGCCAAATTTTGCTCAGAAATGTGACAAAAAGCACTTTTCAATTTTTGACCCAAATCAGAAAAAAACGAAGACCCGCGGTATGTGATTCTGGTGAAAATTTTGACCATTCATGAAACCTTGTTTTTTTCCATGAAAAATTACTCAAACAAGTGGGAATATGCATGGGCATGGTAAATTGGGACAAATTTTGCTCAGAAATGTGACAAAAAGCACTTTTCAATTTTTGACCCAAATCAGAAAAAAACGTAGACCCGCGGTATGTGATTCTGGTGAAAATTTTGACCATTCATGAAACCTTGTTTTTTCCATGAAAAATTACTCGAACAAGTGGGAATATGCATGGGCATGGTAAATTGGGCCAAATTTTGCTCAGAAATGTGACAAAAAGCACTTTTCAATTTTTGACCCAAATCAGAAAAAAACGTAGACCCGCGGTATGTGATTCTGGTGAAAATTTTGACCATTCATGAAACCTTGTTTTTTCCATGAAAAATTACTCAAACAAGTGGGAATATGCATGGGCATGGTAAATTGGCCCAAATTTTGCTCAGAAATGTGACAAAAAGCACTTTTCAATTTTTGACCCAAATCAGAAAAAAATGTATGTGATTCTGGTGAAAATTTTGACCGTTCATGAAACCTTGTTTTTTCCATGAAAAATTACTCAAACAAGTGGGAAAATGCATGGGCATGGTAAATTGGGCCAAATTTTGCTCAGAAATGTGACAAAAAGCACTTTTCAATTTTTGACCCAAATCAGAAAAAAACGTAGACCCGCGGTATGTGATTCTGGTGAAGATTTTGACCATTCATGAAACCTTGTTTTTTCCATGAAAAATTACTCAAACAAGTGGGAAAATGCATGGGCATGGTAAATTGATCCAAATTTTGCTCAGAAATGTGACAAAAAGCACTTTTTTTTCAATTTTTGACCCAAATCAGAAAAAAACGTAGACAAGCGGTATGTGATTCTGGTGAAAATTTTGACCATTCATGAAACCTTGTTTTTTCCATGAAAAATTACTCAAACAAGTGGGAATATGCATGGGCATGGTAAATTGGGCCAAATTTTGCTCAGAAATGTGACAAAAAGCACTTTTCAATTTTTGACCCAAATCAGAAAAAAACGTAGACCCGTGGTATGTGATTCTGGTGAAAATTTTGACCATTCATGAAAACTTGTTTTTTCCATGAAAAATTACTCAAACAAGTGGGAAAATGCATGGGCTTGGTAAATTGGGCCAAATTTTGCTCAGAAACGTGACAAAAAGCACTTTTCAATTTTTGACCCAAATCAGAAAAAAACGTAGACCCGCGGTATGTGATTCTGGTGAAAATTTTGACCATTCATGAAACCTTGTTTTTTCCATGAAAAATTACTCAAACAAGTGGGAATATGCATGGGCATGGTAAATTGGGCAAAATTTTGCTCAGAAATGTGACAAAAAGCACTTTTCAATTTTTGACCCAAATCAGAAAAAAACGTAGACCCGCGGTATGTGATTCTGGTGAAAATTTTGACCATTCATGAAACCTTGTTTTTTCCATGAAAAATTACTCAAACAAGTGGGAATATGCATGGGCATGGTAAATTGGGCCAAATTTTGCTCAGAAATGTGACAAAAAGCACTTTTCAATTTTTGACCCAAATCAGAAAAAACGTAGACCCGCGGTATGTGATTCTGGTGAAAATTTTGACCATTCATGAAACCTTGTTTTTTCCATGAAAAATTACTCAAACGAGTGGGAAAATGCATGGGCATGGTAAATTGGGCCAAATTTTGCTCAGAAATGTGACAAAAAGCACTTTTCAATTTTTGACCCAAATCAGAAAAAAACGTAGACCCGTGGTATGTGATTCTGGTGAAAATTTTGACCATTCATGAAAACTTGTTTTTTCCATGAAAAATTACTCAAACAAGTGGGAAAATGCATGGGCATGGTAAATTGGGCCAAATTTTGCTCAGAAACGTGACAAAAAGCACTTTTCAATTTTTGACCCAAATCAGAAAAAAACGTAGACCCGCGGTATGTGATTCTGTTGAAAATTTTGACCATTCATGAAACCTTGTTTTTTCCATGAAAAAATACTCAAACGAGTGGGAAAATGCATGGGCATGGTAAATTGGGCCAAATTTTGCTCAGAAATGTGACAAAAAGCACTTTTCAATTTTTGACCCAAATCAGAAAAAAACGTAGACCCGCGGTATGTGATTCTGGTGAAAATTTTGACCATTCATGAAACCTTGTTTTTTCCATGAAAAATTACTCGAACAAGTGGGAATATGCATGGGCATGGTAAATTGGGCCAAATTTTGCTCAGAAATGTGACAAAAAGCACTTTTCAATTTTTGACCCAAATCAGAAAAAAACGTAGACCCGTGGTATGTGATTCTGGTGAAAATTTTGACCATTCATGAAAACTTGTTTTTTCCATGAAAAATTACTCAAACAAGTGGGAAAATGCATGGGCTTGGTAAATTGGGCCAAATTTTGCTCAGAAACGTGACAAAAAGCACTTTTCAATTTTTGACCCAAATCAGAAAAAAACGTAGACCCGCGGTATGTGATTCTGTTGAAAATTTTGACCATTCATGAAACCTTGTTTTTTCCATGAAAAATTACTCAAACGAGTGGGAATATGCATGGGCATGGTAAATTGGGCAAAATTTTGCTCAGAAATGTGACAAAAAGCACTTTTCAATTTTTGACCCAAATCAGAAAAAAACGTAGACCCGCGGTATGTGATTCTGGTGAAAATTTTGACCATTCATGAAACCTTGTTTTTTCCATGAAAAATTACTCAAACAAGTGGGAATATGCATGGGCATGGTAAATTGGGCCAAATTTTGCTCAGAAATGTGACAAAAAGCACTTTTCAATTTTTGACCCAAATCAGAAAAAACGTAGACCCGCGGTATGTGATTCTGGTGAAAATTTTGACCATTCATGAAACCTTGTTTTTTCCATGAAAAATTACTCAAACGAGTGGGAAAATGCATGGGCATGGTAAATTGGGCCAAATTTTGCTCAGAAATGTGACAAAAAGCACTTTTCAATTTTTGACCCAAATCAGAAAAAAACGAAGACCCGCGGTATGTGATTCTGGTGAAAATTTTGACCATTCATGAAACCTTGTTTTTTTCCATGAAAAATTACTCAAACAAGTGGGAATATGCATGGGCATGGTAAATTGGGACAAATTTTGCTCAGAAATGTGACAAAAAGCACTTTTCAATTTTTGACCCAAATCAGAAAAAAACGTAGACCCGCGGTATGTGATTCTGGTGAAAATTTTGACCATTCATGAAACCTTGTTTTTTCCATGAAAAATTACTCGAACAAGTGGGAATATGCATGGGCATGGTAAATTGGGCCAAATTTTGCTCAGAAATGTGACAAAAAGCACTTTTCAATTTTTGACCCAAATCAGAAAAAAACGTAGACCCGTGGTATGTGATTCTGGTGAAAATTTTGACCATTCATGAAAACTTGTTTTTTCCATGAAAAATTACTCAAACAAGTGGGAAAATGCATGGGCATGGTGAATTGGGCCAAATTTTGCTCAGAAACGTGACAAAAAGCACTTTTCAATTTTTGACCCAAATCAGAAAAAAACGTAGACCCGCGGTATGTGATTCTGTTGAAATTTTTGACCATTCATGAAACCTTGTTTTTTCCATGAAAAAATACTCAAACGAGTGGGAAAATGCATGGGCATGGTAAATTGGGCCAAATTTTGCTCAGAAATGTGACAAAAAGCACTTTTCAATTTTTGACCCAAATCAGAAAAAAACGTAGACCCGTGGTATGTGATTCTGGTGAAAATTTTGACCATTCATGAAAACTTGTTTTTTCCATGAAAAATTACTCAAACAAGTGGGAAAATGCATGGGCTTGGTTAATTGGGCCAAATTTTGCTCAGAAACGTGACAAAAAGCACTTTTCAATTTTTGACCCAAATCAGAAAAAAACGTAGACCCGCGGTATGTGATTCTGGTGAAAATTTTGACCATTCATGAAACCTTGTTTTTTCCATGAAAAATTACTCAAACAAGTGGGAATATGCATGGGCATGGTAAATTGGGCCAAATTTTGCTCAGAAATGTGACAAAAAGCACTTTTCAATTTTTGACCCAAATCAGAAAAAACGTAGACCCGCGGTATGTGATTCTGTTGAAATTTTTGACCATTCATGAAACCTTGTTTTTTCCATGAAAAATTACTCAAACAAGTGGGAATATGCATGGGCATGGTAAATTGGGCCAAATTTTGCTCAGAAATGTGACAAAAAGCACTTTTCAATTTTTGACCCAAATCAGAAAAAAACGTAGACCCACGGTATGTGATTCTGGTGAAAATTTTGACCATTCATGAAACCTTGTTTTTTCCATGAAAAATTACTCAAACGAGTGGGAATATGCATGGGCATGGTAAATTGGGCCAAATTTTGCTCAGAAATGTGACAAAAAGCACTTTTCAATTTTTGACCCAAATCAGAAAAAAACGTAGACCCGTGGTATGTGATTCTGGTGAAAATTTTGACCATTCATGAAAACTTGTTTTTTCCATGAAAAATTACTCAAACAAGTGGGAAAATGCATGGGCTTGGTTAATTGGGCCAAATTTTGCTCAGAAACGTGACAAAAAGCACTTTTCAATTTTTGACCCAAATCAGAAAAAAACGTAGACCCGCGGTATGTGATTCTGGTGAAAATTTTGACCATTCATGAAACCTTGTTTTTTCCATGAAAAATTACTCAAACAAGTGGGAATATGCATGGGCATGGTATATTGGGCCAAATTTTGCTCAGAAATGTGACAAAAAGCACTTTTCAATTTTTGACCCAAATCAGAAAAAACGTAGACCCGCGGTATGTGATTCTGTTGAAATTTTTGACCATTCATGAAACCTTGTTTTTTCCATGAAAAATTACTCAAACAAGTGGGAATATGCATGGGCATGGTAAATTGGGCCAAATTTTGCTCAGAAATGTGACAAAAAGCACTTTTCAATTTTTGACCCAAATCAGAAAGAAACGTAGACCCGCGGTATGTGATTCTGGTGAAAATTTTGACCATTCATGAAACCTTGTTTTTTCCATGAAAAATTACTCAAACAAGTGGGAATATGCATGGGCATGGTAAATTGGGCCAAATTTTGCTCAGAAACGTGACAAAAAGCACTTTTCAATTTTTGACCCAAATCAGAAAAAAACGTAGACCCGCGGTATGTGATTCTGGTGAAAATTTTGACCATTCATGAAACCTTGTTTTTTTCCATGAAAAATTACTCAAACAAGTGGGAATATGCATGGGCATGGTAAATTGGGCCAAATATTGCTCAGAAATGTGACAAAAAGCACTTTTCAATTTTTGACCCAAATCAGAAAAAAACGTAGACCCGCGGTATGTGATTCTGGTGAAAATTTTGACCATTCATGAAACCTTGTTTTTTCCATGAAAAATTACTCAAACAAGTGGGAATATGCATGGGCATGGTAAATTGGGCCAAATTTTGCTCAGAAATGTGACAAAAAGCACTTTTCAATTTTTGACCCAAATCAGAAAAAAACGTAGACCCGCGGTATGTGATTCTGTTGAAAATTTTGACCATTCATGAAACCTTGTTTTTTCCATGAAAAATTACTCAAACAAGTGGGAATATGCATGGGCATGGTAAATTGGGCCAAATTTTGCTCAGAAATGTGACAAAAAGCACTTTTCAATTTTTGACCCAAATCAGAAAAAAACGTAGACCCGCGGTATGTGATTCTGGTGAAAATTTTGACCATTCATGAAACCTTGTTTTTTCCATGAAAAATTACTCAAACAAGTGGGAATATGCATGGGCATGGTAAATTGGGCCAAATATTGCTCAGAAATGTGACAAAAAGCACTTTTCAATTTTTGACCCAAATCAGAAAAAAACGTAGACCCGCGGTATGTGATTCTGGTGAAAATTTTGACCATTCATGAAACCTTGTTTTTTCCATGAAAAATTACTCAAACAAGTGGGAATATGCATGGGCATGGTAAATTGGGCCAAATTTTGCTCAGAAATGTGACAAAAAGCACTTTTCAATTTTTGACCCAAATCAGAAAGAAACGTAGACCCGCGGTATGTGATTCTGGTGAAAATTTTGACCATTCATGAAACCTTGTTTTTTCCATGAAAAATTACTCAAACGAGTGGGAAAATGCATGGGCATGGTAAATTGGGCCAAATTTTGCTCAGAAATGTGACAAAAAGCACTTTTCAATTTTTAACCCAAATCACAAAAAAACGTAGACCCGCGGTATGTGATTCTGGTGAAAATTTTGACCATTCATGAAACCTTGTTTTTTCCATGAAAAATTACTCAAACAAGTGGGAATATGCATGGGCATGGTAAATTGGGCCAAATTTTGCTCAGAAATGTGACAAAAAGCACTTTTCAATTTTTGACCCAAATCAGAAAAAAACGTAGACCCGCGGTATGTGATTCTGGTGAAAATTTTGACCATTCATGAAACCTTGTTTTTTCCATGAAAAATTACTCAAACAAGTGGGAATATGCATGGGCATGGTAAATTGGGCCAAATTTTGCTCAGAAACGTGACAAAAAGCACTTTTCAATTTTTGACCCAAATCAGAAAAAAACGTAGACCCGCGGTATGTGATTCTGGTGAAAATTTTGACCATTCATGAAACCTTGTTTTTTTCCATGAAAAATTACTCAAACAAGTGGGAATATGCATGGGCATGGTAAATTGGGCCAAATATTGCTCAGAAATGTGACAAAAAGCACTTTTCAATTTTTGACCCAAATCAGAAAAAAACGTAGACCCGCGGTATGTGATTCTGGTGAAAATTTTGACCATTCATGAAACCTTGTTTTTTCCATGAAAAATTACTCAAACAAGTGGGAATATGCATGGGCATGGTAAATTGGGCCAAATTTTGCTCAGAAATGTGACAAAAAGCACTTTTCAATTTTTGACCCAAATCAGAAAAAAACGTAGACCCGCGGTATGTGATTCTGGTGAAAATTTTGACCATTCATGAAACCTTGTTTTTTCCATGAAAAATTACTCAAACAAGTGGGAATATGCATGGGCATGGTAAATTGGGCCAAATTTTGCTCAGAAATGTGACAAAAAGCACTTTTCAATTTTTGACCCAAATCAGAAAAAAAACGTAGACCCGCGGTATGTGATTCTGGTGAAAATTTTGACCATTCATGAAACCTTGTTTTTTCCACGAAAAATTACTCAAACAAGTGGGAATATGCATGGGCATGGTAAATTGGGCCAAATTTTGCTCAGAAATGTGACAAAAAGCACTTTTCAATTTTTGACCCAAATCAGAAAAAAACGTAGACCGGCGGTATGTGATTCTGGTGAAAATTTTGACCATTCATGAAACCTTGTTTTTTCCATGAAAAATTACTCAAACGAGTGGGAAAATGCATGGGCATGGTAAATTGGGCCAAATTTTTCTCAGAAATGTGACAAAAAGCACTTTTCAATTTTTGACCCAAATCAGAAAAAAACGTAGACCCGCGGTATGTGATTCTGGTGAAAATTTTGACCATTCATGAAACCTTGCTTTTTCCATGAAAAATTACTCAAACAAGTGGGAATATGCATGGGCATGGTAAATTGGGCCAAATTTTGCTCAGAAATGTGACAAAAAGCACTTTTCAATTTTTGACCCAAATCAGAAAAAAACGTAGACCCGCGGTATGTGATTCTGGTGAAAATTTTGACCATTCATGAAACCTTGTTTTTTCCATGAAAAATTACTCAAACGAGTGGGAATATGCATGGGCATGGTAAATTGGGCCAAATTTTGCTCAGAAATGTGACAAAAAGCACTTTTCAATGTTTGACCCAAATCAGAAAAAAACGTAGACCCGCGGTATGTGATTCTGGTGAAAATTTTGACCATTCATGAAACCTTGTTTTTTCCATGAAAAATTACTCAAACGAGCGGGAAAATGCATGGGCATGGTAAATTGGGCCAAATTTTGCTCAGAAACGTGACAAAAAGCACTTTTCAATTTTTGACCCAAATCAGAAAAAAACGTAGACCCGCGGTATGTGATTCTGGTGAAAATTTTGACCATTCATGAAACCTTGTTTTTTCCATGAAAAATTACTCAAACAAGTTGGAATATGCATGGGAATGGTAAATTGGGCCAAATTTTGCTCAGAAATGTGACAAAAAGCACTTTTCAATTTTTGACCCAAATCAGAAAAAAACAAAGACACGCGGTATGTGATTCTGGTGAAAATTTTTACCATTCATGAAACCTTGTTTTTTCCATGAAAAATTACTCGAACAAGTGGGAATATGCATGGGCATGGTAAATTGGGCCAAATTTTGCTCAGAAATGTGACAAAAAGCACTTTTCAATTTTTGACCCAAATCAGAAAAAAACATAGACCCGTGGTATGTGATTCTGGTGAAAATTTTGACCATTCATGAAACCTTGTTTTTTCCATGAAAAATTACTCAAACAAGTGGGAAAATGCATGGGCATGGTAAATTGGGCCAAATTTTGCTCAGAAATGTGACAAAAAGCACTTTTCAATTTTTTACCCAAATCAGAAAAAACGTAGACCCGCGGTATGTGATTCTGTTGAAAATTTTGACCATTCATGAAACCTTGTTTTTTCCATGAAAAATTACTCAAACAAGTGGGAATATGCATGGGCATGGTAAATTGGGCAAAATTTTGCTCAGAAATGTGACAAAAAGCACTTTTCAATTTTTGACCCAAATCAGAAAAAAACGTAGACCCGCGGTATGTGATTCTGGTGAAAATTTTGACCATTCATGAAACCTTGTTTTTTCCATGAAAAATTACTCAAACAAGTGGGAATATGCATGGGCATGGTAAATTGGGCCAAATTTTGCTCAGAAATGTGACAAAAAGCACTTTTCAATTTTTGACCCAAATCAGAAAAAACGTAGACCCGCGGTTTGTGATTCTAGTGAAAATTTTGACCATTCATGAAACCTTGTTTTTTCCATGAAAAATTACTCAAACGAGTGGGAAAATGCATGGGCATGGTAAATTGGGCCAAATTTTGCTCAGAAATGTGACAAAAAGCACTTTTAAATTTTTGACCCAAATCAGAAAAAAACGAAGACCCGCGGTATGTGATTCTGGTGAAAATTTTGACCATTCATGAAACCTTGTTTTTTTCCATGAAAAATTACTCAAACAAGTGGGAATATGCATGGGCATGGTAAATTGGGACAAATTTTGCTCAGAAAAGTGACAATAAGCACTTTTCAATTTTTGACCCAAATCAGAAAAAACGTAGACCCGCGGTATGTGATTCTGGTGAAAATTTTGACCATTCATGAAACCTTGTTTTTTCCATGAAAAATTACTCAAACGAGTGGGAAAATGCATAGGCATGGTAAATTGGGCCAAATTTTGCTCAAAAATGTGACAAAAAGCACTTTTCAATTTTTGACCCAAATCAGAAAAAAACGTAGACGCGCGGTATGTGATTCTGGTGAAAATTTTGACCATTCATGAAACCTTGTTTTTTCCATGAAAAATTACTCAAACGAGTGGGAAAATGCATGGGCATGGTAAATTGGGCCAAATTTTGCTCAGAAATGTGACAAAAAGCACTTTTCAATTTTTGACCCAAATCAGAAAAAAACGTAGACCCGCGGTATGTGATTCTGGTGAAAATTTTGACCATTCATGAAACCTTGTTTTTTTCCATGAAAAATTACTCAAACAAGTGGGAATATGCATGGGCATGGTAAATTGGGCCAAATTTTGCTCAGAAATGTGACAAAAAGCACTTTTCAATTTTTGACCCAAATCAGAAAAAAACGTAGACCCGTGGTATGTGATTCTGGTGAAAATTTTGACCATTCATGAAACCTTGTTTTTTCCATGAAAAATTACTCAAACGAGTGGGAAAATGCATGGGCATGGTAAATTGGGCCAAATGTTGCTCAGAAATGTGACAAAAAGCACTTTTCAATTTTTGACCCAAATCAGAAAAAAACGTAGACCCACGGTATGTGATTCTGGTGAAAATTTTGACCATTCATGAAACCTTGTTTTTTCCATGAAAAATTACTCAAACAAGTGGGAATATGCATGGGCATGGTAAATTGGGCCAAATTTTGCTCAGAAATGTGACAAAAAGCACTTTTCAATTTTTGACCCAAATCAGAAAAAAACGTAGACCCGTGGTATGTGATTCTGGTGAAAATTTTGACCATTCATGAAAACTTGTTTTTTCCATGAAAAATTACTCAAACAAGTGGGAAAATGCATGGGCATGGTAAATTGGGCCAAATTTTGCTCAGAAACGTGACAAAAAGCACTTTTCAATTTTTGACCCAAATCAGAAAAAAACGTAGACCCGTGGTATGTGATTCTGTTGAAAATTTTGACCATTCATGAAACCTTGTTTTTTCCATGAAAAATTACTCAAACAAGTGGGAAAATGCATG
Source organism: Astyanax mexicanus (assembly GCF_023375975.1). Classification (NCBI taxonomy): domain Eukaryota; kingdom Metazoa; phylum Chordata; class Actinopteri; order Characiformes; family Acestrorhamphidae; genus Astyanax; species Astyanax mexicanus. Next base: position 23,716,269 of record NC_064414.1, read on the forward strand.
GGCATGGTAAATTGGGCCAAATTTTGCTCAGAAATGTGACAAAAAGCACTTTTCAATTTTTGACCCAAATCAGAAAAAACGTAGACCCGCGGTATGTGATTCTGGTGAAAATTTTGACCATTCATGAAACCTTGTTTTTTCCATGACAAATTACTCTAACGAGTGGGAAAATGCATGGGCATGGTAAATTGGGCCAAATTTTGCTCAAAAATGTGACAAAAAGCACTTTTCAATTTTTGACCCAAATCAGAAAAAAACGTAGACCCGCGGTATGTGATTCTGGTGAAAATTTTGACCATTCATGAAACCTTGTTTTTTCCATGAAAAATTACTCAAACGAGTGGGAAAATGCATGGGCATGGTAAATTGGGCCAAATTTTGCTCAAAAATGTGACAAAAAGCACTTTTCAATTTTTGACCCAAATCAGAAAAAAACGTAGACCCGCGGTATGTGATTCTGGTGAAAATTTTGACCATTCATGAAACCTTGTTTTTTCCATGAAAAATTACTCAAACGAGTGGGAAAATGCATGGGCATGGTAAATTGGGCCAAATTTTGCTCAGAAATGTGACAAAAAGCACTTTTCAATTTTTGACCCAAATCAGAAAAAACGTAGACCCGCGGTATGTGATTCTGGTGAAAATTTTGACCATTCATGAAACCTTGTTTTTTCCATGAAAAATTACTCAAACGAGTGGGAAAATGCATGGGCATGGTAAATTGGGCCAAATTTTGCTCAAAAATGTGACAAAAAGCACTTTTCAATTTTTGACCCAAATCAGAAAAAAACGTAGACCCCGCAGTATGGGATTCTGGTGAAAATTTTGACCATTCATGAAACCTTGTTTTTTCCATGAAAAATTACTCAAACAAGTGGGAATATGCATGGGCATGGTAAATTGGGCCAAATTTTGCTCAGAAATGTGACAAAAAGCACTTTTCAATTTTTGACCCAAATCAGAAAAAAACGTAGACCCGCGGTATGTGATTCTGGTGAAAATTTTGACCATTCATGAAACCTTGTTTTTTCCATGAAAAATTACTCAAACAAGTGGGAGAATGCATGGGCATGGTAAATTGGGCCAAATTTTGCTCAGAAACGTGAGAAAAAGCAATTTTCAATTTTTGACCCAAATCAGAAAAAAACGTAGACCCGCGGTATGTGATTCTGGTGAAAATTTTGACCATTCATGAAACCTTGTTTTTTCCACGACAAATTACTCAAACGAGTGGGAAAATGCATGGGCATGGTAAATTGGGCCAAATTTTGCTCAGAAACGTGACAAAAAGCACTTTTCAATTTTTGACCAAAATCAGAAAAAAACGTAGACCCGCGGTATGTGATTCTGGTGAAAATTTTGACCATTCATGAAACCTTGTTTTTTCCATGAAAAATTACTCAAACAAGTGGGAAAATGCATGGGCATGGTAAATTGGACCAAATTTTGCTCAGAAATGTGACAAAAAGCACTTTTCAATTTTTGACCCAAATCAGAAAAAACGTAGACCCGCGGTATGTGATTCTGGTGAAAATTTTGACCATTCATGAAACCTTGTTTTTTCCACGACAAATTACTCAAACGAGTGGGAAAATGCATGGGCATGGTAAATTGGGCCAAATTTTGCTCAGAAACGTGACAAAAAGCACTTTTCAATTTTTGACCAAAATCAGCAAAAAACGTAGACCCGCGGTATGTGATTTTGGTGAAAATTTTGACCATTCATAAAACCTTGTTTTTTCCATGAAAAATTACTCAAACAAGTGGGAAAATGCATGGGCATGGTAAATTGGGCCAAATTTTTGCTCAGAAATGTGACAAAAAGCACTTTTCAATTTTTGACCCAAATCAGAAAAAAACTTAGACCCGCGGTATGTGATTCTGGTGAAAATTTTGACCATTCACGAAACCTTGTTTTTTCCATGAAAAATTACTCAAACAAGTGGGAAAATGCATGGGCATGGTAAATTGGGCCAAATTTTGCTCAGAAACGTGAGAAAAAGCAATTTTCAATTTTTGACCCAAATCAGAAAAAAACGTAGACCCGCGGTATGTGATTTTGGTGAAAATTTTGACCATTCATAAAACGTTGTTTTTTCCATGAAAAATTACTCAAACAATATGGAAAATGCATGGGCATGGTAAATTGGGCCAAATTTTGCTCAGAAACGTGACAAAAAGCACTTTTAAAATTTTGACCCAAATCAGAAAAAAACGTAGACCCGCGGTATGTGATTCTGGTGAAAATTTTGACCATTCATGAAACCTTGTTTTTTCCATGACAAATTACTCAAACGAGTGGGAAAATGCATGGCCATGGTAAATTGGGCCAAATTTTGCTCAGAAACGTGACAAAAAGCACTTTTCAATTTTTGACCCAAATCAGAAAAAAACTTAGACCCACGGTATGTGATTCTGGTGAAAATTTTGACCATTCATGAAACCTTGTTTTTTCCATGAAAAATTACTCAAACAAGTGGGAAAATGCATGGGCATGGTAAATTGGGCCAAATTTTGCTCAGAAACGTGACAAAAAGCAATTTTCAATTTTTGACCGAAATCAGAAAAAAACGTAGACCCGCGGTATGTGATTCTGGTGAAAATTTTGACCATTCATGAAACCTTGTTTTTTCCACGACAAATTACTCAAACGAGTGGGAAAATGCATGGGCTTGGTAAATTGGGCCAAATTTTGCTCAGAAACGTGACAAAAAAGCACTTTTCAATTTTTGACCCAAATCAGAAAAAAACGTAGACCCGCGGTATGTGATTCTGGTGAAAATTTTGACCATTCATGAAACCTTGTTTTTTCCATGAAAAATTACTCAAACGAGTGGGAAAATGCATGGGCATGGTAAATTGGGCCAAATTTTGCTCAGAAATGTGACAAAAAGCACTTTTCAATTTTTGACCCAAATCAGAAAAAAACGTAGACCCGCGGTATGTGATTCTGGTGAAAATTTTGACCATTCATGAAACCTTGTTTTTTCCATGACAAATTACTCAAACGAGTGGGAAAATGCATGGCCATGGTAAATTGGGCCAAATTTTGCTCAGAAACGTGACAAAAAGCACTTTTCAATTTTTGACCCAAATCAGAAAAAAACGTAGACCCGCGGTATGTGATTCTGGTGAAAATTTTGAACATTCATGAAACCTTGTTTTTTCCATGAAAAATTACTCAAACAAGTGGGAAAATGCATGGGAATGGTAAATTGGACCAAATTTTGCTCAGAAATGTGACAAAAAGCACTTTTCAATTTTTGACCCAAATCAGAAAAAACGTAGACCCGCGGTATGTGATTCTGGTGAAAATTTTGACCATTCATGAAACCTTGTTTTTTCCATGACAAATTACTCAAACGAGTGGAAAAATGCATGGGCATGGTAAATTGGGCCAAATTTTGCTCAGAAACGTGACAAAAAGCACTTTTCAATTTTTGACCCAAATCAGAAAAAAACGTAGACCCGCGGTATGTGATTCTGGTGAAAATTTTGACCATTCATGAAACCTTGTTTTTTCCATGACAAATTACTCAAACGAGTGGGAAAATGCATGGCCATGGTAAATTGGGCCAAATTTTGCTCAGAAACGTGACAAAAAGCACTTTTCAATTTTTGACCCAAATCAGAAAAAAACGTAGACCCGCGGTATGTGATTCTGGTGAAAATTTTGACCATTCATGAAACCTTGTTTTTTCCATGAAAAATTACTCAAACGAGTGGGAAAATGCATGGGCATGGTAAATTGGGCCAAATTTTGCTCAGAAACGTGACAAAAAAGCACTTTTCAATTTTTGACCAAAATCAGAAAAAAACGTAGACCCGCGGTATGTGATTTTGGTGAAAATTTTGACCATTCATGAAACCTTGTTTTTTCCATGAAAAATTACTCAAACAAGTGGGAAAATGCATGGGCATGGTAAATTGGGCCAAATTTTGCTCAGAAATGTGACAAAAAGCACTTTTCAATTTTTGACCCAAATCAGAAAAAAACGTAGACCCGCGGTATGTGATTCTGGTGAAAATTTTGACCATTCATGAAACCTTGTTTTTTCCATGACAAATTACTCAAACGAGTGGGAAAATGCATGGGCATGGTAAATTGGGCCAAATTTTGCTCAGAAACGTGACAAAAAAGCACTTTTCAATTTTTGACCCAAATCAGAAAAAAACGTAGACCCGCGGTATGTGATTCTGGTGAAAATTTTGAACATTCATGAAACCTTGTTTTTTCCATGACAAATTACTCAAACAAGTGGGAAAATGCATGGGCATGGTAAATTGGGCCAAATTTTGCTCAGAAATGTGACAAAAAGCACTTTTCAATTTTTGACCCAAATCAGAAAAAAACGTAGACCCGCGGTATGTGATTCTGGTGAAAATTTTGACCATTCATGAAACCTTGTTTTTTCCATGACAAATTACTCAAACGAGTGGAAAAATGCATGGGCATGGTAAATTGGGCCAAATTTTGCTCAGAAACATGACAAAAAGCACTTTTCAATTTTTGACCCAAATCAGAAAAAAACGTAGACCCGCGGTATGTGATTCTGGTGAAAATTTTGACCATTCATGAAACCTTGTTTTTTTCCACGACAAATTACTCAAACGAGTGGGAAAATGCATGGGCATGGTAAATTGGGCCAAATTCTGCTCAGAAACGTGACAAAAAGCACTTTTCAATTTTTGACCACAATCAGAAAAAAACGTAGACCCGCGGTATGTGATTCTGGTGAAAATTTTCACCATTCATAAAACCTTGTTTTTTCCATGAAAAATTACTCAAACAAGTGGGAAAATGCATGGGCATGGTAAATTGGGCCAAATTTTGCTCAGAAATGTGACAAAAAGCACTTTTCAATTTTTGACCCAAATCAGAAAAAAACGTAGACCCGCGGTATGTGATTCTGGTGAAAATTTTGACCATTCATGAAACCTTGTTTTTTCCATGACAAATTACTCAAACGAGTGGGAAAATGCATGGGCATGGTAAATTGGGCCAAATTTTGCTCAGAAACGTGACAAAAAAGCACTTTTCAATTTTTGACCCAAATCAGAAAAAAACGTAGACCCGTGGTATGTGATTCTGGTGAAAATTTTGACCATTCATGAAACCTTGTTTTTTCCATGACAAATTACTCAAATGAGTGGGAAAATGCATGGGCATGGTAAATTGGGCCAAATTTTGCTCAGAAACGTGACAAAAAAGCACTTTTCAATTTTTGACCCAAATCAGAAAAAAACGTAGACCCGCGGTATGTGATTCTGGTGAAAATTTTGAACATTCATGAAACCTTGTTTTTTCCATGAAAAATTACTCAAACAAGTGGGAAAATGCATGGGCATGGTAAATTGGGCCAAATTTTGCTCAGAAATGTGACAAAAAGCACTTTTCAATTTTTGACCCAAATCAGAAAAAAACGTAGACCCGCGGTATGTGATTCTGGTGAAAATTTTGACCATTCATGAAACCTTGTTTTTTCCATGAAAAATTACTCAAACGAGTGGAAAAATGCATGGGCATGGTAAATTGGGCCAAATTTTGCTCAGAAACGTGACAAAAAGCACTTTTAAATTTTTTACCCAAATCAGAAAAAAACTTAGACCCGCGGTATGTGATTCTGGTGAAAATTTTGACCATTCATGAAACCTTGTTTTTTCCATGACAAATTACTCAAACGAGTGGGAAAATGAATGGGCATGGTAAATTGGGCCAAATTTTGCTCAGAAACGTGACAAAAAGCACTTTTCAATTTTTGACCCAAATCAGAAAAAAACGTAGACCCGCGGTATGTGATTCTGGTGAAAATTTTGACCATTCATGAAACCTTGTTTTTTCCATGAAAAATTACTCAAACAAGTGGGAAAATTCATGGGCATGGTAAATTGGGCCAAATTTTGCTCAGAAATGTGACAAAAAGCACTTTTCAATTTTTGACCCAAATCAGAAAAAAACGTAGACCCGCGGTATGTGATTCTGGTGAAAATTTTTTACCATTCATGAATCTTTGTTTTTTCCATGACAAATTACTCAAACGAGTGGGAAAATGCATGGGCATGGTAAATTGGGCCAAATTTTGCTCAGAAACGTGACAAAAAAGCACTTTTCAATTTTTAACCCAAATCAGAAAAAAACGTAGACCCGCGGTATGTGATTTTGGTGAAAATTTTCACCATTCATAAAACCTTGTTTTTTCCATGAAAAATTACTCAAACAAGTGGGAAAATGCATGGGCATGGTAAATTGGGCCAAATTTTGCTCAGAAACGTGACAAAAAAGCACTTTTCAATTTTTGACCCAAATCAGAAAAAAACGTAGACCCGCGGTATGTGATTCTGGTGAAAATTTTTACCATTCATGAAACCTTGTTTTTTCCATGAAAAATTACTCAAACGAGTGGAAAAATGCATGGGCATTGTAAATTGGGCCAAATTTTGCTCAGAAACGTGACAAAAAGCACTTTTCAATTTTTGACCCAAATCAGAAAAAAACGTAGACCCGCGGTATGTGATTCTGGTGAAAATTTTGAACATTCATGAAACCTTGTTTTTTCCATGACAAATTACTCAAACGAGTGGGAAAATGAATGGGCATGGTAAATTGGGCCAAATTTTGCTCAGAAACGTGACAAAAAGCACTTTTCAATTTTTGACCCAAATCAGAAAAAAACGTAGACCCGCGGTATGTGATTCTGGTGAAAATTTTGACCATTCATGAAACCTTGTTTTTTCCATGAAAAATTACTCAAACGAGTGGAAAAATGCATGGGCATGGTAAATTGGGCCAAATTTTGCTCAGAAACGTGACAAAAAGCACTTTTAATTTTTTTACCCAAATCAGAAAAAAACTTAGACCCGCTGTATGTGATTCTGGTGAAAATTTTGACCATTCATGAAACCTTGTTTTTTCCATGACAAATTACTCAAACGAGTGGGAAAATGAATGGGCATGGTAAATTGGGCCAAATTTTGCTCAGAAATGTGACAAAAAGCACTTTTAATTTTTTTACCCAAATCAGAAAAAAACTTAGACCCGCTGTATGTGATTCTGGTGAAAATTTTGACCATTCATGAAACCTTGTTTTTTCCATGACAAATTACTCAAACGAGTGGAAAAATGCATGGGCATGGTAAATTGGGCCAAATTTTGCTCAGAAACATGACAAAAAGCACTTTTCAATTTTTGACCCAAATCAGAAAAAAACGTAGACCCGCGGTATGTGATTCTGGTGAAAATTTTGACCATTCATGAAACCTTGTTTTTTCCATGAAAAATTACTCAAACAAGTGGGAAAATGCATGGGCATGGTAAATTGGGCCAAATTTTGCTCAGAAATGTGACAAAAAGCACTTTTCAATTTTTGACCCAAATCAGAAAAAAACGTAGACCCGCGGTATGTGATTCTGGTGAAAATTTTTTACCATTCATGAATCTTTGTTTTTTCCATGACAAATTACTCAAACGAGTGGGAAAATGCATGGGCATGGTAAATTGGGCCAAATTTTGCTCAGAAACATGACAAAAAGCACTTTTCAATTTTTGACCCAAATCAGAAAAAAACGTAGATTTGTGATTCTGGTGAAAATTTTGACCATTCATGAAACCTTGTTTTTTCCATGACAAATTACTCAAACGAGTGGGAAAATGCATAGGCATGGTAAATTGGGCCAAATTTTGCTCAGAAATGTGACAAAAAGCACTTTTCAATTTTTGACCCAAATCAGAAAAAAACGTAGACCCGCGGTATGTGATTCTGGTGAAAATTTTGACCATTCATGAAACCTTGTTTTTTCCATGACAAATTACTCAAACGATTGGGAAAATGCATGGCCATGGTAAATTGGGCCAAATTTTGCTCGGAAACATGACAAAAAGCACTTTTCAATTTTTGACCCAAATCAGAAAAAAATGTAGACCCGCGGTATGTGATTCTGGTGAAAATTTTGACCATTCATGAAACCTTGTTTTTTCCATGACAAATTACTCAAACGATTGGGAAAATGCATGGCCATGGTAAATTGGGCCAAATTTTGCTCAGAAACGTGACAAAAAGCACTTTTCAATTTTTGACCCAAATCAGAAAAAAACGTAGACCAGCGGTATGTGATTCTGGTGAAAATTTTGACCATTCATGAAACCTTGTTTTTTCCATGAAAAATTACTCAAACAAGTGGGAAAATGCATGGGCATGGAAAATTGGGCCAAATTTTGCTCAGAAACGTGTGAAAAAGCAATTTTCAATTTTTGACCCAAATCAGAAAAAAACGTAGACCCGCGGTATGTGATTCTGGTGAAAATTTTGACCATTCATGAAACCTTGTTTTTTCCACGACAAATTACTCAAACGAGTGGGAAAATGCATGGGCATGGTAAATTGGGCCAAATTTTGCTCAGAAACGTGACAAAAAGCACTTTTCAATTTTTGACCACAATCAGAAAAAAACGTAGACCCGCGGTATGTGATTCTGGTGAAAATTTTCACCATTCATAAAACCTTGTTTTTTCCATGAAAAATTACTCAAACAAGTGGGAAAATGCATGGGCATGGTAAATTGGGCCAAATTTTGCTCAGAAATGTGACAAAAAGCACTTTTCAATTTTTGACCCAAATCAGAAAAAAACGTAGACCCGCGGTATGTGATTCTGGTGAAAATTTTGACCATTCATGAAACCTTGTTTTTTCCATGACAAATTACTCAAACGAGTGGGAAAATGCATGGGCATGGTAAATTGGGCCAAATTTTGCTCAGAAACGTGACAAAAAAGCACTTTTCAATTTTTGACCCAAATCAGAAAAAAACGTAGACCCGCGGTATGTGATTCTGGTGAAAATTTTGACCATTCATGAAACCTTGTTTTTTCCATGACAAATTACTCAAACGAGTGGGAAAATGCATGGGCATGGTAAATTGGGCCAAATTTTGCTCAGAAACGTGACAAAAAAGCACTTTTCAATTTTTGACCCAAATCAGAAAAAAACGTAGACCTGCGGTATGTGATTCTGGTGAAAATTTTTACCATTCATGAAACCTTGTTTTTTCCATGAAAAATTACTCAAACGAGTGGAAAAATGCATGGGCATTGTAAATTGGGCCAAATTTTGCTCAGAAACGTGACAAAAAGCACTTTTCAATTTTTGACCCAAATCAGAAAAAAACGTAGACCCGCGGTATGTGATTCTGGTGAAAATTTTGAACATTCATGAAACCTTGTTTTTTCCATGAAAAATTACTCAAACAAGTGGGAAAATGCATGGGCATGGTAAATTGGGCCAAATTTTGCTCAGAAATGTGACAAAAAGCACTTTTCAATTTTTGACCCAAATCAGAAAAAAACGTAGACCCGCGGTATGTGATTCTGGTGAAAATTTTGACCATTCATGAAACCTTGTTTTTTCCATGAAAAATTACTCAAACGAGTGGAAAAATGCATGGGCATGGTAAATTGGGCCAAATTTTGCTCAGAAACGTGACAAATAGCACTTTTAAATTTTTTACCCAAATCAGAAAAAAACTTAGACACGCGGTATGTGATTCTGGTGAAAATTTTGACCATTCATGAAACCTTGTTTTTTCCATGAAAAATTACTCAAACGAGTGGGAAAATGCATGGGCATGGTAAATTGGGCCAAATTTAGCTCAGAAACGTGACAAAAAGCACTTTTCAATTTTTGACCCAAATCAGAAAAAAACGTAGACCCGCGGTATGTGATTCTGGTGAAAATTTTGACCATTCATGAAACCTTGTTTTTTCCATGAAAAATTACTCAAACAAGTGGGAAAATGCATGGGCATGGTAAATTGGGCCAAATTTTGCTCAGAAATGTGACAAAAAGCACTTTTCAATTTTTGACCCAAATCAGAAAAAAACGTAGACCCGCGGTATGTGATTCTGGTGAAAATTTTTTACCATTCATGAATCTTTGTTTTTTCCATGACAAATTACTCAAACGAGTGGGAAAATGCATGGGCATGGTAAATTGGGCCAAATTTTGCTCAGAAATGTGACAAAAAGCACTTTTCAATTTTCGACCCAAATCAGAAAAAAACGTAGACCCGCGGTATGTGATTCTGGTGAAAATTTTGACCATTCATGAAACCTTGCTTTTTCCATGAAAAATTACTCAAACAAGTGGGAAAATGCATGGGCATGGAAAATTGGGCCAAATTTTGCTCAGAAATGTGACAAAAAGCACTTTTAAATTTTTGACCCAAATCAGAAAAAAACGTAGACACGCGGTATGTGATTCTGGTGAAAATTTTGACCATTAATGAAACCTTGTTTTTTCCATGACAAATTACTCAAACGAGTGGGAAAATGCATGGGCATGGTAAATTGGGCCAAATTTTGCTCAGAAATGTGACAAAAAGCACTTTTCAATTTTTTACCCAAATCAGAAAAAAACGTAGACCCGCGGTATGTGATTCTGGTGAAAATTTTGACCATTCATGAAACCTTGCTTTTTCCATGAAAAATTACTCAAACAAGTGGGAAAATGCATGGGCATGGAAAATTGGGCCAAATTTTGCTCAGAAATGTGACAAAAAGCACTTTTAAATTTTTGACCCAAATCAGAAAAAAACGTAGACACGCGGTATGTGATTCTGGTGAAAATTTTGACCATTAATGAAACCTTGTTTTTTCCATGACAAATTACTCAAACGAGTGGGAAAATGCATGGGCATGGTAAATTGGGCCAAATTTTGCTCAGAAATGTGACAAAAAGCACTTTTCAATTTTTTACCCAAATCAGAAAAAAACGTAGACCCGCGGTATGTGATTCTGGTGAAAATTTTGACCATTCATGAAACCTTGTTTTTTCCATGAAAAATTACTCAAACAAGTGGGAAAATGCATGGGCATGGTAAATTGGGCCAAATTTTAATCAGAAATGTGACAAAAAGCAGTTTTCAATTTTTGACCCAAATCAGAAAAAAACGTAGACCCGCGGTATGTGATTCTGGTGAAAATTTGACCATTCATGAAACCTTGTTTTTTCAATGAAAAATTACTCAAACGAGTGGGAAAATGCATGGGCATGGTAAATTGGGCCAAATTTTAATCAGAAATGTGACAAAAAGCACTTTTCAATTTTTGACCCAAATCAGAAAAAAACGTAGACCCGCGGTATGTGATTCTGGTGAAAATTTGACCATTCATGAAACCTTGTTTTTTCCATGAAAAATTACTCAAACGAGTGGGAAAATGCATGGGCATGGTAAATTGGGCCAAATTTTGCTCAGAAATGTGACAAAAAGCACTTTTCAATTTTTGACCCAAATCAGAAAAAAATGTAGACCCGCGCTATGTGATTCTGGTGAAAATTTTTTACCATTCATGAAACCTTGTTTTTTCCATGACAAATTACTCAAACGAGTGGGAAAATGCATGGGCATGGTAAATTGGGCCAAATTTTGCTCAGAAACGTGAGAAAAAGCAATTTTCAATTTTTGACCCAAATCAGAAAAAAACGTAGACCCGCGGTATGTGATTCTGGTGAAAATTTTGACCATTCATGAAACCTTGTTTTTTCCATGACAAATTACACAAAAGAGTGGGAAAATGCATGGGCATGGTAAATTGGGCCAAATTTTGCTCAGAAACATGACAAAATGCACTTTTCAGTTTTTGACCCAAATCAGAAAAAACGTAGACCCCGCGGTATGTGATTCTGGTGAAAATTTTGACCATTCATGAAACCTTGTTTTTTCCATGAAAAATTACTCAAACAAGTGGGAAAATGCATGGGCATGGTAAATTGGGCCAAATTTTGCTCAGAAACGTGAGAAAAAGCAATTTTAAATTTTTGACCCAAATCAGAAAAAAACGTAGACCCGCGGTATGTGATTCTGGTGAAAATTTTGACCATTCATGAAACCTTGTTTTTTCCATGACAAATTACTCAAAAGAGTGGGAAAATGCATGGGCATGGTAAATTGGGCCAAATTTTGCTCAGAAATGTGACAAAAAGCACTTTTCAATTTTTGACCCATATCAGAAAAAAACGTAGACCCGCGGTATGTGATTCTGGTGAAAATTTTTTACCATTCATGAATCCTTGTTTTTTCCATGACAAATTACTCAAACGAGTGGGAAAATGCATGGGCATGGTAAATTGGGCCAAATTTTGCTCAGAAACGTGACAAAAAGCACTTTTCAATTTTTGACCCAAATCAGAAAAAAACGTAGACCCGCTGTATGTGATTCTGGTGAAAATTTTGACCATTCATGAAACCTTGTTTTTTCCATGACAAATTACTCAAACGAGTGGGAAAATGCATGTGCATGGTAAATTGGGCCAAATTTTGCTCAGAAATGTGACAAAAAGCACTTTTCAATTTTTGACCCAAATCAGAAAAAAACGTAGACCCGCGGTATGTGATTCTGGTGAATTTTTTTTACCATTCATGAAACCTTGTTTTTTCCATGACAAATTACTCAAACGAGTGGGAAAATGCATGGGCATGGTAAATTGGGCCAAATTTTGCTCAGAAATGTGACAAAAAGCACTTTTCAATTTTTGACCCAAATCAGAAAAAAACGTAGACCCGCGGTATGTGATTCTGGTGAAGATTTTGACCATTAATGAAACGTTGTTTTTTCCATGACAAATTACTCAAACGAGTGGGAAAATGCATGGGCATGGTAAATTGGGCCAAATTTTGCTCAGAAATGTGACAAAAAGCACTTTTCAATTTTTGACCCAAATCAGAAAAAAACGTAGACCCGCGGTATGTGATTCTGGTGAAAATTTTGACCATTCATGAAACCTTGTTTTTTCCATGACAAATTACTCAAACGAGTGGAAAAATGCATGGGCATGGTAAATTGGGCCAAATTTTGCTCAGAAACGTGAGAAAAAGCAATTTTAAATTTTTGACCCAAATCAGAAAAAAACGTAGACCCGCGGTATGTGATTCTGGTGAAAATTTTGACCATTCATGAAACCTTGTTTTTTCCATGACAAATTACTCAAAAGAGTGGGAAAATGCATGGGCATGGTAAATTGGGCCAAATTTTGCTCAGAAACATGACAAAAAGCACTTTTCAGTTTTTGACCCAAATCAGAAAAAACGTAGACCCGCGGTATGTGATTCTGGTGAAAATTTTGACCATTCATGAAACCTTGTTTTTTCCATGACAAATTACTCAAACGAGTGGGAAAATGTATGGGCATGGTAAATTGGGCCAAATTTTGCTCAGAAACGTGACAAAAAGCACTTTTCAATTTTTGACCCAAATCAGAAAAAAACGTAGACCCGCTGTATGTGATTCTGGTGAAAATTTTGACCCTTCATGAAACCTTGTTTTTTCCATGACAAATTACTCAAACGAGTGGGAAAATGCATGTGCATGGTAAATTGGGCCAAATTTTGCTCAGAAATGTGACAAAAAGCACTTTTCAATTTTTGACCCAAATCAGAAAAAAACGTAGACCCGCGGTATGTGATTCTGGTGAATTTTTTTTACCATTCATGAAACCTTGTTTTTTCCATGACAAATTACTCAAACGAGTGGGAAAATGCATGGGCATGGTAAATTGGGCCAAATTTTGCTCAGAAATGTGACAAAAAGCACTTTTCAATTTTTGACCAAAATCAGAAAAAAACGTAGACCCGCGGTATGTGATTCTGGTGAAAATTTTGACCATTCATGAAACCTTGTTTTTTCCATGACAAATTACTCAAACGAGTGGAAAAATGCATGGGCATGGTAAATTGGGCCAAATTTTGCTCAGAAACGTGAGAAAAAGCAATTTTAAATTTTTGACCCAAATCAGAAAAAAACGTAGACCCGCGGTATGTGATTCTGGTGAAAATTTTGACCATTCATGAAACCTTGTTTTTTCCATGACAAATTACTCAAAAGAGTGGGAAAATGCATGGGCATGGTAAATTGGGCCAAATTTTGCTCAGAAATGTGACAAAAAGCACTTTTCAATTTTTGACCCAAATCAGAAAAAAACGTAGACCCGCGGTATGTGATTCTGGTGAAAATTTTTTACCATTCATGAATCCTTGTTTTTTCCATGACAAATTACTCAAACGAGTGGGAAAATGCATGGGCATGGTAAATTGGGCCAAATTTTGCTCAGAAACGTGACAAAAAGCACTTTTCAATTTTTGACCCAAATCAGAAAAAAACGTAGACCCGCTGTATGTGATTCTGGTGAAAATTTTGACCCTTCATGAAACCTTGTTTTTTCCATGACAAATTACTCAAACGAGTGGGAAAATGCATGTGCATGGTAAATTGGGCCAAATTTTGCTCAGAAATGTGACAAAAAGCACTTTTCAATTTTTGACCCAAATCAGAAAAAAACGTAGACCCGCGGTATGTGATTCTGGTGAATTTTTTTTACCATTCATGAAACCTTGTTTTTTCCATGACAAATTACTCAAACGAGTGGGAAAATGCATGGGCATGGTAAATTGGGCCAAATTTTGCTCAGAAATGTGACAAAAAGCACTTTTCAATTTTTGACCCAAATCAGAAAAAAACGTAGACCCGCGGTATGTGATTCTGGTGAAGATTTTGACCATTAATGAAACCTTGTTTTTTCCATGACAAATTACTCAAACGAGTGGGAAAATGCATGGGCATGGTAAATTGGGCCAAATTTTGCTCAGAAATGTGACAAAAAGCACTTTTCAATTTTTGACCCAAATCAGAAAAAAACGTAGACCCGCGGTATGTGATTCTGGTGAAAATTTTGACCATTCATGAAACCTTGTTTTTTCCATGACAAATTACTCAAACGAGTGGGAAAATGCATGGGCATGGTAAATTGGGCCAAATTTTGCTCAGAAACGTGACAAAAAACACTTTTCAATTTTTGACCCAAATCAGAAAAAAACGTAGACCCGCGGTATGTGATTCTGGTGAAAATTTTGACCATTCATGAAACCTTGTTTTTTCCATGAAAAATTACTCAAACGAGTGGGAAAATGCATGTGCATGGTAAATTGGGCCAAATTTTGCTCAGAAATGTGACAAAAAGCACTTTTCAATTTTTGACCCAAATCAGAAAAAAACGTAGACCCGCGGTATGTGATTCTGGTGAATTTTTTTTACCATTCATGAAACCTTGTTTTTTCCATGACAAATTACTCAAACGAGTGGGAAAATGCATGGGCATGGTAAATTGGGCCAAATTTTGCTCAGAAATGTGACAAAAAGCACTTTTCAATTTTTGACCCAAATCAGAAAAAAACGTAGACCCGCGGTATGTGATTCTGGTGAAGATTTTGACCATTAATGAAACCTTGTTTTTTCCATGACAAATTACTCAAACGAGTGGGAAAATGCATGGGCATGGTAAATTGGGCCAAATTTTGCTCAGAAACGTGACAAAAAGCACTTTTCAATTTTTGACCCAAATCAGAAAAAAACGTAGACCCGCGGTATGTGATTCTGGTGAAAATTTTGACCATTCATGAAACCTTGTTTTTTCCATGAAAAATTACTCAAACAAGTGGGAAAATGCATGGGCATGGAAAATTGGGCCAAATTTTGCTCAGAAACGTGAGAAAAAGCAATTTTCAATTTTTGACCCAAATCAGAAAAAAACGTAGACCCGCGGTATGTGATTCTGGTGAAAATTTTGACCATTTATGAAACCTTGTTTTTTCCATGAAAAATTACTCAAACAAGTGGGAAAATGCATGGGCATGGTAAATTGGGCCAAATTTTGCTCAGAAACGTGAGAAAAAGCAATTTTAAATTTTTGACCCAAATCAGAAAAAAACGTAGACCCGCGGTATGTGATTCTGGTGAAAATTTTGACCATTCATGAAACCTTGTTTTTTCCATGACAAATTACTCAAAAGAGTGGGAAAATGCATGGGCATGGTAAATTGGGCCAAATTTTGCTCAGAAACGTGACAAAAAGCACTTTTCAGTTTTTGACCCAAATCAGAAAAAACGTAGACCCGCGGTATGTGATTCTGGTGAAAATTTTGACCATTTATGAAACCTTGTTTTTTCCATGAAAAATTACTCAAACAAGTGGGAAAATGCATGGGCATGGTAAATTGGGCCAAATTTTGCTCAGAAACGTGAGAAAAAGCAATTTTAAATTTTTGACCCAAATCAGAAAAAAACGTAGACCCGCGGTATGTGATTCTGGTGAAAATTTTGACCCTTCATGAAACCTTGTTTTTTCCATGACAAATTACTCAAACGAGTGGGAAAATGCATGTGCATGGTAAATTGGGCCAAATTTTGCTCAGAAATGTGACAAAAAGCACTTTTCAATTTTTGACCCAAATCAGAAAAAAACGTAGACCCGCGGTATGTGATTCTGGTGATTTTTTTTTACCATTCATGAAACCTTGTTTTTTCCATGACAAATTACTCAAACGAGTGGGAAAATGCATGGGCATGGTAAATTGGGCCAAATTTTGCTCAGAAATGTGACAAAAAGCACTTTTCAATTTTTGACCCAAATCAGAAAAAAACGTAGACCCGCGGTATGTGATTCTGGTGAAGATTTTGACCATTAATGAAACCTTGTTTTTTCCATGACAAATTACTCAAACGAGTGGGAAAATGCATGTGCATGGTAAATTGGGCCAAATTTTGCTCAGAAACGTGACAAAAAACACTTTTCAATTTTTGACCCAAATCAGAAAAAAACGTAGACCCGCGGTATGTGATTCTGGTGAAAATTTTGACCATTCATGAAACCTTGTTTTTTCCATGACAAATTACTCAAAAGAGTGGGAAAATGCATGGGCATGGTAAATTGGGCCAAATTTTGCTCAGAAACGTGACAAAAAGCACTTTTCAGTTTTTGACCCAAATCAGAAAAAAACGTAGACCCGCGGTATGTGATTCTGGTGAAAATTTTGACCATTCATGAAACCTTGTTTTTTCCATGAAAAATTACTCAAACAAGTGGGAAAATGCATGGGCATGGTAAATTGGGCCAAATTTTGCTCAGAAATGTGACAAAAAGCACTTTTCAATTTTTGACCCAAATCAGAAAAAAACGTAGACCCGCGGTATGTGATTCTGGTGAAAATTTTTTACCATTCATGAATCCTTGTTTTTTCCATGACAAATTACTCAAACGAGTGGGAAAATGCATGGGCATGGTAAATTGGGCCAAATTTTGCTCAGAAACGTGACAAAAAGCACTTTTCAATTTTTGACCCAAATCAGAAAAAAACGTAGACCCGCTGTATGTGATTCTGGTGAAAATTTTGACCCTTCATGAAACCTTGTTTTTTCCATGACAAATTACTCAAACGAGTGGGAAAATGCATGTGCATGGTAAATTGGGCCAAATTTTGCTCAGAAATGTGACAAAAAGCACTTTTCAATTTTTGACCCAAATCAGAAAAAAACGTAGACCCGCGGTATGTGATTCTGGTGAATTTTTTTTACCATTCATGAAACCTTGTTTTTTCCATGACAAATTACTCAAACGAGTGGGAAAATGCATGGGCATGGTAAATTGGGCCAAATTTTGCTCAGAAATGTGACAAAAAGCACTTTTCAATTTTTGACCCAAATCAGAAAAAAACGTAGACCCGCGGTATGTGATTCTGGTGAAGATTTTGACCATTAATGAAACCTTGTTTTTTCCATGACAAATTACTCAAACGAGTGGGAAAATGCATGGGCATGGTAAATTGGGCCAAATTTTGCTCAGAAATGTGACAAAAAGCACTTTTCAATTTTTGACCCAAATCAGAAAAAAACGTAGACCCGCGGTATGTGATTCTGGTGAAAATTTTGACCATTCATGAAACCTTGTTTTTTTCCATGACAAATTACTCAAACGAGTGGGAAAATGCATGGGCATGGTAAATTGGGCCAAATTTTGCTCAGAAACGTGACAAAAAACACTTTTCAATTTTTGACCCAAATCAGAAAAAAACGTAGACCCGCGGTATGTGATTCTGGTGAAAATTTTGACCATTCATGAAACCTTGTTTTTTCCATGAAAAATTACTCAAACAAGTGGGAAAATGCATGGGCATGGAAAATTGGGCCAAATTTTGCTCAGAAACGTGAGAAAAAGCAATTTTCAATTTTTGACCCAAATCAGAAAAAAACGTAGACCCGCGGTATGTGATTCTGGTGAAAATTTTGACCATTTATGAAACCTTGTTTTTTCCATGAAAAATTACTCAAACAAGTGGGAAAATGCATGGGCATGGTAAATTGGGCCAAATTTTGCTCAGAAATGTGACAAAAAGCACTTTTCAATTTTTGACCCAAATCAGAAAAAAACGTAGACCCGCGGTATGTGATTCTGGTGAAAATTTTTTACCATTCATGAATCCTTGTTATTTCCATGACAAATTACTCAAACGAGTGGGAAAATGCATGGGCATGGTAAATTGGGCCAAATTTTGCTCAGAAATGTGACAAAAAGCACTTTTCAATTTTTGACCCAAATCAGAAAAAAACGTAGACCCGCGGTATGTGATTCTGGTGAAGATTTTGACCATTAATGAAACCTTGTTTTTTCCATGACAAATTACTCAAACGAGTGGGAAAATGCATGGGCATGGTAAATTGGGCCAAATTTTGCTCAGAAATGTGACAAAAAGCACTTTTCAATTTTTGACCCAAATCAGAAAAAAACGTAGACCCGCGGTATGTGATTCTGGTGAAAATTTTGACCATTCATGAAACCTTGTTTTTTCCATGACAAATTACTCAAACGAGTGGGAAAATGCATGGGCATGGTAAATTGGGCCAAATTTTGCTCAGAAACGTGACAAAAAACACTTTTCAATTTTTGACCCAAATCAGAAAAAAACGTAGACCCGCGGTATGTGATTCTGGTGAAAATTTTGACCATTCATGAAACCTTGTTTTTTCCATGACAAATTACTCAAAAGAGTGGGAAAATGCATGGGCATGGTAAATTGGGCCAAATTTTGCTCAGAAACGTGACAAAAAGCACTTTTCAGTTTTTGACCCAAATCAGAAAAAACGTAGACCCGCGGTATGTGATTCTGGTGAAAATTTTGACCATTCATGAAACCTTGTTTTTTCCATGAAAAATTACTCAAACAAGTGGGAAAATGCATGGGCATGGTAAATTGGGCCAAATTTTGCTCAGAAATGTGACAAAAAGCACTTTTCAATTTTTGACCCAAATCAGAAAAAAACGTAGACCCGCGGTATGTGATTCTGGTGAAAATTTTTTACCATTCATGAATCCTTGTTTTTTCCATGACAAATTACTCAAACGAGTGGGAAAATGCATGGGCATGGTAAATTGGGCCAAATTTTGCTCAGAAACGTGACAAAAAGCACTTTTCAATTTTTGACCCAAATCAGAAAAAAACGTAGACCCGCTGTATGTGATTCTGGTGAAAATTTTGACCCTTCATGAAACCTTGTTTTTTCCATGACAAATTACTCAAACGAGTGGGAAAATGCATGTGCATGGTAAATTGGGCCAAATTTTGCTCAGAAATGTGACAAAAAGCACTTTTCAATTTTTGACCCAAATCAGAAAAAAACGTAGACCCGCGGTATGTGATTCTGGTGAATTTTTTTTACCATTCATGAAACCTTGTTTTTTCCATGACAAATTACTCAAACGAGTGGGAAAATGCATGGGCATGGTAAATTGGGCCAAATTTTGCTCAGAAATGTGACAAAAAGCACTTTTCAATTTTTGACCCAAATCAGAAAAAAACGTAGACCCGCGGTATGTGATTCTGGTGAAGATTTTGACCATTAATGAAACCTTGTTTTTTCCATGACAAATTACTCAAACGAGTGGGAAAATGCATGGGCATGGTAAATTGGGCCAAATTTTGCTCAGAAATGTGACAAAAAGCACTTTTCAATTTTTGACCCAAATCAGAAAAAAACGTAGACCCGCGGTATGTGATTCTGGTGAAAATTTTGACCATTCATGAAACCTTGTTTTTTTCCATGACAAATTACTCAAACGAGTGGGAAAATGCATGGGCATGGTAAATTGGGCCAATTTTTGCTCAGAAACGTGACAAAAAACACTTTTCAATTTTTGACCCAAATCAGAAAAAAACGTAGACCCGCGGTATGTGATTCTGGTGAAAATTTTGACCATTCATGAAACCTTGTTTTTTCCATGAAAAATTACTCAAACAAGTGGGAAAATGCATGGGCATGGTAAATTGGGCCAAATTTTGCTCAGAAATGTGACAAAAAGCACTTTTCAATTTTAGACCCAAATCAGAAAAAAACGTAGACCCGCGGTATGTGATTCTGGTGAAAATTTTTTACCATTCATGAATCCTTGTTTTTTCCATGACAAATTACTCAAACGAGTGGGAAAATGCATGGGCATGGTAAATTGGGCCAAATTTTGCTCAGAAACGTGACAAAAAGCACTTTTCAATTTTTGACCCAAATCAGAAAAAAACGTAGACCCGCTGTATGTGATTCTGGTGAAAATTTTGACCCTTCATGAAACCTTGTTTTTTCCATGACAAATTACTCAAACGAGTGGGAAAATGCATGTGCATGGTAAATTGGGCCAAATTTTGCTCAGAAATGTGACAAAAAGCACTTTTCAATTTTTGACCCAAATCAGAAAAAAACGTAGACCCGCGGTATGTGATTCTGGTGAAGATTTTGACCATTAATGAAACCTTGTTTTTTCCATGACAAATTACTCAAACGAGTGGGAAAATGCATGGGCATGGTAAATTGGGCCAAATTTTGCTCAGAAATGTGACAAAAAGCACTTTTCAATTTTTGACCCAAATCAGAAAAAAACGTAGACCCGCGGTATGTGATTCTGGTGAAAATTTTGACCATTCATGAAACCTTGTTTTTTTCCATGACAAATTACTCAAACGAGTGGGAAAATGCATGGGCATGGTAAATTGGGCCAAATTTTGCTCAGAAACGTGACAAAAAACACTTTTCAATTTTTGACCCAAATCAGAAAAAAACGTAGACCCGCGGTATGTGATTCTGGTGAAAATTTTGACCATTTATGAAACCTTGTTTTTTCCATGAAAAATTACTCAAACAAGTGGGAAAATGCATGGGCATGGTAAATTGGGCCAAATTTTGCTCAGAAATGTGACAAAAAGCACTTTTCAATTTTTGACCCAAATCAGAAAAAAACGTAGACCCGCGGTATGTGATTCTGGTGAAAATTTTTTACCATTCATGAATCCTTGTTTTTTCCATGACAAATTACTCAAACGAGTGGGAAAATGCATGGGCATGGTAAATTGGGCCAAATTTTGCTCAGAAACGTGACAAAAAGCACTTTTCAATTTTTGACCCAAATCAGAAAAAAACGTAGACCCGCTGTATGTGATTCTGGTGAAAATTTTGACCCTTCATGAAACCTTGTTTTTTCCATGACAAATTACTCAAACGAGTGGGAAAATGCATGTGCATGGTAAATTGGGCCAAATTTTGCTCAGAAATGTGACAAAAAGCACTTTTCAATTTTTGACCCAAATCAGAAAAAAACGTAGACCCGCGGTATGTGATTCTGGTGAATTTTTTTTACCATTCATGAAACCTTGTTTTTTCCATGACAAATTACTCAAACGAGTGGGAAAATGCATGGGCATGGTAAATTGGGCCAAATTTTGCTCAGAAATGTGACAAAAAGCACTTTTCAATTTTTGACCCAAATCAGAAAAAAACGTAGACCCGCGGTATGTGATTCTGGTGAAGATTTTGACCATTAATGAAACCTTGTTTTTTCCATGACAAATTACTCAAACGAGTGGGAAAATGCATGGGCATGGTAAATTGGGCCAAATTTTGCTCAGAAATGTGACAAAAAGCACTTTTCAATTTTTGACCCAAATCAGAAAAAAACGTAGACCCGCGGTATGTGATTCTGGTGAAAATTTTGACCATTCATGAAACCTTGTTTTTTCCATGACAAATTACTCAAACGAGTGGGAAAATGCATGGGCATGGTAAATTGGGCCAAATTTTGCTCAGAAACGTGACAAAAAACACTTTTCAATTTTTGACCCAAATCAGAAAAAAACGTAGACCCGCGGTATGTAATTCTGGTGAAAATTTTGACCATTCATGAAACCTTGTTTTTTCCATGACAAATTACTCAAACGAGTGGGAAAATGCATGGGCATGGTAAATTGGGCCAAATTTTGCTCAGAAACGTGACAAAAAACACTTTTCAATTTTTGACCCAAATCAGAAAAAAACGTAGACCCGCGGTATGTGATTCTGGTGAAAATTTTGACCATTCATGAAACCTTGTTTTTTCCATGAAAAATTACTCAAACAAGTGGGAAAATGCATGGGCATGGAAAATTGGGCCAAATTTTGCTCAGAAACGTGAGAAAAAGCAATTTTCAATTTTTGACCCAAATCAGAAAAAAACGTAGACCCGCGGTATGTGATTCTGGTGAAAATTTTGACCATTTATGAAACCTTGTTTTTTCCATGACAAATTACTCAAAAGAGTGGGAAAATGAATGGGCATGGTAAATTGGGCCAAATTTTGCTCAGAAACGTGACAAAAAGCACTTTTCAGTTTTTGACCCAAATCAGAAAAAAACGTAGACCCGCGGTATGTGATTCTGGTGAAAATTTTGACCATTCATGAAACCTTGTTTTTTCCATGAAAAATTACTCAAACAAGTGGGAAAATGCATGGGCATGGTAAATTGGGCCAAATTTTGCTCAGAAATGTGACAAAAAGCACTTTTCAATTTTTGACCAAAATCAGAAAAAAACGTAGACCCGCGGTATGTGATTTTGGTGAAAATTTTGACCATTCATGAAACCTTGTTTTTTCCATGAAAAATTACTCAAACGAGTGGGAAAATGCATGGGCATGGTAAATTGGGCCAAATTTTGCTCAGAAATGTGACAAAAAGCACTTTTCAATTTTTGACCCAAATCAGAAAAAAACGTAGACCCGCGGTATGTGATTCTGGTGAAAATTTTTTACCATTCATGAATCCTTGTTTTTTCCATGACAAATTACTCAAACGAGTGGGAAAATGCATGGGCATGGTAAATTGGGCCAAATTTTGCTCAGAAACGTGACAAAAAGCACTTTTCAATTTTTGACCCAAATCAGAAAAAAACGTAGACCCGCGGTATGTGATTCTGGTGAAAATTTTGACCATTCATGAAACCTTGTTTTTTCCATGACAAATTACTCAAACGAGTGGGAAAATGCATGTGCATGGTAAATTGGGCCAAATTTTGCTCAGAAATGTGACAAAAAGCACTTTTCAATTTTTGACCCAAATCAGAAAAAAACGTAGACCCGCGGTATGTGATTCTGGTGAAAATTTTGACCATTCATGAAACATTGTTTTTTCCATGAAAAAATACTCAAACAAGTGGGAAAATGCATGGGCATGGAAAATTGGGCCAAATTTTGCTCAGAAACGTGAGAAAAAGCAATTTTCAATTTTTGACCCAAATCAGAAAAAAACGTAGACCCGCGGTATGTGATTCTGGTGAAAATTTTGACCATTCATGAAACCTTGTTTTTTCCATGAAAAATTACTCAAACAAGTGGGAAAATGCATGGGCATGGAAAATTGGGCCAAATTTTGCTCAGAAACGTGAGAAAAAGCAATTTTCAATTTTTGACCCAAATCAGAAAAAAACGTAGACCCGCGGTATGTGATTCTGGTGAAAATTTTGACCATTTATGAAACCTTGTTTCTTCCATGACAAATTACTCAAAAGAGTGGGAAAATGAATGGGCATGGTAAATTGGGCCAAATTTTGCTCAGAAACGTGACAAAAAGCACTTTTCAGTTTTTGACCCAAATCAGAAAAAAACGTAGACCCGCGGTATGTGATTCTGGTGAAAATTTTGACCATTCATGAAACCTTGTTTTTTCCATGAAAAATTACTCAAACAAGTGGGAAAATGCATGGGCATGGTAAATTGGGCCAAATTTTGCTCAGAAATGTGACAAAAAGCACTTTTCAATTTTTGACCAAAATCAGAAAAAAACGTAGACCCGCGGTATGTGATTTTGGTGAAAATTTTGACCATTCATGAAACCTTGTTTTTTCCATGAAAAATTACTCAAACGAGTGGGAAAATGCATGGGCATGGTAAATTGGGCCAAATTTTGCTCAGAAATGTGACAAAAAGCACTTTTCAATTTTTGACCCAAATCAGAAAAAAACGTAGACCCGCGGTATGTGATTCTGGTGAAAATTTTTTACCATTCATGAATCCTTGTTTTTTCCATGACAAATTACTCAAACGAGTGGGAAAATGCATGGGCATGGTAAATTGGGCCAAATTTTGCTCAGAAACGTGACAAAAAGCACTTTTCAATTTTTGACCCAAATCAGAAAAAAACGTAGACCCGCTGTATGTGATTCTGGTGAAAATTTTGACCATTCATGAAACCTTGTTTTTTCCATGACAAATTACTCAAACGAGTGGGAAAATGCATGTGCATGGTAAATTGGGCCAAATTTTGCTCAGAAATGTGACAAAAAGCACTTTTCAATTTTTGACCCAAATCAGAAAAAAACGTAGACCCGCGGTATGTGATTCTGGTGAAAATTTTGACCATTCATGAAACATTGTTTTTTCCATGAAAAATTACTCAAACAAGTGGGAAAATGCATGGGCATGGAAAATTGGGCCAAATTTTGCTCAGAAACGTGAGAAAAAGCAATTTTCAATTTTTGACCCAAATCAGAAAAAAACGTAGACCCGCGGTATGTGATTCTGGTGAAAATTTTGACCATTCATGAAACCTTGTTTTTTCCATGAAAAATTACTCAAACAAGTGGGAAAATGCATGGGCATGGTAAATTGGGCCAAATTTTGCTCAGAAATGTGACAAAAAGCACTTTTCAATTTTTGACCAAAATCAGAAAAAAACGTAGACCCGCGGTATGTGATTTTGGTGAAAATTTTGACCATTCATGAAACCTTGTTTTTTCCATGACAAATTACTCAAACGAGTGGGAAAATGCATGGGCATGGTAAATTGGGCCAAATTTTGCTCAGAAACGTGACAAAAAAGCACTTTTCAATTTTTGACCCAAATCAGAAAAAAACGTAGACCCGCGGTATGTGATTCTGGTGAAAATTTTGACCATTCATGAAACCTTGTTTTTTCCATGACAAATTACTCAAACGAGTGGGAAAATGCATGGGCATTGTAAATTGGGCCAAATTTTGCTCAGAAATGTGACAAAAAAGCACTTTTCAATTTTTGACCCAAATCAGAAAAAAACGTAGATTCGCGGTATGTGATTCTGGTGACAATTTTGACCATTCATGAAACCTTGTTTTTTCCATGAAAAATTACTCAAACAAGTGGGAAAATGCATGGGCATGGTAAATTGGGCCAAATTCTGCTCAGAAATGTGACAAAAAGCACTTTTCAATTTTTGACCCAAATCAGAAAAAACGTAGACCCGTGGTATGTGATTCTGGTGAAAATTTTGACCCTTCATGAAACCTTGTTTTTTCCATGACAAATTACTCAAACGAGTGGGAAAATGCATGGGCATGGTAAATTGGGCCAAATTTTGCTCAGAAATGTGACAAAAAGCACTTTTAAATTTTTGACCCAAATCAGAACAAAACGTAGACCCGCGGTATGTGATTCTGGTGAAAATTTGACCATTCATGAAACCTTGTTTTTTCCATGAAAAATTTTTCAAACAAGTGGGAAAATGCATGGGCATGGTAAATTGGGCCAAATTTTGCTCAGAAATGTGACAAAAAGCACTTTTCAATTTTTGACCCAAATCAGAAAAAAACGTAGACCCGCGGTATGTGATTCTGGTGAAAATTTTGACCATTCATGAAACCTTGTTTTTTCCATGACAAATTACTCAAACGAGTGGGAAAATGCATGGGCATGGTAAATTGGGCCAAATTTTGCTCAGAAACGTGACAAAAAGCACTTTTCAATTTTTGACCCAAATCAGAAAAAAACGTAGACCCGCGGTATGTGATTCTGGTGAAAATTTTGACCATTCATGAAACATTGTTTTTTCCATGAAAAATTACTCAAACAAGTGGGAAAATGCATGGGCATGGAAAATTGGGCCAAATTTTGCTCAGAAACGTGAGAAAAAGCAATTTTCAATTTTTGACCCAAATCAGAAAAAAACGTAGACCCGCGGTATGTGATTCTGGTGAAAATTTTGACCATTCATGAAACCTTGTTTTTTCCATGAAAAATTACTCAAACAAGTGGGAAAATGCATGGGCATGGTAAATTGGGCCAAATTTTGCTCAGAAATGTGACAAAAAGCACTTTTCAATTTTTGACCCAAATCAGAAAAAAAGGTAGACCCGCGGTATGTGATTTTGGTGAAAATTTTGACCATTCATGAAACCTTGTTTTTTCCATGAAAAATTACTCAAACGAGTGGGAAAATGCATGGGCATGGTAAATTGGGCCAAATTTTGCTCAGAAACGTGACAAAAAAGCACTTTTCAATTTTTGACCCAAATCAGAAAAAAACGTAGACCCGCGGTATGTGATTCTGGTGAAAATTTTGACCATTCATGAAACCTTGTTTTTTCCATGACAAATTACTCAAACGAGTGGGAAAATGCATGGGCATTGTAAATTGGGCCAAATTTTGCTCAGAAATGTGACAAAAAAGCACTTTTCAATTTTTGACCCAAATCAGAAAAAAACGTAGATTCGCGGTATGTGATTCTGGTGACAATTTTGACCATTCATGAAACCTTGTTTTTTCCATGAAAAAATTTTCAAACAAGTGGGAAAATGCATGGGCATGGTAAATTGGGCCAAATTTTGCTCAGAAATGTGACAAAAAGCACTTTTCAATTTTTGACCCAAATCAGAAAAAAACGTAGACCCGCGGTATGTGATTCTGGTGAAAATTTTGACCATTTATGAAACCTTGTTTTTTCCATGACAAATTACTCAAAAGAGTGGGAAAATGCATGGGCATGGTAAATTGGGCCAAATTTTGCTCAGAAACGTGACAAAAAGCACTTTTCAGTTTTTGACCCAAATCAGAAAAAAACGTAGACCCGCGGTATGTGATTTTGGTGAAAATTTTGACCATTCATGAAACCTTGTTTTCTCCATGACAAATTACTCAAACGAGTGGGAAAATGCATGGGCATTGTAAATTGGGCCAAATTTTGCTCAGAAACGTGACAAAAAAGCACTTTTCAATTTTTGACCCAAATCAGAAAAAAACGTAGATCCGCGGTATGTGATTCTGGTGAAAATTTTGACCATTCATGAAACCTTGTTTTTTCCATGACAAATTACTCAAACGAGTGGAAAAATGCATGGGCATGGTAAATTGGGCCAAATTTTGCTCAGAAACGTGACAAAAAAGCACTTTTCAATTTTTGACCCAAATCAGAAAAAAACGTAGACCCGCGGTATGTGATTCTGGTGAAAATTTTGACCATTCATGAAACCTTGTTTTTTCCATGACAAATTACTCAAACGAGTGGGAAAATGTATGGGCATGGTAAATTGGGCCAAATTTTGCTCAGAAATGTGACAAAAAGCACTTTTAAATTTTTGACCCAAATCAGAACAAAACGTAGACCCGCGGTATGTGATTCTGGTGAAAATTTGACCATTCATGAAACCTTGTTTTTTCCATGAAAAATTTTTCAAACAAGTGGGAAAATTCATGGGCATGGTAAATTGGGCCAAATTTTGCTCAGAAATGTGACAAAAAGCACTTTTCAATTTTTGACCCAAATCAGAAAAAAACGTAGACCAGTATGTGATTCTGGTGAAAATTTTGACCATTTATGAAACCTTGTTTTTTCCATGACAAATTACTCAAAAGAGTGGGAAAATGCATGGGCATGGTAAATTGGGCCAAATTTTGCTCAGAAACGTGACAAAAAGCACTTTTCAGTTTTTGACCCAAATCAGAAAAAAACGTAGACCCGCGGTATGTGATTCTGGTGAAAATTTTGACCATTCATGAAACCTTGTTTTTTCCATGAAAAATTACTCAAACAAGTGGGAAAATGCATGGGCATGGTAAATTGGGCCAAATTTTGCTCAGAAATGTGACAAAAAGCACTTTTCAATTTTTGACCAAAATCAGAAAAAAAGGTAGACCCGCGGTATGTGATTTTGGTGAAAATTTTGACCATTCATGAAACCTTGTTTTTTCCATGACAAATTACTCAAACGAGTGGAAAAATGCATGGGCATGGTAAATTGGGCCAAGTTTTGCTCAGAAACGTGACAAAAAGCACTTTTCAATTTTTGACCCAAATCAGAAAAAAACGTAGACCCGCGGTATGTGATTCTGGTGAAAATTTTGACCATTCATGAAACCTTGTTTTTTCCATGAAAAATTACTCAAACGAGTGGGAAAATGCATGGGCATGGTAAATTGGGCCAAATTTTGCTCAGAAATGTGACAAAAAGCACTTTTCAATTTTTGACCCAAATCAGAAAAAAACGTAGACCCGCGGTATGTGATTCTGGTGAAAATTTTGACCATTCATGAAACATTGTTTTTTCCATGAAAAATTACTCAAACAAGTGGGAAAATGCATGGGCATGGAAAATTGGGCCAAATTTTGCTCAGAAACGTGAGAAAAAGCAATTTTCAATTTTTGACCCAAATCAGAAAAAAACGTAGACCCGCGGTATGTGATTCTGGTGAAAATTTTGACCATTCATGAAACCTTGTTTTTTCCATGAAAAATTACTCAAACAAGTGGGAAAATGCATGGGCATGGTAAATTGGGCCAAATTTTGCTCAGAAATGTGACAAAAAGCACTTTTCAATTTTTGACCAAAATCAGAAAAAAAGGTAGACCCGCGGTATGTGATTTTGGTGAAAATTTTGACCATTCATGAAACCTTGTTTTTTCCATGACAAATTACTCAAACGAGTGGGAAAATGCATGGGCATGGTAAATTGGGCCAAATTTTGCTCAGAAACGTGACAAAAAAGCACTTTTCAATTTTTGACCCAAATCAGAAAAAAACGTAGACCCGCGGTATGTGATTCTGGTGAAAATTTTGACCATTCATGAAACCTTGTTTTTTCCATGACAAATTACTCAAACGAGTGGGAAAATGCATGGGCATTGTAAATTGGGCCAAATTTTGCTCAGAAATGTGACAAAAAAGCACTTTTCAATTTTTGACCCAAATCAGAAAAAAACGTAGATTCGCGGTATGTGATTCTGGTGACAATTTTGACCATTCATGAAACCTTGTTTTTTCCATGAAAAATTACTCAAACAAGTGGGAAAATGCATGGGCATGGTAAATTGGGCCAAATTCTGCTCAGAAATGTGACAAAAAGCACTTTTCAATTTTTGACCCAAATCAGAAAAAACGTAGACCCGTGGTATGTGATTCTGGTGAAAATTTTGACCCTTCATGAAACCTTGTTTTTTCCATGACAAATTACTCAAACGAGTGGGAAAATGCATGGGCATGGTAAATTGGGCCAAATTTTGCTCAGAAATGTGACAAAAAGCACTTTTAAATTTTTGACCCAAATCAGAACAAAACGTAGACCCGCGGTATGTGATTCTGGTGAAAATTTGACCATTCATGAAACCTTGTTTTTTCCATGAAAAATTTTTCAAACAAGTGGGAAAATGCATGGGCATGGTAAATTGGGCCAAATTTTGCTCAGAAATGTGACAAAAAGCACTTTTCAATTTTTGACCCAAATCAGAAAAAAACGTAGACCCGCGGTATGTGATTCTGGTGAAAATTTTGACCATTCATGAAACCTTGTTTTTTCCATGACAAATTACTCAAACGAGTGGGAAAATGCATGGGCATGGTAAATTGGGCCAAATTTTGCTCAGAAACGTGACAAAAAGCACTTTTCAATTTTTGACCCAAATCAGAAAAAAACGTAGACCCGCGGTATGTGATTCTGGTGAAAATTTTGACCATTCATGAAACATTGTTTTTTCCATGAAAAATTACTCAAACAAGTGGGAAAATGCATGGGCATGGAAAATTGGGCCAAATTTTGCTCAGAAACGTGAGAAAAAGCAATTTTCAATTTTTGACCCAAATCAGAAAAAAACGTAGACCCGCGGTATGTGATTCTGGTGAAAATTTTGACCATTCATGAAACCTTGTTTTTTCCATGAAAAATTACTCAAACAAGTGGGAAAATGCATGGGCATGGTAAATTGGGCCAAATTTTGCTCAGAAATGTGACAAAAAGCACTTTTCAATTTTTGACCCAAATCAGAAAAAAAGGTAGACCCGCGGTATGTGATTTTGGTGAAAATTTTGACCATTCATGAAACCTTGTTTTTTCCATGAAAAATTACTCAAACGAGTGGGAAAATGCATGGGCATGGTAAATTGGGCCAAATTTTGCTCAGAAACGTGACAAAAAAGCACTTTTCAATTTTTGACCCAAATCAGAAAAAAACGTAGACCCGCGGTATGTGATTCTGGTGAAAATTTTGACCATTCATGAAACCTTGTTTTTTCCATGACAAATTACTCAAACGAGTGGGAAAATGCATGGGCATTGTAAATTGGGCCAAATTTTGCTCAGAAATGTGACAAAAAAGCACTTTTCAATTTTTGACCCAAATCAGAAAAAAACGTAGATTCGCGGTATGTGATTCTGGTGACAATTTTGACCATTCATGAAACCTTGTTTTTTCCATGAAAAAATTTTCAAACAAGTGGGAAAATGCATGGGCATGGTAAATTGGGCCAAATTTTGCTCAGAAACGTGACAAAAAGCACTTTTCAGTTTTTGACCCAAATCAGAAAAAAACGTAGACCCGCGGTATGTGATTCTGGTGAAAATTTTGACCATTCATGAAACCTTGTTTTCTCCATGACAAATTACTCAAACGAGTGGGAAAATGCATGGGCATTGTAAATTGGGCCAAATTTTGCTCAGAAACGTGACAAAAAAGCACTTTTCAATTTTTGACCCAAATCAGAAAAAAACGTAGATCCGCGGTATGTGATTCTGGTGAAAATTTTGACCATTCATGAAACCTTGTTTTTTCCATGACAAATTACTCAAACGAGTGGAAAAATGCATGGGCATGGTAAATTGGGCCAAATTTTGCTCAGAAACGTGACAAAAAAGCACTTTTCAATTTTTGACCCAAATCAGAAAAAAACGTAGACCCGCGGTATGTGATTCTGGTGAAAATTTTGACCATTCATGAAACCTTGTTTTTTCCATGACAAATTACTCAAACGAGTGGGAAAATGTATGGGCATGGTAAATTGGGCCAAATTTTGCTCAGAAATGTGACAAAAAGCACTTTTAAATTTTTGACCCAAATCAGAACAAAACGTAGACCCGCGGTATGTGATTCTGGTGAAAATTTGACCATTCATGAAACCTTGTTTTTTCCATGAAAAATTTTTCAAACAAGTGGGAAAATTCATGGGCATGGTAAATTGGGCCAAATTTTGCTCAGAAATGTGACAAAAAGCACTTTTCAATTTTTGACCCAAATCAGAAAAAAACGTAGACCAGTATGTGATTCTGGTGAAAATTTTGACCATTTATGAAACCTTGTTTTTTCCATGACAAATTACTCAAAAGAGTGGGAAAATGCATGGGCATGGTAAATTGGGCCAAATTTTGCTCAGAAACGTGACAAAAAGCACTTTTCAGTTTTTGACCCAAATCAGAAAAAAACGTAGACCCGCGGTATGTGATTCTGGTGAAAATTTTGACCATTCATGAAACCTTGTTTTTTCCATGAAAAATTACTCAAACAAGTGGGAAAATGCATGGGCATGGTAAATTGGGCCAAATTTTGCTCAGAAATGTGACAAAAAGCACTTTTCAATTTTTGACCAAAATCAGAAAAAAAGGTAGACCCGCGGTATGTGATTTTGGTGAAAATTTTGACCATTCATGAAACCTTGTTTTTTCCATGACAAATTACTCAAACGAGTGGAAAAATGCATGGGCATGGTAAATTGGGCCAAATTTTGCTCAGAAACGTGACAAAAAGCACTTTTCAATTTTTGACCCAAATCAGAAAAAAACGTAGACCCGCGGTATGTGATTCTGGTGAAAATTTTGACCATTCATGAAACCTTGTTTTTTCCATGACAAATGACTCAAACGAGTGGGAAAATGCATGGGCATGGTAAATTGGGCCAAATTTTGCTCAGAAACGTGAGAAAAAGCAATTTTCAATTTTTGACCCAAATCAGAAAAAAACGTAGACCCGCGGTATGTGATTCTGGTGAAAATTTTGACCATTTATGAAACCTTGTTTTTTCCATGACAAATTACTCAAAAGAGTGGGAAAATGCATGGGCATGGTAAATTGGGCCAAATTTTGCTCAGAAATGTGACAAAAAGCACTTTTCAATTTTTGACCCAAATCAGAAAAAAACGTAGACCCGCGGTATGTGATTCTGGTGAAAATTTTTTACCATTCATGAATCTTTGTTTTTTCCATGACAAATTACTCAAACGAGTGGGAAAATGCATGGGCATGGTAAATTGGGCCAAATTTTGCTCAGAAATGTGACAAAAAGCACTTTTAAATTTTTGACCCAAATCAGAAAAAAACGTAGACCCGCGGTATGTGATTCTGGTGAAAATTTTGACCATTCATGAAACCTTGTTTTTTCCATGACAAATTACTCAAACGAGTGGAAAAATGCATGGGCATGGTAAATTGGGCCAAATTTTGCTCAGAAACGTGACAAAAAGCACTTTTCAATTTTTGACCCAAATCAGAAAAAAACGTAGACCCGCGGTATGTGATTCTGGTGAAAATTTTGACCATTCATGAAACCTTGTTTTTTCCATGAAAAATTACTCAAACAAGTGGGAAAATGCATTGGCATGGAAAATTGGGCCAAATTTTGCTCAGAAACGTGAGAAAAAGCAATTTTCAATTTTTGACCCAAATCAGAAAAAAACGTAAACCCGCGGTATGTGATTCTGGTGAAAATTTTGACCATTTATGAAACCTTGTTTTTTCCATGACAAATTACTCAAAAGAGTGGGAAAATGCATGGGCATGGTAAATTGGGCCAAATTTTGCTCAGAAACGTGACAAAAAGCACTTTTCAGTTTTTGACCCAAATCAGAAAAAAACGTAGACCCGCGGTATGTGATTCTGGTGAAAATTTTGACCATTCATGAAACCTTGTTTTTTCCATGAAAAATTACTCAAACAAGTGGGAAAATGCATGGGCATGGTAAATTGGGCCAAATTTTGCTCAGAAACGTGACAAAAAGCACTTTTCAATTTTTGACCCAAATCAGAAAAAAACGTAGACCCGCGGTATGTGATTCTGGTGAAAATTTTTTACCATTCATGAATCTTTGTTTTTTCCATGACAAATTACTCAAACGAGTGGGAAAATGCATGGGCATGGTAAATTGGGCCAAATTTTGCTCAGAAACGTGACAAAAAGCACTTTTCAATTTTTGACCCAAATCAGAAAAAAACGTAGACCCGCGGTATGTGATTCTGGTGAAAATTTTGACCCTTCATGAAACCTTGTTTTTTCCATGACAAATTACTCAAACGAGTGGGAAAATGCATGTGCATGGTAAATTGGGCCAAATTTTGCTCAGAAATGTGACAAAAAGCACTTTTCAATTTTTGACCCAAATCAGTAAAAAACGTAGACCCGCGGTATGTGATTCTGGTGAAAATTTTGACCATTCATGAAACCTTGTTTTTTCCATGAAAAATTACTCAAACGAGTGGGAAAATGCATGGGCATGGTAAATTGGGCCAAAATTTGCTCAGAAATGTAACAAAAAGCACTTTTCAATTTTTGACCCAAATCAGAAAAAAACAGACCCGCGGTATGTGATTCTGGTGAAAATTTTGACCATTCATGAAACCTTGTTTTTTCCATGAAAAATTACTCAAACAAGTGTGAAAATGCATGGGCATGGTAAATTGGGCCAAATTCTGCTCAGAAATGTGACAAAAAGCACTTTTCAATTTTTGACCCAAATCAGAAAAAAACGTAGACCCGCGGTATGTGATTCTGGTGAAAATTTTGACCATTTATGAAACCTTGTTTTTTCCATGACAAATTACTCAAAAGAGTGGGAAAATGCATGGGCATGGTAAATTGGGTCAAATTTTGCTCAGAAACGTGACAAAAAGCACTTTTCAGTTTTTGACCCAAATCAGAAAAAAACGTAGACCCGCGGTATGTGATTCTGGTGAAGATTTTGACCATTCATGAAACCTTGTTTTTTCCATGAAAAATTACTCAAACAAGTGGGAAAATGCATGGGCATGGTAAATTGGGCCAAATTTTGCTCAGAAATGTGACAAAAAGCACTTTTCAATTTTTGACCCAAATCAGAAAAAAACGTAGACCCGCGGTATGTGATTCTGGTGAAAATTTTTTACCATTCATGAATCTTTGTTTTTTCCATGACAAATTACTCAAACGAGTGGGAAAATGCATGTGCATGGTAAATTGGGCCAAATTTTGCTCAGAAATGTGACAAAAAGCACTTTTCACTTTT
This sequence comes from Astyanax mexicanus, assembly GCF_023375975.1. Classification (NCBI taxonomy): domain Eukaryota; kingdom Metazoa; phylum Chordata; class Actinopteri; order Characiformes; family Acestrorhamphidae; genus Astyanax; species Astyanax mexicanus. The sequence continues at coordinate 23,750,704 of NC_064414.1, forward strand.
GACCCAAATCAGTAAAAAACGTAGACCCGTGGTATGTGATTCTGGTGAAAATTTTGACCATTCATGAAAACATGTTTTTTCCATGACAAATTACTCAAACGAGTGGGAAAATGCATGTGCATGGTAAATTGGGCCAAATTTTGCTCATAAATGTGACAAAAAGCACTTTTCACTTTTGACCCAAATCAGTAAAAAACGTAGACCCGTGGTATGTGATTCTGGTGAAAATTTTGACCATTCATGAAACCTTGTTTTTTCCATGACATATTACTCAAACGAGTGGGAAAATGCATAGGCATGCTAAATTGGGCCAAATTTTGCTCAGAAACGTGACAAAAAGCACTTTTCAATTTTTGACCCAAATCAGAAAAAAACGTAGACCCGCGGTATGTGATTCTGGTGAAAATTTTGACCATTCATGAAACCTTGTTTTTTCCATGACAAATTACTCAAACGAGTGGGAAAATGCATAGGCATGGTAAATTGGGCCAAATTTTGCTCAGAAACGTGAGAAAAAGCACTTTTCAATTTTTGACCCAAATCAGAAAAAAACGTAGACCCGCGGTATGTGATTCTGGTGAAAATTTTGACCATTCATGAAACCTTGTTTTTTCCATGAAAAATTACTCAAACAAGTGTGAAAACGCATGGGCATGGTAAATTGGGCCAAATTCTGCTCAGAAATGTGACAAAAAGCACTTTTTAATTTTTGACCCAAATCAGAAAAAAACGTAGACCCGTGGTATGTGATTCTGGTGAAAATTTTGACCCTTCATGAAACCTTGTTTTTTCCATGACAAATTACTCAAACGAGTGGGAAAATGCATGGGCATGGTAAATTGGGCCAAATTTTGCTCAGAAATGTGACAAAAAGCACTTTTCAATTTTTGACCCAAATCAGAAAAAAACGTAGACCCGCGGTATGTGATTCTGGTGAAAATTTTGACCATTCATGAAACCTTGTTTTTTCCATGACAAATTACTCAAACGAGTGGGAAAATGCATGGGCATGGTAAATTGGGCCAAATTTTGCTCAGAAATGTGACAAAAAGCACTTTTTAATTTTTGACCCAAATCAGAAAAAAACGTAGACCCGTGGTATGTGATTCTGGTGAAAATTTTGACCCTTCATGAAACCTTGTTTTTTCCATGACAAATTACTCAAACGAGTGGGAAAATGCATGGGCATGGTAAATTGGGCCAAATTTTGCTCAGAAATGTGACAAAAAGCACTTTTCAATTTTTGACCCAAATCAGAAAAAAACGTAGACCTGCGGTATGTGATTCTGGTGAAAATTTTGACCATTCATGAAACCTTGTTTTTTCCATGACAAATTACTCAAACGAGTGGGAAAATGCATGGGCATGGTAAATTGGGCCAAATTTTGCTCAGAAATGTGACAAAAAGCACTTTTCAATTTTTGACCCAAATCAGAAAAAAACGTAGACCCGCGGTATGTGATTCTGGTGAAAATTTTCACCATTCATGAAACCTTGTTTTTTCCATGAAAAATTACTCAAACAAGTGGGAAAATGCATTGGCATGGCAAATTGGGCCAAATTTTGCTCAGAAATGTGACAAAAAGCACTTTTCAATTTTTGACCCAAATCAGAACAAAACGTAGACCCGCGGTATGTGATTCTGGTGAAAATTTGACCATTCCTGAAACCTTGTTTTTTCCATGAAAAATTACTCAAACAAGTGGGAAAATGCATGGGCATGGTAAATTGGGCCAAATTTTGCTCAGAAATGTGACAAAAAGCACTTTTCAATTTTTGACCCAAATCAGAAAAAAACGTAGATTCGCAGTATGTGATTCTGGTGAAAATTTTGAACAATCATGAAACCTTGTTTTTTCCATGAAAAATTACTCAAACGAGTGGGAAAATGCATGGGCATGGTAAATTGTGCCAAATTTTGCTCAGAAATGTGACAAAAAGCACTTTTCAATTTTTGACCCAAATCAGAAAAAAACGTAGACCTGCGGTATGTGATTCTGGTGAAAATTTTGACCATTAATGAAACCTTGTTTTTTCCATGACAAATTACTCAAACGAGTGGGAAAATGCATGGGCATGGTAAATTGGGCCAAATTTTGCTCAGAAACGTGACAAAAAGCGCTTTTCAATATTTGACCCAAATCAGAAAAAAACGTAGACCCGCGGTATGTGATTCTGGTGAAAATTTTGACCATTCATGAAACCTTGTTTTTTCCATGACAAATTACTCAAACGAGTGGGAAAATGCATGGGCATGGTAAATTGGGCCAAATTTTGCTCAGAAATGTGACAAAAAGCACTTTTCAATTTTTGACTCAAATCAGAAAAAAACGTAGACCCACGGTATGTGATTCTGGTGAAAATTTTGACCATTCATGAAACCTTGTTTTTTCCATGAAAAATTACTCAAACGAGTGGGAAAATGCATGGGCATGGTAAATTGGGCTAAATTTTGCTCAGAAATGTGACAAAAAGCACTTTTCAATTTTTGACCCAAATCAGAAAAAAACGTAGATTCGCAGTATGTGATTCTGGTGAAAATTTTGACCATTCATGAAACCTTGTTTTTTCCATGAAAAATTACTCAAACGAGTGGGAAAATGCATGGGCATGGTAAATTGTGCCAAATTTTGCTCAGAAATGTGACAAAAAGCACTTTTCAATTTTTGACCCAAATCAGAAAAAAACGTAGACCTGCGGTATGTGATTCTGGTGAAAATTTTGACCATTCATGAAACCTTGTTTTTTCCATGACAAATTACTCAAACGAGTGGGAAAATGCATGGGCATGGTAAATTGGGCCAAATTTTGCTCAGAAACGTGACAAAAAGCGCTTTTCAATATTTGACCCAAATCAGAAAAAAACGTAGACCCCGCGGTATGTGATTCTGGTGAATATTTTGACCATTCATGAAACCTTGTTTTTTCCATGACAAATTACTCAAACGAGCGGGAAAATGCATAGGCATGGTAAATTGGGCCAAATTTTGCTCAGAAACGTGAGAAAAAGCACTTTTCAATTTTTGACCCAAATCAGAAAAAAACGTAGACCCGCGGTATGTGATTCTGGTGAAAATTTTGACCATTCATGAAACCTTGTTTTTTCCATGACAAATTACTCAAACGAGTGGGAAAATGCATGGGCATGGTAAATTGGGCCAAATTTTGCTCAGAAATGTGACAAAAAGCACTTTTCAATTTTTGACCCAAATCAGAAAAAAACGTAGACCCGCGGTATGTGATTCTGGTGAAAATTTTGACCATTCATGAAACCTTGTTTTTTCCATGACAAATTACTCAAACGAGTGGGAAAATGCATGGGCATGGTAAATTGGGCCAAATTTTGCTCAGAAATGTGACAAAAAGCACTTTTCAATTTTTGACCCAAATCAGAAAAAAACGTAGACCCGCGGTATGTGATTCTGGTGAAAATTTTCACCATTCATGAAACCTTGTTTTTTCCATGAAAAATTACTCAAACAAGTGGGAAAATGCATTGGCATGGCAAATTGGGCCAAATTTTGCTCAGAAATGTGACAAAAAGCACTTTTCAATTTTTGACCCAAATCAGAACAAAACCTAGACCCGCGGTATGTGATTCTGGTGAAAATTTGACCATTCCTGAAACCTTGTTTTTTCCATGAAAAATTACTCAAACAAGTGGGAAAATGCATGGGCATGGTAAATTGGGCCAAATTTTGCTCAGAAATGTGACAAAAAGCACTTTTCAATTTTTGACCCAAATCAGAAAAAAACGTAGATTCGCAGTATGTGATTCTGGTGAAAATTTTGACCATTCATGAAACCTTGTTTTTTCCATGAAAAATTACTCAAACGAGTGGGAAAATGCATGGGCATGGTAAATTGTGCCAAATTTTGCTCAGAAATGTGACAAAAAGCACTTTTCAATTTTTGACCCAAATCAGAAAAAAACGTAGACCTGTGGTATGTGATTCTGGTGAAAATTTTGACCCTTCATGAAACCTTGTTTTTTCCATGACAAATTACTCAAACGAGTGGGAAAATGCATGGGCATGGTAAATTGGGCCAAATTTTGCTCAGAAATGTGACAAAAAGCACTTTTAAATTTTTGACCCAAATCAGAAAAAAACGTAGACCCGCGGTATGTGATTCTGGTGAAAATTTTGACCATTCATGAAACCTTGTTTTTTCCATGACAAATTACTCAAACGAGTGGAAAATGCATGGGCATGGTAAATTGGGCCAAATTTTGCTCAGAAATGTGACAAAAAGCACTTTTCAATTTTTGACCCAAATCAGAAAAAACGTAGACCCGCGGTATGTGATTCTGGTGAAAATTTTGAACATTCATGAAACCTTGTTTTTTCCATGAAAAATTACTCAAACAAGTGGGAAAATGCATGGGCATGGTAAATTGGGCCAAATTTTGCTCAGAAATGTGACAAAAAGCACTTTTCAATTTTTGACCCAAATCAGAAAAAAACGTAGATCCGCGGTATGTGATTCTGGTGAAAATTTTGACCATTCATGAAACCTTGTTTTTTCCATGACAAATTACTCAAACGAGTGGAAAAATGCATGGGCATGGTAAATTGGGCCAAATTTTGCTCAGAAACGTGACAAAAAGCACTTTTCAATTTTTGACCCAAATCAGAAAAAAACGTAGACCCGCGGTATGTGATTCTGGTGAAAATTTTGACCATTCATGAAACCTTGTTTTTTCCATGACAAATTACTCAAACGAGTGGGAAAATGCATGGGCATGGTAAATTGGGCCAAATTTTGCTCAGAAATGTGACAAAAAGCACTTTTCAATTTTTGACTCAAATCAGAAAAAAACGTAGACCCACGGTATGTGATTCTGGTGAAAATTTTGACCATTCATGAAACCTTGTTTTTTCCATGAAAAATTACTCAAACGAGTGGGAAAATGCATGGGCATGGTAAATTGGGCTAAATTTTGCTCAGAAATGTGACAAAAAGCACTTTTCAATTTTTGACCCAAATCAGAAAAAAACGTAGACCCGCGGTATGTGATTCTGGTGAAAATTTGACCATTCATGAAACCTTGTTTTTTCCATGAAAAATTACTCAAACAAGTGGGAAAATGCATGGGCATGGTAAATTGGGCCAAATTTTGCTCAGAAATGTGACAAAAAGCACTTTTCAATTTTTGACCCAAATCAGAAAAAAACGTAGATTCGCAGTATGTGATTCTGGTGAAAATTTTGACCATTCATGAAACCTTGTTTTTTCCATGAAAAATTACTCAAACAAGTGGGAAAATGCATGGGCATGGTAAATTGTGCCAAATTTTGCTCAGAAATGTGACAAAAAGCACTTTTCAATTTTTGACCCAAATCAGAAAAAAACGTAGATTCGCGGTATGTGATTCTGGTGACAATTTTGACCATTCATGAAACCTTGTTTTTTCCATGAAAAATTACTCAAACAAGTGGGAAAATGCATGGGCATGGTAAATTGGGCCAAATTTTGCTCAGAAATGTGACAAAAAGCACTTTTCAATTTTTGACCCAAATCAGAAAAAAACGTAGACCCGCGGTATGTGATTCTGGTGAAAATTTTGACCATTCATGAAACCTTGTTTTTTCGAACTTTTTTTCTGGTTCAAAAGTTTTTTTGGTCCCAAAATTTTTCAAACTTTTTTTTTGTTCAAAATTTTTTCGAAGTTTTTTTTGGGTCAAAAATTTTTTGGTCCCAAAAATTTTTCGAACTTTTTTTTGGTCCCAAAATTTTTCGAACTTTTTTTGGCTCAAAATTTTTTCGAAGTTTTTTTTGGGTTCAATATTTTTCGAACTTTTTTTTGGGTCAAAATTTTTTTGGTCCCAAAATTTTTCGAACTTTATTTGGGTCAAAATTTTTTTGGTCCCAAAATTTTTCGAATTTTTTTTGGTCCCAAAATTTTTCGAACTTTTTTTGGCTCAAAATTTTTTCGAAGTTTTTTTTGGGTTCAATATTTTTCGAACTTTTTTTTGGGTCAAATTTTTTTTGGTCCCAAAATTTTTCAAACTTTTTTTTGGCTCAAAATTTTTTTGGGTCAAAATTTTTTCGAACTTTTTTTTGTTTCAAAATTTTTTTGGTCCCAAAATTTTTCGAACTTTTTTTTGGTCAAAATTTTTTCGAAGTTTTTTTTGGGTCAAATTTTTTTTGGTCCCAAAATTTTTCAAACTTTTTTTTGGCTCAAAAGTTTTTTGGGTCGAAATTTTTTCTAAGTTTTTTTTGGGTCAAAATTTTTTTGGTCCCAAAATTTTTCAAACTTTTTTTTGGCTCAAAATTTTTTTGGGTCAAAATTTTTTTTAACTTTTTTTTGGCTCAAAATTTTTTCGTCCCAAACTTTTTCGAACTTTTTTTTGGGTCAAAATTTTTTTGGTCCCAAAATTTTTCGAACTTTTTTTTTTTGGCTCAAAATTTTTTTGGTCCTAAAATTTTTCGAACTTTTTTTTGGCTCAAAATTTTTTTGGTCCCAAAATTTTTCGAACTTTTTTTTGGCTCAAAATTTTTTTGAAAGTTTTTTTTGGGTCAAAATTTTTTTGGTCCCAAAATTTTTTGAACTTCTTTTTGGGTCAAATTTTTTTCGAAGTTTTTTTTGGGTCAAAATTTTTTTGGTCCCAAAATTTTTCGAACTTTTTTTTGGGTCAAAATTTTTTTGGTCCCAAAATTTTTCGAACTTTTTTTTGGCTCAAAATTTTTTTGGGTCAATATTTTTTCGAACTTTTTTTTGGGTCAAAACTTTTTTGGTCCCAAAATTTTTCGAACTTTTTTTTTGGTCAAAATTTTTCAAACTTTTTTTTGGGTCAAATTTTTTTTGGTCCCAAAATTTTTCAAACTTTTTTTTGGCTCAAAATTTTTTTGGGTCAAAATTTTTTCGAACTTTTTTTTTTTCAAAATTTTTTTGGTCCCAAAATTTTTCGAACTTTTTTTTGGCTCAAAATTTTTTTGAAAGTTTTTTTTGGGTTCAATATTTTTCGAAGTTTTTTTGGGTCAAAATTTTTTTGGTCCCAAAATTTTTTGAACTTCTTTTTGGGTCAAATTTTTTTCGAAGTTTTTTTTGGGTCAAAATTTTTTTGGTCCCAAATTTTTTCGAACTTTTTTTTGGGTCAAAATTTTTTTGGTCCCAAAATTTTTCGAACTTTTTTGGCTCAAAATTTTTTTGGGTCAAAATTTTTTCGCAGTTTTTTTTGGGTCAAAATTTTTTTGGTCCCAAAATTTTTCAAACTTTTTTTTGGCTCAAAATTTTTTTGGGTCAATATTTTTTCGAACTTTTTTTTTGGTCAAAATTTTTCAAACTTTTTTTTGGGTCAAATTTTTTTTGGTCCCAAAATTTTTCAAACTTTTTTTTGGCTCAAAATTTTTTTGGGTCAAAATTTTTTCGAACTTTTTTTTGTTTCAAAATTGTTTTGGTCCCAAAATTTTTCGAACTTTTTTTTTGGTCAAAATTTTTTCGAAGTTTTTTTTGGGTCAAATTTTTTTTGGTCCCAAAATTTTTCAAACTTGTTTTTGGCTCAAAATTTTTTTGGGTCAAAATTTTTTCGAAGTTTTTTTTGGGTCAAAATTTTTTTGGTCCCAAAATTTTTCAAACTTTTTTTTGGCTCAAATTTTTTTTGGGTCAAAATTTTTTTTAACTTTTTTTTGGCTCAAAATTTTTTGGTCCCAAACTTTTTCGAACTTTTTTTTGGGTCAAAATTTTTTTGGTCCCAAAATTTTTTGAATTTTTTTTTGGCTCAAAATTTTTTTGGTCCTAAAATTTTTCGAACTTTTTTTTGGCTCACAATTTTTTTGGTCCCAAAATTTTTCGAACTTTTTTTTGGCTCAAAATTTTTTTGAACGTTTTTTTTGGGTTCAATATTTTTCGAAGTTTTTTTGGGTCAAAATTTTTTTGGTCCCAAAATTTTTTGAACTTCTTTTTGGGTCAAATTTTTTTCGAACTTTTTTTTGGGTCAAAATTTTTTTGGTCCCAAAATTTTTCGACCTTTTTTTTTGGGTCAAAATTTTTTTGGTCCCAAAATTTTTCGAACTTTTGTTTGGCTCAAAATTTTTTTGGGTCAAAATTTTTGAAGTTTTTTTTTCGGTCAAAATTTTTTTGGTCAAAATTTTTCAAACTTTTTTTTGGCTCAAAATTTTTTTGGTCCCAAAATTTTTCGATCTTTTTTTTGGGTCAACATTTTTTTGGTCCCAAAATTTTTCAAACTTTTTTTTGGCTCAAAATTTTTTTGGGTCAAATTTTTTTCGAACTTTTTTTTGTTTCAAAATTTTTTTGGTCCCAAAATTTTTCGAACTTTTTTTTTGGTCAAAATTTTTTCGAAGTTTTTTTTGGGTCAAATTTTTTTTGGTCCCAAAATTTTTCAAACTTTTTTTTGGCTCAAAATTTTTTTGGGTCAAAATTTTTTCAAAGTTTTTTTTGGGTCAAAATTTTTTTGGTCCCAAAATTTTTCAAACTTTTTTTTGGCTCAAAATTTTTTTGGCTCAAAAATTTTTTGGTCCCAAACTTTTTCGAACTTTTTTTTGGGTCAAAATTTTTTTGGTCCCAAAATTTTTCGAACTTTTTTTTGGCTCAAAATTTTTTTGGTCCTAAAATTTTTCGAACTTTTTTTTGGCTCAAAATTTTTTTGGTCCCAAAATTTTTCGAACTTTTTTTTGGCTCAAAATTTTTTTGAAAGTTTTTTTTGGGTCAAAATTTTTTTGGTCCCAAAATTTTTTGAACTTCTTTTTGGGTCAAATTTTTTTCGAAGTTTTTTTTGGGTCAAAATTTTTTTGGTCCCAAAATTTTTCTAACTTTTTTTTGGGTCAAAATTTTTTTGGTCCCAAAATTTTTCGAACTTTTTTTTGGCTCAAAATTTTTTTGGGTCAATATTTTTTCGAACTTTTTTTTGGGTCAAAACTTTTTTGGTCCCAAAATTTTTCGAACTTTTTTTTTGGTCAAAATTTTTCAAACTTTTTTTTGGGTCAAATTTTTTTTGGTCCCAAAATTTTTCAAACTTTTTTTTGGCTCAAAATTTTTTTGGGTCAAAATTTTTTCGAACTTTTTTTTTTCAAAATTTTTTTGGTCCCAAAATTTTTCGAACTATTTTTGGCTCAAAATTTTTTTGAAAGTTTTTTTTGGTCCCAAAATTTTTCGAACTTTTTTTTGGGTCAAAATTTTTTTGGTCCCAAAATTTTTCGAACTTTTTTGGCTCAAAATTTTTTTTGGTCAAAATTTTTTCGAAGTTTTTTTTGGGTCAAATTTTTTTTGGTCCCAAAATTTTTCAAACTTTTTTTTGGCTCAAAATTTTTTTGGGTCAAAATTTTTTCAAAGTTTTTTTTGGGTCAAAATTTTTTTGGTCCCAAAATTTTTCAAACTTTTTTTTGGCTCAAAATTTTTTTGGTCCCAAACTTTTTCGAACTTTTTTTTGGGTCAAAATTTTTTTGGTCCCAAAATTTTTCGAACTTTTTTTTGGCTCAAAATTTTTTTGGTCCTAAAATTTTTCGAACTTTTTTTTGGCTCAAAATTTTTTTGGTCCCAAAATTTTTTGAACTTTTTTTTGGCTCAAAATTGTTTTGAAAGTTTTTTTTGGGTCAAAATTTTTTTGGTCCCAAAATTTTTTGAACTTCTTTTTGGGTCAAATTTTTTTCGAAGTTTTTTTTGGGTCAAAATTTTTTTGGTCCCAAAATTTTTCGAACTTTTTTTTGGGTCAAAATTTTTTTGGTCCCAAAATTTTTCGAACTTTTTTTTGGCTCAAAATTTTTTTGGGTCAATATTTTTTCGAACTTTTTTTTGGGTCAAAACTTTTTTGGTCCCAAAATTTTTCGAACTTTTTTTTTGGTCAAAATTTTTCAAACTTTTTTTTGGGTCAAATTTTTTTTGGTCCCAAAATTTTTCAAACTTTTTTTTGGCTCAAAATTTTTTTGGGTCAAAATTTTTTCGAACTTTTTTTTTTTCAAAATTGTTTTGGTCCCAAAATTTTTCGAACTTTTTTTTGGCTCAAAATTTTTTTGAAAGTTTTTTTTGGGTTCAATATTTTTCGAAGTTTTTTTGGGTCAAAATTTTTTTGGTCCCAAAATTTTTTGAACTTCTTTTTGGGTCAAATTTTTTTCGAAGTTTTTTTTGGGTCAAAATTTTTTTGGTCCCAAAATTTTTCGAACTTTTTTTTGGGTCAAAATTTTTTTGGTCCCAAAATTTTTCGAACTTTTTTGGCTCAAAATTTTTTTGGGTCAAAATTTTTTCGCAGTTTTTTTTGGGTCAAAATTTTTTTGGTCCCAAAATTTTTCAAACTTTTTTTTGGCTCAAAATTTATTTGGGTCAATATTTTTTCGAACTTTTTTTTTGGTCAAAATTTTTCAAACTTTTTTTTGGGTCAAATTTTTTTTGGTCCCAAAATTTTTCAAACTTTTTTTTGGCTCAAAATTTTTTTGGGTCAAAATTTTTTCGAACTTTTTTTTGTTTCAAAATTGTTTTGGTCCCAAAATTTTTCGAACTTTTTTTTTGGTCAAAATTTTTTTGGGTCAAAATTTTTGAAGTTTTTTTTTCGGTCAAAATTTTTTTGGTCCCAAAATTTTTCAAACTTTTTTTGGCTCAAAATTTTTTTGGGTCAATATTTTTTCGAACTTTTTTTTTGGTCAAAATTTTTCAAACTTTTTTTTGGGTCAAAATTTTTTTGGTCCCAAAATTTTTCGATCTTTTTTTTGGGTCAACATTTTTTTGGTCCCAAAATTTTTCAAACTTTTTTTTGGCTCAAAATTTTTTTGGGTCAAATTTTTTTCGAACTTTTTTTTGTTTCAAAATTTTTTTGGTCCCAAAATTTTTCGAACTTTTTTTTTGGTCAAAATTTTTTCGAAGTTTTTTTTGGGTCAAATTTTTTTTGGTCCCAAAATTTTTCAAACTTTTTTTTGGCTCAAAATTTTTTTGGGTCAAAATTTTTTCAAAGTTTTTTTTGGGTCAAAATTTTTTTGGTCCCAAAATTTTTCAAACTTTTTTTTGGCTCAAAATTTTTTTGGCTCAAAATTTTTTTGGTCCCAAACTTTTTCGAACTTTTTTTTGGGTCAAAATTTTTTTGGTCCCAAAATTTTTCGAACTTTTTTTTGGCTCAAAATTTTTTTGGTCCTAAAATTTTTCGAACTTTTTTTTGGCTCAAAATTTTTTTGGTCCCAAAATTTTTCGAACTTTTTTTTGGCTCAAAATTTTTTTGAAAGTTTTTTTTGGGTCAAAATTTTTTTGGTCCCAAAATTTTTTGAACTTCTTTTTGGGTCAAATTTTTTTCGAAGTTTTTTTTGGGTCAAAATTTTTTTGGTCCCAAAATTTTTCGAACTTTTTTTTGGGTCAAAATTTTTTTGGTCCCAAAATTTTTCGAACTTTTTTTTGGCTCAAAATTTTTTTGGGTCAATATTTTTTCGAACTTTTTTTTGGGTCAAAACTTTTTTGGTCCCAAAATTTTTCGAACTTTTTTTTTGGTCAAAATTTTTCAAACTTTTTTTTGGGTCAAATTTTTTTTGGTCCCAAAATTTTTCAAACTTTTTTTTGGCTCAAAATTTTTTTGGGTCAAAATTTTTTCGAACTTTTTTTTTTCAAAATTTTTTTGGTCCCAAAATTTTTCGAACTTTTTTTTGGCTCAAAATTTTTTTGAAAGTTTTTTTTGGGTTCAATATTTTTCGAAGTTTTTTTGGGTCAAAATTTTTTTGGTCCCAAAATTTTTTGAACTTCTTTTTGGGTCAAATTTTTTTCGAAGTTTTTTTTGGGTCAAAATTTTTTTGGTCCCAAAATTTTTCGAACTTTTTTTTGGGTCAAAATTTTTTTGGTCCCAAAATTTTTCGAACTTTTTTGGCTCAAAATTTTTTTTGGTCAAAATTTTTTCGAAGTTTTTTTTGGGTCAAATTTTTTTTGGTCCCAAAATTTTTCAAACTTTTTTTTGGCTCAAAATTTTTTTGGGTCAAAATTTTTTCAAAGTTTTTTTTGGGTCAAAATTTTTTTGGTCCCAAAATTTTTCAAACTTTTTTTTGGCTCAAAATTTTTTTGGTCCCAAACTTTTTCGAACTTTTTTTTGGGTCAAAATTTTTTTGGTCCCAAAATTTTTCGAACTTTTTTTTGGCTCAAAATTTTTTTGGTCCTAAAATTTTTCGAACTTTTTTTTGGCTCAAAATTTTTTTGGTCCCAAAATTTTTCGAACTTTTTTTTGGCTCAAAATTGTTTTGAAAGTTTTTTTTGGGTCAAAATTTTTTTGGTCCCAAAATTTTTTGAACTTCTTTTTGGGTCAAATTTTTTTCGAAGTTTTTTTTGGGTCAAAATTTTTTTGGTCCCAAAATTTTTCGAACTTTTTTTTGGGTCAAAATTTTTTTGGTCCCAAAATTTTTCGAACTTTTTTTTGGCTCAAAATTTTTTTGGGTCAATATTTTTTCGAACTTTTTTTTGGGTCAAAACTTTTTTGGTCCCAAAATTTTTCGAACTTTTTTTTTGGTCAAAATTTTTCAAACTTTTTTTTGGGTCAAATTTTTTTTGGTCCCAAAATTTTTCAAACTTTTTTTTGGCTCAAAATTTTTTTGGGTCAAAATTTTTTCGAACTTTTTTTTTTTCAAAATTGTTTTGGTCCCAAAATTTTTCGAACTTTTTTTTGGCTCAAAATTTTTTTGAAAGTTTTTTTTGGGTTCAATATTTTTCGAAGTTTTTTTGGGTCAAAATTTTTTTGGTCCCAAAATTTTTTGAACTTCTTTTTGGGTCAAATTTTTTTCGAAGTTTTTTTTGGGTCAAAATTTTTTTGGTCCCAAAATTTTTCGAACTTTTTTTTGGGTCAAAATTTTTTTGGTCCCAAAATTTTTCGAACTTTTTTGGCTCAAAATTTTTTTGGGTCAAAATTTTTTCGCAGTTTTTTTTGGGTCAAAATTTTTTTGGTCCCAAAATTTTTCAAACTTTTTTTTGGCTCAAAATTTATTTGGGTCAATATTTTTTCGAACTTTTTTTTTGGTCAAAATTTTTCAAACTTTTTTTTGGGTCAAATTTTTTTTGGTCCCAAAATTTTTCAAACTTTTTTTTGGCTCAAAATTTTTTTGGGTCAAAATTTTTTCGAACTTTTTTTTGTTTCAAAATTGTTTTGGTCCCAAAATTTTTCGAACTTTTTTTTTGGTCAAAATTTTTTCGAAGTTTTTTTTGGGTCAAATTTTTTTTGGTCCCAAAATTTTTAAAACTTTTTTTTGGCTCAAAATTTTTTTGGGTCAAAATTTTTTCGAAGTTTTTTTTGGGTCAAAATTTTTTTGGTCCCAAAATTTTTCAAACTTTTTTTTGGCTCAAAATTTTTTTGGGTCAAAATTTTTTTTAACTTTTTTTTGGCTCAAAATTTTTTGGTCCCAAACTTTTTCGAACTTTTTTTTGGGTCAAAATTTTTTTGGTCCCAAAATTTTTTGAATTTTTTTTGGCTCAAAATTTTTTTGGTCCTAAAATTTTTCGAACTTTTTTTTGGCTCAAAATTTTTTTGGTCCCAAAATTTTTCGAACTTTTTTTTGGCTCAAAATTTTTTTGAACGTTTTTTTTGGGTTCAATATTTTTCGAAGTTTTTTTGGGTCAAAATTTTTTTGGTCCCAAAATTTTTTGAACTTCTTTTTGGGTCAAATTTTTTTCGAACTTTTTTTTGGGTCAAAATTTTTTTGGTCCCAAAATTTTTCGACCTTTTTTTTTGGGTCAAAATTTTTTTGGTCCCAAAATTTTTCGAACTTTTGTTTGGCTCAAAATTTTTTTGGGTCAAAATTTTTTCGCAGTTTTTTTTGGGTCAAAATTTTTTTGGTCCCAAAATTTTTCAAACTTTTTTTTGGCTCAAAATTTTTTTGGGTCAATATTTTTTCGAACTTTTTTTTTGGTCAAAATTTTTCAAACTTTTTTTTGGGTCAAATTTTTTTTGGTCCCAAAATTTTTCAAACTTTTTTTTGGCTCAAAATTTTTTTGGGTCAAAATTTTTTCGAACTTTTTTTTGTTTCAAAATTGTTTTGGTCCCAAAATTTTTCGAACTTTTTTTTTGGTCAAAATTTTTTCGAAGTTTTTTTTGGGTCAAATTTTTTTTGGTCCCAAAATTTTTCAAACTTGTTTTTGGCTCAAAATTTTTTTGGGTCAAAATTTTTTCGAAGTTTTTTTTGGGTCAAAATTTTTTTGGTCCCAAAATTTTTCAAACTTTTTTTTGGCTCAAATTTTTTTTGGGTCAAAATTTTTTTTAACTTTTTTTTGGCTCAAAATTTTTTGGTCCCAAACTTTTTCGAACTTTTTTTTGGGTCAAAATTTTTTTGGTCCCAAAATTTTTTGAATTTTTTTTTGGCTCAAAATTTTTTTGGTCCTAAAATTTTTCGAACTTTTTTTTGGCTCACAATTTTTTTGGTCCCAAAATTTTTCGAACTTTTTTTTGGCTCAAAATTTTTTTGAACGTTTTTTTTGGGTTCAATATTTTTCGAAGTTTTTTTGGGTCAAAATTTTTTTGGTCCCAAAATTTTTTGAACTTCTTTTTGGGTCAAATTTTTTTCGAACTTTTTTTTGGGTCAAAATTTTTTTGGTCCCAAAATTTTTCGACCTTTTTTTTTGGGTCAAAATTTTTTTGGTCCCAAAATTTTTCGAACTTTTGTTTGGCTCAAAATTTTTTTGGGTCAAAATTTTTGAAGTTTTTTTTTCGGTCAAAATTTTTTTGGTCCCAAAATTTTTCAAACTTTTTTTTGGCTCAAAATTTTTTTGGGTCAATATTTTTTCGAACTTTTTTTTTGGTCAAAATTTTTCAAACTTTTTTTTGGGTCAAAATTTTTTTGGTCCCAAAATTTTTCGATCTTTTTTTTGGGTCAACATTTTTTTGGTCCCAAAATTTTTCAAACTTTTTTTTGGCTCAAAATTTTTTTGGGTCAAATTTTTTTCGAACTTTTTTTTGTTTCAAAATTTTTTTGGTCCCAAAATTTTTCGAACTTTTTTTTTGGTCAAAATTTTTTCGAAGTTTTTTTTGGGTCAAATTTTTTTTGGTCCCAAAATTTTTCAAACTTTTTTTTGGCTCAAAATTTTTTTGGGTCAAAATTTTTTCAAAGTTTTTTTTGGGTCAAAATTTTTTTGGTCCCAAAATTTTTCAAACTTTTTTTTGGCTCAAAATTTTTTTGGCTCAAAAATTTTTTGGTCCCAAACTTTTTCGAACTTTTTTTTGGGTCAAAATTTTTTTGGTCCCAAAATTTTTCGAACTTTTTTTTGGCTCAAAATTTTTTTGGTCCTAAAATTTTTCGAACTTTTTTTTGGCTCAAAATTTTTTTGGTCCCAAAATTTTTCGAACTTTTTTTTGGCTCAAAATTTTTTTGAAAGTTTTTTTTGGGTCAAAATTTTTTTGGTCCCAAAATTTTTTGAACTTCTTTTTGGGTCAAATTTTTTTCGAAGTTTTTTTTGGGTCAAAATTTTTTTGGTCCCAAAATTTTTCTAACTTTTTTTTGGGTCAAAATTTTTTTGGTCCCAAAATTTTTCGAACTTTTTTTTGGCTCAAAATTTTTTTGGGTCAATATTTTTTCGAACTTTTTTTTGGGTCAAAACTTTTTTGGTCCCAAAATTTTTCGAACTTTTTTTTTGGTCAAAATTTTTCAAACTTTTTTTTGGGTCAAATTTTTTTTGGTCCCAAAATTTTTCAAACTTTTTTTTGGCTCAAAATTTTTTTGGGTCAAAATTTTTTCGAACTTTTTTTTTTCAAAATTTTTTTGGTCCCAAAATTTTTCGAACTTTTTTTTGGCTCAAAATTTTTTTGAAAGTTTTTTTTGGTCCCAAAATTTTTCGAACTTTTTTTTGGGTCAAAATTTTTTTGGTCCCAAAATTTTTCGAACTTTTTTGGCTCAAAATTTTTTTTGGTCAAAATTTTTTCGAAGTTTTTTTTGGGTCAAATTTTTTTTGGTCCCAAAATTTTTCAAACTTTTTTTTGGCTCAAAATTTTTTTGGGTCAAAATTTTTTCAAAGTTTTTTTTGGGTCAAAATTTTTTTGGTCCCAAAATTTTTCAAACTTTTTTTTGGCTCAAAATTTTTTTGGTCCCAAACTTTTTCGAACTTTTTTTTGGGTCAAAATTTTTTTGGTCCCAAAATTTTTCGAACTTTTTTTTGGCTCAAAATTTTTTTGGTCCTAAAATTTTTCGAACTTTTTTTTGGCTCAAAATTTTTTTGGTCCCAAAATTTTTTGAACTTTTTTTTGGCTCAAAATTGTTTTGAAAGTTTTTTTTGGGTCAAAATTTTTTTGGTCCCAAAATTTTTTGAACTTCTTTTTGGGTCAAATTTTTTTCGAAGTTTTTTTTGGGTCAAAATTTTTTTGGTCCCAAAATTTTTCGAACTTTTTTTTGGGTCAAAATTTTTTTGGTCCCAAAATTTTTCGAACTTTTTTTTGGCTCAAAATTTTTTTGGGTCAATATTTTTTCGAACTTTTTTTTGGGTCAAAACTTTTTTGGTCCCAAAATTTTTCGAACTTTTTTTTTGGTCAAAATTTTTCAAACTTTTTTTTGGGTCAAATTTTTTTTGGTCCCAAAATTTTTCAAACTTTTTTTTGGCTCAAAATTTTTTTGGGTCAAAATTTTTTCGAACTTTTTTTTTTTCAAAATTGTTTTGGTCCCAAAATTTTTCGAACTTTTTTTTGGCTCAAAATTTTTTTGAAAGTTTTTTTTGGGTTCAATATTTTTCGAAGTTTTTTTGGGTCAAAATTTTTTTGGTCCCAAAATTTTTTGAACTTCTTTTTGGGTCAAATTTTTTTCGAAGTTTTTTTTGGGTCAAAATTTTTTTGGTCCCAAAATTTTTCGAACTTTTTTTTGGGTCAAAATTTTTTTGGTCCCAAAATTTTTCGAACTTTTTTGGCTCAAAATTTTTTTGGGTCAAAATTTTTTCGCAGTTTTTTTTGGGTCAAAATTTTTTTGGTCCCAAAATTTTTCAAACTTTTTTTTGGCTCAAAATTTATTTGGGTCAATATTTTTTCGAACTTTTTTTTTGGTCAAAATTTTTCAAACTTTTTTTTGGGTCAAATTTTTTTTGGTCCCAAAATTTTTCAAACTTTTTTTTGGCTCAAAATTTTTTTGGGTCAAAATTTTTTCGAACTTTTTTTTGTTTCAAAATTGTTTTGGTCCCAAAATTTTTCGAACTTTTTTTTTGGTCAAAATTTTTTTGGGTCAAAATTTTTGAAGTTTTTTTTTCGGTCAAAATTTTTTTGGTCCCAAAATTTTTCAAACTTTTTTTGGCTCAAAATTTTTTTGGGTCAATATTTTTTCGAACTTTTTTTTTGGTCAAAATTTTTCAAACTTTTTTTTGGGTCAAAATTTTTTTGGTCCCAAAATTTTTCGATCTTTTTTTTGGGTCAACATTTTTTTGGTCCCAAAATTTTTCAAACTTTTTTTTGGCTCAAAATTTTTTTGGGTCAAATTTTTTTCGAACTTTTTTTTGTTTCAAAATTTTTTTGGTCCCAAAATTTTTCGAACTTTTTTTTTGGTCAAAATTTTTTCGAAGTTTTTTTTGGGTCAAATTTTTTTTGGTCCCAAAATTTTTCAAACTTTTTTTTGGCTCAAAATTTTTTTGGGTCAAAATTTTTTCAAAGTTTTTTTTGGGTCAAAATTTTTTTGGTCCCAAAATTTTTCAAACTTTTTTTTGGCTCAAAATTTTTTTGGCTCAAAATTTTTTTGGTCCCAAACTTTTTCGAACTTTTTTTTGGGTCAAAATTTTTTTGGTCCCAAAATTTTTCGAACTTTTTTTTGGCTCAAAATTTTTTTGGTCCTAAAATTTTTCGAACTTTTTTTTGGCTCAAAATTTTTTTGGTCCCAAAATTTTTCGAACTTTTTTTTGGCTCAAAATTTTTTTGAAAGTTTTTTTTGGGTCAAAATTTTTTTGGTCCCAAAATTTTTTGAACTTCTTTTTGGGTCAAATTTTTTTCGAAGTTTTTTTTGGGTCAAAATTTTTTTGGTCCCAAAATTTTTCGAACTTTTTTTTGGGTCAAAATTTTTTTGGTCCCAAAATTTTTCGAACTTTTTTTTGGCTCAAAATTTTTTTGGGTCAATATTTTTTCGAACTTTTTTTTGGGTCAAAACTTTTTTGGTCCCAAAATTTTTCGAACTTTTTTTTTGGTCAAAATTTTTCAAACTTTTTTTTGGGTCAAATTTTTTTTGGTCCCAAAATTTTTCAAACTTTTTTTTGGCTCAAAATTTTTTTGGGTCAAAATTTTTTCGAACTTTTTTTTTTCAAAATTTTTTTGGTCCCAAAATTTTTCGAACTTTTTTTTGGCTCAAAATTTTTTTGAAAGTTTTTTTTGGGTTCAATATTTTTCGAAGTTTTTTTGGGTCAAAATTTTTTTGGTCCCAAAATTTTTTGAACTTCTTTTTGGGTCAAATTTTTTTCGAAGTTTTTTTTGGGTCAAAATTTTTTTGGTCCCAAAATTTTTCGAACTTTTTTTTGGGTCAAAATTTTTTTGGTCCCAAAATTTTTCGAACTTTTTTGGCTCAAAATTTTTTTTGGTCAAAATTTTTTCGAAGTTTTTTTTGGGTCAAATTTTTTTTGGTCCCAAAATTTTTCAAACTTTTTTTTGGCTCAAAATTTTTTTGGGTCAAAATTTTTTCAAAGTTTTTTTTGGGTCAAAATTTTTTTGGTCCCAAAATTTTTCAAACTTTTTTTTGGCTCAAAATTTTTTTGGTCCCAAACTTTTTCGAACTTTTTTTTGGGTCAAAATTTTTTTGGTCCCAAAATTTTTCGAACTTTTTTTTGGCTCAAAATTTTTTTGGTCCTAAAATTTTTCGAACTTTTTTTTGGCTCAAAATTTTTTTGGTCCCAAAATTTTTCGAACTTTTTTTTGGCTCAAAATTGTTTTGAAAGTTTTTTTTGGGTCAAAATTTTTTTGGTCCCAAAATTTTTTGAACTTCTTTTTGGGTCAAATTTTTTTCGAAGTTTTTTTTGGGTCAAAATTTTTTTGGTCCCAAAATTTTTCGAACTTTTTTTTGGGTCAAAATTTTTTTGGTCCCAAAATTTTTCGAACTTTTTTTTGGCTCAAAATTTTTTTGGGTCAATATTTTTTCGAACTTTTTTTTGGGTCAAAACTTTTTTGGTCCCAAAATTTTTCGAACTTTTTTTTTGGTCAAAATTTTTCAAACTTTTTTTTGGGTCAAATTTTTTTTGGTCCCAAAATTTTTCAAACTTTTTTTTGGCTCAAAATTTTTTTGGGTCAAAATTTTTTCGAACTTTTTTTTTTTCAAAATTGTTTTGGTCCCAAAATTTTTCGAACTTTTTTTTGGCTCAAAATTTTTTTGAAAGTTTTTTTTGGGTTCAATATTTTTCGAAGTTTTTTTGGGTCAAAATTTTTTTGGTCCCAAAATTTTTTGAACTTCTTTTTGGGTCAAATTTTTTTCGAAGTTTTTTTTGGGTCAAAATTTTTTTGGTCCCAAAATTTTTCGAACTTTTTTTTGGGTCAAAATTTTTTTGGTCCCAAAATTTTTCGAACTTTTTTGGCTCAAAATTTTTTTGGGTCAAAATTTTTTCGCAGTTTTTTTTGGGTCAAAATTTTTTTGGTCCCAAAATTTTTCAAACTTTTTTTTGGCTCAAAATTTATTTGGGTCAATATTTTTTCGAACTTTTTTTTTGGTCAAAATTTTTCAAACTTTTTTTTGGGTCAAATTTTTTTTGGTCCCAAAATTTTTCAAACTTTTTTTTGGCTCAAAATTTTTTTGGGTCAAAATTTTTTCGAACTTTTTTTTGTTTCAAAATTGTTTTGGTCCCAAAATTTTTCGAACTTTTTTTTTGGTCAAAATTTTTTCGAAGTTTTTTTTGGGTCAAATTTTTTTTGGTCCCAAAATTTTTCAAACTTTTTTTTGGCTCAAAATTTTTTTGGGTCAAAATTTTTTCGAAGTTTTTTTTGGGTCAAAATTTTTTTGGTCCCAAAATTTTTCAAACTTTTTTTTGGCTCAAAATTTTTTTGGGTCAAAATTTTTTTTAACTTTTTTTTGGCTCAAAATTTTTTGGTCCCAAACTTTTTCGAACTTTTTTTTGGGTCAAAATTTTTTTGGTCCCAAAATTTTTTGAATTTTTTTTGGCTCAAAATTTTTTTGGTCCTAAAATTTTTCGAACTTTTTTTTGGCTCAAAATTTTTTTGGTCCCAAAATTTTTCGAACTTTTTTTTGGCTCAAAATTTTTTTGAACGTTTTTTTTGGGTTCAATATTTTTCGAAGTTTTTTTGGGTCAAAATTTTTTTGGTCCCAAAATTTTTCGAACTTTTTTTTGGGTCAAAATTTTTTTGGTCCCAAAATTTTTCGAACTTTTTTTTGGCTCAAAATTTTTTTGGGTCAATATTTTTTCGAACTTTTTTTTGGGTCAAAACTTTTTTGGTCCCAAAATTTTTCGAACTTTTTTTTTGGTCAAAATTTTTCAAACTTTTTTTTGGGTCAAATTTTTTTTGGTCCCAAAATTTTTCAAACTTTTTTTTGGCTCAAAATTTTTTTGGGTCAAAATTTTTTCGAACTTTTTTTTTTCAAAATTTTTTTGGTCCCAAAATTTTTCGAACTTTTTTTTGGCTCAAAATTTTTTTGAAAGTTTTTTTTGGGTTCAATATTTTTCGAAGTTTTTTTGGGTCAAAATTTTTTTGGTCCCAAAATTTTTTGAACTTCTTTTTGGGTCAAATTTTTTTCGAAGTTTTTTTTGGGTCAAAATTTTTTTGGTCCCAAAATTTTTCGAACTTTTTTTTGGGTCAAAATTTTTTTGGTCCCAAAATTTTTCGAACTTTTTTGGCTCAAAATTTTTTTTGGTCAAAATTTTTTCGAAGTTTTTTTTGGGTCAAATTTTTTTTGGTCCCAAAATTTTTCAAACTTTTTTTTGGCTCAAAATTTTTTTGGGTCAAAATTTTTTCAAAGTTTTTTTTGGGTCAAAATTTTTTTGGTCCCAAAATTTTTCAAACTTTTTTTTGGCTCAAAATTTTTTTGGTCCCAAACTTTTTCGAACTTTTTTTTGGGTCAAAATTTTTTTGGTCCCAAAATTTTTCGAACTTTTTTTTGGCTCAAAATTTTTTTGGTCCTAAAATTTTTCGAACTTTTTTTTGGCTCAAAATTTTTTTGGTCCCAAAATTTTTCGAACTTTTTTTTGGCTCAAAATTGTTTTGAAAGTTTTTTTTGGGTCAAAATTTTTTTGGTCCCAAAATTTTTTGAACTTCTTTTTGGGTCAAATTTTTTTCGAAGTTTTTTTTGGGTCAAAATTTTTTTGGTCCCAAAATTTTTCGAACTTTTTTTTGGGTCAAAATTTTTTTGGTCCCAAAATTTTTCGAACTTTTTTTTGGCTCAAAATTTTTTTGGGTCAATATTTTTTCGAACTTTTTTTTGGGTCAAAACTTTTTTGGTCCCAAAATTTTTCGAACTTTTTTTTTGGTCAAAATTTTTCAAACTTTTTTTTGGGTCAAATTTTTTTTGGTCCCAAAATTTTTCAAACTTTTTTTTGGCTCAAAATTTTTTTGGGTCAAAATTTTTTCGAACTTTTTTTTTTTCAAAATTGTTTTGGTCCCAAAATTTTTCGAACTTTTTTTTGGCTCAAAATTTTTTTGAAAGTTTTTTTTGGGTTCAATATTTTTCGAAGTTTTTTTGGGTCAAAATTTTTTTGGTCCCAAAATTTTTTGAACTTCTTTTTGGGTCAAATTTTTTTCGAAGTTTTTTTTGGGTCAAAATTTTTTTGGTCCCAAAATTTTTCGAACTTTTTTTTGGGTCAAAATTTTTTTGGTCCCAAAATTTTTCGAACTTTTTTGGCTCAAAATTTTTTTGGGTCAAAATTTTTTCGCAGTTTTTTTTGGGTCAAAATTTTTTTGGTCCCAAAATTTTTCAAACTTTTTTTTGGCTCAAAATTTATTTGGGTCAATATTTTTTCGAACTTTTTTTTTGGTCAAAATTTTTCAAACTTTTTTTTGGGTCAAATTTTTTTTGGTCCCAAAATTTTTCAAACTTTTTTTTGGCTCAAAATTTTTTTGGGTCAAAATTTTTTCGAACTTTTTTTTGTTTCAAAATTGTTTTGGTCCCAAAATTTTTCGAACTTTTTTTTTGGTCAAAATTTTTTCGAAGTTTTTTTTGGGTCAAATTTTTTTTGGTCCCAAAATTTTTCAAACTTTTTTTTGGCTCAAAATTTTTTTGGGTCAAAATTTTTTCGAAGTTTTTTTTGGGTCAAAATTTTTTTGGTCCCAAAATTTTTCAAACTTTTTTTTGGCTCAAAATTTTTTTGGGTCAAAATTTTTTTTAACTTTTTTTTGGCTCAAAATTTTTTGGTCCCAAACTTTTTCGAACTTTTTTTTGGGTCAAAATTTTTTTGGTCCCAAAATTTTTTGAATTTTTTTTGGCTCAAAATTTTTTTGGTCCTAAAATTTTTCGAACTTTTTTTTGGCTCAAAATTTTTTTGGTCCCAAAATTTTTCGAACTTTTTTTTGGCTCAAAATTTTTTTGAACGTTTTTTTTGGGTTCAATATTTTTCGAAGTTTTTTTGGGTCAAAATTTTTTTGGTCCCAAAATTTTTTGAACTTCTTTTTGGGTCAAATTTTTTTCGAACTTTTTTTTGGGTCAAAATTTTTTTGGTCCCAAAATTTTTCGACCTTTTTTTTTGGGTCAAAATTTTTTTGGTCCCAAAATTTTTCGAACTTTTGTTTGGCTCAAAATTTTTTTGGGTCAAAATTTTTTCGCAGTTTTTTTTGGGTCAAAATTTTTTTGGTCCCAAAATTTTTCAAACTTTTTTTTGGCTCAAAATTTTTTTGGGTCAATATTTTTTCGAACTTTTTTTTTGGTCAAAATTTTTCAAACTTTTTTTTGGGTCAAATTTTTTTTGGTCCCAAAATTTTTCAAACTTTTTTTTGGCTCAAAATTTTTTTGGGTCAAAATTTTTTCGAACTTTTTTTTGTTTCAAAATTGTTTTGGTCCCAAAATTTTTCGAACTTTTTTTTTGGTCAAAATTTTTTCGAAGTTTTTTTTGGGTCAAATTTTTTTTGGTCCCAAAATTTTTCAAACTTTTTTTTGGCTCAAAATTTTTTTGGGTCAAAATTTTTTCGAAGTTTTTTTTGGGTCAAAATTTTTTTGGTCCCAAAATTTTTCAAACTTTTTTTTGGCTCAAATTTTTTTTGGGTCAAAATTTTTTTTAACTTTTTTTTGGCTCAAAATTTTTTGGTCCCAAACTTTTTCGAACTTTTTTTTGGGTCAAAATTTTTTTGGTCCCAAAATTTTTTGAATTTTTTTTTGGCTCAAAATTTTTTTGGTCCTAAAATTTTTCGAACTTTTTTTTGGCTCACAATTTTTTTGGTCCCAAAATTTTTCGAACTTTTTTTTGGCTCAAAATTTTTTTGAACGTTTTTTTTGGGTTCAATATTTTTCGAAGTTTTTTTGGGTCAAAATTTTTTTGGTCCCAAAATTTTTTGAACTTCTTTTTGGGTCAAATTTTTTTCGAACTTTTTTTTGGGTCAAAATTTTTTTGGTCCCAAAATTTTTCGACCTTTTTTTTTGGGTCAAAATTTTTTTGGTCCCAAAATTTTTCGAACTTTTGTTTGGCTCAAAATTTTTTTGGGTCAAAATTTTTGAAGTTTTTTTTTCGGTCAAAATTTTTTTGGTCCCAAAATTTTTCAAACTTTTTTTTGGCTCAAAATTTTTTTGGGTCAATATTTTTTCGAACTTTTTTTTTGGTCAAAATTTTTCAAACTTTTTTTTGGGTCAAAATTTTTTTGGTCCCAAAATTTTTCGATCTTTTTTTTGGGTCAACATTTTTTTGGTCCCAAAATTTTTCAAACTTTTTTTTGGCTCAAAATTTTTTTGGGTCAAATTTTTTTCGAACTTTTTTTTGTTTCAAAATTTTTTTGGTCCCAAAATTTTTCGAACTTTTTTTTTGGTCAAAATTTTTTCGAAGTTTTTTTTGGGTCAAATTTTTTTTGGTCCCAAAATTTTTCAAACTTTTTTTTGGCTCAAAATTTTTTTGGGTCAAAATTTTTTCAAAGTTTTTTTTGGGTCAAAATTTTTTTGGTCCCAAAATTTTTCAAACTTTTTTTTGGCTCAAAATTTTTTTGGCTCAAAATTTTTTTGGTCCCAAACTTTTTCGAACTTTTTTTTGGGTCAAAATTTTTTTGGTCCCAAAATTTTTCGAACTTTTTTTTGGCTCAAAATTTTTTTGGTCCTAAAATTTTTCGAACTTTTTTTTGGCTCAAAATTTTTTTGGTCCCAAAATTTTTCGAACTTTTTTTTGGCTCAAAATTTTTTTGAAAGTTTTTTTTGGGTCAAAATTTTTTTGGTCCCAAAATTTTTTGAACTTCTTTTTGGGTCAAATTTTTTTCGAAGTTTTTTTTGGGTCAAAATTTTTTTGGTCCCAAAATTTTTCTAACTTTTTTTTGGGTCAAAATTTTTTTGGTCCCAAAATTTTTCGAACTTTTTTTTGGCTCAAAATTTTTTTGGGTCAATATATTTTCGAACTTTTTTTTGGGTCAAAACTTTTTTGGTCCCAAAATTTTTCGAACTTTTTTTTTGGTCAAAATTTTTCAAACTTTTTTTTGGGTCAAATTTTTTTTGGTCCCAAAATTTTTCAAACTTTTTTTTGGCTCAAAATTTTTTTGGGTCAAAATTTTTTCGAACTTTTTTTTTTCAAAATTTTTTTGGTCCCAAAATTTTTCGAACTTTTTTTTGGCTCAAAATTTTTTTGAAAGTTTTTTTTGGGTTCAATATTTTTCGAAGTTTTTTTGGGTCAAAATTTTTTTGGTCCCAAAATTTTTTGAACTTCTTTTTGGGTCAAATTTTTTTCGAAGTTTTTTTTGGGTCAAAATTTTTTTGGTCCCAAAATTTTTCGAACTTTTTTTTGGGTCAAAATTTTTTTGGTCCCAAAATTTTTCGAACTTTTTTGGCTCAAAATTTTTTTTGGTCAAAATTTTTTCGAAGTTTTTTTTGGGTCAAATTTTTTTTGGTCCCAAAATTTTTCAAACTTTTTTTTGGCTCAAAATTTTTTTGGGTCAAAATTTTTTCAAAGTTTTTTTTGGGTCAAAATTTTTTTGGTCCCAAAATTTTTCAAACTTTTTTTTGGCTCAAAATTTTTTTGGTCCCAAACTTTTTCGAACTTTTTTTTGGGTCAAAATTTTTTTGGTCCCAAAATTTTTCGAACTTTTTTTTGGCTCAAAATTTTTTTGGTCCTAAAATTTTTCGAACTTTTTTTTGGCTCAAAATTTTTTTGGTCCCAAAATTTTTTGAACTTTTTTTTGGCTCAAAATTGTTTTGAAAGTTTTTTTTGGGTCAAAATTTTTTTGGTCCCAAAATTTTTTGAACTTCTTTTTGGGTCAAATTTTTTTCGAAGTTTTTTTTGGGTCAAAATTTTTTTGGTCCCAAAATTTTTCGAACTTTTTTTTGGGTCAAAATTTTTTTGGTCCCAAAATTTTTCGAACTTTTTTTTGGCTCAAAATTTTTTTGGGTCAATATTTTTTCGAACTTTTTTTTGGGTCAAAACTTTTTTGGTCCCAAAATTTTTCGAACTTTTTTTTTGGTCAAAATTTTTCAAACTTTTTTTTGGGTCAAATTTTTTTTGGTCCCAAAATTTTTCAAACTTTTTTTTGGCTCAAAATTTTTTTGGGTCAAAATTTTTTCGAACTTTTTTTTTTTCAAAATTGTTTTGGTCCCAAAATTTTTCGAACTTTTTTTTGGCTCAAAATTTTTTTGAAAGTTTTTTTTGGGTTCAATATTTTTCGAAGTTTTTTTGGGTCAAAATTTTTTTGGTCCCAAAATTTTTTGAACTTCTTTTTGGGTCAAATTTTTTTCGAAGTTTTTTTTGGGTCAAAATTTTTTTGGTCCCAAAATTTTTCGAACTTTTTTTTGGGTCAAAATTTTTTTGGTCCCAAAATTTTTCGAACTTTTTTGGCTCAAAATTTTTTTGGGTCAAAATTTTTTCGCAGTTTTTTTTGGGTCAAAATTTTTTTGGTCCCAAAATTTTTCAAACTTTTTTTTGGCTCAAAATTTATTTGGGTCAATATTTTTTCGAACTTTTTTTTTGGTCAAAATTTTTCAAACTTTTTTTTGGGTCAAATTTTTTTTGGTCCCAAAATTTTTCAAACTTTTTTTTGGCTCAAAATTTTTTTGGGTCAAAATTTTTTCGAACTTTTTTTTGTTTCAAAATTGTTTTGGTCCCAAAATTTTTCGAACTTTTTTTTTGGTCAAAATTTTTTCGAAGTTTTTTTTGGGTCAAATTTTTTTTGGTCCCAAAATTTTTCAAACTTTTTTTTGGCTCAAAATTTTTTTGGGTCAAAATTTTTTCGAAGTTTTTTTTGGGTCAAAATTTTTTTGGTCCCAAAATTTTTCAAACTTTTTTTTGGCTCAAAATTTTTTTGGGTCAAAATTTTTTTTAACTTTTTTTTGGCTCAAAATTTTTTGGTCCCAAACTTTTTCGAACTTTTTTTTGGGTCAAAATTTTTTTGGTCCCAAAATTTTTTGAATTTTTTTTGGCTCAAAATTTTTTTGGTCCTAAAATTTTTCGAACTTTTTTTTGGCTCAAAATTTTTTTGGTCCCAAAATTTTTCGAACTTTTTTTTGGCTCAAAATTTTTTTGAACGTTTTTTTTGGGTTCAATATTTTTCGAAGTTTTTTTGGGTCAAAATTTTTTTGGTCCCAAAATTTTTTGAACTTCTTTTTGGGTCAAATTTTTTTCGAACTTTTTTTTGGGTCAAAATTTTTTTGGTCCCAAAATTTTTCGACCTTTTTTTTTGGGTCAAAATTTTTTTGGTCCCAAAATTTTTCGAACTTTTGTTTGGCTCAAAATTTTTTTGGGTCAAAATTTTTGAAGTTTTTTTTGGGTCAAAATTTTTTTGGTCCCAAAATTTTTCAAACTTTTTTTTGGCTCAAAATTTTTTTGGGTCAATATTTTTTCGAACTTTTTTTTTGGTCAAAATTTTTCAAACTTTTTTTTGGGTCAAAATTTTTTTGGTCCCAAAAATTTTTCGATCTTTTTTTTGGGTCAACATTTTTTTGGTCCCAAAATTTTTCAAACTTTTTTTTGGCTCAAAATTTTTTTGGGTCAAAATTTTTTCGAACTTTTTTTTGTTTCAAAATTTTTTTGGTCCCAAAATTTTTCGAACTTTTTTTTTGGTCAAAATTTTTTCGAAGTTTTTTTTGGGTCAAATTTTTTTTGGTCCCAAAATTTTTCAAACTTTTTTTTGGCTCAAAATTTTTTTGGGTCAAAATTTTTTCAAAGTTTTTTTTGGGTCAAAATTTTTTTGGTCCCAAAATTTTTCAAACTTTTTTTTGGCTCAAAATTTTTTTGGCTCAAAATTTTTTTGGTCCCAAACTTTTTCGAACTTTTTTTTGGGTCAAAATTTTTTTGGTCCCAAAATTTTTCGAACTTTTTTTGGCTCAAAATTTTTTTGGACCTAAAATTTTTCGAACTTTTTTTTGGCTCAAAATTTTTTTGGTCCCAAAATGTTTCGAACTTTTTTTTGGCTCAAAATTTCTTTGAAAGTTTTTTTTGGGTTCAATATTTTTCGAAGTTTTTTGGGTCAATTTTTTTGGTCCCAAAATTTTTCGAACTTTTTTTTGGGCCAAAATTTTTTTGGGTCAATATTTTTTCGAACTTTTTTTTGGGTCAAATTTTTTTTTGGTCCCAAAATTTTTCGAACTGTTTTTTTGGTCAAAATTTTTTTGGTCCTAAAATTTTTCAAACTTTTTTTTGGGTCAAAATTTTTTTGGTCCCATAATTTTTCGAAGTTTTTTTTGAGTCAAAATTTTTTTGGTCCCAAAATTTTTTGAACTTTTTTTTGGGTCAAAATTTTTTTGGTCCCAAAATTTTTCAAACTTTTTTTTGGCTCAAAATATTTTTGGTCCTAAAATTTTTCGAACTTTTTTTTGGCTCAAAATTTTTTTGGTCCCAAAATTTTTCGAACTTTTTTTTGGCTCAAAATTTTTTTGAAAGTTTTTTTTGGGTTCAATATTTTTCGAAGTTTTTTTGGGTCAAAATTTTTTTGGTCCCAAAATTTTTCGAACTTTTTTTTGGGTCAAAATTTTTTCGAACTTTTTTTTGGGTCAAAATTTTTTTGGGTCAATATTTTTTCGAACTTTTTTTTGGGTCAAAATTTTTTTTGATCCCAAAATTTTTCGAACTTTTTTTTTGGTCAAAATTTTTTTGGTCCTAAAATTTTTCAAACTTTTTTTTGGGTCAACATTTTTTTGGTCCCATAATTTTTCGAAAATTTTTTTTGAGTCAAAATTTTTTTGGTCCCAAAATTTTTCGAACTTTTTTTTGGTCAAAATTTTTCAAACTTTTTTTTGGGTCAAAATTTTTTTGGTCCCAAAATTTTTCGATCTTTTTTTTGGGGTCAACATTTTTTTGGTCCCAAAATTTTTCGAACTTTTTTGGCTCAAAATTTTTTTTGGTCAAAATTTTTTCGAAGTTTTTTTTGGGTCAAATTTTTTTTGGTCCCAAAATTTTTCAAACTTTTTTTTGGCTCAAAATTTTTTTGGGTCAAAATTTTTTCAAAGTTTTTTTTGGCTCAAAATTGTTTTGAAAGTTTTTTTTGGGTCAAAATTTTTTTGGTCCCAAAATTTTTTGAACTTCTTTTTGGGTCAAATTTTTTTCGAAGTTTTTTTTGGGTCAAAATTTTTTTGGTCCCAAAATTTTTCGAACTTTTTTTTGGGTCAAAATTTTTTTGGTCCCAAAATTTTTCGAACTTTTTTTTGGCTCAAAATTTTTTTGGGTCAATATTTTTTCGAACTTTTTTTTGGGTCAAAACTTTTTTGGTCCCAAAATTTTTCGAACTTTTTTTTTGGTCAAAATTTTTCAAACTTTTTTTTGGGTCAAAATTTTTTTGGTCCCAAAATTTTTCGAACTTTTTTTTGGGTCAAAATTTTTTTGGTCCCAAAATTTTTCGAACTTTTTTGGCTCAAAATTTTTTTGGGTCAAAATTTTTTCGCAGTTTTTTTTGGGTCAAAATTTTTTTGGTCCCAAAATTTTTCAAACTTTTTTTTGGCTCAAAATTTATTTGGGTCAATATTTTTTTGAACTTTTTTTTTGGTCAAAATTTTTCAAACTTTTTTTTGGGTCAAATTTTTTTTGGTCCCAAAATTTTTCAAACTTTTTTTTGGCTCAAAATTTTTTTGGGTCAAAATTTTTTCGAAGTTTTTTTTGGGTCAAAATTTTTTTGGTCCCAAAATTTTTCAAACTTTTTTTTGGCTCAAAATTTTTTTGGGTCAAAATTTTTTTTAACTTTTTTTTGGCTCAAAAATTTTTTGGTCCCAAACTTTTTCGAACTTTTTTTTGGGTCAAAATTTTTTTGGTCCCAAAATTTTTTGAATTTTTTTTGGCTCAAAATTTTTTTGGTCCTAAAATTTTTCGAACTTTTTTTTGGCTCAAAATTTTTTTGGTCCCAAAATTTTTCGAACTTTTTTTTGGCTCAAAATTTTTTTGAACGTTTTTTTTTGGGTTCAATATTTTTCGAAGTTTTTTTGGGTCAAAATTTTTTTGGTCCCAAAATTTTTTGAACTTCTTTTTGGGTCAAATTTTTTTCGAACTTTTTTTTGGGTCAAAATTTTTTTGGTCCCAAAATTTTTCGACCTTTTTTTTTGGGTCAAAATTTTTTTGGTCCCAAAATTTTTCGAACTTTTGTTTGGCTCAAAATTTTTTTGGGTCAAAATTTTTGAAGTTTTTTTTGGGTCAAAATTTTTTTGGTCCCAAAATTTTTCAAACTTTTTTTTGGCTCAAAATTTTTTTGGGTCAATATTTTTTCGAACTTTTTTTTTGGTCAAAATTTTTCAAACTTTTTTTTGGGTCAAAATTTTTTTGGTCCCAAAATTTTTCGATCTTTTTTTTGGGTCAACATTTTTTTGGTCCCAAAATTTTTCAAACTTTTTTTTGGCTCAAAATTTTTTTGGGTCAAAATTTTTTCGAACTTTTTTTTGTTTCAAAATTTTTTTGGTCCCAAAATTTTTCGAACTTTTTTTTTGGTCAAAATTTTTTCGAAGTTTTTTTTGGGTCAAATTTTTTTTGGTCCCAAAATTTTTCAAACTTTTTTTTGGCTCAAAATTTTTTTGGGTCAAAATTTTTTCAAAGTTTTTTTTGGGTCAAAATTTTTTTGGTCCCAAAATTTTTCAAACTTTTTTTTGGCTCAAAATTTTTTTGGCTCAAAATTTTTTTGGTCCCAAACTTTTTCGAACTTTTTTTTGGGTCAAAATTTTTTTGGTCCCAAAATTTTTCGAACTTTTTTTGGCTCAAAATTTTTTTGGACCTAAAATTTTTCGAACTTTTTTTTGGCTCAAAATTTTTTTGGTCCCAAAATGTTTCGAACTTTTTTTTGGCTCAAAACTTCTTTGAAAGTTTTTTTTGGGTTCAATATTTTTCGAAGTTTTTTGGGTCAATTTTTTTGGTCCCAAAATTTTTCGAACTTTTTTTTGGGCCAAAATTTTTTTGGGTCAATATTTTTTCGAACTTTTTTTTGGGTCAAATTTTTTTTTGGTCCCAAAATTTTTCGAACTGTTTTTTTGGTCAAAATTTTTTTGGTCCTAAAATTTTTCAAACTTTTTTTTGGGTCAAAATTTTTTTGGTCCCATAATTTTTCGAAGTTTTTTTTGAGTCAAAATTTTTTTGGTCCCAAAATTTTTTGAACTTTTTTTTGGGTCAAAATTTTTTTGGTCCCAAAATTTTTCAAACTTTTTTTTGGCTCAAAATATTTTTGGTCCTAAAATTTTTCGAACTTTTTTTTGGCTCAAAATTTTTTTGGTCCCAAAATTTTTCGAACTTTTTTTTGGCTCAAAATTTTTTTGAAAGTTTTTTTTGGGTTCAATATTTTTCGAAGTTTTTTTGGGTCAAAATTTTTTTGGTCCCAAAATTTTTCGAACTTTTTTTTGGGTCAAAATTTTTTCGAACTTTTTTTTGGGTCAAAATTTTTTTGGGTCAATATTTTTTCGAACTTTTTTTTGGGTCAAAATTTTTTTTGATCCCAAAATTTTTCGAACTTTTTTTTTGGTCAAAATTTTTTTGGTCCTAAAATTTTTCAAACTTTTTTTTGGGTCAACATTTTTTTGGTCCCATAATTTTTCGAAAATTTTTTTTGGTCAAAATTTTTCAAACTTTTTTTTGGGTCAAAATTTTTTTGGTCCCAAAATTTTTCGATCTTTTTTTTGGGGTCAACATTTTTTTGGTCCCAAAATTTTTCGAACTTTTTTGGCTCAAAATTTTTTTTGGTCAAAATTTTTTCGAAGTTTTTTTTGGGTCAAATTTTTTTTGGTCCCAAAATTTTTCAAAGTTTTTTTTGGCTCAAAATTTTTTTGGGTCAAAATTTTTTCAAAGTTTTTTTTGGGTCAAAATTTTTTTGGTCCCAAAATTTTTCAAACTTTTTTTTGGCTCAAAATTTTTTTGGTCCCAAACTTTTTCGAACTTTTTTTTCGGTCAAAATTTTTTTGGTCCCAAAATTTTTCGAACTTTTTTTTGGCTCAAAATTTTTTTGGTCCTAAAATTTTTCGAACTTTTTTTTGGCTCAAAATTTTTTTGGTCCCAAAATTTTTCGAACTTTTTTTTGGCTCAAAATTGTTTTGAAAGTTTTTTTTGGGTCAAAATTTTTTTGGTCCCAAAATTTTTTGAACTTCTTTTTGGGTCAAATTTTTTTCGAAGTTTTTTTTGGGTCAAAATTTTTTTGGTCCCAAAATTTTTCGAACTTTTTTTTGGGTCAAAATTTTTTTGGTCCCAAAATTTTTCGAACTTTTTTTTGGCTCAAAATTTTTTTGGGTCAATATTTTTTCGAACTTTTTTTTGGGTCAAAACTTTTATGGTCCCAAAATTTTTCGAACTTTTTTTTGGGTCAAAATTTTTTCGAACTTTTTTTTGGGTCAAAATTTTTTTGGGTCAATATTTTTTCGAACTTTTTTTTGGGTCAAAATTTTTTTTGATCCCAAAATTTTTCGAACTTTTTTTTTGGTCAAAATTTTTTTGGTCCTAAAATTTTTCAAACTTTTTTTTGGGTCAACATTTTTTTGGTCCCATAATTTTTCGAAAATTTTTTTTGAGTCAAAATTTTTTTGGTCCCAAAATTTTTCGAACTTTTTTTTGGTCAAAATTTTTCAAACTTTTTTTTGGGTCAAAATTTTTTTGGTCCCAAAATTTTTCGATCTTTTTTTTGGGGTCAACATTTTTTTGGTCCCAAAATTTTTCGAACTTTTTTGGCTCAAAATTTTTTTTGGTCAAAATTTTTTCGAAGTTTTTTTTGGGTCAAATTTTTTTTGGTCCCAAAATTTTTCAAACTTTTTTTTGGCTCAAAATTTTTTTGGGTCAAAATTTTTTCAAAGTTTTTTTTGGGTCAAAATTTTTTTGGTCCCAAAATTTTTCAAACTTTTTTTTGGCTCAAAATTTTTTTGGTCCCAAACTTTTTCGAACTTTTTTTTGGGTCAAAATTTTTTTGGTCCCAAAATTTTTCGAACTTTTTTTTGGCTCAAAATTTTTTTGGTCCTAAAATTTTTCGAACTTTTTTTTGGCTCAAAATTTTTTTGGTCCCAAAATTTTTCGAACTTTTTTTTGGCTCAAAATTGTTTTGAAAGTTTTTTTTGGGTCAAAATTTTTTTGGTCCCAAAATTTTTTGAACTTCTTTTTGGGTCAAATTTTTTTCGAAGTTTTTTTTGGGTCAAAATTTTTTTGGTCCCAAAATTTTTGGAACTTTTTTTTGGGTCAAAATTTTTTTGGTCCCAAAATTTTTCGAACTTTTTTTTGGCTCAAAATTTTTTTGGGTCAATATTTTTTCGAACTTTTTTTTGGGTCAAAACTTTTTTGGTCCCAAAATTTTTCGAACTTTTTTTTTGGTCAAAATTTTTCAAACTTTTTTTTGGGTCAAAATTTTTTTGGTCCCAAAATTTTTCGAACTTTTTTTTGGGTCAAAATTTTTTTGGTCCCAAAATTTTTCGAACTTTTTTGGCTCAAAATTTTTTTGGGTCAAAATTTTTTCGCAGTTTTTTTTGGGTCAAAACTTTTTTTGGTCCCAAAATTTTTCAAACTTTTTTTTGGCTCAAAATTTATTTGGGTCAATATTTTTTCGAACTTTTTTTTTGGTCAAAATTATTCAAACTTTTTTTTGGGTCAAATTTTTTTTGGTCCCAAAATTTTTCAAACTTTTTTTTGGCTCAAAATTTTTTTGGGTCAAAATTTTTTCGAACTTTTTTTTGTTTCAAAATTGTTTTGGTCCCAAAATTTTTCGAACTTTTTTTTTGGTCAAAATTTTTTCGAAGTTTTTTTTGGGTCAAATTTTTTTTGGTCCCAAAATTTTTCAAACTTTTTTTTGGCTCAAAATTTTTTTGGGTCAAAATTTTTTCGAAGTTTTTTTTGGGTCAAAATTTTTTTGGTCCCAAAATTTTTCAAACTTTTTTTTGGCTCAAATTTTTTTTGGGTCAAAATTTTTTTTAACTTTTTTTTGGCTCAAAATTTTTTGGTCCCAAACTTTTTCGAACTTTTTTTTGGGTCAAAATTTTTTTGGTCCCAAAATTTTTTGAATTTTTTTTTGGCTCAAAATTTTTTTGGTCCTAAAATTTTTCGAACTTTTTTTTGGCTCACAATTTTTTTGGTCCCAAAATTTTTCGAACTTTTTTTTGGCTAGAAATTTTTTTGAACGTTTTTTTTGGGTTCAATATTTTTCGAAGTTTTTTTGGGTCAAAATTTTTTTGGTCCCAAAATTTTTTGAACTTCTTTTTGGGTCAAATTTTTTTCGAACTTTTTTTTTGGGTCAAAATTTTTTTGGTCCCAAAATTTTTCGACCTTTTTTTTTGGGTCAAAATTTTTTTGGTCCCAAAATTTTTCGAACTTTTGTTTGGCTCAAAATTTTTTTGGGTCAAAATTTTTGAAGTTTTTTTTCGGTCAAAATTTTTTTGGTCCCAAAATTTTTCAAACTTTTTTTTGGCTCAAAATTTTTTTGGGTCAATATTTTTTCGAACTTTTTTTTTGGTCAAAATTTTTCAAACTTTTTTTTGGGTCAAAATTTTTTTGGTCCCAAAATTTTTCGATCTTTTTTTTGGGTCAACATTTTTTTGGTCCCAAAATTTTTCAAACTTTTTTTTGGCTCAAAATTTTTTTGGGTCAAATTTTTTTCGAACTTTTTTTTGTTTCAAAATTTTTTTGGTCCCAAAATTTTTCGAACTTTTTTTTTGGTCAAAATTTTTTCGAAGTTTTTTTTGGGTCAAATTTTTTTTGGTCCCAAAATTTTTCAAACTTTTTTTTGGCTCAAAATTTTTTTGGGTCAAAATTTTTTCAAAGTTTTTTTTGGGTCAAAATTTTTTTGGTCCCAAAATTTTTCAAACTTTTTTTTGGCTCAAAATTTTTTTGGCTCAAAATTTTTTTGGTCCCAAACTTTTTCGAACTTTTTTTTGGGTCAAAATTTTTTTGGTCCCAAAATTTTTCGAACTTTTTTTTGGCTCAAAATTTTTTTGGTCCTAAAATTTTTCGAACTTTTTTTTGGCTCAAAATTTTTTTGGTCCCAAAATTTTTCGAACTTTTTTTTGGCTCAAAATTTTTTTGAAAGTTTTTTTTGGGTCAAAATTTTTTTGGTCCCAAAATTTTTTGAACTTCTTTTTGGGTCAAATTTTTTTCGAAGTTTTTTTTGGGTCAAAATTTTTTTGGTCCCAAAATTTTTCGAACTTTTTTTTGGGTCAAAATTTTTTTGGTCCCAAAATTTTTCGAACTTTTTTTTGGCTCAAAATTTTTTTGGGTCAATATTTTTTCGAACTTTTTTTTGGGTCAAAACTTTTTTGGTCCCAAAATTTTTCGAACTTTTTTTTTGGTCAAAATTTTTCAAACTTTTTTTTGGGTCAAATTTTTTTTGGTCCCAAAATTTTTCAAACTTTTTTTTGGCTCAAAATTTTTTTGGGTCAAAATTTTTTCGAACTTTTTTTTTTCAAAATTTTTTTGGTCCCAAAATTTTTCGAACTTTTTTTTGGCTCAAAATTTTTTTGAAAGTTTTTTTTGGGTTCAATATTTTTCGAAGTTTTTTTGGGTCAAAATTTTTTTGGTCCCAAAATTTTTTGAACTTCTTTTTGGGTCAAATTTTTTTCGAAGTTTTTTTTGGGTCAAAATTTTTTTGGTCCCAAAATTTTTCGAACTTTTTTTTGGGTCAAAATTTTTTTGGTCCCAAAATTTTTCGAACTTTTTTGGCTCAAAATTTTTTTTGGTCAAAATTTTTTCGAAGTTTTTTTTGGGTCAAATTTTTTTTGGTCCCAAAATTTTTCAAACTTTTTTTTGGCTCAAAATTTTTTTGGGTCAAAATTTTTTCAAAGTTTTTTTTGGGTCAAAATTTTTTTGGTCCCAAAATTTTTCAAACTTTTTTTTGGCTCAAAATTTTTTTGGTCCCAAACTTTTTCGAACTTTTTTTTGGGTCAAAATTTTTTTGGTCCCAAAATTTTTCGAACTTTTTTTTGGCTCAAAATTTTTTTGGTCCTAAAATTTTTCGAACTTTTTTTTGGCTCAAAATTTTTTTGGTCCCAAAATTTTTCGAACTTTTTTTTGGCTCAAAATTGTTTTGAAAGTTTTTTTTGGGTCAAAATTTTTTTGGTCCCAAAATTTTTTGAACTTCTTTTTGGGTCAAATTTTTTTCGAAGTTTTTTTTGGGTCAAAATTTTTTTGGTCACAAAATTTTTCGAACTTTTTTTTAGGTCAAAATTTTTTTGGTCCCAAAATTTTTCGAACTTTTTTTTGGCTCAAAATTTTTTTGGGTCAATATTTTTTCGAACTTTTTTTTGGGTCAAAACTTTTTTGGTCCCAAAATTTTTCGAACTTTTTTTTTGGTCAAAATTTTTCAAACTTTTTTTTGGGTCAAATTTTTTTTGGTCCCAAAATTTTTCAAACTTTTTTTTGGCTCAAAATTTTTTTGGGTCAAAATTTTTTCGAACTTTTTTTTTTTCAAAATTGTTTTGGTCCCAAAATTTTTCGAACTTTTTTTTGGCTCAAAATTTTTTTGAAAGTTTTTTTTGGGTTCAATATTTTTCGAAGTTTTTTTGGGTCAAAATTTTTTTGGTCCCAAAATTTTTTGAACTTCTTTTTGGGTCAAATTTTTTTCGAAGTTTTTTTTGGGTCAAAATTTTTTTGGTCCAAAATTTTTCGAACTTTTTTTTGGGTCAAAATTTTTTTGGTCCCAAAATTTTTCGAACTTTTTTGGCTCAAAATTTTTTTGGGTCAAAATTTTTTCGCAGTTTTTTTTGGGTCAAAATTTTTTTGGTCCCAAAATTTTTCAAACTTTTTTTTGGCTCAAAATTTATTTGGGTCAATATTTTTTCGAACTTTTTTTTTGGTCAAAATTTTTCAAACTTTTTTTTGGGTCAAATTTTTTTTGGTCCCAAAATTTTTCAAACTTTTTTTTGGCTCAAAATTTTTTTGGGTCAAAATTTTTTCGAACTTTTTTTTGTTTCAAAATTGTTTTGGTCCCAAAATTTTTCGAACTTTTTTTTTGGTCAAAATTTTTTCGAAGTTTTTTTTGGGTCAAATTATTTTTGGTCCCAAAATTTTTCAAACTTTTTTTTGGCTCAAAATTTTTTTGGGTCAAAATTTTTTCGAAGTTTTTTTTGGGTCAAAATTTTTTTGGTCCCAAAATTTTTCAAACTTTTTTTTGGCTCAAAATTTTTTTGGGTCAAAATTTTTTTTAACTTTTTTTTGGCTCAAAATTTTTTGGTCCCAAACTTTTTCGAACTTTTTTTTGGGTCAAAATTTTTTTGGTCCCAAAATTTTTTGAATTTTTTTTGGCTCAAAATTTTTTTGGTCCTAAAATTTTTCGAACTTTTTTTTGGCTCAAAATTTTTTTGGTCCCAAAATTTTTCGAACTTTTTTTTGGCTCAAAATTTTTTTGAACGTTTTTTTTGGGTTCAATATTTTTCGAAGTTTTTTTGGGTCAAAATTTTTTTGGTCCCAAAATTTTTTGAACTTCTTTTTGGGTCAAATTTTTTTCGAACTTTTTTTTGGGTCAAAATTTTTTTGGTCCCAAAATTTTTCGACCTTTTTTTTTGGGTCAAAATTTTTTTGGTCCCAAAATTTTTCGAACTTTTGTTTGGCTCAAAATTTTTTTGGGTCAAAATTTTTGAAGTTTTTTTTGGGTCAAAATTTTTTTGGTCCCAAAATTTTTCAAACTTTTTTTTGGCTCAAAATTTTTTTGGGTCAATATTTTTTCGAACTTTTT
Organism: Astyanax mexicanus; assembly: GCF_023375975.1. Lineage (NCBI taxonomy): Eukaryota > Metazoa > Chordata > Actinopteri > Characiformes > Acestrorhamphidae > Astyanax > Astyanax mexicanus. The sequence goes on from NC_064414.1 coordinate 23,787,756, forward strand.
TTTTGGTCAAAATTTTTCAAACTTTTTTTTGGGTCAAAATTTTTTTGGTCCCAAAATTTTTCGATCTTTTTTTTGGGTCAACATTTTTTTGGTCCCAAAATTTTTCAAACTTTTTTTTGGCTCAAAATTTTTTTGGGTCAAAATTTTTTCGAACTTTTTTTTGTTTCAAAATTTTTTTGGTCCCAAAATTTTTCGAACTTTTTTTTTGGTCAAAATTTTTTCGAAGTTTTTTTTGGGTCAAATTTTTTTTGGTCCCAAAATTTTTCAAACTTTTTTTTGGCTCAAAATTTTTTTGGGTCAAAATTTTTTCAAAGTTTTTTTTGGGTCAAAATTTTTTTGGTCCCAAAATTTTTCAAACTTTTTTTTGGCTCAAAATTTTTTTGGCTCAAAATTTTTTTGGTCCCAAACTTTTTCGAACTTTTTTTTGGGTCAAAATTTTTTTGGTCCCAAAATTTTTCGAACTTTTTTTGGCTCAAAATTTTTTTGGACCTAAAATTTTTCGAACTTTTTTTTGGCTCAAAATTTTTTTGGTCCCAAAATGTTTCGAACTTTTTTTTGGCTCAAAATTTCTTTGAAAGTTTTTTTTGGGTTCAATATTTTTCGAAGTTTTTTGGGTCAATTTTTTTGGTCCCAAAATTTTTCGAACTTTTTTTTGGGCCAAAATTTTTTTGGGTCAATATTTTTTCGAACTTTTTTTTGGGTCAAATTTTTTTTTGGTCCCAAAATTTTTCGAACTGTTTTTTTGGTCAAAATTTTTTTGGTCCTAAAATTTTTCAAACTTTTTTTTGGGTCAAAATTTTTTTGGTCCCATAATTTTTCGAAGTTTTTTTTGAGTCAAAATTTTTTTGGTCCCAAAATTTTTTGAACTTTTTTTTGGGTCAAAATTTTTTTGGTCCCAAAATTTTTCAAACTTTTTTTTGGCTCAAAATATTTTTGGTCCTAAAATTTTTCGAACTTTTTTTTGGCTCAAAATTTTTTTGGTCCCAAAATTTTTCGAACTTTTTTTTGGCTCAAAATTTTTTTGAAAGTTTTTTTTGGGTTCAATATTTTTCGAAGTTTTTTTGGGTCAAAATTTTTTTGGTCCCAAAATTTTTCGAACTTTTTTTTGGGTCAAAATTTTTTCGAACTTTTTTTTGGGTCAAAATTTTTTTGGGTCAATATTTTTTCGAACTTTTTTTTGGGTCAAAATTGTTTTTGATCCCAAAATTTTTCGAACTTTTTTTTTGGTCAAAATTTTTTTGGTCCTAAAATTTTTCAAACTTTTTTTTGGGTCAACATTTTTTTGGTCCCATAATTTTTCGAAAATTTTTTTTGAGTCAAAATTTTTTTGGTCCCAAAATTTTTCGAACTTTTTTTTGGTCAAAATTTTTCAAACTTTTTTTTGGTCCCAAAATTTTTCGATCTTTTTTTTGGGGTCAACATTTTTTTGGTCCCAAAATTTTTCGAACTTTTTTGGCTCAAAATTTTTTTTGGTCAAAATTTTTTCGAAGTTTTTTTTGGGTCAAATTTTTTTTGGTCCCAAAATTTTTCAAACTTTTTTTTGGCTCAAAATTTTTTTGGGTCAAAATTTTTTCAAAGTTTTTTTTGGCTCAAAATTGTTTTGAAAGTTTTTTTTGGGTCAAAATTTTTTTGGTCCCAAAATTTTTTGAACTTCTTTTTGGGTCAAATTTTTTCGAAGTTTTTTTTGGGTCAAAATTTTTTTGGTCCCAAAATTTTTCGAACTTTTTTTTGGGTCAAAATTTTTTTGGTCCCAAAATTTTTCGAACTTTTTTTTGGCTCAAAATTTTTTTGGGTCAATATTTTTTCGAACTTTTTTTTGGGTCAAAACTTTTTTGGTCCCAAAATTTTTCGAACTTTTTTTTTGGTCAAAATTTTTCAAACTTTTTTTTGGGTCAAAATTTTTTTAGTCCCAAAATTTTTCGAACTTTTTTTTGGGTCAAAATTTTTTTGGTCCCAAAATTTTTCGAACTTTTTTGGCTCAAAATTTTTTTGGGTCAAAATTTTTTCGCAGTTTTTTTTGGGTCAAAATTTTTTTGGTCCCAAAATTTTTCAAACTTTTTTTTGGCTCAAAATTTATTTGGGTCAATATTTTTTCGAACTTTTTTTTTGGTCAAAATTTTTCAAACTTTTTTTTGGGTCAAATTTTTTTTGGTCCCAAAATTTTTCAAACTTTTTTTTGGCTCAAAATTTTTTTGGGTCAAAATTTTTTCGAACTTTTTTTTGTTTCAAAATTGTTTTGGTCCCAAAATTTTTCGAACTTTTTTTTTGGTCAAAATTTTTTCGAAGTTTTTTTTGGGTCAAATTTTTTTTGGTCCCAAAATTTTTCAAACTTTTTTTTGGCTCAAAATTTTTTTGGGTCAAAATTTTTTCGAAGTTTTTTTTGGGTCAAAATTTTTTTGGTCCCAAAATTTTTCAAACTTTTTTTTGGCTCAAAATTTTTTTGGGTCAAAATTTTTTTTAACTTTTTTTTGGCTCAAAAATTTTTTGGTCCCAAACTTTTTCGAACTTTTTTTTGGGTCAAAATTTTTTTGGTCCCAAAATTTTTTGAATTTTTTTTGGCTCAAAATTTTTTTGGTCCTAAAATTTTTCGAACTTTTTTTTGGCTCAAAATTTTTTTGGTCCCAAAATTTTTCGAACTTTTTTTTGGCTCAAAATTTTTTTGAACGTTTTTTTTGGGTTCAATATTTTTCGAAGTTTTTTTGGGTCAAAATTTTTTTGGTCCCAAAATTTTTTGAACTTCTTTTTGGGTCAAATTTTTTTCGAAGTTTTTTTTGGGTCAAAATTTTTTTGGTCCCAAAATTTTTGGAACTTTTTTTTGGGTCAAAATTTTTTTGGTCCCAAAATTTTTCGAACTTTTTTTTGGCTCAAAATTTTTTTGGGTCAATATTTTTTCGAACTTTTTTTTGGGTCAAAACTTTTTTGGTCCCAAAATTTTTCGAACTTTTTTTTTGGTCAAAATTTTTCAAACTTTTTTTTGGGTCAAAATTTTTTTGGTCCCAAAATTTTTCGAACTTTTTTTTGGGTCAAAATTTTTTTGGTCCCAAAATTTTTCGAACTTTTTTGGCTCAAAATTTTTTTGGGTCAAAATTTTTTCGCAGTTTTTTTTGGGTCAAAACTTTTTTTGGTCCCAAAATTTTTCAAACTTTTTTTTGGCTCAAAATTTATTTGGGTCAATATTTTTTCGAACTTTTTTTTTGGTCAAAATTATTCAAACTTTTTTTTGGGTCAAATTTTTTTTGGTCCCAAAATTTTTCAAACTTTTTTTTGGCTCAAAATTTTTTTGGGTCAAAATTTTTTCGAACTTTTTTTTGTTTCAAAATTGTTTTGGTCCCAAAATTTTTCGAACTTTTTTTTTGGTCAAAATTTTTTCGAAGTTTTTTTTGGGTCAAATTTTTTTTGGTCCCAAAATTTTTCAAACTTTTTTTTGGCTCAAAATTTTTTTGGGTCAAAATTTTTTCGAAGTTTTTTTTGGGTCAAAATTTTTTTGGTCCCAAAATTTTTCAAACTTTTTTTTGGCTCAAATTTTTTTTTGGTCAAAATTTTTTTTAACTTTTTTTTGGCTCAAAATTTTTTGGTCCCAAACTTTTTCGAACTTTTTTTTGGGTCAAAATTTTTTTGGTCCCAAAATTTTTTGAATTTTTTTTTGGCTCAAAATTTTTTTGGTCCTAAAATTTTTCGAACTTTTTTTTGGCTCACAATTTTTTTGGTCCCAAAATTTTTCGAACTTTTTTTTGGCTAGAAATTTTTTTGAACGTTTTTTTTGGGTTCAATATTTTTCGAAGTTTTTTTGGGTCAAAATTTTTTTGGTCCCAAAATTTTTTGAACTTCTTTTTGGGTCAAATTTTTTTCGAACTTTTTTTTTGGGTCAAAATTTTTTTGGTCCCAAAATTTTTCGACCTTTTTTTTTGGGTCAAAATTTTTTTGGTCCCAAAATTTTTCGAACTTTTGTTTGGCTCAAAATTTTTTTGGGTCAAAATTTTTGAAGTTTTTTTTCGGTCAAAATTTTTTTGGTCCCAAAATTTTTCAAACTTTTTTTTGGCTCAAAATTTTTTTGGGTCAATATTTTTTCGAACTTTTTTTTTGGTCAAAATTTTTCAAACTTTTTTTTGGGTCAAAATTTTTTTGGTCCCAAAATTTTTCGATCTTTTTTTTGGGTCAACATTTTTTTGGTCCCAAAATTTTTCAAACTTTTTTTTGGCTCAAAATTTTTTTGGGTCAAATTTTTTTCGAACTTTTTTTTGTTTCAAAATTTTTTTGGTCCCAAAATTTTTCGAACTTTTTTTTTGGTCAAAATTTTTTCGAAGTTTTTTTTGGGTCAAATTTTTTTTGGTCCCAAAATTTTTCAAACTTTTTTTTGGCTCAAAATTTTTTTGGGTCAAAATTTTTTCAAAGTTTTTTTTGGGTCAAAATTTTTTTGGTCCCAAAATTTTTCAAACTTTTTTTTGGCTCAAAATTTTTTTGGCTCAAAATTTTTTTGGTCCCAAACTTTTTCGAACTTTTTTTTGGGTCAAAATTTTTTTGGTCCCAAAATTTTTCGAACTTTTTTTTGGCTCAAAATTTTTTTGGTCCTAAAATTTTTCGAACTTTTTTTTGGCTCAAAATTTTTTTGGTCCCAAAATTTTTCGAACTTTTTTTTGGCTCAAAATTTTTTTGAAAGTTTTTTTTGGGTCAAAATTTTTTTGGTCCCAAAATTTTTTGAACTTCTTTTTGGGTCAAATTTTTTTCGAAGTTTTTTTTGGGTCAAAATTTTTTTGGTCCCAAAATTTTTCGAACTTTTTTTTGGGTCAAAATTTTTTTGGTCCCAAAATTTTTCGAACTTTTTTTTGGCTCAAAATTTTTTTGGGTCAATATTTTTTCGAACTTTTTTTTGGGTCAAAACTTTTTTGGTCCCAAAATTTTTCGAACTTTTTTTTTGGTCAAAATTTTTCAAACTTTTTTTTGGGTCAAATTTTTTTTGGTCCCAAAATTTTTCAAACTTTTTTTTGGCTCAAAATTTTTTTGGGTCAAAATTTTTTCGAACTTTTTTTTTTCAAAATTTTTTTGGTCCCAAAATTTTTCGAACTTTTTTTTGGCTCAAAATTTTTTTGAAAGTTTTTTTTGGGTTCAATATTTTTCGAAGTTTTTTTGGGTAAAAATTTTTTTGGTCCCAAAATTTTTTGAACTTCTTTTTGGGTCAAATTTTTTTCGAAGTTTTTTTTGGGTCAAAATTTTTTTGGTCCCAAAATTTTTCGAACTTTTTTTTGGGTCAAAATTTTTTTGGTCCCAAAATTTTTCGAACTTTTTTGGCTCAAAATTTTTTTTGGTCAAAATTTTTTCGAAGTTTTTTTTGGGTCAAATTTTTTTTGGTCCCAAAATTTTTCAAACTTTTTTTTGGCTCAAAATTTTTTTGGGTCAAAATTTTTTCAAAGTTTTTTTTGGGTCAAAATTTTTTTGGTCCCAAAATTTTTCAAACTTTTTTTTGGCTCAAAATTTTTTTGGTCCCAAACTTTTTCGAACTTTTTTTTGGGTCAAAATTTTTTTGGTCCCAAAATTTTTCGAACTTTTTTTTGGCTCAAAATTTTTTTGGTCCTAAAATTTTTCGAACTTTTTTTTGGCTCAAAATTTTTTTGGTCCCAAAATTTTTCGAACTTTTTTTTGGCTCAAAATTGTTTTGAAAGTTTTTTTTGGGTCAAAATTTTTTTGGTCCCAAAATTTTTTGAACTTCTTTTTGGGTCAAATTTTTTTCGAAGTTTTTTTTGGGTCAAAATTTTTTTGGTCCCAAAATTTTTCGAACTTTTTTTTGGGTCAAAATTTTTTTGGTCCCAAAATTTTTCGAACTTTTTTTTGGCTCAAAATTTTTTTGGGTCAATATTTTTTCGAACTTTTTTTTGGGTCAAAACTTTTTTGGTCCCAAAATTTTTCGAACTTTTTTTTTGGTCAAAATTTTTCAAACTTTTTTTTGGGTCAAATTTTTTTTGGTCCCAAAATTTTTCAAACTTTTTTTTGGCTCAAAATTTTTTTGGGTCAAAATTTTTTCGAACTTTTTTTTTTTCAAAATTGTTTTGGTCCCAAAATTTTTCGAACTTTTTTTTGGCTCAAAATTTTTTTGAAAGTTTTTTTTGGGTTCAATATTTTTCGAAGTTTTTTTGGGTCAAAATTTTTTTGGTCCCAAAATTTTTTGAACTTCTTTTTGGGTCAAATTGTTTTCGAAGTTTTTTTTGGGTCAAAATTTTTTTGGTCCAAAATTTTTCGAACTTTTTTTTGGGTCAAAATTTTTTTGGTCCCAAAATTTTTCGAACTTTTTTGGCTCAAAATTTTTTTGGGTCAAAATTTTTTCGCAGTTTTTTTTGGGTCAAAATTTTTTTGGTCCCAAAATTTTTCAAACTTTTTTTTGGCTCAAAATTTATTTGGGTCAATATTTTTTCGAACTTTTTTTTTGGTCAAAATTTTTCAAACTTTTTTTTGGGTCAAATTTTTTTTGGTCCCAAAATTTTTCAAACTTTTTTTTGGCTCAAAATTTTTTTGGGTCAAAATTTTTTCGAACTTTTTTTTGTTTCAAAATTGTTTTGGTCCCAAAATTTTTCGAACTTTTTTTTTGGTCAAAATTTTTTCGAAGTTTTTTTTGGGTCAAATTTTTTTTGGTCCCAAAATTTTTCAAACTTTTTTTTGGCTCAAAATTTTTTTGGGTCAAAATTTTTTCGAAGTTTTTTTTGGGTCAAAATTTTTTTGGTCCCAAAATTTTTCAAACTTTTTTTTGGCTCAAAATTTTTTTGGGTCAAAATTTTTTTTAACTTTTTTTTGGCTCAAAATTTTTTGGTCCCAAACTTTTTCGAACTTTTTTTTGGGTCAAAATTTTTTTGGTCCCAAAATTTTTTGAATTTTTTTTGGCTCAAAATTTTTTTGGTCCTAAAATTTTTCGAACTTTTTTTTGGCTCAAAATTTTTTTGGTCCCAAAATTTTTCGAACTTTTTTTTGGCTCAAAATTTTTTTGAACGTTTTTTTTGGGTTCAATATTTTTCGAAGTTTTTTTGGGTCAAAATTTTTTTGGTCCCAAAATTTTTTGAACTTCTTTTTGGGTCAAATTTTTTTCGAACTTTTTTTTGGGTCAAAATTTTTTTGGTCCCAAAATTTTTCGACCTTTTTTTTTGGGTCAAAATTTTTTTGGTCCCAAAATTTTTCGAACTTTTGTTTGGCTCAAAATTTTTTTGGGTCAAAATTTTTGAAGTTTTTTTTGGGTCAAAATTTTTTTGGTCCCAAAATTTTTCAAACTTTTTTTTGGCTCAAAATTTTTTTGGGTCAATATTTTTTCGAACTTTTTTTTTGGTCAAAATTTTTCAAACTTTTTTTTGGGTCAAAATTTTTTTGGTCCCAAAATTTTTCGATCTTTTTTTTGGGTCAACATTTTTTTGGTCCCAAAATTTTTCAAACTTTTTTTTGGCTCAAAATTTTTTTGGGTCAAAATTTTTTTGAACTTTTTTTTGTTTCAAAATTTTTTTGGTCCCAAAATTTTTCGAACTTTTTTTTTGGTCAAAATTTTTTCGAAGTTTTTTTTGGGTCAAATTTTTTTTGGTCCCAAAATTTTTCAAACTTTTTTTTGGCTCAAAATTTTTTTGGGTCAAAATTTTTTCAAAGTTTTTTTTGGGTCAAAATTTTTTTGGTCCCAAAATTTTTCAAACTTTTTTTTGGCTCAAAATTTTTTTGGCTCAAAATTTTTTTGGTCCCAAACTTTTTCGAACTTTTTTTTGGGTCAAAATTTTTTTGGTCCCAAAATTTTTCGAACTTTTTTTGGCTCAAAATTTTTTTGGACCTAAAATTTTTCGAACTTTTTTTTGGCTCAAAATTTTTTTGGTCCCAAAATGTTTCGAACTTTTTTTTGGCTCAAAATTTCTTTGAAAGTTTTTTTTGGGTTCAATATTTTTCGAAGTTTTTTGGGTCAATTTTTTTGGTCCCAAAATTTTTCGAACTTTTTTTTGGGCCAAAATTTTTTTGGGTCAATATTTTTTCGAACTTTTTTTTGGGTCAAATTTTTTTTTGGTCCCAAAATTTTTCGAACTGTTTTTTTGGTCAAAATTTTTTTGGTCCTAAAATTTTTCAAACTTTTTTTTGGGTCAAAATTTTTTTGGTCCCATAATTTTTCGAAGTTTTTTTTGAGTCAAAATTTTTTTGGTCCCAAAATTTTTTGAACTTTTTTTTGGGTCAAAATTTTTTTGGTCCCAAAATTTTTCAAACTTTTTTTTGGCTCAAAATATTTTTGGTCCTAAAATTTTTCGAACTTTTTTTTGGCTCAAAATTTTTTTGGTCCCAAAATTTTTCGAACTTTTTTTTGGCTCAAAATTTTTTTGAAAGTTTTTTTTGGGTTCAATATTTTTCGAAGTTTTTTTGGGTCAAAATTTTTTTGGTCCCAAAATTTTTCGAACTTTTTTTTGGGTCAAAATTTTTTCGAACTTTTTTTTGGGTCAAAATTTTTTTGGGTCAATATTTTTTCGAACTTTTTTTTGGGTCAAAATTTTTTTTGATCCCAAAATTTTTCGAACTTTTTTTTTGGTCAAAATTTTTTTGGTCCTAAAATTTTTCAAACTTTTTTTTGGGTCAACATTTTTTTGGTCCCATAATTTTTCGAAAATTTTTTTTGAGTCAAAATTTTTTTGGTCCCAAAATTTTTCGAACTTTTTTTTGGTCAAAATTTTTCAAACTTTTTTTTGGTCCCAAAATTTTTCGATCTTTTTTTTGGGGTCAACATTTTTTTGGTCCCAAAATTTTTCGAACTTTTTTGGCTCAAAATTTTTTTTGGTCAAAATTTTTTCGAAGTTTTTTTTGGGTCAAATTTTTTTTGGTCCCAAAATTTTTCAAACTTTTTTTTGGCTCAAAATTTTTTTGGGTCAAAATTTTTTCAAAGTTTTTTTTGGCTCAAAATTGTTTTGAAAGTTTTTTTTGGGTCAAAATTTTTTTGGTCCCAAAATTTTTTGAACTTCTTTTTGGGTCAAATTTTTTTCGAAGTTTTTTTTGGGTCAAAATTTTTTTGGTCCCAAAATTTTTCGAACTTTTTTTTGGGTCAAAATTTTTTTGGTCCCAAAATTTTTCGAACTTTTTTTTGGCTCAAAATTTTTTTGGGTCAATATTTTTTCGAACTTTTTTTTGGGTCAAAACTTTTTTGGTCCCAAAATTTTTCGAACTTTTTTTTTGGTCAAAATTTTTCAAACTTTTTTTTGGGTCAAAATTTTTTTGGTCCCAAAATTTTTCGAACTTTTTTTTGGGTCAAAATTTTTTTGGTCCCAAAATTTTTCGAACTTTTTTGGCTCAAAATTTTTTTGGGTCAAAATTTTTTCGCAGTTTTTTTTGGGTCAAAATTTTTTTGGTCCCAAAATTTTTCAAACTTTTTTTTGGCTCAAAATTTATTTGGGTCAATATTTTTTCGAACTTTTTTTTGGTCAAAATTTTTCAAACTTTTTTTTGGGTCAAATTTTTTTTGGTCCCAAAATTTTTCAAACTTTTTTTTGGCTCAAAATTTTTTTGGGTCAAAATTTTTTCGAACTTTTTTTTGTTTCAAAATTGTTTTGGTCCCAAAATTTTTCGAACTTTTTTTTTGGTCAAAATTTTTTCGAAGTTTTTTTTGGGTCAAATTTTTTTTGGTCCCAAAATTTTTCAAACTTTTTTTTGGCTCAAAATTTTTTTGGGTCAAAATTTTTTCGAAGTTTTTTTTGGGTCAAATTTTTTTTGGTCCCAAAATTTTTCAAACTTTTTTTTGGCTCAAAATTTTTTTGGGTCAAAATTTTTTTTAACTTTTTTTTGGCTCAAAAATTTTTTGGTCCCAAACTTTTTCGAACTTTTTTTTGGGTCAAAATTTTTTTGGTCCCAAAATTTTTTGAATTTTTTTTGGCTCAAAATTTTTTTGGTCCTAAAATTTTTCGAACTTTTTTTTGGCTCAAAATTTTTTTGGTCCCAAAATTTTTCGAACTTTTTTTTGGCTCAAAATTTTTTTGAACGTTTTTTTTGGGTTCAATATTTTTCGAAGTTTTTTTGGGTCAAAATTTTTTTGGTCCCAAAATTTTTTGAACTTCTTTTTGGGTCAAATTTTTTTCGAACTTTTTTTTGGGTCAAAATTTTTTTGGTCCCAAAATTTTTCGACCTTTTTTTTTGGGTCAAAATTTTTTTGGTCCCAAAATTTTTCGAACTTTTGTTTGGCTCAAAATTTTTTTGGGTCAAAATTTTTGAAGTTTTTTTTGGGTCAAAATTTTTTTGGTCCCAAAATTTTTCAAACTTTTTTTTGGCTCAAAATTTTTTTGGGTCAATATTTTTTCGAACTTTTTTTTTGGTCAAAATTTTTCAAACTTTTTTTTGGGTCAAAATTTTTTTGGTCCCAAAATTTTTCGATCTTTTTTTTGGGTCAACATTTTTTTGGTCCCAAAATTTTTCAAACTTTTTTTTGGCTCAAAATTTTTTTGGGTCAAAATTTTTTCGAACTTTTTTTTGTTTCAAAATTTTTTTGGTCCCAAAATTTTTCGAACTTTTTTTTTGGTCAAAATTTTTTCGAAGTTTTTTTTGGGTCAAATTTTTTTTGGTCCCAAAATTTTTCAAACTTTTTTTTGGCTCAAATTTTTTTTGGGTCAAAATTTTTTCAAAGTTTTTTTTGGGTCAAAATTTTTTTGGTCCCAAAATTTTTCAAACTTTTTTTTGGCTCAAAATTTTTTTGGCTCAAAATTTTTTTGGTCCCAAACTTTTTCGAACTTTTTTTTGGGTCAAAATTTTTTTGGTCCCAAAATTTTTCGAACTTTTTTTGGCTCAAAATTTTTTTGGACCTAAAATTTTTCGAACTTTTTTTTGGCTCAAAATTTTTTTGGTCCCAAAATGTTTCGAACTTTTTTTTGGCTCAAAATTTCTTTGAAAGTTTTTTTTGGGTTCAATATTTTTCGAAGTTTTTTGGGTCAATTTTTTTGGTCCCAAAATTTTTCGAACTTTTTTTTGGGCCAAAATTTTTTTGGGTCAATATTTTTTCGAACTTTTTTTTGGGTCAAATTTTTTTTTGGTCCCAAAATTTTTCGAACTGTTTTTTTGGTCAAAATTTTTTTGGTCCTAAAATTTTTCAAACTTTTTTTTGGGTCAAAATTTTTTTGGTCCCATAATTTTTCGAAGTTTTTTTTGAGTCAAAATTTTTTTGGTCCCAAAATTTTTTTAACTTTTTTTTGGGTCAAAATTTTTTTGGTCCCAAAATTTTTCAAACTTTTTTTTGGCTCAAAATATTTTTGGTCCTAAAATTTTTCGAACTTTTTTTTGGCTCAAAATTTTTTTGGTCCCAAAATTTTTCGAACTTTTTTTTGGCTCAAAATTTTTTTGAAAGTTTTTTTTGGGTTCAATATTTTTCGAAGTTTTTTTGGGTCAAAATTTTTTTGGTCCCAAAATTTTTCGAACTTTTTTTTGGGTCAAAATTTTTTCGAACTTTTTTTTGGGTCAAAATTTTTTTGGGTCAATATTTTTTCGAACTTTTTTTTGGGTCAAAATTTTTTTTGATCCCAAAATTTTTCGAACTTTTTTTTTGGTCAAAATTTTTTTGGTCCTAAAATTTTTCAAACTTTTTTTTGGGTCAACATTTTTTTGGTCCCATAATTTTTCGAAAATTTTTTTTGAGTCAAAATTTTTTTGGTCCCAAAATTTTTCGAACTTTTTTTTGGTCAAAATTTTTCAAACTTTTTTTTGGGTCAAAATTTTTTTGGTCCCAAAATTTTTCGATCTTTTTTTTGGGGTCAACATTTTTTTGGTCCCAAAAATTTTCGAACTTTTTTGGCTCAAAATTTTTTTTGGTCAAAATTTTTTCGAAGTTTTTTTTGGGTCAAATTTTTTTTGGTCCCAAAATTTTTCAAAGTTTTTTTTGGCTCAAAATTTTTTTGGGTCAAAATTTTTTCAAAGTTTTTTTTGGGTCAAAATTTTTTTGGTCCCAAAATTTTTCAAACTTTTTTTTGGCTCAAAATTTTTTTGGTCCCAAACTTTTTCGAACTTTTTTTTGGGTCAAAATTTTTTTGGTCCCAAAATTTTTCGAACTTTTTTTTGGCTCAAAATTTTTTTGGTCCTAAAATTTTTCGAACTTTTTTTTGGCTCAAAATTTTTTTGGTCCCAAAATTTTTCGAACTTTTTTTTGGCTCAAAATTGTTTTGAAAGTTTTTTTTGGGTCAAAATGTTTTTGGTCCCAAAATTTTTTGAACTTCTTTTTGGGTCAAATTTTTTTCGAAGTTTTTTTTGGGTCAAAATTTTTTTGGTCCCAAAATTTTTCGAACTTTTTTTTGGGTCAAAATTTTTTTGGTCCCAAAATTTTTCGAACTTTTTTTTGGCTCAAAATTTTTTTGGGTCAATATTTTTTCGAACTTTTTTTTGGGTCAAAACTTTTTTGGTCCCAAAATTTTTCGAACTTTTTTTTTGGTCAAAATTTTTCAAACTTTTTTTTGGGTCAAATTTTTTTTGGTCCCAAAATTTTTCAAACTTTTTTTTGGCTCAAAATTTTTTTGGGTCAAAATTTTTTCGAACTTTTTTTTTTTCAAAATTGTTTTGGTCCCAAAATTTTTCGAACTTTTTTTTGGCTCAAAATTTTTTTGAAAGTTTTTTTTGGGTTCAATATTTTTCGAAGTTTTTTTGGGTCAAAATTTTTTTGGTCCCAAAATTTTTTGAACTTCTTTTTGGGTCAAATTTTTTTCGAAGTTTTTTTTGGGTCAAAATTTTTTTGGTCCCAAAATTTTTCGAACTTTTTTTTGGGTCAAAATTTTTTTGGTCCCAAAATTTTTCGAACTTTTTTGGCTCAAAATTTTTTTGGGTCAAAATTTTTTCGCAGTTTTTTTTGGGTCAAAATTTTTTTGGTCCCAAAATTTTTCAAACTTTTTTTTGGCTCAAAATTTATTTGGGTCAATATTTTTTCGAACTTTTTTTTTGGTCAAAATTTTTCAAACTTTTTTTTGGGTCAAATTTTTTTTGGTCCCAAAATTTTTCAAACTTTTTTTTGGCTCAAAATTTTTTTGGGTCAAAATTTTTTCGAACTTTTTTTTGTTTCAAAATTGTTTTGGTCCCAAAATTTTTCGAACTTTTTTTTTGGTCAAAATTTTTTCGAAGTTTTTTTTGGGTCAAATTATTTTTGGTCCCAAAATTTTTCAAACTTTTTTTTGGCTCAAAATTTTTTTGGGTCAAAATTTTTTCGAAGTTTTTTTTGGGTCAAAATTTTTTTGGTCCCAAAATTTTTCAAACTTTTTTTTGGCTCAAAATTTTTTTGGGTCAAAATTTTTTTTAACTTTTTTTTGGCTCAAAAATGTTTTGGTCCCAAACTTTTTCGAACTTTTTTTTGGGTCAAAATTTTTTTGGTCCCAAAATTTTTTGAATTTTTTTTGGCTCAAAATTTTTTTGGTCCTAAAATTTTTCGAACTTTTTTTTGGCTCAAAATTTTTTTGGTCCCAAAATTTTTCGAACTTTTTTTTGGCTCAAAATTTTTTTGAACGTTTTTTTTGGGTTCAATATTTTTCGAAGTTTTTTTGGGTCAAAATTTTTTTGGTCCCAAAATTTTTTGAACTTCTTTTTGGGTCAAATTTTTTTCGAACTTTTTTTTGGGTCAAAATTTTTTTGGTCCCAAAATTTTTCGACCTTTTTTTTTGGGTCAAAATTTTTTTGGTCCCAAAATTTTTCGAACTTTTGTTTGGCTCAAAATTTTTTTGGGTCAAAATTTTTGAAGTTTTTTTTGGGTCAAAATTTTTTTGGTCCCAAAATTTTTCAAACTTTTTTTTGGTCAAAATTTTTCAAACTTTTTTTTGGGTCAAAATTTTTTTGGTCCCAAAATTTTTCGATCTTTTTTTTGGGTCAACATTTTTTTGGTCCCAAAATTTTTCAAACTTTTTTTTGGCTCAAAATTTTTTTGGGTCCAAATTTTTTCGAACTTTTTTTTGTTTCAAAATTTTTTTGGTCCCAAAATTTTTCGAACTTTTTTTTTGGTCAAAAATTTTTCGAAGTTTTTTTTGGGTCAAATTTTTTTTGGTCCCAAAATTTTTCAAACTTTTTTTTGGCTCAAAATTTTTTTGGGTCAAAATTTTTTCAAAGTTTTTTTTGGGTCAAAATTTTTTTGGTCCCAAAATTTTTCAAACTTTTTTTTGGCTCAAAATTTTTTTGGCTCAAAATTTTTTTGGTCCCAAACTTTTTCGAACTTTTTTTTGGGTCAAAATTTTTTTGGTCCCAAAATTTTTCGAACTTTTTTTTGGCTCAAAATTTTTTTGGTCCCAACATGTTTCGAACTTTTTTTTGGCTCAAAATTTCTTTGAAAGTTTTTTTTGGGTTCAATATTTTTCGAAGTTTTTTGGGTCAATTTTTTTGGTCCCAAAATTTTTCGAACTTTTTTTTGGGCCAAAATTTTTTTGGGTCAATATTTTTTCAAACTTTTTTTTGGGTCAAATTTTTTTTTGGTCCCAAAATTTTTCGAACTGTTTTTTTGGTCAAAATTTTTTTGGTCCTAAAATTTTTCAAACTTTTTTTTGGGTCAAAATTTTTTTGGTCCCATAATTTTTCGAAGTTTTTTTTGAGTCAAAATTTTTTTGGTCCCAAAATTTTTTGAACTTTTTTTTGGGTCAAAATTTTTTTGGTCCCAAAATTTTTCAAACTTTTTTTTGGCTCAAAATATTTTTGGTCCTAAAATTTTTCGAACTTTTTTTTGGCTCAAAATTTTTTTGGTCCCAAAATTTTTCGAACTTTTTTTTGGCTCAAAATTTTTTTGAAAGTTTTTTTTGGGTTCAATATTTTTCGAAGTTTTTTTGGGTCAAAATTTTTTTGGTCCCAAAATTTTTCGAACTTTTTTTTGGGTCAAAATTTTTTCGAACTTTTTTTTGGGTCAAATTTTTTTGGGTCAATATTTTTTCGAACTTTTTTTTGGGTCAAAATTTTTTTTGATCCCAAAATTTTTCGAACTTTTTTTTTGGTCAAAATTTTTTTGGTCCCAAAATTTTTCGAACTTTTTTTTGGTCAAAATTTTTCAAACTTTTTTTTGGGTCAAAATTTTTTTGGTCCCAAAATTTTTCGATCTTTTTTTTGGGGTCAACATTTTTTTGGTCCCAAAATTTTTCGAACTTTTTTGGCTCAAAATTTTTTTTGGTCAAAATTTTTTCAAAGTTTTTTTTGGGTCAAATTTTTTTTGGTCCCAAAATTTTTCAAACTTTTTTTTGGCTCAAAATTTTTTTGGGTCAAAATTTTTTCAAAGTTTTTTTTGGGTCAAAATTTTTTTGGTCCCAAAATTTTTCAAACTTTTTTTTGGCTCAAAATTTTTTTGGTCCCAAACTTTTTCGAACTTTTTTTTGGGTCAAAATTTTTTTGGTCCCAAAATTTTTCGAACTTTTTTTTGGCTCAAAATTTTTTTGGTCCTAAAATTTTTCGAACTTTTTTTTGGCTCAAAATTTTTTTGGTCCCAAAATTTTTCGAACTTTTTTTTGGCTCAAAATTGTTTTGAAAGTTTTTTTTGGGTCAAAATTTTTTTGGTCCCAAAATTTTTTGAACTTCTTTTTGGGTCAAATTTTTTTCGAAGTTTTTTTTGGGTCAAAATTTTTTTGGTCCCAAAATTTTTCGAACTTTTTTTTGGGTCAAAATTTTTTTGGTCCCAAAATTTTTCGAACTTTTTTTTGGCTCAAAATTTTTTTGGGTCAATATTTTTTCGAACTTTTTTTTGGGTCAAAACTTTTTTGGTCCCAAAATTTTTCGAACTTTTTTTTTGGTCAAAATTTTTCAAACTTTTTTTTGGGTCAAATTTTTTTTGGTCCCAAAATTTTTCAAACTTTTTTTTGGCTCAAAATTTTTTTGGGTCAAAATTTTTTCGAACTTTTTTTTTTTCAAAATTGTTTTGGTCCCAAAATTTTTCTAACTTTTTTTTTGGTCAAAATTTTTCAAACTTTTTTTTGGGTCAAATTTTTTTTGGTCCCAAAATTTTTCAAACTTTTTTTTGGCTCAAAATTTTTTTGGGTCAAAATTTTTTCGAACTTTTTTTTTTTCAAAATTGTTTTGGTCCCAAAATTTTTCGAAATTTTTTTTGGCTCAAAATTTTTTTGAAAGTTTTTTTTGGGTTCAATATTTTTCGAAGTTTTTTTGAGTCAAAATTTTTTTGGTCCCAAAATTTTTTGAACTTTTTTTTGGGTCAAAATTTTTTTGGTCCCAAAATTTTTCAAACTTTTTTTTGGCTCAAAATATTTTTGGTCCTAAAATTTTTCGAACTTTTTTTTGGCTCAAAATTTTTTTGGTCCCAAAATTTTTCGAACTTTTTTTTGGCTCAAAATTTTTTTGAAAGTTTTTTTTGGGTTCAATATTTTTCGAAGTTTTTTTGGGTCAAAATTTTTTTGGTCCCAAAATTTTTCGAACTTTTTTTTGGGTCAAAATTTTTTCGAACTTTTTTTTGGGTCAAATTTTTTTGGGTCAATATTTTTTCGAACTTTTTTTTGGGTCAAAATTTTTTTTGATCCCAAAATTTTTCAAACTTTTTTTTGGCTCAAAATTTTTTTGGTCCCAAACTTTTTCGAACTTTTTTTTGGGTCAAAATTTTTTTGGTCCCAAAATTTTTCGAACTTTTTTTTGGCTCAAAATTTTTTTGGTCCTAAAATTTTTCGAACTTTTTTTTGGCTCAAAATTTTTTTGGTCCCAAAATTTTTCGAACTTTTTTTTGGCTCAAAATTGTTTTGAAAGTTTTTTTTGGGTCAAAATTTTTTTGGTCCCAAAATTTTTTGAACTTCTTTTTGGGTCAAATTTTTTTCGAAGTTTTTTTTGGGTCAAAATTTTTTTGGTCCCAAAATTTTTCGAACTTTTTTTTGGGTCAAAATTTTTTTGGTCCCAAAATTTTTCGAACTTTTTTTTGGCTCAAAATTTTTTTGGGTCAATATTTTTTCGAACTTTTTTTTGGGTCAAAACTTTTTTGGTCCCAAAATTTTTCGAACTTTTTTTTTGGTCAAAATTTTTCAAACTTTTTTTTGGGTCAAATTTTTTTTGGTCCCAAAATTTTTCAAACTTTTTTTTGGCTCAAAATTTTTTTGGGTCAAAATTTTTTCGAACTTTTTTTTTTTCAAAATTGTTTTGGTCCCAAAATTTTTCTAACTTTTTTTTTGGTCAAAATTTTTCAAACTTTTTTTTGGGTCAAATTTTTTTTGGTCCCAAAATTTTTCAAACTTTTTTTTGGCTCAAAATTTTTTTGGGTCAAAATTTTTTCGAACTTTTTTTTTTTCAAAATTGTTTTGGTCCCAAAATTTTTCGAAATTTTTTTTGGCTCAAAATTTTTTTGAAAGTTTTTTTTGGGTTCAATATTTTTCGAAGTTTTTTTGGGTCAAAATTTTTTTGGTCCCAAAATTTTTTGAACTTCTTTTTGGGTCAAATTTTTTTCGAAGTTTTTTTTGGGTCAAAATTTTTTTGGTCCCAAAATTTTTCGAACTTTTTTTTGGGTCAAAATTTTTTTGGTCCCAAAATTTTTCGAACTTTTTTGGCTCAAAATTTTTTTGGGTCAAAATTTTTTCGCAGTTTTTTTTGGGTCAAAATTTTTTTGGTCCCAAAATTTTTCAAACTTTTTTTTGGCTCAAAATTTATTTGGGTCAATATTTTTTCGAACTTTTTTTTTGGTCAAAATTTTTCAAACTTTTTTTTGGGTCAAATTTTTTTTGGTCCCAAAATTTTTCAAACTTTTTTTTGGCTCAAAATTTTTTTGGGTCAAAATTTTTTCGAACTTTTTTTTGTTTCAAAATTGTTTTGGTCCCAAAATTTTTCGAACTTTT
Organism: Astyanax mexicanus; assembly: GCF_023375975.1. Lineage (NCBI taxonomy): Eukaryota > Metazoa > Chordata > Actinopteri > Characiformes > Acestrorhamphidae > Astyanax > Astyanax mexicanus. The sequence continues at coordinate 23,805,482 of NC_064414.1, forward strand.
TTTTTGGTCAAAATTTTTTCGAACTTTTTTTTGGGTCAAATTTTTTTTGGTCCCAAAATTTTTCAAACTTTTTTTTGGCTCAAAATTTTTTTGGGTCAAAATTTTTTCGAAGTTTTTTTTGGGTCAAAATTTTTTTGGTCCCAAAATTTTTCGAACTTTTGTTTGGCTCAAAATTTTTTTGGGTCAAAATTTTTGAAGTTTTTTTTGGGTCAAAATTTTTTTGGTCCCAAAATTTTTCAAACTTTTTTTTGGCTCAAAATTTTTTTGGGTCAATATTTTTTTGAACTTTTTTTTTGGTCAAAATTTTTCAAACTTTTTTTTGGGTCAAAATTTTTTTGGTCCCAAAATTTTTCGATCTTTTTTTTGGGTCAACATTTTTTTGGTCCCAAAATTTTTCAAACTTTTTTTTGGCTCAAAATTTTTTTGGGTCAAAATTTTTTCGAACTTTTTTTTGTTTCAAAATTTTTTTGGTCCCAAAATTTTTCGAACTTTTTTTTTGGTCAAAATTTTTTCGAAGTTTTTTTTGGGTCAAATTTTTTTTGGTCCCAAAATTTTTCAAACTTTTTTTTGGCTCAAAATTTTTTTGGGTCAAAATTTTTTCAAAGTTTTTTTTGGGTCAAAATTTTTTTGGTCCCAAAATTTTTCAAACTTTTTTTTGGCTCAAAATTTTTTTGGCTCAAAATTTTTTTGGTCCCAAACTTTTTCGAACTTTTTTTTGGGTCAAAATTTTTTTGGTCCCAAAATTTTTCGAACTTTTTTTGGCTCAAAATTTTTTTGGACCTAAAATTTTTCGAACTTTTTTTTGGCTCAAAATTTTTTTGGTCCCAAAATGTTTCGAACTTTTTTTTGGCTCAAAATTTCTTTGAAAGTTTTTTTTGGGTTCAATATTTTTCGAAGTTTTTTGGGTCAATTTTTTTGGTCCCAAAATTTTTCGAACTTTTTTTTGGGCCAAAATTTTTTTGGGTCAATATTTTTTCGAACTTTTTTTTGGGTCAAATTTTTTTTTGGTCCCAAAATTTTTCGAACTTTTTTTTTGGTCAAAATTTTTTTGGTCCTAAAATTTTTCAAACTTTTTTTTGGGTCAAAATTTTTTTGGTCCCATAATTTTTCGAAGTTTTTTTTGAGTCAAAATTTTTTTGGTCCCAAAATTTTTTGAACTTTTTTTTGGGTCAAAATTTTTTTGGTCCCAAAATTTTTCAAACTTTTTTTTGGCTCAAAATATTTTTGGTCCTAAAATTTTTCGAACTTTTTTTTGGCTCAAAATTTTTTTGGTCCCAAAATTTTTCGAACTTTTTTTTGGCTCAAAATTTTTTTGAAAGTTTTTTTTGGGTTCAATATTTTTCGAAGTTTTTTTGGGTCAAAATTTTTTTGGTCCCAAAATTTTTCGAACTTTTTTTTGGGTCAAAATTTTTTCGAACTTTTTTTTGGGTAAAAATTTTTTTGGGTCAATATTTTTTCGAACTTTTTTTTGGGTCAAAATTTTTTTTGATCCCAAAATTTTTCGAACTTTTTTTTTGGTCAAAATTTTTTTGGTCCTAAAATTTTTCAAACTTTTTTTTGGGTCAACATTTTTTTGGTCCCATAATTTTTCGAAAATTTTTTTTGAGTCAAAATTTTTTTGGTCCCAAAATTTTTCGAACTTTTTTTTGGTCAAAATTTTTCAAACTTTTTTTTGGGTCAAAATTTTTTTGGTCCCAAAATTTTTCGATCTTTTTTTTGGGGTCAACATTTTTTTGGTCCCAAAATTTTTCAAACTTTTTTTTGGCTCAAAATTTTTTTGGTCCCAAAATTTTTCAAACTTTTTTTTGGGTCAAAATTTTTTTTGGTCCCAAAATTTTTCGAACTTTTTTTTTGGTCAAAATTTTTTTGGTCCTAAAATTTTTCAAACTTTTTTTTGGGTCAACATTTTTTTGGTCCCATAATTTTTCGAAATTTTTTTTTGAGTCAAAATTTTTTTGGTCCCAAAATTTTTCGAACTTTTTTTTGGGTCAAAATTTTTTTGGTCACAAAATTTTTCAAACTTTTTTTTGGCTCAAATTTTTTTTGGTCCTAAAATTTTTCGAACTTTTTTTTGGCTCAAAATTTTTTTGGTCCCAAAATTTTTCGAACTTTTTTTTGGGTCAAAATTTTTTCGAACTTTTTTTTGGGTCAAAATTTTTTTGGGTCAATATTTTTTCGAACTTTTTTTTGGTTCAAAATTTTTTTTGATCCCAAAATTTTTCGAACTTTTTTTTTGGTCAAAATTTTTTTGGTCCTAAAATTTTTCAAACTTTTTTTTGGGTCAACATTTTTTTGGTCCCATAATTTTTCGAAATTTTTTTTTGAGTCAAAATTTTTTTGGTCCCAAAATTTTTCAAACTTTTTTTTGGGTCAAAATTTTTTTGGTCCCAAAATTTTTCTAACTATTTTTTGGGTCAAAATTTTTTTGGTCCCAAAGTTTTTTTAACTTTTTTTTGGCTCAAAATTTTTTCGAAGTTTTTTTTGGGTCAAAATTTTTTTGGTCCCAAAATTTTTCAAACTTTTTTTGGCTCAAAATTTTTTTAGGTCAATATTTTTTCGAACTTTTTTTTCGGTCAAAATTATTCAAACATTTTTGTGTCAAAATTTTTTTGGTCCCAAAATTTTTCGAACTTTTTTTTTGGTCAAAATTTTTTTGGTCCCAAAATTTTTCGAACTTTTTTTTGGGTCAAAATTTTTTCGAAGTTTTTTTTGGGTCAAAATTTTTTTAGGTCAAAATTTTTTCAAACTTTTTTTTGGCTCAAAATTTTATTGGTCCCAAAATTTTTCGAACTTTTTTCTAGGTCAAAATTTTTTTGGTCCCAAAATTTTTCAAACTTTTTTTTGGGTCAAAATTTTTTTGGTCCAAAAATTTTTCGACCTTTTTTTTGGGTCAAATTTTTTTTGGTCCCAAAATTTTTCAAACTTTTTTTTGGGTCAAAATTTTTTTGGGTCAAAATTTTTTCGAACTTTTTTTTGGGTCAAAATTTTTTTGGGTTCAATATTTTTCGAACTTTTTTTTGGGTCAAAATTTTTTTGGTCCTAAAATTTTTCGAACTTTTTTTGTGTCAAAATTTTTTCGAACTTTTTTTTGGGTCAAAATTTTTTTGGGTCAAAAATTTTTCGAAGTTTTTTTTGGGTCAAAATTTTTTCGAACTTTTTTTTGGGTCAAAATTTTTTTGGGTCAATATTTTTTCGAACTTTTTTTTGGGTCAAAATTTTTTTTGATCCCAAAATTTTTCGAACTTTTTTTTTGGTCAAAATTTTTTTGGTCCTAAAATTTTTCAAACTTTTTTTTGGGTCAACATTTTTTTGGTCCCATAATTTTTCGAAAATTTTTTTTGAGTCAAAATTTTTTTGGTCCCAAAATTTTTCGAACTTTTTTTTGGTCAAAATTTTTCAAACTTTTTTTTGGGTCAAAATTTTTTTGGTCCCAAAATTTTTCGATCTTTTTTTTGGGGTCAACATTTTTTTGGTCCCAAAATTTTTCAAACTTTTTTTTGGCTCAAAATTTTTTTGGTCCCAAAATTTTTCAAACTTTTTTTTGGGTCAAAATTTTTTTTGGTCCCAAAATTTTTCGAACTTTTTTTTTGGTCAAAATTTTTTTGGTCCTAAAATTTTTCAAACTTTTTTTTGGGTCAACATTTTTTTGGTCCCATAATTTTTCGAAATTTTTTTTTGAGTCAAAATTTTTTTGGTCCCAAAATTTTTCGAACTTTTTTTTGGGTCAAAATTTTTTTGGTCACAAAATTTTTCAAACTTTTTTTTGGCTCAAATTTTTTTTGGTCCCAAAATTTTTCGAACTTTTTTTTGGGTCAAAATTTTTTCGAACTTTTTTTTGGGTCAAAATTTTTTTGGGTCAATATTTTTTCGAACTTTTTTTTGGTTCAAAATTTTTTTTGATCCCAAAATTTTTCGAACTTTTTTTTTGGTCAAAATTTTTTTGGTCCTAAAATTTTTCAAACTTTTTTTTGGGTCAACATTTTTTTGGTCCCATAATTTTTCGAAATTTTTTTTTGAGTCAAAATTTTTTTGGTCCCAAAATTTTTCAAACTTTTTTTTGGGTCAAAATTTTTTTGGTCCCAAAATTTTTCTAACTATTTTTTGGGTCAAAATTTTTTTGGTCCCAAAGTTTTTTTAACTTTTTTTTGGCTCAAAATTTTTTCGAAGTTTTTTTTGGGTCAAAATTTTTTTGGTCCCAAAATTTTTCAAACTTTTTTTGGCTCAAAATTTTTTTAGGTCAATATTTTTTCGAACTTTTTTTTCGGTCAAAATTATTCAAACATTTTTGTGTCAAAATTTTTTTGGTCCCAAAATTTTTCGAACTTTTTTTTTGGTCAAAATTTTTTTGGTCCCAAAATTTTTCGAACTTTTTTTTGGGTCAAAATTTTTTCGAAGTTTTTTTTGGGTCAAAATTTTTTTAGGTCAAAATTTTTTCAAACTTTTTTTTGGCTCAAAATTTTATTGGTCCCAAAATTTTTCGAACTTTTTTCTAGGTCAAAATTTTTTTGGTCCCAAAATTTTTCAAACTTTTTTTTGGGTCAAAATTTTTTTGGTCCAAAAATTTTTCGACCTTTTTTTTGGGTCAAATTTTTTTTGGTCCCAAAATTTTTCAAACTTTTTTTTGGGTCAAAATTTTTTTGGGTCAAAATTTTTTCGAACTTTTTTTTGGGTCAAAATTTTTTTGGGTTCAATATTTTTCGAACTTTTTTTTGGGTCAAAATTTTTTTGGTCCTAAAATTTTTCGAACTTTTTTGTGTCAAAATTTTTTCGAACTTTTTTTTGGGTCAAAATTTTTTTGGGTCAAAAATTTTTCGAACTTTTTTTTGGGTCAAAATTTTTTCGAACTTTTTTTTGGGTCAAAATTTTTTTGGGTCAATATTTTTTCGAACTTTTTTTTGGGTCAAAATTTTTTTTGATCCCAAAATTTTTCGAACTTTTTTTTTGGTCAAAATTTTTTTGGTCCTAAAATTTTTCAAACTTTTTTTTGGGTCAACATTTTTTTGGTCCCATAATTTTTCGAAAATTTTTTTTGAGTCAAAATTTTTTTGGTCCCAAAATTTTTCGAACTTTTTTTTGGTCAAAATTTTTCAAACTTTTTTTTGGGTCAAAATTTTTTTGGTCCCAAAATTTTTCGATCTTTTTTTTGGGGTCAACATTTTTTTGGTCCCAAAATTTTTCAAACTTTTTTTTGGCTCAAAATTTTTTTGGTCCCAAAATTTTTCAAACTTTTTTTTGGGTCAAAATTTTTTTTGGTCCCAAAATTTTTCGAACTTTTTTTTTGGTCAAAATTTTTTTGGTCCTAAAATTTTTCAAACTTTTTTTTGGGTCAACATTTTTTTGGTCCCATAATTTTTCGAAATTTTTTTTTGAGTCAAAATTTTTTTGGTCCCAAAATTTTTCGAACTTTTTTTTGGGTCAAAATTTTTTTGGTCACAAAATTTTTCAAACTTTTTTTTGGCTCAAATTTTTTTTGGTCCTAAAATTTTTCAAACTTTTTTTTGGGTCAACATTTTTTTGGTCCCATAATTTTTCGAAATTTTTTTTTGAGTCAAAATTTTTTTGGGTCAAAATTTTTTCGAACTTTTTTTTGGGTCAAAATTTTTTTGGGTCAATATTTTTTCGAACTTTTTTTTGGTTCAAAATTTTTTTTGATCCCAAAATTTTTCGAACTTTTTTTTTGGTCAAAATTTTTTTGGTCCTAAAATTTTTCAAACTTTTTTTTGGGTCAACATTTTTTTGGTCCCATAATTTTTCGAAATTTTTTTTTGAGTCAAAATTTTTTTGGTCCCAAAATTTTTCAAACTTTTTTTTGGGTCAAAATTTTTTTGGTCCCAAAATTTTTCTAACTATTTTTTGGGTCAAAATTTTTTTGGTCCCAAAGTTTTTTTAACTTTTTTTTGGCTCAAAATTTTTTCGAAGTTTTTTTTGGGTCAAAATTTTTTTGGTCCCAAAATTTTTCAAACTTTTTTTGGCTCAAAATTTTTTTAGGTCAATATTTTTTCGAACTTTTTTTTCGGTCAAAATTATTCAAACATTTTTGTGTCAAAATTTTTTTGGTCCCAAAATTTTTCGAACTTTTTTTTTGGTCAAAATTTTTTTGGTCCCAAAATTTTTCGAACTTTTTTTTGGGTCAAAATTTTTTCGAAGTTTTTTTTGGGTCAAAATTTTTTTAGGTCAAAATTTTTTCAAACTTTTTTTTGGCTCAAAATTTTATTGGTCCCAAAATTTTTCGAACTTTTTTCTAGGTCAAAATTTTTTTGGTCCCAAAATTTTTCAAACTTTTTTTTGGGTCAAAATTTTTTTGGTCCAAAAATTTTTCGACCTTTTTTTTGGGTCAAATTTTTTTTGGTCCCAAAATTTTTCAAACTTTTTTTTGGGTCAAAATTTTTTTGGGTCAAAATTTTTTCGAACTTTTTTTTGGGTCAAAATTTTTTTGGGTTCAATATTTTTCGAACTTTTTTTTGGGTCAAAATTTTTTTGGTCCTAAAATTTTTCGAACTTTTTTTGTGTCAAAATTTTTTCGAACTTTTTTTTGGGTCAAAATTTTTTTGGGTCAAAATTTTTTCGAACTTTTTTTTGGGTCAAAAATTTTTGTCCCAAAATTTTTCGAACTTTTTTTTGTGTTAAAATTTTTTCGAAGTTTTTTTTGGTCAAAATTTTTTTGGTCCCAAAATTTTTCAAACTTTTTTTTGGCTCAAATTTGTTTTGGCTCAAAATTTTTTTGGTCCCAAACTTTTTCGAACTTTTTTTTGGGTCAAAATTTTTTTGGTCCCAAAATTTTTCGAACTTTTTTTTGGCTCAAATTTTTTTTGGTCCTAAAATTTTTCGAACTTTTTTTTGGCTCAAAATTTTTTTGAACGTTTTTTTTGGGTTCAATATTTTTCGAAGTTTTTTTGGGTCAAAATTTTTTTGGTCCCAAAATTTTTCAAACTTTTTTTTGGCTCAAAATTTTTTCGAAATTTTTTTTGGGTCAAAATTTTTTTGGTCCCAACATTTTTCAAACTTTTTTTTGGCTCAAAATTTTTTTGTCCCAAAATTTTTCGAACTTTTTTTTGGCTCAAAATTTTTTCGAAGTTTTTTTTTGGGTCAAAATTTTTTCGAACTTTTTTTTGGGTCAAAATTTTTTTGGTCCCAAAATTTTTCGAACTTTTTTTTGTGTTAAAATTTTTTCGAAGTTTTTTTTGGTCAAAATTTTTTTGGCTCAAAATTTTTTTGGTCCCAAAATTTTTCGAACTTTTTTTTGGCTCAAAATTTTTTCGAAGTTTTTTTTTGGGTTCAATATTTTTCGAACTTTTTTTTGGGTCAACATTTTTTTGGTCCCAAAATTTTTTCGAAGTTTTTTTTGGCTCAAATTTTTTTTGGTCCCAAAATTTTTCGAACTTTTTTTTTGGTCAAAATTTTCTCGAAGTTTTTTTTGTGTCAAAAGTTTTTTTGGTCCCAAAATTTTTCAAACTTTTTTTTGGCTCAAATTTTTTTGGGTCAAAATTTTTCCGAACTTTTTTTGGGTCAAAATTTTTTTGGTCCCAAAATTTTTGGAAATTTTTTGGCTCAAAATTTTTTTGGTCCCAAAATTTTTTGAACTTTTTTTTGGCTCACAATTTTTTTTTTTTTTTACTTTTTTTTGGCTCAAAATTTTTTTGAAGTTTTTTTTGGGTTCAATATTTTTCGAACTTTTTTCTGGGTCAAAATTTTTTTGGTTCCAAAATGTTTCGAACTTTTTTTTGGGTCAATTTTTTTTTGGTCCCAAAATTTTTCAAACTTTTTTTTGGCCCAAAATTTTTTTGGGTCAAAATTTTTTCGAACTTTTTTTTGGGTCAAAATTTTTTGGGTCAAAATTTTTTGGTTTCAATATTTTTCGAACTTTTTTTTGGGTCAAAATTTTTTTGGTCCCAAAATTTTTCGAACTTTTTTTTGGGTCAAAATTTTTTTGGTCCCAAAATTTTTCGAACTTTTTTTTTGGCTCAAATTTTTTTTGGGTCAAAAATTTTTCTAATTTTTTTTGGGTCAAATTTTTTTTGGGTTCAATATTTTTCGAACTTCTTTTTGGGTCAAAATTTTTTTGGTCCCAAAATTTTTCGAACTTTTTTTTGGGTCAAAATTTTTTTGGTCCCAAAATTTTTCGAACTTTTTTTTGGGTCAAAATTTTTTCGAACTTTTTTTTGGGTCAAAATTTTTTCGAACTTTTTTTTGGCTCAAAATTTTTTCGAAGTTTTTTTTGGGTCAAAATTTTTTTGGTCCCAAAATTTTTCAAACTTTTTTTTGGCTCAAAATTTTTTTGTCCCAAAATTTTTCGAACTTTTTTTTGGCTCAAAATTTTTTCGAAGTTTTTTTTTTGGGTTCAATATTTTTCGAACTTTTTTTTGGGTCAAAATTTTTTTGGTCCCAAAATTTTTTCGAAGTTTTTTTTGGCTCAAATTTTTTTTGGTCCCAAAATTTTTCGAACTTTTTTTTTGGTCAAAATTTTCTCGAAGTTTTTTTTGTGTCAAAAGTTTTTTTGGTCCCAAAATTTTTCAAACTTTTTTTTGGCTCAAATTTTTTTGGGTCAAAATTTTTCCGAACTTTTTTTGGGTCAAAATTTTTTTGGTCCCAAAATTTTTCGAAATTTTTTGGCTCAAAATGTTTTTGGTCCCAAAATTTTTCGAACTTTTTTTTGGCTCACAATTTTTTTTTTTCGAACTTTTTTTTGGCTCAAATTTTTTTTGGTTCCAAAATGTTTCGAACTTTTTTTTGGGTCAAATTTTTTTTGGTCCCAAAATTTTTCAATTTTTTTTTGGCTCAAAATTTTTTTGGGTCAAAATTTTTTCAAACTTTTTTTTGGGTCAAAATTTTTTGGGTCAAAATTTTTTGGGTTCAATATTTTTCGAACTTTTTTTTGGGTCAAAATTTTTTTGGTCCCAAAATTTTTCGAACTTTTTTTTGGGTCAAAATTTTTTTGGTCCCAAAATTTTTCGAACTTTTTTTTGGCTCAAAATTTTTTTGGGTCAAAAAATTTTCTAATTTTTTTTGGGTCAAATTTTTTTTGGGTTCAATATTTTTCGAACTTCTTTTTGGGTCAAAATTTTTTTGGTCCCAAAATTTTTCGAACTTTTTTTTGGGTCAAAATTTTTTTGGTCCCAAAATTTTTCGAACTTTTTTTTGGGTCAAAATTTTTTCGAACTTTTTTTTGGGTCAAAATTTTTTTGGGTCAAAATTTTTTCGAACTTTTTTTTGGCTCAAAATTGTTTTGGTCCCAATATTTTTCGAACTTTTTTTTTGGCTCAAAATTTTTTTGGTCCCAAAATTTTTCGAACTTTTTTTTGGCTCAAAATTTTTTGAAGTTTTTTTTTGGGTTCAACATTTTTTTGGTCCCAAAATTTTTCGATCTTTGTTTTGGCTCAAAATTTTTTCGAAGATTTTTTTAGGTCAAAATTTTTCGAACTTTTTTTTGGGTCAAAATTTTTTTGGTCCCAAAATTTTTTGAACTTTTTTTTGGTCAAAATTTTTTTGGTCCCAAAATTTTTCTAACTTTTTTTGGCTCAAAATTTTTTTGGTCCCAAAATTTTTCGAACTTTTTTTTTGGTCAAAATTTTTTCGAAGTTTTTTTTTGGGTCAAAATTTTTTTGGTCCCAAAATTTTTCAAACTTTTTTTTGGCTCAAAATTTTTTTGGTCCCAAAATTTTTCGTACTTTTTTTTTGGGTCAAAATTTTTTTGGTCCCAAAATTTTTCAAACTTTTTTTTTGGCTCAAAATTTTTTTGGTCCCAAAATTTTTCGAACTTTTGTTTGGGTCAAAATTTTTTCGAAGTTTTTTTTTGGGTCAAAATTTTTTTGGGCCCAAAATTTTTCAAACTTTTTTTTGGTCCCAAAATTTTTCGTACTTTTTTTTTGGTCAAAATTTTTTGGTCCCAAAATTTTTCAAACTTTTTTTGGCTCAAAATTTTTTTGGTCCCAAAATTTTTCGAACTTTTTTTTGGGTCAAAATTTTTTTGGTCCCAAAATTTTTCGAACTTTTTTTGGGTCAAAATTTTTTTGGTCCCAAAATTTTTCAAACTTTTTTTTTGGCTCAAAATTTTTTTGGTCCCAAAATTTTTCGAACTTTTTTTTGGGTCAAAATTTTTTCGAAGTTTTTTTTTTGGGTCAAAATTTTTTTGGTCCCAAAATTTTTCAAACTTTTTTTTGGGTCAAAGTTTTTTTTGGTCCCAAAATTTTTCGAACTTTTTTGGCTCAAAATTTTTTTGGTCCCAAAAATTTTCATACTTTTTTTTTGGTCAAAATTTTTTTGGTCCCAAAATTCTTCAAACTTTTTTTTGGCTCAAAATTTTTTTGGTCCCAAAATTTTTCAAACTTTTTTTTGCTCAATTTTTTTTTTTGTCCCAAAATTTTTCAAACTTTTTTTTGGGTCAAATTTTTTTTGGTCCCAAAATTTTTTAAACTTTTTTTTGGGTCAAAATTTTTTTGGGTCAAAATTTTTTCGAACTTTTTTTTGGGTCAAAATTTTTTTGGTCCCAAAATTTTTCGAACTTTTGTTTGGGTCAAAATTTTTTCGAAGTTTTTTTTTGGGTCAAAATTTTTTTGGGCCCAAAATTTTTCAAACTTTTTTTTGGTCCCAAAATTTTTCGTACTTTTTTTTTGGTCAAAATTTTTTGGTCCCAAAATTTTTCAAACTTTTTTTTGGCTCAAAATTTTTTTGGTCCCAAAATTTTTCGAACTTTTTTTTGGGTCAAAATTTTTTTGGTCCCAAAATTTTTCAAACTTTTTTTGGGTCAAAATTTTTTTGGTCCCAAAATTTTTCAAACTTTTTTTTGGCTCAAAATTTTTTTGGTCCCAAAATTTTTCGAACTTTTTTTTGGGTCAAAATTTTTTCGAAGTTTTTTTTTTGGGTCAAAATTTTTTTGGTCCCAAAATTTTTCAAACTTTTTTTTGGGTCAAAGTTTTTTTTGGTCCCAAAATTTTTCGAACTTTTTTGGCTCAAAATTTTTTCGAACTTTTTTTTGGGTCAAAATTTTTTTGGGTCAAAATTTTTTCGAACTTTTTTTTGGCTCAAAATTTTTTCGAAGTTTTTTTTGGGTCAAAATTTTTTTGGTCCCAAAATTTTTCAAGATTTTTTTTGGCTCAAAATTTTTTTGTCCCAAAATTTTTCGAACTTTTTTTTGGCTCAAAATTTTTTCGAAGTTTTTTTTTGGGTTCAATATTTTTCGAACTTTTTTTTGGGTCAAAATTTTTTTGGTCCCAAAATTTTTTCGAAGTTTTTTTTGGCTCAAATTTTTTTTGGTCCCAAAATTTTTCAAACTTTTTTTTGGCTCAAACTTTTTTGGGTCAAAATTTTTCCGAACTTTTTTTGGGTCAAAATTTTTTTGGTCCCAAAATTTTTTGAAATTTTTTGGCTCAAAATTTTTTTGGTCCCAAAATTTTTCGAACTTTTTTTTGGCTCACAATTTTTTTTTTTCGAACTTTTTTTTGGCTCAAAATTTTTTTGAAGTTTTTTTTGGGTTCAATATTTTTCGAACTTTTTTCTGGGTCAAAATTTTTTTGGTTCCAAAATGTTTCGAACTTTTTTTTGGGTCAAATTTTTTTTGGTCCCAAAATTTTTCAAACTTTTTTTTGGCTCAAAATTTTTTTGGGTCAAAATTTTTTCAAACTTTTTTTTGGGTCAAAATTTTTTGGGTCAAAATTTTTTGGGTTCAATATTTTTCGAACTTTTTTTTGGGTCAAAATTTTTTTGGTCCCAAAATTTTTCGAACTTTTTTTTGGCTCAAAATTTTTTTGGGTCAAAAAATTTTCTAATTTTTTTTTGGGTCAAATTTTTTTTGGGTTCAATATTTTTCGAACTTCTTTTTGGGTCAAAATTTTTTTGGTCCCAAAATTTTTCGAACTTTTTTTTGGGTCAAAATTTTTTTGGTCCCAAAATTTTTCGAACTTTTTTTTGGGTCAAAATTTTTTCGAACTTTTTTTTTGGGTCAAAATTTTTTTGGGTCAAAATTTTTTCGAACTTTTTTTTGGTCAAAATTGTTTTGGTCCCAATATTTTTCGAACTTTTTTTTTGGCTCAAAATTTTTTTGGTCCCAAAATTTTTCGAACTTTTTTTTGGCTCAAAATTTTTTTGGGTCAAAAAAATTTCTAATTTTTTTTGGGTCAAATTTTTTTTGGGTTCAATATTTTTCGAACTTCTTTTTGGGTCAAAATTTTTTTGGTCCCAAAATTTTTCGAACTTTTTTTTGGGTCAAAATTTTTTTGGTCCCAAAATTTTTCGAACTTTTTTTTGGGTCAAAATTTTTTCGAACTTTTTTTTTGGGTCAAAATTTTTTTGGGTCAAAATTTTTTCGAACTTTTTTTTGGCTCAAAATTGTTTTGGTCCCAATATTTTTCGTACTTTTTTTTTGGTCAAAATTTTTTGGTCCCAAAATTTTTCAAACTTTTTTTTGGCTCAAAATTTTTTTGGTCCCAAAATTTTTCGAACTTTTTTTTGGGTCAAAATTTTTTTGGTCCCAAAATTTTTCGAACTTTTTTTGGGTCAAAATTTTTTTGGTCCCAAAATTTTTCAAACTTTTTTTTGGCTCAAATTTTTTTTGGTCCCAAAATTTTTCGAACTTTTTTTTGGGTCAAAATTTTTTCGAAGTTTTTTTTTTGGGTCAAAATTTTTTTGGTCCCAAAATTTTTCAAACTTTATTTGGGTCAAAGTTTTTTTTGGTCCCAAAATTTTTCGAACTTTTTTGGCTCAAAATTTTTTCGAACTTTTTTTTGGGTCAAAATTTTTTTGGGTCAAAATTTTTTCGAACTTTTTTTTGGCTCAAAATTTTTTCGAAGTTTTTTTTGGGTCAAAATTTTTTTGGTCCCAAAATTTTTCAAACTTTTTTTTGGCTCAAAATTTTTTTGTCCCAAAATTTTTCGAACTTTTTTTTGGCTCAAAATTTTTTCGAAGTTTTTTTTTGGGTTCAATATTTTTCGAACTTTTTTTTGGGTCAAAATTTTTTTGGTCCCAAAATTTTTTCGAAGTTTTTTTTGGCTCAAATTTTTTTTGGTCCCAAAATTTTTCGAACTTTTTTTTTGCTCAAACTTTTTTGGGTCAAAATTTTTCCGAACTTTTTTTGGGTCAAAATTTTTTTGGTCCCAAAATTTTTTGAAATTTTTTGGCTCAAAATTTTTTTGGTCCCAAAATTTTTCGAACTTTTTTTTGGCTCACAATTTTTTTTTTTTCGAACTTTTTTTTGGCTCAAAATTTTTTTGAAGTTTTTTTTGTGTCAAAAGTTTTTTTGGTCCCAAAATTTTTCAAACTTTTTTTTGGCTCAAACTTTTTTGGGTCAAAATTTTTCCGAACTTTTTTTGGGTCAAAATTTTTTTGGTCCCAAAATTTTTTGAAATTTTTTGGCTCAAAATTTTTTTGGTCCCAAAATTTTTCGAACTTTTTTTTGGCTCACAATTTTTTTTTTTTCGAACTTTTTTTTGGCTCAAAATTTTTTTGAAGTTTTTTTTGGGTTCAATATTTTTCGAACTTTTTTCTGGGTCAAATTTTTTTTGGTTCCAAAATGTTTCGAACTTTTTTTTGGGTCAAATTTTTTTTGGTCCCAAAATTTTTCAAACTTTTTTTTGGCTCAAAATTTTTTTGGGTCAAAATTTTTTCAAACTTTTTTTTGGGTCAAAATTTTTTGGGTCAAAATTTTTTGGGTTCAATATTTTTCGAACTTTTTTTTGGGTCAAAATTTTTTTGGTCCCAAAATTTTTCGAACTTTTTTTTGGGTCAAAATTTTTTTGGTCCCAAAATTTTTCGAACTTTTTTTTGGCTCAAAATTTTTTTGGGTCAAAAAATTTTCAAATTTTTTTTTGGGTCAAATTTTTTTTGGGTTCAATATTTTTCGAACTTCTTTTTGGGTCAAAATTTTTTTGGTCCCAAAATTTTTCGAACTTTTTTTTGGGTCAAAATTTTTTTGGTCCCAAAATTTTTCGAACTTTTTTTTGGGTCAAAATTTTTTCGAACTTTTTTTTTGGGTCAAAATTTTTTTGGGTCAAAATTTTTTCGAACTTTTTTTTGGTCAAAATTGTTTTGGTCCCAATATTTTTCGAACTTTTTTTTTGGCTCAAAATTTTTTTGGTCCCAAAATTTTTCGAACTTTTTTTTGGCTCAAAATTTTTTTGAGTCAAAAATTTTTCTAATTTTTTTTGGGTCAAATTTTTTTTGGGTTCAATATTTTTCGAACTTCTTTTTGGGTCAAAATTTTTTTGGTCCCAAAATTTTTCGAACTTTTTTTTGGGTCAAAATTATTTTGGTCCCAAAATTTTTCGAACTTTTTTTTGGGTCAAAAATTTTTCGAACTTTTTTTTTGGGTCAAAAATTTTTCGAACTTTTTTTTGGTCCCAAAAATTTTCATACTTTTTTTTTGGTCAAAATTTTTTTGGTCCCAAAATTCTTCAAACTTTTTTTTGGCTCAAAATTTTTTTGGTCCCAAAATTTTTCAAACTTTTTTTTGCTCAATATTTTTTTGGTCCCAAAATTTTTCAAACTTTTTTTTGGGTCAAATTTTTTTTGGTCCCAAAATTTTTCAAACTTTTTTTTGGGTCAAAATTTTTTTGGGTCAAAATTTTTTCGAACTTTTTTTTGGGTCAAAATTTTTTTGGGTTCAATATTTTTCGAACTTTTTTTTGGGTCAAAATTTTTTTGGTCCCAAAATTTTTCAAACTTTTTTTTGGCTCAAAATTTTTTTGGTCCCAAAATTTTTCGAACTTTTTTTTGGGTCAAAATTTTTTTGGTCCCAAAATTTTTCGAACTTTTTTTGGGTCAAAATTTTTTTGGTCCCAAAATTTTTCAAACTTTTTTTTTGGCTCAAAATTTTTTTGGGCCCAAAATTTTTCAAACTTTTTTTTGGTCCCAAAATTTTTCGTACTTTTTTTTTGGTCAAAATTTTTTGGTCCCAAAATTTTTCAAACTTTTTTTTGGCTCAAAATTTTTTTGGTCCCAAAATTTTTCGAACTTTTTTTTGGGTCAAAATTTTTTTGGTCCCAAAATTTTTCGAACTTTTTTTGGGTCAAAATTTTTTTGGTCCCAAAATTTTTCAAACTTTTTTTTTGGCTCAAAATTTTTTTGGTCCCAAAATTTTTCGAACTTTTTTTTGGGTCAAAATTTTTTCGAAGTTTTTTTTTTGGCTCAAAATTTTTTTGGTCCCAAAATTTTTCAAACTTTTTTTTGGGTCAAAGTTTTTTTTGGTCCCAAAATTTTTCGAACTTTTTTGGCTCAAAATTTTTTTGGTCCCAATATTTTTCGAACTTTTTTTTTGGCTCAAAATTTTTTTGGTCCCAAAATTTTTCGAACTTTTTTTTGGCTCAAAATTTTTTGAAGTTTTTTTTTGGGTTCAACATTTTTTTGGTCCCGAAATTTTTCGATCTTTGTTTTGGCTCAAAATTTTTTCGAAGATTTTTTTAGGTCAAAATTTTTCGAACTTTTTTTTGGGTCAAAATTTTTTTGGTCCCAAAATTTTTTGAACTTTTTTTTGGTCAAAATTTTTTTGGTCCCAAAATTTTTCTAACTTTTTTTGGCTCAAAATTTTTTTGGTCCCAAAATTTTTCGAACTTTTTTTTTGGTCAAAATTTTTTCGAAGTTTTTTTTTGGGTCAAAATTTTTTTGGTCCCAAAATTTTTCAAACTTTTTTTTGGCTCAAAATTTTTTTGGTCCCAAAATTTTTCGTACTTTTTTTTTGGGTCAAAATTTTTTTGGTCCCAAAATTTTTCGAACTTTTGTTTGGGTCAAAATTTTTTCGAAGTTTTTTTTTTGGTCAAAATTTTTTTGGGCCCAAAATTTTTCAAACTTTTTTTTTGGTCAAAATTTTTTGGTCCCAAAATTTTTCAAACTTTTTTTTGGCTCAAAATTTTTTTGGTCCCAAAATTTTTCGAACTTTTTTTTTGGGTCAAAATTTTTTTGGTCCCAAAATTTTTCGAACTTTTTTTGGGTCAAAATTTTTTTGGTCCCAAAATTTTTCAAACTTTTTTTTTGGCTCAAAATTTTTTTGGTCCCAAAATTTTTCGAACTTTTTTTTGGGTCAAAATTTTTTCGAAGTTTTTTTTTTGGGTCAAAATTTTTTTGGTCCCAAAATTTTTCAAACTTTTTTTTGGGTCAAAGTTTTTTTTGGTCCCAAAATTTTTCGAACTTTTTTGGCTCAAAATTTTTTTGGTCCCAAAAATTTTCATACTTTTTTTTTGGTCAAAATTTTTTTGGTCCCAAAATTCTTCAAACTTTTTTTTGGCTCAAAATTTTTTTGGTCCCAAAATTTTTCAAACTTTTTTTTGCTCAATATTTTTTTGGTCCCAAAATTTTTCAAACTTTTTTTTGGGTCAAATTTTTTTTGGTCCCAAAATTTTTCAAACTTTTTTTTGGGTCAAAATTTTTTTGGTCCCAAAATTTTTCAAACTTTTTTTTGGGTCAAAATTTTTTTGGGTCAAAATTTTTTCGAACTTTTTTTTGGGTCAAAATTTTTTTGGGTTCAATATTTTTCGAACTTTTTTTTGGGTCAAAATTTTTTTGGTCCCAAAATTTTTCAAACTTTTTTTTGGCTCAAAATTTTTTTGGTCCCAAAATTTTTCGAACTTTTTTTTGGGTCAAAATTTTTTTGGTCCCAAAATTTTTCGAACTTTTTTTTGGTCAAAATTTTTTTGGTCCCAAAATTTTTCTAACTTTTTTGGCTCAAAATTTTTTTGGTCCTAAAATTTTTCGAACTTTTTTTTTGGTCAAAATTTTTTCGAAGTTTTTTTTTGGGTCAAAATTTTTTTGGTCCCAAAATTTTTCAAACTTTTTTTTGGCTCAAAATTTTTTTGGTCCCAAAATTTTTCGTACTTTTTTTTTGGGTCAAAATTTTTTTGGTCCCAAAATTTTTCGAACTTTTGTTTGGGTCAAAATTTTTTCGAAGTTTTTTTTTTGGTCAAAATTTTTTTGGGCCCAAAATTTTTCAAACTTTTTTTTGGTCCCAAAATTTTTCGTACTTTTTTTTTGGTCAAAATTTTTTGGTCCCAAAATTTTTCAAACTTTTTTTTGGCTCAAAATTTTTTTGGTCCCAAAATTTTTCGAACTTTTTTTTTGGGTCAAAATTTTTTTGGTCCCAAAATTTTTCGAACTTTTTTTGGGTCAAAATTTTTTTGGTCCCAAAATTTTTCAAAATTTTTTTTTTGGCTCAAAATTTTTTTGGTCCCAAAATTTTTCGAACTTTTTTTTGGGTCAAAATTTTTTCGAAGTTTTTTTTTTGGGTCAAAATTTTTTTGGTCCCAAAATTTTTCAAACTTTTTTTTGGGTCAAAGTTTTTTTTGGTCCCAAAATTTTTCGAACTTTTTTGGCTCAAAATTTTTTTGGTCCCAAAAATTTTCATACTTTTTTTTTGGTCAAAATTTTTTTGGTCCCAAAATTCTTCAAACTTTTTTTTGGCTCAAAATTTTTTTGGTCCCAAAATTTTTCAAACTTTTTTTTGCTCAATATTTTTTTGGTCCCAAAATTTTTCAAACTTTTTTTTGGGTCAAATTTTTTTTGGTCCCAAAATTTTTCAAACTTTTTTTTGGGTCAAAATTTTTTTGGGTCAAAATTTTTTCGAACTTTTTTTTGGGTCAAAATTTTTTTGGGTTCAATATTTTTCGAACTTTTTTTTGGGTCAAAATTTTTTTGGTCCCAAAATTTTTCAAACTTTTTTTTGGCTCAAAATTTTTTTGGTCCCAAAATTTTTCGAACTTTTTTTTGGGTCAAAATTTTTTTGGTCCCAAAATTTTTCGAACTTTTTTTGGGTCAAAATTTTTTTGGTCCCAAAATTTTTCAAACTTTTTTTTTGGCTCAAAATTTTTTTGGGCCCAAAATTTTTCAAACTTTTTTTTGGGTCAAAATTTTTTTGGTCCCAAAATTTTTCGAACTTTTTTTGGGTCAAAATTGTTTTGGTCCCAAAATTTTTCAAACTTTTTTTTTGGCTCAAAATTTTTTTGGTCCCAAAATTTTTCGAACTTTTTTTTGGGTCAAAATTTTTTCGAAGTTTTTTTTTTGGCTCAAAATTTTTTTGGTCCCAAAATTTTTCAAACTTTTTTTTGGGTCAAAGTTTTTTTTGGTCCCAAAATTTTTCGAACTTTTTTGGCTCAAAATTTTTTTGGTCCCAAAAATTTTCATACTTTTTTTTTGGCTCAAAATTTTTTTGGTCCCAAAATTTTTCAAACTTTTTTTTGCTCAATATTTTTTTGGTCCCAAAATTTTTCAAACTTTTTTTTGGGTCAAATTTTTTTTGGTCCCAAAATTTTTCAAACTTTTTTTTGGGTCAAAATTTTTTTGGGTCAAAATTTTTTCGAACTTTTTTTTGGGTCAAAATTTTTTTGGGTTCAATATTTTTCGAACTTTTTTTTGGGTCAAAATTTTTTTGGTCCCAAAATTTTTCAAACTTTTTTTTGGCTCAAAATTTTTTTGGTCCCAAAATTTTTCGAACTTTTTTTTGGGTCAAAATTTTTTTGGTCCCAAAATTTTTCGAACTTTTTTTGGGTCAAAATTTTTTTGGTCCCAAAATTTTTCAAACTTTTTTTTTGGCTCAAAATTTTTTTGGTCCCAAAATTTTTCGAACTTTTTTTTGGGTCAAAATTTTTTCGAAGTTTTTTTTTTGGGTCAAAATTTTTTTGGTCCCAAAATTTTTCAAACTTTTTTTTGGGTCAAAGTTTTTTTTGGTCCCAAAATTTTTCGAACTTTTTTGGCTCAAAATTTTTTTGGTCCCAAAAATTTTCATACTTTTTTTTTGGTCAAAATTTTTTTGGTCCCAAAATTCTTCAAACTTTTTTTTGGCTCAAAATTTTTTTGGTCCCAAAATTTTTCAAACTTTTTTTTGCTCAATATTTTTTTGGTCCCAAAATTTTTCAAACTTTTTTTTGGGTCAAATTTTTTTTGGTCCCAAAATTTTTCAAACTTTTTTTTGGGTCAAAATTTTTTTGGGTCAAAATTTTTTCGAACTTTTTTTTGGGTCAAAATTTTTTTGGGTTCAATATTTTTCGAACTTTTTTTTGGGTCAAAATTTTTTTGGTCCCAAAATTTTTCAAACTTTTTTTTGGCTCAAAATTTTTTTGGTCCCAAAATTTTTCGAACTTTTTTTTGGGTCAAAATTTTTTTGGTCCCAAAATTTTTCGAACTTTTTTTGGGTCAAAATTTTTTTGGTCCCAAAATTTTTCAAACTTTTTTTTTGGCTCAAAATTTTTTTGGGCCCAAAATTTTTCAAACTTTTTTTTGGGTCAAAATTTTTTTGGTCCCAAAATTTTTCGAACTTTTTTTGGGTCAAAATTTTTTTGGTCCCAAAATTTTTCAAACTTTTTTTTTGGCTCAAAATTTTTTTGGTCCCAAAATTTTTCGAACTTTTTTTTGGGTCAAAATTTTTTCGAAGTTTTTTTTTTGGCTCAAAATTTTTTTGGTCCCAAAATTTTTCAAACTTTTTTTTGGGTCAAAGTTTTTTTTGGTCCCAAAATTTTTCGAACTTTTTTGGCTCAAAATTTTTTTGGTCCCAAAAATTTTCATACTTTTTTTTTGGCTCAAAATTTTTTTGGTCCCAAAATTTTTCAAACTTTTTTTTGCTCAATATTTTTTTGGTCCCAAAATTTTTCAAACTTTTTTTTGGGTCAAATTTTTTTTGGTCCCAAATTTTTTCAAACTTTTTTTTGGGTCAAAATTTTTTTGGGTCAAAATTTTTTCGAACTTTTTTTTGGGTCAAAATTTTTTTGGGTTCAATATTTTTCGAACTTTTTTTTGGGTCAAAATTTTTTTGGTCCCAAAATTTTTCAAACTTTTTTTTGGCTCAAAATTTTTTTGGTCCCAAAATTTTTCGAACTTTTTTTTGGGTCAAAATTTTTTTGGTCCCAAAATTTTTCGAACTTTTTTTGGGTCAAAATTTTTTTGGTCCCAAAATTTTTCAAACTTTTTTTTTGGCTCAAAATTTTTTTGGTCCCAAAATTTTTCGAACTTTTTTTTGGGTCAAAATTTTTTCGAAGTTTTTTTTTTGGGTCAAAATTTTTTTGGTCCCAAAATTTTTCAAACTTTTTTTTGGGTCAAAGTTTTTTTTGGTCCCAAAATTTTTCGAACTTTTTTGGCTCAAAATTTTTTTGGTCCCAAAAATTTTCATACTTTTTTTTTGGTCAAAATTTTTTTGGTCCCAAAATTCTTCAAACTTTTTTTTGGCTCAAAATTTTTTTGGTCCCAAAATTTTTCAAACTTTTTTTTGGGTCAAATTTTTTTTGGTCCCAAAATTTTTCAAACTTTTTTTTGGGTCAAAATTTTTTTGGGTCAAAATTTTTTCGAACTTTTTTTTGGGTCAAAATTTTTTTGGGTTCAATATTTTTCGAACTTTTTTTTGGGTCAAAATTTTTTTGGTCCCAAAATTTTTCAAACTTTTTTTTGGCTCAAAATTTTTTTGGTCCCAAAATTTTTCGAACTTTTTTTTGGGTCAAAATTTTTTTGGTCCCAAAATTTTTCGAACTTTTTTTGGGTCAAAATTTTTTTGGTCCCAAAATTTTTCAAACTTTTTTTTTGGCTCAAAATTTTTTTGGGCCCAAAATTTTTCAAACTTTTTTTTGGGTCAAAATTTTTTTGGTCCCAAAATTTTTCGAACTTTTTTTGGGTCAAAATTTTTTTGGTCCCAAAATTTTTCAAACTTTTTTTTTGGCTCAAAATTTTTTTGGTCCCAAAATTTTTCGAACTTTTTTTTGGGTCAAAATTTTTTCGAAGTTTTTTTTTTGGCTCAAAATTTTTTTGGTCCCAAAATTTTTCAAACTTTTTTTTGGGTCAAAGTTTTTTTTGGTCCCAAAATTTTTCGAACTTTTTTGGCTCAAAATTTTTTTGGTCCCAAAAATTTTCATACTTTTTTTTTGGCTCAAAATTTTTTTGGTCCCAAAATTTTTCAAACTTTTTTTTGCTCAATATTTTTTTGGTCCCAAAATTTTTCAAACTTTTTTTTGGGTCAAATTTTTTTTGGTCCCAAAATTTTTCAAACTTTTTTTTGGGTCAAAATTTTTTTGGGTCAAAATTTTTTCGAACTTTTTTTTGGGTCAAAATTTTTTTGGGTTCAATATTTTTCGAACTTTTTTTTGGGTCAAAATTTTTTTGGTCCCAAAATTTTTAAACTTTTTTTTGGCTCAAAATTTTTTTGGTCCCAAAATTTTTCGAACTTTTTTTTGGGTCAAAATTTTTTTGGTCCCAAAATTTTTCGAACTTTTTTTGGGTCAAAATTTTTTTGGTCCCAAAATTTTTCAAACTTTTTTTTTGGCTCAAAATTTTTTTGGTCCCAAAATTTTTCGAACTTTTTTTTGGGTCAAAATTTTTTCGAAGTTTTTTTTTTGGGTCAAAATTTTTTTGGTCCCAAAATTTTTCAAACTTTTTTTTGGGTCAAAGTTTTTTTTGGTCCCAAAATTTTTCGAACTTTTTTGGCTCAAAATTTTTTTGGTCCCAAAAATTTTCATACTTTTTTTTTGGTCAAAATTTTTTTGGTCCCAAAATTCTTCAAACTTTTTTTTGGCTCAAAATTTTTTTGGTCCCAAAATTTTTCAAACTTTTTTTTGGGTCAAATTTTTTTTGGTCCCAAAATTTTTCAAACTTTTTTTTGGGTCAAAATTTTTTTGGGTCAAAATTTTTTCGAACTTTTTTTTGGGTCAAAATTTTTTTGGGTTCAATATTTTTCGAACTTTTTTTTGGGTCAAAATTTTTTTGGTCCCAAAATTTTTCAAACTTCTTTTTTGGGTCAACATTTTTTTGGGTCAAAAATTTTTCTAACTTTTTTTGGGTCAAAATTTTTTTGGTCCAAAAATTTTTCGAACTTTTTTGGCTCAAAATTTTTTTGGTCCCAAAAATTTTCATACTTTTTTTTTGGTCAAAATTTTTTTGGTCCCAAAATTCTTCAAACTTTTTTTTGGCTCAAAATTTTTTTGGTCCCAAAATTTTTCAAACTTTTTTTTGGGTCAAATTTTTTTTGGTCCCAAAATTTTTCAAACTTTTTTCTGGGTCAAAATTTTTTTGGGTCAAAATTTTTTCGAACTTTTTTTTGGGTCAAAATTTTTTTGGGTTCAATATTTTTCGAACTTTTTTTTGGGTCAAAATTTTTTTGGTCCCAAAATTTTTCAAACTTCTTTTTTGGGTCAACATTTTTTTGGGTCAAAAATTTTTCTAACTTTTTTTGGGTCAAAATTTTTTTGGTCCAAAAATTTTTCGAACTTTTTTTTGGGTCAAATTTTTTTGGTCCCAAAATTTTTCAAACTTTTTTTTGGCTCAAAATTTTTTTGCTCCCAAAATTTTTCGAACTTTTTTCTAGGTCAAAATTTTTTTGGTCCCAAAATTTTTCAAACTTCTTTTTTGGGTCAACATTTTTTTGGGTCAAAAATTTTTCTAACTTTTTTTGGGTCAAAATTTTTTTGGTCCAAAAATTTTTCGAACTTTTTTTTGGGTCAAATTTTTTTTGGTCCCAAAATTTTTCAAACTTTTTTTTGGGTCAAAATTTTTTTGGGTCAAAATTTTTTCGAACTTTTTTTTGGGTCAAAATTTTTTTGGGTTCAATATTTTTCGAACTTTTTTTTGGGTCAAAATTTTTTTGGTCCTAAAATTTTTCGAAGTTTTTTTGGGTCAAAATTTTTTCGAACTTTTTTTTGGGTCAAAATTTTTTTGGGTCAAAATTTTTTAGAAATTTTTTTTGGGTCAAAATTTTTCAAACTTTTTTTTGGTTCAAATTTTTTTGCGTCAACATTTTTTCAAACTTTTTTTTGGCTCAAAATTTATTTGAAGTTTTTTTTGGGTTCAATATTTTTCGAACTTTTTCTGGGTCAAAATTTTTTTGGTCCCAAAATTTTTCGAACTTTTTTTTGGGTCAAATTTTTTTTGGTCCCAAAATTTTTTCGAACTTTTTTTTGTTTCAAAATTTTTTTGGGTTCAATATTTTTCGAACTTTTTTTTGGGTCAAAAATTTTTCGAAGTTTTTTTTGGGTCAAAATTTTTTTAGGTCAAAATTTTTTCAAACTTTTTTTGGCTCAAAATTTTATTGGTCCCTAAATTTTTCTAACTTTTTTCTAGGTCAAAATTTTTTTGGTCCCAAAATTTTTCAAACTTTTTTTTGGGTCAAAATTTTTTTGGTCCAAAAATTTTTCGACCTTTTTTTTGGGTCAAATTTTTTTTGGTCCCAAAATTTTTCAAACTTTTTTTTGGGTCAAAATTTTTTTGGGTCAAAATTTTGTCGAACTTTTTTTTGGGTCAAAATTTTTTTGGGTTCAATATTTTTCGAACTTTTTTTTGGGTCAAAATTTTTTTGGTCCTAAAATTTTTCGAACTTTTTTTGGGTCAAAATTTTTTCGAACTTTTTTTTGGGTCAAAATTTTTTTGGTCCCAAAATTTTTCGAACTTTTTTTTGGGTTAAAATTTTTTCGAAGTTTTTTTTGGTCAAAATTTTTTTGGTCCCAAAATTTTTCAAACTTTTTTTTGGCTCAAATTTTTTTTGGCTCAAAATTTTTTTGGTCCCAAACTTTTTCGAACTTTTTTTTGGGTCAAAATTTTTTTGGTCCCAAAATTTTTCAAACTTTTTTTTGTCTCAAAATTTTTTCGAAGTTTTTTTTTGGGTCAAAATTTTTTTGGTCCCAAAATTTTTCAAACTTTTTTTTGGCTCAAAATTTTTTTGTCCCAAAATTTTTCGAACTTTTTTTTGGGTCAAAATTTTTTTGGTCCCAAAATTTTTTCGAAGTTTTTTTTGGCTCAAATTTTTTTTGGTCCCAAAATTTTTCGAACTTTTTTTTTGGTCAAAATTTTCTCGAAGTTTTTTTTGTGTCAAAAGTTTTTTTGGTCCCAAAATTTTTCAAACTTTTTTTTGGCTCAAATTTTTTTGGGTCAAAATTTTTCCGAACTTTTTTTGGGTCAAAATTTTTTTGGTCCCAAAATTTTTCAAACTTTTTTGGCTCAAAATTTTTTTGGTCCCAAAATTTTTCGAACTTTTTTTTGGCTCACAATTTTTTTTTTTTCGAACTTTTTTTTGGCTCAAAATTTTTTTGAAGTTTTTTTTGGGTTCAATATTTTTCGAACTTTTTTCTGGGTCAAAATTTTTTTGGTTCCAAAATGTTTCGAACTTTTTTTTGGGTCAAATTTTTTTTGGTCCCAAAATTTTTCAAACTTTTTTTTGGCTCAAAATTTTTTTGGGTCAAAATTTTTTCGAACTTTTTTTTGGGTCAAAATTTTTTGGGTCAAAATTTTTTGGGTTCAATATTTTTCGAACTTTTTTTTTGGGTCAAAATTTTTTTGGTCCCAAAATTTTTCGAACTTTTTTTTGGGTCAAAATTTTTTTGGTCCCAAAATTTTTCGAACTTTTTTTTGGCTCAAAATTTTTTTGGGTCAAAAAATTTTCTAATTTTTTTTGTGTCAATTTTTTTTTGGGTTCAATATTTTTCGAACTTCTTTTTGGGTCAAAATTTTTTTGGTCACAAAATTTTTCGAACTTTTTTTTGGGTCAAAATTTTTTTGGTCCCATAATTTTTCGAACTTTTTTTTGGGTCAAAATTTTTTTGGTCCCAAAATTTTTCGAACTTTTTTTTGGGTCAAAATTTTTTCGAACTTTTTTTTGGGTCAAAATTTTTTTGGGTCAAAATTTTTTCGAACTTTTTTTTGGCTCAAAATTGTTTTGGTCCCAATATTTTTCGAACTTTTTTTTTGGCTCAAAATTTTTTTGGTCCCAAAATTTTTCGAACTTTTTTTTGGCTCAAAATTTTTTGAAGTTTTTTTTTGGGTTCAACATTTTTTTGGTCCCAAAATTTTTCGATCTTTGTTTTGGCTCAAAATTTTTTCGAAGATTTTTTTAGGTCAAAATTTTTTGAACTTTTTTTTGGGTCAAAATTTTTTTGGTCCCAAAATTTTTTGAACTTTTTTTGGTCAAAATTTTTTTGGTCCCAAAGTTTTTCTAACTTTTTTTGGCTCAAAATTTTTTTGGTGCCAAAATTTTTCGAACTTTTTTTTTGGTCAAAATTTTTTCGAACTTTTTTTTGGGTCCAAATTTTTTTGGGTCAAAATTTTTTCGAACTTTTTTTTGGGTCAAAATTTTTTTGGTCCCAAAATTTTTCGAACTTTTTTTTGGGTTAAAATTTTTTCGAAGTTTTTTTTGGTCAAAATTTTTTTGGTCCCAAAATTTTTCAAACTTTTTTTTGGCTCAAATTTTTTTTGGCTCAAAATTTTTTTGGTCCCAAACTTTTTCGAACTTTTTTTTGGGTCAAAATTTTTTTGGTCCCAAAATTTTTCGAACTTTTTTTTGGCTCAAAATTTTTTTGGTCCTAAAATTTTTCGAACTTTTTTTTGGCTCAAAATTTTTTTGGTCCCAAAATTTTTCGAACTTTTTTTGGCTCAAAATTTTTTTGAACGTTTTTTTTGGGTTCAATATTTTTCGAAGTTTTTTTGGGTCAAAATTTTTTTGGTCCCAAAATTTTTCAAACTTTTTTTTGTCTCAAAATTTTTTCGAAGTTTTTTTTGGGTCAAAATTTTTTTGGTCCCAAAATTTTTCAAACTTTTTTTTGGCTCAAAATTTTTTTGTCCCAAAATTTTTCGAACTTTTTTTTGGGTCAAAATTTTTTTGGTCCCAAAATTTTTTCGAAGTTTTTTTTGGCTCAAATTTTTTTTGGTCCCAAAATTTTTCGAACTTTTTTTTTGGTCAAAATTTTCTCGAAGTTTTTTTTGTGTCAAAAGTTTTTTTGGTCCCAAAATTTTTCAAACTTTTTTTTGGCTCAAATTTTTTTGGGTCAAAATTTTTCCCAACTTTTTTTGGGTCAAAATTTTTTTGGTCCCAAAATTTTTCAAACTTTTTTGGCTCAAAATTTTTTTGGCCCCAAAATTTTTCGAACTTTTTTTTGGCTCACAATTTTTTTTTTTTCGAACTTTTTTTTGGCTCAAAATTTTTTTGAAGTTTTTTTTGGGTTCAATATTTTTCGAACTTTTTTCTGGGTCAAAATTTTTTTGGTTCCAAAATGTTTCGAACTTTTTTTTGGGTCAAATTTTTTTTGGTCCCAAAATTTTTCAAACTTTTTTTTGGCTCAAAATTTTTTTGGGTCAAAATTTTTTCGAACTTTTTTTTGGGTCAAAATTTTTTGGGTCAAAATTTTTTGGGTTCAATATTTTTCGAACTTTTTTTTTGGGTCAAAATTTTTTTGGTCCCAAAATTTTTCGAACTTTTTTTTGGGTCAAAATTTTTTTGGTCCCAAAATTTTTCGAACTTTTTTTTGGCTCAAAATTTTTTTGGGTCAAAAAATTTT
This sequence comes from Astyanax mexicanus, assembly GCF_023375975.1. Classification (NCBI taxonomy): domain Eukaryota; kingdom Metazoa; phylum Chordata; class Actinopteri; order Characiformes; family Acestrorhamphidae; genus Astyanax; species Astyanax mexicanus. Next base: position 23,831,689 of record NC_064414.1, read on the forward strand.
CTAATTTTTTTTGTGTCAATTTTTTTTTGGGTTCAATATTTTTCGAACTTCTTTTTGGGTCAAAATTTTTTTGGTCACAAAATTTTTCGAACTTTTTTTTGGGTCAAAATTTTTTTGGTCCCATAATTTTTCGAACTTTTTTTTGGGTCAAAATTTTTTTGGTCCCAAAATTTTTCGAACTTTTTTTTGGGTCAAAATTTTTTCGAACTTTTTTTTGGGTCAAAATTTTTTTGGGTCAAAATTTTTTCGAACTTTTTTTTGGCTCAAAATTGTTTTGGTCCCAATATTTTTCGAACTTTTTTTTTGGCTCAAAATTTTTTTGGTCCCAAAATTTTTCGAACTTTTTTTTGGCTCAAAATTTTTTGAAGTTTTTTTTGGGTTCAACATTTTTTTGGTCCCAAAATTTTTCGATCTTTGTTTTGGCTCAAAATTTTTTCAAAGATTTTTTTAGGTCAAAATTTTTTGAACTTTTTTTTGGGTCAAAATTTTTTTGGTCCCAAAATTTTTTGAACTTTTTTTGGTCAAAATTTTTTTGGTCCCAAAGTTTTTCTAACTTTTTTTGGCTCAAAATTTTTTTGGTCCCAAAATTTTTCGAACTTTTTTTTTGGTCAAAATTTTTTCGAAGTTTTTTTTTGGGTCAAAATTTTTTTGGTCCCAAAATTTTTCAAACTTTTTTTTTGGCTCAAAATTTTTTTGGTCCCAAAATTTTTCGAACTTTTGTTTGGGTCAAAATTTTTTCGAAGTTTTTTTTTGGGTCAAAATTTTTTTGGGCCCAAAATTTTTCAAACTTTTTTTTGGTCCCAAAATTTTTCGTACTTTTTTTTTGGTCAAAATTTTTTGGTCCCAAAATTTTTCAAACTTTTTTTTGGCTCAAAATTTTTTTGGTCCCAAAATTTTTCGAACTTTTTTTTGGGTCAAAATTTTTTTGGGTTCAATATTTTTCGAACTTTTTTTTGGGTCAAAATTTTTTTGGTCCTAAAATTTTTCGAACTTTTTTTGTGTCAAAATTTTTTCGAACTTTTTTTTGGGTCCAAATTTTTTTGGGTCAAAATTTTTTCGAACTTTTTTTTGGGTCAAAATTTTTTTGGTCCCAAAATTTTTCGAACTTTTTTTTGGGTTAAAATTTTTTCGAAGTTTTTTTTGGTCAAAATTTTTTTGGTCCCAAAATTTTTCAAACTTTTTTTTGGCTCAAATTTTTTTTGGCTCAAAATTTTTTTGGTCCCAAACTTTTTCGAACTTTTTTTTGGGTCAAAATTTTTTTGGTCCCAAAATTTTTCGAACTTTTTTTTGGCTCAAAATTTTTTTGGTCCTAAAATTTTTCGAACTTTTTTTTGGCTCAAAATTTTTTTGGTCCCAAAATTTTTCGAACTTTTTTTGGGTCAAAATTTTTTTGAACGTTTTTTTTGGGTTCAATATTTTTCGAAGTTTTTTTGGGTCAAAATTTTTTTGGTCCCAAAATTTTTCAAACTTTTTTTTGTCTCAAAATTTTTTCGAAGTTTTTTTTGGGTCAAAATTTTTTTGGTCCCAAAATTTTTCAAACTTTTTTTTGGCTCAAAATTTTTTTGTCCCAAAATTTTTCGAACTTTTTTTTGGGTCAAAATTTTTTTGGTCCCAAAATTTTTTCGAAGTTTTTTTTGGCTCAAATTTTTTTTGGTCCCAAAATTTTTCGAACTTTTTTTTTGGTCAAAATTTTCTCGAAGTTTTTTTTGTGTCAAAAGTTTTTTTGGTCCCAAAATTTTTCAAACTTTTTTTTGGCTCAAATTTTTTTGGGTCAAAATTTTTCCGAACTTTTTTTGGGTCAAAATTTTTTTGGTCCCAAAATTTTTCAAACTTTTTTGGCTCAAAATTTTTTTGGTCCCAAAATTTTTCGAACTTTTTTTTGGCTCACAATTTTTTTTTTTTCGAACTTTTTTTTGGCTCAAAATTTTTTTGAAGTTTTTTTTGGGTTCAATATTTTTCGAACTTTTTTCTGGGTCAAAATTTTTTTGGTTCCAAAATGTTTCGAACTTTTTTTTGGGTCAAATTTTTTTTGGTCCCAAAATTTTTCAAACTTTTTTTTGGCTCAAAATATTTTGGGTCAAAATTTTTTCGAACTTTTTTTTGGGTCAAAATTTTTTGGGTCAAAATTTTTTGGGTTCAATATTTTTCGAACTTTTTTTTTGGGTCAAAATTTTTTTGGTCCCAAAATTTTTCGAACTTTTTTTTGGGTCAAAATTTTTTTGGTCCCAAAATTTTTCGAACTTTTTTTTGGCTCAAAATTTTTTTGGGTCAAAAAATTTTCTAATTTTTTTTTGTGTCAATTTTTTTTTGGGTTCAATATTTTTCGAACTTCTTTTTGGGTCAAAATTTTTTTGGTCACAAAATTTTTCGAACTTTTTTTTGGGTCAAAATTTTTTTGGTCCCATAATTTTTCGAACTTTTTTTTGGCTCAAAATTTTTTTGGTCCCAAAATTTTTCGAACTTTTTTTTGGGTCAAAATTTTTTCGAACTTTTTTTTGGGTCAAAATTTTTTTGGGTCAAAATTTTTTCGAACTTTTTTTTGGCTCAAAATTGTTTTGGTCCCAATATTTTTCGAACTTTTTTTTTGGCTCAAAATTTTTTTGGTCCCAAAATTTTTCGAACTTTTTTTTGGCTCAAAATTTTTTGAAGTTTTTTTTTGGGTTCAACATTTTTTTGGTCCCAAAATTTTTCGATCTTTGTTTTGGCTCAAAATTTTTTCGAAGATTTTTTTAGGTCAAAATTTTTTGAACTTTTTTTTGGGTCAAAATTTTTTTGGTCCCAAAATTTTTTGAACTTTTTTTGGTCAAAATTTTTTTGGTCCCAAAGTTTTTCTAACTTTTTTTGGCTCAAAATTTTTTTGGTCCCAAAATTTTTCGAACTTTTTTTTTGGTCAAAATTTTTTCGAAGTTTTTTTTTGGGTCAAAATTTTTTTGGTCCCAAAATTTTTCAAACTTTTTTTTTGGCTCAAAATTTTTTTGGTCCCAAAATTTTTCGAACTTTTGTTTGGGTCAAAATTTTTTCGAAGTTTTTTTTTGGGTCAAAATTTTTTTGGGCCCAAAATTTTTCAAACTTTTTTTTGGTCCCAAAATTTTTCGTACTTTTTTTTTGGTCAAAATTTTTTGGTCCCAAAATTTTTCAAACTTTTTTTTGGCTCAAAATTTTTTTGGTCCCAAAATTTTTCGAACTTTTTTTTGGGTCAAAATTTTTTTGGTCCCAAAATTTTTCGAACTTTTTTTGGGTCAAAATTTTTTTGGTCCCAAAATTTTTCAAACTTTTTTTTTGGCTCAAAATTTTTTTGGTCCCAAAATTTTTCGAACTTTTTTTTGGGTCAAAATTTTTTCGAACTTTTTTTTTGGGTCAAAATTTTTTTGGTCCCAAAATTTTTCAAACTTTTTTTTGGGTCAAAGTTTTTTTTGGTCCCAAAATTTTTCGAACTTTTTTGGCTCAAAATTTTTTTGGTCCCAAAAATTTTCATACTTTTTTTTTGGTCAAAGTTTTTTTGGTCCCAAAATTCTTCAAACTTTTTTTTGGCTCAAAATTTTTTTGGTCCCAAAATTTTTCAAACTTTTTTTTGCTCAATATTTTTTTGGTCCCAAAATTTTTCAAACTTTTTTTTGGGTCAAATTTTTTTTGGTCCCAAAATTTTTCAAACTTTTTTTTGGGTCAAAATTTTTTTGGGTCAAAATTTTTTCGAACTTTTTTTTGGGTCAAAATTTTTTTGGGTTCAATATTTTTCGAACTTTTTTTTGGGTCAAAATTTTTTTGGTCCCAAAATTTTTCGAACTTTTTTTTTGGGTCAAAATTTTTTTGGGTCAAAATTTTTTCAAACTTTTTTTTGGCTCAAAATTTTTTTGGTCCCAAAATTTTTCGAACTTTTTTCTAGGTCAAAATTTTTTCGAACTTTTTTTTGGGTCAAAATTTTTTTGGGTCAAAATTTTTTCGAACTTTTTTTTGGGTCAAAATTTTTCAAACTTTTTTTTGGTTCAAATTTTTTTGCGTCAACATTTTTTCAAACTTTTTTTTGGCTCAAAATTTTTTTGGTCCCAAAATTTTTCGAACTTTTTTTTGGGTCAAAATTTTTTTGGTCCCAAAATTTTTCGAACTTTTTTTTGGGTCAAAGTTTTTTTTGGTCCCAAACTTTTTCGAACTTTTTTGGCTCAAAATTTTTTTGGTCCCAAAATTTTTCGAACTTTTTTTTGGGTCAAAATTTTTTTGGTCCCAAAATTTTTCGAACTTTTTTTGGGTCAAAATTTTTTTGGTCCCAAAATTTTTCAAACTTTTTTTTTGGCTCAAAATTTTTTTGGTCCCAAAATTTTTCGAACTTTTTTTTGGGTCAAAATTTTTTCGAAGTTTTTTTTTGGGTCAAAATTTTTTTGGTCCCAAAATTTTTCAAACTTTTTTTTGGGTCAAAGTTTTTTTTGGTCCCAAAATTTTTCAAACTTTTTTTTTGGCTCAAAATTTTTTTGGTCCCAAAATTTTTCGAACTTTTGTTTGGGTCAAAATTTTTTCGAAGTTTTTTTTATGTGTCAAAATTTTTTTGGGCCCAAAATTTTTCAAACTTTTTTTTGGTCCCAAAATTTTTCGTACTTTTTTTTTGGTCAAAATTTTTTGGTCCCAAAATTTTTCAAACTTTTTTTTGGCTCAAAATTTTTTTGGTCCCAAAATTTTTCGAACTTTTTTTTGGGTCAAAATTTTTTTGGTCCCAAAATTTTTCGAACTTTTTTTGGGTCAAAATTTTTTTGGTCCCAAAATTTTTCAAACTTTTTTTTTGGCTCAAAATTTTTTTGGTCCCAAAATTTTTCGAACTTTTTTTTGGGTCAAAATTTTTTCGAAGTTTTTTTTTGGGTCAAAATTTTTTTGGTCCCAAAATTTTTCAAACTATTTTTTGGGTCAAAGTTTTTTTTGGTCCCAAAATTTTTCTAACTTTTTTGGCTCAAAATTTTTTTGGTCCCAAAAATTTTCATACTTTTTTTTTGGTCAAAATTTTTTTGGTCCCAAAATTCTTCAAACTTTTTTTTGGCTCAAAATTTTTTTGGTCCCAAAATTTTTCAAACTTTTTTTTGCTCAATATTTTTTTGGTCCCAAAATTTTTCAAACTTTTTTTTGGTCCCAAAATTTTTCAAACTTTTTTTGGGTCAAAATTTTTTTGGTCCCAAAATTTTTCAAACTTTTTTGGGTCAAACTTTTTTTGGTCCCAAAATTTTTCTAACTTTTTTGGGTCAAACTTTTTTTGGTCCCAAAATTTTTCGAACTTTTTTGGATCAAAATTTTTTTGGTCCCAAAATTTTTCGAACTTTTTTTTGGGTCAAAATTTTTTTGGTCCCAAAATTTTTCGAACTTTTTTTGGGTCAAAATTTTTTTGGTCCCAAAATTTTTCAAACTTTTTTTTTGGCTCAAAATTTTTTTGGTCCCAAAATTTTTCAAACTTTTTTTTGGGTCAAAATTTTTTCGAAGTTTTTTTTTGGGTCAAAATTTTTTTGGTCCCAAAATTTTTCAAACTTTTTTTTGGGTCAAAGTTTTTTTTGGTCCCAAAATTTTTCGAACTTTTTTGGCTCAAAATTTTTTTGGTCCCAAAAATTTTCATACTTTTTTTTGGTCAAAATTTTTTTGGTCCCAAAATTCTTCAAACTTTTTTTTGGCTCAAAATTTTTTTGGTCCCAAAATTTTTCAAACTTTTTTTTGCTCAATATTTTTTTGGTCCCAAAATTTTTCAAACTTTTTTTTGGTCCCAAAATTTTTCAAACTTTTTTGGGTCAAACTTTTTTTGGTCCCAAAATTTTTCTAACTTTTTTGGGTCAAACTTTTTTTGGTCCCAAAATTTTTCGAACTTTTTTTTGGGTCAAAGTTTTTTTTGGTCCCAAAATTTTTCGAACTTTTTTGGCTCAAAATTTTTTTGGTCCCAAAATTTTTCGAACTTTTTTTTGGGTCAAAATTTTTTTGGTCCCAAAATTTTTTGAACTTTTTTTGGTCAAAATTTTTTTGGTCCCAAAATTTTTTGAACTTTTGTTTGGGTCAAAATTTTTTCGAAGTTTTTTTTGGGTCAAAATTTTTTTGGTCCCAAAATTTTTCAAACTTTTTTTTGGTCCCAAAATTTTTCGTACTTTTTTTTTGGTCAAAATTTTTTTGGTCCCAAAATTTTTCAAACTTTTTTTTGGCTCAAAATTTTTTTGGTCCCAAAATTTTTCAAACTTTTTTTTGGGTCAAATTTTTTTTGGTCCCAAAATTTTTCGAACTTTTTTTGGGTCAAAATTTTTTTGGTCCCAAAATTTTTCAAACTTTTTTTTTGGCTCAAAACTTTTTTGGTCCCAAAATTTTTCGAACTTTTTTTTGGGTCAAAATTTTTTCGAAGTTTTTTTTTGGGTCAAAATTTTTTTGGTCCCAAAATTTTTCAAACTTTTTTTTGGCTCAAAATTTTTTTGGTCCCAAAATTTTTCAAACTTTTTTTTAACTCAAAATTTTTTTGGTCCCAAAATGTTTCGAATTTTTTTTGTTTCAAACATTTTTTGATCCCAAAATTTTTCGAACTTTTTTTTTGGGTCAAAGTTTTTTTGGTCCCAAAATTTTTTGACCTTTTTTTGGTCAAAAATTTTTTTGGTCCCAAAATTTTTCAAACTTTTTTTTGGCTCAAAATTTTTTTGGTCCCAAAATTTTTCGAACTTTTTTTTGGGTCAAATTTTTTTTGGTCCCAAAATTTTTCGAACTTTTTTTGGGTCAAAATTTTTTTGGTCCCAAAATTTTTCAAACTTTTTTTTTGGCTCAAAATTTTTTTGGTCCCAAAATTTTTCGAACTTTTTTTTGGGTCAAAATTTTTTCGAAGTTTTTTTTTGGGTCAAAATTTTTTTGGTCCCAAAATTTTTCAAACTTTTTTTTGGCTCAAAATTTTTTTGGTCCCAAAATTTTTCAAACTTTTTTTTAACTCAAAATTTTTTTGGTCCCAAAATGTTTCGAATTTTTTTTGTTTCAAACATTTTTTGATCCCAAAATTTTTCGAACTTTTTTTTTGGGTCAAAGTTTTTTTGGTCCCAAAATTTTTTGACCTTTTTTTGGTCAAAAATTTTTTTGGTCCCAAAATTTTTCAAACTTTTTTTTGGCTCAAAATTTTTTTGGGTCAAAAAATTTTCTAACTTTTTTTTGGGTCAAAATTTTTTTGGTCCCAAAATTTTTCAAACTTTTTTTTGGTTCAAATTTTTTTTGGGTCAAATTTTTTTCGAACTTTTTTTTGGGTCAAAATTTTTTTGGTCCCAAAATTTTTCAAACTTTTTTTTGGGTAAAATTTTTTTTTGGTCCCAAAATTTTTCGAACGTTTTTTTGGGTCAAAAATTTTTTGGTCCCAAAATTTTTCGAACTTTTTTTTGGGTCAAAATTTTTTCGAACTTTTTTTTGGGTCAAAATTTTTTTGGTCCCAAAATTTTTCAAACTTTTTTTTGGCTCAAAATTTTTTTGGTCCCAAAATTTTTCAAAATTTTTTTTGGCTCAAATTTTTTTTGGGTCAAAATTTTTCCGAACTTTTTTGTCGGTCAAAATTTCTTTGGTCCCAAAATTTTTCGAACATTTTTTGGCTCAAATTTTTTTTGGTCCCAAAATTTTTCAAACTTTTTTTTGGCTCACAATTTTTTTTTTCAAACTTTTTTTTGGCTCAAAATTTTTTCGAAGTTTTTTTTGGGTTCAATATTTTTCGAACTTTTTTTTTGGTCAAAATTTTTTTGGTCCCAAAATTTTTCGAACTTTTTTTTGGCTCAAATTTTTTTTGGTCCCAAAATTTTTCGAACTTTTTTTTTGGTCAAAATTTTTTTGGTCCCAAAATTTTTCGAACTTTTTTTTGGCTCAATATTTTTTTGGGTCAAAGATTTTTCTAACTTTTTTTTGGGTCAAAATTTTTTTGGTCACAAAATTTTTCGAACTTTTTTTTGGGTCAAATTTTTTTTGGTCCCAAAATTTTTCAAACTTTTTTTTGGGTCAAAATTTTTTTGGTCCTAAAATTTTTCGAACTTTTTTTGGGTCAAAATTTTTTCGAACTTTTTTTTGGGTCAAAATTTTTTTGGGTCAAAATTTTTCAAACTTTTTTTTGGCTCAAAATTTTTTTGGTCCCAAAATTTTTCAAAATTTTTTTTGGCTCAAATTTTTTTTGGGTCAAAATTTTTCCGAACTTTTTTGTGGGTCAAAATTTCTTTGGTCCCAAAATTTTTCGAACATTTTTTGGCTCAAATTTTTTTTGGTCCCAAAATTTTTCAAACTTTTTTTTGGCTCACAATTTTTTTTTTCAAACTTTTTTTTGGCTCAAAATTTTTTCGAAGTTTTTTTTGGGTTCAATATTTTTCGAACTTTTTTTTTGGTCAAAATTTTTTTGGTCCCAAAATTTTTCGAACTTTTTTTTGGCTCAAATTTTTTTTGGTCCCAAAATTTTTCGAACTTTTTTTTTGGTCAAAATTTTTTTGGTCCCAAAATTTTTCGAACTTTTTTTTGGCTCAATATTTTTTTGGGTCAAAGATTTTTCTAACTTTTTTTTGGGTCAAAATTTTTTTGGTCACAAAATTTTTCGAACTTTTTTTTGGGTCAAATTTTTTTTGGTCCCAAAATTTTTCAAACTTTTTTTTGGGTCAAAATTTTTTTGGTCCTAAAATTTTTCGAACTTTTTTTGGGTCAAAATTTTTTCGAACTTTTTTTTGGGTCAAAATTTTTTTGGGTCAAAATTTTTTCGAACTTTTTTTTGGCTCAAAATTGTTTTGGTCCCAAAATTCTTCAAACTTTTTTTTGGCTCAAAATTTTTTTGGTCCCAAAATTTTTCAAACTTTTTTTTGCTCAATATTTTTTGGTCCCAAAATTTTTCAAACTTTTTTTTGGTCCCAAAAATTTTCAAACTTTTTTTGGGTCAAAATTTTTTTGGTCCCAAAATTTTTCAAACTTTTTTGGGTCAAACTTTTTTTGGTCCCAAAATTTTTCTAACTTTTTTGGGTCAAACTTTTTTTGGTCCCAAAATTTTTCGAACTTTTTTTTGGGTCAAAGTTTTTTTTGGTCCCAAAATTTTTCGAACTTTTTTGGCTCAAAATTTTTTTGGTCCCAAAATTTTTCGAACTTTTTTTTGGGTCAAAATTTTTTTGGTCCCAAAATTTTTTGAACTTTTTTTGGTCAAAATTTTTTTGGTCCCAAAATTTTTCGAACTTTTTTTTGGCTCAAAATTTTTTTGGTCCCAAAATTTTTCGAACTTTTTTTTGGGTCAAAATTTTTTTGGTCCCATAATTTTTCGAACTTTTTTGGGTCAAAATTTTTTTGGTCCCAAAATTTTTCGAAATTTTTTTTTGGTCAAACTTTTTTTGGTCCCAAAATTTTTTGAACTTTTGTTTGGGTCAAAATTTTTTCGAAGTTTTTCTTGGGTCAAAATTTTTTTGGTCCCAAAATTTTTCAAATTTTTTTTGGTCCCAAAATTTTTCGTACTTTTTTTTTGGTCAAAATTTTTTTGGTCCCAAAATTTTTCAAACTTTTTTTTGGCTCAAAATTTTTTTGGTCCCAAAATTTTTCGAAGCTTTTTTTTGGGTCAATTTTTTTTGGTCCCAAAATTTTTCGAACTTTTTTTGGGTCAAAATTTTTTTGGTCCCAAAATTTTTCTAACTTTTTTTTGGGTCAAAATTTTTTTGGTCCTAAAATTTTTCGAACTTTTTTTGGGTCAAAATTTTTTCGAACTTTTTTTTGGGTCAAAATTTTTTTGGGTCAAAATTTTTCAAACTTTTTTTTGGCTCAAAATTTTTTTGGTCCCAAAATTTTTCAAAATTTTTTTTGGCTCAAATTTTTTTTGGGTCAAAATTTTTCCGAACTTTTTTGTGGGTCAAAATTTCTTTGGTCCCAAAATTTTTCGAACATTTTTTGGCTCAAATTTTTTTTGGTCCCAAAATTTTTCAAACTTTTTTTTGGCTCACAATTTTTTTTTTCAAACTTTTTTTTGGCTCAAAATTTTTTCGAAGTTTTTTTTGGGTTCAATATTTTTCGAACTTTTTTTTTGGTCAAAATTTTTTTGGTCCCAAAATTTTTCGAACTTTTTTTTGGCTCAATATTTTTTTGGGTCAAAGATTTTTCTAACTTTTTTTTGGGTCAAAATGTTTTTGGTCACAAAATTTTTCGAACTTTTTTTTGGGTCAAATTTTTTTTGGTCCCAAAATTTTTCGAACTTTTTTTTGGCTCAATATTTTTTTGGGTCAAAGATTTTTCTAACTTTTTTTTGGGTCAAAATTTTTTTGGTCACAAAATTTTTCGAACTTTTTTTTGGGTCAAATTTTTTTTGGTCCCAAAATTTTTCAAACTTTTTTTTGGTCCCAAAATTTTTCAAACTTTTTTTGGGTCAAAATTTTTTTGGTCCCAAAATTTTTCAAACTTTTTTGGGTCAAACTTTTTTTGGTCCCAAAATTTTTCTAACTTTTTTGGGTCAAACTTTTTTTGGTCCCAAAATTTTTCGAACTTTTTTTTGGGTCAAAGTTTTTTTTGGTCCCAAAATTTTTCGAACTTTTTTGGCTCAAAATTTTTTTGGTCCCAAAATTTTTCGAACTTTTTTTTGGGTCAAAATTTTTTTGGTCCCAAAATTTTTTGAACTTTTTTTGGTCAAAATTTTTTTGGTCCCAAAATTTTTCGAACTTTTTTTTGGGTCAAAATTTTTTTGGTCCCAAAATTTTTCGAACTTTTTTTGGTCAAAATTTTTTTGGTCCCAAAATTTTTCGAAATTTTTTTTTGGTCAAACTTTTTTTGGTCCCAAAATTTTTTTAACTTTTGTTTGGGTCAAAATTTTTTCGAAGTTTTTTTTGGGTCAAAATTTTTTTGGTCCCAAAATTTTTCAAATTTTTTTTGGTCCCAAAATTTTTCGTACTTTTTTTTTGGTCAAAATTTTTTTGGTCCCAAAATTTTTCAAACTTTTTTTTGGCTCAAAATTTTTTTGGTCCCAAAATTTTTCGAAGCTTTTTTTTGGGTCAATTTTTTTTGGTCCCAAAATTTTTCTAACTTTTTTTGGGTCAAAATTTTTTTGGTCCCAAAATTTTTCTAACTTTTTTTTTGGCTCAAAATTTTTTTGGTCCCAAAATTTTTCGAACTTTTTTTTGGGTCAAAATTTTTTCGAAGTTTTTTTTTGGGTCAAAATTTTTTTGGTCCCAAAATTTTTCAAACTTTTTTTTGGCTCAAAATTTTTTTGGTCCCAAAATTTTTCAAACTTTTTTTTAACTCAAAATTTTTTTGGTCCCAAAATGTTTCGAAATTTTTTTGTTTCAAACATTTTTTGATCCCAAAATTTTTTGACCTTTTTTTTGGTCAAAAATTTTTTTGGTCCCAAAATTTTTCAAACTTTTTTTTGGCTCAAAATTTTTTTGGGTCAAAAAATTTTCTAACTTTTTTTTGGGTCAAAATTTTTTTGGTCCCAAAATTTTTCAAACTTTTTTTTGGTTCAAATATTTTTTTGGGTCAAATTTTTTTCGAACTTTTTTTTGGGTCAAAATTTTTTTGGTCCCAAAATTTTTCAAACTTTTTTTTGGGTAAAATTTTTTTTTGGTCCCAAAATTTTTCGAACGTTTTTTTGGGTCAAAATTTTTTTGGTCCCAAAATTTTTCGAACTTTTTTTTGGGTCAAAATTTTTTCGAACTTTTTTTTGGGTCAAAATTTTTTTGGTCCCAAAATTTTTCAAACTTTTTTTTGGCTCAAAATTTTTTTGGTCCCAAAATTTTTCAAAATTTTTTTTGGCTCAAATTTTTTTTGGGTCAAAATTTTTCCGAACTTTTTTTTGGGTCAAAATTTCTTTGGTCCCAAAATTTTTCGAACATTTTTTGGCTCAAATTTTTTTTGGTCCCAAAATTTTTCAAACTTTTTTTTGGCTCACAATTTTTTTTTTCAAACTTTTTTTTGGCTAAAAATTTTTTCGAAGTTTTTTCTGGGTCAAAATTTTTTTGGTCCCAAAATTTTTCGAACTTTTTTTTGGGTCAAATTTTTTTTGGTCCCAAAATTTTTCAAACTTGTTTTTGGGTCAAAATTTTTTTGGGTAAAAATTTTTTCGAACTTTTTTTTGGGTCAAAATTTTTTTGGTCCCAAAATTTTTCAAACTTTTTTTTGGCTCAAAATTTTTTTGGTCCCAAAATTTTTCAAACTTTTTTTTGGCTCAAATTTTTTTTGGGTAAAAATTTTTCCGAACTTTTTTTTGGGTCAAAATTTCTTTGGTCCCAAAATTTTTCGAACATTTTTTGGCTCACAATTTTTCTTTTCAAACTTTTTTTTGGCTCAAAATTTTTTCGAAGTTTTTTTTGGGTTCAATATTTTTCGAACTTTTTTTTTAGTCAAAATTTTTTTGGTCCCAAAATTTTTCGAACTTTTTTTTGGCTCAAATTTTTTTTGGTCCCAAAATTTTTCGAACTTTTTTTTTGGTCAAAATTTTTTTGGTCCCAAAATTTTTCGAACTTTTTTTTGGCTCAATATTTTTTTGGGTCAAAGATTTTTCTAACTTTTTTTTGGGTCAAAATTTTTTTGGTCCCAAAATTTTTCAAACTTTTTTTTGGCTCAAAATTTATTTGAAGTTTTTTTTGGGTTCAATATTTTTCGAACTTTTTTCTGGGTCAAATTTTTTTTGAACCCAAAATTTTTCGAACTTTTTTTTGGCTCAAAATTTTTTTGGTCCCAAAATTTTTCGAACTTTTTTTTTGGTCAAAATTTTTTTGGTCCCAAAATTTTTCGAACTTTTTTTTGGGTCAAAATTTTTTTGGTCCCAAAATTTTTCAAACTTTTTTTTGGCTCAATATTTTTTTGGGTCAAAGATTTTTCTAACTTTTTTTGGGTCAAATTTTTTTTGGTCCCAAAATTTTTCGAACTTTTTTCTAGGTCAAAATTTTTTTGGTGCCAAAATTTTTCAAACTTTTTTTTGGGTCAACATTTTTTTGGGTCAAAAATTTTTCTAACTTTTTTTGGGTCAAAATTTTTTTGGTCCAAAAATTTTTCGAACTTTTTTTTGGGTCAAAATTTTTTTGGTCAAAATTTTTCAAACTTTTTTTTGGGTCAAAATTTTTTTGGGTTCAATATTTTTCGAACTTTTTTTTGGGTCAAAATTTTTTTGGTCCTAAAATTTTTCGAACTTTTTTTGGGTCAAAATTTTTTCGAACTTTTTTTTGGGTCAAAATTTTTTCGAACTTTTTTTTGGGTCAATTTTTTTCAAACTTTTTTTTGGCTCAAATTTTTTTGCGTCAAAATTTTTTCAAACTTTTTTTGGCTCAAAATTTATTTGAAGTTTTTTTTGGGTTCAATATTTTTCGAACTTTTTTCTAGGTCAAAATTTTTTTGGTCCCAAAATTTTTCGAACTTTTTTTTGGCTCAAATTTTTTTTGGTCCCAAAATTTTTCTAACTTTTTTCTGGGTCAAAATTTTTTTGGTCCCAAAATTTTTTGAACTTTTATTTGGGTCAAAATTTTTTTGGTCCCAAAATTTTTCGAACTTTTTTTGGGTCAAATTTTTTTTGGTCCCAAAATTTTTCAAACTTTTTTCTGGGTCAAATTTTTTTTGGATCAAAATTTTTTCGAACTTTTTTTTGCGTCAAAATTTTTTTGGTCCCAAAATTTTTCGAACGTTTTTTTGGGTCAAAATTTTTTTGGTCCCAAAATTTTTCAAACTTTTTTTTGGCTCAAAATTTTTTCGAAGTTTTTTTTGGGTCAAAATTTTTTTGGTCCCAAAATTTTTCTAACTTTTTTTTGGCTCAAAATTTTTTTATCCCAAAATTTTTCGAACTTTTTTTTGGCTCAAAATTTTTTCGAAGTTTTTTTTTGGGTTCAATATTTTTCGAACTTTTTTTTGGGTCAAAATTTTTTTGGTCCCAAAATTTTTTCGAAGTTTTTTTTCGCTCAAATTTTTTTTGGTCCCAAAATTTTTCAAACTTTTTTTTTGGTCAAAATTTTCTCGAAGTTTTTTTTGTGTCAAAAGTTTTTTTGGTCCCAAAATTTTTCAAACTTGTTTTTGGCTCAAATTTTTTTGGGTCAAAATTTTTCTGAACTTTTTTTGGGTCAAAATTTTTTTGGTCCCAAAATTTTTCGAAATTTTTTGGCTCAAAATTTTTTTTGTCCCAAAATTTTTCGAACTTTTTTTTGGCTCACAATTTTTTTTTTCGAACTTTTTTTTGGCTCAAAATTTTTTTGAAGTTTTTTTTGGGTTCAATATTTTTCGAACTTTTTTCTGGGTCAAAATTTTTTTAGTTCCAAAATGTTTCGAACTTTTTTTTGGGTCAAATTTTTTTTGGTCCCAAAATTTTTCAAACTTTTTTTTGGCTCAAAATTTTTTTGGGTCAAAATTTTTTCGAACTATTTTTTGGGTCAAAATTTTTTGGGTCAAAATTTTTTGGGTGCAATATTTTTCGAACTTTTTTTTGGGTCAAAATTTTTTTGGTCCCAAAATTTTTCTAACTTTTTTTTGGGTCAAATTTTTTTTGGGTTCAATATTTTTCGAACTTCTTTTTGGGTCAAAATTTTTTTGGTCCCAAAATTTTTCGAACTTTTTTTTGGGTCAAAATTTTTTTGGTCCCAAAATTTTTCGAACTTTTTTTTGGCTCAAAATAAATTTGGGTCAAAAAATTTTCTAATTTTTTTTGGGTCAAATTTTTTTTGGGTTCAATATTTTTCGAACTTCTTTTTGGGTCAAAAATTTTTTGGTCCCAAAATTTTTCGAACTTTTTTTTGGGTCAAAATTTTTTGGTCCCAAAATTTTTCGAACTTTTTTTTGGGTCAAAATTTTTTCGAACTTTTTTTCGGGTCAAAATTTTTTTGGGTCAAAATTTTTTCGAACTTTTTTTTGGCTCAAAATTGTTTTGGTCCCAATATTTTTCGAACTTTTTTTTTGGCTCAAAATTTTTTTGGTCCCAAAAATTTTCGAACTTTTTTTTGGCTCAAAATTTTTTGAAGTTTTTTTTTGGGTTCAACATTTTTTCGGTCCCAAAATTTTTCGATCTTTGTTTTGGGTCAAAATTTTTTTGGTCCCAAAATTTTTTGAACTTTTTTTTGGTCAAAATTTTTTTGGTCCCAAAATTTTTCTAACTTTTTTTGGCTCAAATTTTTTTGGTCCCAAAATTTTTCGAACTTTTTTTTTGGTCAAAATTTTTTCGAAGTTTTTTTTTGGGTCAAAATTTTTTTGGTCCCAAAATTTTTCAAACTTTTTTTTGGCTCAAAATTTTTTTGGTCCCAAAATTTTTCGTACTTTTTTTTTGGGTCAAAATTTTTTCGAAATTTTTTTTGGGGTCAAAATTTTTTTGGGCCCAAAATTTTTCAAACTTTTTTTTGGTCCCAAAATTTTTCGTACTTTTTTTTTGGTCAAAATTTTTTGGTCCCAAAATTTTTCAAACTTTTTTTTGGCTCAAAATTTTTTTGGTCCCAAAATTTTTCGAACTTTTTTTTGGGTCAAAATTTTTTTGGTCCCAAAATTTTTCAAACTTTTTTTTGGTCTCAAAATTTTTCGTACTTTTTTTTGGTCAAAATTTTTTGGTCCCAAAATTTTTCAAACTTTTTTTTGGCTCAAAATTTTTTTGGTCCCAAAATTTTTCGAACTTTTTTTTGGCTCAAAATTTTTTTGGTCCCAAAATTTTTCGAACTTTTTTTGGGTCAAAATTTTTTTGGTCCCAAAATTTTTCAAACTTTTTTTATGGCTCAAAATTTTTTTGGTCCCAAAAATTTTTCGAACTTTTTTTTGGGTCAAAATTTTTTCGGAGTTTTTTTTTGGGTCAAAATTTTTTTGGTCCCAAAATTTTTCAAACTTTTTTTTGGGTCAAAGTTTTTTTAGGTCCCAAAATGTTTCGAACTTTTTTGGCTCAAAATTTTTTTGGTCCCAAAAATTTTCATACTTTTTTTTTGGTCAAAATTTTTTTGGTCCCAAAATTCTTCAAACTTTTTTTTGGCTCAAAATTTTTTTGGTCCCAAAATTTTTCAAACTTTTTTTTGCTCAATATTTTTTTGGTCCCAAAATTTTTCAAACTTTTTTTTGGGTCAAATTTTTTTTGGTCCCAAAATTTTTCAAACTTTTTTTTGGGTCAAAATTTTTTTGGGTCAAATTTTTTTCGAACTTTTTTTTGGGTCAAAATTTTTTTGGGTTCAATATTTTTCGAACTTTTTTTTGGGTCAAAATTTTTTTGGTCCCAAAATTTTTCGAACTTTTTTTTTGGGTCAAAATTTTTTTGGGTCAAAATTTTTCTAACTTTTTTTGGGTCAAAATTTTTTGGTCCAAAAATTTTTCGAACTTTTTTTTGGGTCAAATTTTTTTTGGTCCCAAAATTTTTCAAACTTTTTTTTGGGTCAAAATTTTTTTGGGTCAAAATTTTTTCGAACTTTTTTTTGGGTCAAAATTTTTTTGGGTTCAATATTTTTCGAACTTTTTTTTGGGTCAAAATTTTTTTGGTCCTAAAATTTTTCGAACTTTTTTTGGGTCAAAATTTTTTCGAACTTTTTTTTGGGTCAAATTTTTTTTGGGTCACAATTTTTTCGAACTTTTTATTGGGTCAAAATTTTTCAAACTTTTTTTTGGTTCAAATTTTTTTGCGTCAACATTTTTTCAAACTTTTTTTTGGCTCAAAATTTATTTGAAGTTTTTTTTGGGTTCAATATTTTTCGAACTTTTTTCTGGGTCAAAATTTTTTTGGTCCCAAAATTTTTTGAACTTTTTTTTGGGTCAAAAATTTTTTGGTCCCAAAATTTTTTTGAACTTTTATTTGGGACAAAATTTTTTTGGTCCCAAAATTTTTCGAACTTTTTTTTGGGTCAAATTTTTTTTGGTCCCAAAATTTTTCAAACTTTTTTTTGGGTCAAAATTTTTTTGGATCAAAATTTTTTCGAACTTTTTTTTGGGTCAAAATTTTTTTGGTCCCAAAATTTTTCGAACGTTTTTTTGGGTCAAAATTTTTTTGGTCCCAAAAATTTTCAAACTTTTTTTTGGCTCAAAATTTTTTCGAAGTTTTTTTTGGGTCAAAATTTTTTTGGTCCCAAAATTTTTCAAACTTTTTTTTGGCTCAAAATTTTTTTGTCCCAAAATTTTTCGAACTTTTTTTTGGCTCAAAATTTTTTCGAAGTTTTTTTTTGGGTTCAATATTTTTCGAACTTTTTTTTGGGTCAAAATTTTTTTGGTCCCAAAATTTTTTCGAAGTTTTTTTTGGCTCAAATTTTTTTTGGTCCCAAAATTTTTCGAACTTTTTTTTTGGTCAATATTTTCTCGAAGTTTTTTTTGTGTCAAAAGTTTTTTTGGTCCCAAAATTTTTCAAACTTTTTTTTGGCTCAAATTTTTTTGGGTCAAAATTTTTCCGAACTTTTTTTGGGTCAAAATTTTTTTGGTCCCAAAATTTTTCGAAATTTTTTGGCTCAAAATTTTTTTGGTCCCAAAACTTTTCGAACTTTTTTTTGGCTCACAATTTTTTTTTTTTCGAACTTTTTTTTGGCTCAAAATTTTTTTGAAGTTTTTTTTGGGTTCAATATTTTTCGAACTTTTTTCTGGGTCAAAATTTTTTTGGTTCCAAAATGTTTCGAACTTTTTTTTTGGGTCAAATTTTTTTTGGTCCCAAAATTTTTCAAACTTTTTTTTGGCTCAAAATTTTTTTGGATCAAAATTTTTTCGAACTTTTTTTTGGGTCAAAATTTTTTGGGTCAAAATTTTTTGGGTTCAATATTTTTCGAACTTTTTTTTGGGTTAAAATTTTTTTGGTCCCAAAATTTTTCGAACTTTTTTTTGGGTCAAAATTTTTTTGGTCCCAAAATTTTTCGAATTTTTTTTTGCTCAATATTTTTTTGGTCCCAAAATTTTTCAAACTTTTTTTTGGGTCAAATTTTTTTTGGTCCCAAAATTTTTCAAACTTTTTTTTGGGTCAAAATTTTTTTGGGTCAAAATTTTTTCGAACTTTTTTTTGGGTCAAAATTTTTTTGGTCCCAAAATTTTTCAAACTGTTTTTTGGCTCAAATTTTTTTTGGGTCAAAATTTTTCCGAACTTTTTTTTGGTTCAAAATTTTTTTGGTCCCAAAATTTTTCGAACTTTTTTTTGGGTCAAAATTTTTTCGAAGTTTTTTTTGGGTCAAAATGTTTTTGGTCCCAAAATTTTTCGAACTTTTTTTTGGGTCAAAATTTTTTCGAAGTTTTTTTTTTTGTTTCAAAATTTTTTTGGTCCCAAAATTTTTCAAACTTTTTTTTGGCTCAATATTTTTTTGGTACCAAAATTTTTCGTACTTTTTTTTGGTCAAAATTTTTTTGGTCCCAAAATTTTTCAAACTTTTTTTTGGCTCAAATTTTTTTTGGGTCAAAATTTTTCCGAACTTTTTTTTTGGGTCAAAATTTTTTTGGTCCCAAAATTTTTCAAACTGTTTTTTGGCTCAAATTTTTTTTGGGTCAAAATTTTTCCGAACTTTTTTTTGGGTCAAAATTTTTTTGGTCCCAAAATTTTTTTGGTCCCAAAATTTTTCGAACTTTTTTTTGGGTCAAAATTTTTTCGAAGTTTTTTTTGGGTCAAAATTTTTTTGGTCCCAAAATTTTTCGAACTTTTTTTTGGGTCAAAATTTTTTCGAAGTTTTTTTTGGGTCAAAATTTTTTTGGGTCAAAATTTTTTTAGTCCCAAAATTTTTCAAACTTTTTTTTGGCTCAAAATGTTTTTGGGTCAAAAAATTTTCTTACTTTTTTTTGGGTCAAAATTTTTTTGGTCCCAAAATTTTTCAAACTTTTTTTTGGGTCAAAATTTTTTTGGGTCAAAATTTTTTTGGTCCCAAAATTTTTCGAACTTTTTTTTTGTGTCAAATTTTTTCGAAGTTTTTTTTGGGTCAAAATTTTTTCGAAGTTTTTTTTGGGTCAAAATTTTTTTGCTCCCAAAATTTTTCAAACTCTTTTTTGCGTCAAAATTTTTTCAAAGTTTTTTTTGGGTCAAAATTTTTTTGCTCCCAAAGTTTTTCAAACTTTTTTTTGGCTCAAAATTTTTTTGGTCCCAAAATTTTTCGAACTTTTTTTTGGGTCAAAATTTTTTCGAAGTTTTTTTTTTGTGTCAAAATTTTTTTGGTCCCAAAATTTTTCAAACTTTTTTTTTGGCTCAAAATTTTTTTGGTCCCAAAATTTTTCAAACTTTTTTTTGACTCAAATTTTTTTTTGGTCAAAATTTTTCCGAACTTTTTTTTGGGTCAAAATTTTTTTGGTCCCAAAATTTTTCGAACTTTTTTTTGGGTAAAAATTTTTTCGAAGTTTTTTTTTGGGTCAAATTTTTTTTGGTCCCAAAATTTTTCAAACTTTTTTTTGGCTCAAAATTTTCTTGGGTCAAAAAATTTTCTAACTTTTTTTTGGTCCCAAAATTTTTCGAACTTTTTTTTGGTCCCAAAATTTTTCAAACTTTTTTTTGGGTCAAAATTATTTTGGGTCAAAATTTTTTCGAACTTTTTTTTGGGTCAAAATTTTTTTGGTCCCAAAATTTTTCAAACTTTTTTGGGTCACAATTTTTTTGGTCCCAAAATTTTTCAAACTTTTTTTTTGTGTCAAATTTTTTCGAAGTTTTTTTTGGGTCAAAATTTATTCGAAGTTTTTTTGGGGTCAAAATTTTTTTGGTCCCAAAATTTTTCAAACTTTTTTTTTGGCTCAAAATTTTTTTGGTCCCAAAATTTTTTGAACTTTTTTTTTGGGTCAAAATTTTTTTGAAGTTTTTTTTTGTGTCAAAATTTTTTTGGTCCCAAAATTTTTCAAACTTTTTTTTGGCTCAAAATTTTTTTGGTCCCAAAATTTTTCGTTCTTTTTTTTTGGTCAAAATTTTTTTGGTCCCAAAATTTTTCAAACTTTTTTTTGGGCCAAAATTTTTTTGAAGTTTTTTTTTGTGTCAAAATTTTTTTGGTCCCAAAATTTTTCAAACTTTTTTTTGGTTCAAAATTTTTTTGGTCCCAAAACTTTTCGTACTTTTTTTTTGGTCAAAATATTTTTGGTCCCAAAATTTTTCAAACTTTTTTTTGGTCCCAAAATTTTTCAAACTTTTTTTTGGGTCAAAATTATTTTGGGTCAAAATTTTTTCGAACTTTTTTTTGGGTCAAAATTTTTTTGGTCCCAAAATTTTTCAAACTTTTTTGGGTCAAAATTTTTTTGGTCCCAAAATTTTTCAAACTTTTTTTTTTGTGTCAAATTTTTTCGAAATTTTTTTTGGGTCAAAATTTTTTCGAAGTTTTTTTTGGGTCAAAATTTTTTCGAAGTTTTTTTTGGATCAACATTTTTTTGGTCCCAAAATTTTTCAAACTTTTTTTTGGCTCAAAATTTTTTTGGTTCCAAAACTTTTCGTACTTTTTTTTTGGTCAAAATTTTTTAGAAGTTTTTTTTGGGTCAAAATTTTTTTGGTCCCAAAATTTTTCAAACTTTTTTTTGGCTCAAAATTTTTTTGGGTCAAAATTTTTTCGAACTTTTTTTTGGGTCAAAATTTTTTGGGTCAAAATTTTTTGGGTTCAATATTTTTCGAACTTTTTTTTGGGTCAAAATTTTTTTGGTCCCAAAATTTTTCTAACTTTTTTTTGGGTCAAAATTTTTTAGAAGTTTTTTTTGGGTCAAAATTTTTTTGGTCCCAAAATTTTTCGAATTTTTTTTTGGGTCAAAATTTTTTCGAAGTTTTTTTTGGGTCAAAATTTTTTTGGTCCCAAAATTTTTCAAACTTTTTTTTGGCTCAAAACTTTTTTGGTCCCAAAATTTTTCGAACTTTTTTTTGGGTCAAAATTTTTTCGAAGTTTTTTTTGGGTCAAAATTTTTTTGGTCCCAAAATTTTTCAAACTTTTTTTTGGCTCAAAACTTTTTTGGTCCCAAAATTTTTCGAACTTTTTTTTGGGTCAAAATTTTTTCGAAGTTTTTTTTTTGTTTCAAAATTTTTTTGGTCCCAAAATTTTTCAAACTTTTTTTTGGCTCAATATTTTTTTGGTACCAAAATTTTTCGTACTTTTTTTTGGTCAAAATTTTTTTTGTCCCAAAATTTTTCAAACTTTTTTTTGGCTCAAATTTTTTTTGGGTCAAAATTTTTCCGAACTTTTTTTTGGGTCAAAATTTTTTTGGTCCCAAAATTTTTCAAACTGTTTTTTGGCTCAAATTTTTTTTGGGTCAAAATTTTTCCGAACTTTTTTTTGGGTCAAAATTTTTTTGGTCCCAAAATTTTTCGAACTTTTTCTTGGGTCAAAATTTTTTCGAAGTTTTTTTTGGGTCAAAATTTTTTCGAAGTTTTTTTTGGTCCCAAAATTTTTCGAACTTTTTCTTGGGTCAAAATTTTTTCGAAGTTTTTTTTGGGTCAAAATTTTTTCGAAGTTTTTTTTGGGTCAAAATTTTTTTGGTCCCAAAATTTTTCAAACTTTTTTTTGCGTCAAAATTTTTTCGAAGTTTTTTTTGGGTCAAAATTTTTTTGGTCCCAAAATTTTTCAAACTTTTTTTTTGGCTCAAAATTTTTTTGGTCCCAAAATTTTTCGAACTTTTTTTTGGGTCAAAATTTTTTCGAAGTTTTTTTTGGGTCAAAATTTTTTCGAAGTTTTTTTTGGGTCAAAATTTTTTTGGTCCCAAAATTTTTCAAACTTTTTTTTGGCTCAAAATTTTTTTGGGTCAAAAATTTTTCGAACTTTTTTTTGTCTAAAATTTTTTTGGTCCCAAAATTTTTCGAACATTTTTTTGGATCAAATTTTTTTGGTCCCAAAATATTCCGGACTTTTTTTTGGGTCAAATTTTTTTGGGTCCCAAAATTTTTCGAACTTTTTTTTGACTCAAAATTTTTTTGGTCCCAGAATTTTTCGAAGTTTTTTTGGGTAAAAATTTTTTTGGTCCCAAAATTTTTCAAACTTTTTTGGGTCAAAATTTTTTTGGTCCCAAAATTTTTCAAACTTTTTTGGGTCAAAATTTTTTTGGTCCCAAAATTTTTAGAACTTTATTTTTGTGTCAAATTTTTTTTGGTCCCAAAATTTTTAGAACTTATTTTTGGCTCAATTTTTTTTGGTCCCAAAATTTTTCGAACTTTTTCTTGGGTCAAAAATTTTTCGAAGTTTTTTTTGGGTCAAAATTTTTTCGAAGTTTTTTTTGGTCCCAAAATTTTTCGAACTTTTTCTTGGGTCAAAATTTTTTCGAAGTTTTTTTTGGCTCAAAATTTTTTCGAAGTTTTTTTTGGGTCAAAATTTTTTTGGTCCCAAAATTTTTCAAACTTTTTTTTGCGTCAAAATTTTTTCAAAGTTTTTTTTGGGTCAAAATTTTTTTGGTCCCAAAATTTTTCAAACTTTTTTTTTGGCTCAAAATTTTTTTGGTCCCAAAATTTTTCGAACTTTTTTTTGGGTCAAAATTTTTTCGAAGTTTTTTTTTTATGTCAAAATTTTTTTGGTCCCAAAATTTTTCAAACTTTTTTTTGGCTCAAAATTTTTTTGGTCCCAAAATTTTTCGTACTTTTTTTTGGTCAAAATTTTTTTGGACCCAAAATTTTTCAAACTTTTTTTTTGGCTCAAATTTTTTTTGGGTCAAAATTTTTCCGAACTTTTTTTTGGGTCAAAATTTTTTTGGTCCCAAAATTTTTCGAACTTTTTTTTGGGTCAAAATTTTTTAGAAGTTTTTTTTGGGTCAAAATTTTTTTGGTCCCAAAATTTTTCAAACTTTTTTTTGGGTCAAAATTTTTTCGAAGTTTTTTTTGGGTCAAAATTTTTTTGGTCCCAAAATTTTTCAAACTTTTTTTTTGGCTCAAAACTTTTTTGGTCCCAAAATTTTTCGAACTTTTTTTTGGGTCAAAATTTTTTCGAAGTTTTTTTTTTGTTTCAAAATTTTTTTGGTCCCAAAATTTTTCAAACTTTTTTTTGGCTCAATATTTTTTTGGTACCAAAATTTTTCGTACTTTTTTTTGGTCAAAATTTTTTTGGTCCCAAAATTTTTCAAACTTTTTTTTGGCTCAAATTTTTTTTGGGTCAAAATTTTTCCGAACTTTTTTTTGGGTCAAAATTTTTTTGGTCCCAAAATGTTTCAAACTGTTTTTTGGCTCAAATTTTTTTTGGGTCAAAATTTTTCCGAACTTTTTTTTGGGTCAAAATTTTTTTGGTCCCAAAATTTTTCGAACTTTTTTTTGGGTCAAAATTTTTTCGAAGTTTTTTTTGGGTCAAAATTTTTTTGGTCCCAAAATTTTTCGAACTTTTTTTTGGGTCAAAATTTTTTCGAAGTTTTTTTTGGGTCAAAATTTTTTTGGTCCCAAAATTTTTCAAACTTTTTTTTTGGCTCAAAATTTTTTTGGTCCCAAAATTTTTCGAACTTTTTTTTGGGTCAAAATTTTTTCGAAGTTTTTTTTTTTGTTTCAAAATTTTTTTGGTCCCAAAATTTTTCAAACTTTTTTTTGGCTCAATATTTTTTTGGTACCAAAATTTTTCGTACTTTTTTTTGGTCAAAATTTTTTTGGTCCCAAAATTTTTTAAACTTTTTTTTGGCTCAAATTTTTTTTGGGTCAAAATTTTTCCGAACTTTTTTTTTGGGTCAAAATTTTTTTGGTCCCAACATTTTTCAAACTGTTTTTTGGCTCAAAATTTTTTTGGGTCAAAATTTTTCCGAACTTTTTTTTGGGTCAAAATTTTTTTGATCCCAAAATTTTTTTGGTCCCAAAATTTTTCGAACTTTTTTTTGGGTCAAAATTTTTTCGAAGTTTTTTTTGGGTCAAAATTTTTTTGGTCCCAAAATTTTTCAAACTTTTTTTTGCGTCAAAATTTTTTCGAAGTTTTTTTTGGGTCAAAATTTTTTTGGTCCCAAAATTTTTCAAACTTTTTTTTTGGCTCAAAATTTTTTTGGTCCCAAAATTTTTCGAACTTTTTTTTTGGGTCAAAATTTTTTCGAAGTTTTTTTTTTGTGTCAAAATTTTTTTGGTCCCAAAATTTTTCAAACTTTTTTTTGGCTCAAAATTTTTTTGGTCCCAAAATTTTTCGTACTCTTTTTTGGTCAAAATTTTTTTGGTCCCAAAATTTTTCAAACCTTTTTTTTTGGCTCAAATTTTTTTTGGGTCAAAATTTTTCCGAACTTTTTTTTGGGTCAAAATTTTTTTGGTCCCAAAATTTTTCGAACTTTTTTTTGGGTCAAAATTTTTTAGAAGTTTTTTTTGGGTCAAAATTTTTTTGGTCCCAAAATTTTTCAAACTTTTTTTTTGGCTCAAAACTTTTTTGGTCCCAAAATTTTTCGAACTTTTTTTTGGGTCAAAATTTTTTCGAAGTTTTTTTTTTGTTTCAAAATTTTTTTGGTCCCAAAATTTTTCAAACTTTTTTTTTAGCTCAAATTTTTTTTGGGTCAAAATTTTTCCGAACTTTTTTTTGGGTCAAAATTTTTTTGGTCCCAAAATTTTTCGAACTTTTTTTTGGGTCAAAATTTTTTAGAAGTTTTTTTTGGGTCAAAATTTTTTTGGTCCCAAAATTTTTCAAACTTTTTTTTGGGTCAAAATTTTTTCGAAGTTTTTTTTGGGTCAAAATTTTTTTGGTCCCAAAATTTTTCAAAATTTTTTTTTGGCTCAAAACTTTTTTGGTCCCAAAATTTTTCGAACTTTTTTTTGGGTCAAAATTTTTTCGAAGTTTTTTTTTTGTTTCAAAATTTTTTTGGTCCCAAAATTTTTCAAACTTTTTTTTGGCTCAATATTTTTTTGGTACCAAAATTTTTCGTACTTTTTTTTGGTCAAAATTTTTTTGGTCCCAAAATTTTTCAAACTTTTTTTTGGCTCAAATTTTTTTTGGGTCAAAATTTTTCCGAACTTTTTTTGGGTCAAAATTTTTTTGGTCCCAAAATTTTTCAAACTGTTTTTTGGCTCAAATTTTTTTTGGGTCAAAATTTTTCCGAACTTTTTTTTGGGTCAAAATTTTTTTGGTCCCAAAATTTTTCGAACTTTTTTTTGGGTCAAAATTTTTTCGAAGTTTTTTTTGGGTCAAAATTTTTTTGGTCCCAAAATTTTTCGAACTTTTTTTTGGGTCAAAATTTTTTCGAAGTTTTTTTTGGGTCAAAATTTTTTTGGTCCCAAAATTTTTCAAACTTTTTTTTTGGCTCAAAATTTTTTTGGTCCCAAAATTTTTCGAACTTTTTTTTGGGTCAAAATTTTTTCGAAGTTTTTTTTTTGTTTCAAAATTTTTTTGGTCCCAAAATTTTTCAAACTTTTTTTTGGCTCAATATTTTTTTGGTACCAAAATTTTTCGTACTTTTTTTTGGTCAAAATTTTTTTGGTCCCAAAATTTTTCAAACTTTTTTTTGGCTCAAATTTTTTTTGGGTCAAAATTTTTCCGAACTTTTTTTTTGGGTCAAAATTTTTTTGGTCCCAAAATTTTTCAAACTGTTTTTTGGCTCAAAATTTTTTTGGGTCAAAATTTTTCCGAACTTTTTTTTGGGTCAAAATTTTTTTGATCCCAAAATTTTTTTGGTCCCAAAATTTTTCGAACTTTTTTTTGGGTCAAAATTTTTTCGAAGTTTTTTTTGGGTCAAAATTTTTTTGGTCCCAAAATTTTTCAAACTTTTTTTTGCGTCAAAATTTTTTCGAAGTTTTTTTTGGGTCAAAATTTTTTTGGTCCCAAAATTTTTCAAACTTTTTTTTTGGCTCAAAATTTTTTTGGTCCCAAAATTTTTCGAACTTTTTTTTGGGTCAAAATTTTTTCGAAGTTTTTTTTTTGTGTCAAAATTTTTTTGGTCCCAAAATTTTTCAAACTTTTTTTTGGCTCAAAATTTTTTTGGTCCCAAAATTTTTCGTACTTTTTTTTGGTCAAAATTTTTTTGGTCCCAAAATTTTTCAAACTTTTTTTTTGGCTCAAATTTTTTTTGGGTCAAAATTTTTCCGAACTTTTTTTTGGGTCAAAATTTTTTTGGTCCCAAAATTTTTCGAACTTTTTTTTTGGCTCAAAACTTTTTTGGTCCCAAAATTTTTCGAACTTTTTTTTGGGTCAAAATTTTTTTGAAGTTTTTTTTTTGTTTCAAAATTTTTTTGGTCCCAAAATTTTTCAAACTTTTTTTTGGCTCAAATTTTTTTTGGGTCAAAATTTTTCCGAACTTTTTTTTGGGTCAAAATTTTTTTGGTCCCAAAATTTTTCAAACTGTTTTTTGGCTCAAATTTTTTTTGGGTCAAAATTTTTCCGAACTTTTTTTTGGGTCAAAATTTTTTTGGTCCCAAAATTTTTCGAACTTTTTTTTGGGTCAAAATTTTTCGAAGTTTTTTTTGTGTCAAAATTTTTTTGGTCCCAAAATTTTTCAAACTTTTTTTTGGCTCAAAATTTTTTTGGTCCCAAAATTTTTCGTACTTTTTTTTGGTCAAAATTTTTTTGGTCCCAAAATTTTTCAAACTTTTTTTTTGGCTCAAATTTTTTTTGGGTCAAAATTTTTCCGAACTTTTTTTTGGGTCAAAATTTTTTTGGTCCCAAAATTTTTCGAACTTTTTTTTGGGTCAAAATTTTTTAGAAGTTTTTTTTGGGTCAAAATTTTTATGGTCCCAAAATTTTTCAAACTTTTTTTTTGGCTCAAAACTTTTTTGGTCCCAAAATTTTTCGAACTTTTTTTTGGGTCAAAATTTTTTCGAAGTTTTTTTTTTGTTTCAAAATTTTTTTGGTCCCAAAATTTTTCAAACTTTTTTTTTGGCTCAAATTTTTTTTGGGTCAAAATTTTTCCGAACTTTTTTTTGGGTCAAAATTTTTTTGGTCCCAAAATTTTTCGTACTTTTTTTTGGTCAAAATTTTTTTGGTCCCAAAATTTTTCAAACTTTTTTTTGGCTCAAATTTTTTTTGGGTCAAAATTTTTCCGAACTTTTTTTGGGTCAAAATTTTTTTGGTCCCAAAATTTTTCAAACTGTTTTATGGCTCAAATTTTTTTTGGGTCAAAATTTTTCCGAACTTTTTTTTGGGTCAAAATTTTTTTGGTCCCAAAATTTTTCGAACTTTTTTTTGGGTCAAAATTTTTTCGAAGTTTTTTTTGGGTCAAAATTTTTTTGGTCCCAAAATTTTTCGAACTTTTTTTTGGGTCAAAATTTTTTCGAAGTTTTTTTTGGGTCAAAATTTTTTTGGTCCCAAAATTTTTCAAACTTTTTTTTTGGCTCAAAATTTTTTTGGTCCCAAAATTTTTCGAACTTTTTTTTGGGTCAAAATTTTTTCGAAGTTTTTTTTTTGTTTCAAAATTTTTTTGGTCCCAAAATTTTTCAAACTTTTTTTTTGCTCAATATTTTTTTGGTACCAAAATTTTTCGTACTTTTTTTTGGTCAAAATTTTTTTGGTCCCAAAATTTTTCAAACTTTTTTTTGGCTCAAATTTTTTTTGGGTCAAAATTTTTCCGAACTTTTTTTTTGGGTCAAAATTTTTTTGGTCCCAAAATTTTTCAAACTGTTTTTTGGCTCAAAATTTTTTTGGGTCAAAATTTTTCCGAACTTTTTTTTGGGTCAAAATTTTTTTGATCCCAAAATTTTTTTGGTCCCAAAATTTTTCGAACTTTTTTTTGGGTCAAAATTTTTTCGAAGTTTTTTTTGGGTCAAAATTTTTTTGGTCCCAAAATTTTTCAAACTTTTTTTTGCGTCAAAATTTTTTCGAAGTTTTTTTTGGGTCAAAATTTTTTTGGTCCCAAAATTTTTCAAACTTTTTTTTTGGCTCAAAATTTTTTTGGTCCCAAAATTTTTCGAACTTTTTTTTGGGTCAAAATTTTTTCGAAGTTTTTTTTTGTGTCAAAATTTTTTTGGTCCCAAAATTTTTCAAACTTTTTTTTGGCTCAAAATTTTTTTGGTCCCAAAATTTTTCGTACTTTTTTTTGGTCAAAATTTTTTTGGTCCCAAAATTTTTCAAACTTTTTTTTTGGCTCAAATTTTTTTTGGGTCAAAATTTTTCCGAACTTTTTTTTGGGTCAAAATTTTTTTGGTCCCAAAATTTTTCGAACTTTTTTTTTGGCTCAAAACTTTTTTGGTCCCAAAATTTTTCGAACTTTTTTTTGGGTCAAAATTTTTTTGAAGTTTTTTTTTTGTTTCAAAATTTTTTTGGTCCCAAAATTTTTCAAACTTTTTTTTGGCTCAAATTTTTTTTGGGTCAAAATTTTTCCGAACTTTTTTTTGGGTCAAAATTTTTTTGGTCCCAAAATTTTTCAAACTGTTTTTTGGCTCAAATTTTTTTTGGGTCAAAATTTTTCCGAACTTTTTTTTGGGTCAAAATTTTTTTGGTCCCAAAATTTTTCGAACTTTTTTTTGGGTCAAAATTTTTCGAAGTTTTTTTTGGGTCAAAATTTTTTTGGTCCCAAAATTTTTCGAACTTTTTTTTGGGTCAAAATTTTTTCGAAGTTTTTTTTGGGTCAAAATTTTTTTGGTCCCAAAATTTTTCAAACTTTTTTTTTGTTTCAAAATTTTTTTGGTCCCAAAATTTTTCAAACTTTTTTTTGGCTCAATATTTTTTTGGTACCAAAATTTTTCGTACTTTTTTTTGGTCAAAATTTTTTTGGTCCCAAAATTTTTCAAACTGTTTTTTGGCTCAAATTTTTTTTGGGTCAAAATTTTTCCGAACTTTTTTTTGGGTCAAAATTTTTTTGGTCCCAAAATTTTTCAAACTGTTTTTTGGCTCAAATTTTTTTTGGGTCAAAATTTTTCCGAACTTTTTTTTGGGTCAAAATTTTTTTGGTCCCAAAATTTTTCGAACTTTTTTTTGGGTCAAAATTTTTCGAAGTTTTTTTTGGGTCAAAATTTTTTTGGTCCCAAAATTTTTCGAACTTTTTTTTGTGTAGCAGATAGCCTGATATCTCATTTTGAAATCACAACTCTGTTCCCTTAAATCCATTTAAGGAATTCCAATGGAGAACATAGGGGGATCTCCCCAACCTTGAATGATAACACTTTAACGACTTTTACGACCATTTGCTGGAAACATCTGTCTCGCTAAAAGCATCTGAACAAAAGACCCATAAACTTTGGGGATTAACATGTCACCTGCTGACCCGCTATCTTCGGAGCACACCTCTTAAACAGTCACGCTAATTTACACACACACACACACGCAGTTTGACCCTTTAACTGGTCAAGGACCCGTGGACCATTTAACAAGACAATACTGCCACCCGCAGGAGAAGAAAGGAACTTTTCTTGGAGCACGAGGCTATGATCGAAAAATTACATATGTATATGCTTTTACAATAACTTAAATAACTGTTGGTTAATTCTAATATTGTGAGAAGCAGGGTATCAAGCAATGTGATGAAACACTTTCTAATCAAGAGAACAATTTTGAGGTTTACCTTCATTTTCTTCTACAGGTTCCAGGCTGAAGAATTATGTCTTGTTTGTCATTGGTTGAACTATTGCAACTAGTCAGCGTAATTTTAACCTTTGCTTTGGTTATATAGATACATTTTCCTGTTTAGTAAAGAACAAAGTATAAAAGTATAAAGGTATAGTGAATTTCTGATTTAAAGAGGTCTGAAATTATGTTAACCAGAGCAATGAGACCCGCATTCCTTAGTGGGGGAGAGGTGTGAATTACGACGGCCAGAGTTCTTATCTCTTCAAATACACAAGAGAGTCTGCCTTTTCAAAAAGGAAATTTAAGGCTGAAAAATGTTAAAACATTAAAAACAAAATGTGTTCTTAAGACGTGAATGAACATTAACTACAAAAAGAATACGGATGGCAACAAACTAGCAGTCTGGTTAAAATAATTACTTAAAAGCTATCAGGGCATGTTTCCACAATACTTTAATCAGGTTAATAACCAAATCTTGAATTAATAAGTTTAAAGTTCATAACGAGTTTCTTTCTTTCCTTTCTAAGAGTCCGATGCGTGGAAGTTAGTGTATTCCCTGGTCATGTGTTATATTTCTTTCCATTCTTACACCTCAAAATCAACTATGATTATCTAATTGTCTGGTTAGGATTTCAGTTCTGAGATGTTTATTCATATCACTAAAATGCTATGCAACAGTGGGTGAATGTGGGGAAATTGTGGGTTTTCTATGTCAAAGTATATTTTAAATAAGCAATTGTTTAATCTGATCATTTAAGAATGTTAAGGTTTAAGTTAATAAAAGAAAAAAAGGGGGAGTCGTCCAGGCAAGACTCCACCTACCTGGAGCTGATTGGGTTTTTAGAGATTATACTTGCAGTTAGGAAACCTATCACAAGTTAGGGCCAATACGTCACGAAGGGAATGTGTTTCCAATAAAGGGGGGTGTTAGATTATTCAGGAGTAGTTCGTGGTTCGCAGTTCGGAGTTCGTGCGCTTTTTAGGTTTAGTTAAGTTCAATTTTTTTCTTAGAAGTAATTTTAACTTAGAGTTTTAGTTAGAATTTTGTACTCTCTCTTTTGTTTTACTTTCTCTTAGATTCAGCTTAGTGATTCTTAAGTTTTTGAGTCATAGATCTAGCTTGAGCTGCGCTTGCAGCGCATCCGCGCTGACCAACACAAGTCCAGCGATTATCAACAGAATTAGAGAATTAGGTGCTTCCAGCTATTGAACCACCTTAGCGCTACGGAGCTGCCTATAGTTCACCGCTCATCTTTAGCGTTATACATCGCTCGCCGTACCAGACCCAGACGCGAAGAGAATCCTGAATCAACCAGTTGCCCGGAGCGAGGCTCCCGCTTGCCGTTGGAACCGAAGCCCTGCTTGCACCGTGAAGTCCACCTGAAGAACCCGCTTCGGCCACTTGGATCGAGCTACCCTTCCTGGCGGTCGACACCAACGGTTCCCTTCGCGGCAGAGACGACACCGGTTGCCCGAGGCCGGTCAACGCAAAGTGAGGCGCTGGTTAAATCTCTAATTCTCTGGTGGCGTTCTGTTGGTCTGGTTAGGTTGAGTCTTGCTAAGTCCTCAGTTATAGTCATTCCCGGTTGAGATGGTGGTGATCCCTGTCAGTTCCATAGTTCTAATGTAATCTAGTTAACTCAATTAGCTTGGATTTAGAGCGTTTTTGCTTCTTTAGTAGTTAGTTCGTTTATAGCAGTATATAATCACATATAATCTTGTTTAATCTCCTAATATTCTTATAGTGGGTTTAGTTAGTCATATTTAGGTTTATCTCCTAGTGGGTTATCATAATTACTTCCCCTTTGGTATATTAAGCTGGGTATTGATTTGTTTATTTTTATCTACTTATACATTTCGGTTGTTTGAGTTATTCATATATGCGATGAGAAGGTTTGGTTGTAAGACTGTTATCATCAGCGTGCTTGAATTTCACTCTCAAATTGTTGTTTGAATTATGCCCATTATCTAATTCTGCATATATCCATGTATTACTTTTATTCTAAATAAACATTACTTGATTTAGCCAATTCTTGACTTAAGTGTGTTCCTCCCGTGGTTCAAAGACTTTCTGAAACCGACAAGAACTCACCCTGAGGTTAAATATAAATTTTGTAGCTAGCCGCTACTGGCGCCCTATTAACCTTTAATATTAATATTAAAATTAATATTGATATCAGGTAAATAGTTCGGTATCCCTTGTAACCACTACATATTTGGCGCGGCCGACGCGGGGCCAACGTCACATCTCTGATCTACGGGAGAAAGCACGGAGTTAAGAAACGTATTGGTGTGTTGGGTTTATTAAATATCTACCTTACGCTCCGCGTTAGTAAAACGCCAGCGGGCTGGCGAAAGCTAACCGGGTCACTCCTCTGTCTGTGTGCGCGCACATCTATATACATCTATATATATATCCAACTCCTTTGTGTGTATGTGTTTTAAAGAGCATTGGTAATCACTTGTGAAACGCCTCATATTACTCGCCAAAGAGCTGATCAGTGTGAGCGCGTGTGTGTATTGTAGACGCCGCTGTGCGTCTGCTTTCATTATCACTGTTATTGGTGCTTTACATTTACCCGGGGTATCTAAACAGGCTCAGCCGACAACTATTATCACGTGAATTATATCAGCGCTATTTGTAAAGGCCTCAGCGAGGTTGCTGTAGCTGCGGATTTCCAGTGCAGTAAACCCGCTTCCCAGTTTAAACGGCCCGTGTGAGCGGATTTCCGCACCCCGGTCGTACTGGGACCCTCTCGTGTGCCCCGCGGCTTTGCAAACCGCGGCGTAACGCTATCCTTTTAGGTGGTAGAGAGGTTTACAGTCGCGAAAATGCGACGGGCGAGGATCACGCCCTCAGCGGAAGCCCCGCTTGACTCAGACTGTGTGAAGTAAATTCCTGCGTGCTGTGCTCCTCTCTGTGTCTCTGTGTTAAGGTCAGCAAGACCGTTGTGTTCCCCACAAAGCTTGAAAGCAACTGAGCTCTCAGGAGCTGAGGTTTGTCCTCCCACTCAAGGGGGCGGGACTCAGTTGTGTCACCGGTAGGCGGAGCCTTCCCCACCAGTGGCCTCTAGTCGCCATCTCGTGGTCAACTGTATCAGCTACATCTTGCCTCAAGGCTGTCTTACCTTTTCGTGCCTCTAGGGGTAAAGCTATATCTACACTGCCCTCTTCTGGTCGTTTGGGTGAATACTCAGGTTAAAGGGGGTTGCAGTTCATTTATACGCTATTTTGGGAAATTCTTGTAGTAAACTGTGTTTACGTGTGGTTGGTGTTGGTTTCATATGAGTTTTGGCATACCTTAATCGAGATACCCTCTTCCCCTGCTTTCTTTGCTTGGTTACTGTTATATTTTAAATGTTGTATCGTCCTAGTTATTATTAATACTAGTAAGTGCCATTTTCATTCTTAATTACTAGTAAGCATATATTCAAATTAGAATTCACTTCAAATAGATACATTTAGATAACTCAATTGTAATAATTCAATATTTTGTTCTATGTAGCCACCCTACTTCAAACATAGTGTCAACCCTCAAAACTAACTTGCTTGTCAGCTGTTCTACTCACATTGCTTACATTAAATATAATCATTTGAGCTAACCATAATATCCAGTATTTTAGACATTCAAGTTATAATCATTTGTTGCTATAAATACCTGTTATTTAGGTAATCCATAGTAGCCACTCATTATTTTGTTTTGTCGAGCATATTATCCACTTCTTCTTGTTATTCTAAATACAGGCATATAATCCTTATCCTATTTAGTCATATATAAAAAAAAAAAATTTAAATAAATAAAAAAAAAAAAAAAAAAAAAAAAAAACAATCTGCTCGCTAATACTGAAGGTAGCTTAGACTCTGTCTGAGTCACTTTGTTGAATCTAAATAAATCAAAGCCTTATAGACATACATACATCCGCTCTATGCTGGTTTTTGACAGGAGTTGACTGTGGTGTTTGGTGACAGCAGTGCTATCTTTAATTCATCCACAGTCATTCAAACCTTGTCAGTTACCATCTAGTTAATAAATTAATTAATTACTAATAGGTATTTGACAATTTTCATGCAAACTATTAAAACTTATACCTATCCAAGGTCACCCAAATAAAATTAAAATAATAACTATCCATTGAAAAAAAAAAAAAAAAAAAAAAAACTACACTTTTGGGCTTATTAGATTCACTAGGGACTACGCATCAAGGTTTGTTACCCTAGCATCAATCTCTCCAATCTCAGCAGCAGTGCTAAGTCACCCATCCGGGACTGGCTTCCAATACAGCTCGCATCGCTTGACCCTCGTCAAGTCAAAATGAGTTCTCCAAGAGAGGCAGGGTCCCCGCTCCTCAGCGAGGCTGAGTCGGTGGACCAAGTAGAAGCCACTCTTCTTGATTTAGTAAGCTGCCGCATTCCAGACTATGCTGAAGGCGTGCAACAGGCAGATGATGCCCACCTTCAGAGTTTGATGACTAGCTGTGTGGACGACCACCTAACTAAATCCCTTAAAATAAAAGAACAAATAGACACCGTATACAAAATGTCCCTCATACTCTGGAGACAACTCCAACTCTCACAAGAGAGAGAGCAACATGCTACTAACCACTGTACAGCTCTCCAGCAAACTAACCAAAAACTCAGGGACGAATTGGCGCAATGGCATAATACTGGTTCAGAGATAAAATCCCAACAAGAAGCCCTTGAACATAAAGTAAAGTCACTGCAGGAAGAAGCCGAAACAGCCACAAAGCTTGCCATCCAGTCACGAGGTAAGCTGGAGGAAGCCCAGGAGCAGCAGACCGAACTCGAGGCTGAACTAACACAGGCTATGAGTGCTTTAAGATTAGCTCGTATAGAAAAAAGGGATGCAGAAACGCAGTTGGCAGAGTTCAAATTAGAACGGGATGAGACATATTCCCGGGGGCCAAAGGTAAGCCCAACAAAGGGTAGACCAGCGACCCCACATCTCTTTAAGACGGAGGTACATACTCCTACGCCCGTAACTTCCATGGGTTACCAGGGAGGAGCTGAAGCTCCTCGATCACCCATCAGAGTCAAACCGGAACCGGCTGGCCCCAAAAAGGTGAACCGGACCCTGTTTGGCTGGGTCGAATCTGAACACACCCAACGACCCCAAACAAATGCAGATATGGCCAGGCCCATAACGCCCTCAGATAGAGATTTGGATAAAGTTGCCCGCAATATCAGCCGGTTTGAACCTAAGCCTGGCTGTCCTAATGATATCCACCTTTATCTAAATGACATTGATTACTATCTACGGCGCTTCCCTCTGGCCACCATAGACGACAGAATCTATCTCATTAAAATAACATCCAACCGCGACGTTAGCAGTTTCATTGAACGCCAACCACCACACGTAAGGGGGAACTATAGGGCTCTCTGCCAAGCATTGGTGGCAGAATTCTCTAGCTTCTCAACCCAGTTAGGCCTCTCTGCTGCATTCGCGGTGAGGCAGAACAGGCAGGAGGGCCCCGAACAGTACTACTATCGCCTCAGGCGCGCTTACTTTGGCTTCAAGAATGAACCAGAGATGGAGGAGGACGAAAATTTCAAGGTCCTGTTTGTCCAGAACCTCCATCCTTCAACCAGCCACCATTTAGGTGTCTCGGCTTGTCCCCGCACCCTGACTAGTCGGCAGCTAAGAGATCTAGCTCTTAGAGGTTTTGCAAAAGTTCAGCAAAGTTTGGGTAAAAAAACCGACTCCGAGGTCCTTGCAGTAGCCAGTAACCCTTGTATGGAACTAGAGGGGAAGCACAGCTTCCAGGGAACAGATAAGACTCACGGGTCCAGACCCTATAGACAAGAACCAGCCCAAAGTCAGCAGGTCGATCCACAGCGACGCCGCTCACCTACTTATAAGGTGAATCGCGGCCAGGGCAGACCCCATCGAGGTCGAGCCTCCCACCATCAACGTGGTGGCAGGCCACACCATCATGGGAATAACAGGCACTCTGGACCAAACCAGACTGCAAAAAGCCCTAAATCATCACTTGACAAAACCCTTAACGGCCTGGAGGCAGGGGATCTTGAGTTAATCCTGCAATGGGTTAACCAAATGCGCAAGGAGAAAAGGGGTAACCTCAACCAAGGGCGCAACATCCAGGAGCAGTCGAGCACTGCTCCCCATGAAAAAGACCCCAAACGAGCTACTTGGGAGCATGCCCAAGACACTGCACCTAGTGCAGTCCTAGTTGTGGAACTAGACACTGACCACTCTCTCAAGGAAGAAGACCCATTTCTAATTCGGGGGGAGCTTCCTTTCCGACAGTTCTTGGGCCATCTGAGCGAAAGGGGGGTGGCCAGAAAATTCTATCTTGCTACTACTTTGGAGGATGAATTTGTGCAAGATGCTCTTCTTGACACGGCATCAGACATCACACTGATGTCCATGTCCCTTTTTAACCGAGTGCGGGCATCCGCTCGGCGACGGAATAGGGAGATACAGCTGAGTAACTGTTCTCTCAATATCCAGCCCTACTCACACACGGGCATCACCATACATTCGATGGCCCTAATTCAACTTACGATTGGGCCCGTGACTGTTGTTCATCCAATTCATGTGTCTCCCTTGGAGTCCATCCCATTCCTCGCAGGAAAAGATCTTCTTAATCGGTTCGAGCCCCTTATCGACTTTCAAGGTCTTAAGATCTGGGCGCAGGTTCGGCAACCCCTTCCTGTTCTTCCCTCTCGTGAGGAGGAGATCCAGTGCTACCGTCTTTGTGGACATTTCCAACCATGCAAGGAACTGATCGACCCCGTGGTTCCTATGGAGATTGAGGAAGGGCCTACAGCCGCCGTTTCACAGTGTACAAATCCTTCTTGGCCTCCAAGCTCAGTCTTGGAACAACGTGACACCTTCTTGTGTACCATGGTCCCATCTGAAAATCTTGGGGAATATTGTCCCAGAGTGGAGAAGGGGGTCACATTGGACGACTTCCAGGTGGATGACGTGGTCATCGCCCTGTGGTCGGACAAATCCGCAGTCAGCCAAGACTTAGTAAACTCATTATCGGCAACCCATGCTAGCTTTCATTTCATTCAATCCCAGGGAGCTTTTCCGCTTGGGCCCGTTCCTCAACCCACCTTGCCAGCAGTCGGCACTTGTTCTTTGACTGTCCGTTGGAACAAGAAAGAGTTCACCCAGCTTTTCCTTGTGGTCCCAGACTTACCTCACTCCATCTATGTGGGCGGTGACGTGTTGGTCAGGTTGGATGTTCAGGTAGACACCATCAATAACATCCTTTGGTCCCTCACAAACACTCAGGCAGATGGCTCTTCCCCTGAGCCAGAGTATCTGCACTCGGGTCAGACCATACCTGAAGTTTGTCAGGTGGCAAACAACCAAGCCATCACCCTACCGGCAAATACCAAAAATATCGGCCTCTACCTGACCATCCTACCTGGACAACAACTATGTCACCCCCATGCACTGTTCCAACCCTCACATCGATTCTTTGATCTTGGTCTGACCGTGGAAGCCACACCTCTTGTGGAGTTACGTGCTAGGTCAGTCTACTTGTTCGTTCAAAATTGTACAACCCAGGACATA
Organism: Astyanax mexicanus; assembly: GCF_023375975.1. Classification (NCBI taxonomy): domain Eukaryota; kingdom Metazoa; phylum Chordata; class Actinopteri; order Characiformes; family Acestrorhamphidae; genus Astyanax; species Astyanax mexicanus. The sequence continues at coordinate 23,868,421 of NC_064414.1, forward strand.
GTGATTCCCCAACTCACAGAACTGGGTTGGCTGGTTAGCACCAAATTTCATGACTTTGAACTGCGGCTTCCAGTCATCGGTCCGATTCCTCAGCAGTTGCTCCCAAAGCAAGAGTCCAAGACATTATACACCCGACCGTCTGGGGCAATTGCTATTTTTCCTGTCTTGGAGACCAATGAAGATGCGTTGTACCGCATTGATCTGACCCACAGGGACCAAATGGTCTTGGATACAGTCACTGTCCTTAGTCTCGATTCTGTCCCATCACCTGGCACTAACACAGTCCTGGTGAAGCAGAAGGAGGAGGCCGACAGTTTTCCTTCAACTCAAACAGAGTTTGAGAAGCAACTACAGCAAATGCTGTTAGATGCGGATGCATTGCAATCAGACGAAGAGCGTGTAAAGCTCAGAACAGTGCTGACTAAGTATCGCGCGTCTTTCTCTCAAGATTCTATGGATTGTGGATTGACCCACATCCATATGATTCGTATTCCGACGCATCCCGACGCTGCTCCTGCTTACGTTCGCCAATACAAGATTCCACTTGCATCATACGGGCCGGTGCAAGAGATCATAGATGATCTCTTAGACAAAGGAATAATCCGACCATGCAACAGCACCTACTCTGCGCCACTTTGGCCGGTGTTGAAGCCCAATGGCAAATGGCGTCTGACTATTGACTATCGCCGCCTAAATGACCAGGTCCCTCTTTCTAGATGGCCCATGACCCAATTGGAGCAAGAACTCCCTAGGGTCAGAGATGCCAAATATTTTTCAACCTTAGATGTGGCATCGGGGTTCTGGACCATTCCGGTCCATGTGGAAGACCAACACAAACTGGCATTCACATTCGCCGGCCGTCAATTTACATTCACCCGCTGCCCATTCGGATATTCCAATTCACCAGCTGAATTCAACATCTTTCTCAACAAAGCTTGTCCTGATGCAAGAGAACGAGGAACCTTGATTTATGTTGACGATGTTCTTATCCGGAACAATTCTCTCGATGCTCACTTGGAAGAGATTGATCATGTGCTAGATCAGCTCACAAAAGCAGGTGCGAAAATATCCCTAGCCAAATGTCAGTGGTGCAAAACTAAGGTCAACTATGTGGGCCTTTTGGTCGGTCCAGATGGTGTTCTCCCGCAACCATGTCGTGCCCAAGGCATCGTGGATATCGCGGAACCAAAAACCATCCACGCCCTTCGCAGCTTCTTGGGGGTATGCAACTACTCCCGCCAGTTCATTGAAAACTTTGCGGAACTGGCCAAGCCACTGTACCAGCTGTTAAAGCAGGATGTACCTTTCATTTGGGGTGAGGCCCAGGCACAAGCCATGCAAACCCTCAAAGACAAACTGGCATCGGCACCCTGTTTAACCTATCCGGACCACAGCAGAGAATTCTACCTTCAAGTTGGGTTTTCAGAGCACTGTGTGAGTGCTGGTCTATACCAGGTACACGATCGAGACAAGAGAGTGGTGGCTTATGCAAGCAAAGCTTTGATGGCTCCGGAACTCAAATACTCTGACTGTGAGAAAGCACTTCTGGCCACGGTCTGGGCAGTGAAACACTTCTCCAACTACCTTGGGGGACAAAAGATCATTGTAGAAACGAACCACCAGCCAGTGGTCTTTCTCAACAGTCAGCGCATTCGAGAAGGTGTGGTCACCAACGCACGAGTCGCCTCCTGGTTAATGGCCCTACAAAGTTTTGAGGTTGAGGTGCGCTATGCGCAAAACTCGAGATTACCTCTAGGCACTGATCTGGCGGCATGTCAGCGGTGCGAAACTGACATACCGGCCACATCAGGGCCCATTCCCAATCTCGCCTCCCAAAAACCCACAAACCATCGTTACTTTGACCCCAAGGAGTGTGAAAACATTCCCACGGTCTACGTAGATGGATGCTCTTTCCGACATGACCAAGAAGGCCTCAAAGCTGGTGCAGGAATCGTCTGGCTTGATGACAATCCTTGCGAACCACAACAGTTCAAACTAGGATCACAAACTTCTCAGTATGCCGAAATCGCTGCCATACTCATCACAATCCAACTTGCTATCGACCAGGGGGTAAAAACCCTGGTAATCTGTACAGATTCCAACTACGCACGTCTAAGTTTCACATGTCACTTGCCAATCTGGAAAACCAAAGGTTTTCTCACATCTGGCAGGAAAGCAGTCAAACACACAGAGCTGTTCACAGCCGCGGACTACCTGGTAGTTCGGCATGACATGCTTGTCTACTGGAAAAAGGTGAGGGGACACTCACGTGTCCCAGGGACAGACAAGACATACAATGATCAAGCTGATTCACTGGCCAAAAGAGGTGCCTTGGAAGGAGTTTCATGGGTCTTTGACCCGTTGAAATACCCAACCCAACCCAACCCCACTGTTTTAGCCGTGACTAGAGCACAAGCTAAACAAACCTCAACAACAGAAATCCCACCCTGCGCTGCGGTCTCCATTGATCCAGAAATCACAGATGCTGATTTGATCACGCTACAAGACGCAGACCCCGACATCAAATCTATTAAGGCTTTCTTACTTGATCCCACCAACAATCCCATAACCAGCCAAATGCTGGAGGCATCAATTCCGCTTAAACAACTCTTGGACAACCGTGCATTCTTGAAGGTGGTCAAGGGCTTGCTTGTTCATGTCACTGAGACCCACACTTCTCCTGCGTTCGTGGTGCCTCCGTGCCACAGGGGGGTAATGTTGGGGCACGCCCATGACTCTCCATCAGCAGGTCACAAAGGGATCAAGGAAACCTATAGGACACTCAAACAGGTGGCCTTTTGGCCACGAATGCGGGAGCATGTAGCTAGTTACATTAAAGGATGCTTGGTGTGCTGCCAGTTCCAGCCGGCGAATCCTCTGCACAGGGCTCCCTTACAGAGAAAGGGGTTAACCTTCCCGTGGTCGGATCTGCAAATGGATTGGGTGGGCCCGCTCACAAAGTCTGCTCGAGGGAACAAATATTTCCTCACAGTCACATGTGCATTCACCAAGTGGGTGGAGTGTCTTCCAGCCGCCAATGACACCGCTATAACCACAGCGTGTCTCCTGGTTAATCATATCTTCACCCGGTTTGGTCTTCCTTGTAGGGTTGACTCAGATCGAGGTACTCATTTCACGGCAGAAGTCATGCAACAAATGTGGCACGTCCTCGGTGTAAAAGCCAAGTTGCACGTGAGCTACCACCCCCAGTCCTCTGGTCAGGTCGAACGGGCTAACCGCACAGTGGTCAGCATCCTCGAGAAATTTGTGGCCACGCATCACCGCGACTGGGATGTGAAATTGCCATTGGTACTCATGGCCATTAGGGCAACTCCTCACGATTCCACCGGCGTCTCTCCATTCGAGGTGATGACAGGCAGACAGATGACACTTCCGCTACATCTGTTATATCAGCCAGGTGGAACAGATACCTCAGTTGCCTACACAACACAGCAGTACATAGACGATTTGCAGAAACACCTAAAATCCACTTTTGCTTTTGCCCAACAGCACATGGCACGAAGTGCCCAGGGTCGGAAGGCCTACTATGATCAGAAGGCGTCCTATGACGAGCTTCAGGTGGGAGATAAGGTGTGGTACTACATTTTCGCTCAACCTGTCGAGAAACCCCAATCGAATACGGGTAGGCTGGCTCGCAAACTCATGCCTCGCTGGACTGGACCCCACACAATCACGGACAAATTGTCCCCGGTGGTGTACCAGATCCAGATCAGCCAAGGTTCTAAGGAGCCAACCCGCAAGTGGGTACACCGCAACCAAATTAAGCCACACCAAAGCCCTATGGGACAAGTCGGGGCCGCCAATGCCTTGATTAGAGTCTAATCAGGTGGACAAAACCCCTGCTAGACCCCTAGGTGTTTAGCAACTCCTAGCTGTACAACTGGCAACTAAACTAATAACTTCATTTTTAAAATTTAGGAATACATTGATCTTTGATCCATATACAGTAGTCTGTTGTTTGCAATTTCAACCCAAGTACCATTACACATCTGCCGATCAAGCCAGCCAACAGAACCATCATTTTGTGCCTGGGAATAGGATATCACTGATTGTTAGCCACTTATCTGTTAGATTCTACTTCATTGGTGGTTCACACTAGTACACCCAGGTTAATCATGTACATTTGTCTCGTTAGGAAGATGAGGACTCTCCTGCTCCTGACGCTCGTGCTGGGGACGATCGTCGCGGCCCCTGATGTGATCTCCCCCGGACCTACCTCAGGAGTAGTTCTTAGGGATAATTCGGGACTACTAATCACAAACTGCCGGTTACATACCCAAAGGGTGTTTGTACGACTGAACCCGGAGGAAGTATGTAAAAAGAACTTCCCTGATTGGTCCCGCCAAGTGGGGTGGGCTGGGCATTGGTGGGTACGAGAGGCAGTAAGCCATGCCGAACGAGACACCACCCACATGCTACAACAGCTGCAAAAATTTGCGGTCACACAGTCTGAACTGAATGGGGCTCAAAAGAGATCCAAACGGTTTCTTGCAGGTTTATTAACTGCTGCCGCCGCTGTAGGCTCACTCCTTGGCGTCGGCACATCCGCTGTTAATGCCGTGGGCCTAGCCACGGTCCGCCGTAATGTAGGGGAACTACAGGCAGAACTACCACACATCAAGGACCAAATAGACACCCAACAGAGACAGCTACAGGCAATTGGACAAACTTTACAGGGTACCATTGTGGTCCTCAATACCCACACGGTAGCTTTAAACAAAACTCTGCAAACGATCACCTCCCTGACCCGGGCAATCCAGACAGATATGGCTCACATCCAAGTGATTAACATGCTTTTGAATGACATGCTACAGGAAGTGGGATCCTCAGTAGACAGTCTAGCTATGGGCAAGATACCAGCTTATCTGGTGCCTTTAACCCTGGTACAGGAAATCCTCAGTCGGGCTACCCGAGAGGAAGTTACTGATCTCCAAGCACATTTAGCCTATACACTCGGAAGTGCAGTACCTCTTTATGTCAATCCAGAAAATAGAGAAGTAGCTTTTCTGGTCAACTTACCTATAATAGCTGCGGAAAACATTTATCGCTTAAAAGAAGTGGTAAATGTTGGGTTTTGGCAAAAAGAAGCACACATCAAAATTCAGACTCCGACCTTGGTAGCTTACCAAGACATCAATCCTGGACTTTATCTGGCCCCAAATTTGCGCATGTGTACCCTGTCCAAGGATATACACTATCTCTGTCCCAGTAAACCGTTCACTCGAGAGGGTGCCGGCAATCTTTGTGGCCTTAAGCCCATGCTCACTAAGGACCAGTGTCCTGCCACTGTCACTCATAGGTACCAACAGGTCGAGACTCAGGTTGAAATCGTAGGGAGCCGGTGGTTGGTAAATACTGCGGCACGGGAAGCGGTGTTGTCCTATGACCAGCATGATATCGATGAACGTATTCCCCTTCCGGAACAAACATTTTGGGTAGACGTACCACCTGGGGCTACTCTGCATGTTGGGGAATGGTCCCTGTACCACTTAGTACCTGATCAATATGAGAGTGAAATTGAGGTGTCTGATTTCTTTACTACCCACTCCTTAGAACTCAGCCCTGACACCCTTGGTCGGATACAGTATGAGGGTCCCCAGTCTATCGATTTGACCCCCATCAATAATGTCTTAAAAGAGATCGAGGCACGTCCCACATGGACAGTCCAACCTGTAAGATACTCCTGGTCATTGCCCGATACCTTGTTAGCTGCGCTGGTATGTCTGGGTTATGTAGCAACCTTTGGTATAACGTGTTTTTATCGTAGGAAGACTGTGAAGCTACAGAGACAGATGGATTCATGGTCGGGTAAGGTGGTTAGATTTGTGAGACGTAGAAGGGGGGGTCAAGAAGTGTCAGTGGAAACTCAGGAGGACGCAACTGATGAACCTATGCAGGCAGCTGCAGTAAGGGAAGTGGTTTAGCTCTGGTTTGGATAACGCTAATGCAGCCTGTTGTGTACTGACCAGCAAATGCCACCAGTAAGAATTGAGATACCCAGTAACCTCTTTTGTCCACAGCTATCTACGTCATCTCATCGGCTGATAACCTGGATCTCTGCTGATTATCACCCGATGGGGGGGGATATGTAGCAGATAGCCTGATATCTCATTTTGAAATCACAACTCTGTTCCCTTAAATCCATTTAAGGAATTCCAATGGAGAACATAGGGGGATCTCCCCAACCTTGAATGATAACACTTTAACGACTTTTACGACCATTTGCTGGAAACATCTGTCTCGCTAAAAGCATCTGAACAAAAGACCCATAAACTTTGGGGATTAACATGTCACCTGCTGACCCGCTATCTTCGGAGCACACCTCTTAAACAGTCACGCTAATTTACACACACACACACACGCAGTTTGACCCTTTAACTGGTCAAGGACCCGTGGACCATTTAACAAGACAATACTGCCACCCGCAGGAGAAGAAAGGAACTTTTCTTGGAGCACGAGGCTATGATCGAAAAATTACATATGTATATGCTTTTACAATAACTTAAATAACTGTTGGTTAATTCTAATATTGTGAGAAGCAGGGTATCAAGCAATGTGATGAAACACTTTCTAATCAAGAGAACAATTTTGAGGTTTACCTTCATTTTCTTCTACAGGTTCCAGGCTGAAGAATTATGTCTTGTTTGTCATTGGTTGAACTATTGCAACTAGTCAGCGTAATTTTAACCTTTGCTTTGGTTATATAGATACATTTTCCTGTTTAGTAAAGAACAAAGTATAAAAGTATAAAGGTATAGTGAATTTCTGATTTAAAGAGGTCTGAAATTATGTTAACCAGAGCAATGAGACCCGCATTCCTTAGTGGGGGAGAGGTGTGAATTACGACGGCCAGAGTTCTTATCTCTTCAAATACACAAGAGAGTCTGCCTTTTCAAAAAGGAAATTTAAGGCTGAAAAATGTTAAAACATTAAAAACAAAATGTGTTCTTAAGACGTGAATGAACATTAACTACAAAAAGAATACGGATGGCAACAAACTAGCAGTCTGGTTAAAATAATTACTTAAAAGCTATCAGGGCATGTTTCCACAATACTTTAATCAGGTTAATAACCAAATCTTGAATTAATAAGTTTAAAGTTCATAACGAGTTTCTTTCTTTCCTTTCTAAGAGTCCGATGCGTGGAAGTTAGTGTATTCCCTGGTCATGTGTTATATTTCTTTCCATTCTTACACCTCAAAATCAACTATGATTATCTAATTGTCTGGTTAGGATTTCAGTTCTGAGATGTTTATTCATATCACTAAAATGCTATGCAACAGTGGGTGAATGTGGGGAAATTGTGGGTTTTCTATGTCAAAGTATATTTTAAATAAGCAATTGTTTAATCTGATCATTTAAGAATGTTAAGGTTTAAGTTAATAAAAGAAAAAAAGGGGGAGTCGTCCAGGCAAGACTCCACCTACCTGGAGCTGATTGGGTTTTTAGAGATTATACTTGCAGTTAGGAAACCTATCACAAGTTAGGGCCAATACGTCACGAAGGGAATGTGTTTCCAATAAAGGGGGGTGTTAGATTATTCAGGAGTAGTTCGTGGTTCGCAGTTCGGAGTTCGTGCGCTTTTTAGGTTTAGTTAAGTTCAATTTTTTTCTTAGAAGTAATTTTAACTTAGAGTTTTAGTTAGAATTTTGTACTCTCTCTTTTGTTTTACTTTCTCTTAGATTCAGCTTAGTGATTCTTAAGTTTTTGAGTCATAGATCTAGCTTGAGCTGCGCTTGCAGCGCATCCGCGCTGACCAACACAAGTCCAGCGATTATCAACAGAATTAGAGAATTAGGTGCTTCCAGCTATTGAACCACCTTAGCGCTACGGAGCTGCCTATAGTTCACCGCTCATCTTTAGCGTTATACATCGCTCGCCGTACCAGACCCAGACGCGAAGAGAATCCTGAATCAACCAGTTGCCCGGAGCGAGGCTCCCGCTTGCCGTTGGAACCGAAGCCCTGCTTGCACCGTGAAGTCCACCTGAAGAACCCGCTTCGGCCACTTGGATCGAGCTACCCTTCCTGGCGGTCGACACCAACGGTTCCCTTCGCGGCAGAGACGACACCGGTTGCCCGAGGCCGGTCAACGCAAAGTGAGGCGCTGGTTAAATCTCTAATTCTCTGGTGGCGTTCTGTTGGTCTGGTTAGGTTGAGTCTTGCTAAGTCCTCAGTTATAGTCATTCCCGGTTGAGATGGTGGTGATCCCTGTCAGTTCCATAGTTCTAATGTAATCTAGTTAACTCAATTAGCTTGGATTTAGAGCGTTTTTGCTTCTTTAGTAGTTAGTTCGTTTATAGCAGTATATAATCACATATAATCTTGTTTAATCTCCTAATATTCTTATAGTGGGTTTAGTTAGTCATATTTAGGTTTATCTCCTAGTGGGTTATCATAATTACTTCCCCTTTGGTATATTAAGCTGGGTATTGATTTGTTTATTTTTATCTACTTATACATTTCGGTTGTTTGAGTTATTCATATATGCGATGAGAAGGTTTGGTTGTAAGACTGTTATCATCAGCGTGCTTGAATTTCACTCTCAAATTGTTGTTTGAATTATGCCCATTATCTAATTCTGCATATATCCATGTATTACTTTTATTCTAAATAAACATTACTTGATTTAGCCAATTCTTGACTTAAGTGTGTTCCTCCCGTGGTTCAAAGACTTTCTGAAACCGACAAGAACTCACCCTGAGGTTAAATATAAATTTTGTAGCTAGCCGCTACTGGCGCCCTATTAACCTTTAATATTAATATTAAAATTAATATTGATATCAGGTAAATAGTTCGGTATCCCTTGTAACCACTACATTTGGGTCAAAATTTTTTCGAAGTTTTTTTTGGGTCAAAATTTTTTTGGTCCCAAAATTTTTCGAACTTTTTTTTGGGTCAAAATTTTTTCGAAGTTTTTTTTTGTTTCAAAATTTTTTTGGTCCCAAAATTTTTCAAACTTTTTTTTGGCTCAATATTTTTTTGGTACCAAAATTTTTCGTACTTTTTTTTGGTCAAAATTTTTTTGGTCCCAAAATTTTTCAAACTGTTTTTTGGCTCAAATTTTTTTTGGGTCAAAATTTTTCCGAACTTTTTTTTTGGGTCAAAATTTTTTTGGTCCCAAAATTTTTCAAACTGTTTTTTGGCTCAAATTTTTTTTTGGGTCAAAATTTTTCCGAACTTTTTTTTGGGTCAAAATTTTTTTGGTCCCAAAATTTTTTTGGTCCCAAAATTTTTCGAACTTTTTTTTGGGTCAAAATTTTTTCGAAGTTTTTTTTGGGTCAAAATTTTTTTGGTCCCAAAATTTTTCGAACCTTTTTTTTGGGTCAAAATTTTTTCGAAGTTTTTTTTGGGTCAAAATTTTTTTGGTCCCAAAATTTTTCAAACTTTTTTTTTGGCTCAAAATTTTTTTGGGTCAAAAAATTTTCTAACTTTTTTTTGGGTCAAAATTTTTTTAGTCCCAAAATTTTTCAAACTTTTTTTTGGCTCAAAATGTTTTTGGGTCAAAAAATTTTCTTACTTTTTTTTGGGTCAAAATTTTTTTGGTCCCAAAATTTTTCAAACTTTTTTTTGGGTCAAAATTTTTTTGGGTCAAAATTTTTTCGAACTTTTTTTTGACTCAAAATTTTTTTGGTCCCAGAATTTTTCGAAGTTTTTTTGGGTCAAAATTTTTTTGGTCCCAAAATTTTTCAAACTTTTTTGGGTCAAAATTTTTTTGGTCCCAAAATTTTTCGAACTTTTTTTTTGTGTCAAATTTTTTCGAAGTTTTTTTTGGGTCAAAATTTTTTCGAAGTTTTTTTTGGGTCAAAATTTTTTTGCTCCCAAAATTTTTCAAACTCTTTTTTGCGTCAAAATTTTTTCGAAGTTTTTTTTGGGTCAAAATTTTTTTGCTCCCAAAATTTTTCAAACTTTTTTTTGGCTCAAAATTTTTTTGGTCCCAAAATTTTTCGAACTTTTTTTTGGGTCAAAATTTTTTCGAAGTTTTTTTTTTGTGTCAAAATTTTTTTGGTCCCAAAATTTTTCAAACTTTTTTTTGGCTCAAAATTTTTTTGGTCCCAAAATTTTTCAAACTTTTTTTTGACTCAAATTTTTTTTTGGTCAAAATTTTTCCGAACTTTTTTTTGGGTCAAAATTTTTTTGGTCCCAAAATTTTTCGAACTTTTTTTTGGGTAAAAATTTTTTCGAAGTTTTTTTTGGGTCAAATTTTTTTTGGTCCCAAAATTTTTCAAACTTTTTTTTGGCTCAAAATTTTCTTGGGTCAAAAAATGTTCTAACTTTTTTTTGGTCCCAAAATTTTTCGAACTTTTTTTTGGTCCCAAAATTTTTCAAACTTTTTTTTGGGTCAAATTTTTTCGAACTTTTTTTTGGGTCAAAATTTTTTTGGTCCCAAAATTTTTCAAACTTTTTTGGGTCACAATTTTTTTGGTCCCAAAATTTTTCAAACTTTTTTTTTGTGTCAAATTTTTTCGAAGTTTTTTTTGGGTCAAAATTTATTCGAAGTTTTTTTTGGGTCAAAATTTTTTTGGTCCCAAAATTTTTCAAACTTTTTTTTTGGCTCAAAGTTTTTTTGGTCCCAAAATTTTTTTAACTTTTTTTTGGGTCAAAATTTTTTTGAAGTTTTTTTTTGTGTCAAAATTTTTTTGGTCCCAAAATTTTTCAAACTTTTTTTTGGCTTAAAATTTTTTTGGTCCCAAAATTTTTCGTTCTTTTTTTTTGGTCAAAATTTTTTTGGTCCCAAAATTTTTCAAACTTTTTTTTTGTCCCAAAATTTTTCAAACTTTTTTTTGGGTCAAAATTATTTTGGCTCAAAATTTTTTTGAACTTTTTTTTGGGTCAAAATTTTTTTGGTCCCAAAATTTTTCAAACTTTTTTGGGTCAAAATTTTTTTGGTCCCAAAATTTTTCAAACTTTTTTTGCGTCAAAATGTTTTCGAAGTTTTTTTTTGGGTCAAAATTTTTCCGAACTTTTTTTTGGGACAAAATTTTTTTGGTCCCAAAATTTTTCAAACTGTTTTTTGGCTCAAATTTTTTTTGGGTCAAAATTTTTCCGAACTTTTTTTTGGGTCAAAATTTTTTTGGTCCCAAAATTTTTCGAACTTTTTTTTGGGTCAAAATTTTTTCGAAGTTTTTTTTGGGTCAAAATTTTTTTGGTCCCAAAATTTTTCGAACTTTTTTTTGGGTCAAAATTTTTTCGAAGTTTTTTTTGGGTCAAAATTTTTTTGGTCCCAAAATTTTTCAAACTTTTTTTTTGGCTCAAAATTTTTTTGGTCCCAAAATTTTTCGAACTTTTTTTTGGGTCAAAATTTTTTCGAAGTTATTTTTTTTGTTTCAAAATTTTTTTGGTCCCAAAATTTTTCAAACTTTTTTTTGGCTCAATATTTTTTTGGTACCAAAATTTTTCGTACTTTTTTTTGGTCAAAATTTTTTTGGTCCCAAAATTTTTCAAACTTTTTTTTGGCTCAAATTTTTTTTGGGTCAAAATTTTTCCGAACTTTTTTTTGGGTCAAAATTTTTTTGGTCCCAAAATTTTTCCGAACTTTTTTTTGGGTCAAAATTTTTTTGGTCCCAAAATTTTTCCGAACTTTTTTTTGGGTCAAAATTTTTTTGCTCCCAAAATTTTTCAAACTCTTTTTTTCCTTCAAAATTTTTTCGAAGTTTTTTTTGGGTCAAAATTTTTTTGGTCCCAAAATTTTTCAAACTTTTTTTTGGCTCAAAATTTTTTTGATCCCAAAATTTTTCGAACTTTTTTTTGGGTCAAAATTTTTTCGAAGTTTTTTTTTTGTGTCAAAATTTTTTTGGTCCCAAAATTTTTCAAACTTTTTTTTGGCTCAAAATTTTTTTGGTCCCAAAATTTTTCAAACTTTTTTTTGGCTCAAATTTTTTTTTGGTCAAAATTTTTCCGAACTTTTTTTTGGGTCAAAATTTTTTTGGTCCCAAAATTTTTTGAACTTTTTTTTGGGTCAAAATTTTTTCGAAGTTTTTTTTGGGTCAAATTTTTTTTGGTCCCAAAATTTTTCAAACTTTTTTTTGGCTCAAAATTTTCTTGGGTCAAAAAATTTTCTAACTTTTTTTTGGTCCCAAAATTTTTCGAACTTTTTTTTGGTCCCAAAATTTTTCAAACTTTTTTTTGGGTCAAAATTATTTTGGGTCAAAATTTTTTCGAACTTTTTTTTGGGTCAAAATTTTTTTGGTCCCAAAATTTTTCAAACTTTTTTGGGTCACAATTTTTTTGGTCCCAAAATTTTTCAAACTTTTTTTTTGTGTCAAATTTTTTCCAAGTTTTTTTTGGGTCAAAATTTATTCGAAGTTTTTTTTGGGTCAAAATTTTTTTGGTCCCAAAATTTTTCAAACTTTTTTTTTGGCTCAAAATTTTTTTGGTCCCAAAATTTTTTGAACTTTTTTTTGGGTCAAAATTTTTTTGAAGTTTTTTTTTTGTGTCAAAATTTTTTTGGTCCCAAAATTTTTCAAACTTTTTTTTGGCTCAAAATTTTTTTGGTCCCAAAATTTTTCGTTCTTTTTTTTTGGTCAAAATTTTTTTGGTCCCAAAATTTTTCAAACTTTTTTTTGGGTCAAAATTTTTTTGAAGTTTTTTTTTGTGTCAAAATTTTTTTGGTCCCAAAATTTTTCAAACTTTTTTTTGGTTCAAAATTTTTTTGGTCCCAAAACTTTTCGTACTTTTTTTTTGGTCAAAATTTTTTTTTGGTCCCAAAATTTTTCAAACTTTTTTTTGGTCCCAAAATTTTTCAAACTTTTTTTTGGGTCAAAATTATTTTGGGTCAAAATTTTTTCGAACTTTTTTTTGGGTCAAAATTTTTTTGGTCCCAAAATTTTTCAAACTTTTTTTTTTGGGTCAAAATTTTTTTGGTCCCAAAATTTTTCGAACTTTTTTTTGGGTCAAAATTTTTTTGAAGTTTTTTTTTGTGTCAAAATTTTTTTGGTCCCAAAATTTTTCAAACTTTTTTTTGGCTCAAAATTTTTTTGGTCCCAAAACTTTTCGTACTTTTTTTTTGGTCAAAATTTTTTTGGTCCCAAAATTTTTCAAACTTTTTTTTGGCTCAAATTTTTTTTGGGTCAAAATTTTACCGAACTTTTTTTTGGGTCAAAATTTTTTTGGTCCCAAAATTTTTCGAACTTTTTTTTGGTCCCAAAATTTTTCAAACTTTTTTTTGGGTCAAAATTATTTTGGGTCAAAATTTTTTCGAACTTTTTTTTGGGTCAAAATTTTTTTGGTCCCAAAATTTTTCAAACTTTTTTGGGTCAAAATTTTTTTGGTCCCAAAATTTTTCAAACTTTTTTTTTGTGTCAAATTTTTTCGAAATTTTTTTTGGGTCAAAGTTTTTTCGAAGTTTTTTTTGGGTCAAAATTTTTTCGAAGTTTTTTTTGGATCAACATTTTTTTGGTCCCAAAATTTTTCAAACTTTTTTTTGGCTCAAAATTTTTTTGGTCCCAAAACTTTTCGTACTTTTTTTTTGGTCAAAATTTTTTTGGTCCCAAAATTTTTCAAACTTTTTTTTGGCTCAAATTTTTTTTGGGTCAAAATTTTTCCGAACTTTTTTTTGGGTCAAAATTTTTTTGGTCCCAAAATTTTTCGAACTTTTTTTTGGTCCCAAAATTTTTCAAACTTTTTTTTGGGTCAAAATTATTTTGGGTCAAAATTTTTTCGAACTTTTTTTTGGGTCAAAATTTTTTTGGTCCCAAAATTTTTCAAACTTTTTTGGGTCAAAATTTTTTTGGTCCCAAAATTTTTCAAACTTTTTTTTTTTGTGTCAAATTTTTTCGAAATTTTTTTTGGGTCAAAATTTTTTCGAAGTTTTTTTTGGGTCAAAATTTTTTCGAAGTTTTTTTTGGATCAACATTTTTTTGGTCCCAAAATTTTTCAAACTTTTTTTTGGCTCAAAATTTTTTTGGTCCCAAAACTTTTCGTACTTTTTTTTTGGTCAAATTTTTTTTGGTCCCAAAATTTTTCAAACTTTTTTTTGGCTCAAATTTTTTTTGGGTCAAAATTTTTCCGAACTTTTTTTTGGGTCAAAATTTTTTTGGTCCCAAAATTTTTCGAACTTTTTTGGCTCAAAATTTTTTTGGTCCCAAAATTTTTCGAACTTTTTTTTGGGTCAAAATTTTTTTGGTCCCAAAATTTTTCAAACTTTTTTTTTGGCTCAAAATTTTTTTGGTCCCAAAATTTTTCGAACTTTTTTTTGTGTCAAAATTTTTTTGAAGTTTTTTTTTGTATCAAAATTTTTTTGGTCCCAAAATTTTTCAAACTTTTTTTTGGCTCAAAATTTTTTTGGTCCCAAAATTTTTTGTACTTTTTTTTTGGTTAAAATTTTTTTGGTCCCAAAATTTTTAAAACTTTTTTTTGGCTCAAATTTTTTTTGGGTCAAAATTTTTTCGAAGTTTTTTTTGTGTCAAAATTTTTTTGGTCCCAAAATTTTTCAAACTTTTTTTTGGCTCAAATTTTTTTGGGTCAAAATTTTTTTGGTCCCAAAATTTTTCAAACTTTTTTTTTGGCTCAAAATTTTTTCGAAGTTTTTTTTGGGTCAAAATGTTTTTGGTCCTAAAATTTTTCAAACTTTTTTTTGGCTCAAAATTTTTTTGGGTTAAATTTTTTCGAACTTTTTTTTGGGTCAAAATTTTTTTGGGTTCAATATTTTTCGAACTTTTTTTTGGGTCAAAATTTTTTTGGTCCCAAAATTTTCGAACGTTTTTTTGGGTCAAAATTTTTTTGGTCCCAAAATTTTTCGAACTTTTTTTGGGTCAAAATTTTTTCGAACTTTTTTTGGGTCAAAATTTTTTTGGGTCAAAATTTTTTCGAACTCTTTTTTGGGTCAAAATTTTTTTGGTCCCAAAATTTTTCGAACTTTTTTTTTGGTCAAAATTTTCTAGAAGTTTTTTTTTGTGTCAAAATTTTTTTGGTCCCAAAATTTTTCAAACTTTTCTTTGGCTCAAATTTTTTTTGGGTCAAAATTTTTCCGAACTTTTTTTTGGGTCAAAATTTTTTTGGTCCCAAAATTTTTTGAACTTTTTTTTGGGTCAAAAGTTTTTCGAAGTTTTTTTTGGGTCAAAATGTTTTTGGTCCCAAAATTTTTCAAACTTTTTTTTGGCTCAAAATTTTTTTGGGTCAAAAAATTTTCGAACTTTTTTTTGGATCAAATTTTTTTTGGTCCCAAAATTTTTCGAACTTTTTTTTGGGTCAAAAGTTTTTCGAAGTTTTTTTTGGGTCAAAATTTTTTTGGTCCCAAAATTTTTCAAACTTTTTTTTGGCTCAAAATTTTTTTGGGTCAAAAATTTTTCGAACTTTTTTTGGATCAAATTTTTTTTGGTCCCAAAATTTTACAAACTTTTTTTTGTCTCAAAATTTTTTTGGTCCCAAAATTTTTCGAACATTTTTTTGGATCCAATTTTTTTTGGTCCCAAAATTTTTCAAACTTTTTTTGGGGTCAAAATTTTTTTGGGTCAAAATTTTTTCAACCTTTTTTTTGGGTCAAAATTTTTTTGGTCCCAAAATTTTTCGAACTTTTTTTTGGGTCAAAATTTTTTTGGTCCCAAAATTTTTCGAACTTTTTTTTGGGTCAAAATTTTTTTGGGTCAAAATTTTTTCGAACTTTTTTTTGGGTCAAAATTTTTTTGGTCCCAAAATTTTTCGAACTTTTTTTTGGGAAAAAAAAAATTTCGAAGTTTTTTTGGGTCAAAATGTTTTTGGTCCCAAAATTTTTCGAAGTTTTTTTTGGGTCAAAATTTTTTTGGTCAAAAAATTTTTCAAACTTTTTTTTGGCTCAAAATTTTTTTGGGTCAAAAAATTTTCTAACTTTTTTTTGGGTCAAAATTTTTTTGGTCCCAAAATTTTTCGAACTTTTTTTTGGTCCCAAAATTTTTCAAACTTTTTTTTGGGTCAAAATTTTTTTGGTCCCAAAATTTTTCGAACTTTTTTGGGTCAAAATTTTTTTGGTCCCAAAATTTTTCGAAATTTTTTTTGGGTCAAACTTTTTTTGGTCCCAAAATTTTTTGAACTTTTCTATGGGTCAAAATTTTTTTGGTCCCAAAATTTTTCAAACTTTTTTTTGGGTCAAAATTTTTTTGGTCCCAAAATTTTTTGAACTTTTTTTTGGTCAAAATTTTTTTGGTCCCAAAATTTTTCAAACTTTTTTTGGCTCAAAATTTTTTTGGTCCCAAAATTTTTCGAACATTTTTTTGGATCAAATTTTTTTTGGTCCCAAAATTTTTCAAACTTTTTTTGGGGTCAAAATTTTTTTGGGTCAAAATTTTTTCGAACTTTTTTTGGGTCAAAATTTTTTTGGGTTCAATATTTTTCTAACTTTTTTTGGGTTAAAATTTTTTTGGGTCAAAAATTTTTCGAACTTTTTTTTGGGTCAAAATTTTTTTGGTCCCAAAATTTTTCGAACTTTTTTTTGGGTCAAATTTTTTTTGGTCCCAAAATTTTTCAAACTTTTTTTTGGGTCAAAATTTTTCCGAACTTTTTTTTGGGTCAAAATTTTTTTGGTCCCAAAATTTTTCGAACTTTTTTTTGGGTCAAAATTTTTTCGAAGTTTTTTTTGGGTCAAAATTTTTTTGGTCCCAAAATTTTTCGAACTTTTTTTTGGGTCAAAATTTTTTCGAAGTTTTTTTTGGGTCAAAATTTTTTTGGTCAAAAAATTTTTCAAACTTTTTTTTGGCTCAAAATTTTTTTGGGTCAAAAATTTTTCGAACTTTTTTTTGGATCAAATTTTTTTTGGTCCCAAAATTTTTCAAACTTTTTTTTGTCTCAAAATTTTTTTGGTCCCAAAATTTTTCGAACATTTTTTTGGATCCAATTTTTTTTGGTCCCAAAATTTTTCAAACTTTTTTTGGGGTCAAAATTTTTTTTAGGTCAAAATTTTTTCGAACTTTTTTTTGGGTCAAAATTTTTTTGGTCCCAAAATTTTTCAAACTTTTTTTTGGGTCAAAATTTTTTTGGTCCCAAAATTTTTCGAACTTTTTTTTGGGTCAAAATTTTTTTGGGTCAAAATTTTTTCGAACTTTTTTTTGGGTCAAAATTTTTTTGGTCCCAAAATTTTTCGAACTTTTTTTTGGGAAAAAAAAATTTTTCGAAGTTTTTTTTGGGTCAAAATTTTTTTGGTCCCAAAATTTTTCGAACTTTTTTTTGGGTCAAAATTTTTTCGAAGTTTTTTTTGGGTCAAAATTTTTTTGGTCAAAAAATTTTTCAAACTTTTTTTTGGCTCAAAATTTTTTTGGGTCAAAAAATTTTCTAACTTTTTTTTGGGTCAAAATTTTTTTGGTCCCAAAATTTTTCGAACTTTTTTTTGGTCCCAAAATTTTTCAAACTTTTTTTTGGGTCAAAATTTTTTTGGTCCCAAAATTTTTCGAACTTTTTTGGGTCAAAATTTTTTTGGTCCCAAAATTTTTCGAAATTTTTTTTGGGTCAAACTTTTTTTGGTCCCAAAATTTTTTGAACTTTTCTATGGGTCAAAATTTTTTTGGTCCCAAAATTTTTCAAACTTTTTTTTGGGTCAAAATTTTTTTGGTCCCAAAATTTTTTGAACTTTTTTTTGGTCAAAATTTTTTTGGTCCCAAAATTTTTCGAACATTTTTTTGGATCAAATTTTTTTTGGTCCCAAAATTTTTCAAACTTTTTTTGGGGTCAAAATTTTTTTGGGTCAAAATTTTTTCGAACTTTTTTTGGGTCAAAATTTTTTTGGGTTCAATATTTTTCTAACTTTTTTTGGGTCAAAATTTTTTTGGGTCAAAAATTTTTCGAACTTTTTTTTGGGTCAAAATTTTTTTGGTCCCAAAATTTTTCGAACTTTTTTTTGGGTCAAATTTTTTTTGGTCCCAAAATTTTTCAAACTTTTTTTTGGGTCAAAATTTTTTTGGGTCAAAATTTTTCCGAACTTTTTTTTGGGTCAAAATTTTTTTGGTCCCAAAATTTTTCGAACTTTTTTTTGGGTCAAAATTTTTTCGAAGTTTTTTTTGGGTCAAAATTTTTTTGGTCCCAAAATTTTTCGAACTTTTTTTTGGGTCAAAATTTTTTCGAAGTTTTTTTTGGGTCAAAATTTTTTTGGTCAAAAAATTTTTCTAACTTTTTTTTGGCTCAAAATTTTTTTGGGTCAAAAAATTTTCTAACTTTTTTTTGGGTCAAACTTTTTTGGTCCCAAAATTTTTCGAACTTTTTTTTGGTCCCAAAATTTTTCAAACTTTTTTTTGGGTCAAAATTTTTTTGGTCCCAAAATTTTTCGAACTTTTTTGGGTCAAAATTTTTTTGGTCCCAAAATTTTTCGAAATTTTTTTTGGGTCAAACTTTTTTTGGTCCCAAAATGTTTTGAACTTTTCTATGGGTCAAAATTTTTTTGGTCCCAAAATTTTTCAAACTTTTTTTTGGGTCAAAATTTTTTTGGTCCCAAAATTTTTCAAACTTTTGTTTGGGTCAAAATTTTTTCGAAGTTTTTTTTTGGGTCAAAATTTTTTTGGTCCCAAAATTTTTCAAACTTTTTTTTGGCTCAAAATTTTTTTGGTCCCAAAATTTTTCAAACTTTTTTTTGGCTCAAAATTTTTTTGGTCCCAAAATTTTTCGTACTTTTTTTTTGGGTCAAAATTTTTTTGGTCCCAAAATTTTTCAAACTTTTTTTTTGGGTCAAAATTTTTTTGGTCCCAAAATTTTTCAAACTTTTTTTGGTCCCAAACTTTTTCGTACTTTTTTTTTGGTCAAAATTTTTTTGGTCCCAAAATTTTTCAAACTTTTTTTTTGGGTCAAAATTTTTTTGGTCCCAAAATTTTTCGAACTTTTTTTTGGGTCAAAGTTTTTTTTGGTCCCAAAATTTTTCGAACTTTTTTGGCTCAAAATTTTTTTGGTCCCAAAATTTTTCGAACTTTTTCTTGGTCAAAATTTTTTTGGTCCCAAAATTTTTCAAACTTTTTTTTGGGTCAAAATTTTTTTGGTCCCAAAATTTTTCGAACTTTTTTTTGGGTCAAAGTTTTTTTTGGTCCCAAAATTTTTCGAACTTTTTTGGGTCAAAATTTTTTTGGTCCCAAAATTTTTCGAACTTTTTTTTGGGTCAAAATTTTTTTGGTCCAAAAATTTTTCGCACTTTTTTGGCTCAAAATTTTTTTGGTCCCAAAATTTTTCGAACTTTTTTTTGGGTCAAAATATTTTTGGTCCCAAAATTTTTGAAACTTTTTTTGGGGTCAAAATTTTTTTGGTCCCAAAATTTTTCGAACTTTTTTGGGTCAAAATTTTTTTGGTCCCAAAATTTTTCGAAATTTTTTTTGGGTCAAACTTTTTTTGGTCCCAAAATTTTTTGAACTTTTCTATGGGTCAAAATTTTTTTGGTCCCAAAATTTTTCAAACTTTTTTTTGGCTCAAAATTTTTTTGGTCCCAAAATTTTTCGAACATTTTTTTGGATCAAATTTTTTTTGGTCCCAAAATTTTTCAAACTTTTTTTGGGGTCAAAATTTTTTTGGGTCAAAATTTTTTCGAACTTTTTTTTGGGTCAAAATTTTTTTGGGTTCAATATTTTTCTAACTTTTTTTTGGGTCAAAATTTTTTTGGGTCAAAAATTTTTCGAACTTTTTTTTGGGTCAAAATTTTTTTGGTCCCAAAATTTTTCGAACTTTTTTTTGGGTCAAATTTTTTTTGGTCCCAAAATTTTTCAAACTTTTTTTTGGGTCAAAATTTTTTTGGGTCAAAATTTTTCCGAACTTTTTTTTGGGTCAAAATTTTTTTGGTCCCAAAATTTTTCGAACTTTTTTTTGGGTCAAAATTTTTTCGAAGTTTTTTTTGGGTCAAAATTTTTTTGGTCCCAAAATTTTTCGAACTTTTTTTTGGGTCAAAATTTTTTCGAAGTTTTTTTTGGGTCAAAATTTTTTTGGTCAAAAAATTTTTCAAACTTTTTTTTGGCTCAAAATTTTTTTGGGTCAAAAAATTTTCTAACTTTTTTTTGGGTCAAACTTTTTTGGTCCCAAAATTTTTCGAACTTTTTTTTGGTCCCAAAATTTTTCAAACTTTTTTTTGGGTCAAAATTTTTTTGGTCCCAAAATTTTTCGAACTTTTTTGGGTCAAAATTTTTTTGGTCCCAAAATTTTTCGAAATTTTTTTTGGGTCAAACTTTTTTTGGTCCCAAAATGTTTTGAACTTTTCTATGGGTCAAAATTTTTTTGGTCCCAAAATTTTTCAAACTTTTTTTTGGGTCAAAGTTTTTTTTGGTCCCAAAATTTTTTAAACTTTTTTTTGGGTCAAAATTTTTTTGGGTCAAAATTTTTCCGAACTTTTTTTTGGGTCAAAATTTTTTTGGTCCCAAAATTTTTCGAACTTTTTTTTGGGTCAAAATTTTTTCGAAGTTTTTTTTGGGTCAAAATTTTTTTGGTCCCAAAATTTTTCGAACTTTTTTTTGGGTCAAAATTTTTTCGAAGTTTTTTTTGGGTCAAAATTTTTTTGGTCAAAAAATTTTTCAAACTTTTTTTTGGCTCAAAATTTTTTTGGGTCAAAAAATTTTCTAACTTTTTTTTGGGTCAAACTTTTTTGGTCCCAAAATTTTTCGAACTTTTTTTTGGTCCCAAAATTTTTCAAACTTTTTTTTGGGTCAAAATTTTTTTGGTCCCAAAATTTTTCGAACTTTTTTGGGTCAAACTTTTTTTGGTCCCAAAATGTTTTGAACTTTTCTATGGGTCAAAATTTTTTTGGTCCCAAAATTTTTCAAACTTTTTTTTGGGTCAAAGTTTTTTTTGGTCCCAAAATTTTTCGAACTTTTTTGGCTCAAAATTTTTTTGGACCCAAAATTTTTCGAACTTTTTTTTGGGTCAAAATTTTTTTGGTCCCAAAATTTTTCGAACTTTTTCTTGGTCAAAATTTTTTTGGTCCCAAAATTTTTCAAACTTTTTTTTGGGTCAAAATTTTTTTGGTCCCAAAATTTTTCGAACTTTTTTTTGGGTCAAAGTTTTTTTTGGTCCCAAAATTTTTCAAACTTTTTTGGGTCAAAATTTTTTTGGTCCCAAAATTTTTCGAACTTTTTTTTGGGTCAAAATTTTTTTGGTCCAAAAATTTTTCGCACTTTTTTGGCTCAAAATTTTTTTGGTCCCAAAATTTTTAGAACTTTTTTTTGGGTCAAAATATTTTTGGTCCCAAAATTTTTGAAACTTTTTTTGGGGTCAAAATTTTTTTGGTCCCAAAATTTTTCGAACTTTTTTGGGTCAAAATTTTTTTGGTCCCAAAATTTTTCGAAATTTTTTTTGGGTCAAACTTTTTTTGGTCCCAAAATTTTTTGAACTTTTCTATGGGTCAAAATTTTTTTGGTCCCAAAATTTTTCAAACTTTTTTTTGGGTCAAAATTTTTTTGGTCCCAAAATTTTTTGAACTTTTTTTTGGTCAAAATTTTTTTGGTCCCAAAATTTTTCAAACTTTTTTTTGGCTCAAAATTTTTTTGGTCCCAAAATTTTTCGAACATTTTTTTGGATCAAATTTTTTTTGGTCCCAAAATTTTTCAAACTTTTTTTGGGGTCAAAATTTTTTTGGGTCAAAATTTTTTCGAACTTTTTTTTGGGTCAAAATTTTTTTGGGTTCAATATTTTTCTAACTTTTTTTTGGGTCAAAATTTTTTTGGGTCAAAAATTTTTCGAACTTTTTTTTGGGTCAAAATTTTTTTGGTCCCAAAATTTTTCGAACTTTTTTTTGGGTCAAATTTTTTTTGGTCCCAAAATTTTTCAAACTTTTTTTTGGGTCAAAATTTTTTTGGGTCAAAATTTTTCCGAACTTTTTTTTGGGTCAAAATTTTTTTGGTCCCAAAATTTTTCGAACTTTTTTTTGGGTCAAAATTTTTTCGAAGTTTTTTTTGGGTCAAAATTTTTTTGGTCCCAAAATGTTTCGAACTTTTTTTTGGGTCAAAATTTTTTCGAAGTTTTTTTTGGGTCAAAATTTTTTTGGTCAAAAAATTTTTCAAACTTTTTTTTGGCTCAAAATTTTTTTGGGTCAAAAAATTTTCTAACTTTTTTTTGGGTCAAACTTTTTTGGTCCCAAAATTTTTCGAACTTTTTTTTGGTCCCAAAATTTTTCAAACTTTTTTTTGGGTCAAAATTTTTTTGGTCCCAAAATTTTTCGAACTTTTTTGGGTCAAAATTTTTTTGGTCCCAAAATTTTTCGAAATTTTTTTTGGGTCAAACTTTTTTTGGTCCCAAAATGTTTTGAACTTTTCTATGGGTCAAAATTTTTTTGGTCCCAAAATTTTTCAAACTTTTTTTTGGGTCAAAGTTTTTTTTGGTCCCAAAATTTTTCGAACTTTTTTGGCTCAAAATTTTTTTGGTCCCAAAATTTTTCGAACTTTTTTTTGGGTCAAAATTTTTTTGGTCCCAAAATTTTTCGAACTTTTTCTTGGTCAAAATTTTTTTGGTCCCAAAATTTTTCAAACTTTTTTTTGGGTCAAAATTTTTTTGGTCCCAAAATTTTTCGAACTTTTTTTTGGGTCAAAGTTTTTTTTGGTCCCAAAATTTTTCGAACTTTTTTGGGTCAAAATTTTTTTGGTCCCAAAATTTTTCGAACTTTTTTTTGGGTCAAAATTTTTTTGGTCCAAAAATTTTTCGCACTTTTTTGGCTCAAAATTTTTTTGGTCCCAAAATTTTTCGAACTTTTTTTTGGGTCAAAATATTTTTGGTCCCAAAATTTTTGAAACTTTTTTTGGGGTCAAAATTTTTTTGGTCCCAAAATTTTTCGAACTTTTTTGGGTCAAAATTTTTTTGGTCCCAAAATTTTTCGAAATTTTTTTTGTGTCAAACATTTTTGGTCCCAAAATTTTTTGAACTTTTCTATGGGTCAAAATTTTTTTGGTCCCAAAATTTTTCAAACTTTTTTTTGGGTCAAAATTTTTTTGGTCCCAAAATTTTTTGAACTTTTTTTTGGTCAAAATTTTTTTGGTCCCAAAATTTTTCAAACTTTTTTTTGGCTCAAAATTTTTTTGGTCCCAAAATTTTTCGAACATTTTTTTGGATCAAATTTTTTTTGGTCCCAAAATTTTTCAAACTTTTTTTGGGGTCAAAATTTTTTTGGGTCAAAATTTTTTCGAACTTTTTTTTGGGTCAAAATTTTTTTGGGTTCAATATTTTTCTAACTTTTTTTTGGGTCAAAATTTTTTTGGGTCAAAAATTTTTCGAACTTTTTTTTGGGTCAAAATTTTTTTGGTCCCAAAATTTTTCGAACTTTTTTTTGGGTCAAATTTTTTTTGGTCCCAAAATTTTTCAAACTTTTTTTTGGGTCAAAATTTTTTTGGGTCAAAATTTTTCCAAACTTTTTTTTGGGTCAAAATTTTTTTGGTCCCAAAATTTTTCGAACTTTTTTTTGGGTCAAAATTTTTTCGAAGTTTTTTTTGGGTCAAAATTTTTTTGGTCCCAAAATTTTTCGAACTTTTTTTTGGGTCAAAATTTTTTCGAAGTTTTTTTTGGGTCAAAATTTTTTTGGTCAAAAAATTTTTCAAACTTTTTTTTGGCTCAAAATTTTTTTGGGTCAAAAAATTTTCTAACTTTTTTTTGGGTCAAACTTTTTTGGTCCCAAAATTTTTCGAACTTTTTTTTGGTCCCAAAATTTTTCAAACTTTTTTTTGGGTCAAAATTTTTTGGTCCCAAAATTTTTCGAACTTTTTTGGGTCAAAATTTTTTTGGTCCCAAAATTTTTCGAAATTTTTTTTGGGTCAAACTTTTTTTGGTCCCAAAATGTTTTGAACTTTTCTATGGGTCAAAATTTTTTTGGTCCCAAAATTTTTCAAACTTTTTTTTGGGTCAAAATTTTTTTGGTCCCAAAATTTTTCAAACTTTTGTTTGGGTCAAAATTTTTTCGATGTTTTTTTTTTGGGTCAAAATTTTTTTGGTCCCAAAATTTTTCAAACTTTTTTTTGGCTCAAAATTTTTTTGGTCCCAAAATTTTTCAAACTTTTTTTTGGCTTAAAATTTTTTTGGTCCCAAAATTTTTCGTACTTTTTTTTTGGGTCAAAATTTTTTTGGTCCCAAAATTTTTCAAACTTTTTTTTTGGCTCAAAATTTTTTTGGTCCCAAAATTTTTCAAACTTTTGTTTGGGTCAAAATTTTTTCGAAGTTTTTTTTTGGGTCAAAATTTTTTTGGTCCCAAAATTTTTCAAACTTTTTTTGGTCCCAAACTTTTTCGTACTTTTTTTTTGGTCAAAAATTTTTTGGTCCCAAAATTTTTCAAACTTTTTTTTGGGTCAAAATTTTTTTGGTCCCAAAATTTTTCGAACTTTTTTTTGGGTCAAAGTTTTTTTTGGTCCCAAAATTTTTCGAACTTTTTTGGCTCAAAATTTTTTTGGTCCCAAAATTTTTCGAACTTTTTTTTGGGTCAAAATTTTTTTGGTCCCAAAATTTTTCGAACTTTTTCTTGGTCAAAATTTTTTTGGTCCCAAAATTTTTCAAACTTTTTTTTGGGTCAAAATTTTTTTGGTCCCAAAATTTTTCGAACTTTTTTTTGGGTCAAAGTTTTTTTTGGTCCCAAAATTTTTCGAACTTTTTTTTTGGTCAAAATTTTTTTGGTCCCAAAATTTTTCGAACTTTTTTTTGGGTCAAATTTTTTTTGGTCCAAAAATTTTTGAAACTTTTTTGGCTCAAAATTTTTTTGGTCCCAAAATTTTTCGAACTTTTTTTTGGGTCAAAATATTTTTGGTCCCAAAATTTTTGAAACTTTTTTTGGGGTCAAAATTTTTTTGGTCCCAAAATTTTTCGAACTTTTTTTTGGTCAAAATTTTTTTGGTCCCAAAATTTTTCGAACTTTTTTTTTGGCTCAAAATTTTTTTTGGTCCCAAAATTTTTCGAACTTTTTTTGCTCAAAAGTTTTTTGGTCCCAAAATTTTTCGAACTTTTTTTTGGGTCAAAATTTTTCGTACTTCTTTTTTGGTCAAAATTTTTTTGGTCCCAAAATTTTTCGAACTTTTTTTTGGGTCAAAGTTTTTTTTGGTCCCAAAATTTTTCGAACTTTTTTGGGTCAAAATTTTTTTGGTCCCAAAATTTTTCAAACTTTTTTTTTGGCTCAAAATTTTTTTGGTCCCAAAATTTTTCAAACTTTTGTTTGGGTCAAAATTTTTTCGAAGTTTTTTTTTGGGTCAAAATTTTTTTGGTCCCAAAATTTTTCTAACTTTTTTTGGTCCCCAAATTTTTCGTACTTTTTTTTTGGTCAAAATTTTTTTGGTCCCAAAATTTTTCAAACTTTTTTTTGGGTCAAAATTTTTTTGGTCCCAAAATTTTTCGAACTTTTTTTTGGGTCAAAGTTTTTTTGGTCCCAAAATTTTTCGAACTTTTTTTTGGTCAAAATTTTTTTGGTCCCAAAATTTTTCAAAATCTTTTTTTGGCTCAAAATTTTTTTGGTCCCAAAATTTTTCGAACTTTTTTTTTGGGTCAAAATTTTTCGTACTTTTTTTTGGTCAAAATTTTTTTGGTCCCAAAATTTTTCAAACTTTTTTATGGGTCAAAATTTTTTTGGTCCCAAAATTTTTCGAACTTTTTTTTGGGTCAAAGTTTTTTTTGGTCCCAAAATTTTTCGAACTTTTTTGGGTCAAAATTTTTTTGGTCCCAAAATTTTTCGAACTTTTTTTTGGGTCAAAATTTTTTTGGTCCAAAAATTTTTCGCACTTTTTTGGCTCAAAATTTTTTTGGTCCCAAAATTTTTCGAACTTTTTTTTGGGTCAAAATTTTTTTGGTCCCAAAATTTTTCGAACTTTTTTTGGGGTCAAAATTTTTTTGGTCCCAAAATTTTTCGAACTTTTTTTTGTCAAAATTTTTTTGGTCCCAAAATTTTTCAAACTTTTTTTTTGGCTCAAAATTTTTTTTGGTCCCAAAATTTTTCGAACTTTTTTGGCTCAAAATTTTTTTGGTCCCAAAATTTTTCGAACATTTTTTTTGGGTCAAAATTTTTCGTACTTTTTTTTTGGTCAAAATTTTTTTGGTCCCAAAATTTTTCAAACTTTTTTTTGGGTCAAAATTTTTTTGGTCCCAAAATTTTTCGAACTTTTTTTTGGGTCAAAGTTTTTTTTGGTCCCAAAATTTTTCGAACTTTTTTGGCTCAAAATTTTTTTGGTCCCAAAATTTTTCAAACTTTTTTTGGTCCCAAAATTTTTCAAACTTTTTTTTTGGTCAAAATTTTTTTGGTCCCAAAATTTTTCAAACTTTTTTTTGGGTCAAAATTTTTTTGGTCCCAAAATTTTTCGTACTTTTTTTTGGGTCAAAATTTTTCGTACTTTTTTTTTGGTCAAAATTTTTTTGGTCCCAAAATTTTTCAAACTTTTTTTTGGGTCAAAATTTTTTTGGTCCCAAAATTTTTCGAACTTTTTTTTGGGTCAAAGTTTTTTTTGGTCCCAAAATTTTTCGAACTTTTTTGGCTCAAAATTTTTTTGGTCCCAAAATTTTTCAAACTTTTTTTGGTCCCAAAATTTTTCGTACTTTTTTTTTGGTCAAAATTTTTTTGGTCCCAAAATTTTTCAAACTTTTTTTTGGGTCAAAATTTTTTTGGTCCCAAAATTTTTCGAACTTTTTTTTGGGTCAAAATTTTTTTGGTCCCAAAATTTTTCGAACTTTTTTTTGGGTCAAAATTTTTTTAGTCCAAAAATTTTTCGCACTTTTTTGGCTCAAAATTTTTTTGGTCCCAAAATTTTTCGAATTTTTTTTTGGCTCAAAATTTTTTTGGTCCCAAAATTTTTCGAACTTTTTTTTGGGTCAAAATTTTTTTGGTCCCAAAATTTTTTGAACTTTTTTTTGGTCAAAATTTTTTTGGTCCCAAAATTTTTCGAACTTTTTTGGGTCAAAATGTTTTTGGTCCCAAAATTTTTCTAACTTTTTTTTGGGTCAAAATTTTCTTGGTCCAAAAATTTTTCGCACTTTTTTGGCTCAAAATTTTTTTGGTCCCAAAATTTTTCGAACTTTTTTTTGGGTCAAAATTTTTTTGGTCCCAAAATTTTTCGAACTTTTTTTGGGGTCAAAATTTTTTTGGTCACAAAATTTTTCAAACTTTTTTTTTGGCTCCAAATTTTTTTTGGTCCCAAAATTTTTCGAACTTTTTTGGCTCAAAATTTTTTTGGTCCCAAAATTTTTCGAACTTTTTTTTGGTCAAAATTTTTCGTACTTTTTTTTTGGTCAAAATTTTTTTGGTCCCAAAATTTTTCAAACTTTTTTTTGGGTCAAAATTTTTTTGGTCCCAAAATTTTTCGAACTTTTTTTTGGGTCAAAGTTTTTTTTGGTCCCAGAATTTTTCGAACTTTTTTGGCTCAAAATTTTTTTGGTCCCAAAATTTTTCGAACTTTTTTTTTGGGTCAAAATTTTTTTGGTCCCAAAATTTTTCGTACTTTTTTTTTGGGTCAAAATTTTTTTGGTCCCAAAATTTTTCAAATTTTTTTTTTTTGCTCAAAATTTTTTTTGGTCCTAAAATTTTTTGAACTTTTTTGGCTCAAATTTTTTTTGGTCCTAAAACTTTTCGAACTTTTTTTTGGGTCAAAATTTTTCGTACTTTTTTTTTGGTCAAAATTTTTTTGGTCCCAAAATTTTTCAAACTTTTTTTTGGGTCCAAATTTTTTTGGTCCCAAAATTTTTTGAACTTTTTTTTGGTCAAAATTTTTCAAACTTTTTTTTGGCTCAAAATTTTTTTGGTCCCAAATTTTTTCGAACTTTTTTTTGGGTCAAAATTTTTTTGGTCCCAAAATTTTTCGAACTTTTTTTTGGGTCAAAATTTTTTTGGTCCCAAAATTTTTCAAACTTTTTTTGGTCCCAAAATTTTTCGTACTTTTTTTTTGGTCAAAATTTTTTTGGTCCCAAAATTTTTCAAACTTTTTTTTGGGTCAAAATTTTTTTGGTCCCAAAATTTTTCGAACTTTTTTTTGGGTCAAAGTTTTTTTTGGTCCCAAAATTTTTCGAACTTTTTTGGCTCAAAATTTTTTTGGTCCCAAAATTTTTCAAACTTTTTTTGGTCCCAAAATTTTTCGTACTTTTTTTTTTGGTCAAAATTTTTTTGGTCCCAAAATTTTTCAAACTTTTTTTTGGGTCAAAATTTTTTTGGTCCCAAAATTTTTCGAACTTTTTTTTGGGTCAAAATTTTTTTGGTCCCAAAATTTTTCGAACTTTTTTTTGGGTCAAAATTTTTTTAGTCCAAAAATTTTTCGCACTTTTTTGGCTCAAAATTTTTTTGGTCCCAAAATTTTTCGAATTTTTTTTTGGCTCAAAATTTTTTTGGTCCCAAAATTTTTCGAACTTTTTTTTGGGTCAAAATTTTTTTGGTCCCAAAATTTTTTGAACTTTTTTTTGGTCAAAATTTTTTTGGTCCCAAAATTTTTCGAACTTTTTTGGGTCAAAATGTTTTTGGTCCCAAAATTTTTCGAACTTTTTTTTGGGTCAAAATTTTTTTGGTCCAAAAATTTTTCGCACTTTTTTGGCTCAAAATTTTTTTGGTCCCAAAATTTTTCGAACTTTTTTTTGGGTCAAAATTTTTTTGGTCCCAAAATTTTTCGAACTTTTTTTGGGGTCAAAATTTTTTTGGTCACAAAATTTTTCAAACTTTTTTTTTGGCTCCAAATTTTTTTTGGTCCCAAAATTTTTCGAACTTTTTTGGCTCAAAATTTTTTTGGTCCCAAAATTTTTCGAACTTTTTTTTGGTCAAAATTTTTCGTACTTTTTTTTTGGTCAAAATTTTTTTGGTCCCAAAATTTTTCAAACTTTTTTTTGGGTCAAAATTTTTTTGGTCCCAAAATTTTTCGAACTTTTTTTTGGGTCAAAGTTTTTTTTGGTCCCAGAATTTTTCGAACTTTTTTGGCTCAAAATTTTTTTGGTCCCAAAATTTTTCGAACTTTTTTTTTGGGTCAAAATTTTTTTGGTCCCAAAATTTTTCGTACTTTTTTTTTGGGTCAAAATTTTTTTGGTCCCAAAATTTTTCAAATTTTTTTTTTTTGCTCAAAATTTTTTTTGGTCCTAAAATTTTTTGAACTTTTTTGGCTCAAATTTTTTTTGGTCCTAAAACTTTTCGAACTTTTTTTTGGGTCAAAATTTTTCGTACTTTTTTTTTGGTCAAAATTTTTTTGGTCCCAAAATTTTTCAAACTTTTTTTTGGGTCAAAATTTTTTTGGTCCCAAAATTTTTTGAACTTTTTTTTGGTCAAAATTTTTCAAACTTTTTTTTGGCTCAAAATTTTTTTGGTCCCAAATTTTTTCGAACTTTTTTTTGGGTCAAAATTTTTTTGGTCCCAAAATTTTTCGAACTTTTTTTTGGGTCAAAATTTTTTTGGTCACAAAATTTTTCAAACTTTTTTTTGGGTCAAAATTTTTTTGGTCCCAAAATTTTTCAAACTTTTTTTTGGGTCAAAATTTTTTTTGTCCCAAAATTTTTCGAACTTTTTTTTGGGTCAAAGTTTTTTTTGGTCCCAGAATTTTTCGAACTTTTTTGGCTCAAAATTTTTTTGGTCCCAAAATTTTTCGAACTTTTTTTTTGGGTCAAAATTTTTTTGGTCCCAAAATTTTTCGTACTTTTTTTTTGGGTCAAAATTTTTTTGGTCCCAAAATTTTTCAAATTTTTTTTTTTTGCTCAAAATTTTTTTTGGTCCTAAAATTTTTTGAACTTTTTTGGCTCAAATTTTTTTTGGTCCTAAAACTTTTCGAACTTTTTTTTGGGTCAAAATTTTTCGTACTTTTTTTTTGGTCAAAATTTTTTTGGTCCCAAAATTTTTCAAACTTTTTTTTGGGTCAAAATTTTTTTGGTCCCAAAATTTTTTGAACTTTTTTTTGGTCAAAATTTTTCAAACTTTTTTTTGGCTCAAAATTTTTTTGGTCCCAAATTTTTTCGAACTTTTTTTTGGGTCAAAATTTTTTTGGTCCCAAAATTTTTCGAACTTTTTTTTGGGTCAAAATTTTTTTGGTCACAAAATTTTTCAAACTTTTTTTTGGGTCAAAATTTTTTTGGTCCCAAAATTTTTCAAACTTTTTTTTGGGTCAAAATTTTTTTTGTCCCAAAATTTTTCGTACTTTTTTTTTGGGTCAAAATTTTTTCGAAGTTTTTTTTGGGTCAAAATTTTTTTGGTCCCAAAATTTTTCGAACTTTTTTTTGGGTCAAAATTTTTTCGAAGTTTTTTTTGGGTCAAAATTTTTTTGGTCAAAAAATTTTTCAAACTTTTTTTTGGGTCAAAATTTTTTTGGGTCAAAAAATTTTCTAACTTTTTTTTGGGTCAAACTTTTTTGGTCCCAAAATTTTTCGAACTTTTTTTTGGTCCCAAAATTTTTCAAACTTTTTTTTGGGTCAAAATTTTTTTGGTCCCAAAATTTTTCGAACTTTTTTGGGTCAAAATTTTTTTGGTCCCAAAATTTTTCGAAATTTTTTTTGGGTCAAACTTTTTTTGGTCCCAAAATGTTTTGAACTTTTCTATGGGTCAAAATTTTTTTGGTCCCAAAATTTTTCAAACTTTTTTTTGGGTCAAAATTTTTTTGGTCCCAAAATTTTTCAAACTTTTGTTTGGGTCAAAATTTTTTCGAAGTTTTTTTTTGGGTCAAAATTTTTTTGGTCCCAAAATTTTTCAAACTTTTTTTTGGCTCAAAATTTTTTTGGTCCCAAAATTTTTCAAACTTTTTTTTGGCTCAAAATTTTTTTGGTCCCAAAATTTTTCGTACTTTTTTTTTGGGTCAAAATTTTTTTGGTCCCAAAATTTTTCAAACTTTTTTTTTGGCTCAAAATTTTTTTGGTGCCAAAATTTTTCAAACTTTTGTTTGGGTCAAAATTTTTTCGAAGTTTTTTTTTGGGTCAAAATTTTTTTGGTCCCAAAATTTTTCAAACTTTTTTTGGTCCCAAACTTTTTCGTACTTTTTTTTTGGTCAAAATTTTTTTGGTCCCAAAATTTTTCAAACTTTTTTTTGGGTCAAAATTTTTTTGGTCCCAAAATTTTTCGAACTTTTTTTTGGGTCAAAGTTTTTTTTGGTCCCAAAATTTTTCGAACTTTTTTGGCTCAAAATTTTTTTGGTCCCAAAATTTTTCAAACTTTTTTTTGGGTCAAAATTTTTTTGGTCCCAAAATTTTTCGAACTTTTTCTTGGTCAAAATTTTTTTGGTCCCAAAATTTTTCAAACTTTTTTTTGGGTCAAAATTTTTTTGGTCCCAAAATTTTTCGAACTTTTTTTTGGGTCAAAGTTTTTTTTGGTCCCAAAATTTTTCGAACTTTTTTGGGTCAAAATTTTTTTGGTCCCAAAATTTTTCGAACTTTTTTTTGGGTCAAAATTTTTTTGGTCCAAAAATTTTTCGCACTTTTTTGGCTCAAAATTTTTTTGGTCCCAAAATTTTTCGAACTTTTTTTTGGGTCAAAATATTTTTGGTCCCAAAATTTTTGAAACTTTTTTTGGGGTCAAAATTTTTTTGGTCCCAAAATTTTTTGAACTTTTTTGGGTCAAAATTTTTTTGGACCCAAAATTTTTCGAAATTTTTTTTGGGTCAAACTTTTTTTGGTCCCAAAATTTTTTGAACTTTTCTATGGGTCAAAATTTTTTTGGTCCCAAAATTTTTCAAACTTTTTTTTGGCTCAAAATTTTTTTGGTCCCAAAATTTTTTGAACTTTTTTTTGGTCAAAATTTTTTTGGTCCCAAAATTTTTCAAACTTTTTTTTGGCTCAAAATTTTTTTGGTCCCAAAATTTTTCGAACATTTTTTTGGATCAAATTTTTTTTGGTCCCAAAATTTTTCAAACTTTTTTTGGGGTCAAACTTTTTTGGGTCAAAATTTTTTCGAACTTTTTTTTGGGTCAAAATTTTTTTGGGTTCAATATTTTTCTAACTTTTTTTTGGGTCAAAATTTTTTTGGGTCAAAAATTTTTCGAACTTTTTTTTGGGTCAAAATTTTTTTGGTCCCAAAATTTTTCGAACTTTTTTTTGGGTCAAATTTTTTTTGGTCCCAAAATTTTTCAAACTTTTTTTTGGGTCAAAATTTTTTTGGGTCAAAATTTTTCCGAACTTTTTTTTGGGTCAAAATTTTTTTGGTCCCAAAATTTTTCGAACTTTTTTTTGGGTCAAAATTTTTTCGAAGTTTTTTTTGGGTCAAAATTTTTTTGGTCCCAAAATTTTTCGAACTTTTTTTTGGGTCAAAATTTTTTCGAAGTTTTTTTTGGGTCAAAATTTTTTTGGTCAAAAAATTTTTCAAACTTTTTTTTGGCTCAAAATTTTTTTGGGTCAAAAAATTTTCTAACTTTTTTTTGGGTCAAACTTTTTTGGTCCCAAAATTTTTCGAACTTTTTTTTGGTCCCAAAATTCTTCAAACTTTTTTTTGGGTCAAAATTTTTTTGGTCCCAAAATTTTTCGAACTTTTTTGGGTCAAAATTTTTTTGGTCCCAAAATTTTTCGAAATTTTTTTTGGGTCAAACTTTTTTTGGTCCCAAAATGTTTTGAACTTTTCTATGGGTCAAAATTTTTTTGGTCCCAAAATTTTCCAAACTTTTGTTTGGGTCAAAATTTTTTCGATGTTTTTTTTTGGGTCAAAATTTTTTTGGTCCCAAAATTTTTCAAACTTTTTTTTGGCTCAAAATTTTTTTGGTCCCAAAATTTTTCAAACTTTTTTTTGGCTCAAAATTTTTTTGGTCCCAAAATTTTTCGTACTTTTTTTTTGGGTCAAAATTTTTTTGGTCCCAAAATTTTTCAAATTTTTTTTGGCTCAAAATTTTTTTGGTCCCAAAATTTTTCAAACTTTTGTTTGGGTCAAAATTTTTTCGAAGTTTTTTTTTGGGTCAAACTTTTTTTGGTCCCAAAATTTTTCAAACTTTTTTTGGTCCCAAACTTTTTCGTACTTTTTTTTTGGTCAAAAATTTTTTGGTCCCAAAATTTTTCAAACTTTTTTTTGGGTCAAAAATTTTTTTGGTCCCAAAATTTTTCGAACTTTTTTTTGGGTCAAAGTTTTTTTTGGTCCCAAAATTTTTCGAACTTTTTTGGCTCAAAATTTTTTTGGTCCCAAAATTTTTCGAACTTTTTTTTGGGTCAAATTTTTTTTGGTCCAAAAATTTTTCGCACTTTTTTGGCTCAAAATTTTTTTGGTCCCAAAATTTTTCGAACTTTTTTTTGGGTCAAAATATTTTTGGTCCCAAAATTTTTGAAACTTTTTTTGGGGTCAAAATTTATTTGGTCCCAAAATTTTTCGAACTTTTTTTTGGTCAAAATTTTTTTGGTCCCAAAATTTTTCGAACTTTTTTTTTGGCTCAAAATTTTTTTTGGTCCCAAAATTTTTCGAACTTTTTTTGCTCAAAAGTTTTTTGGTCCCAAAATTTTTCGAACTTTTTTTTGGGTCAAAATTTTTCGTACTTTTTTTTTGGTCAAAATTTTTTTGGTCCCAAAATTTTTCGAACTTTTTTTTGGGTCAAAGTTTTTTTTGGTCCCAAAATTTTTCGAACTTTTTTGGGTCAAAATTTTTTTGGTCCCAAAATTTTTCAAACTTTTTTTTTGGCTCAAAATTTTTTTGGTCCCAAAATTTTTCAAACTTTTGTTTGGGTCAAAATTTTTTCGAAGTTTTTTTTTGGGTCAAAATTTTTTTGGTCCCAAAATTTTTCAAACTTTTTTTGGTCCCAAAATTTTTCGTACTTTTTTTTTGGTCAAAATTTTTTTGGTCCCAAAATTTTTCAAACTTTTTTTTGGGTCAAAATTTTTTTGGTCCCAAAATTTTTTGAACTTTTTTTTGGTCAAAATTTTTTTGGTCCCAAAATTTTTCAAACTTTTTTTTGGCTCAAAATTTTTTTGGTCCCAAAATTTTTCGAACATTTTTTTGGATCAAATTTTTTTTGGTCCCAAAATTTTTCAAACTTTTTTTGGGGTCAAAATTTTTTTGGGTCAAAATTTTTTCGAACTTTTTTTTGGGTCAAAATTTTTTTGGGTTCAATATTTTTCTAACTTTTTTTTGGGTCAAAATTTTTTTGGGTCAAAAATTTTTCGAACTTTTTTTTGGGTCAAAATTTTTTTGGTCCCAAAATTTTTCGAACTTTTTTTTGGGTCAAATTTTTTTTGGTCCCAAAATTTTTCGAACTTTTTTTTGGGTCAAAATTTTTTCGAAGTTTTTTTTGGGTCAAAATTTTTTTGGTCCCAAAATTTTTCGAACTTTTTTTTGGGTCAAAATTTTTTCGAAGTTTTTTTTGGGTCAAAATTTTTTCGAACTTTTTTTTGGGTCAAAATTTTTTTGGTCCCAAAATTTTTTGAACTTTTTTTTGGGTCAAATTTTTTTTGGTCCCAAAATTTTTCAAACTTTTTTTTGGGTCAAAATTTTTTTGGGTCAAAATTTTTCCGAACTTTTTTTTGGGTCAAAATTTTTTTGGTCCCAAAATTTTTCGAACTTTTTTTTGGGTCAAAATTTTTTCGAAGTTTTTTTTGGGTCAAAATTTTTTTGGTCCCAAAATTTTTCGAACTTTTTTTTGGGTCAAAATTTTTTCGAAGTTTTTTTTGGGTCAAAATTTTTTTGGTCAAAAAATTTTTCAAACTTTTTTTTGGCTCAAAATTTTTTTGGGTCAAAAAATTTTCTAACTTTTTTTTGGGTCAAACTTTTTTGGTCCCAAAATTTTTCGAACTTTTTTTTGGTCCCAAAATTCTTCAAACTTTTTTTTGGGTCAAAATTTTTTTGGTCCCAAAATTTTTCGAACTTTTTTGGGTCAAAATTTTTTTGGTCCCAAAATTTTTCGAAATTTTTTTTGGGTCAAACTTTTTTTGGTCCCAAAATGTTTTGAACTTTTCTATGGGTCAAAATTTTTTTGGTCCCAAAATTTTCCAAACTTTTGTTTGGGTCAAAATTTTTTCGATGTTTTTTTTTGGGTCAAAATTTTTTTGGTCCCAAAATTTTTCAAACTTTTTTTTGGCTCAAAATTTTTTTGGTCCCAAAATTTTTCAAACTTTTTTTTGGCTCAAAATTTTTTTGGTCCCAAAATTTTTCGTACTTTTTTTTTGGGTCAAAATTTTTTTGGTCCCAAAATTTTTCAAATTTTTTTTGGCTCAAAATTTTTTTGGTCCCAAAATTTTTCAAACTTTTGTTTGGGTCAAAATTTTTTCGAAGTTTTTTTTTGGGTCAAACTTTTTTTGGTCCCAAAATTTTTCAAACTTTTTTTGGTCCCAAACTTTTTCGTACTTTTTTTTTGGTCAAAAATTTTTTGGTCCCAAAATTTTTCAAACTTTTTTTTGGGTCAAAAATTTTTTTGGTCCCAAAATTTTTCGAACTTTTTTTTGGGTCAAAGTTTTTTTTGGTCCCAAAATTTTTCGAACTTTTTTGGCTCAAAATTTTTTTGGTCCCAAAATTTTTCGAACTTTTTTTTGGGTCAAATTTTTTTTGGTCCAAAAATTTTTCGCACTTTTTTGGCTCAAAATTTTTTTGGTCCCAAAATTTTTCGAACTTTTTTTTGGGTCAAAATATTTTTGGTCCCAAAATTTTTGAAACTTTTTTTGGGGTCAAAATTTTTTTGGTCCCAAAATTTTTCAAACTTTTTTTGGTCCCAAACTTTTTCGTACT
This sequence comes from Astyanax mexicanus, assembly GCF_023375975.1. Classification (NCBI taxonomy): domain Eukaryota; kingdom Metazoa; phylum Chordata; class Actinopteri; order Characiformes; family Acestrorhamphidae; genus Astyanax; species Astyanax mexicanus. Next base: position 23,903,882 of record NC_064414.1, read on the forward strand.
TTTTTTTTGGTCAAAAATTTTTTGGTCCCAAAATTTTTCAAACTTTTTTTTGGGTCAAAAATTTTTTTGGTCCCAAAATTTTTCGAACTTTTTTTTGGGTCAAAGTTTTTTTTGGTCCCAAAATTTTTCGAACTTTTTTGGGTCAAAATTTTTTTGGTCCCAAAATTTTTCGAACTTTTTTTTGGGTCAAATTTTTTTTGGTCCAAAAATTTTTCGCACTTTTTTGGCTCAAAATTTTTTTGGTCCCAAAATTTTTCGAACTTTTTTTTGGGTCAAAATATTTTTGGTCCCAAAATTTTTGAAACTTTTTTTGGGGTCAAAATTTATTTGGTCCCAAAATTTTTCGAACTTTTTTTTGGTCAAAATTTTTTTGGTCCCAAAATTTTTCGAACTTTTTTTTTGGCTCAAAATTTTTTTTGGTCCCAAAATTTTTCGAACTTTTTTTGCTCAAAAGTTTTTTGGTCCCAAAATTTTTCGAACTTTTTTTTGGGTCAAAATTTTTCGTACTTTTTTTTTGGTCAAAATTTTTTTGGTCCCAAAATTTTTCGAACTTTTTTTTGGGTCAAAGTTTTTTTTGGTCCCAAAATTTTTCGAACTTTTTTGGGTCAAAATTTTTTTGGTCCCAAAATTTTTCAAACTTTTTTTTTGGCTCAAAATTTTTTTGGTCCCAAAATTTTTCAAACTTTTGTTTGGGTCAAAATTTTTTCGAAGTTTTTTTTTGGGTCAAAATTTTTTTGGTCCCAAAATTTTTCAAACTTTTTTTGGTCCCAAAATTTTTCGTACTTTTTTTTTGGTCAAAATTTTTTTGGTCCCAAAATTTTTCAAACTTTTTTTTGGGTCAAAATTTTTTTGGTCCCAAAATTTTTTGAACTTTTTTTTGGTCAAAATTTTTTTGGTCCCAAAATTTTTCAAACTTTTTTTTGGCTCAAAATTTTTTTGGTCCCAAAATTTTTCGAACATTTTTTTGGATCAAATTTTTTTTGGTCCCAAAATTTTTCAAACTTTTTTTGGGGTCAAAATTTTTTTGGGTCAAAATTTTTTCGAACTTTTTTTTGGGTCAAAATTTTTTTGGGTTCAATATTTTTCTAACTTTTTTTTGGGTCAAAATTTTTTTGGGTCAAACATTTTTCGAACTTTTTTTTGGGTCAAAATTTTTTTGGTCCCAAAATTTTTCGAACTTTTTTTTGGGTCAAATTTTTTTTGGTCCCAAAATTTTTCGAACTTTTTTTTGGGTCAAAATTTTTTCGAAGTTTTTTTTGGGTCAAAATTTTTTTGGTCCCAAAATTTTTCGAACTTTTTTTTGGGTCAAAATTTTTTCGAAGTTTTTTTTGGGTCAAAATTTTTTTGGTCAAAAAATTTTTCAAACTTTTTTTTGGCTCAAAATTTTTTTGGGTCAAAAAATTTTCTAACTTTTTTTTGGGTCAAACTTTTTTGGTCCCAAAATTTTTCGAACTTTTTTTTGGTCCCAAAATTTTTCAAACTTTTTTTTGGGTCAAAATTTTTTTGGTCCCAAAATTTTTCGAACTTTTTTGGGTCAAAATTTTTTTGGTCCCAAAATTTTTCGAAATTTTTTTTGGGTCAAACTTTTTTTGGTCCCAAAATGTTTTGAACTTTTCTATGGGTCAAAATTTTTTTGGTCCCAAAATTTTTCAAACTTTTTTTTGGGTCAAAATTTTTTTGGTCCCAAAATTTTTCAAACTTTTGTTTGGGTCAAAATTTTTTCGATGTTTTTTTTTTGGGTCAAAATTTTTTTGGTCCCAAAATTTTTCAAACTTTTTTTTGGCTCAAAATTTTTTTGGTCCCAAAATTTTTCAAACTTTTTTTTGGCTCAAAATTTTTTTGGTCCCAAAAATTTTTCGTACTTTTTTTTTGGGTCAAAATTTTTTTGTCCCAAAATTTTTCAAACTTTTTTTTTGGCTCAAAATTTTTTTGGTCCCAAAATTTTTCAAACTTTTGTTTGGGTCAAAATTTTTTCGAAGTTTTTTTTTGGGTCAAAATTTTTTTGGTCCCAAAATTTTTCAAACTTTTTTTGGTCCCAAACTTTTTCGTACTTTTTTTTTGGTCAAAAATTTTTTGGTCCCAAAATTTTTCAAACTTTTTTTTGGGTCAAAATTTTTTTGGTCCCAAAATTTTTCGAACTTTTTTTTGGGTCAAAGTTTTTTTTGGTCCCAAAATTTTTCGAACTTTTTTGGCTCAAAATTTTTTTGGTCCCAAAATTTTTCGAACTTTTTTTTGGGTCAAAATTTTTTTGGTCCCAAAATTTTTCGAACTTTTTCTTGGTCAAAATTTTTTTGGTCCCAAAATTTTTCAAACTTTTTTTTGGGTCAAAATTTTTTTGGTCCCAAAATTTTTCGAACTTTTTTTTGGGTCAAAGTTTTTTTTGGTCCCAAAATTTTTCGAACTTTTTTGGGTCAAAATTTTTTTGGTCCCAAAATTTTTCGAACTTTTTTTTGGGTCAAATTTTTTTTGGTCCAAAAATTTTTGAAACTTTTTTGGCTCAAAATTTTTTTGGTCCCAAAATTTTTCGAACTTTTTTTTGGGTCAAAATATTTTTGGTCCCAAAATTTTTGAAACTTTTTTTGGGGTCAAAATTTTTTTGGTCCCAAAATTTTTCGAACTTTTTTTTGGTCAAAATTTTTTTGGTCCCAAAATTTTTCGAACTTTTTTTTTGGCTCAAAATTTTTTTTGGTCCCAAAATTTTTCGAACTTTTTTTGCTCAAAAGTTTTTTGGTCCCAAAATTTTTCGAACTTTTTTTTGGGTCAAAATTTTTCGTACTTCTTTTTTGGTCAAAATTTTTTTGGTCCCAAAATTTTTCGAACTTTTTTTTTGGTCAAAGTTTTTTTTGGTCCCAAAATTTTTCGAACTTTTTTGGGTCAAAATTTTTTTGGTCCCAAAATTTTTCAAACTTTTTTTTTGGCTCAAAATTTTTTTGGTCCCAAAATTTTTCAAACTTTTGTTTGGGTCAAAATTTTTTCGAAGTTTTTTTTTGGGTCAAAATTTTTTTGGTCCCAAAATTTTTCAAACTTTTTTTGGTCCCAAAATTTTTCGTACTTTTTTTTTGGTCAAAATTTTTTTGGTCCCAAAATTTTTCAAACTTTTTTTTGGGTCAAAATTTTTTTGGTCCCAAAATTTTTCGAACTTTTTTTTGGGTCAAAGTTTTTTTGGTCCCAAAATTTTTCGAACTTTTTTGGCTCAAAATTTTTTTGGTCCCAAAATTTTTCGAACTTTTTTTTGGTCAAAATTTTTTTGGTCCCAAAATTTTTCAAAATTTTTTTTTGGCTCAAAATTTTTTTGGTCCCAAAATTTTTCGAACTTTTTTTTGGGTCAAAATTTTTCGTACTTTTTTTTGGTCAAAATTTTTTTGGTCCCAAAATTTTTCAAACTTTTTTATGGGTCAAAATTTTTTTGGTCCCAAAATTTTTCGAACTTTTTTTTGGGTCAAAGTTTTTTTTGGTCCCAAAATTTTTCGAACTTTTTTGGGTCAAAATTTTTTTGGTCCCAAAATTTTTCGAACTTTTTTTTGGGTCAAAATTCTTTTGGTCCAAAAATTTTTCGCACTTTTTTGGCTCAAAATTTTTTTGGTCCCAAAATTTTTCGAACTTTTTTTTGGGTCAAAATTTTTTTGGTCCCAAAATTTTTCGAACTTTTTTTGGGGTCAAAATTTTTTTGGTCCCAAAATTTTTCGAACTTTTTTTTGGTCAAAATTTTTTTGGTCCCAAAATTTTTCAAACTTTTTTTTTGGCTCAAAATTTTTTTTGGTCCCAAAATTTTTCGAACTTTTTTGGCTCAAAATTTTTTTGGTCCCAAAATTTTTCGAACTTTTTTTTGGGTCAAAATTTTTCGTACTTTTTTTTTGGTCAAAATTTTTTTGGTCCCAAAATTTTTCAAACTTTTTTTTGGGTCAAAATTTTTTTGGTCCCAAAATTTTTCGAACTTTTTTTTGGGTCAAAGTTTTTTTTGGTCCCAAAATTTTTCGAACTTTTTTGGCTCAAAATTTTTTTGGTCCCAAAATTTTTCAAACTTTTTTTGGTCCCAAAATTTTTCGTACTTTTTTTTTGGTCAAAATTTTTTTGGTCCCAAAATTTTTCAAACTTTTTTTTGGGTCAAAATTTTTTTGGTCCCAAAATTTTTCAAACTTTTTTTTGGGTCAAAATTTTTCGTACTTTTTTTTTGGTCAAAATTTTTTTGGTCCCAAAATTTTTCAAACTTTTTTTTGGGTCAAAATTTTTTTGGTCCCAAAATTTTTCGAACTTTTTTTTGGGTCAAAGTTTTTTTTGGTCCCAAAATTTTTCGAACTTTTTTGGCTCAAAATTTTTTTGGTCCCAAAATTTTTCAAACTTTTTTTGGTCCCAAAATTTTTCGTACTTTTTTTTTGGTCAAAATTTTTTTGGTCCCAAAATTTTTCAAACTTTTTTTTGGGTCAAAATTTTTTTGGTCCCAAAATTTTTCGAACTTTTTTTTGGGTCAAAATTTTTTTGGTCCCAAAATTTTTCAAACTTTTTTTTGGGTCAAAATTTTTTTGGTCCAAAAATTTTTCGCACTTTTTTGGCTCAAAATTTTTTTGGTCCCAAAATTTTTCGAATTTTTTTTTGGCTCAAAATTTTTTTGGTCCCAAAATTTTTCGAACTTTTTTTTGGGTCAAAATTTTTTTGGTCCCAAAATTTTTTGAACTTTTTTTTGGTCAAAATTTTTTTGGTCCCAAAATTTTTCGAACTTTTTTGGGTCAAAATGTTTTTGGTCCCAAAATTTTTCGAACTTTTTTTTGGGTCAAAATTTTTTTGGTCCAAAAATTTTTCGCACTTTTTTGGCTCAAAATTTTTTTGGTCCCAAAATTTTTCGAACTTTTTTTTGGGTCAAAATTTTTTTGGTCCCAAAATTTTTCGAACTTTTTTTGGGGTCAAAATTTTTTTGGTCACAAAATTTTTCAAACTTTTTTTTTGGCTCCAAATTTTTTTTGGTCCCAAAATTTTTCAAACTTTTTTGGCTCAAAATTTTTTTGGTCCCAAAATTTTTCGAACTTTTTTTTGGTCAAAATTTTTCGTACTATTTTTTTGGTCAAAATTTTTTTGGTCCCAAAATTTTTCAAACTTTTTTTTGGGTCAAAATTTTTTTGGTCCCAAAATTTTTCGAACTTTTTTTTGGGTCAAAGTTTCTTTTGGTCCCAAAATTTTTCGAACTTTTTTTTTGGGTCAAAATTTTTTTGGTCCCAAAATTTTTCGTACTTTTTTTTTGGGTCAAAATTTTTTTGGTCCCAAAATTTTTCAAATTTTTTTTTTTTGCTCAAAATTTTTTTTGGTCCCAAAATTTTTTGAACTTTTTTGGCTCAAATTTTTTTTGGTCCTAAAACTTTTCGAACTTTTTTTTGGGTCAAAATTTTTCGTACTTTTTTTTTGGTCAAAATTTTTTTGGTCCCAAAATTTTTCAAACTTTTTTTTGGGTCAAAATTTTTTTGGTCCCAAAATTTTTTGAACTTTTTTTTGGTCAAAATTTTTCAAACTTTTTTTTGGCTCAAAATTTTTTTGGTCCCAAATTTTTTCGAACTTTTTTTTGGGTCAAAATTTTTTTGGTCCCAAAATTTTTCGAAATTTTTTGTGGGTCAAAATTTTTTTGGTCACAAAATTTTTCAAACTTTTTTTTGGGTCAAAATTTTTTTGGTCCCAAAATTTTTCAAACTTTTTTTTGGGTCAAAATTTTTTTTGTCCCAAAATTTTTCGTACTTTTTTTTTGGGTCAAAATTTTTTCGAAGTTTTTTTTGGGTCAAAATTTTTTTGGTCCCAAAATTTTTCGAATTTTTTTTTGGGTCAATATTTTTTCGAAGTTTTTTTTGGGTCAAAATTTTTTTGGTCAAAAAATTTTTCAAACTTTTTTTTGGCTCAAAATTTTTTTGGGTCAAAAAATTTTCTAACTTTTTTTTGGGTCAAACTTTTTTGGTCCCAAAATTTTTCGAACTTTTTTTTGGTCCCAAAATTTTTCAAACTTTTTTTTGGGTCAAAATTTTTTTGGTCCCAAAATTTTTCGAACTTTTTTGGGTCAAAATTTTTTTGGTCCCAAAATTTTTCGAAATTTTTTTTGGGTCAAACTTTTTTTGGTCCCAAAATGTTTTGAACTTTTCTATGGGTCAAAATTTTTTTGGTCCCAAAATTTTTCAAACTTTTTTTTGGGTCAAAATTTTTTTGGTCCCAAAATTTTTCAAACTTTTGTTTGGGTCAAAATTTTTTCGAAGTTTTTTTTTGGGTCAAAATTTTTTTGGTCCCAAAATTTTTCAAACTTTTTTTTGGCTCAAAATTTTTTTGGTCCCAAATTTTTTCAAACTTTTTTTTGGCTCAAAATTTTTTTGGTCCCAAAATTTTTCGTACTTTTTTTTTGGGTCAAAATTTTTTTGGTCCCAAAATTTTTCAAACTTTTTTTTTGGCTCAAAATTTTTTTGGTGCCAAAATTTTTCAAACTTTTGTTTGGGTCAAAATTTTTTCGAAGTTTTTTTTTGGGTCAAAATTTTTTTGGTCCCAAAATTTTTCAAACTTTTTTTGGTCCCAAACTTTTTCGTACTTTTTTTTTGTCAAAATTTTTTTGGTCCCAAAATTTTTCAAACTTTTTTTTGGGTCAAAATTTTTTTGGTCCCAAAATTTTTCGAACTTTTTTTTGGGTCAAAGTTTTTTTTGGTCCCAAAATTTTTCGAACTCTTTTGGCTCAAAATTTTTTTGGTCCCAAAATTTTACGAACTTTTTTTTGGGTCAAAATTTTTTTGGTCCCAAAATTTTTCGAACTTTTTCTTGGTCAAAATTTTTTTGGTCCCAAAATTTTTCAAACTTTTTTTTGGGTCAAAATTTTTTTGGTCCCAAAATTTTTCGAACTTTTTTTTGGGTCAAAGTTTTTTTTGGTCCCAAAATTTTTCGAACTTTTTTGGGTCAAAATTTTTTTGGTCCCAAAATTTTTCGAACTTTTTTTTGGGTCAAAATTTTTTTGGTCCAAAAATTTTTCGCACTTTTTTGGCTCAAAATTTTTTTGGTCCCAAAATTTTTCGAACTTTTTTTTGGGTCAAAATATTTTTGGTCCCAAAATTTTTGAAACTTTTTTTGGGGTCAAAATTTTTTTGGTCCCAAAATTTTTTGAACTTTTTTGGGTCAAAATTTTTTTGGTCCCAAAATTTTTCGAAATTTTTTTTGGGTCAAACTTTTTTTGGTCCCAAAATTTTTTGAACTTTTCTATGGGTCAAAATTTTTTTGGTCCCAAAATTTTTCAAACTTTTTTTTGGCTCAAAATTTTTTTGGTCCCAAAATTTTTTGAACTTTTTTTTGGTCAAAATTTTTTTGGTCCCAAAATTTTTCGAACTTTTTTTTGGGTCAAAATTTTTTTGGTCCCAAAATTTTTCGAACTTTTTTTTGGGTCAAATTTTTTTTGGTCCCAAAATTTTTCAAACTTTTTTTTGGGTCAAAATTTTTTTGGGTCAAAATTTTTCCGAACTTTTTTTTGGGTCAAAATTTTTTTGGTCCCAAAATTTTTCGAACTTTTTTTTGGGTCAAAATTTTTTCGAAGTTTTTTTTGGGTCAAAATTTTTTTGGTCCCAAAATTTTTCGAACTTTTTTTTGGGTCAAAATTTTTTCGAAGTTTTTTTTGGGTCAAAATTTTTTTGGTCAAAAAATTTTTCAAACTTTTTTTTGGCTCAAAATTTTTTTGGGTCAAAAAATTTTCTAACTTTTTTTTGGGTCAAACTTTTTTGGTCCCAAAATTTTTCGAACTTTTTTTTGGTCCCAAAATTTTTCAAACTTTTTTTTGGGTCAAAATTTTTTTGGTCCCAAAATTTTTCGAACTTTTTTGGGTCAAAATTTTTTTGGTCCCAAAATTTTTCGAAATTTTTTTTGGGTCAAACTTTTTTTGGTCCCAAAATGTTTTGAACTTTTCTATGGGTCAAAATTTTTTTGGTCCCAAAATTTTTCAAACTTTTTTTTGGGTCAAAATTTTTTTGGTCCCAAAATTTTTCAAACTTTTGTTTGGGTCAAAATTTTTTCGAAGTTTTTTTTTGGGTCAAAATTTTTTTGGTCCCAAAATTTTTCAAACTTTTTTTTGGCTCAAAATTTTTTTGGTCCCAAAATTTTTCAAACTTTTTTTTGGCTCAAAATTTTTTTGGTCCCAAAATTTTTCGTACTTTTTTTTTGGGTCAAAATTTTTTTGGTCCCAAAATTTTTCAAACTTTTTTTTTGGCTCAAAATTTTTTTGGTGCCAAAATTTTTCAAACTTTTGTTTGGGTCAAAATTTTTTCGAAGTTTTTTTTTGGGTCAAAATTTTTTTGGTCCCAAAATTTTTCAAACTTTTTTTGGTCCCAAACTTTTTCGTACTTTTTTTTTGTCAAAATTTTTTTGGTCCCAAAATTTTTCAAACTTTTTTTTGGGTCAAAATTTTTTTGGTCCCAAAATTTTTCGAACTTTTTTTTGGGTCAAAGTTTTTTTTGGTCCCAAAATTTTTCGAACTCTTTTGGCTCAAAATTTTTTTGGTCCCAAAATTTTACGAACTTTTTTTTGGGTCAAAATTTTTTTGGTCCCAAAATTTTTCGAACTTTTTCTTGGTCAAAATTTTTTTGGTCCCAAAATTTTTCAAACTTTTTTTTGGGTCAAAATTTTTTTGGTCCCAAAATTTTTCGAACTTTTTTTTGGGTCAAAGTTTTTTTTGGTCCCAAAATTTTTCGAACTTTTTTGGGTCAAAATTTTTTTGGTCCCAAAATTTTTCGAACTTTTTTTTGGGTCAAAATTTTTTTGGTCCAAAAATTTTTCGCACTTTTTTGGCTCAAAATTTTTTTGGTCCCAAAATTTTTCGAACTTTTTTTTGGGTCAAAATATTTTTGGTCCCAAAATTTTTGAAACTTTTTTTGGGGTCAAAATTTTTTTGGTCCCAAAATTTTTTGAACTTTTTTGGGTCAAAATTTTTTTGGTCCCAAAATTTTTCGAAATTTTTTTTGGGTCAAACTTTTTTTGGTCCCAAAATTTTTTGAACTTTTCTATGGGTCAAAATTTTTTTGGTCCCAAAATTTTTCAAACTTTTTTTTGGCTCAAAATTTTTTTGGTCCCAAAATTTTTTGAACTTTTTTTTGGTCAAAATTTTTTTGGTCCCAAAATTTTTCGAACTTTTTTTTGGGTCAAAATTTTTTTGGTCCCAAAATTTTTCGAACTTTTTTTTGGGTCAAATTTTTTTTGGTCCCAAAATTTTTCAAACTTTTTTTTGGGTCAAAATTTTTTTGGGTCAAAATTTTTCCGAACTTTTTTTTGGGTCAAAATTTTTTTGGTCCCAAAATTTTTCGAACTTTTTTTTGGGTCAAAATTTTTTCGAAGTTTTTTTTGGGTCAAAATTTTTTTGGTCCCAAAATTTTTCGAACTTTTTTTTGGGTCAAAATTTTTTCGAAGTTTTTTTTGGGTCAAAATTTTTTTGGTCAAAAAATTTTTCGAATTTTTTTTTGGGTCAATATTTTTTCGAAGTTTTTTTTGGGTCAAAATTTTTTTGGTCAAAAAATTTTTCAAACTTTTTTTTGGCTCAAAATTTTTTTGGTCCCAAATTTTTTCGAACTTTTTTTTGGGTCAAAATTTTTTTGGTCCCAAAATTTTTCGAAATTTTTTGTGCGTCAAAATTTTTTTGGTCACAAAATTTTTCAAACTTTTTTTTGGGTCAAAATTTTTTTGGTCCCAAAATTTTTCAAACTTTTTTTTGGGTCAAAATTTTTTTTGTCCCAAAATTTTTCGTACTTTTTTTTTGGGTCAAAATTTTTTCGAAGTTTTTTTTGGGTCAAAATTTTTTTGGTCCCAAAATTTTTCGAATTTTTTTTTGGGTCAATATTTTTTCGAAGTTTTTTTTGGGTCAAAATTTTTTTGGTCAAAAAATTTTTCAAACTTTTTTTTGGCTCAAAAATTTTTTGGGTCAAAAAATTTTCTAACTTTTTTTTGGGTCAAACTTTTTTGGTCCCAAAATTTTTCGAACTTTTTTTTGGTCCCAAAATTTTTCAAACTTTTTTTTGGGTCAAAATTTTTTTGGTCCCAAAATTTTTCGAACTTTTTTGGGTCAAAATTTTTTTGGTCCCAAAATTTTTCGAAATTTTTTTTGGGTCAAACTTTTTTTGGTCCCAAAATGTTTTGAACTTTTCTATGGGTCAAAATTTTTTTGGTCCCAAAATTTTTCAAACTTTTTTTTGGGTCAAAATTTTTTTGGTCCCAAAATTTTTCAAACTTTTGTTTGGGTCAAAATTTTTTCGAAGTTTTTTTTTGGGTCAAAATTTTTTTGGTCCCAAAATTTTTCAAACTTTTTTTTGGCTCAAAATTTTTTTGGTCCCAAAATTTTTCAAACTTTTTTTTGGCTCAAAATTTTTTTGGTCCCAAAATTTTTCGTACTTTTTTTTTGGGTCAAAATTTTTTTGGTCCCAAAATTTTTCAAACTTTTTTTTTGGCTCAAAATTTTTTTGGTGCCAAAATTTTTCAAACTTTTGTTTGGGTCAAAATTTTTTCGAAGTTTTTTTTTGGGTCAAAATTTTTTTGGTCCCCAAATTTTTCAAACTTTTTTTGGTCCCAAACTTTTTCGTACTTTTTTTTTGTCAAAATTTTTTTGGTCCCAAAATTTTTCAAACTTTTTTTTGGGTCAAAATTTTTTTGGTCCCAAAATTTTTCGAACTTTTTTTTTGGCTCAAAATTTTTTTGGTCCCAAAATTTTTCGAACTTTTTTTTGGGTCAAAATTTTTTCGAAGTTTTTTTTTGGGTCAAAATTTTTTCGAAGTTTTTTTTTGGGTCAAAATTTTTTTGGTCCCAAAATTTTTCAAACTTTTTTTGGCTCAAATTTTTTTGGTCCCAAAATTTTTCAAACTTTTTTTTGGTCCCAAAATTTTTTTGGGTTCAATATTTTTCGAACTTTTTTTTGGGTCAAAATTTTTTTGGTCCCAAAATTTTTCGAACTTTTTTTTTGGTCAAAATTTTCTCGAAGTTTTTTTTGTGTCAAAATTTTTTTGGTCCCAAAATTTTTCAAACTTTTTTTTGGCTCAAATTTTTTTGGGTCAAAATTTTTTTGGTCCCAAAATTTTTCAAACTTTTTTTTTGGCTCAAAATTTTTTTGGTCCAAAAATTTTTCAAACTTTTTTTTGGGTCAAAATTTTTTTGGTCGCAAAATTTTTCGAACTTTTTTTGGGTCAAAATTTTTTTGGTCCCAAAATTTTTCAAACTTTTTTTTTGGCTCAAAATTTTTTTGGTCCCAATATTTTTCGAACTTTTTTTGGGGTCAAAATTTTTTCGAAGTTTTTTTTTGGGTAAAAATTTTTTTGGTCCCAAAATTTTTCAAACTTTTTTTTGGTCCCAAAATTTTTCAAACTTTTTTTGGGTCAAAATTTTTTTGGTCCTAAAAATTTTTCAAACTTTTTTTTGGGTCAAAATTTTTCATACTTTTTTTTTGGTCAAAAATTTTTTGGTCCCAAAATTTTTCAAACTTTTTTTTGGCTCAAAATGTTTTTGGTCCCAAAATTTTTCGAACTTTTTTTTGGGTCAAAATTTTTTTGGTCCCAAAATTTTTCGAACTTTTTTTTTGGCTCAAAATTTTTTTGGTCCCAAAATTTTTCGAACTTTTTTTTGGGTCAAAATTTTTTCGAAGTTTTTTTTTGGGTCAAAATTTTTTTGGTCCCAAAATTTTTCAAACTTTTTTTGGCTCAAAATTTTTTTGGTCCCAAAATTTTTCAAACTTTTTTTTGGTCCCAAAATTTTTTTGGGTTCAATATTTTTCGAACTTTTTTTGGGTCAAAATTTTTTTGGTCCCAAAATTTTTCGAACTTTTTTTTTGGTCAAAATTTTCTCGAAGTTTTTTTTGTGTCAAAATTTTTTTGGTCCCAAAATTTTTCAAACTTTTTTTTGGCTCAAATTTTTTTGGGTCAAAATTTTTTTGGTCCCAAAATTTTTCAAACTTTTTTTTTGGCTCAAAATTTTTTTGGTCCAAAAATTTTTCAAACTTTTTTTTGGGTCAAAATTTTTTTGAAGTATTTTTTTGTGTCAAAATTTTTTTGGTCCCAAAATTTTTCAAACTTTTTTTTGTCTCAAAATTTTTTTGGTCCCAAAATTTTTCGTACTTTTTTTTGGTCAAAATTTTTTTGGTCCCAAAATTTTTCAAACTTTTTTTTGGCTCAAAATTTTTTTAGTCCCAAAATTTTTTAGAAGTTTTTTTTGGGTCAAATTTTTTTTGGTCCCAAAATTTTTCAAACTTTTTTTTGGCTCAAAATTTTTTTGGGTCAAAAATTTTTCGAACTTTTTTTTGGATCAAATTTTTTTTGGTCCCAAAATTTTTCAAACTTTTTTTTGTCTCAAAATTTTTTTGGTCCCAAAATTTTTCGAACATTTTTTTGGATCAAATTTTTTTTGGTCCCAAAATTTTTCAAACTTTTTTTGGGGTCAAAATTTTTTTGGGTCAAATTTTTTTCGAACTTTTTTTTGGGTCAAAATTTTTTTGGGTTCAATATTTTTCGAACTTTTTTTTGGGTCAAAATTTTTATGGTCCCAAAATTTTTCAAACTTTTTTTGGGCTCAAAATTTTTTTGGTCCCAAAATTTTTCAAACTTTTTTTTTGGCTCAAAATTTTTTTGGTCCCAAAATTTTTCGAACTTTTGTTTGGGTCAAAATTTTTTCGAAGTTTTTTTTTTGGGTCAAAATTTTTTTGGTCCCAAAATTTTTCAAACTTTTTTTTGGTCCCAAAATTTTTCATACTTTTTTTTGGTCAAAATTTTTTTGGTCCCAAAATTTTTCAAACTTTTTTTTGGTCCCAAAATTTTTCGAAATTTTTTTTGGGTCAAAATTTTTTTGGTCCCAAAATTGTTCGAACTTTTTTTGGGTCAAAATTTTTTTGGTCCCAAAATTTTTCAAACTTTTTTTTTGGCTCAAAATTTTTTTGGTCCCAAAATTTTTCGAACTTTTTTTTGGGTCAAAATTTTTTCGAAGTTTTTTTTTGGGTCAAAATTTTTTTGGTCCCAAAATTTTTCAAACTTTTTTTTGGGTCAAAGTTTTTTTTGGTCCCAAAATTTTTCGAACTTTTTTGGCCCAAAATTTTTCAAACTTTTTTGGCTCAAAATTTTTTTGGTCCCAAAATTTTTCGTACTTTTTTTTGGTCAAAATTTTTTTGGTCCCAAAATTTTTCGTACTTTTTTTTGGTCAAAATTTTTTTGGTCCCAAAATTTTTCGTACTTTTTTTTGGCTCAAAATTTTTTTGGTCCCAAAATTTTTCAAACTTTTTTTTGGTCCCAAAATTTTTCATACTTTTTTTTTGGTCAAAAATTTTTTGGTCCCAAAATTTTTCAAACTTTTTTTTGGCTCAAAATTTTTTTGGTCCCAAAATTTTTCAAACTTTTTTTTGGCTCAAAATTTTTTTGGTCCCAAAAATTTTTCGTACTTTTTTTTGGGTCAAAATTTTTTTGGTCCCAAAATTTTTCGAACTTTTTTTTTGGCTCAAAATTTTTTTGGTCCCAAAATTTTTCGAACTTTTTTTTGGGTCAAAATTTTTTCGAAGTTTTTTTTTGGGTCAAAATTTTTTTGGTCCCAAAATTTTTCAAACTTTTTTTTGGCTCAAAATTTTTTTGGTCCCAAAATTTTTCAAACTTTTTTTTGGTCCCAAAATTTTTTTGGGTTCAATATTTTTCGAACTTTTTTTTGGGTCAAAATTTTTTTGGTCCCAAAATTTTTCGAACTTTTTTTTTGGTCAAAATTTTCTCGAAGTTTTTTTTGTGTCAAAATTTTTTTGGTCCCAAAATTTTTCAAACTTTTTTTTGGCTCAAATTTTTTTGGGTCAAAATTTTTTTGGTCCCAAAATTTTTCAAACTTTTTTTTTGGCTCAAAATTTTTTTGGTCCAAAAATTTTTCAAACTTTTTTTTGGGTCAAAATTTTTTTTGAAGTATTTTTTTGTGTCAAAATTTTTTTGGTCCCAAAATTTTTCAAACTTTTTTTTGGCTCAAAATTTTTTTGGTCCCAAAATTTTTCGTACTTTTTTTTGGTCAAAATTTTTTTGGTCCCAAAATTTTTCAAACTTTTTTTTGGCTCAAAATTTTTTTGGTCCCAAAATTTTTTAGAAGTTTTTTTTGGGTCAAATTTTTTTTGGTCCCAAAATTTTTCAAACTTTTTTTTGGCTCAAAATTTTTTTGGGTCAAAAATTTTTCGAACTTTTTTTTTGATCAAATTTTTTTTGGTCCCAAAATTTTTCAAACTTTTTTTTGTCTCAAAATTTTTTTGGTCCCAAAATTTTTCGAACATTTTTTTGGATCAAATTTTTTTTGGTCCCAAAATTTTTCAAACTTTTTTTGGGGTCAAAATTTTTTTGGGTCAAATTTTTTTCGAACTTTTTTTTGGGTCAAAATTTTTTTGGGTTCAATATTTTTCGAACTTTTTTTTGGGTCAAAATTTTTTTGGTCCCAAAATTTTTCAAACTTTTTTTTTGGCTCAAAATTTTTTTGGTCCCAAAATTTTTCAAACTTTTTTTTGGGTCAAAATTTTTTTGGTCCCAAAATTTTTCAAACTTTTTTTTGGTCCCAAAATTTTTCATTCTTTTTTTTTGGTCAAAATTTTTTTGGTCCCAAAATTTTTCAAACTTTTTTTTGGTCCCAAAATTTTTCGAACTTTTTTTTGGGTCAAAATTTTTTTGGTCCCAAAATTGTTCGAACTTTTTTTGGGTCAAAATTTTTTTGGTCCCAAAATTTTTCAAACTTTTTTTTTGGCTCAAAATTTTTTTGGTCCCAAAATTTTTCGAACTTTTTTTTGGGTCAAAATTTTTTCGAAGTTTTTTTTTGGGTCAAAATTTTTTTGGTCCCAAAATTTTTCAAACTTTTTTTTGGGTCAAAGTTTTTTTTGGTCCCAAAATTTTTCGAACTTTTTTGGCTCAAAATTTTTTTGGTCCCAAAAATTTTCATACTTTTTTTTTGGTCAAAATTTTTTCGGTCCCAAAATTCTTCAAACTTTTTTTTGGCTCAAAATTTTTTTGGTCCCAAAATTTTTCAAACTTTTTTTTGGCTCAAAATTTTTTTGGTCCCAAAATTTTTCAAACTTTTTTTTGGTCCCAAAATTTTTCAAACTTTTTTGGGTCAAAATTTTTTTGGTCCCAAAATTTTTCGAACTTTTTTTTGGGTCAAAGTTTTTTTTGGTCCCAAAATTTTTCAAACTTTTTTGGCTCAAAATTTTTTTGGTCCCAAAATTTTTCGTACTTTTTTTTGGTCAAAATTTTTTTGGTCCCAAAATTTTTCGTACTTTTTTTTGGCTCAAAATTTTTTTGGTCCCAAAATTTTTCAAACTTTTTTTTGGTCCCAAAATTTTTCATACTTTTTTTTTGGTCAAAATTTTTTTGGTCCCAAAATTTTTCGTACTTTTTTTTGGTCAAAATTTTTTTGGTCCCAAAATTTTTTGTACTTTTTTTTGGCTCAAAATTTTTTTGGTCCCAAAATTTTTCATACTTTTTTTTTGGTCAAAAATTTTTTGGTCCCAAAATTTTTCAAACTTTTTTTTGGCTCAAAATTTTTTTGGTCACAAAATTTTTCGAACTTTTTTTTGGGTCAAAATTTTTTTGGTCCCAAAATTTTTCGAACTTTTTTTTTGGCTCAAATTTTTTTTGGTCCCAAAATTTTTCGAACTTTTTTTTGGGTCAAAATTTTTTCGAAGTTTTTTTTTGGGTCAAAATTTTTTTGGTCCCAAAATTTTACAAACTTTTTTTTGGCTCAAAATTTTTTTGGTCCCAAAATTTTTCGAAATTTTTTTTGGGTCAAACTTTTTTGGGTCCCAAAATTTTTCGAACTTTTTTTTGGGTCAAAGTTTTTTTGGTCCCAAAATTTTTCAAACTTTTTTTTGGCTCAAAATTGTTTTGGTCCCAAAATTTTTCAAACTTTTTTTTGGGTCAAAATTTTTTTGGTCCCAAAATTTTTCGAACTTTTTTTGGGTCAAAATTTTTTTGGTCCCAAAATTTTTCAAACTTTTTTTTTGGCTCAAAATTTTTTTGGTCCCAATATTTTTCGAACTTTTTTTGGGGTCAAAATTTTTTCGAAGTTTTTTTTTGGGTAAAAATTTTTTTGGTCCCAAAATTTTTCAAACTTTTTTTTGGTCCCAAAATTTTTCAAACTTTTTTTGGGTCAAAATTTTTTTGGTCCTAAAAATTTTTCAAACTTTTTTTTGGGTCAAAGTTTTTTTTGGTCCCAAAATTTTTCAAACTTTTTTGGCTCAAAATTTTTTTGGTCCCAAAATTTTTCGTACTTTTTTTTGGTCAAAATTTTTTTGGTCCCAAAATTTTTCGTACTTTTTTTTGGCTCAAAATTTTTTTGGTCCCAAAATTTTTCAAACTTTTTTTTGGTCCCAAAATTTTTCATACTTTTTTTTTGGTCAAAAATTTTTTGGTCCCAAAATTTTTCAAACTTTTTTTTGGCTCAAAATTTTTTTGGTCCCAAAATTTTTCGAACTTTTTTTTGGGTCAAAATTTTTTTGGTCCCAAAATTTTTCGAACTTTTTTTTTGGCTCAAAATTTTTTTGGTCCCAAAATTTTTCGAACTTTTTTTTGGGTCAAAATTTTTTCGAAGTTTTTTTTTGGGTCAAAATTTTTTTGGTCCCAAAATTTTTCAAACTTTTTTTTGGCTCAAAATTGTTTTGGTCCCAAAATTTTTCAAACTTTTTTTTGGTCCCAAAATTTTTTTGGGTTCAATATTTTTCGAACTTTTTTTTGGGTCAAAATTTTTTTGGTCCCAAAATTTTTCGAACTTTTTTTTTGGTCAAAATTTTCTCGAAGTTTTTTTTGTGTCAAAATTTTTTTGGTCCCAAAATTTTTCAAACTTTTTTTTGGCTCAAATTTTTTTGGGTCAAAATTTTTTTGGTCCCAAAATTTTTCAAACTTTTTTTTTGGCTCAAAATTTTTTTGGTCCAAAAATTTTTCAAACTTTTTTTTGGGTCAAAATTTTTTTGAAGTATTTTTTTGTGTCAAAATTTTTTTGGTCCCAAAATTTTTCAAACTTTTTTTTTGGCTCAAAATTTTTTTGGTCCCAAAATTTTTCGTACTTTTTTTTTGGTCAAAATTTTTTTGGTCCCAAAATTTTTCAAAATTTTTTTTGGCTCAAAATTTTTTTGGTCCCAAAATTTTTTAGAAGTTTTTTTTGGGTCAAATTTTTTTTGGTCCCAAAATTTTTCAAACTTTTTTTTGGCTCAAAATTTTTTTGGGTCAAAAATTTTTCGAACTTTTTTTTGGATCAAATTTTTTTTGGTCCCAAAATTTTTCAAACTTTTTTTTGTCTCAAAATTTTTTTGGTCCCAAAATTTTTCGAACATTTTTTTGGATCAAATTTTTTTTGGTCCCAAAATTTTTCAAACTTTTTTTGGGGTCAAAATTTTTTTGGGTCAAATTTTTTTTCGAACTTTTTTTTGGGTCAAAATTTTTTTGGGTTCAATATTTTTCGAACTTTTTTTTGGGTCAAAATTTTTATGGTCCCAAAATTTTTCGAACTTTTTTTTGATTCAAAATTTTTTTGGTCCCAAAATTTTTCGAACTTTTTTTTGGGTCAAAAATTTTTTTGGGTCAAAAATTTTTCTAACTTTTTTTTGGGTCAAATTTTTTTTGGTCCCAAAATTTTTCGAACTTTTTTTTTGGGTCAAATTTTTTTTGGTCCCAAAATTTTTCAAACTTTTTTTTCGGTCAAAATTTTTTTAGGTCAAAATTTTTTCGAACTTTTTTTTGAGTCAAAATTTTTTTGGTCCCAAAATTTTCGAACGTTTTTTTGGGTCAAAATTTTTTTGGTCCCAAAATTTTTCGAACTTTTTTTGGGTCAAAATTTTTTCGAACTTTTTTTTGGGTCAAAATTTTTTGGGTCAAAATTTTTTCAAACTTTTTTTTGGGTCAAAATTTTTTTGGTCCCAAAATTGTTCGAACTTTTTTTTGGTCAAAATTTTTTTGGTCCCAAAATTTTTCGAACTTTTTTTTGGGTCAAAATTTTTTTGGTCCCAAAATTTTTCGAACTTTTTTTTGGGTCAAAATTTTTTTGGGTTCAATATTTTTCAAACTTTTTTTTGGGTCAAAATTTTTTTGGTCCCAAAATTTTTCGAACTTTTTTTTTGGTCAAAATTTTCTCGAAGTTTTTTTTGTGTCAAAATTTTTTTGGTCCCAAAATTTTTCAAACTTTTTTTTGGTTCAAATTTTTTTGGGTCAAAATTGTTTTGGTCCCAAAATTTTTCAAACTTTTTTTTTGGCTCAAAATTTTTTTGGTCCCAAAATTTTTTCAAACTTTTTTTTGGGTCAAAATTTTTTTGAAGTTTTTTTTTGTGTCAAAATTTTTTTGGTCCCAAAATTTTTCAAACTTTTTTTTGGCTCAAAATTTTTTTGGTCCCAAAATTTTTCGTACTTTTTTTTTGGTCAAAATTTTTTTGGTCCCAAAATTTTTCAATCTTTTTTTTGGCTCAAAATATTTTTGGTCCCAAAATTTTTTCGAAGTTTTTTTTGGGTCAAATTTTTTTTGGTCCCAAAATTTTTCAAACTTTTTTTTGGCTCAAATTTTTTTTGGGTCAAAATTTTTTTGGTCCCAAAATTTTTCGAACTTTTTTTTGGGTCAAAATTTTTTCGAAGTTTTTTTTGGGTCAAAATTTTTTTGGTCCCAAAATTTTTCGAACTTTTTTTTGGGTCAAAATTTTTATGGTCCCAAAATTTTTCGAACTTTTTTTTGGGTCAAAATTTTTTTGGGTCAAAAATTTTTCTAACTTTTTTTTGGGTCAAAATTTTTTTGGTCCCAAAATTTTTCGAACTTTTTTTTGGGTCAAATTTTTTTTGGTCCCAAAATTATTTAAACTTTTTTTTGGGTCAAAATTTTTTTGGGTCAAAATTTTTTCGAACTTTTTTTTGGGTCAAAATTTTTTTGGGTTCAATATTTTTCGAACTTTTTTTTGGGTCAAAACTTTTTTGGTCCCAAAATTTTCGAACTTTTTTTTGGGTCAAAATTTTTTTGGTCCCAAAATTTTTCGAACTTTTTTGGGTCAAAATTTTTTCGACCTTTTTTTTGGGTCAAAATTTTTTTGGGTCAAAATTTTTTCGAACTTTTTTTGGGTCAAAATTTTTTTGGTCCCAAAATTTTTCGAACTTTTTTTTTGGTCAAAATTTTCTAGAAGTTTTTTTTGTGTCAAAATTTTTTTGGTCCCAAAATTTTTCAAACTTTTTTTTGGCTCAAATTTTTTTTGGGTCAAAATTTTTCCGAACTTTTTTTTGGGTCAAAATTTTTTTGGTCCCAAAATTTTTCGAACTTTTTTTTGGGTCAAAAATTTTTCGAAGTTTTTTTTGGGTCAAAATGTTTTTGGTCCCAAAATTTTTCAAACTTTTTTTTGGGTCAAAAGTTTTTCGAAGTTTTTTTTGGGTCAAAATTTTTTTGGTCCCAAAATTTTTCAAACTTTTTTTTGGCTCAAAATTTTTTTGGGTCAAAAATTTTTCGAACTTTTTTTTGGATCAAATTTTTTTTGGTCCCAAAATTTTTCAAACTTTTTTTTGTCTCAAAATTTTTTTGGTCCCAAAATTTTTCGAACATTTTTTTGGATCAAATTTTTTTTGGTCCCAAAATTTTTCAAACTTTTTTTGGGGTCAAAATCTTTTTGGGTCAAAATTTTTTCGAACTTTTTTTTGGGTCAAAATTTTTTTTGGGTTCAATATTTTTCGAACATTTTTTTGGGTCAAAATTTTTTTGGTCCCAAAATTTTTCGAACATTTTTTTGGATCAAATTTTTTTTGGTCCCAAAATTTTTCGAACTTTTTTTTGGGTCAAAATTTTTTTGGGTCAAAAATTTTTCTAACTTTTTTTTGGGTCAAAATTTTTTTGGTCCCAAAATTTTTCGAACTTTTTTTTGGGTCAAATTTTTTTTGGTCCCAAAATTTTTCAAACGTTTTTTTGGGTTTAAATTTTTTTGGGTCAAAATTTTTTCGAACATTTTTTTGGGTCAAAATTTTTTTGGTCCCAAAATTTTTCGAACTTTTTTTTGGGAAAAAAAAATTTTTCGAAGTTTTTTTTGGGTCAAAATTTTTTTGGTCCTAAAATTTTTCGAACTTTTTTTTGGGTCAAAATTTTTTCGAAGTTTTTTTTGGGTCAAAATTTTTTTGGTCAAAAAATTTTTCAAACTTTTTTTTGGCTCAAAATTTTTTTGGGTCAAAAAATTTTCTAATTTTTTTTTGGGTCAAAATTTTTTTGGTCCCAAAATTTTTCGAACTTTTTTTTGGTCCCAAAATTTTTCAAACTTTTTTTTGGGTCAAAATTTTTTTGGTCCCAAAATTTTTCGAACTTTTTTGGGTCAAAATTTTTTTGGTCCCAAAATTTTTCGAAATTTTTTTTGGGTCAAACTTTTTTTGGTCCCAAAATTTTTTGAACTTTTCTATGGGTCAAAATTTTTTTGGTCCCAAAATTTTTCGAACTTTTTTTTGGGTTCAATATTTTTCTAACTTTTTTTTGGGTCAAAATTTTTATGGTCCCAAAATTTTTCGAACTTTTTTTTGAGTCAAAATTTTTTTGGTCCCAAAATTTTTCGAACTTTTTTTTGGGTCAAAATTTTTTTGGGTCAAAAATTTTTCTAACTTTTTTTTGGGTCAAAATTTTTTTGGTCCCAAAATTTTTCGAACTTTTTTTTGGGTCAAATTTTTTTTGGTCCCAAAATTTTTTAAACTTTTTTTTGGGTCAAAATTTTTTTGGGTCAAAATTTTTTCGACCTTTTTTTGGGTCAAAATTTTTTCGAAGTTTTTTTTGGGTCAACATTTTTTTGGTCCCAAAATTTTTCGAACTTTTTTTTGGGTCAAAATTTTTTCGAAGTTTTTTTTGGGTCAAAATGTTTTTGGTCAAAAAATTTTTCAAACTTTTTTTTGGCTCAAAATTTTTTTGGTCCCAAAATTTTTCGAACTTTTTTTTGGTCCCAAAATTTTTCAAACTTTTTTTTGGGTCAAAATTTTTTTGGTCCCAAAATTTTTCGAACTTTTTTGGGTCAAAATTTTTTTGGTCCCAAAATTTTTCGAAATTTTTTTTGGGTCAAACTTTTTTTGGTCCCAAAATTTTTTGAACTTTTCTATGGGTCAAAATTTTTTTGGTCCCAAAATTTTTCAAACTTTTTTTTGGGTCAAAATTTTTTTGGTCACAAAATTTTTTGAACTTTTTTTTGGTCAAAATTTTTTTGGTCCCAAAAATTTTCAAACTTTTTTTTGGCTCAAAATTTTTTTGGTCCCAAAATTTTTCAAACTTTTTTTTTGGCTCAAAATTTTTTTGGTCCCAAAATTTTTCGAACTTTTTTTTGGGTCAAATTTTTTTTGGTCCCAAAATTTTTCAAACTTTTTTTTGGGTCAAAATTTTTTTGGGTCAAAATTTTTTCGAACTTTTTTTTGGGTCAAAATTTTTTCGAAGTTTTTTTTGGGTCAACATTTTTTTGGTCCCAAAATTTTTCGAACTTTTTTTTGGGTCAAAATTTTTTCGAAGTTTTTTTTGGGTCAAAATTTTTTTGGTCAAAAAATTTTTCAAACTTTTTTTTTTGGCTCAAAATTTTTTTGGGTCAAAAAATTTTCTAACTTTTTTTTGGGTCAAAATTTTTTTGGTCCCAAAATTTTTCAAACTTTTTTTTGGTCCCAAAATTTTTCAAACTTTTTTTTGGGTCAAAATTTTTTTGGTCCCAAAATTTTTCGAACTATTTTGGGTCAAAATTTTTTTGGTCCCAAAATTTTTCGAAATTTTTTTTGGGTCAAACTTTTTTTGGTCCCAAAATTTTTTGAACTTTTCTATGGGTCAAAATTTTTTTGGTCCCAAAATTTTTCAAACTTTTTTTTGGGTCAAAATTTTTTTGGTCCCAAAATTTTTTGAACTTTTTTTTGGTCAAAATTTTTTTGGTCCCAAAAATTTTCAAACTTTTTTTTGGCTCAAAATTTTTTTGGTCCCAAAATTTTTCAAACTTTTTTTTGGCTCAAAATTTTTTTGGTCCCAAAATTTTTCGTACTTTTTTTTTGGGTCAAAATTTTTTTGGTCCCAAAATTTTTCAAACTTTTTTTTTGGCTCAAAATTTTTTTGGTCCCAAAATTTTTCAAACTTTTGTTTGGGTCAAAATTTTTTCGAAGTTTTTTTTTGGGTCAAAATTTTTTTGGTCCCAAAATTTTTCAAACTTTTTTTGGTCCCAAACTTTTTCGTACTTTTTTTTTGGTCAAATTTTTTTTGGTCCCAAAATTTTTCAAACTTTTTTTTGGGTCAAAATTTTTTTGGTCCCAAAATTTTTCGAACTTTTTTTTGGGTCAAAGTTTTTTTTTGGTCCCAAAATTTTTCGAACTTTTTTGGCTCAACATTTTTTTGGTCCCAAAATTTTTCGAACTTTTTTTTGGGTCAAAATTTTTTTGGTCCCAAAATTTTTCGAACTTTTTTTTGGTCAAAATTTTTTTGGTCCCAAAATTTTTCAAACTTTTTTTTGGGTCAAAATTTTTTTGGTCTCAAAATTTTTCGAACTTTTTTTTGGGTCAAAGTTTTTTTTGGTCCCACAATTTTTCGAACTTTTTTGGGTCAAAATTTTTTTGGTCCCAAAATTTTTCGAACTTTTTTTCGGGTCAAAATTTTTTTGGTCCAAAAATTTTTCGCACTTTTTTGGCTCAAAATTTTTTTGGTCCCAAAATTTTTTGAACTTTTTTTTGGGTCAAATTTTTTTGGTCCCAAAATTTTTCGAACTTTTTTTGGGGTCAACATTTTTTTGGTCCCAAAATTTTTCGAACTTTTTTTTGGTCAAAATTTTTTTGGTCCCAAAATTTTTCGAACTTTTTTTTTGGCTCAAAATTTTTTTTAGTCCCAAAATTTTTCGAACTTTTTTTGCTCAAAATTTTTTTGGTCCCAAAATTTTTCGAACTTTTTTTTGGGTCAAAATTTTTTTGGTCCCAAAATTTTACGAACTTTTTTTTGGTCAAAATTTTTTTGGTCCCAAAATTTTTCAAACTTTTTTTTGGGTCAAAATTTTTTTGGTCTCAAAATTTTTCAAACTTTTTTTTGGGTCAAAATTTTTTTGGTCCCAAAATTTTTCGAACTTTTTTTTGGGTCAAAATTTTTCGTACTTTTTTTTGGGTCAAAATTTTTTTGGTCCCAAAATTTTTCGAAATTTTTTTTGGGTCAAAATTTTTTTGGTCCCAAAATTTTTTGAACTTTTTTTTCGGTCAAAATTTTTTTTTTCCCAAAATTTTTTGAACTTTTTTTTGGTCAAAATTTTTTTGGTCCCAAAATTTTTCAAACTTTTTTTTGGCTCAAAATTTTTTTGGTCCCAAAATTTTTCGAACATTTTTTTGGATCAAATTTTTTTTGGTCCCAAAATTTTTCAAACTTTTTTTGGGGTCAAAATTTTTTTGGGTCAAAATTTTTTCGAACTTTTTTTTGGGTCAAAATTTTTTTGGGTTCAATATTTTTCTAACTTTTTTTTGGGTCAAAATTTTTATGGTCCCAAAATTTTTCGAACTTTTTTTTGAGTCAAAATTTTTTTGGTCCCAAAATTTTTCGAACTTTTTTTTGGGTCAAAATTTTTTTGGGTCAAAAATTTTTCTAACTTTTTTTTGGGTCAAATTTTTTTTGGTCCCAAAATTTTTCAAACTTTTTTTTGGGTCAAAATTTTTTTGGGTCAAAATTTTTCCGAACTTTTTTTTGGGTCAAACTTTTTTTGGTCCCAAAATTTTTCGAAATTTTTTTTGGGTCAAACTTTTTTTGGTCCCAAAATTTTTTGAACTTTTCTATGGGTCAAAATTTTTTTGGTCCCAAAATTTTTCGTACTTTTTTTTTGGGTCAAAATTTTTTTGGTCCCAAAATTTTTCAAACTTTTTTTTTGGCTCAAAATTTTTTTGGTCCCAAAATTTTTCAAACTTTTGTTTGGGTCAAAATTTTTTCGAAGTTTTTTTTTGGGTCAAAATTTTTTTGGTCCCAAAATTTTTCAAACTTTTTTTGGTCCCAAACTTTTTCGTACTTTTTTTTTGGTCAAATTTTTTTTGGTCCCAAAATTTTTCAAACTTTTTTTTGGGTCAAAATTTTTTTGGTCCCAAAATTTTTCGAACTTTTTTTTGGGTCAAAGTTTTTTTTTGGTCCCAAAATTTTTCGAACTTTTTTGGCTCAACATTTTTTTGGTCCCAAAATTTTTCGAACTTTTTTTTGGGTCAAAATTTTTTTGGTCCCAAAATTTTTCGAACTTTTTTTGGTCAAAATTTTTTTGGTCCCAAAATTTTTCAAACTTTTTTTTGGGTCAAAATTTTTTTGGTCTCAAAATTTTTCGAACTTTTTTTTGGGTCAAAGTTTTTTTTGGTCCCACAATTTTTCGAACTTTTTTGGGTCAAAATTTTTTTGGTCCCAAAATTTTTCGAACTTTTTTTTGGGTCCAAATTTTTTTGGTCCAAAAATTTTTCGCACTTTTTTGGCTCAAAATTTTTTTGGTCCCAAAATTTTTTGAACTTTTTTTTGGGTCAAATTTTTTTGGTCCCAAAATTTTTCGAACTTTTTTTGGGGTCAACATTTTTTTGGTCCCAAAATTTTTCGAACTTTTTTTTGGTCAAAATTTTTTTGGTCCCAAAATTTTTCGAACTTTTTTTTTGGCTCAAAATTTTTTTTGGTCCCAAAATTTTTCGAACTTTTTTTGCTCAAAATTTTTTTGGTCCCAAAATTTTTCGAACTTTTTTTTGGGTCAAAATTTTTCGTACTTTTTTTTGGGTCAAAATTTTTTTGGTCCCAAAATTTTTCGAAATTTTTTTTGGGTCAAACTTTTTTTGGTCCCAAAATTTTTTGAACTTTTCTATGGGTCAAAATTTTTTTGGTCCCAAAATTTTTCAAACTTTTTTTTGGGTCAAAATTTTTTTTTTCCCAAAATTTTTTGAACTTTTTTTTGGTCAAATTTTTTTTGGTCCCAAAATTTTTCAAACTTTTTTTTGGCTCAAAATTTTTTTGGTTCCAAAATTTTTCGAACATTTTTTTGGATCAAATTTTTTTTGGTCCCAAAATTTTTCAAACTTTTTTTGGGGTCAAAATTTTTTTGGGTCAAAATTTTTTCGAACTTTTTTTTGGGTCAAAATTTTTTTGGGTTCAATATTTTTCTAACTTTTTTTTGGGTCAAAATTTTTATGGTCCCAAAATTTTTCGAACTTTTTTTTGAGTCAAAATTTTTTTGGTCCCAAAATTTTTCGAACTTTTTTTTGGGTCAAAATTTTTTTGGGTCAAAAATTTTTCTAACTTTTTTTTGGGTCAAAATTTTTTTGGTCCCAAAATTTTTCGAACTTTTTTTTGGGTCAAATTTTTTTTGGTCCCAAAATTTTTCAAACTTTTTTTTGGGTCAAAATTTTTTTGGGTCAAAATTTTTCCGAACTTTTTTTTGGGTCAAAATTTTTTTGGTCCCAAAATTTTTCGAAATTTTTTTTGGGTCAAACTTTTTTTGGTCCCAAAATTTTTTGAACTTTTCTATGGGTCAAAATTTTTTTGGTCCCAAAATTTTTCAAACTTTTTTTTGGGTCAAAATTTTTTTAGTCCCAAAATTTTTTGAACTTTTTTTTGGTCAAAATTTTTTTGGTCCCAAAAGTTTTCAAACTTTTTTTTGGCTCAAAATTTTTTTGGTCCCAAAATTTTTCAAACTTTTTTTTGGCTCAAAATTTTTTTGGTCCCAAAATTTTTCGTACTTTTTTTTTGGGTCAAAATTTTTTTTGTCCCAAAATTTTTCAAACTTTTTTTTTGGCTCAAAATTTTTTTGGTCCCAAAATTTTTCAAACTTTTGTTTGGGTCAAGATGTTTTCGAAGTTTTTTTTTGGGTCAAAATTTTTTTGGTCCCAAAATTTTTCAAACTTTTTTTGGTCCCAAACTTTTTCGTACTTTTTTTTTGGTCAAAATTTTTTTGGTCCCAAAATTTTTCAAACTTTTTTTTGGGTCAAAATTTTTTTGGTCCCAAAATTTTTCGAACTTTTTTTTGGGTCAAATTTTTTTTTGGTCCCAAAATTTTTCGAACTTTTTTGGCTCAAAATTTTTTTGGTCCCAAAATTTTTCGAACTTTTTTTTGGGTCAAAATTTTTTTGGTCCCAAAATTTTTCGAACTTTTTTTTGGTCAAAATTTTTTTGGTCCCAAAATTTTTCAAACTTTTTTTTGGGTCAAAATTTTTTTGGTCCCAAAATTTTTCGAACTTTTTTTTGGGTCAAAGTTTTTTTTGGTCCCAAAATTTTTCGAACTTTTTTGGGTCAAAATTTTTTTGGTCCCAAAATTTTTCGAACTTTTTTTTGGGTCAAAATTGTTTTGGTCCAAAAATTTTTCGCACTTTTTTGGCTCAAAATTTTTTTGGTCCCAAAATTTTTCGAACTTTTT
This sequence comes from Astyanax mexicanus, assembly GCF_023375975.1. Lineage (NCBI taxonomy): Eukaryota > Metazoa > Chordata > Actinopteri > Characiformes > Acestrorhamphidae > Astyanax > Astyanax mexicanus. The sequence continues at coordinate 23,930,175 of NC_064414.1, forward strand.
TTTGGGTCAAAATGTTTTTGGTCCCAAAATTTTTCGAACTTTTTTTGGGGTCAACATTTTTTTGGTCCCAAAATTTTTCGAACTTTTTTTTGGTCAAAATTTTTTTGGTCCCAAAATTTTTCGAACTTTTTTTTTGGCTCAAAATTTTTTTTGGTCCCAAAATTTTTCGAACTTTTTTTGCTCAAAATTTTTTTGGTCCCAAAATTTTTCGAACTTTTTTTTGGGTCAAAATTTTTCGTACTTTTTTTTTGGTCAAAATTTTTTTGGTCCCAAAATTTTTCGAACTTTTTTTTTGGTCAAAGTTTTTTTTGGTCCCAAAATTTTTCGAACTTTTTTGGGTCAAAATTTTTTTGGTCCCAAAATTTTTCAAACTTTTTTTTTGGCTCAAAATTTTTTTGGTCCCAAAATTTTTCAAACTTTTGTTTGGGTCAAAATTTTTTCGAAGTTTTTTTTTGGGTCAAAATTTTTTTGGTCCCAAAATTTTTCAAACTTTTTTTGGTCCCAAAATTTTTCGTACCTTTTTTTTTGGTCAAAATTTTTTTGGTCCCAAAATTTTTCGAACTTTTTTTTGGGTCAAAATTTTTTTGGTCTAAAAATTTTTCGCACTTTTTTGGCTCAAAATTTTTTTGGTCCCAAAATTTTTCGAACTTTTTTTTGGGTCAAAATTTTTTTGGTCCCAAAATTTTTCGAACATTTTGGGGTCAAAATTTTTTTGGTCACAAAATTTTTCAAACTTTTTTTTTTGCTCCAAATTTTTTTTGGTCCCAAAATTTTTCGAACTTTTTTGGCTCAAAATTTTTTTGGTCCCAAAATTTTTCGAACTTTTTTTTGGTCCCAAAATTTTTCAAACTTTTTTTTGGGTCAAAATTTTTTTGGTCCCAAAATTTTTCGAACTTTTTTTTGGGTCAAAGTTTTTTTTGGTCCCAAAATTTTTCGAACTTTTTTGGCTCAAAATTTTTTTGGTCCCAAAATTTTTCGAACTTTTTTTTTGGGTCAAAATTTTTTTGGTCCCAAAATTTTTCGTACTTTTTTTTGGGTCAAAATTTTTTTGGTCCCAAAATTTTTCAAACTTTTTTTTTGGCTCAAAATTTTTTTGGTCCCAAAATTTTTCAAACTTTTTTTTGGTCCCAAAATTTTTCGAACTTTTTTTTGGGTCAAAATTTTTTTGGTCCCAAAGTTTTTCGAACTTTTTTGGGTCAAAATTTTTTTGGTCCCAAAATTTTTCGAACTTTTTTTTGGGTCAAAATTTTTTTGGTCCAAAAATTTTTCGCACTTTTTTGGCTCAAAATTTTTTTGGTCCCAAAATTTTTCGAACTTTTTTTTGGGTCAAAATTTTTTTGGTCCCAAAATTTTTCGAACTTTTTTTTTGGCTCAAAATTTTTTTTGGTCCCAAAATTTTTCGAACTTTTTTGGCTCAGAATTTTTTTGGTCCTAAAATTTTTCGAACTTTTTTTTGGGTCAAAATTTTTCGTACTTTTTTTTTGGTCAAAATTTTTTTGGTCCCAAAATTTTTCAAACTTTTTTTTGGGTCAAAATTTTTTTGGTCCCAAAATTTTTCGAACTTTTTTTTGGGTCAAAGTTTTTTTTGGTCCCAAAATTTTTCGAACTTTTTTGGCTCAAAATTTTTTTGGTCCCAAAATTTTTTGAACTTTTTTTTGGTCAAAATTTTTCAAACTTTTTTTTGGCTCAAAATTTTTCGTACTTTTTTTTTGGCTCAAAATTTTTTTGGTCCCAAAATTTTTCAAACTTTTGTTTGGGTCAAAATTTTTTCGAAGTTTTTTTTTGGTCAAATTTTTTTTGGTCCCAAAATTTTTCAAACTTTTTTTTGGGTCAAAATTTTTTTGGTCCCAAAATTTTTCGAACTTTTTTTTGGGTCAAAGTTTTTTTTGGTCCCAAAATTTTTCGAACTTTTTTGGCTCAACATTTTTTTGGTCCCAAAATTTTTCGAACTTTTTTTTGGGTCAAAATTTTTTTGGTCCCAAAATTTTTCGAACTTTTTTTTGGTCAAAATTTTTTTGGTCCCAAAATTTTTCAAACTTTTTTTTGGGTCAAAATTTTTTTGGTCTCAAAATTTTTCGAACTTTTTTTTGGGTCAAAGTTTTTTTTGGTCCCAAAATTTTTCGAACTTTTTTGGGTCAAAATTTTTTTGGTCCCAAAATTTTTCGAACTTTTTTTTGGGTCAAAATTTTTTTGGTCCAAAAATTTTTCGCACTTTTTTGGCTCAAAATTTTTTTGGTCCCAAAATTTTTCGAACTTTTTTTTGGGTCAAAATTTTTTTGGTCCCAAAATTTTTCGAACTTTTTTTGGGGTCAACATTTTTTTTGTCCCAAAATTTTTCGAACTTTTTTTTGGTCAAAATTTTTTTGGTCCCAAAATTTTTCGAACTTTTTTTTTGGCTCAAAATTTTTTTTGGTCCCAAAATTTTTCGAACTTTTTTTGCTCAAAATTTTTTTGGTCCCAAAATTTTTCGAACTTTTTTTTGGGTCAAAATTTTTCGTACTTTTTTTTGGGTCAAAATTTTTTTGGTCCCAAAATTTTTCGAAATTTTTTTTGGGTCAAACTTTTTTTGGTCCCAAAATTTTTTGAACTTTTCTATGGGTCAAAATTTTTTTGGTCCCAAAATTTTTCAAACTTTTTTTTGGGTCAAAATTTTTTTTTTCCCAAAATTTTTTGAACTTTTTTTTGGTCAAAATTTTTTTGGTCCCAAAATTTTTCAAACTTTTTTTTGGCTCAAAATTTTTTTGGTCCCAAAATTTTTCGAACATTTTTTTGGATCAAATTTTTTTTGGTCCCAAAATTTTTCAAACTTTTTTTGGGGTCAAAATTTTTTTGGGTCAAAATTTTTTCGAACTTTTTTTTTGGCTCAAAATTTTTTTGGGTTCAATATTTTTCTAACTTTTTTTTGGGTCAAAATTTTTATGGTCCCAAAATTTTTCGAACTTTTTTTTGAGTCAAAATTTTTTTGGTCCCAAAATTTTTCGAACTTTTTTTTGGGTCAAAATTTTTTTGGGTCAAAAATTTTTCGAACTTTTTTTGGGTCAAAATTTTTTTGGTCCCAAAATTTTTCGAACTTTTTTTTTGGCTCAAAATTTTTTTTGGTCCCAAAATTTTTCGAACTTTTTTTGCTCAAAATTTTTTTGGTCCCAAAATTTTTCGAACTTTTTTTTGGGTCAAAATTTTTCGTACTTTTTTTTGGGTCAAAATTTTTTTGGTCCCAAAATTTTTCGAAATTTTTTTTGGGTCAAACTTTTTTTGGTCCCAAAATTTTTTGAACTTTTCTATGGGTCAAAATTTTTTTGGTCCCAAAATTTTTCAAACTTTTTTTTGGGTCAAAATTTTTTTTTTCCCAAAATTTTTTGAACTTTTTTTTGGTCAAAATTTTTTTGGTCCCAAAATTTTTCAAACTTTTTTTTGGCTCAAAATTTTTTTGGTCCCAAAATTTTTCGCACTTTTTTGGCTCAAAATTTTTTTGGTCCCAAAATTTTTCGAACTTTTTTTGGGGTCAACATTTTTTTGGTCCCAAAATTTTTCGAACTTTTTTTTGGTCAAAATTTTTTTGGTCCCAAAATTTTTCGAACTTTTTTTTTGGCTCAAAATTTTTTTTGGTCCCAAAATTTTTCGAACTTTTTTTGCTCAAAATTTTTTTGGTCCCAAAATTTTTCGAAATTTTTTTTGGGTCAAACTTTTTTTGGTCCCAAAATTTTTTGAACTTTTCTATGGGTCAAAATTTTTTTGGTCCCAAAATTTTTCAAACTTTTTTTTGGGTCAAAATTTTTTTTTTCCCAAAATTTTTTGAACTTTTTTTTGGTCAAAATTTTTTTGGTCCCAAAATTTTTCAAACTTTTTTTTGGCTCAAAATTTTTTTGGTCCCAAAATTTTTCGAACATTTTTTTGGATCAAATTTTTTTTGGTCCCAAAATTTTTCAAACTTTTTTTGGGGTCAAAATTTTTTTGGGTCAAAATTTTTTCGAACTTTTTTTTTGGCTCAAAATTTTTTTGGGTTCAATATTTTTCTAACTTTTTTTTGGGTCAAAATTTTTATGGTCCCAAAATTTTTCGAACTTTTTTTTGAGTCAAAATTTTTTTGGTCCCAAAATTTTTCGAACTTTTTTTTGGGTCAAAATTTTTTTGGGTCAAAAATTTTTCGAACTTTTTTTGGGTCAAAATTTTTTTGGTCCCAAAATTTTTCGAACTTTTTTTTTGGCTCAAAATTTTTTTTGGTCCCAAAATTTTTCGAACTTTTTTTGCTCAAAATTTTTTTGGTCCCAAAATTTTTCGAACTTTTTTTTGGGTCAAAATTTTTCGTACTTTTTTTTGGGTCAAAATTTTTTTGGTCCCAAAATTTTTCGAAATTTTTTTTGGGTCAAACTTTTTTTGGTCCCAAAATTTTTTGAACTTTTCTATGGGTCAAAATTTTTTTGGTCCCAAAATTTTTCAAACTTTTTTTTGGGTCAAAATTTTTTTTTTCCCAAAATTTTTTGAACTTTTTTTTGGTCAAAATTTTTTTGGTCCCAAAATTTTTCAAACTTTTTTTTGGCTCAAAATTTTTTTGGTCCCAAAATTTTTCGAACATTTTTTTGGATCAAATTTTTTTTGGTCCCAAAATTTTTCAAACTTTTTTTGGGGTCAAAATTTTTTTGGGTCAAAATTTTTTCGAACTTTTTTTTGGGTCAAAATTTTTTTGGGTTCAATATTTTTCTAACTTTTTTTTGGGTCAAAATTTTTATGGTCCCAAAATTTTTCGAACTTTTTTTTGAGTCAAAATTTTTTTGGTCCCAAAATTTTTCGAACTTTTTTTTGGGTCAAAATTTTTTTGGGTCAAAAATTTTTCTAACTTTTTTTTGGGTCAAAATTTTTTTGGTCCCAAAATTTTTCGAACTTTTTTTTGGGTCAAATTTTTTTTGGTCCCAAAATTTTTCAAACTTTTTTTTGGGTCAAAATTTTTTGGGTCAAAATTTTTCCGAACTTTTTTTTGGGTCAAAATTTTTTTGGTCCCAAAATTTTTCGAAATTTTTTTTGGGTCAAACTTTTTTTGGTCCCAAAATTTTTTGAACTTTTCTATGGGTCAAAATTTTTTTGGTCCCAAAATTTTTCAAACTTTTTTTTGGGTCAAAATTTTTTTGGTCCCAAAATTTTTTGAACTTTTTTTTGGTCAAAATTTTTTTGGTCCCAAAAATTTTTTGAACTTTTTTTTGGTCAAAATTTTTTTGGTCCCAAAATTTTTCAAAATTTTTTTTGGCTCAAAATTTTTTTGGTCCCAAAATTTTTCGTACTTTTTTTTTGGGTCAAAATTTTTTTTGTCCCAAAATTTTTCAAACTTTTTTTTTGGCTCAAAATTTTTTTGGTCCCAAAATTTTTCAAACTTTTGTTTGGGTCAAGATGTTTTCGAAGTTTTTTTTTGGGTCAAAATTTTTTTGGTCCCAAAATTTTTCAAACTTTTTTTGGTCCCAAACTTTTTCGTACTTTTTTTTTGGTCAAAATTTTTTTGGTCCCAAAATTTTTCAAACTTTTTTTTGGCTCAAAATTTTTTTGGTCCCAAAATTTTTCGAACTTTTTTTTGGGTCAAAATTTTTTTGGTCCCAAAATTTTTCGAACTTTTTTTTGGTCAAAATTTTTTTGGTCCCAAAATTTTTCAAACTTTTTTTTGGGTCAAAATTTTTTTGGTTCCAAAATTTTTCGAACTTTTTTTTGGGTCAAAGTTTTTTTTGGTCCCAAAATTTTTCGAACTTTTTTGGGTCAAAATTTTTTTGGTCCCAAAATTTTTCGAACTTTTTTTTGGGTCAAAATTGTTTTGGTCCAAAAATTTTTCGCACTTTTTTGGCTCAAAATTTTTTTGGTCCAAAAACTTTTCGATCTTTTTTTTGCGTCAAAATGTTTTTGGTCCCAAAATTTTTCGAACTTTTTTTGGGGTCAACATTTTTTTGGGTCAAGATGTTTTCGAAGTTTTTTTTTGGGTCAAAATTTTTTTGGTCCCAAAATTTTTCAAACTTTTTTTGGTCCCAAACTTTTTCGTACTTTTTTTTTGGTCAAAATTTTTTTGGTCCCAAAATTTTTCAAACTTTTTTTTGGGTCAAAATTTTTTTGGTCCCAAAATTTTTCGAACTTTTTTTTGGGTCAAAGTTTTTTTTGGTCCCAAAATTTTTCGAACTTTTTTGGCTCAAAATTTTTTTGGTCCCAAAATTTTTCGAACTTTTTTTGGGGTCAACATTTTTTTGGTCCCAAAATTTTTCGAACTTTTTTTTGGTCAAAATTTTTTTGGTCCCAAAATTTTTCGAACTTTTTTTTTGGCTCAAAATTTTTTTTGGTCCCAAAATTTTTCGAACTTTTTTGGCTCAAAATTTTTTTGGTCCCAAAATTTTTCGAACTTTTTTTGGGGTCAACATTTTTTTGGTCCCAAAATTTTTCGAACTTTTTTTTGGTCAAAATTTTTTTGGTCCCAAAATTTTTCGAACTTTTTTTTTGGCTCAAAATTTTTTTTGGTCCCAAAATTTTTCGAACTTTTTTTGCTCAAAATTTTTTTGGTCCCAAAATTTTTCGAACTTTTTTTTGGGTCAAAATTTTTCGTACTTTTTTTTGGGTCAAAATTTTTTTGGGTCAAAATTTTTCCGAACTTTTTTTTGGGTCAAAATTTTTTTGGTCCCAAAATTTTTCGAAATTTTTTTTGGGTCAAATTTTTTTTGGTCCCAAAATTTTTCAAACTTTTTTTTGGGTCAAAATTTTTTTGGGTCAAAATTTTTCCGAACTTTTTTTTGGGTCAAAATTTTTTTGGTCCCAAAATTTTTCGAAATTTTTTTTGGGTCAAACTTTTTTTGGTCCCAAAATTTTTTGAACTTTTCTATGGGTCAAAATTTTTTTGGTCCCAAAATTTTTCAAACTTTTTTTTGGGTCAAAATTTTTTTGGTCCCAAAATTTTTTGAACTTTTTTTTGGTCAAAATTTTTTTGGTCCCAAAAATTTTCAAACTTTTTTTTGGCTCAAAATTTTTTTGGTCCCAAAATTTTTCAAAATTTTTTTTGGCTCAAAATTTTTTTGGTCCCAAAATTTTTCGTACTTTTTTTTTGGGTCAAAATTTTTTTTGTCCCAAAATTTTTCAAACTTTTTTTTTGGCTCAAAATTTTTTTGGTCCCAAAATTTTTCAAACTTTTGTTTGGGTCAAGATGTTTTCGAAGTTTTTTTTTGGGTCAAAATTTTTTTGGTCCCAAAATTTTTCAAACTTTTTTTGGTCCCAAACTTTTTCGTACTTTTTTTTTGGTCAAAATTTTTTGAACTTTTCTATGGGTCAAAATTTTTTTGGTCCCAAAATTTTTCGAACTTTTTTGGGTCAAAATTTTTTTGGTCCCAAAATTTTTCGAAATTTTTTTTGGGTCAAACTTTTTTTGGTCCCAAAATTTTTTGAACTTTTCTATGGGTCAAAATTTTTTTGGTCCCAAAATTTTTCAAACTTTTTTTTGGGTCAAAATTTTTTTGGTCACAAAATTTTTTGAACTTTTTTTTGGTCAAAATTTTTTTGGTCCCAAAAATTTTCAAACTTTTTTTTGGCTCAAAATTTTTTTGGTCCCAAAATTTTTCAAACTTTTTTTTTGGCTCAAAATTTTTTTGGTCCCAAAATTTTTTGAACTTTTTTTTGGGTCAAATTTTTTTTGGTCCCAAAATTTTTCAAACTTTTTTTTGGGTCAAAATTTTTTTGGGTCAAAATTTTTTCGAACTTTTTTTTGGGTCAAAATTTTTTCGAAGTTTTTTTTGGGTCAACATTTTTTTGGTCCCAAAATTTTTCGAACTTTTTTTTGGGTCAAAATTTTTTCGAAGTTTTTTTTGGGTCAAAATTTTTTTGGTCAAAAAATTTTTCAAACTTTTTTTTTTGGCTCAAAATTTTTTTGGGTCAAAAAATTTTCTAACTTTTTTTTGGGTCAAAATTTTTTTGGTCCCAAAATTTTTCAAACTTTTTTTTGGTCCCAAAATTTTTCAAACTTTTTTTTGGGTCAAAATTTTTTTGGTCCCAAAATTTTTCGAACTATTTTGGGTCAAAATTTTTTTGGTCCCAAAATTTTTCGAAATTTTTTTTGGGTCAAACTTTTTTTGGTCCCAAAATTTTTTGAACTTTTCTATGGGTCAAAATTTTTTTGGTCCCAAAATTTTTCAAACTTTTTTTTGGGTCAAAATTTTTTTGGTCCCAAAATTTTTTGAACTTTTTTTTGGTCAAAATTTTTTTGGTCCCAAAAATTTTCAAACTTTTTTTTGGCTCAAAATTTTTTTGGTCCCAAAATTTTTCAAACTTTTTTTTGGCTCAAAATTTTTTTGGTCCCAAAATTTTTCGTACTTTTTTTTTGGGTCAAAATTTTTTTGGTCCCAAAATTTTTCAAACTTTTTTTTTGGCTCAAAATTTTTTTGGTCCCAAAATTTTTCAAACTTTTGTTTGGGTCAAAATTTTTTCGAAGTTTTTTTTTGGGTCAAAATTTTTTTGGTCCCAAAATTTTTCAAACTTTTTTTGGTCCCAAACTTTTTCGTACTTTTTTTTTGGTCAAATTTTTTTTGGTCCCAAAATTTTTCAAACTTTTTTTTGGGTCAAAATTTTTTTGGTCCCAAAATTTTTCGAACTTTTTTTTGGGTCAAAGTTTTTTTTTGGTCCCAAAATTTTTCGAACTTTTTTGACTCAACATTTTTTTGGTCCCAAAATTTTTCGAACTTTTTTTTGGGTCAAAATTTTTTTGGTCCCAAAATTTTTCGAACTTTTTTTTGGTCAAAATTTTTTTGGTCCCAAAATTTTTCAAACTTTTTTTTGGGTCAAAATTTTTTTGGTCTCAAAATTTTTCGAACTTTTTTTTGGGTCAAAGTTTTTTTTGGTCCCACAATTTTTCGAACTTTTTTGGGTCAAAATTTTTTTGGTCCCAAAATTTTTCGAACTTTTTTTCGGGTCAAAATTTTTTTGGTCCAAAAATTTTTCGCACTTTTTTGGCTCAAAATTTTTTTTAGTCCCAAAATTTTTTGAACTTTTTTTTGGGTCAAATTTTTTTGGTCCCAAAATTTTTCGAACTTTTTTTGGGGTCAACATTTTTTTGGTCCCAAAATTTTTCGAACTTTTTTTTGGTCAAAATTTTTTTGGTCCCAAAATTTTTCGAACTTTTTTTTTGGCTCAAAATTTTTTTTGGTCCCAAAATTTTTCGAACTTTTTTTGCTCAAAATTTTTTTGGTCCCAAAATTTTTCGAACTTTTTTTTGGGTCAAAATTTTTTTGGTCCCAAAATTTTACGAACTTTTTTTTGGTCAAAATTTTTTTGGTCCCAAAATTTTTCAAACTTTTTTTTGGGTCAAAATTTTTTTGGTCTCAAAATTTTTCAAACTTTTTTTTGGGTCAAAATTTTTTTGGTCCCAAAATTTTTCGAACTTTTTTTTGGGTCAAAATTTTTCGTACTTTTTTTTGGGTCAAAATTTTTTTGGTCCCAAAATTTTTCGAAATTTTTTTTGGGTCAAAATTTTTTTGGTCCCAAAATTTTTTGAACTTTTTTTTGGGTCAAAATTTTTTTTTTCCCAAAATTTTTTGAACTTTTTTTTGGTCAAAATTTTTTTGGTCCCAAAATTTTTCAAACTTTTTTTTGGCTCAAAATTTTTTTGGTCGCAAAATTTTTCGAACATTTTTTTGGATCAAATTTTTTTTGGTCCCAAAATTTTTCAAACTTTTTTTGGGGTCAAAATTTTTTTGGGTCAAAATTTTTTCGAACTTTTTTTTGGGTCAAAATTTTTTTGGGTTCAATATTTTTCTAACTTTTTTTTGGGTCAAAATTTTTATGGTCCCAAAATTTTTCGAACTTTTTTTTGAGTCAAAATTTTTTTGGTCCCAAAATTTTTCGAACTTTTTTTTGGGTCAAAATTTTTTTGGGTCAAAAATTTTTCTAACTTTTTTTTGGGTCAAATTTTTTTTGGTCCCAAAATTTTTCAAACTTTTTTTTGGGTCAAAATTTTTTTGGGTCAAAATTTTTCCGAACTTTTTTTTGGGTCAAAATTTTTTTGGTCCCAAAATTTTTCGAAATTTTTTTTGGGTCAAACTTTTTTTGGTCCCAAAATTTTTTGAACTTTTCTATGGGTCAAAATTTTTTTGGTCCCAAAATTTTTCGTACTTTTTTTTTGGGTCAAAATTTTTTTGGTCCCAAAATTTTTCAAACTTTTTTTTTGGCTCAAAATTTTTTTGGTCCCAAAATTTTTCAAACTTTTGTTTGGGTCAAAATTTTTTCGAAGTTTTTTTTTGGGTCAAAATTTTTTTGGTCCCAAAATTTTTCAAACTTTTTTTGGTCCCAAACTTTTTCGTACTTTTTTTTTGGTCAAATTTTTTTTGGTCCCAAAATTTTTCAAACTTTTTTTTGGGTCAAAATTTTTTTGGTCCCAAAATTTTTCGAACTTTTTTTTGGGTCAAAGTTTTTTTTTGGTCCCAAAATTTTTCGAACTTTTTTGGCTCAACATTTTTTTGGTCCCAAAATTTTTCGAACTTTTTTTTGGGTCAAAATTTTTTTGGTCCCAAAATTTTTCGAACTTTTTTTTGGTCAAAATTTTTTTGGTCCCAAAATTTTTCAAACTTTTTTTTGGGTCAAAATTTTTTTGGTCTCAAAATTTTTCGAACTTTTTTTTGGGTCAAAGTTTTTTTTGGTCCCACAATTTTTCGAACTTTTTTGGGTCAAAATTTTTTTGGTCCCAAAATTTTTCGAACTTTTTTTTGGGTCCAAATTTTTTTGGTCCAAAAATTTTTCGCACTTTTTTGGCTCAAAATTTTTTTGGTCCCAAAATTTTTTGAACTTTTTTTTGGGTCAAATTTTTTTGGTCCCAAAATTTTTCGAACTTTTTTTGGGGTCAACATTTTTTTGGTCCCAAAATTTTTCGAACTTTTTTTTGGTCAAAATTTTTTTGGTCCCAAAATTTTTCGAACTTTTTTTTTGGCTCAAAATTTTTTTTGGTCCCAAAATTTTTCGAACTTTTTTTGCTCAAAATTTTTTTGGTCCCAAAATTTTTCGAACTTTTTTTTGGGTCAAAATTTTTCGTACTTTTTTTTGGGTCAAAACTTTTTTGGTCCCAAAATTTTTCGAAATTTTTTTTGGGTCAAACTTTTTTTGGTCCCAAAATTTTTTGAACTTTTCTATGGGTCAAAATTTTTTTGGTCCCAAAATTTTTCAAACTTTTTTTTGGGTCAAAATTTTTTTTTTCCCAAAATTTTTTGAACTTTTTTTTGGTCAAAATTTTTTTGGTCCCAAAATTTTTCAAACTTTTTTTTGGCTCAAAATTTTTTTGGTCCCAAAATTTTTCGAACATTTTTTTGGATCAAATTTTTTTTGGTCCCAAAATTTTTCAAACTTTTTTTGGGGTCAAAATTTTTTTGGGTCAAAATTTTTTCGAACTTTTTTTTGGGTCAAAATTTTTTTGGGTTCAATATTTTTCTAACTTTTTTTTGGGTCAAAATTTTTATGGTCCCAAAATTTTTCGAACTTTTTTTTGAGTCAAAATTTTTTTGGTCCCAAAATTTTTCGAACTTTTTTTTGGGTCAAAATTTTTTTGGGTCAAAAATTTTTCTAACTTTTTTTTGGGTCAAAATTTTTTTGGTCCCAAAATTTTTCGAACTTTTTTTTGGGTCAAATTTTTTTTGGTCCCAAAATTTTTCAAACTTTTTTTTGGGTCAAAATTTTTTTGGGTCAAAATTTTTCCGAACTTTTTTTTGGGTCAAAATTTTTTTGGTCCCAAAATTTTTCGAAATTTTTTTTGGGTCAAACTTTTTTTGGTCCCAAAATTTTTTGAACTTTTCTATGGGTCAAAATTTTTTTGGTCCCAAAATTTTTCAAACTTTTTTTTTGGGTCAAAATTTTTTTGGTCCCAAAATTTTTTGAACTTTTTTTTGGTCAAAATTTTTTTGGTCCCAAAAGTTTTCAAACTTTTTTTTGGCTCAAAATTTTTTTGGTCCCAAAATTTTTCAAACTTTTTTTTGGCTCAAAATTTTTTTGGTCCCAAAATTTTTCGTACTTTTTTTTTGGGTCAAAATTTTTTTTGTCCCAAAATTTTTCAAACTTTTTTTTTGGCTCAAAATTTTTTTGGTCCCAAAATTTTTCAAACTTTTGTTTGGGTCAAGATGTTTTCGAAGTTTTTTTTTGGGTCAAAATTTTTTTGGTCCCAAAATTTTTCAAACTTTTTTTGGTCCCAAACTTTTTCGTACTTTTTTTTTGGTCAAAATTTTTTTGGTCCCAAAATTTTTCAAACTTTTTTTTGGGTCAAAATTTTTTTGGTCCCAAAATTTTTCGAACTTTTTTTTGGGTCAAATTTTTTTTTGGTCCCAAAATTTTTCGAACTTTTTTGGCTCAAAATTTTTTTGGTCCCAAAATTTTTCGAACTTTTTTTTGGGTCAAAATTTTTTTGGTCCCAAAATTTTTCGAACTTTTTTTTGGTCAAAATTTTTTTGGTCCCAAAATTTTTCAAACTTTTTTTTGGGTCAAAATTTTTTTGGTCCCAAAATTTTTCGAACTTTTTTTTGGGTCAAAGTTTTTTTTGGTCCCAAAATTTTTCGAACTTTTTTGGGTCAAAATTTTTTTGGTCCCAAAATTTTTCGAACTTTTTTTTGGGTCAAAATTGTTTTGGTCCAAAAATTTTTCGCACTTTTTTGGCTCAAAATTTTTTTGGTCCCAAAATTTTTCGAACTTTTTTTTGGGTCAAAATGTTTTTGGTCCCAAAATTTTTCGAACTTTTTTTGGGGTCAACATTTTTTTGGTCCCAAAATTTTTCGAACTTTTTTTTGGTCAAAATTTTTTTGGTCCCAAAATTTTTCGAACTTTTTTTTTGGCTCAAAATTTTTTTTGGTCCCAAAATTTTTCGAACTTTTTTTGCTCAAAATTTTTTTGGTCCCAAAATTTTTCGAACTTTTTTTTGGGTCAAAATTTTTCGTACTTTTTTTTTGGTCAAAATTTTTTTGGTCCCAAAATTTTTCGAACTTTTTTTTTGGTCAAAGTTTTTTTTGGTCCCAAAATTTTTCGAACTTTTTTGGGTCAAAATTTTTTTGGTCCCAAAATTTTTCAAACTTTTTTTTTGGCTCAAAATTTTTTTGGTCCCAAAATTTTTCAAACTTTTGTTTGGGTCAAAATTTTTTCGAAGTTTTTTTTTGGGTCAAAATTTTTTTGGTCCCAAAATTTTTCAAACTTTTTTTGGTCCCAAAATTTTTCGTACCTTTTTTTTTGGTCAAAATTTTTTTGGTCCCAAAATTTTTCGAACTTTTTTTTGGGTCAAAATTTTTTTGGTCTAAAAATTTTTCGCACTTTTTTGGCTCAAAATTTTTTTGGTCCCAAAATTTTTCGAACTTTTTTTTGGGTCAAAATTTTTTTGGTCCCAAAATTTTTCGAACATTTTGGGGTCAAAATTTTTTTGGTCACAAAATTTTTCAAACTTTTTTTTTTGCTCCAAATTTTTTTTGGTCCCAAAATTTTTCGAACTTTTTTGGCTCAAAATTTTTTTGGTCCCAAAATTTTTCGAACTTTTTTTTGGTCCCAAAATTTTTCAAACTTTTTTTTGGGTCAAAATTTTTTTGGTCCCAAAATTTTTCGAACTTTTTTTTGGGTCAAAGTTTTTTTTGGTCCCAAAATTTTTCGAACTTTTTTGGCTCAAAATTTTTTTGGTCCCAAAATTTTTCGAACTTTTTTTTTGGGTCAAAATTTTTTTGGTCCCAAAATTTTTCGTACTTTTTTTTGGGTCAAAATTTTTTTGGTCCCAAAATTTTTCAAACTTTTTTTTTGGCTCAAAATTTTTTTGGTCCCAAAATTTTTCGAACTTTTTTTTGGTCCCAAAATTTTTCAAACTTTTTTTTGGGTCAAAATTTTTTTGGTCCCAAAATTTTTCGAACTTTTTTTTGGGTCAAAGTTTTTTTTGGTCCCAAAATTTTTCGAACTTTTTTGGCTCAAAATTTTTTTGGTCCCAAAATTTTTCGAACTTTTTTTTTGGGTCAAAATTTTTTTGGTCCCAAAATTTTTCGTACTTTTTTTTGGGTCAAAATTTTTTTGGTCCCAAAATTTTTCAAACTTTTTTTTTGGCTCAAAATTTTTTTGGTCCCAAAATTTTTCAAACTTTTTTTTGGTCCCAAAATTTTTCGAACTTTTTTTTGGGTCAAAATTTTTTTGGTCCCAAAGTTTTTCGAACTTTTTTGGGTCAAAATTTTTTTGGTCCCAAAATTTTTCGAACTTTTTTTTGGGTCAAAATTTTTTTGGTCCAAAAATTTTTCGCACTTTTTTGGCTCAAAATTTTTTTGGTCCCAAAATTTTTCGAACTTTTTTTTGGGTCAAAATTTTTTTGGTCCCAAAATTTTTCGAACTTTTTTTTTGGCTCAAAATTTTTTTTGGTCCCAAAATTTTTCGAACTTTTTTGGCTCAGAATTTTTTTGGTCCTAAAATTTTTCGAACTTTTTTTTGGGTCAAAATTTTTCGTACTTTTTTTTTGGTCAAAATTTTTTTGGTCCCAAAATTTTTCAAACTTTTTTTTGGGTCAAAATTTTTTTGGTCCCAAAATTTTTCGAACTTTTTTTTGGGTCAAAGTTTTTTTTGGTCCCAAAATTTTTCGAACTTTTTTGGCTCAAAATTTTTTTGGTCCCAAAATTTTTTGAACTTTTTTTTGGTCAAAATTTTTCAAACTTTTTTTTGGCTCAAAATTTTTCGTACTTTTTTTTTGGGTCAAAATTTTTTTGGTCCCAAAATTTTTCAAACTTTTTTTTTGGCTCAAAATTTTTTTGGTCCCAAAATTTTTCAAACTTTTGTTTGGGTCAAAATTTTTTCGAAGTTTTTTTTTGGTCAAATTTTTTTTGGTCCCAAAATTTTTCAAACTTTTTTTTGGGTCAAAATTTTTTTGGTCCCAAAATTTTTCGAACTTTTTTTTGGGTCAAAGTTTTTTTTGGTCCCAAAATTTTTCGAACTTTTTTGGCTCAACATTTTTTTGGTCCCAAAATTTTTCGAACTTTTTTTTGGGTCAAAATTTTTTTGGTCCCAAAATTTTTCGAACTTTTTTTTGGTCAAAATTTTTTTGGTCCCAAAATTTTTCAAACTTTTTTTTGGGTCAAAATTTTTTTGGTCTCAAAATTTTTCGAACTTTTTTTTGGGTCAAAGTTTTTTTTGGTCCCAAAATTTTTCGAACTTTTTTGGGTCAAAATTTTTTTGGTCCCAAAATTTTTCGAACTTTTTTTTGGGTCAAAATTTTTTTGGTCCAAAAATTTTTCGCACTTTTTTGGCTCAAAATTTTTTTGGTCCCAAAATTTTTCGAACTTTTTTTTGGGTCAAAATTTTTTTGGTCCCAAAATTTTTCGAACTTTTTTTGGGGTCAACATTTTTTTGGTCCCAAAATTTTTCGAACTTTTTTTTGGTCAAAATTTTTTTGGTCCCAAAATTTTTCGAACTTTTTTTTTGGCTCAAAATTTTTTTTGGTCCCAAAATTTTTCGAACTTTTTTTGCTCAAAATTTTTTTGGTCCCAAAATTTTTCGAACTTTTTTTTGGGTCAAAATTTTTCGTACTTTTTTTTGGGTCAAAATTTTTTTGGTCCCAAAATTTTTCGAAATTTTTTTTGGGTCAAACTTTTTTTGGTCCCAAAATTTTTTGAACTTTTCTATGGGTCAAAATTTTTTTGGTCCCAAAATTTTTCAAACTTTTTTTTGGGTCAAAATTTTTTTTTTCCCAAAATTTTTTGAACTTTTTTTTGGTCAAAATTTTTTTGGTCCCAAAATTTTTCAAACTTTTTTTTGGCTCAAAATTTTTTTGGTCCCAAAATTTTTCGAACATTTTTTTGGATCAAATTTTTTTTGGTCCCAAAATTTTTCAAACTTTTTTTGGGGTCAAAATTTTTTTGGGTCAAAATTTTTTCGAACTTTTTTTTTGGCTCAAAATTTTTTTGGGTTCAATATTTTTCTAACTTTTTTTTGGGTCAAAATTTTTATGGTCCCAAAATTTTTCGAACTTTTTTTTGAGTCAAAATTTTTTTGGTCCCAAAATTTTTCGAACTTTTTTTTGGGTCAAAATTTTTTTGGGTCAAAAATTTTTCGAACTTTTTTTGGGTCAAAATTTTTTTGGTCCCAAAATTTTTCGAACTTTTTTTTTGGCTCAAAATTTTTTTTGGTCCCAAAATTTTTCGAACTTTTTTTGCTCAAAATTTTTTTGGTCCCAAAATTTTTCGAACTTTTTTTTGGGTCAAAATTTTTCGTACTTTTTTTTGGGTCAAAATTTTTTTGGTCCCAAAATTTTTCGAAATTTTTTTTGGGTCAAACTTTTTTTGGTCCCAAAATTTTTTGAACTTTTCTATGGGTCAAAATTTTTTTGGTCCCAAAATTTTTCAAACTTTTTTTTGGGTCAAAATTTTTTTTTTCCCAAAATTTTTTGAACTTTTTTTTGGTCAAAATTTTTTTGGTCCCAAAATTTTTCAAACTTTTTTTTGGCTCAAAATTTTTTTGGTCCCAAAATTTTTCGCACTTTTTTGGCTCAAAATTTTTTTGGTCCCAAAATTTTTCGAACTTTTTTTGGGGTCAACATTTTTTTGGTCCCAAAATTTTTCGAACTTTTTTTTGGTCAAAATTTTTTTGGTCCCAAAATTTTTCGAACTTTTTTTTTGGCTCAAAATTTTTTTTGGTCCCAAAATTTTTCGAACTTTTTTTGCTCAAAATTTTTTTGGTCCCAAAATTTTTCGAACTTTTTTTTGGGTCAAAATTTTTCGTACTTTTTTTTGGGTCAAAATTTTTTTGGTCCCAAAATTTTTCGAAATTTTTTTTGGGTCAAACTTTTTTTGGTCCCAAAATTTTTTGAACTTTTCTATGGGTCAAAATTTTTTTGGTCCCAAAATTTTTCAAACTTTTTTTTGGGTCAAAATTTTTTTTTTCCCAAAATTTTTTGAACTTTTTTTTGGTCAAAATTTTTTTGGTCCCAAAATTTTTCAAACTTTTTTTTGGCTCAAAATTTTTTTGGTCCCAAAATTTTTCGAACATTTTTTTGGATCAAATTTTTTTTGGTCCCAAAATTTTTCAAACTTTTTTTGGGGTCAAAATTTTTTTGGGTCAAAATTTTTTCGAACTTTTTTTTTGGCTCAAAATTTTTTTGGGTTCAATATTTTTCTAACTTTTTTTTGGGTCAAAATTTTTATGGTCCCAAAATTTTTCGAACTTTTTTTTGAGTCAAAATTTTTTTGGTCCCAAAATTTTTCGAACTTTTTTTTGGGTCAAAATTTTTTTGGGTCAAAAATTTTTCGAACTTTTTTTGGGTCAAAATTTTTTTGGTCCCAAAATTTTTCGAACTTTTTTTTTGGCTCAAAATTTTTTTTGGTCCCAAAATTTTTCGAACTTTTTTTGCTCAAAATTTTTTTGGTCCCAAAATTTTTCGAACTTTTTTTTGGGTCAAAATTTTTCGTACTTTTTTTTGGGTCAAAATTTTTTTGGTCCCAAAATTTTTCGAAATTTTTTTTGGGTCAAACTTTTTTTGGTCCCAAAATTTTTTGAACTTTTCTATGGGTCAAAATTTTTTTGGTCCCAAAATTTTTCAAACTTTTTTTTGGGTCAAAATTTTTTTTTTCCCAAAATTTTTTGAACTTTTTTTTGGTCAAAATTTTTTTGGTCCCAAAATTTTTCAAACTTTTTTTTGGCTCAAAATTTTTTTGGTCCCAAAATTTTTCGAACATTTTTTTGGATCAAATTTTTTTTGGTCCCAAAATTTTTCAAACTTTTTTTGGGGTCAAAATTTTTTTGGGTCAAAATTTTTTCGAACTTTTTTTTGGGTCAAAATTTTTTTGGGTTCAATATTTTTCTAACTTTTTTTTGGGTCAAAATTTTTATGGTCCCAAAATTTTTCGAACTTTTTTTTGAGTCAAAATTTTTTTGGTCCCAAAATTTTTCGAACTTTTTTTTGGGTCAAAATTTTTTTGGGTCAAAAATTTTTCTAACTTTTTTTTGGGTCAAAATTTTTTTGGTCCCAAAATTTTTCGAACTTTTTTTTGGGTCAAATTTTTTTTGGTCCCAAAATTTTTCAAACTTTTTTTTGGGTCAAAATTTTTTTGGGTCAAAATTTTTCCGAACTTTTTTTTGGGTCAAAATTTTTTTGGTCCCAAAATTTTTCGAAATTTTTTTTGGGTCAAACTTTTTTTGGTCCCAAAATTTTTTGAACTTTTCTATGGGTCAAAATTTTTTTGGTCCCAAAATTTTTCAAACTTTTTTTTGGGTCAAAATTTTTTTGGTCCCAAAATTTTTTGAACTTTTTTTTGGTCAAAATTTTTTTGGTCCCAAAAATTTTCAAACTTTTTTTTGGCTCAAAATTTTTTTGGTCCCAAAATTTTTCAAAATTTTTTTTGGCTCAAAATTTTTTTGGTCCCAAAATTTTTCGTACTTTTTTTTTGGGTCAAAATTTTTTTTGTCCCAAAATTTTTCAAACTTTTTTTTTGGCTCAAAATTTTTTTGGTCCCAAAATTTTTCAAACTTTTGTTTGGGTCAAGATGTTTTCGAAGTTTTTTTTTGGGTCAAAATTTTTTTGGTCCCAAAATTTTTTAAACTTTTTTTGGTCCCAAACTTTTTCGTACTTTTTTTTTGGTCAAAATTTTTTTGGTCCCAAAATTTTTCAAACTTTTTTTTGGCTCAAAATTTTTTTGGTCCCAAAATTTTTCGAACTTTTTTTTGGGTCAAAATTTTTTTGGTCCCAAAATTTTTCGAACTTTTTTTTGGTCAAAATTTTTTTGGTCCCAAAATTTTTCAAACTTTTTTTTGGGTCAAAATTTTTTTGGTTCCAAAATTTTTCGAACTTTTTTTTGGGTCAAAGTTTTTTTTGGTCCCAAAATTTTTCGAACTTTTTTGGGTCAAAATTTTTTTGGTCCCAAAATTTTTCGAACTTTTTTTTGGGTCAAAATTGTTTTGGTCCAAAAATTTTTCGCACTTTTTTGGCTCAAAATTTTTTTGGTCCAAAAACTTTTCGATCTTTTTTTTGCGTCAAAATGTTTTTGGTCCCAAAATTTTTCGAACTTTTTTTGGGGTCAACATTTTTTTGGGTCAAGATGTTTTCGAAGTTTTTTTTTGGGTCAAAATTTTTTTGGTCCCAAAATTTTTCAAACTTTTTTTGGTCCCAAACTTTTTCGTACTTTTTTTTTGGTCAAAATTTTTTTGGTCCCAAAATTTTTCAAACTTTTTTTTGGGTCAAAATTTTTTTGGTCCCAAACTTTTTCGTACTTTTTTTTTGGTCAAAATTTTTTTGGTCCCAAAATTTTTCAAACTTTTTTTTGGGTCAAAATTTTTTTGGTCCCAAAATTTTTCGAACTTTTTTTTGGGTCAAAGTTTTTTTTGGTCCCAAAATTTTTCGAACTTTTTTGGCTCAAAATTTTTTTGGTCCCAAAATTTTTCGAACTTTTTTTGGGGTCAACATTTTTTTGGTCCCAAAATTTTTCGAACTTTTTTTTGGTCAAAATTTTTTTGGTCCCAAAATTTTTCGAACTTTTTTTTTGGCTCAAAATTTTTTTTGGTCCCAAAATTTTTCGAACTTTTTTTGCTCAAAATTTTTTTGGTCCCAAAATTTTTCGAACTTTTTTTTGGGTCAAAATTTTTCGTACTTTTTTTTGGGTCAAAATTTTTTTGGGTCAAAATTTTTCCGAACTTTTTTTTGGGTCAAAATTTTTTTGGTCCCAAAATTTTTCGAAATTTTTTTTGGGTCAAATTTTTTTTGGTCCCAAAATTTTTCAAACTTTTTTTTGGGTCAAAATTTTTTTGGGTCAAAATTTTTCCGAACTTTTTTTTGGGTCAAAATTTTTTTGGTCCCAAAATTTTTCGAAATTTTTTTTGGGTCAAACTTTTTTTGGTCCCAAAATTTTTTGAACTTTTCTATGGGTCAAAATTTTTTTGGTCCCAAAATTTTTCAAACTTTTTTTTGGGTCAAAATTTTTTTGGTCCCAAAATTTTTTGAACTTTTTTTTGGTCAAAATTTTTTTGGTCCCAAAAATTTTCAAACTTTTTTTTGGCTCAAAATTTTTTTGGTCCCAAAATTTTTCAAAATTTTTTTTGGCTCAAAATTTTTTTGGTCCCAAAATTTTTCGTACTTTTTTTTTGGGTCAAAATTTTTTTTGTCCCAAAATTTTTCAAACTTTTTTTTTGGCTCAAAATTTTTTTGGTCCCAAAATTTTTCAAACTTTTGTTTGGGTCAAGATGTTTTCGAAGTTTTTTTTTGGGTCAAAATTTTTTTGGTCCCAAAATTTTTCAAACTTTTTTTGGTCCCAAACTTTTTCGTACTTTTTTTTTGGTCAAAATTTTTTTGGTCCCAAAATTTTTCAAACTTTTTTTTGGGTCAAAATTTTTTTGGTCCCAAAATTTTTCGAACTTTTTTTTGGGTCAAAGTTTTTTTTGGTCCCAAAATTTTTCGAACTTTTTTGGCTCAAAATTTTTTTGGTCCCAAAATTTTTCGAACTTTTTTTTGGGTCAAAATTTTTTTGGTCCCAAAATTTTTCGAACTTTTTTTTGGTCAAAATTTTTTTGGTCCCAAAATTTTTCAATTTTTTTTTTGGCTCAAAATTTTTTTGGTTCCAAAATTTTTCGAACTTTTTTTTGGGTCAAAGTTTTTTTTGGTCCCAAAATTTTTCGAACTTTTTTGGGTCAAAATTTTTTTGGTCCCAAAATTTTTCGAACTTTTTTTTGGGTCAAAATTGTTTTGGTCCAAAAATTTTTCGCACTTTTTTGGCTCAAAATTTTTTTGGTCCCAAAATTTTTCGAACTTTTTTTTGGGTCAAAATGTTTTTGGTCCCAAAATTTTTCGAACTTTTTTTGGGGTCAACATTTTTTTGGTCCCAAAATTTTTCGAACTTTTTTTTGGTCAACATTTTTTTGGTCCCAAAATTTTTCGAACTTTTTTTTTGGCTCAAAATTTTTTTTGGTCCCAAAATTTTTCGAACTTTTTTTGCTCAAAATTTTTTTGGTCCCAAAATTTTTCGAACTTTTTTTTGGGTCAAAATTTTTCGTACTTTTTTTTTGGTCAAAATTTTTTTGGTCCCAAAATTTTTCGAACTTTTTTTTTGGTCAAAGTTTTTTTTGGTCCCAAAATTTTTCGAACTTTTTTGGGTCAAAATTTTTTTGGTCCCAAAATTTTTCAAACTTTTTTTTTGGCTCAAAATTTTTTTGGTCCCAAAATTTTTCAAACTTTTGTTTGGGTCAAAATTTTTTCGAAGTTTTTTTTTGGGTCAAAATTTTTTTGGTCCCAAAATTTTTCAAACTTTTTTTGGTCCCAAAATTTTTCGTACCTTTTTTTTTGGTCAAAATTTTTTTGGTCCCAAAATTTTTCGAACTTTTTTTTGGGTCAAAATTTTTTTGGTCTAAAAATTTTTCGCACTTTTTTGGCTCAAAATTTTTTTGGTCCCAAAATTTTTCGAACTTTTTTTTGGGTCAAAATTTTTTTGGTCCCAAAATTTTTCGAACATTTTGGGGTCAAAATTTTTTTGGTCACAAAATTTTTCAAACTTTTTTTTTTGCTCCAAATTTTTTTTGGTCCCAAAATTTTTCGAACTTTTTTGGCTCAAAATTTTTTTGGTCCCAAAATTTTTCGAACTTTTTTTTGGTCCCAAAATTTTTCAAACTTTTTTTTGGGTCAAAATTTTTTTGGTCCCAAAATTTTTCGAACTTTTTTTTGGGTCAAAGTTTTTTTTGGTCCCAAAATTTTTCGAACTTTTTTGGCTCAAAATTTTTTTGGTCCCAAAATTTTTCGAACTTTTTTTTTGGGTCAAAATTTTTTTGGTCCCAAAATTTTTCGTACTTTTTTTTTGGGTCAAAATTCTTTTGGTCCCAAAATTTTTCAAACTTTTTTTTGGTCCCAAAATTTTTCGAACTTTTTTTTGGGTCAAAATTTTTTTGGTCCCAAAGTTTTTCGAACTTTTTTTTGGGTCAAAATTTTTTTGGTCCAAAAATTTTTCGCACTTTTTTGGCTCAAAATTTTTTTGGTCCCAAAATTTTTCGAACTTTTTTTTGGGTCAAAATTTTTTTGGTCCCAAAATTTTTCGAACTTTTTTTTTGGCTCAAAATTTTTTTTGGTCCCAAAATTTTTCGAACTTTTTTTTGGGTCAAAATTTTTCGTACTTTTTTTTTGGTCAAAATTTTTTTGGTCCCAAAATTTTTCAAACTTTTTTTTGGGTCAAAATTTTTTTGGTCCCAAAATTTTTCGAACTTTTTTTTGGGTCAAAGTTTTTTTTTGGTCCCAAAATTTTTCGAACTTTTTTGGCTCAAAATTTTTTTGGTCCCAAAATTTTTTGAACTTTTTTTTGGTCAAAATTTTTCAAACTTTTTTTTGGCTCAAAATTTTTTTGGTCCCAAAATTTTTCGAACTTTTTTTTGGGTCAAAATTTTTTTGGTCCCAAAATTTTTCGAACTTTTTTTTTGGGTCAAAATTTTTTTGGTCACAAAATTTTTCGAACTTTTTTTTGGGTCAAAATTTTTTTGGTCCCAAAATTTTTCGAACTTTTTTTTTGGGTCAAAATTTTTTTGGTCACAAAATTTTTCAAACTTTTTTTTGGGTCAAAATTTTTTTGGTCCCAAAATTTTTCGAACTTTTTTTTGGGTCAAAATTTTTTTGGTCCCAAAATTTTTTCGAACTTTTTTTGGGTCAAAATTTTTTCGAACTTTTTTTTGGGTCAAAATTTTTTTGGGTCAAAATTTTTTCGAACTTTTTTTTGGGTCAAAATTTTTTTGGTCCCAAAATTGTTCGAACTTTTTATTGGTCAAAATTTTTTTGGTCCCAAAATTTTTCGAACTTTTTTTTGGGTCAAAATTTTTTTGGTCCCAAAATTTTTCGAACTTTTTTTTGGGTCAAAATTTTTTTGGGTTGAATATTTTTCGAACTTTTTTTTGGGTCAAAATTTTTTTGGTCCCAAAATTTTTCGAACTTTTTTTTGGGTCAAAAGTTTTTCGAAGTTTTTTTTTGGTCAAAATTTTTTTGGTCCCAAAATTTTTCAAACTTTTTTTTGGCTCAAAATTTTTTTGGGTCAAAAATTTTTCGAACTTTTTTTTGGATCAAATTTTTTTTGGTCCCAAAATTTTTCAAACTTTTTTTTGTCTCAAAATTTTTTTGGTCCCAAAATTTTTCGAACATTTTTTTGGATCAAATTTTTTTTGGTCCCAAAATTTTTCAAACTTTTTTTGGGGTCAAAATTTTTTTGGGTCACATTTTTTTCGAACTTTTTTTTGGGTCAAAATTTTTTTGGGTTCAATATTTTTCGAACTTTTTTTGGGTCAAAATTTTTATGGTCCCAAAATTTTTCGAACTTTTTTTTGATTCAAAATTTTTTTGGTCCCAAAATTTTTCGAACTTTTTTTTGGGTCAAAAATTTTTTTGGGTCAAAAATTTTTCTAACTTTTTTTTGGGTCAAAATTTTTTTGGTCCCAAAATTTTTCGAACTTTTTTTTGGGTCAAATTTTTTTTGGTCCCAAAATTTTTCAAACTTTTTTTTGGGTCAAAATTTTTTTGGGTCAAAATTTTTTCGAACTTTTTTTTGGGTCAAAATTTTTTTCGGTTCAATATTTTTCGAACTTTTTTTTGAGTCAAAATTTTTTTGGTCCCAAAATTTTCGAACGTTTTTTTGGGTCAAAATTTTTTTGGTCCCAAAATTTTTCGAACTTTTTTTTGGGTCAAAATTTTTTTGGTCCCAAAATTTTTCGAACTTTTTTTTGGTCAAAATTTTTTTGGTCCCAAAATTTTTCGAACTTTTTTTTGGGTCAAAATTTTTTTGGTCCCAAAATTTTTAGAACTTTTTTTTGGGTCAAAATTTTTTTGGGTTCAATATTTTTCGAACTTTTTTTTGGGTCAAAATTTTTTTGGTCCCAAAATTTTTCGAACTTTTTTTTTGGTCAAAATTTTCTCGAAGTTTTTTTTGTGTCAAAATTTTTTTGGTCCCAAAATTTTTCAAACTTTTTTTTGGCTCAAATTTTTTTGGGTCAAAATTTTTTTGGTCCCAAAATTTTTCAAACTTTTTTTTTGGCTCAAAATTTTTTTGGTCCCAAAATTTTTCAAACTTTTTTTTGGGTCAAAATTTTTTTGGGTTCAATATTTTTCGAACTTTTTTTTGAGTCAAAATTTTTTTGGTCCCAAAATTTTCGAACGTTTTTTTGGGTCAAAATTTTTTTGGTCCCAAAATTTTTCGAACTTTTTTTGGATCAAAATTTTTTCGAACTTTTTTTTGGGTCAAAATTTTTTTGGGTCAAAATTTTTTCAAACTTTTTTTTGGGTCAAAATTTTTTTGGTCCCAAAATTGTTCGAACTTTTTTTGGGCAAAATTTTTTTGGTCCCAAAATTTTTCGAACTTTTTTTTGGGTCAAAATTTTTTTGGTCCCAAAATTTTTCGAACTTTTTTTTGGGTCAAAATTTTTTTGGGTTCAATATTTTTCGAACTTTTTTTTGGGTCAAAATTTTTTTGGTCCCAAAATTTTTCGAACTTTTTTTTTGGTCAAAATTTTCTCGAAGTTTTTTTTGTGTCAAAATTTTTTTGGTCCCAAAATTTTTCGAACTTTTTTTTGGGTCAAAATTTTTTTGGTCCCAAAATTTTTCGAACTTTTTTTTGGGTCAAAATTTTTTTGGGTTCAATATTTTTCGAACTTTTTTTTGGGTCAAAATTTTTTTGGTCCCAAAATTTTTCGAACTTTTTTTTTGGTCAAAATTTTCTCGAAGTTTTTTTTGGTCCCAAAATTTTTCGAACTTTTTTTTGGGTCAAAATTTTTTTGGGTTCAATATTTTTCGAACTTTTTTTTGGGTCAAAATTTTTTTGGTCCCAAAATTTTTCAAACTTTTTTTTTGGCTCAAAATTTTTTTGGTCCCAAAATTTTTCAAACTTTTTTTTGGGTCAAAATTTTTTTGGGATCAATATTTTTCGAACTTTTTTTTGAGTCAAAATTTTTTTGGTCCCAAAATTTTCGAACGTTTTTTTGGGTCAAAAATTTTTTGGTCCCAAAATTTTTCGAACTTTTTTTGGATCAAAATTTTTTCGAACTTTTTTTTGGGTCAAAATTTTTTTGGGTCAAAATTTTTTCAAACTTTTTTTTGGGTCAAAATTTTTTTGGTCCCAAAATTGTTCGAACTTTTTTTTGGTCAAAATTTTTTTGGTCCCAAAATTTTTCGAACTTTTTTTTGGGTCAAAATTTTTTTGGTCCCAAAATTTTTCGAACTTTTTTTTGGGTCAAAATTTTTTTGGGTTCAATATTTTTCGAACTTTTTTTTGGGTCAAAATTTTTTTGGTCCCAAAATTTTTCGAACTTTTTTTTTGGTCAAAATTTTCTCGCAGTTTTTTTTGTGTCAAAATTTTTTTGGTCCCAAAAATTTTCGAACTTTTTTTTGGGTCAAAATTTTTTTGGTCCCAAAATTTTTCGAACTTTTTTTTGGGTCAAAATTTTTTTGGTCCCAAAATTTTTCGAACTTTTTTTTGGGTCAAAATTTTTTTGGGTTCAATATTTTTCGAACTTTTTTTTGGGTCAAAATTTTTTTGGTCCCAAAATTTTTCGAACTTTTTTTTTGGTCAAAATTTTCTCGAAGTTTTTTTTGTGTCAAAATTTTTTTGGTCCCAAAATTTTTCAAACTTTTTTTTTGGCTCAAAATTTTTTTGGTCCCAAAATTTTTCAAACTTTTTTTTGGGTCAAAATTTTTTTGGGTTCAATATTTTTCTAACTTTTTTTTGAGTCAAAATTTTTTTGGTCCCAAAATTTTTCGAACTTTTTTTGGATCAAAATTTTTTCGAACTTTTTTTTGGGTCAAAATTTTTTTGGGTCAAAATTTTTTCAAACTTTTTTTTGGGTCAAAATTTTTTTGGTCCCAAAATTGTTCGAACTTTTTTTTGGTCAAAATTTTTTTGGTCCCAAAATTTTTCGAACTTTTTTTTGGGTCAAAATTGTTTTGGTCCCAAAATTTTTCAAACTTTTTTTTGGGTCAAATTTTTTTGGGTTCAATATTTTTCGAACTTTTTTTTGGGTCAAAATTTTTTTGGTCCCAAAATTTTTCGAACTTTTTTTTTGGTCAAAATTTTCTCGAAGTTTTTTTTGTGTCAAAATTTTTTTGGTCCCAAAATTTTTCGAACTTTTTTTTGGGTCAAAATTTTTTTGGTCCCAAAATTTTTCGAACTTTTTTTTGGGTCAAAATTTTTTTGGGTTCAATATTTTTCGAACTTTTTTTTGGGTCAAAATTTTTTTGGTCCCAAAATTTTTCGAACTTTTTTTTTGGTCAAAATTTTCTCGAAGTTTTTTTTGTGTCAAAATTTTTTTGGTCCCAAAATTTTTCAAACTTTTTTTTTGGCTCAAAATTTTTTTGGTCCCAAAATTTTTCAAACTTTTTTTTGGGTCAAAATTTTTTTGAAGTTTTTTTTTGTGTCAAAATTTTTTTGGTCCCAAAATTTTTCAAACTTTTTTTTGGCTCAAAATTTTTTTGGTCCCAAAATTTTTCGTACTTTTTTTTTGGTCAAAATTTTTTTGGTCCCAAAATTTTTCAAACTTTTTTTTGGCTCAAAATTTTTTTGGTCCCAAAATTTTTTCGAAGTTTTTTTTGGGTCAAATTTTTTTTGGTCCCAAAATTTTTCAAACTTTTTTTTGGCTCAAAATTTTTTTGGGTCAAAAATTTTTCGAACTTTTTTTTGGATCAAATTTTTTTTGGTCCCAAAATTTTTCGAACATTTTTTTGGATCAAATTTTTTTTGGTCCCAAAATTTTTCAAACTTTTTTTGGGGTCAAAATTTTTTTGGGTCAAATTTTTTTCGAACTTTTTTTTGGTTCAAAATTTTTTTGGGTTCAATATTTTTCGAACTTTTTTTGGGTCAAAATTTTTATGGTCCCAAAATTTTTCGAACTTTTTTTTGATTCAAAATTTTTTTGGTCCCAAAATTTTTCGAACTTTTTTTTGGGTCAAAAATTTTTTTGGGTCAAAAATTTTTCTAACTTTTTTTTGGGTCAAAATTTTTTTGGTCCCAAAATTTTTCGAACTTTTTTTTGGGTCAAATTTTTTTTGGTCCCAAAATTTTTCAAACTTTTTTTTGGGTCAAAATTTTTTTGGGTCAAAATTTTTTCGAACTTTTTTTTGGGTCAAAATTTTTTTGGGTTCAATATTTTTCGAACTTTTTTTTGAGTCAAAATTTTTTTGGTCCCAAAATTTTCGAACGTTTTTTTGGGTCAAAATTTTTTTGGTCCCAAAATTTTTCGAACTTTTTTTGGGTCAAAATTTTTTTGGGTCAAAATTTTTTCAAACTTTTTTTTGGGTCAAAATTTTTTTGGTCCCAAAATTGTTCGAACTTTTTTTTGGTCAAAATTTTTTTGGTCCCAAAATTTTTCGAACTTTTTTTTGGGTCAAAATTTTTTTGGTCCCAAAATTTTTCGAATTTTTTTTTGGGTCAAAATTTTTTTGGGTTCAATATTTTTCGAACTTTTTTTTGGGTCAAAATTTTTTTGGTCCCAAAATTTTTCGAACTTTTTTTTTGGTCAAAATTTTCTCGAAGTTTTTTTTGTGTCAAAATTTTTTTGGTCCCAAAATTTTTCAAACTTTTTTTTGGCTCAAATTTTTTTGGGTCAAAATTTTTTTGGTCCCAAAATTTTTCAAACTTTTTTTTTGGCTTAAAATTTTTTTGGTCCCAAAATTTTTCAAACTTTTTTTTGGGTCAAAATTTTTTTGGGTTCAATATTTTTCGAACTTTTTTTTGAGTCAAAATTTTTTTGGTCCCAAAATTTTTCGAACTTTTTTTGGATCAAAATTTTTTCGAACTTTTTTTTGGGTCAAATTTTTTTTGGGTCAAAATTTTTTCAAACTTTTTTTTGGGTCAAAATTTTTTTGGTCCCAAAATTGTTCGAACTTTTTTTTGGTCAAAATTTTTTTGGTCCCAAAATTTTTCGAACTTTTTTTTGGGTCAAAATTTTTTTGGTCCCAAAATTTTTCGAACTTTTTTTTGGGTCAAAATTTTTTTGTGTTCAATATTTTTCGAACTTTTTTTTGGGTCAAAATTTTTTTGGTCCCAAAATTTTTCGAACTTTTTTTTTGGTCAAAATTTTCTCGAAGTTTTTTTTGTGTCAAAATTTTTTTGGTCCCAAAATTTTTCGAACTTTTTTTTGGGTCAAAATTTTTTTGGTCCCAAAATTTTTCGAACTTTTTTTTGGGTCAAAATTTTTTTGGGTTCAATATTTTTCGAACTTTTTTTTGGGTCAAAATTTTTTTGGTCCCAAAATTTTTCGAACTTTTTTTTTGGTCAAAATTTTCTCGAAGTTTTTTTTGGTCCCAAAATTTTTCAAACTTTTTTTTATGTCAAAATTTTTTTGGGTTCAATATTTTTCGAACTTTTTTTTGAGTCAAAATTTTTTTGGTCCCAAAATTTTCGAACGTTTTTTTGGGTCAAAATTTTTTTGGTCCCAAAATTTTTCGAACTTTTTTTGGATCAAAATTTTTTCGAACTTTTTTTTGGGTCAAAATTTTTTTGGGTCAAAATTTTTTCAAACTTTTTTTTGGGTCAAAATTTTTTTGGTCCCAAAATTGTTCGAACTTTTTTTTGGTCAAAATTTTTTTGGTCCCAAAATTTTTCGAACTTTTTTTTGGGTCAAAATTTTTTTGGTCCCAAAATTTTTCGAACTTTTTTTTGGGTCAAAATTTTTTTGGGTTCAATATTTTTCGAACTTTTTTTTGGGTCAAAATTTTTTTGGTCCCAAAATTTTTCGAACTTTTTTTTTGGTCAAAATTTTCTCGAAGTTTTTTTTGTGTCAAAATTTTTTTGGTCCCAAAATTTTTCAAACTTTTTTTTTGGCTCAAAATTTTTTTGGTCCCAAAATTTTTCAAACTTTTTTTTGGGTCAAAATTTTTTTGAAGTTTTTTTTTGTGTCAAAATTTTTTTGGTCCCAAAATTTTTCAAACTTTTTTTTGGCTCAAAATTTTTTTGGTCCCAAAATTTTTCGTACTTTTTTTTGGTCAAAATTTTTTTGGTCCCAAAATTTTTCAAATTTTTTTTTGGCTCAAAATTTTTTTGGTCCCAAAATTTTTTCGAAGTTTTTTTTGGGTCAAATTTTTTTTGGTCCCAAAATTTTTCAAACTTTTTTTTGGCTCAAAATTTTTTTGGGTCAAAAATTTTTCGAACTTTTTTTTGGATCAAATTTTTTTTGGTCCCAAAATTTTTCAAACTTTTTTTTGTCTCAAAATTTTTTTGGTCCCAAAATTTTTCGAACATTTTTTTGGATCAAATTTTTTTTGGTCCCAAAATTTTTCAAACTTTTTTTGGGGTCAAAATTTTTTTGGGTCAAATTTTTTTCGAACTTTTTTTTGGGTCAAAATTTTTTTGGGTTCAATATTTTTCGAACTTTTTTTTGGGTCAAAAATTTTTTTCGGTCAAAAATTTTTCTAACTTTTTTTTGGGTCAAAATTTTTTTGGTCCCAAAATTTTTCGAACTTTTCTTTGGGTCAAATTTTTTTTGGTCCCAAAATTTTTCAAACTTTTTTTTGGGTCAAAATTTTTTTGGGTCAAAATTTTTTCGAACTTTTTTTTGGGTCAAAATTTTTTGGGTTCAATATTTTTCGAACTTTTTTTTGAGTCAAAATTTTTTTGGTCCCAAAATTTTCGAACGTTTTTTTGGGTCAAAATTTTTTTGGTCCCAAAATTTTTCAAACTTTTTTTTGGGTCAAAATTTTTTCGAACTTTTTTTTGGGTCAAAATTTTTTTGGGTCAAAATTTTTTCAAACTTTTTTTTGGGTCAAAATTTTTTTGGTCCCAAAATTGTTCGAACTTTTTTTTGGTCAAAATTTTTTTGGTCCCAAAATTTTTCGAACTCTTTTTTGGGTCAAAATTTTTTTGGTCCCAAAATTTTTCGAACTTTTTTTTGGGTCAAAATTTTTTTGGTCCCAAAATTTTTCGAACTTTTTTTTGGGTCAAAATGTTTTTGGTCCCAAAATTTTTCGAACTTTTTTTTGGGTCAAAATTTTTTTGGTCCCAAAATTTTTCGAACTTTTTTTTTGGCTCAAAATTTTTTTGGTCCCAAAATTTTTCGAACTTTTTTTTGGGTCAAAATTTTTTCGAAGTTTTTTTTTGGGTCAAAATTTTTTTGGTCCCAAAATTTTTCAAACTTTTTTTTGGCTCAAAATTTTTTGATCCCAAAATTTTTCGAAATTTTTTTTGGGTCAAACTTTTTTGGGTCCCAAAATTTTTCGAACTTTTTTTTGGGTCAAAGTTTTTTTGGTCCCAAAATTTTTCAAACTTTTTTTTGACTCAAAATTGTTTTGGTCCCAAAATTTTTCAAACTTTTTTTTGGGTCAAAATTTTTTTGGTCCCAAAATTTTTCGAACTTTTTTTGGGTCAAAATTTTTTTGGTCCCAAAATTTTTCAAACATTTTTTTTGGCTCAAAATTTTTTTGGTCCCAATATTTTTCGAACTTTTTTTGGGGTCAAAATTTTTTCGAAGTTTTTTTTTGGGTAAAAATTTTTTTGGTCCCAAAATTTTTCAAACTTTTTTTTGGCTCAAAATTTTTTTGGTCCCAAAATTTTTCGTACTTTTTTTTTGGGTCAAAATTTTTGTTCCCAAAATTTTTCAAACTTTTTTTTTGGCTCAAAATTTTTTTGGTCCCAAAATTTTTCGAACTTTTGTTTGGGTCAAAATTTTTTCGAAGTTTTTTTTTGGGTCAAAATTTTTTTGGTCCCAAAATTTTTAAAACTTTTTTTGGTCCCAAAATTTTTCATACTTTTTTTTTGGTCAAAATTTTTTTGGTCCCAAAATTTTTCAAACTTTTTTTTGGCTCAAAATTTTTTTGGTCCCAAAATTTTTCGAACTTTTTTTTGGGTAAAAATTTTTTTGGTCCCAAATTTTTTCGAACTTTTTTTTGGGTCAAAATTTTTTTGGGTTCAATATTTTTCGAACTTTTTTTTGAGTCAAAATTTTTTTGGTCCCAAAATTTTCGAACGTTTTTTTGGGTCAAAATTTTTTTGGTCCCAAAATTTTTCGAACTTTTTTTGGGTCAAAATTTTTTTGGGTCAAAATTTTTTCAAACTTTTTTTTGGGTCAAATTTTTTTTGGTCCCAAAATTGTTCGAACTTTTTTTTGGGTCAAAATTTTTTTGAAGTTTTTTTTTGTGTCAAAATTTTTTTGGTCCCAAAATTTTTCAAACTTTTTTTTGGCTCAAAATTTTTTTGGTCCCAAAATTTTTCGTACTTTTTTTTTGGTCAAACTTTTTTTGGTCCCAAAATTTTTCAAACTTTTTTTTGGCTCAAAATTTTTTTGGTCCCAAAATTTTTTCGAAGTTTTTTTTGGGTCAAATTTTTTTTGGTCCCAAAATTTTTCAAACTTTTTTTTGGCTCAAAATTTTTTTGGGTCAAAACTTTTTCGAACTTTTTTTTGGATCAAATTTTTTTTGGTCCCAAAATTTTTCAAACTTTTTTTTGTCTCAAAATTTTTTTGATCCCAAAATTTTTCGAACATTTTTTTGGATCAAATTTTTTTTGGTCCCAAAATTTTTCAAACTTTTTTTGGGGTCAAAATTTTTTTGGGTCAAATTTTTTTCGAACTTTTTTTTGGGTCAAAATTTTTTTGGGTTCAATATTTTTCGAACTTTTTTTTGGGTCAAAAATTTTTTTGGGTCAAAAATTTTTCTAACTTTTTTTTGGGTCAAAATTTTTTTGGTCCCAAAATTTTTCGAACTTTTTTTTGGGTCAAATTTTTTTTGGTCCCAAAATTTTTCAAACTTTTTTTTGGGTCAAAATTTTTTAGGGTCAAAATTTTTTCGAACTTTTTTTTGGGTCAAAATTTTTTTGGGTTCAATATTTTTCGAACTTTTTTTTGAGTCAAAATTTTTTTGGTCCCAAAATTTTCGAACGTTTTTTTGGGTCAAAATTTTTTTGGTCCCAAAATTTTTCAAACTTTTTTTTGGCTCAAAATTTTTTTGGTCCCAAAATTTTTCGAACTTTTGTTTGGGTCAAAATTTTTTCGAAGTTTTTTTTTGGGTCAAAATTTTTTTGGTCCCAAAATTTTTAAAACTTTTTTTGGTCCCAAAATTTTTCATACTTTTTTTTTGGTCAAAATTTTTTTGGTCCCAAAATTTTTCAAACTTTTTTTTGGCTCAAAATTTTTTTGGTCCCAAAATTTTTCGAACTTTTTTTTGGGTAAAAAATTTTTTGGTCCCAAATTTTTTTGAACTTTTTTTTGGGTCAAAATTTTTTTGGGTTCAATATTTTTCGAACTTTTTTTTGAGTCAAAATTTTTTTGGTCCCAAAATTTTCGAACGTTTTTTTGGGTCAAAATTTTTTTGGTCCCAAAATTTTTCGAACTTTTTTTGGGTCAAAATTTTTTTGGGTCAAAATTTTTTCAAACTTTTTTTTGGGTCAAAATTTTTTTGGTCCCAAAATTGTTCGAACTTTTTTTTGGTCAAAATTTTTTTGGTCCCAAAATTTTTCGAACTTTTTTTTGGGTCAAAATTTTTTTGGTCCCAAAATTTTTCGAACTTTTTTTGGGTCAAAATTTTTTTGGGTTCAATATTTTTCGAACTTTTTTTTGGGTCAAAATTTTTTTGGTCCCAAAATTTTTCGAACTTTTTTTTTGGTCAAAATTTTCTCGAAGTTTTTTTTGTGTCAAAATTTTTTTGGTCCCAAAATTTTTCAAACTTTTTTTTGGCTCAAATTTTTTTGGGTCAAAATTTTTTTGGTCCCAAAATTTTTCAAACTTTTTTTTTGGCTCAAAATTTTTTTGGTCCCAAAATTGTTCGAACTTTTTTTTGGTCAAAATTTTTTTGGTCCCAAAATTTTTCGAACTTTTTTTTGGGTCAAAATTTTTTTGGTCCCAAAATTTTTTCAAACTTTTTTTTGGGTCAAAATTTTTTTGGTCCCAAAATTGTTCGAACTTTTTTTTGGTCAAAATTTTTTTGGTCCCAAAATTTTTCGAACTTTTTTTTGGGTCAAAATTTTTTTGGTCCCAAAATTTTTCGAACTTTTTTTTTGGGTCAAAATTTTTTTGGGTTCAATATTTTTCGAACTTTTTTTTGGGTCAAAATTTTTTTGGTCCCAAAATTTTTCGAACTTTTTTTTTGGTCAAAATTTTCTCGAAGTTTTTTTTGTGTCAAAATTTTTTTGGTCCCAAAATTTTTCGAACTTTTTTTTGGGTCAAAATTTTTTTGGTCCCAAAATTTTTCGAACTTTTTTTTGGGTCAAAATTTTTTTGGGTTCAATATTTTTCGAACTTTTTTTTGGGTCAAAATTTTTTTGGTCCCAAAATTTTTCGAACTTTTTTTTTGGTCAAAATTTTCTCGAAGTTTTTTTTGTGTCAAAATTTTTTTGGTCCCAAAATTTTTCAAACTTTTTTTTTGGCTCAAAATTTTTTTGGTCCCAAAATTTTTCAAACTTTTTTTTGGGTCAAAATTTTTTTGAAGTTTTTTTTTGTGTCAAAATTTTTTTGGTCCCAAAATTTTTCAAACTTTTTTTTGGCTCAAAATTTTTTTGGTCCCAAAATTTTTCGTACTTTTTTTTTGGTCAAAATTTTTTTGGTCCCAAAATTTTTCAAACTTTTTTTTGGCTCAAAATTTTTTTGGTCCCAAAATTTTTTCGAAGTTTTTTTTGGGTCAAATTTTTTTTGGTCCCAAAATTTTTCAAACTTTTTTTTGGCTCAAAATTTTTTTGGGTCAAAAATTTTTCGAACTTTTTTTTGGATCAAATTTTTTTTGGTCCCAAAATTTTTCAAACTTTTTTTTGTCTCAAAATTTTTTTGGTCCCAAAATTTTTCGAACATTTTTTTGGATCAAATTTTTTTTGGTCCCAAAATTTTTCAAACTTTTTTTGGGGTCAAAATTTTTTTGGGTCAAATTTTTTTCGAACTTTTTTTTGGGTCAAAATTTTTTTGGGTTCAATATTTTTCGAACTTTTTTTTGGGTCAAAAATTTTTTTGGGTCAAAAATTTTTCTAACTTTTTTTTGGGTCAAAATTTTTTTGGTCCCAAAATTTTTCGAACTTTTTTTTGGGTCAAATTTTTTTTGGTCCCAAAATTTTTCAAACTTTTTTTTGGGTCAAAATTTTTTTGGGTCAAAATTTTTTCGAACTTTTTTTTGGGTCAAAATTTTTTTGGGTTCAATATTTTTCGAACTTTTTTTTGAGTCAAAATTTTTTTGGTCCCAAAATTTTCGAACGTTTTTTTGGGTCAAAATTTTTTTGGTCCCAAAATTTTTCGAACTTTTTTTGGGTCAAAATTTTTTCGAACTTTTTTTTGGGTCAAAATTTTTTTGGGTCAAAATTTTTTCAAACTTTTTTTTGGGTCAAAATTTTTTTGGTCCCAAAATTGTTCGAACTTTTTTTTGGTCAAAATTTTTTTGGTCCCAAAATTTTTCGAACTCTTTTTTGGGTCAAAATTTTTTTGGTCCCAAAATTTTTCGAACTTTTTTTTGGGTCAAAATTTTTTTGGTCCCAAAATTTTTCGAACTTTTTTTTGGGTCAAAATTTTTTTGGTCCCAAAATTTTTCTAACTTTTTTTTGGCTCAAAATTTTTTTGGTCCCAAAATTTTTCGAACTTTTTTTTGGGTCAAAATTTTTTTGGTCCCAAAATTTTTCGAACTTTTTTTTTGGCTCAAAATTTTTTTGGTCCCAAAATTTTTCGAACTTTTTTTTGGGTCAAAATTTTTTCGAAGTTTTTTTTTGGGTCAAAATTTTTTTGGTCCCAAAATTTTTCAAACTTTTTTTTGGCTCAAAATTTTTTGATCCCAAAATTTTTCGAAATTTTTTTTGGGTCAAACTTTTTTGGGTCCCAAAATTTTTCGAACTTTTTTTTGGGTCAAAGTTTTTTTGGTCCCAAAATTTTTCAAACTTTTTTTTGACTCAAAATTGTTTTGGTCCCAAAATTTTTCAAACTTTTTTTGGGTAAAAATTTTTTTGGTCCCAAAATTTTTCGAACTTTTTTTGGGTCAAAATTTTTTTGGTCCCAAAATTTTTCAAACATTTTTTTTGGCTCAAAATTTTTTTGGTCCCAATATTTTTCGAACTTTTTTTGGGGTCAAAATTTTTTCGAAGTTTTTTTTTGGGTAAAAATTTTTTTGGTCCCAAAATTTTTCAAACTTTTTTTTGGCTCAAAATTTTTTTGGTCCCAAAATTTTTCGTACTTTTTTTTTGGGTCAAAATTTTTTTGTTCCCAAAATTTTTCAAACTTTTTTTTGGCTCAAAATTTTTTTGGTCCCAAAATTTTTCGAACTTTTGTTTGGGTCAAAATTTTTTCGAAGTTTTTTTTTGGGTCAAAATTTTTTTGGTCCCAAAATATTTAAAACTTTTTTTGGTCCCAAAATTTTTCATACTTTTTTTTTGGTCAAAATTTTTTTGGTCCCAAAATTTTTCAAACTTTTTTTTGGCTCAAAATTTTTTTGGTCCCAAAATTTTTCGAACTTTTTTTTGGGTAAAAATTTTTTTGGTCCCAAAATTTTTCGAACTTTTTTTGGGTCAAAATTTTTTTGGTCCCAAAATTTTTCAAACTTTTTTTTTGGCTCAAAATTTTTTTGGTCCCAAAATTTTTCGAACTTTTTTTGGGTCAAAATGTTTTCGAACTTTTTTTTGGGTCAAAATTTTTTTGGGTCAAAATTTTTTCGAACTTTGTTTTGGGTCAAAATTTTTTTGGTCCCAAAATTTTTCGAAATTTTTTTGTGGTCAAAATTTTCTAGAAGTTTTTTTTGTGTCAAAATTTTTTTGGTCCCAAAATTTTTCAAACTTTTTTTTGGCTCAAATTTTTTTTGGGTCAAAATTTTTCCGAACTTTTTTTTGGGTCAAAATTTTTTTGGTCCCAAAATTTTTCGAACTTTTTTTTGGGTCAAAAGTTTTTCGAAGTTTTTTTTGGGTCAAAATGTTTTTGGTCCCAAAATTTTTCAAACTTTTTTTTGGCTCAAAATTTTTTGGGTCAAAAAATTTTCGAACTTTTTTTTGGATCAAATTTTTTTTGGTCCCAAAATTTTTCGAACTTTTTTTTGGGTCAAAAGTTTTTCGAAGTTTTTTTTGATTCAAAATTTTTTTGGTCCCAAAATTTTTCGAACTTTTTTTTGGGTCAAAAATTTTTTTGGGTCAAAAATTTTTCAAACTTTTTTTTGGCTCAAAATTTTTTTGGTCCCAAAATTTTTTCGAAGTTTTTTTTGGGTCAAATTTTTTTTGGTCCCAAAATTTTTCAAACTTTTTTTTGGCTCAAAATTTTTTTGGGTCAAAAATTTTTCGAACTTTTTTTTGGATCAAATTTTTTTTGGTCCCAAAATTTTTCAAACTTTTTTTTGTCTCAAAATTTTTTTGGTCCCAAAATTTTTCGAACATTTTTTTGGATCAAATTTTTTTTGGTCCCAAAATTTTTCAAACTTTTTTTGGGGTCAAAATTTTTTTGGGTCAAATTTTTCTCGAACTTTTTTTTGGGTCAAAATTTTTTTGGTCCCAAAATTGTTCGAACTTTTTTTTGGTCAAAATTTTTTTGGTCCCAAAATTTTTCGAACTTTTTTTTGGGTCAAAATTTTTTTGGTCCCAAAATTTTTAGAACTTTTTTTTGGGTCAAAATTTTTTTGGGTTCAATATTTTTCAAACTTTTTTTTGGGTCAAAATTTTTTTGGTCCCAAAATTTTTCGTACTCTTTTTTGGGTCAAAATTTTTTTGGTCCCAAAATTTTTCGAACTTTTTTTTGGGTCAAAATTTTTTTGGTCCCAAAATTTTTCGAACTTTTTTTTGGGTCAAAATTTTTTTGGTCCCAAAATTTTTCTAACTTTTTTTTGGCTCAAAATTTTTTTGGTCCCAAAATTTTTCGAACTTTTTTTTGGGTCAAAATTTTTTTGGTCCCAAAATTTTTCAAACTTTTTTTTTGGCTCAAAATTTTTTTGGTCCCAAAATTTTTCAAACTTTTTTTTGGGTCAAAATTTTTTTGAAGTTTTTTTTTGTGTCAAAATTTTTTTGGTCCCAAAATTTTTCAAACTTTTTTTTGGCTCAAAATTTTTTTGGTCCCAAAATTTTTCGTACTTTTTTTTTGGTCAAAATTTTTTTGGTCCCAAAATTTTTCAAACTTTTTTTTGGCTCAAAATTTTTTTGGTCCCAAAATTTTTTCGAAGTTTTTTTTGGGTCAAATTTTTTTTGGTCCCAAAATTTTTCAAACTTTTTTTTGGCTCAAAATTTTTTTGGGTCAAAAATTTTTCGAACTTTTTTTTGGATCAAATTTTTTTTGGTCCCAAAATTTTTCAAACTTTTTTTTGTCTCAAAATTTTTTTGGTCCCAAAATTTTTCGAACATTTTTTTGGATCAAATTTTTTTTGGTCCCAAAATTTTTCAAACTTTTTTTGGGGTCAAAATTTTTTTGGGTCAAATTTTTTTCGAACTTTTTTTTGGGTCAAAATTTTTTTGGGTTCAATATTTTTCGAACTTTTTTTTGGGTCAAAAATTTTTTTGGGTCAAAAATTTTTCTAACTTTTTTTTGGGTCAAAATTTTTTTGGTCCCAAAATTTTTCGAACTTTTTTTTGGGTCAAATTTTTTTTGGTCCCAAAATTTTTCAAACTTTTTTTTGGGTCAAAATTTTTTTGGGTCAAAATTTTTTCGAACTTTTTTTTGGGTCAAAATTTTTTTGGGTTCAATATTTTTCGAACTTTTTTTTGAGTCAAAATTTTTTTGGTCCCAAAATTTTCGAACGTTTTTTTGGGTCAAAATTTTTTTGGTCCCAAAATTTTTCGAACTTTTTTTGGGTCAAAATTTTTTCGAACTTTTTTTTGGGTCAAAATTTTTTTGGGTCAAAATTTTTTCAAACTTTTTTTTGGGTCAAAATTTTTTTGGTCCCAAAATTGTTCGAACTTTTTTTTGGTCAAAATTTTTTTGGTCCCAAAATTTTTCGAACTCTTTTTTGGGTCAAAATTTTTTTGGTCCCAAAATTTTTCGAACTTTTTTTTGGGTCAAAATTTTTTTGGTCCCAAAATTTTTCGAACTTTTTTTTGGGTCAAAATTTTTTTGGTCCCAAAATTTTTCTAACTTTTTTTTGGCTCAAAATTTTTTTGGTCCCAAAATTTTTCGAACTTTTTTTTGGGTCAAAATTTTTTTGGTCCCAAAATTTTTCGAACTTTTTTTTTGGCTCAAAATTTTTTTGGTCCCAAAATTTTTCGAACTTTTTTTTGGGTCAAAATTTTTTCGAAGTTTTTTTTTGGGTCAAAATTTTTTTGGTCCCAAAATTTTTCAAACTTTTTTTTGGCTCAAAATTTTTTGATCCCAAAATTTTTCGAAATTTTTTTTGGGTCAAACTTTTTTGGGTCCCAAAATTTTTCGAACTTTTTTTTGGGTCAAAGTTTTTTTGGTCCCAAAATTTTTCAAACTTTTTTTTGACTCAAAATTGTTTTGGTCCCAAAATTTTTCAAACTTTTTTTGGGTAAAAATTTTTTTGGTCCCAAAATTTTTCGAACTTTTTTTGGGTCAAAATTTTTTTGGTCCCAAAATTTTTCAAACATTTTTTTTGGCTCAAAATTTTTTTGGTCCCAATATTTTTCGAACTTTTTTTGGGGTCAAAATTTTTTCGAAGTTTTTTTTTGGGTAAAAATTTTTTTGGTCCCAAAATTTTTCAAACTTTTTTTTGGCTCAAAATTTTTTTGGTCCCAAAATTTTTCGTACTTTTTTTTTGGGTCAAAATTTTTTTGTTCCCAAAATTTTTCAAACTTTTTTTTGGCTCAAAATTTTTTTGGTCCCAAAATTTTTCGAACTTTTGTTTGGGTCAAAATTTTTTCGAAGTTTTTTTTTGGGTCAAAATTTTTTTGGTCCCAAAATATTTAAAACTTTTTTTGGTCCCAAAATTTTTCATACTTTTTTTTTGGTCAAAATTTTTTTGGTCCCAAAATTTTTCAAACTTTTTTTTGGCTCAAAATTTTTTTGGTCCCAAAATTTTTCGAACTTTTTTTTGGGTAAAAATTTTTTTGGTCCCAAAATTTTTCGAACTTTTTTTGGGTCAAAATTTTTTTGGTCCCAAAATTTTTCAAACTTTTTTTTTGGCTCAAAATTTTTTTGGTCCCAAAATTTTTCGAACTTTTTTTGGGTCAAAATGTTTTCGAACTTTTTTTTGGGTCAAAATTTTTTTGGGTCAAAATTTTTTCGAACTTTGTTTTGGGTCAAAATTTTTTTGGTCCCAAAATTTTTCGAAATTTTTTTGTGGTCAAAATTTTCTAGAAGTTTTTTTTGTGTCAAAATTTTTTTGGTCCCAAAATTTTTCAAACTTTTTTTTGGCTCAAATTTTTTTTGGGTCAAAATTTTTCCGAACTTTTTTTTGGGTCAAAATTTTTTTGGTCCCAAAATTTTTCGAACTTTTTTTTGGGTCAAAAGTTTTTCGAAGTTTTTTTTGGGTCAAAATGTTTTTGGTCCCAAAATTTTTCAAACTTTTTTTTGGCTCAAAATTTTTTGGGTCAAAAAATTTTCGAACTTTTTTTTGGATCAAATTTTTTTTGGTCCCAAAATTTTTCGAACTTTTTTTTGGGTCAAAAGTTTTTCGAAGTTTTTTTTGATTCAAAATTTTTTTGGTCCCAAAATTTTTCGAACTTTTTTTTGGGTCAAAAATTTTTTTGGGTCAAAAATTTTTCAAACTTTTTTTTGGCTCAAAATTTTTTTGGTCCCAAAATTTTTTCGAAGTTTTTTTTGGGTCAAATTTTTTTTGGTCCCAAAATTTTTCAAACTTTTTTTTGGCTCAAAATTTTTTTGGGTCAAAAATTTTTCGAACTTTTTTTTGGATCAAATTTTTTTTGGTCCCAAAATTTTTCAAACTTTTTTTTGTCTCAAAATTTTTTTGGTCCCAAAATTTTTCGAACATTTTTTTGGATCAAATTTTTTTTGGTCCCAAAATTTTTCAAACTTTTTTTGGGGTCAAAATTTTTTTGGGTCAAATTTTTCTCGAACTTTTTTTTGGGTCAAAATTTTTTTGGTCCCAAAATTGTTCGAACTTTTTTTTGGTCAAAATTTTTTTGGTCCCAAAATTTTTCGAACTTTTTTTTGGGTCAAAATTTTTTTGGTCCCAAAATTTTTAGAACTTTTTTTTGGGTCAAAATTTTTTTGGGTTCAATATTTTTCAAACTTTTTTTTGGGTCAAAATTTTTTTGGTCCCAAAATTTTTCGTACTCTTTTTTGGGTCAAAATTTTTTTGGTCCCAAAATTTTTCGAACTTTTTTTTGGGTCAAAATTTTTTTGGTCCCAAAATTTTTCGAACTTTTTTTTGGGTCAAAATTTTTTTGGTCCCAAAATTTTTCTAACTTTTTTTTGGCTCAAAATTTTTTTGGTCCCAAAATTTTTCGAACTTTTTTTTGGGTCAAAATTTTTTTGGTCCCAAAATTTTTCGAACTTTTTTTTTGGCTCAAAATTTTTTTGGTCCCAAAATTTTTCGAACTTTTTTTTGGGTCAAAATTTTTTCGAAGTTTTTTTTTGGGTCAAAATTTTTTTGGTCCCAAAATTTTTCAAACTTTTTTTTGGCTCAAAATTTTTTGATCCCAAAATTTTTCGAAATTTTTTTTGGGTCAAACTTTTTTGGGTCCCAAAATTTTTCGAACTTTTTTTTGGGTCAAAGTTTTTTTGGTCCCAAAATTTTTCAAACTTTTTTTTGACTCAAAATTGTTTTGGTCCCAAAATTTTTCAAACTTTTTTTGGGTAAA
Source organism: Astyanax mexicanus (assembly GCF_023375975.1). Lineage (NCBI taxonomy): Eukaryota > Metazoa > Chordata > Actinopteri > Characiformes > Acestrorhamphidae > Astyanax > Astyanax mexicanus. The sequence continues at coordinate 23,970,719 of NC_064414.1, forward strand.
AATTTTTTTGGTCCCAAAATTTTTCGAACTTTTTTTGGGTCAAAATTTTTTTGGTCCCAAAATTTTTCAAACATTTTTTTTGGCTCAAAATTTTTTTGGTCCCAATATTTTTCGAACTTTTTTTGGGGTCAAAATTTTTTCGAAGTTTTTTTTTGGGTAAAAATTTTTTTGGTCCCAAAATTTTTCAAACTTTTTTTTGGCTCAAAATTTTTTTGGTCCCAAAATTTTTCGTACTTTTTTTTTGGGTCAAAATTTTTTTGTTCCCAAAATTTTTCAAACTTTTTTTTTGGCTCAAAATTTTTTTGGTCCCAAAATTTTTCGAACTTTTGTTTGGGTCAAAATTTTTTCGAAGTTTTTTTTTGGGTCAAAATTTTTTTGGTCCCAAAATATTTAAAACTTTTTTTGGTCCCAAAATTTTTCATACTTTTTTTTTGGTCAAAATTTTTTTGGTCCCAAAATTTTTCAAACTTTTTTTTGGCTCAAAATTTTTTTGGTCCCAAAATTTTTCGAACTTTTTTTTGGGTAAAAATTTTTTTGGTCCCAAAATTTTTCGAACTTTTTTTGGGTCAAAATTTTTTTGGTCCCAAAATTTTTCAAACTTTTTTTTTGGCTCAAAATTTTTTTGGTCCCAAAATTTTTCGAACTTTTTTTGGGTCAAAATGTTTTCGAACTTTTTTTTGGGTCAAAATTTTTTTGGGTCAAAATTTTTTCGAACTTTGTTTTGGGTCAAAATTTTTTTGGTCCCAAAATTTTTCGAAATTTTTTTGTGGTCAAAATTTTCTAGAAGTTTTTTTTGTGTCAAAATTTTTTTGGTCCCAAAATTTTTCAAACTTTTTTTTGGCTCAAATTTTTTTTGGGTCAAAATTTTTCCGAACTTTTTTTTGGGTCAAAATTTTTTTGGTCCCAAAATTTTTCGAACTTTTTTTTGGGTCAAAAGTTTTTCGAAGTTTTTTTTGGGTCAAAATGTTTTTGGTCCCAAAATTTTTCAAACTTTTTTTTGGCTCAAAATTTTTTGGGTCAAAAAATTTTCGAACTTTTTTTTGGATCAAATTTTTTTTGGTCCCAAAATTTTTCGAACTTTTTTTTGGGTCAAAAGTTTTTCGAAGTTTTTTTTGATTCAAAATTTTTTTGGTCCCAAAATTTTTCGAACTTTTTTTTGGGTCAAAAATTTTTTTGGGTCAAAAATTTTTCAAACTTTTTTTTGGCTCAAAATTTTTTTGGTCCCAAAATTTTTTCGAAGTTTTTTTTGGGTCAAATTTTTTTTGGTCCCAAAATTTTTCAAACTTTTTTTTGGCTCAAAATTTTTTTGGGTCAAAAATTTTTCGAACTTTTTTTTGGATCAAATTTTTTTTGGTCCCAAAATTTTTCAAACTTTTTTTTGTCTCAAAATTTTTTTGGTCCCAAAATTTTTCGAACATTTTTTTGGATCAAATTTTTTTTGGTCCCAAAATTTTTCAAACTTTTTTTGGGGTCAAAATTTTTTTGGGTCAAATTTTTCTCGAACTTTTTTTTGGGTCAAAATTTTTTTGGTCCCAAAATTGTTCGAACTTTTTTTTGGTCAAAATTTTTTTGGTCCCAAAATTTTTCGAACTTTTTTTTGGGTCAAAATTTTTTTGGTCCCAAAATTTTTAGAACTTTTTTTTGGGTCAAAATTTTTTTGGGTTCAATATTTTTCAAACTTTTTTTTGGGTCAAAATTTTTTTGGTCCCAAAATTTTTCGAACTTTTTTTTTGGTCAAAATTTTCTCGAAGTTTTTTTTGTGTCAAAATTTTTTTGGTCCCAAAATTTTTCAAACTTTTTTTTGGTTCAAATTTTTTTGGGTCAAAATTTTTTTGGTCCCAAAATTTTTCAAACTTTTTTTTTGGCTCAAAATTTTTTTGGTCCCAAAATTTTTCAAACTTTTTTTTGGGTCAAAATTTTTTTGAAGTTTTTTTTTGTGTCAAAATTTTTTTGGTCCCAAAATTTTTCAAACTTTTTTTTGGCTCAAAATTTTTTTGGTCCCAAAATTTTTTTGGTCCCAAAATTTTTCGTACTTTTTTTTTGGTCCCAAAATTTTTTTGGTCCCAAAATTTTTTCGAAGTTTTTTTTGGGTCAAATTTTTTTTGGTCCCAAAATTTTTCAAACTTTTTTTTGGCTCAAATTTTTTTTGGGTCAAAATTTTTCCGAACTTTTTTTTGGGTCAAAATTTTTTTGGTCCCAAAATTTTTCGAACTTTTTTTTGGGTCAAAATTTTTTCGAAGTTTTTTTTGGGTCAAAATTTTTTTGGTCCCAAAATTTTTCGAACTTTTTTTTGGGTCAAAATTTTTTTGGTCCCAAAATTTTTCAAACTTTTTTTTGGCTCAAATTTTTTTTGGGTCAAAATTTTTTCGAACTTTTTTTTGGGTCAAAATTTTTATGGTCCCAAAATTTTTCGAACTTTTTTTTGGGTCAAAATTTTTTTGGGTCAAATTTTTTTCGAACTTTTTTTTGGGTCAAAATTTTTTTGGTCCCAAAATTTTTCAAACTTTTTTTTGGGTCAAAATTTTTTTGGTCCCAAAATTTTTCTAACTTTTTTTGGCTCAAAATTTTTTTGGTCCCAAAATTTTTCGAACTTTTTTTTGGGTCAAAATTTTTTTGGTCCCAAAATTTTTCGAACTTTTTTTTTGGCTCAAAATTTTTTTGGTCCCAAAATTTTTCGAACTTTGTTTTGGGTCAAAATTTTTTTGGTCCCAAAATTTTTCGAACTTTTTTTGTGGTCAAAATTTTCTAGAAGTTTTTTTTGTGTCAAAATTTTTTTGGTCCCAAAATTTTTCAAACTTTTTTTTGGCTCAAATTTTTTTTGGGTCAAAATTTTTCCGAACTTTTTTTTGGGTCAAAATTTTTTTGGTCCCAAAATTTTTCGAACTTTTTTTTGGGTCAAAAGCTTTTCGAAGTTTTTTTTGGGTCAAAATGTTTTTGGTCCCAAAATTTTTCAAACTTTTTTTTGGCTCAAAATTTTTTGGGTCAAAAAATTTTCGAACTTTTTTTTGGATCAAATTTTTTTTGGTCCCAAAATTTTTCGAACTTTTTTTTGGGTCAAAAGTTTTTCGAAGTTTTTTTTGATTCAAAATTTTTTTGGTCCCAAAATTTTTCGAACTTTTTTTTGGGTCAAAAATTTTTTTGGGTCAAAAATTTTTCAAACTTTTTTTTGGCTCAAAATTTTTTTGGTCCCAAAATTTTTTCGAAGTTTTTTTTGGGTCAAATTTTTTTTGGTCCCAAAATTTTTCAAACTTTTTTTTGGCTCAAAATTTTTTTGGGTCAAAAATTTTTCGAACTTTTTTTTGGATCAAATTTTTTTGGTCCCAAAATTTTTCGAACATTTTTTTGGATCAAATTTTTTTTGGTCCCAAAATTTTTCAAACTTTTTTTGGGGTCAAAATTTTTTTGGGTCAAATTTTTTTCGAACTTTTTTTTGGGTCAAAATTTTTTTGGGTTCAATATTTTTCGAACTTTTTTTTGGGTCAAAATTTTTATGGTCCCAAAATTTTTCGAACTTTTTTTGATTCAAAATTTTTTTGGTCCCAAAATTTTTCGAACTTTTTTTTGGGTCAAAAATTTTTTTGGGTCAAAAATTTTTCTAACTTTTTTTTTGGGTCAAAATTTTTTTGGTCCCAAAATTTTTCGAACTTTTTTTTGGGTCAAATTTTTTTTGGTCCCAAAATTTTTCAAACTTTTTTTTGGGTCAAAATTTTTTTGGGTCAAAATTTTTTCGAACTTTTTTTTGGGTCAAAATTTTTTTGGGTTCAATATTTTTCAAACTTTTTTTTGAGACAAAATTTTTTTGGTCCCAAAATTTTCGAACATTTTTTTGGATCAAATTTTTTTGGTCCCAAAATTTTCGAACATTTTTTTGGATCAAATTTTTTTGGTCCCAAAATTTTTCAAACTTTTTTTTGGGTCAAAATTTTTTTGGGTCAAAATTTTTTCGAACTTTTTTTTGGGTCAAAATTTTTTTGGGTTCAATATTTTTCGAACTTTTTTTTGGGTCAAAATTTTTTTGGTCCCAAAATTTTTCGAACTTTTTTTGGGTCAAAATTTTTTCGAACTTTTTTTTGGGTCAAAATTTTTTTGGGTCAAAATTTTTTCGAACTTTTTTTTGGGTCAAAATTTTTTTGGTCCCAAAATTGTTCGAACTTTTTATTGGTCAAAATTTTTTTGGTCCCAAAATTTTTCGAACTTTTTTTTGGGTCAAAATTTTTTTGGTCCCAGAATTTTTCGAACTTTTTTTTGGGTCAAAATTTTTTTGGTCCCAAAATTTTTCGAACTTTTTTTTGGCTCAAAATTTTTTTGGTCCCAAAATTTTTCGAACTTTTTTTTGGGTCAAAATTTTTTTGGTCCCAAAATTTTTCGAACTTTTTTTTGGGTCAAAATTTTTTTGGGTTCAATATTTTTCAAACTTTTTTTTGGGTCAAAATTTTTTTGGTCCCAAAATTTTTCGAACTTTTTTTTTGGTCAAAATTTTCTCGAAGTTTTTTTTGTGTCAAAATTTTTTTGGTCCCAAAATTTTTCAAACTTTTTTTTGGTTCAAATTTTTTTGGGTCAAAATTTTTTTGGTCCCAAAATTTTTCAAACTTTTTTTTTGGCTCAAAATTTTTTTGGTCCCAAAATTTTTCAAACTTTTTTTTGGGTCAAAATTTTTTTGAAGTTTTTTTTTGTGTCAAAATTTTTTTGGTCCCAAAATTTTTCAAACTTTTTTTTGGCTCAAAATTTTTTTGGTCCCAAAATTTTTCGTACTTTTTTTTTGGTCCCAAAATTTTTTTGGTCCCAAAATTTTTTCGAAGTTTTTTTTGGGTCAAATTTTTTTTGGTCCCAAAATTTTTCAAACTTTTTTTTGGCTCAAATTTTTTTTGGGTCAAAATTTTTCCGAACTTTTTTTTGGGTCAAAATTTTTTTGGTCCCAAAATTTTTCGAACTTTTTTTTGGGTCAAAATTTTTTCGAAGTTTTTTTTGGGTCAAAATTTTTTTGGTCCCAAAATTTTTCGAAGTTTTTTTTGGGTCAAAATTTTTATGGTCCCAAAATTTTTCGAACTTTTTTTTGGGTCAAAATTTTTTTGGGTCAAAAATGTTTCTAACTTTTTTTTGGGTCAAAATTTTTTTGGTCCCAAAATTTTTTTTGGGTCAAAATTTTTTTCGAAGTTTTTTTTGGGTCAAAATTTTTATGGTCCCAAAATTTTCGAACGTTTTTTTGGGTCAAAATTTTTTTGGTCCCAAAATTTTTCGAACTTTTTTGGGTCAAAATTTTTTCGAACTTTTTTTTGGGTCAAAATTTTTTTGGGTCAAAATTTTTTCAAACTTTTTTTTGGGTCAAAATTTTTTTGGTCCCAAAATTGTTCGAACTTTTTTTTGGTCAAAATTTTTTTGGTCCCAAAATTTTTCGAACTTTTTTTTGGGTCAAAATTTTTTTGGTCCCAAAATTTTTCGAACTTTTTTTTGGGTCAAAATTTTTTTGGGTTCAATATTTTTCAAACTTTTTTTTGGGTCAAAATTTTTTTGGTCCCAAAATTTTTCGAACTTTTTTTTTGGTCAAAATTTTCTCGAAGTTTTTTTTGTGTCAAAATTTTTTTGGTCCCAAAATTTTTCAAACTTTTTTTTTGGTTCAAATTTTTTTGGGTCAAAATTTTTTTGGTCCCAAAATTTTTCAAACTTTTTTTTTGGCTCAAAATTTTTTTGGCCCCAAAATTTTTCAAACTTTTTTTTGGGTCAAAATTTTTTTGAAGTTTTTTTTTGTGTCAAAATTTTTTTGGTCCCAAAATTTTTCAAACTTTTTTTTGGCTCAAAATTTTTTTGGTCCCAAAATTTTTCGTACTTTTTTTTTGGTCCCAAAATTTTTTTGGTCCCAAAATTTTTTCGAAGTTTTTTTTGGGTCAAATTTTTTTTGGTCCCAAAATTTTTCAAACTTTTTTTTGGCTCAAATTTTTTTTGGGTCAAAATTTTTCCGAACTTTTTTTTGGGTCAAAATTTTTTTGGTCCCAAAATTTTTCGAACTTTTTTTTGGGTCAAAATTTTTTCGAAGTTTTTTTTGGGTCAAAATTTTTTTGGTCCCAAAATTTTTCGAACTTTTTTTTGGGTCAAAATTTTTATGGTCCCAAAATTTTTCGAACTTTTTTTTGGGTCAAAATTTTTTTGGTCCCAAAATTTTTCAAACTTTTTTTTTGGCTCAAAATTTTTTTGGTCCCAAAATTTTTCGAACTTTTTTTTGGGTCAAAATTTTTTTGAAGTTTTTTTTTGTGTCAAAATTTTTTTGGTCCCAAAATTTTTCAAACTTTTTTTGGCTCAAAATTTTTTTGGTCCCAAAATTTTTCGTACTTTTTTTTTGGTTAAAATTTTTTTGGTCCCAAAATTTTTAAAACTTTTTTTTGGCTCAAATTTTTTTTGGGTCAAAATTTTTTCGAAGTTTTTTTTGGGTCAAATTTTTTTGGGTCAAAATTTTTTCGAACTTTTTTTTGGGTCAAAATTTTTTTGGGTTCAATATTTTTCGAACTTTTTTTTGAGACAAAATTTTTTTGGTCCCAAAATTTTCGAACATTTTTTTGGATCAAATTTTTTTGGTCCCAAAATTTTTCAAACTTTTTTTTTGGGTCAAAATTTTTTTGGGTCAAAATTTTTTCAAACTTTTTTTTGGGTCAAAATTTTTTTGGGTTCAATATTTTTCGAACTTTTTTTTGGGTCAAAATTTTTTTGGTCCCAAAATTTTTCGAACTTTTTTTGGGTCAAAATTTTTTCGAACTTTTTTTTGGGTCAAAATTTTTTTGGGTCAAAATTTTTTCTAACTTTTTTTTGGGTCAAAATTTTTTTGGTCCCAAAATTGTTCGAACTTTTTATTGGTCAAAATTTTTTTGGTCCCAAAATTTTTCGAACTTTTTTTTGGGTCAAAATTTTTTTGGTCCCAAAATTTTTCGAACTTTTTTTTGGGTCAAAATTTTTTTGGTCCCAAAATTTTTCGAACTTTTTTTTGGGTCAAAAGTTTTTCGAAGTTTTTTTTGGGTCAAAATTTTTTTGGTCCCAAAATTTTTCAAACTTTTTTTTGGCTCAAAATTTTTTTGGTCCCAAAATTGTTCGAACTTTTTTTTGGTCAAAATTTTTTTGGTCCCAAAATTTTTCGAACTTTTTTTTGGGTCAAAATTTTTTTGGTCCCAAAATTTTTCGAACTTTTTTTTGGGTCAAAATTTTTTTGGGTTCAATATTTTTCAAACTTTTTTTTGGGTCAAAATTTTTTTGGTCCCAAAATTTTTCGAACTTTTTTTTTGGTCAAAATTTTCTCGAAGTTTTTTTTGTGTCAAAATTTTTTTGGTCCCAAAATTTTTCAAACTTTTTTTTGGTTCAAATTTTTTTGGGTCAAAATTTTCTTGGTCCCAAAATTTTTCAAACTTTTTTTTTGGCTCAAAATTTTTTTGGTCCCAAAATTTTTCAAACTTTTTTTTGGGTCAAAATTTTTTTGAAGTTTTTTTTTGTGTCAAAAATTTTTGGTCCCAAAATTTTTCAAACTTTTTTTTGGCTCAAAATTTTTTTGGTCCCAAAATTTTTCGTACTTTTTTTTTGGTCCCAAAATTTTTTTGGTCCCAAAATTTTTTCGAAGTTTTTTTTGGGTCAAATTTTTTTTGGTCCCAAAATTTTTCAAACTTTTTTTTGGCTCAAATTTTTTTTGGGTCAAAATTTTTCCGAACTTTTTTTTGGGTCAAAATTTTTTTGGTCCCAAAATTTTTCGAACTTTTTTTTGGGTCAAAATTTTTTCGAAGTTTTTTTTGGGTCAAAATTTTTTTGGTCCCAAAATTTTTCGAAGTTTTTTTTGGGTCAAAATTTTTATGGTCCCAAAATTTTTCGAACCTTTTTTTTGGGTCAAAATTTTTTTGGTCCCAAAATTTTTCGAACTTTTTTTTGGGTCAAAATTTTTTTCGAAGTTTTTTTTGGGTCAAAATTTTTATGGTCCAAAAATTTTCGAACGTTTTTTTGGGTCAAAATTTTTTTGGTCCCAAAATTTTTCGAACTTTTTTTGGGTCAAAATTTTTTCGAACTTTTTTTTGGGTCAAAATTTTTTTGGGTCAAAATTTTTTCAAACTTTTTTTTGGGTCAAAATTTTTTTGGTCCCAAAATTGTTCGAACTTTTTTTTGGTCAAAATTTTTTTGGTCCCAAAATTTTTCGAACTTTTTTTTGGGTCAAAATTTTTTTGGTCCCAAAATTTTTCGAACTTTTTTTTGGGTCAAAATCTTTTTGGGTTCAATATTTTTCAAACTTTTTTTGGGTCAAATTTTTTTTGGTCCCAAAATTTTTCGAACTTTTTTTTTGGTCAAAATTTTCTCGAAGTTTTTTTTGTGTCAAAATTTTTTTGGTCCCAAAATTTTTCAAACTTTTTTTTTGGTTCAAATTTTTTTGGGTCAAAATTTTTTTGGTCCCAAAACTTTTCAAACTTTTTTTTTGGCTCAAAATTTTTTTGGTCCCAAAATTTTTCAAACTTTTTTTTGGGTCAAAATTTTTTTGAAGTTTTTTTTTGTGTCAAAATTTTTTTGGTCCCAAAATTTTTCAAACTTTTTTTGGCTCAAAATTTTTTTGGTCCCAAAATTTTTCGTACTTTTTTTTTGGTCCCAAAATTTTTTTGGTCCCAAAATTTTTTCGAAGTTTTTTTTGGGTCAAATTTTTTTTGGTCCCAAAATTTTTCAAACTTTTTTTTGGCTCAAATTTTTTTTGGGTCAAAATTTTTCCGAACTTTTTTTTGGGTCAAAATTTTTTTGGTCCCAAAATTTTTCGAACTTTTTTTTGGGTCAAAATTTTTTCGAAGTTTTTTTTTGGGTCAAAATTTTTTTGGTCCCAAAATTTTTCGAACTTTTTTTTGGGTCAAAATTTTTATGGTCCCAAAATTTTTCGAACTTTTTTTTGGGTCAAAATTTTTTTGGTCCCAAAATTTTTCAAACTTTTTTTTTGGCTCAAAATTTTTTTGGTCCCAAAATTTTTCGAACTTTTTTTTGGGTCAAAATTTTTTTGAAGTTTTTTTTTGTGTCAAAATTTTTTTGGTCCCAAAATTTTTCAAACTTTTTTTGGCTCAAAATTTTTTTGGTCCCAAAATTTTTCGTACTTTTTTTTTGGTTAAAATTTTTTTGGTCCCAAAATTTTTAAAACTTTTTTTTGGCTCAAATTTTTTTTGGGTCAAAATTTTTTCGAAGTTTTTTTTGGGTCAAATTTTTTTTGGTCCCAAAATTTTTCAAACTTTTTTTTGGATCAAAATTTTCTCGAAGTTTTTTTTGTGTCAAAATTTTTTTGGTCCCAAAATTTTTCAAACTTTTTTTTGGCTCAAATTTTTTTGGGTCAAAATTTTTTTGGTCCCAAAATTTTTCAAACTTTTTTTTTGGCTCAAAATTTTTTCGAAGTTTTTTTTGGGTCAAAATGTTTTTGGTCCTAAAATTTTTCAAACTTTTTTTTGGCTCAAAATTTTTTTGGGTCAAAATTTTTTCGAACTTTTTTTTGGGTCAAAATTTTTTTGGTCCCAAAATTTTCGAACGTTTTTTTGGGTCAAAATTTTTTTGGTCCCAAAATTTTTCTAACTTTTTTTGGGTCAAAATTTTTTCGAACTTTTTTTGGGTCAAAATTTTTTTGGGTCAAAATTTTTTCGAACTCTTTTTTGGGTCAAAATTTTTTTGGTCCCAAAATTTTTCGAACTTTTTTTTTGGTCAAAATTTTCTAGAAGTTTTTTTTGTGTCAAAATTTTTTTGGTCCCAAAATTTTTCAAACTTTTTTTTGGCTCAAATTTTTTTTGGGTCAAAATTTTTCCGAACTTTTTTTTGGGTCAAAATTTTTTTGGTCCCAAAATTTTTCGAACTTTTTTTTGGGTCAAAAGTTTTTCGAAGTTTTTTTTGGGTCAAAATGTTTTTGGTTCCCAAATTTTTCAAATTTTTTTTTGGCTTAAAAAAATTTCGAACTTTTTTTTGGATCAAATTTTTTTTGGTCCCAAAATTTTTCGAACTTTTTTTTGGGTCAAAAGTTTTTCGAAGTTTTTTTTAGGTCAAAATTTTTTTGGTCCCAAAATTTTTCAAACTTTTTTTTGGCTCAAAATTTTTTTGGGTCAAAAATTTTTCGAACTTTTTTTTGGATCAAATTTTTTTTGGTCCCAAAATTTTTCAAACTTTTTTTTGTCTCAAAATTTTTTGGTCCCAAAATTTTTCGAACATTTTTTTGGATCAAATTTTTTTTGGTCCCAAAATTTTTCAAACTTTTTTTGGGGTCAAAATTTTTTTGGGTCAAAATTTTTTCAAACTTTTTTTGGGGTCAAAATTTTTTTGGGTTCAATATTTTTCTAACTTTTTTTTGGGTCAAAATTTTTATGGTCCCAAAATTTTTCGAACTTTTTTTTGAGTCAAAATTTTTTTGGTCCCAAAATTTTTCGAACTTTTTTTTGGGTCAAAATTTTTTTGGGTCAAAAATTTTTCTAACTTTTTTTTGGGTCAAAATTTTTTTGGTCCCAAAATTTTTCGAACTTTTTTTTGGGTCAATTTTTTTTTGGTCCCAAAATTTTTCAAACTTTTTTTTGGGTCAAAATTTTTTTGGGTCAAAATTTTTTCGAACTTTTTTTTGGGTCAAAATTTTTTTGGTCCCAAAATTTTTCGAACTTTTTTTTGGGAAAAAAAATTTTTTCGAAGTTTTTTTTGGGTCAAAATTTTTTTGGTCCCAAAATTTTTCGAACTTTTTTTTGGGTCAAAATTTTTTCGAAGTTTTTTTTGGGTCAAAATTTTTTTGGTCAAAAAATTTTTCAAACTTTTTTTTGGCTCAAAATTTTTTTGGGTCAAAAAATTTTCAAATTTTTTTTTGGGTCAAAATTTTTTTGGTCCCAAAATTTTTCGAACTTTTTTTTGGTCCCAAAATTTTTCAAACTTTTTTTTGGGTCAAATTTTTTTCGAAGTTTTTTTTGGGTCAAAATTTTTTTGGTCCCAAAATTTTTCAAACTTTTTTTTGCGTCAAAATGTTTTCGAAGTTTTTTTTGGGTTAAAATTTTTTTGGTCCCAAAATTTTTCAAACTTTTTTTTTGGCTCAAAATTTTTTTGGTCCCAAAATTTTTCGAACTTTTTTTTGGGTCAAAATTTTTTTGAAGTTTTTTTTTGTGTCAAAATTTTTTTGGTCCCAAAATTTTTCAAACTTTTTTTGGCTCAAAATTTTTTTGGTCCCAAAATTTTTCGTACTTTTTTTTTGGTTAAAATTTTTTTGGTCCCAAAATTTTTAAAACTTTTTTTTGGCTCAAATTTTTTTTGGGTCAAAATTTTTTCGAAGTTTTTTTTGGGTCAAATTTTTTTTGGTCCCAAAATTTTTCAAACTTTTTTTTGGATCAAAATTTTCTCGAAGTTTTTTTTGTGTCAAAATTTTTTTGGTCCCAAAATTTTTCAAACTTTTTTTTGGCTCAAATTTTTTTGGGTCAAAATTTTTTTGGTCCCAAAATTTTTCAAACTTTTTTTTTGGCTCAAAATTTTTTCGAAGTTTTTTTTGGGTCAAAATGTTTTTGGTCCTAAAATTTTTCAAACTTTTTTTTGGCTCAAAATTTTTTTGGGTCAAAATTTTTTCGAACTTTTTTTTGGGTCAAAATTTTTTTGGTCCCAAAATTTTCGAACGTTTTTTTGGGTCAAAATTTTTTTGGTCCCAAAATTTTTCTAACTTTTTTTGGGTCAAAATTTTTTCGAACTTTTTTTGGGTCAAAATTTTTTTGGGTCAAAATTTTTTCGAACTCTTTTTTGGGTCAAAATTTTTTTGGTCCCAAAATTTTTCGAACTTTTTTTTTGGTCAAAATTTTCTAGAAGTTTTTTTTGTGTCAAAATTTTTTTGGTCCCAAAATTTTTCAAACTTTTTTTTGGCTCAAATTTTTTTTGGGTCAAAATTTTTCCGAACTTTTTTTTGGGTCAAAATTTTTTTGGTCCCAAAATTTTTCGAACTTTTTTTTGGGTCAAAAGTTTTTCGAAGTTTTTTTTGGGTCAAAATGTTTTTGGTCCCAAAATTTTTCAAACTTTTTTTTGGCTCAAAAAATTTTCGAACTTTTTTTTGGATCAAATTTTTTTTGGTCCCAAAATTTTTCGAACTTTTTTTTGGGTCAAAAGTTTTTCGAAGTTTTTTTTAGGTCAAAATTTTTTTGGTCCCAAAATTTTTCAAACTTTTTTTTGGCTCAAAATTTTTTTGGGTCAAAAATTTTTCGAACTTTTTTTTGGATCAAATTTTTTTTGGTCCCAAAATTTTTCAAACTTTTTTTTGTCTCAAAATTTTTTGGTCCCAAAATTTTTCGAACATTTTTTTGGATCAAATTTTTTTTGGTCCCAAAATTTTTCAAACTTTTTTTGGGGTCAAAATTTTTTTGGGTCAAAATTTTTTCAAACTTTTTTTGGGGTCAAAATTTTTTTGGGTTCAATATTTTTCTAACTTTTTTTTGGGTCAAAATTTTTATGGTCCCAAAATTTTTCGAACTTTTTTTTGAGTCAAAATTTTTTTGGTCCCAAAATTTTTCGAACTTTTTTTTGGGTCAAAATTTTTTTGGGTCAAAAATTTTTCTAACTTTTTTTTGGGTCAAAATTTTTTTGGTCCCAAAATTTTTCGAACTTTTTTTTGGGTCAAATTTTTTTTGGTCCCAAAATTTTTCAAACTTTTTTTTGGGTCAAAATTTTTTTGGGTCAAAATTTTTTCGAACTTTTTTTTGGGTCAAAATTTTTTTGGTCCCAAAATTTTTCGAACTTTTTTTTGGGAAAAAAAATTTTTTCGAAGTTTTTTTTGGGTCAAAATTTTTTTGGTCCCAAAATTTTTCGAACTTTTTTTTGGGTCAAAATTTTTTCGAAGTTTTTTTTGGGTCAAAATTTTTTTGGTCAAAAAATTTTTCAAACTTTTTTTTGGCTCAAAATTTTTTTGGGTCAAAAAATTTTCAAATTTTTTTTTGGGTCAAAATTTTTTTGGTCCCAAAATTTTTCGAACTTTTTTTTGGTCCCAAAATTTTTCAAACTTTTTTTTGGGTCAAATTTTTTTCGAAGTTTTTTTTGGGTCAAAATTTTTTTGGTCCCAAAATTTTTCAAACTTTTTTTTGCGTCAAAATGTTTTCGAAGTTTTTTTTGGGTTAAAATTTTTTTGGTCCCAAAATTTTTCAAACTTTTTTTTTGGCTCAAAATTTTTTTGGTCCCAAAATTTTTCGAACTTTTTTTTGGGTCAAAATTTTTTTGAAGTTTTTTTTTGTGTCAAAATTTTTTTGGTCCCAAAATTTTTCAAACTTTTTTTGGCTCAAAATTTTTTTGGTCCCAAAATTTTTCGTACTTTTTTTTTGGTTAAAATTTTTTTGGTCCCAAAATTTTTAAAACTTTTTTTTGGCTCAAATTTTTTTTGGGTCAAAATTTTTTCGAAGTTTTTTTTGGGTCAAATTTTTTTTGGTCCCAAAATTTTTCAAACTTTTTTTTGGATCAAAATTTTCTCGAAGTTTTTTTTGTGTCAAAATTTTTTTGGTCCCAAAATTTTTCAAACTTTTTTTTGGCTCAAATTTTTTTGGGTCAAAATTTTTTGGGTCCCAAAATTTTTCAAACTTTTTTTTTGGCTCAAAATTTTTTCGAAGTTTTTTTTGGGTCAAAATGTTTTTGGTCCTAAAAAATTTCAAATTTTTTTTGGCTCAAAATTTTTTTGGGTCAAAATTTTTTCGAACTTTTTTTGGGTCAAAATTTTTTTGGGTTCAATATTTTTCGAACTTTTTTTTGGGTCAAAATTTTTTTGGTCCCAAAATTTTCGAACGTTTTTTTGGGTCAAAATTTTTTTGGTCCCAAAATTTTTCTAACTTTTTTTGGGTCAAAATTTTTTCGAACTTTTTTTGGGTCAAAATTTTTTTGGGTCAAAATTTTTTCGAACACTTTTTTGGGTCAAAATTTTTTTGGTCCCAAAATTTTTCGAACTTTTTTTTTGGTCAAAATTTTCTAGAAGTTTTTTTTGTGTCAAAATTTTTTTGGTCCCAAAATTTTTCAAACTTTTTTTTGGCTCAAATTTTTTTTGGGTCAAAATTTTTCCGAACTTTTTTTTGGGTCAAAATTTTTTTGGTCCCAAAATTTTTCGAACTTTTTTTTGGGTCAAAAGTTTTTCGAAGTTTTTTTTGGGTCAAAATGTTTTTGGTCCCAAAATATTTCAAACTTTTTTTTGGCTCAAAAAATTTTCGAACTTTTTTTTGGATCAAATTTTTTTTGGTCCCAAAATTTTTCGAACTTTTTTTTGGGTCAAAAGTTTTTCGAAGTTTTTTTTAGGTCAAAATTTTTTTGGTCCCAAAATTTTTCAAACTTTTTTTTGGCTCAAAATTTTTTTGGGTCAAAAATTTTTCGAACTTTTTTTTGGGTCAAAAATTTTTCGAACTTTTTTTTGGATCAAATTTTTTTTGGTCCCAAAATTTTTCAAACTTTTTTTTGTCTCAAAATTTTTTTGGTCCGAAAATTTTTCGAACATTTTTTTGGATCAAATTTTTTTTGGTCCCAAAATTTTTCAAACTATTTTTGGGGTCAAAATTTTTTTGGGTCAAAATTTTTTCGAACTTTTTTTTGGGTCAAAATTTTTTTGGGTTCAATATTTTTCTAACTTTTTTTTGGGTCAAAATTTTTATGGTCCCAAAATTTTTCGAACTTTTTTTTGAGTCAAAATTTTTTTGGTCCCAAAATTTTTCGAACTTTTTTTTGGGTCAAAATTTTTTTGGGTCAAAAATTTTTCTAACTTTTTTTTGGGTCAAAATTTTTTTGGTCCCAAAATTTTTCGAACTTTTTTTTGGGTCAAATTTTTTTTGGTCCCAAAATTTTTCAAACTTTTTTTTGGGTCAAAATTTTTTTGGGTCAAAATTTTTTCGAACTTTTTTTTGGGTCAAAATTTTTTTGGTCCCAAAATTTTTCGAACTTTTTTTTGGGAAAAAAAATTTTTTCGAAGTTTTTTTTGGGTCAAAATTTTTTTGGTCCCAAAATTTTTCGAACTTTTTTTTGGGTCAAAATTTTTTCGAAGTTTTTTTTGGGTCAAAATTTTTTTGGTCAAAAAATTTTTCAAACTTTTTTTTGGCTCAAAATTTTTTTGGGTCAAAAAATTTTCTGATTTTTTTTTGGGTCAAAATTTTTTTGGTCCCAAAATTTTTCGAACTTTTTTTTGGTCCCAAAATTTTTCAAACTTTTTTTTGGGTCAAAATTTTTTTGTTCCCAAAATTTTTCGAAATTTTTTTTGGGTCAAACTTTTTTTGGTCCCAAAATTTTTTGAACTTTTCTATGGGTCAAAATTTTTTTGGTCCCAAAATTTTTCAAACTTTTTTTTGGGTCAAAATTTTTTTGGTCCCAAGATTTTTTGAACTTTTTTTTGGTCAAAATTTTTTTGGTCCCAAAATTTTTCAAACTTTTTTTTGGCTCAAAATTTTTTTGGTCCCAAAATTTTTCGAACATTTTTTTGGATCAAATTTTTTTTGGTCCCAAAATTTTTCAAACTTTTTTTGGGGTCAAAATTTTTTTGGGTCAAAATTTTTTCGAACTTTTTTTTGGGTCAAAATTTTTATGGTCCCAAAATTTTTCGAACTTTTTTTTGAGTCAAAATTTTTTTGGTCCCAAAATTTTTTGAACTTTTTTTTGGGTCAAAATTTTTTTGAAGTTTTTTTTTGTGTCAAAATTTTTTTGGTCCCAAAATTTTTCAAACATTTTTTTGGCTCAAAATTTTTTTGGTCCCAAAATTTTTCGTACTTTTTTTTTGGTCCCAAAATTTTTTTGGTCCCAAAATTTTTTCGAAGTTTTTTTTGGGTCAAATTTTTTTTGGTCCCAAAATTTTTCAAACTTTTTTTTGGCTCAAATTTTTTTTGGGTCAAAATTTTTCCGAACTTTTTTTTGGGTCAAAATTTTTTTGGTCCCAAAATTTTTCGAACTTTTTTTTGGGTCAAAATTTTTTCGAAGTTTTTTTTGGGTCAAAATTTTTTTGGTCCCAAAATTTTTCGAACTTTTTTTTGGGTCAAAATTTTTATGGTCCCAAAATTTTTCGAACTTTTTTTGGGTCAAAATTTTTTTGGGTCAAAAATGTTTCTAACTTTTTTTTGGGTCAAAATTTTTTTGGTCCCAAAATTTTTCGAACTTTTTTTTGGGTCAAAATTTTTTCGAAGTTTTTTTTGGGTCAAAATTTTTTTGGTCAAAAAATTTTTCAAACTTTTTTTTGGCTCAAAATTTTTTTGGGTCAAAAAATTTTCTGATTTTTTTTTTGGGTCAAAATTTTTTTGGTCCCAAAATTTTTCGAACTTTTTTTTGGTCCCAAAATTTTTCACCCTTTTTTTTGGGTCAAAATTTTTTTGTTCCCAAAATTTTTCGAAATTTTTTAAGGTCAAACTTTTTTTGGTCCCAAAATTTTTTGAACTTTTCTATGGGTCAAAATTTTTTTGGTCCCAAAATTTTTCAAACTTTTTTTTGGGTCAAAATTTTTTTGGTCCCAAAATTTTTTGAACTTTTTTTTGGTCAAAATTTTTTTGGTCCCAAAATTTTTCAAACTTTTTTTTGGCTCAAAATTTTTTTGGTCCCAAAATTTTTCGAACAATTTTTTGGATCAAATTTTTTTTGGTCCCAAAATTTTTCAAACTTTTTTTGGGGTCAAAATTTTTTTGGGTCAAAATTTTTTCGAACTTTTTTTTGGGTCAAAATTTTTATGGTCCCAAAATTTTTCGAACTTTTTTTTGAGTCAAAATTTTTTTGGTCCCAAAATTTTTCGAACTTTTTTTTGGGTCAAAATTTTTTTGAAGTTTTTTTTTGTGTCAAAATTTTTTTGGTCCCAAAATTTTTCAAACTTTTTTTTGGCTCAAAATTTTTTTGGTCCCAAAATTTTTCGTACTTTTTTTTTGGTCCCAAAATTTTTTTGGTCCCAAAATTTTTTCGAAGTTTTTTTTGGGTCAAATTTTTTTTGGTCCCAAAATTTTTCAAACTTTTTTTTGGCTCAAATTTTTTTTGGGTCAAAATTTTTCCGAACTTTTTTTTGGGTCAAAATTTTTTTGGTCCCAAAATTTTTCGAACTTTTTTTTGGATCAAAATTTTTTCGAAGTTTTTTTTGGGTCAAAATTTTTTTGGTCCCAAAATTTTTCGAACTTTTTTTTGGGTCAAAATTTTTATGGTCCCAAAATTTTTCGAACTTTTTTTTGGGTCAAAATTTTTTTGGGTCAAAAATGTTTCTAACTTTTTTTTGGGTCAAAATTTTTTTGGTCCCAAAATTTTTCGAACTTTTTTTTGGGTCAATTTTTTTTCGAAGTTTTTTTTGGGTCAAAATTTTTTTGGTCCCAAAATTTTTCAAACTTTTTTTTTGGCTCAAAATTTTTTTGGTCCCAAAATTTTTCGAACTTTTTTTTGGGTCAAAATTTTTTTGAAGTTTTTTTTTGTGTCAAAATTTTTTTGGTCCCAAAATTTTTCAAACTTTTTTTTGGCTCAAAATTTTTTTGGTCCCAAAATTTTTCGTACTTTTTTTTTGGTTAAAATTTTTTTGGTCCCAAAATTTTTAAAACTTTTTTTTGGCTCAAATTTTTTTTGGGTCAAAATTTTTTCGAAGTTTTTTTTGGGTCAAATTTTTTTTGGTCCCAAAATTTTTCAAACTTTTTTTTGGATCAAAATTTTCTCGAAGTTTTTTTTGTGTCAAAATTTTTTTGGTCCCAAAATTTTTCAAACTTTTTTTTGCCTCAAATTTTTTTGGGTCAAAATTTTTTTGTTCCCAAAATTTTTCAAACTTTTTTTTTGGCTCAAAATTTTTTCGAAGTTTTTTTTGGGTCAAAATGTTTTTGGTCCTAAAATTTTTCAAACTTTTTTTTGGCTCAAAATTTTTTTGGGTCAAAATTTTTTTGGGTTCAATATTTTTCGAACTTTTTTTTGGGTCAAAATTTTTTTGGTCCCAAAATTTTCGAACGTTTTTTTGGGTCAAAATTTTTTCGAACTTTTTTTGGGTCAAAATTTTTTTGGGTCAAAATTTTTTCGAACTCTTTTTTGGGTCAAAATTTTTTTGGTCCCAAAATTTTTCGAACTTTTTTTTTGGTCAAAATTTTCTAGAAGTTTTTTTTGTGTCAAAATTTTTTTGGTCCCAAAATTTTTCAAACTTTTTTTTGGCTCAAATTTTTTTTGGGTCAAAATTTTTCCGAACTTTTTTTTGGGTCAAAATTTTTTTGGTCCCAAAATTTTTCGAACTTTTTTTTGGGTCAAAAGTTTTTCGAAGTTTTTTTTTGGGTCAAAATGTTTTTGGTCCCAAAATTTTTCAAACTTTTTTTTGACTCAAAAAATTTTCGAACTTTTTTTTGGATCAAATTTTTTTTGGTCCCAAAATTTTTCGAACTTTTTTTTGGGTCAAAAGTTTTTCGAAGTTTTTTTTGGGTCAAATTTTTTTTGGTCCCAAAATTTTTCAAACTTTTTTTTGGGTCAAAATTTTTTTGGGTCAAAATTTTTTCGAACTTTTTTTTGGGTCAAAATTTTTTTGGTCCCAAAATTTTTCGAACTTTTTTTTGGGAAAAAATTTTTTTTCGAAGTTTTTTTTGGGTCAAAATTTTTTTGGTCCCAAAATTTTTCGAACTTTTTTTTGGGTCAAAATTTTTTCGAAGTTTTTTTTGGGTCAAAATTTTTTTGGTCAAAAAATTTTTCAAACTTTTTTTTGGCTCAAAATTTTTTTGGGTCAAAAAATTTTCAAATTTTTTTTTGGGTCAAAATTTTTTTGGTCCCAAAATTTTTCGAACTTTTTTTTGGTCCCAAAATTTTTCAAACTTTTTTTTGGGTCAAAATTTTTTTGGTCCCAAAATTTTTCGAAATTATTTTTGGGTCAAACTTTTTTTGGTCCCAAAATTTTTTGAACTTTTCTATGGGTCAAAATTTTTTTGGTCCCAAAATTTTTCGAACTTTTTTTTGGTCCCAAAATTTTTCAAACTTTTTTTTGGGTCAAAATTTTTTTGTTCCCAAAATTTTTCGAAATTTTTTTTGGGTCAAACTTTTTTTGGTCCCAAAATTTTTTGAACTTTTCTATGGGTCAAAATTTTTTTGGTCCCAAAATTTTTCAAACTTTTTTTTGGGTCAAAATTTTTTTGGTCCCAAAATTTTTTGAACTTTTTTTTGGTCAAAATTTTTTTGGTCCCAAAATTTTTCAAACTTTTTTTTGGCTCAAAATTTTTTTGGTCCCAAAATTTTTCGAACATTTTTTTGGATCAAATTTTTTTTGGTCCCAAAATTTTTCAAACTTTTTTTGGGGTCAAAATTTTTTTGGGTCAAAATTTTTTCGAACTTTTTTTTGGGTCAAAATTTTTATGGTCCCAAAATTTTTCGAACTTTTTTTTGAGTCAAAATTTTTTTGGTCCCAAAATTTTTCGAACTTTTTTTTGGGTCAAAATTTTTTTGAAGTTTTTTTTTGTGTCAAAATTTTTTTGGTCCCAAAATTTTTCAAACTTTTTTTTGGCTCAAAATTTTTTTGGTCCCAAAATTTTTCGTACTTTTTTTTTGGTCCCAAAATTTTTTTGGTCCCAAAATTTTTTCGAAGTTTTTTTTGGGTCAAATTTTTTTTGGTCCCAAAATTTTTCAAACTTTTTTTTGGCTCAAATTTTTTTTGGGTCAAAATTTTTCCGAACTTTTTTTTGGGTCAAAATTTTTTTGGTCCCAAAATTTTTCGAACTTTTTTTTGGGTCAAAATTTTTTCGAAGTTTTTTTTGGGTCAAAATTTTTTTGGTCCCAAAATTTTTCGAACTTTTTTTTGGGTCAAAATTTTTATGGTCCCAAAATTTTTCGAACTTTTTTTTGGGTCAAAATTTTTTTGGGTCAAAAATTTTTCGTACTTTTTTTTTGGTCCCAAAATTTTTTTGGTCCCAAAATTTTTTCGAAGTTTTTTTTGGGTCAAATTTTTTTTGGTCCCAAAATTTTTCAAACTTTTTTTTGGCTCAAATTTTTTTTGGGTCAAAATTTTTCCGAACTTTTTTTTGGGTCAAAATTTTTTTGGTCCCAAAATTTTTCGAACTTTTTTTTGGGTCAAAATTTTTTCGAAGTTTTTTTTGGGTCAAAATTTTTTTGGTCCCAAAATTTTTCGAACTTTTTTTTGGGTCAAAATTTTTATGGTCCCAAAATTTTTCGAACTTTTTTTTGGGTCAAAATTTTTTCGAAGTTTTTTTTGGGTCAAAATTTTTTTGGTCCCAAAATTTTTCAAACTTTTTTTTGCGTCAAAATGTTTCTAACTTTTTTTTGGGTCAAAAATGTTTCTAACTTTTTTTTGGGTCAAAATTTTTTTGGTCCCAAAATTTTTCGAACTTTTTTTTGGGTCAAATTTTTTTCGAAGTTTTTTTTGGGTCAAAATTTTTTTGGTCCCAAAATTTTTCAAACTTTTTTTTGCGTCAAAATGTTTTCGAAGTTTTTTTTGGGTCAAAATTTTTTTGGTCCCAAAATTTTTCAAACTTTTTTTTGGGTCAAAATTTTTTTGGTCCCAAAATTTTCGAACGTTTTTTTGGGTCAAAATTTTTTCGAACTTTTTTTGGGTCAAAATTTTTTTGGGACAAAATTTTTTCGAACTCTTTTTTGGGTCAAAATTTTTTTGGTCCCAAAATTTTTCGAACTTTTTTTTTGGTCAAAATTTTCTAGAAGTTTTTTTTGTGTCAAAATTTTTTTGGTCCCAAAATTTTTCAAACTTTTTTTTGGCTCAAATTTTTTTTGGGTCAAAATTTTTCCGAACTTTTTTTTGGGTCAAAATTTTTTTGGTCCCAAAATTTTTCGAACTTTTTTTTGGGTCAAAAGTTTTTCGAAGTTTTTTTTGGGTCAAAATGTTTTTGGTCCCAAAATTTTTCAAACTTTTTTTTGGCTCAAAAAATTTTCGAACTTTTTTTTGGATCAAATTTTTTTTGGTCCCAAAATTTTTCGAACTTTTTTTTGGGTCAAAAGTTTTTCGAAGTTTTTTTTGGGTCAAATTTTTTTTGGTCCCAAAATTTTTCAAACTTTTTTTTGGGTCAAAATTTTTTTGGGTCAAAATTTTTTCGAACTTTTTTTTGGGTCAAAATTTTTTTGGTCCCAAAATTTTTCGAACTTTTTTTTGGGAAAAAATTTTTTTTCGAAGTTTTTTTTGGGTCAAAATTTTTTTGGTCCCAAAATTTTTCGAACTTTTTTTTGGGTCAAAATTTTTTCGAAGTTTTTTTTGGGTCAAAATTTTTTTGGTCAAAAAATTTTTCAAACTTTTTTTTGGCTCAAAATTTTTTTGGGTCAAAAAATTTTCAAATTTTTTTTTTGGGTCAAAATTTTTTTGGTCCCAAAATTTTTCGAACTTTTTTTTGGTCCCAAAATTTTTCAAACTTTTTTTTGGGTCAAAATTTTTTTGGTCCCAAAATTTTTCGAAATTATTTTTGGGTCAAACTTTTTTTGGTCCCAAAATATTTTGAACTTTTCTATGGGTCAAAATTTTTTTGGTCCCAAAATTTTTCTAACTTTTTTTTGGTCCCAAAATTTTTCAAACTTTTTTTTGGGTCAAAATTTTTTTGTTCCCAAAATTTTTCGAAATTTTTTTTTGGGTCAAACTTTTTTTGGTCCCAAAATTTTTTGAACTTTTCTATGGGTCAAAATTTTTTTGGTCCCAAAATTTTTCAAACTTTTTTTTGGGTCAAAATTTTTTTGGTCCCAAAATTTTTTGAACTTTTTTTTGGTCAAAATTTTTTTGGTCCCAAAATTTTTCAAACTTTTTTTTGGCTCAAAATTTTTTTGGTCCCAAAATTTTTCGAACATTTTTTTGGATCAAATTTTTTTTGGTCCCAAAATTTTTCAAACTTTTTTTGGGGTCAAAATTTTTTTGGGTCAAAATTTTTTCGAACTTTTTTTTGGGTCAAAATTTTTATGGTCCCAAAATTTTTCGAACTTTTTTTTGAGTCAAAATTTTTTTGGTCCCAAAATTTTTCGAACTTTTTTTTGGGTCAAAATTTTTTTGAAGTTTTTTTTTGTGTCAAAATTTTTTTGGTCCCAAAATTTTTCAAACTTTTTTTTGGCTCAAAATTTTTTTGGTCCTAAAATTTTTCGTACTTTTTTTTGGTCCCAAAATTTTTTTGGTCCCAAAATTTTTTCGAAGTTTTTTTTGGGTCAAATTTTTTTTGGTCCCAAAATTTTTCAAACTTTTTTTTGGCTCAAATTTTTTTTGGGTCAAAATTTTTCCGAACTTTTTTTTGGGTCAAAATTTTTTTGGTCCCAAAATTTTTCGAACTTTTTTTTGGGTCAAAATTTTTTCGAAGTTTTTTTTGGGTCAAAATTTTTTTGGTCCCAAAATTTTTCGAACTTTTTTTTGGGTCAAAATTTTTATGGTCCCAAAATTTTTCGAACTTTTTTTTGGGTCAAAATTTTTTTGGGTCAAAAATGTTTCTAACTTTTTTTTGGGTCAAAATTTTTTTGGTCCCAAAATTTTTCGAAATTTTTTTTGGGTCAAAATTTTTTCGAAGTTTTTTTTGGGTCAAAATTTTTTTGGTCAAAAAATTTTTCAAACTTTTTTTTGGCTCAAAATTTTTTTGGGTCAAAAAATTTTCTGATTTTTTTTTGGATCAAAATTTTTTTGGTCCCAAAATTTTTCGAACTTTTTTTTGGTCCCAAAATTTTTCTAACTTTTTTTTGGGTCAAAATTTTTTTGTTCCCAAAATTTTTCGAAATTTTTTAAGGTCAAACTTTTTTTGGTCCCAAAATTTTTTGAACTTTTCTATGGGTCAAAATTTTTTTGGTCCCAAAATTTTTCAAACTTTTTTTTGGGTCAAAATTTTTTTGGTCCCAAAATTTTTTGAACTTTTTTTTGGTCAAAATTTTTTTGGTCCCAAAATTTTTCAAACTTTTTTTTGGCTCAAAATTTTTTTGGTCCCAAAATTTTTCGAACATTTTTTTGGATCAAATTTTTTTTGGTCCCAAAATTTTTCAAACTTTTTTTGGGGTCAAAATTTTTGTGGGTCAAAATTTTTTCGAACTTTTTTTTGGGTCAAAATTTTTATGGTCCCAAAATTTTTCGAACTTTTTTTTTGAGTCAAAATTTTTTTGGTCCCAAAATTTTTCGAACTTTTTTTTGGGTCAAAATTTTTTTGAAGTTTTTTTTTGTGTCAAAATTTTTTTGGTCCCAAAATTTTTCAAACTTTTTTTTGGCTCAAAATTTTTTTGGTCCCAAAATTTTTCGTACTTTTTTTTTGGTCCCAAAATTTTTTTGGTCCCAAAATTTTTTCGAAGTTTTTTTTGGGTCAAATTTTTTTTGGTCCCAAAATTTTTCAAACTTTTTTTTGGCTCAAATTTTTTTGGTCCCAAAATTTTTCAATCTTTTTTTTTGGCTCAAAATTTTTTTGGTCCCAAAATTTTTCGAACTTTTTTTTGGGTCAAAATTTTTTTGGTCCCAAAATTTTTCGTACTTTTTTTTTGGTTAAAATTTTTTTGGTCCCAAAATTTTTAAAACTTTTTTTTGGCTCAAATTTTTTTTGGGTCAAAATTTTTTCGAAGTTTTTTTTGTGTCAAAATTTTTTTGGTCCCAAAATTTTTCAAACTTTTTTTTGGCTCAAATTTTTTTGGGTCAAAATTTTTTGGTCCCAAAATTTTTCAAACTTTTTTTTTGGCTCAAAATTTTTTCGAAGTTTTTTTTGGGTCAAAATGTTTTTGGTCCTAAAATTTTTCAAACTTTTTTTTGGCTCAAAATTTTTTTGGGTCAAAATTTTTTCGAACTTTTTTTTGGGTCAAAATTTTTTTGGGTTCAATATTTTTCGAACTTTTTTTTGGGTCAAAATTTTTTTGGTCCCAAAATTTTCGAACGTTTTTTTGGGTCAAAATTTTTTTGGTCCCAAAATTTTTCTAACTTTTTTTGGGTCAAAATTTTTTCGAACTTTTTTTGGGTCAAAATTTTTTTGGGTCAAAATTTTTTCGAACTCTTTTTTGGGTCAAAATTTTTTTGGTCCCAAAATTTTTCGAACTTTTTTTTTGGTCAAAATTTTCTAGAAGTTTTTTTTGTGTCAAAATTTTTTTGGTCCCAAAATTTTTCAAACTTTTTTTTGGCTCAAAAAATTTTCAAACTTTTTTTTGGATCAAATTTTTTTTGGTCCCAAAATTTTTCGAACTTTTTTTTGGGTCAAAAGTTTTTCGAAGTTTTTTTTGGGTCAAATTTTTTTTGGTCCCAAAATTTTTCAAACTTTTTTTTGGGTCAAAATTTTTTTGGGTCAAAATTTTTTCGAACTTTTTTTTGGGTCAAAATTTTTTTGGTCCCAAAATTTTTCGAACTTTTTTTTGGGAAAAAATTTTTTTTCGAAGTTTTTTTTGGGTCAAAATTTTTTTGGTCCCAAAATTTTTCGAACTTTTTTTTGGGTCAAAATTTTTTCGAAGTTTTTTTTGGGTCAAAATTTTTTTGGTCAAAAAATTTTTCAAACTTTTTTTGGCTCAAAATTTTTTTGGGTCAAAAAATTTTCAAATTTTTTTTTGGGTCAAAATTTTTTTGGTCCCAAAATTTTTCGAACTTTTTTTTGGTCCCAAAATTTTTCAAACTTTTTTTTGGGTCAAAATTTTTTTGGTCCCAAAATTTTTCGAAATTATTTTTGGGTCAAACTTTTTTTGGTCCCAAAATTTTTTGAACTTTTCTATGGGTCAAAATTTTTTTGGTCCCAAAATTTTTCAAACTTTTTTTTGGGTCAAAATTTTTTTGGTCCCAAAAGTTTTTTGAACTTTTTTTTGGTCAAAATTTTTTTGGTCCCAAAATTTTTCAAACTTTTTTTTGGCTCAAAATTTTTTTGGTCCCAAAATTTTTCGAACATTTTTTTGGATCAAATTTTTTTTGGTCCCAAAATTTTTCAAACTTTTTTTGGTCCCAAAATTTTTTTGGGTCAAAATTTTTTCGAACTTTTTTTTGGGTCAAAATTTTTTTGGGTTCAATATTTTTCGAACTTTTTTTTGGGTCAAAATTTTTTTGGTCCCAAAATTTTCGAACGTTTTTTTGGGTCAAAATTTTTTTGGTCCCAAAATTTTTCTAACTTTTTTTGGGTCAAAATTTTTTCGAACTTTTTTTGGGTCAAAATTTTTTTGGGTCAAAATTTTTTCGAACTCTTTTTTGGGTCAAAATTTTTTTGGTCCCAAAATTTTTCGAACTTTTTTTTTGTGTCAAAATTTTTTTGGTCCCAAAATTTTTCAAACTTTTTTTTGGCTCAAATTTTTTTTGGGTCAAAATTTTTCCGAACTTTTTTTTGGGTCAAAATTTTTTTGGTCCCAAAATTTTTCGAACTTTTTTTTGGGTCAAAAGTTTTTCGAAGTTTTTTTTGGGTCAAAATGTTTTTGGTCCCAAAATTTTTCAAACTTTTTTTGGGCTCAAAAAATTTTCGAACTTTTTTTTGGATCAAATTTTTTTTGGTCCCAAAATTTTTCGAACTTTTTTTTGGGTCAAAAGTTTTTCGAAGTTTTTTTTAGGTCAAAATTTTTTTGGTCCCAAAATTTTTCAAACTTTTTTTTGGCTCAAAATTTTTTTGGGTCAAAAATTTTTCGAACTTTTTTTTGGATCAAATTTTTTTTGGTCCCAAAATTTTTCAAACTTTTTTGTGTCTCAAACTTTTTTTGGTCCCAAAATTTTTCGAACATTTTTTTGGATCAAATTTTTTTTGGTCCCAAAATTTTTCAAACTTTTTTTGGGGTCAAAATTTTTTTGGGTCAAAATTTTTTCGAACTTTTTTTTGGGTCAAAATTTTTTTGGGTTCAATATTTTTCTAACTTTTTTTTGGGTCAAAATTTTTATGGTCCCAAAATTTTTCGAACTTTTTTTTGAGTCAAAATTTTTTTGGTCCCAAAATTTTTCGAACTTTTTTTTGGGTCAAAATTTTTTTGGGTCAAAAATTTTTCTAACTTTTTTTTGGGTCAAAATTTTTTTGGTCCCAAAATTTTTCGAACTTTTTTTTGGGTCAAATTTTTTTTGGTCCCAAAATTTTTCAAACTTTTTTTTGGGTCAAAATTTTTTTGGGTCAAAATTTTTTCGAACTTTTTTTTGGGTCAAAATTTTTTTGGTCCCAAAATTTTTCGAACTTTTTTTTGGGAAAAAAATTTTTTTCGAATTTTTTTTTGGGTCAAAATTTTTTTGGTCAAAAAATTTTTCAAACTTTTTTTTGGCTCAAAATTTTTTTGGGTCAAAAAATTTTCAAATTTTTTTTTGGGTCAAAATTTTTTTGGTCCCAAAATTTTTCGAACTTTTTTTGGTCCCAAAATTTTTCAAACTTTTTTTTTGGGTCAAAATTTTTTTGGTCCCAAAATTTTTTGAACTTTTTTTTGGTCAAAATTTTTTTGGTCCCAAAATTTTTCAAACTTTTTTTTGGCTCAAATTTTTTTTGGTCCCAAAATTTTTCGAACATTTTTTTGGATCAAATTTTTTTTGGTCCCAAAATTTTTCAAACTTTTTTTGGGGTCAAAATTTTTTTGGGTCAAAATTTTTTCGAACTTTTTTTTGGGTCAAAATTTTTTTGGGTTCAATATTTTTCTAACTTTTTTTTGGGTCAAAATTTTTATGGTCCCAAAATTTTTCGAACTTTTTTTTGAGTCAAAATTTTTTTGGTCCCAAAATTTTTCGAACTTTTTTTTGGGTCAAAATTTTTTTGGGTCAAAAATTTTTCTATCTTTTTTTTGGGTCAAAATTTTTTTGGTCCCAAAATTTTTCGAACTTTTTTTTGGGTCAAATTTTTTTTGGTCCCAAAATTTTTCAAACTTTTTTTTGGGTCAAAATTTTTTTGGGTCAAAATTTTACCGAACTTTTTTTTGGGTCAAAATTTTTTTGGTCCCAAAATTTTTCGAACTTTTTTTTGGGTCAAAATTTTTTCGAAGTTTTTTTTGGGTCAACATTTTTTTGGTCCCAAAATTTTTCGAACTTTTTTTTGGGTCAAAATTTTTTCGAAGTTTTTTTTGGGTCAAAATTTTTTTGGTCAAAAAATTTTTCAAACTTTTTTTTGGCTCAAAATTTTTTTGGGTCAAAAAATTTTCTAACTTTTTTTTGGGTCAAAATTTTTTTGGTCCCAAAATTTTTCGAACTTTTTTTTGGTCCCAAAATTTTTCAAACTTTTTTTTGGGTCAAAATTTTTTTGGTCCCAAAATTTTTCGAACTTTTTTGGGTCAAAATTTTTTTGGTCCCAAAATTTTTCGAAATTTTTTTTGGGTCAAACTTTTTTTGGTCCCAAAATTTTTTGAACTTTTCTATGGGTCAAAATTTTTTTGGTCCCAAAATTTTTCAAACTTTTTTTTGGGTCAAAATTTTTTTGGTCCCAAAATTTTTTGAACTTTTTTTTGGTCAAAATTTTTTTGGTCCCAAAATTTTTCAAACTTTTTTTTGGCTCAAAATTTTTTTGGTCCCAAAATTTTTCCGAACTTTTTTTTGGGTCAAAATTTTTTTGGTCCCAAAATTTTTCGAACTTTTTTTTGGGTCAAAAATTTTTCGAAGTTTTTTTTGGGTCAAAATGTTTTTGGTCCCAAAATTTTTCAAACTTTTTTTTGGCTCAAAAAATTTTCGAACTTTTTTTTGGATCAAATTTTTTTTGGTCCAAAAATTTTTCGAACTTTTTTTTGGGTCAAAAGTTTTTCGAAGTTTTTTTTGGGTCAAAATTTTTTTGGTCCCAAAATTTTTCAAACTTTTTTTTGGCTCAAAATTTTTTTGGGTCAAAATTTTTTCGAAGTTTTTTTTGGATCAAATTTTTTTTGGTCCCAAAATTTTTCAAACTTTTTTTTGTCTCAAAATTTTTTTGGTCCCAAAATTTTTCGAACTTTTTTTTGGGTCAAAATTTTTTCGAAGTTTTTTTTGGGTCAAAATTTTTTTGGTCCCAAAATTTTTCGAACTTTTTTTTGGGTCAAAATTTTTTCGAAGTTTTTTTTGGGTCAAAATTTTTTTGGTCAAAAAATTTTTCAAACTTTTTTTTGGCTCAAAATTTTTTTGGGTCAAAAATTTTTCAAACTTTTTTTTGGGTCAAAATTTTTTTGGTCCCAAAATTTTTCGAAATTTTTTTTGGGTCAAACTTTTTTTGGTCCCAAAATTTTTTGAACTTTTCTATGGGTCAAAATTTTTTTGGTCCCAAAATTTTTCAAACTTTTTTTTGGGTCAAAATTTTTTTGGTCCCAAATTTTTTTGAACTTTTTTTTGGTCAAAATTTTTTTGGTCCCAAAATTTTTCAAACTTTTTTTTGGCTCAAAATTTTTTTGGTCCCAAAATTTTTCGAACATTTTTTTGGATCAAATTTTTTTTGGTCCCAAAATTTTTCAAACTTTTTTTGGGGTCAAAATTTTTTTGGGTCAAAATTTTTTCGAACTTTTTTTTGGGTCAAAATTTTTTTGGGTTCAATATTTTTCTAACTTTTTTTTGGGTCAAAATTTTTATGGTCCCAAAATTTTTCGAACTTTTTTTTGAGTCAAAATTTTTTTGGTCCCAAAATTTTTCGAACTTTTTTTTGGGTCAAAATTTTTTTGGGTCAAAAATTTTTCTAACTTTTTTTTGGGTCAAAATTTTTTTGGTCCCAAAATTTTTCGAACTTTTTTTTGGGTCAAATTTTTTTTGGTCCCAGAATTTTTCAAACTTTTTTTTGGGTCAAAATTTTTTTGGGTCAAAATTTTTCCGAACTTTTTTTTGGGTCAAAATTTTTTTGGTCCCAAAATTTTTCGAACTTTTTTTTGGGTCAAAATTTTTTCGAAGTTTTTTTTGGGTCAACATTTTTTTGGTCCCAAAATTTTTCGAACTTTTTTTTGGGTCAAAATTTTTTCGAAGTTTTTTTTGGGTCAAAATTTTTTTGGTCAAAAAATTTTTCAAACTTTTTTTTGGCTCAAAATTTTTGTGGGTCAAAAAATTTTCTAACTTTTTTTTGGGTCAAAATTTTTTTGGTCCCAAAATTTTTCGAACTTTTTTTTGGTCCCAAAATTTTTCAAACTTTTTTTTGGGTCAAAATTTTTTTGGTCCCAAAATTTTTCGAACTTTTTTGGGTCAAAATTTTTTTGGTCCCAAAATTTTTCGAAATTTTTTTTGGGTCAAACTTTTTTTGGTCCCAAAATTTTTTGAACTTTTCTATGGGTCAAAATTTTTTTGGTCCCAAAATTTTTCAAACTTTTTTTTGGGTCAAAATTTTTTTGGTCCCAAAATTTTTTGAACTTTTTTTTGGTCAAAATTTTTTGGTCCCAAAATTTTTCAAACTTTTTTTTGGCTCAAAATTTTTTTGGTCCCAAAATTTTTCCGAACTTTTTTTTGGGTCAAAATTTTTTTGGTCCCAAAATTTTTCGAACTTTTTTTTGGGTCAAAAGTTTTTCGAAGTTTTTTTTGGGTCAAAATGTTTTTGGTCCCAAAATTTTTCAAACTTTTTTTTGGCTCAAAAAATTTTCGAACTTTTTTTTGGATCAAATTTTTTTTGGTCCCAAAATTTTTCGAACTTTTTTTTGGGTCAAAATTTTTTCGAAGTTTTTTTTGGGTCAAAATTTTTTTGGTCCCAAAATTTTTCAAACTTTTTTTTGGCTCAAAATTTTTTTGGGTCAAAAATTTTTCGAACTTTTTTTTGGATCAAATTTTTTTTGGTCCCAAAATTTTTCAAACTTTTTTTTGTCTCAAAATTTTTTTGGTCCCAAAATTTTTCGAACATTTTTTTGGATCAAATTTTTTTTGGTCCCAAAATTTTTCAAACTTTTTTTGGGGTCAAAATTTTTTTGGGTCAAATTTTTTTCGAACTTTTTTTTGGGTCAAAATTTTTTTGGGTTCAATATTTTTCGAACTTTTTTTTGGGTCAAAATTTTTATGGTCCCAAAATTTTTCGAACTTTTTTTTGATTCAAAATTTTTTTGGTCCCAAAATTTTTCGAACTTTTTTTTGGGTCAAAAATTTTTTTGGGTCAAAAATTTTTCTAACTTTTTTTTGGGTCAAAATTTTTTTGGTCCCAAAATTTTTCGAACTTTTTTTTGGGTCAAATTTTTTTTGGTCCCAAAATTTTTCAAACTTTTTTTTGGGTCAAAATTTTTTTGGGTCAAAAATTTTTCTAACTTTTTTTTGGGTCAAAATTTTTTTGGTCCCAAAATTTTTCGAACTTTTTTTTGGGTCAAATTTTTTTTGGTCCCAAAATTTTTCAAACTTTTTTTTGGGTCAAAATTTTTTTGGGTCAAAATTTTTCCGAACTTTTTTTTGGGTCAAAATTTTTTTGGTCCCAAAATTTTTCGAACTTTTTTTTGGGTCAAAATTTTTTCGAAGTTTTTTTTGGGTCAACATTTTTTTGGTCCCAAAATTTTTCGAACTTTTTTTTGGGTCAAAATTTTTTCGAAGTTTTTTTTGGGTCAAAATTTTTTTGGTCAAAAAATTTTTCGAACTTTTTTTGGGTCAAAATTTTTTCGAACTTTTTTTTGGGTCAAAATTTTTTTGGGTCAAAATTTTTTCGAACTTTTTTTTGGGTCAAAATTTTTTTGGTCCCAAAATTGTTCGAACTTTTTATTGGTCAAAATTTTTTTGGTCCCAAAATTTTTCGAATTTTTTTTTGGGTCAAAATTTTTTTGGTCCCAAAATTTTTCGAACTTTTTTTTGGGTCAAAATTTTTTTGGTCCCAAAATTTTTCGAACTTTTTTTTGGGTCAAAAGTTTTTCGAAGTTTTTTTTGGGTCAAAATTTTTTTGGTCCCAAAATTTTTCAAACTTTTTTTTGGCTCAAAATTTTTTTGGGTCAAAAATTTTTCAAACTTTTTTTTGGATCAAATTTTTTTTGGTCCCAAAATTTTTCAAACTTTTTTTTGTCTCAAAATTTTTTTGGTCCCAAAATTTTTCGAACATTTTTTTGGATCAAATTTTTTTTGGTCCCAAAATTTTTCAAACTTTTTTTGGGGTCAAAATTTTTTTGGGTCAAATTTTTTTCGAACTTTTTTTTGGGTCAAAATTTTTTTGGGTTCAATATTTTTCGAACTTTTTTTTGGGTCAAAATTTTTATGGTCCCAAAATTTTTCGAACTTTTTTTTGATTCAAAATTTTTTTGGTCCCAAAATTTTTCGAACTTTTTTTTGGGTCAAAAATTTTTTTGGGTCAAAAATTTTTCTAACTTTTTTTTGGGTCAAAATTTTTTTGGTCCCAAAATTTTTCGAACTTTTTTTTGGGTCAAATTTTTTTTGGTCCCAAAATTTTTCAAACTTTTTTTTGGGTCAAAATTTTTTTGGGTCAAAATTTTTTCGAACTTTTTTTTGGGTCAAAATTTTTTTGGGTTCAATATTTTTCGAACTTTTTTTTGAGTCAAAAATTTTTTGGTCCCAAAATTTTCGAACGTTTTTTTGGGTCAAAATTTTTTTGGTCCCAAAATTTTTCGAACTTTTTTTGGGTCAAAATTTTTCCGAACTTTTTTTTGGGTCAAAATTTTTTTGGGTCAAAATTTTTTCAAACTTTTTTTTGGGTCAAAATTTTTTTGGTCCCAAAATTGTTCGAACTTTTTTTTGGTCAAAATTTTTTTGGTCCCAAAATTTTTCGAACTTTTTTTTGGGTCAAAATTTTTTTGGTCCCAAAATTTTTCGAACTTTTTTTTGGGTCAAAATTTTTTTGGGTTCAATATTTTTCGAACTTTTTTTTGGGTCAAAATTTTTTTGGTCCCAAAATTTTTCGAACTTTTTTTTGGCTCAAATTTTTTTGGGTCAAAATTTTTTTGGTCCCAAAATTTTTCAAACTTTTTTTTTGGCTCAAAATTTTTTTGGTCCCAAAATTTTTCGTACTTTTTTTTTGGTCAAAATTTTTTTGGTCCCAAAATTTTTCAAACTTTTTTTTGGCTCAAAATTTTTTTGGTCCCAAAATTTTTTCGAAGTTTTTTTTGGGTCAAATTTTTTTTGGTCCCAAAATTTTTCGAACTTTTTTTTGGCTCAAAATTTTTTTGGGTCAAAAATTTTTCGAACTTTTTTTTGGATCAAATTTTTTTTGGTCCCAAAATTTTTCAAACTTTTTTTTGTCTCAAAATTTTTTTGGTCTCAAAATTTTTTCAAACTTTTTTTTGGGTCAAAATTTTTTTGGGTTCAATATTTTTCGAACTTTTTTTTGAGACAAAATTTTTTTGGTCCCAAAATTTTCGAACATTTTTTTGGATCAAATTTTTTTGGTCCCAAAATTTTTCAAACTTTTTTTTGGGTCAAAATTTTTTTGGGTCAAAATTTTTTCGAACTTTTTTTTGGGTCAAAATTTTTTTGGGTTCAATATTTTTCGAACTTTTTTTTGGGTCAAAATTTTTTTGGTCCCAAAATTTTCGAACGTTTTTTTGGGTCAAAATTTTTTTGGTCCCAAAATTTTTCGAACTTTTTTTGGGTCAAAATTTTTTCGAACTTTTTTTTGGGTCAAAATTTTTTCGAACTTTTTTTTGGGTCAAAATTTTTTTGGTCCCAAAATTGTTCGAACTTTTTATTGGTCAAAATTTTTTTGGTCCCAAAATTTTTCGAACTTTTTTTTGGGTCAAAATTTTTTTGGTCCCAAAATTTTTCGAACTTTTTTTTGGGTCAAAATTTTTTTGATCCCAAAATTTTTCGAACTTTTTTTTGTGTCAAAAGTTTTTCGAAGTTTTTTTTGGGTCAAAATTTTTTTGGTCCCAAAATTTTTCAAACTTTTTTTTGGCTCAAAATTTTTTTGGGTCAAAATTTTTTCGAACTTTTTTTTGGATCAAATTTTTTTTGGTCCCAAAATTTTTCAAACTTTTTTTTGTCTCAAAATTTTTTTGGTCCCAAAATTTTTCGAACATTTTTTTGGATCAAATTTTTTTTGGTCCCAAAATTTTTCAAACTTTTTTTGGGGTCAAAATTTTTTTGGGTCAAATTTTTTTCGAACTTTTTTTTGGGTCAAAATTTTTTTGGGTTCAATATTTTTCGAACTTTTTTTTGGGTCAAAATTTTTATGGTCCCAAAATTTTTCGAACTTTTTTTTGATTAAAAATTTTTTTTGGTCCCAAAATTTTTCGAACTTTTTTTTGGGTCAAAAATTTTTTTGGGTCAAAAATTTTTCTAACTTTTTTTTGGGTCAAAATTTTTTTGGTCCCAAAATTTTTCGAACTTTTTTTTGGGTCAAATTTTTTTTGGTCCCAAAATTTTTCAAACTTTTTTTTGGGTCAAAATTTTTTTGGGTCAAAATTTTTTCGAACTTTTTTTTGGGTCAAAATTTTTTTGGGTTCAATATTTTTCGAACTTTTTTTTGAGTCAAAATTTTTTTGGTCCCAAAATTTTCGAACGTTTTTTTGGGTCAAAATTTTTTTGGTCCCAAAATTTTTCGAACTTTTTTTGGGTCAAAATTTTTTCGAACTTTTTTTTGGGTCAAAATTTTTTTGGGTCAAAATTTTTTCAAACTTTTTTTTGGGTCAAAATTTTTTTGGTCCCAAAATTGTTCGAACTTTTTTTTGGTCAAAATTTTTTTGGTCCCAAAATTTTTCGAACTTTTTTTTGGGTCAAAATTTTTTTGGTCCCAAAATTTTTCGAACTTTTTTTTGGGTCAAAATTTTTTTGGGTTCAATATTTTTCAAACTTTTTTTTGGGTCAAAATTTTTTTGGTCCCAAAATTTTTCGAACTTTTTTTTTGGTCAAAATTTTCTCGAAGTTTTTTTTGTGTCAAAATTTTTTTGGTCCCAAAATTTTTCAAACTTTTTTTTGGTTCAAATTTTTTTGGGTCAAAATTTTTTTGGTCCCAAAATTTTTCAAACTTTTTTTTTGGCTCAAAATTTTTTTGGTCCCAAAATTTTTCAAACTTTTTTTTGGGTCAAAATTTTTTTGGTCCCAAAATTTTTCAAACTTTTTTTTTGGCTCAAAATTTTTTTGGTCCCAAAATTTTTCAAACTTTTTTTTGGGTCAAAATTTTTTTGAAGTTTTTTTTTGTGTCAAAATTTTTTTGGTCCCAAAATTTTTCAAACTTTTTTTTGGCTCAAAATTTTTTTGGTCCCAAAATTTTTCGTACTTTTTTTTTGGTCCCAAAATTTTTTTGGTCCCAAAATTTTTTCGAAGTTTTTTTTGGGTCAAATTTTTTTTGGTCCCAAAATTTTTCAAACTTTTTTTTGGCTCAAATTTTTTTTGGGTCAAAATTTTTCCGAACTTTTTTTTGGGTCAAAATTTTTTTGGTCCCAAAATTTTTCGAACTTTTTTTTGGGTCAAAATTTTTATGGTCCCAAAATTTTTCGAACTTTTTTTTGGGTCAAAATTTTTTTGGGTCAAAAATGTTTCTAACTTTTTTTTGGGTCAAAATTTTTTTGGTCCCAAAATTTTTCGAACTTTTTTTTGGGTCAAAATTTTTTTCGAAGTTTTTTTTGGGTCAAAATTTTTATGGTCCCAAAATTTTTCGAACTTTTTTTTGGGTCAAAAATTTTTTTGGGTCAAAAATTTTTCTAACTTTTTTTTGGGTCAAAATTTTTTTGGTCCCAAAATTTTTCGAACTTTTTTTTGGGTCAAATTTTTTTTGGTCCCAAAATTTTTCAAACTTTTTTTTGGGTCAAAATTTTTTTGGGTCAAAATTTTTTCGAACTTTTTTTTGGGTCAAAATTTTTTTGGGTTCAATATTTTTCGAACTTTTTTTTTAGTCAAAATTTTTTTGGTCCCAAAATTTTCGAAGGTTTTTTTGGGTCAAAATTTTTTTGGTCCCAAAATTTTTCGAACTTTTTTTGGGTCAAAATTTTTTCGAACTTTTTTTTGGGTCAAAATTTTTTCAAACTTTTTTTTGGGTCAAAATTTTTTTGGTCCCAAAATTGTTCGAACTTTTTTTTGGTCAAAATTTTTTTGGTCCCAAAATTTTTCGAACTTTTTTTTGGGTCAAAATTTTTTTGGTCCCAAAATTTTTCGAACTTTTTTTTGGGTCAAAATTTTTTTGGGTTCAATATTTTTCAAACTTTTTTTTGGGTCAAAATTTTTTTGGTCCCAAAATTTTTCGAACTTTTTTTTTGGTCAAAATTTTCTCGAAGTTTTTTTTGTGTCAAAATTTTTTTGGTCCCAAAATTTTTCAAACTTTTTTTTGGTTCAAATTTTTTTGGGTCAAAATTTTTTTGGTCCCAAAATTTTTCAAACTTTTTTTTTGGCTCAAAATTTTTTTGGTCCCAAAATTTTTCAAACTTTTTTTTGGGTCAAAATTTTTTTGAAGTTTTTTTTTGTGTCAAAATTTTTTTGGTCCCAAAATTTTTCAAACTTTTTTTTGGCTCAAAATTTTTTTGGTCCCAAAATTTTTCGTACTTTTTTTTTGGTCCCAAAATTTTTTTGGTCCCAAAATTTTTTCGAAGTTTTTTTTGGGTCAAATTTTTTTTGGTCCCAAAATTTTTCAAACTTTTTTTTTGGCTCAAATTTTTTTTGAGTCAAAATTTTTCCGAACTTTTTTTTGGGTCAAAATTTTTTTGGTCCCAAAATTTTTCGAACTTTTTTTTGGGTCAAAATTTTTTCGAAGTTTTTTTTTGGGTCAAAATTTTTTTGGTCCCAAAATTTTTCGAACTTTTTTTTGGGTCAAAATTTTTATGGTCCCAAAATTTTTCGAACTTTTTTTTGGGTCAAAATTTTTTTGGGTCAAAAATGTTTCTAACTTTTTTTTGGGTCAAAATTTTTTTGGTCCCAAAATTTTTCGAACTTTTTTTTGGGTCAAATTTTTTTCGAAGTTTTTTTTGGGTCAAAATTTTTATGGTCCCAAAATTTTTCGAACTTTTTTTTGATTCAAAATTTTTTTGGTCCCAAAATTTTTGGAACTTTTTTTTGGGTCAAAATTTTTTTTGGGTCAAAAATTTTTCTAACTTTTTTTTGGGTCAAAATTTTTTTGGTCCCAAAATTTTTCGAACTTTTTTTTGGGTCAAATTTTTTTTGGTCCCAAAATTTTTCAAACTTTTTTTTGGGTCAAAATTTTTTTGGGTCAAAATTTTTTCGAACTTTTTTTTGGGTCAAAATTTTTTTGGGTTCAATATTTTTCGAACTTTTTTTTGAGTCAAAATTTTTTTGGTCCCAAAATTTTCGAACGTTTTTTTGGGTCAAAATTTTTTTGGTCCCAAAATTTTTCGAACTTTTTTTGGGTCAAAATTTTTTCGAACTTTTTTTTGGGTCAAAATTTTTTTGGGTCAAAATTTTTTCAAACTTTTTTTTGGATCAAAATTTTTTTGGTCCCAAAATTGTTCGAACTTTTTTTTGGTCAAAATTTTTTTGGTCCCAAAATTTTTCGAACTTTTTTTTGGGTCAAAGTTTTTTTGGTCCCAAAATTTTTCGAACTTTTTTTTGGGTCAAAATTTTTTTGGGTTCAATATTTTTCAAACTTTTTTTTGGGTCAAAATTTTTTTGGTCCCAAAATTTTTCGAACTTTTTTTTTGGTCAAAATTTTCTCGAAGTTTTTTTTGTGTCAAAATTTTTTTGGTCCCAAAATTTTTCAAACTTTTTTTTGGTTCAAATTTTTTTGTGTCAAAATTTTTTTGGTCCCAAAATTTTTCAATTTTTTTTTTTGGCTCAAAATTTTTTTGGTCCCAAAATTTTTCAAACTTTTTTTTGGGTCAAAATTTTTTTGAAGTTTTTTTTTGTGTCAAAATTTTTTTGGTCCCAAAATTTTTCAAACTTTTTTTTGGCTCAAAATTTTTTTGGTCCCAAAATTTTTCGTACTTTTTTTTTGGTCCCAAAATTTTTTTGGTCCCAAAATTTTTTCGAAGTTTTTTTTGGGTCAAATTTTTTTTGGTCCCAAAATTTTTCAAACTTTTTTTTGGCTCAAATTTTTTTTGGGTCAAAATTTTTCCGAACTTTTTTTTGGGTCAAAATTTTTTTGGTCCCAAAATTTTTCGAACTTTTTTTTGGGTCAAAATTTTTTCGAAGTTTTTTTTGGGTCAATATTTTTTTGGTCCCAAAATTTTTCGAACTTTTTTTTGGGTCAAAATTTTTATGGTCCCAAAATTTTTCGAACTTTTTTTTGGGTCAAAATTTTTTTGGGTCAAAAATGTTTCTAACTTTTTTTTGGGTCAAAATTTTTTTGGTCCCAAAATTTTTCGAACTTTTTTTTGGGTCAAATTTTTTTCGAAGTTTTTTTTGGGTCAAAATTTTTTTGGTCCCAAAATTTTTCAAACTTTTTTTTGCGTCAAAATGTTTTCTAAGTTTTTTTTGGGTCAAAATTTTTTTGGTCCCAAAATTTTTCAAACTTTTTTTTTGGCTCAAAATTTTTTTGGTCCCAAAATTTTTCGAACTTTTTTTTTGGGTCAAAATTTTTTTGAAGTTTTTTTTTGTGTCAAAATTTTTTTGGTCCCAAAATTTTTCAAACTTTTTTTGGCTCAAAATTTTTTTGGTCCCAAAATTTTTCGTACTTTTTTTTTGGTTAAAATTTTTTTGGTCCCAAAATTTTTAAAACTTTTTTTTGGCTCAAATTTTTTTTGGGTCAAAATTTTTTCGAAGTTTTTTTTGGGTCAAATTTTTTTTGGTCCCAAAATTTTTCAAACTTTTTTTTGGATCAAAATTTTCTCGAAGTTTTTTTTGTGTCAAAATTTTTTTGGTCCCAAAATTTTTCAAACTTTTTTTTGGCTCAAAATTTTTTCGAAGTTTTTTTTGGGTCAAAATGTTTTTGGTCCTAAAATTTTTCAAACTTTTTTTTGGCTCAAAATTTTTTTGGGTCAAAATTTTTTCGAACTTTTTTTTGGGTCAAAATTTTTTTGGGTTCAATATTTTTCGAACTTTTTTTTGGGTCAAAATTTTTTTGGTCCCAAAATTTTCGAACGTTTTTTTGAGTCAAAATTTTTTTGGTCCCAAAATTTTTCTAACTTTTTTTGGGTCAAAATTTTTTCGAACTTTTTTTGGGTCAAAATTTTTTTGGGTCAAAATTTTTTCGAACTCTTTTTTGGGTCAAAATTTTTTTGGTCCCAAAATTTTTCGAACTTTTTTTTTGGTCAAAATTTTCTAGAAGTTTTTTTTGTGTCAAAATTTTTTTGGTCCCAAAATTTTTCAAACTTTTTTTTGGCTCAAATTTTTTTTGGGTCAAAATTTTTCCGAACTTTTTTTTGGGTCAAAATTTTTTTGGTCCCAAAATTTTTCGAACTTTTTTTTGGGTCAAAAGTTTTTCGAAGTTTTTTTTGGGTCAAAATGTTTTTGGTCCCAAAATTTTTCAAACTTTTTTTTGGCTCAAAAAATTTTCGAACTTTTTTTTGGATCAAATTTTTTTTGGTCCCAAAATTTTTCGAACTTTTTTTTGGGTCAAAAGTTTTTCGAAGTTTTTTTTAGGTCAAAATTTTTTTGGTCCCAAAATTTTTCAAACTTTTTTTTGGCTCAAAATTTTTTTGGGTCAAAAATTTTTCGAACTTTTTTTTGGATCAAATTTTTTTTGGTCCCAAAATTTTTCAAACTTTTTTTTGTCTCAAAATTTTTTTGGTCCCAAATTTTTTCGAACATTTTTTTGGATCAAATTTTTTTTGGTCCCAAAATTTTTCAAACTTTTTTTCGGGTCAAAATTTTTTTGGGTCAAAATTTTTTCGAACTTTTTTTTGGGTCAAAACTTTTTTGGGTTCAATATTTTTCTAACTTTTTTTTGGGTCAAAATTTTTATGGTCCCAAAATTTTTCGAACTTTTTTTTGAGTCAAAATTTTTTTGGTCCCAAAATTTTTCGAACTTTTTTTTGGGTCAAAATTTTTTTGGGTCAAAAATTTTTCGAACTTTTTTTGGGTCAAAATTTTTTTGGTCCCAAAATTTTTCAAACTTTTTTTTGGGTCAAATTTTTTTTGGTCCCAAAATTTTTCAAACTTTTTTTTGGGTCAAAATTTTTTTGGGTCAAAATTTTTTCGAACTTTTTTTTGGGTCAAAATTTTTTTGGTCCCAAAATTTTTCGAACTTTTTTTTGGGAAAAAAAATTTTTTCGAAGTTTTTTTTGGGTCAAAATTTTTTTGGTCCCAAAATTTTTCGAACTTTTTTTTGGGTCAAAATTTTTTCGAAGTTTTTTTTGGGTCAAAATTTTTTTGGTCAAAAAATTTTTCAAACTTTTTTTTGGCTCAAAATTTTTTTGGGTCAAAAAATTTTCAAATTTTTTTTTGGGTCAAAATTTTTTTGGTCCCAAAATTTTTCGAACTTTTTTTTGGTCCCAAAATTTTTCAAACTTTTTTTTGGGTCAAATTTTTTTCGAAGTTTTTTTTGGGTCAAAATTTTTTTGGTCCCAAAATTTTTCAAACTTTTTTTTGCGTCAAAATGTTTTCGAAGTTTTTTTTGGGTCAAAATTTTTTTGGTCCCAAAATTTTTCAAACTTTTTTTTTGGCTCAAAATTTTTTTGGTCCCAAAATTTTTCGAACTTTTTTTTGGGTCAAAATTTTTTTGAAGTTTTTTTTTGTGTCAAAATTTTTTTGGTCCCAAAATTTTTCAAACTTTTTTTGGCTCAAAATTTTTTTGGTCCCAAAATTTTTCGTACTTTTTTTTTGGTTAAAATTTTTTTGGTCCCAAAATTTTTAAAACTTTTTTTTGGCTCAAATTTTTTTTGGGTCAAAATTTTTTCGAAGTTTTTTTTGGGTCAAATTTTTTTTGGTCCCAAAATTTTTCAAACTTTTTTTGGATCAAAATTTTCTCGAAGTTTTTTTTGTGTCAAAATTTTTTTGGTCCCAAAATTTTTCAAACTTTTTTTTGGCTCAAATTTTTTTGGGTCAAAATTTTTTTGGTCCCAAAATTTTTCAAACTTTTTTTTTGGCTCAAAATTTTTTCGAAGTTTTTTTTGGGTCAAAATGTTTTTGGTCCTAAAATTTTTCAAACTTTTTTTTGGCTCAAAATTTTTTTGGGTCAAAATTTTTTCGAACTTTTTTTTGGGTCAAAATTTTTTTGGGTTCAATATTTTTCGAACTTTTTTTTGGGTCAAAATTTTTTTGGTCCCAAAATTTTCGAACGTTTTTTTGGGTCAAAATTTTTTTGGTCCCAAAATTTTTCTAACTTTTTTTGGGTCAAAATTTTTTCGAACTTTTTTTGGGTCAAAATTTTTTTGGGTCAAAATTTTTTCGAACTCTTTTTTGGGTCAAAATTTTTTTGGTCCCAAAATTTTTCGAACTTTTTTTTTGGTCAAAATTTTCTAGAAGTTTTTTTTGTGTCAAAATTTTTTTGGTCCCAAAATTTTTCAAACTTTTTTTTGGCTCAAATTTTTTTTGGGTCAAAATTTTTCCGAACTTTTTTTTGGGTCAAAATTTTTTTGGTCCCAAAATTTTTCGAATTTTTTTTGGGTCAAAAGTTTTTCGAAGTTTTTTTTGGGTCAAAATGTTTTTGGTCCCAAAATTTTTCAAACTTTTTTTTGGCTCAAAAAATTTTCGAACTTTTTTTTGGATCAAAATTTTTTTGGTCCCAAAATTTTTCGAACTTTTTTTTGGGTCAAAAGTTTTTCGAAGTTTTTTTTAGGTCAAAATTTTTTTGGTCCCAAAATTTTTCAAACTTTTTTTGGCTCAAAATTTTTTTGGTCCCAAAATTTTTCGTACTTTTTTTTTGGTTAAAATCTTTTTGGTCCCAAAATTTTTAAAACTTTTTTTTGGCTCAAATTTTTTTTGGGTCAAAATTTTTTCGAAGTTTTTTTTGGGTCAAATTTTTTTTGGTCCCAAAATTTTTCAAACTTTTTTTTGGATCAAAATTTTCTCGAAGTTTTTTTTGTGTCAAAATTTTTTTGGTCCCAAAATTTTTCAAACTTTTTTTTGGCTCAAATTTTTTTGGGTCAAAATTTTTTTGGTCCTAAAATTTTTCAAACTTTTTTTTTGGCTCAAAATTTTTTCGAAGTTTTTTTTGGGTCAAAATGTTTTTGGTCCTAAAATTTTTCAAACTTTTTTTTGGCTCAAAATTTTTTTGGGTCAAAATTTTTTCGAACTTTTTTTTGGGTCAAAATTTTTTTGGGTTCAATATTTTTCGAACTTTTTTTTGGGTCAAAATTTTTTTGGTCCCAAAATTTTCGAACGTTTTTTTGGGTCAAAATTTTTTTGGTCCCAAAATTTTTCTAACTTTTTTTGGGTCAAAATTTTTTCGAACTTTTTTTGGGTCAAAATTTTTTTGGGTCAAAATTTTTTCGAACTCTTTTTTGGGTCAAAATTTTTTTGGTCCCAAAATTTTTCGAACTTTTTTTTTGGTCAAAATTTTCTAGAAGTTTTTTTTGTGTCAAAATTTTTTTGGTCCCAAAATTTTTCAAACTTTTTTTTGGCTCAAATTTTTTTTGGGTCAAAATTTTTCCGAACTTTTTTTTGGGTCAAAATTTTTTTGGTCCCAAAATTTTTCGAATTTTTTTTGGGTCAAAAGTTTTTCGAAGTTTTTTTTGGGTCAAAATGTTTTTGGTCCCAAAATTTTTCAAACTTTTTTTTGGCTCAAAAAATTTTCGAACTTTTTTTTGGATCAAATTTTTTTTGGTCCCAAAATTTTTCGAACTTTTTTTTGGGTCAAAAGTTTTTCGAAGTTTTTTTTAGGTCAAAATTTTTTTGGTCCCAAAATTTTTCAAACTTTTTTTTGGCTCAAAATTTTTTTCGGTCAAAAATTTTTCGAACTTTTTTTTGGATCAAATTTTTTTTGGTCCCAAAATTTTTCAAACTTTTTTTTGTCTCAAAATTTTTTTGGTCCCAAAATTTTTCGAACATTTTTTTGGATCAAATTTTTTTTGGTCCCAAAATTTTTCAAACTTTTTTTGGGGTCAAAATTTTTTTGGGTCAAATTTTTTTCGAACTTTTTTTTGGGTCAAAATTTTTTTGGGTTCAATATTTTTCGAACTTTTTTTTGGGTCAAAATTTTTATGGTCCCAAAATTTTTCGAACTTTTTTTTGAGTCAAAATTTTTTTGGTCCCAAAATTTTTCGAACTTTTTTTTGGGTCAAAATTTTTTTGGGTCAAAAATTTTTCTAACTTTTTTTTGGGTCAAAATTTTTTTGGTCCCAAAATTTTTCGAACTTTTTTTTGGGTCAAATTTTTTTTGGTCCCAAAATTTTTCAAACTTTTTTTTGGGTCAAAATTTTTTCGAACTTTTTTTTGGGTCAAAATTTTTTTGGTCCCAAAATTTTTCGAACTTTTTTTTGGGTAAAAAAAATTTTTCGAAGTTTTTTTTGGGTCAAAATTTTTTTGGTCCCAAAATTTTTCGAACTTTTTTTTGGGTCAAAATTTTTTCGAAGTTTTTTTTGGGTCAAAATTTTTTTGGTCAAAAAATTTTTCAAACTTTTTTTTGGCTCAAAATTTTTTTGGGTCAAAAAATTTTCAAATTTTTTTTTGGGTCAAAATTTTTTTGGTCCCAAAATTTTTCGAACTTTTTTTTGGTCCCAAAATTTTTCAAACTTTTTTTTGGGTCAAAATTTTTTTGGTCCCAAAATTTTTCGAAATTATTTTTGGGTCAAACTTTTTTTGGTCCCAAAATTTTTTGAACTTTTCTATGGGTCAAAATTTTTTTGGTCCCAAAATTTTTCAAACTTTTTTTTGGGTCAAAATTTTTTTGGTCCCAAAATTTTTTGAACTTTTTTTTGGTCAAAATTTTTTTGGTCCCAAAATTTTTCAAACTTTTTTTTGGCTCAAAATTTTTTTGGTCCCAAAATTTTTCGAACATTTTTTTGGATCAAATTTTTTTTGGTCCCAAAATTTTTCAAACTTTTTTTGGGGTCAAAATTTTTTTGGGTCAAAATTTTTTCGAACTTTTTTTTGGGTCAAAATTTTTTTGGGTTCAATATTTTTCTAACTTTTTTTTGGGTCAAAATTTTTATGGTCCCAAAATTTTTCGAACTTTTTTTTGAGTCAAAATTTTTTTGGTCCCAAAATTTTTCGAACTTTTTTTTGGGTCAAAATTTTTTCGAACTTTTTTTTGGGTCAAAATTTTTTTGGTCCCAAAATTGTTCGAACTTTTTATTGGTCAAAATTTTTTTGGTCCCAAAATTTTTCGAACTTTTTTTTGGGTCAAAATTTTTTTGGTCCCAAAATTTTTCGAACTTTTTTTTGGGTCAAAATTATTTTGGTCCCAAAATTTTTCGAACTTTTTTTTGGGTCAAAAGTTTTTCGAAGTTTTTTTTGGGTCAAAATTTTTTTGGTCCTAAAATTTTTCAAACTTTTTTTTGGCTCAAAATTTTTTTGGGTCAAAAATTTTTCGAACTTTTTTTTGGATAAAATTTTTTTTGGTCCCAAAATTTTTCAAACTTTTTTTTGTCTCAAAATTTTTTTGGTCCCAAAATTTTTCGAACATTTTTTTGGATCAAATTTTTTTTGGTCCCAAAATTTTTCAAGCTTTTTTTGGGGTCAAAATTTTTTTGGGTCAAATTTTTTTCGAACTTTTTTTTGGGTCAAAATTTTTTTGGGTTCAATATTTTTCGAACTTTTTTTTGGGTCAAAATTTTTATGGTCCCAAAATTTTTCGAACTTTTTTTTGATTCAAAATTTTTTTGGTCCCAAAATTTTTCGAACTTTTTTTTGGGTCAAAAATTTTTTTGGGTCAAAAATTTTTCTAACTTTTTTTTGGGTCAAAATTTTTTTGGTCCCAAAATTTTTCGAACTTTTTTTTGGGTCAAATTTTTTTTGGTCCCAAAATTTTTCAAACTTTTTTTTGGGTCAAAATTTTTTTGGGTCAAAATTTTTTCGAACTTTTTTTTGGGTCAAAATTTTTTTGGGTTCAATATTTTTCGAACTTTTTTTTGAGTCAAAATTTTTTTGGTCCCAAAATTTTCGAACGTTTTTTTGGGTCAAAATTTTTTTGGTCCCAAAATTTTTCGAACTTTTTTTGGGTCAAAATTTTTTCGAACTTTTTTTTGGGTCAAAATTTTTTTGGGTCAAAATTTTTTCAAACTTTTTTTTGGGTCAAAATTTTTTTGGTCCCAAAATTGTTCGAACTTTTTTTTGGTCAAAATTTTTTTGGTCCCAAAATTTTTCGAACTTTTTTTTGGGTCAAAATTTTTTTGGTCCCAAAATTTTTCGAACTTTTTTTTGGGTCAAAATTTTTTTGGGTTCAATATTTTTCGAACTTTTTTTTGGGTCAAAATTTTTTTGGTCCCAAAATTTTTCGAACTTTTTTTTGGCTCAA
This sequence comes from Astyanax mexicanus, assembly GCF_023375975.1. Lineage (NCBI taxonomy): Eukaryota > Metazoa > Chordata > Actinopteri > Characiformes > Acestrorhamphidae > Astyanax > Astyanax mexicanus. The sequence continues at coordinate 24,014,551 of NC_064414.1, forward strand.
ATTTTTTTGGGTCAAAATTTTTTTGGTCCCAAAATTTTTCAAACTTTTTTTTTGGGTCAAAATTTTTTTGGTCCCAAAATTTTTCAAACTTTTTTTTGGCTCAAAATTTTTTTGGTCCCAAAATTTTTTCGAAGTTTTTTTTGGGTCAAATTTTTTTTGGTCCCAAAATTTTTCAAACTTTTTTTTGGCTCAAAATTTTTTTGGGTCAAAAATTTTTCGAACTTTTTTTTGGATCAAATTTTTTTTGGTCCCAAAATTTTTCAAACTTTTTTTTGTCTCAAAATTTTTTTGGTCCCAAAATTTTTCGAACATTTTTTTGGATCAAATTTTTTTTGGTCCCAAAATTTTTCAAACTTTTTTTGGGGTCAAAATTTTTTTGGGTCAAATTTTTTTCGAACTTTTTTTTGGGTCAAAATTTTTTTGGGTTCAATATTTTTCGAACTTTTTTTTGGGTCAAAATTTTTATGGTCCCAAAATTTTTCGAACTTTTTTTTGATTCAAAATTTTTTTGGTCCCAAAATTTTTCGAACTTTTTTTTGGGTCAAAAATTTTTTTGGGTCAAAAATTTTTCTAACTTTTTTTTGGGTCAAAATTTTTTTGGTCCCAAAATTTTTCGAACTTTTTTTTGGGTCAAATTTTTTTTGGTCCCAAAATTTTTCAAACTTTTTTTTGGGTCAAAATTTTTTTGGGTCAAAATTTTTTCAAACTTTTTTTTGGGTCAAAATTTTTTTGGGTTCAATATTTTTCGAACTTTTTTTTGAGACAAAATTTTTTTGGTCCCAAAATTTTCGAACATTTTTTTGGATCAAATTTTTTTGGTCCCAAAATTTTTCAAACTTTTTTTTGGGTCAAAATTTTTTTGGGTCAAAATTTTTTCGAACGTTTTTTTGGGTCAAAATTTTTTTGGTCCCAAAATTTTTCGAACTTTTTTGGGTCAAAATTTTTTCGAACTTTTTTTTGGGTCAAAATTTTTTCGAACTTTTTTTTGGGTCAAAATTTTTTTGGTCCCAAAATTGTTCGAACTTTTTATTGGTCAAAATTTTTTTGGTCCCAAAATTTTTCGAACTTTTTTTTGGGTCAAAATTTTTTTGGTCCCAAAATTTTTCGAACTTTTTTTTGGGTCAAAATTTTTTTGATCCCAAAATTTTTCGAACTTTTTTTTGGGTCAAAAGTTTTTCGAAGTTTTTTTTGGGTCAAAATTTTTTTGGTCCCAAAATTTTTCAAACATTTTTTTGGCTCCAAATTTTTTTGGGTCAAAATTTTTTCGAACTTTTTTTTGGATCAAATTTTTTTTGGTCCCAAAATTTTTCAAACTTTTTTTTGTGTCAAAATTTTATTGGTCCCAAAATTTTTCGAACATTTTTTTGGATCAAATTTTTTTTGGTCCCAAAATTTTTCAAACTTTTTTTGGGGTCAAAATTTTTTTGGGTCAAATTTTTTTCGAACTTTTTTTTGGGTCAAAATTTTTTTGGGTTCAATATTTTTCGAACTTTTTTTTGGGTCAAAATTTTTATGGTCCCAAAATTTTTCGAACTTTTTTTTGATTAAAAATTTTTTTGGTCCCAAAATTTTTCGAACTTTTTTTTGGGTCAAAAATTTTTTTGGGTCAAAAATTTTTCTAACTTTTTTTTGGGTCAAAATTTTTTTGGTCCCAAAATTTTTCGAACTTTTTTTTGGGTCAAATTTTTTTTGGTCCCAAAATTTTTCAAACTTTTTTTTGGGTCAAAATTTTTTTGGGTCAAAATTTTTTCGAACTTTTTTTTGGGTCAAAATTTTTTTGGGTTCAATATTTTTCGAACTTTTTTTTGAGTCAAAATTTTTTTGGTCCCAAAATTTTCGAACGTTTTTTTGGGTCAAAATTTTTTTGGTCCCAAAATTTTTCGAACTTTTTTTGGGTCAAAATTTTTTCGAACTTTTTTTTGGGTCAAAATTTTTTTGGGTCAAAATTTTTTCAAACTTTTTTTTGGGTCAAAATTTTTTTGGTCCCAAAATTGTTCGAACTTTTTTTTGGTCAAAATTTTTTTGGTCCCAAAATTTTTCGAACTTTTTTTTGGGTCAAAATTTTTTTGGTCCCAAAATTTTTCGAACTTTTTTTTGGGTCAAAATTTTTTTGGGTTCAATATTTTTCAAACTTTTTTTTGGGTCAAAATTTTTTTGGTCCCAAAATTTTTCGAACTTTTTTTTTGGTCAAAATTTTCTCTAAGTTTTTTTTGTGTCAAAATTTTTTTGGTCCCAAAATTTTTCAAACTTTTTTTTGGTTCAAATTTTTTTGGGTCAAAATTTTTTTGGTCCCAAAATTTTTCAAACTTTTTTTTTGGCTCAAAATTTTTTTGGTCCCAAAATTTTTCAAACTTTCTTTTGGGTCAAAATTTTTTTGAAGTTTTTTTTTGTGTCAAAATTTTTTTGGTCCCAAAATTTTTCAAACTTTTTTTTGGCTCAAAATTTTTTTGGTCCCAAAATTTTTCGTACTTTTTTTTTGGTCCCAAAATTTTTTTGGTCCCAAAATTTTTTCGAAGTTTTTTTTGGGTGAAATTTTTTTTGGTCCCAAAATTTTTCAAACTTTTTTTTGGCTCAAATTTTTTTTGGGTCAAAATTTTTCCGAACTTTTTTTTGGGTCAAAATTTTTTTGGTCCCAAAATTTTTCGAACTTTTTTTTGGGTCAAAATTTTTTCGAAGTTTTTTTTGGGTCAAAATTTTTTTGGTCCCAAAATTTTTCGAACTTTTTTTTGGGTCAAAATTTTTATGGTCCCAAAATTTTTCGAACTTTTTTTTGGGTCAAAATTTTTTTGGGTCAAAAATGTTTCTAACTTTTTTTTGGGTCAAAATTTTTTTGGTCCCAAAATTTTTCGAACTTTTTTTTGGGTCAAAATTTTTTTCGAAGTTTTTTTTGGGTCAAAATTTTTATGGTCCCAAAATTTTCGAACGTTTTTTTGGGTCAAAATTTTTTTGGTCCCAAAATTTTTCGAACTTTTTTTGGGTCAAAATTTTTTCGAACTTTTTTTTGGGTCAAAATTTTTTTGGTCCCAAAATTGTTCGAACTTTTTTTTGGTCAAAATTTTTTTGGTCCCAAAATTTTTCGAACTTTTTTTTGGGTCAAAATTTTTTTGGTCCCAAAATTTTTCGAACTTTTTTTTGGGTCAAAATTTTTTTGGGTTCAATATTTTTCAAACTTTTTTTTTGGGTCAAAATTTTTTTGGTCCCAAAATTTTTCGAACTTTTTTTTTGGTCAAAATTTTCTCGAAGTTTTTTTTGTGTCAAAATTTTTTTGGTCCCAAAATTTTTCAAACTTTTTTTTGGTTCAAATTTTTTTGGGTCAAAATTTTTTTGGTCCCAAAATTTTTCAAACTTTTTTTTTGGCTCAAAATTTTTTTGGTCCCAAAATTTTTCAAACTTTTTTTTGGGTCAAAATTTTTTTGAAGTTTTTTTTTGTGTCAAAATTTTTTTGGTCCCAAAATTTTTCAAACTTTTTTTTGGCTCAAAATTTTTTTGGTCCCAAAATTTTTCGTACTTTTTTTTTGGTCCCAAAATTTTTTTGGTCCCAAAATTTTTTCGAAGTTTTTTTTGGGTCAAATTTTTTTTGGTCCCAAAATTTTTCAAACTTTTTTTTGGCTCAAATTTTTTTGGGTCAAAATTTTTCCGAACTTTTTTTTGCGTCAAAATTTTTTTGGTCCCAAAATTTTTCGAACTTTTTTTTGGGTCAAAATTTTTTCGAACTTTTTTTTGGGTCAAAATTTTTTCGAAGTTTTTTTTGGGTCAAAATTTTTTTGGGTCAAAATTTTTTTGGTCCCAAAATTTTTCGAACTTTTTTTTGGGTCAAAATTTTTATGGTCCCAAAATTTTTCGAACTTTTTTTTGGGTCAAAATTTTTTTGGGTCAAAAATTTTTTGGTCCCAAAATTTTTCGAACTTTTTTTTGGGTCCAAATTTTTTTCGAAGTTTTTTTTGGGTCAAAATTTTTATGGTCCCAAAATTTTTCGAACTTTTTTTTGGGTCAAAAATTTTTTTGGGTCAAAAATTTTTCTAACTTTTTTTTGGGTCAAAATTTTTTTGGTCCCAAAATTTTTCGAACTTTTTTTTGGGTCAAATTTTTTTTGGTCCCAAAATTTTTCAAACTTTTTTTTGGGTCAAAATTTTTTTGGGTCAAAATTTTTTCGAACTTTTTTTTGGGTCAAAATTTTTTTGGGTTCAATATTTTTCGAACTTTTTTTTTAGTCAAAATTTTTTTGGTCCCAAAATTTTCGAACGTTTTTTTGGGTCAAAATTTTTTTGGTCCCAAAATTTTTCGAACTTTTTTTGGGTCAAAATTTTTTCGAACTTTTTTTTGGGTCAAAATTTTTTTGGGTCAAAATTTTTTCAAACTTTTTTTTGGGTCAAAATTTTTTTGGTCCCAAAATTGTTCGAACTTTTTTTTGGTCAAAATTTTTTTGGTCCCAAAATTTTTCGAACTTTTTTTTGGGTCAAAATTTTTTTGGTCCCAAAATTTTTCGAACTTTTTTTTGGGTCAAAATTTTTTTGGTCCCAAAATTTTTCAAACTTTTTTTTGGGTCAAAATTTTTTTGAAGTTTTTTTTTGTGTCAAAATTTTTTTGGTCCCAAAATTTTTCAAACTTTTTTTTGGCTCAAAATTTTTTTGGTCCCAAAATTTTTCGTACTTTTTTTTTGGTCCCAAAATTTTTTTGGTCCCAAAATTTTTTCGAAGTTTTTTTTGGGTCAAATTTTTTTTGGTCCCAAAATTTTTCAAACTTTTTTTTGGCTCAAATTTTTTTTGAGTCAAAATTTTTCCGAACTTTTTTTTGGGTCAAAATTTTTTTGGTCCCAAAATTTTTCGAACTTTTTTTTGGGTCAAAATTTTTTCGAAGTTTTTTTTGGGTCAAAATTTTTTTGGTCCCAAAATTTTTCGAACTTTTTTTTGGGTCAAAATTTTTATGGTCCCAAAATTTTTCGAACTTTTTTTTGGGTCAAAATTTTTTTGGGTCAAAAATGTTTCTAACTTTTTTTTGGGTCAAAATTTTTTTGGTCCCAAAATTTTTCGAACTTTTTTTTGGGTCAAATTTTTTTCGAAGTTTTTTTTGGGTCAAAATTTTTATGGTCCCAAAATTTTTCGAACTTTTTTTTGATTCAAAAATTTTTTGGTCCCAAAATTTTTGGAACTTTTTTTTGGGTCAAAATTTTTTTTGGGTCAAAAATTTTTCTAACTTTTTTTTGGGTCAAAATTTTTTTGGTCCCAAAATTTTTCGAACTTTTTTTTGGGTCAAATTTTTTTTGGTCCCAAAATTTTTCAAACTTTTTTTTGGGTCAAAATTTTTTTGGGTCAAAATTTTTTCGAACTTTTTTTTGGGTCAAAATTTTTTTGGGTTCAATATTTTTCGAACTTTTTTTTGAGTCAAAATTTTTTTGGTCCCAAAATTTTCGAACGTTTTTTTGGGTCAAAATTTTTTTGGTCCCAAAATTTTTCGAACTTTTTTTGGGTCAAAATTTTTTCGAACTTTTTTTTGGGTCAAAATTTTTTTGGGTCAAAATTTTTTCAAACTTTTTTTTGGATCAAAATTTTTTTGGTCCCAAAATTGTTCGAACTTTTTTTTGGTCAAAATTTTTTTGGTCCCAAAATTTTTCGAACTTTTTTTTGGGTCAAAATTTTTTTGGTCCCAAAATTTTTCGAACTTTTTTTTGGGTCAAAATTTTTTTGGGTTCAATATTTTTCAAACTTTTTTTTGGGTCAAAATTTTTTTGGTCCCAAAATTTTTCGAACTTTTTTTTTGGTCAAAATTTTCTCGAAGTTTTTTTTGTGTCAAAATTTTTTTGGTCCCAAAATTTTTCAAACTTTTTTTTGGTTCAAATTTTTTTGTGTCAAAATTTTTTTGGTCCCAAAATTTTTAAATTTTTTTTTTTTGGCTCAAAATTTTTTTGGTCCCAAAATTTTTCAAACTTTTTTTTGGGTCAAAATTTTTTTGAAGTTTTTTTTTGTGTCAAAATTTTTTTGGTCCCAAAATTTTTCAAACTTTTTTTTGGCTCAAAATTTTTTTGGTCCCAAAATTTTTCGTACTTTTTTTTTGGTCCCAAAATTTTTTTGGTCCCAAAATTTTTTCGAAGTTTTTTTTGGGTCAAATTTTTTTTGGTCCCAAAATTTTTCAAACTTTTTTTTGGCTCAAATTTTTTTTGGGTCAAAATTTTTCCGAACTTTTTTTTGGGTCAAAATTTTTTTGGTCCCAAAATTTTTCGAACTTTTTTTTGGGTCAAAATTTTTTCGAAGTTTTTTTTGGGTCAAAATTTTTTTGGTCCCAAAATTTTTCGAACTTTTTTTTGGGTCAAAATTTTTATGGTCCCAAAATTTTTCGAACTTTTTTTTGGGTCAAAATTTTTTTGGGTCAAAAATGTTTCTAACTTTTTTTTGGGTCAAAATTTTTTTGGTCCCAAAATTTTTCGAACTTTTTTTTGCGTCAAAATGTTTTCGAAGTTTTTTTTGGGTCAAAATTTTTTTGGTCCCAAAATTTTTCAAACTTTTTTTTTGGCTCAAAATTTTTTTGGTCCCAAAATTTTTCGAACTTTTTTTTGGGTCAAAATTTTTTTGAAGTTTTTTTTTGTGTCAAAATTTTTTTGGTCCCAAAATTTTTCAAACTTTTTTTGGCTCAAAATTTTTTTGGTCCCAAAATTTTTCGTACTTTTTTTTTGGTTAAAATTTTTTTGGCCCCAAAATTTTTAAAACTTTTTTTTGGCTCAAATTTTTTTTGGGTCAAAATTTTTTCGAAGTTTTTTTTGGGTCAAATTTTTTTTGGTCCCAAAATTTTTCAAACTTTTTTTTGGATCAAAATTTTCTCGAAGTTTTTTTTGTGTCAAAATTTTTTTGGTCCCAAAATTTTTCAAACTTTTTTTTGGCTCAAAATTTTTTCGAAGTTTTTTTTGGGTCAAAATGTTTTTGGTCCTAAAATTTTTCAAACTTTTTTTTGGCTCAAAATTTTTTTGGGTCAAAATTTTTTCGAACTTTTTTTTGGGTCAAAATTTTTTTGGGTTCAATATTTTTCGAACTTTTTTTTGGGTCAAAATTTTTTTGGTCCCAAAATTTTCGAACGTTTTTTTGGGTCAAAATTTTTTTGGTCCCAAAATTTTTCTAACTTTTTTTGGGTCAAAATTTTTTCGAACTTTTTTGGGTCAAAATTTTTTTGGGTCAAAATTTTTTCGAACTCTTTTTTGGGTCAAAATTTTTTTGGTCCCAAAATTTTTCGAACTTTTTTTTTGGTCAAAATTTTCTAGAAGTTTTTTTTGTGTCAAAATTTTTTTGGTCCCAAAATTTTTCAAACTTTTTTTTGGCTCAAATTTTTTTTGGGTCAAAATTTTTCCGAACTTTTTTTTGGGTCAAAATTTTTTTGGTCCCAAAATTTTTCGAACTTTTTTTTGGGTCAAAAGTTTTTCGAAGTTTTTTTTGGGTCAAAATGTTTTTGGTCCCAAAATTTTTCAAACTTTTTTTTGGCTAAAAAAAATTTTCGAACTTTTTTTTGGATCAAATTTTTTTTGGTCCCAAAATTTTTCGAACTTTTTTTTGGGTCAAAAGTTTTTCGAAGTTTTTTTTAGGTCAAAATTTTTTTGGTCCCAAAATTTTTCAAACTTTTTTTTGGCTCAAAATTTTTTTGGGTCAAAAATTTTTCGAACTTTTTTTTGGATCAAATTTTTTTTGGTCCCAAAATTTTTCAAACTTTTTTTTGTCTCAAAATTTTTTTGGTCCCAAAATTTTTCGAACATTTTTTTGGATCAAATTTTTTTTGGTCCCAAAATTTTTCAAACTTTTTTTCGGGTCAAAATTTTTTTGGGTCAAAATTTTTTCGAACTTTTTTTGGGTCAAAATTTTTTTGGTCCCAAAATTTTTCGAACTTTTTTTTGGGTCAAATTTTTTTTGGTCCCAAAATTTTTCAAACTTTTTTTTGGGTCAAAATTTTTTTGGGTCAAAATTTTTTCGAACTTTTTTTTGGGTCAAAATTTTTTTGGTCCCAAAATTTTTCGAACTTTTTTTTGGGAAAAAAAATTTTTTCGAAGTTTTTTTTGGGTCAAATTTTTTTTGGTCCCAAAATTTTTCGAACTTTTTTTTGGGTCAAAATTTTTTTGAAGTTTTTTTTGGGTCAAAATTTTTTTGGTCAAAAAATTTTTCAAACTTTTTTTTGGCTCAAAATTTTTTTGGGTCAAAAAATTTTCAAATTTTTTTTTGGGTCAAAATTTTTTTGGTCCCAAAATTTTTCGAACTTTTTTTTGGTCCCAAAATTTTTCAAACTTTTTTTTGGGTCAAATTTTTTTCGAAGTTTTTTTTGGGTCAAAATTTTTTTGGTCCCAAAATTTTTCAAACCTTTTTTTGCGTCAAAATTTTTTCGAAGTTTTTTTTGGGTCAAAATTTTTTTGGTCCCAAAATTTTTCAAACTTTTTTTTTGGCTCAAAATTTTTTTGGTCCCAAAATTTTTCGAACTTTTTTTTGGGTCAAAATTTTTTTGAAGTTTTTTTTTGTGTCAAAATTTTTTTGGTCCCAAAATTTTTCAAACTTTTTTTGGCTCAAAATTTTTTTGGTCCCAAAATTTTTCGTACTTTTTTTTTGGTTAAAATTTTTTTGGTCCCAAAATTTTTAAAACTTTTTTTTGGCTCAAATTTTTTTTGGGTCAAAATTTTTTCGAAGTTTTTTTTGGGTCAAATTTTTTTTGGTCCCAAAATTTTTCAAACTTTTTTTGGATCAAAATTTTCTCGAAGTTTTTTTTGTGTCAAAATTTTTTTGGTCCCAAAATTTTTCAAACTTTTTTTTGGCTCAAATTTTTTTGGGTCAAAATTTTTTTGGTCCCAAAATTTTTCAAACTTTTTTTTGGCTCAAAATTTTTTCGAAGTTTTTTTTGGGTCAAAATGTTTTTGGTCCTAAAATTTTTCAAACTTTTTTTTGGCTCAAAATTTTTTTGGGTCAAAATTTTTTCGAACTTTTTTTTGGGTCAAAATTTTTTTGGGTTCAATATTTTTCGAACTTTTTTTTGGGTCAAAATTTTTTTGGTCCCAAAATTTTCGAACGTTTTTTTGGGTCAAAATTTTTTTGGTCCCAAAATTTTTCTAACTTTTTTTGGGTCAAAATTTTTTCGAACTTTTTTTGGGTCAAAATTTTTTTGGGTCAAAATTTTTTCGAACTCTTTTTTGGGTCAAAATTTTTTTGGTCCCAAAATTTTTCGAACTTTTTTTTTGGTCAAAATTTTCTAGAAGTTTTTTTTGTGTCAAAATTTTTTTGGTCCCAAAATTTTTCAAACTTTTTTTTGGCTCAAATTTTTTTTGGGTCAAAATTTTTCCGAACTTTTTTTTGGGTCAAAATTTTTTTGGTCCCAAACTTTTTCGAACTTTTTTTTGGGTCAAAAGTTTTTCGAAGTTTTTTTTGGGTCAAAATGTTTTTGGTCCCAAAATTTTTCAAACTTTTTTTTGGCTCAAAAAATTTTCGAACTTTTTTTTGGATCAAATTTTTTTTGGTCCCAAAATTTTTCGAACTTTTTTTTGGGTCAAAAGTTTTTCGAAGTTTTTTTTAGGTCAAAATTTTTTTGGTCCCAAAATTTTTCAAACTTTTTTTTTGGCTCAAAATTTTTTTGGGTCAAAAATTTTTCGAACTTTTTTTTGGATCAAATTTTTTTTGGTCCCAAAATTTTTCAAACTTTTTTTTGTCTCAAAATTTTTTTGGTCCCAAAATTTTTCGAACATTTTTTTGGATCAAATTTTTTTTGGTCCCAAAATTTTTCAAACTTTTTTTGGGGTCAAAATTTTTTTGGGTCAAATTTTTTTCAAACTTTTTTTTGGGTCAAAATTTTTTTGGGTCAAAATTTTTTCGAACTTTTTTTTGGGTCAAAATTTTTTTGGGTTCAATATTTTTCGAACTTTTTTTTTAGTCAAAATTTTTTTGGTCCCAAAATTTTCGAACGTTTTTTTGGGTCAAAATTTTTTTGGTCCCAAAATTTTTCGAACTTTTTTTGGGTCAAAATTTTTTCGAACTTTTTTTTGGGTCAAAATTTTTTTGGGTCAAAATTTTTTCAAACTTTTTTTTGGGTCAAAATTTTTTTGGTCCCAAAATTGTTCGAACTTTTTTTTGGTCAAAATTTTTTTGGTCCCAAAATTTTTCGAACTTTTTTTTGGGTCAAAATTTTTTTGGTCCCAAAATTTTTCGAACTTTTTTTTGGGTCAAAATTTTTTTGGGTTCAATATTTTACAAACTTTTTTTTGGGTCAAAATTTTTTTGGTCCCAAAATTTTTCGAACTTTTTTTTTGGTCAAAATTTTCTCGAAGTTTTTTTTGTGTCAAAATTTTTTTGGTCCCAAAATTTTTCAAACTTTTTTTTGGTTCAAATTTTTTTAGGTCAAAATTTTTTTGGTCCCAAAATTTTTCAAACTTTTTTTTTGGCTCAAAATTTTTTTGGTCCCAAAATTTTTCAAACTTTTTTTTGGGTCAAAATTTTTTTGAAGTTTTTTTTTGTGTCAAAATTTTTTTGGTCCCAAAATTTTTCAAACTTTTTTTTGGCTCAAAATTTTTTTGGTCCCAAAATTTTTCGTACTTTTTTTTTGGTCCCAAAATTTTTTTGGTCCCAAAATTTTTTCGAAGTTTTTTTTGGGTCAAATTTTTTTTGGTCCCAAAATTTTTCAAACTTTTTTTTGGCTCAAATTTTTTTTGAGTCAAAATTTTTCCGAACTTTTTTTTGGGTCAAAATTTTTTTGGTCCCAAAATTTTTCGAACTTTTTTTTGGGTCAAAATTTTTTCGAAGTTTTTTTTGGGTCAAAATTTTTTTGGTCCCAAAATTTTTCGAACTTTTTTTTGGGTCAAAATTTTTATGGTCCCAAAATTTTTCGAACTTTTTTTTGGGTCAAAATTTTTTTGGGTCAAAAATGTTTCTAACTTTTTTTTGGGTCAAAATTTTTTTGGTCCCAAAATTTTTCGAACTTTTTTTTGGGTCAAATTTTTTTCGAAGTTTTTTTTGGGTCAAAATTTTTATGGTCCCAAAATTTTTCGAACTTTTTTTTGATTCAAAATTTTTTTGGTCCCAAAATTTTTGGAACTTTTTTTTGGGTCAAAATTTTTTTTGGGTCAAAAATTTTTCTAACTTTTTTTTGGGTCAAAATTTTTTTGGTCCCAAAATTTTTCGAACTTTTTTTTGGGTCAAATTTTTTTTGGTCCCAAAATTTTTCAAACTTTTTTTTGGGTCAAAATTTTTTTGGGTCATAATTTTTTCGAACTTTTTTTTGGGTCAAAATTTTTTTGGGTTCAATATTTTTCGAACTTTTTTTTGAGTCAAAATTTTTTTGGTCCCAAAATTTTCGAACGTTTTTTTGGGTCAAAATTTTTTTGGTCCCAAAATTTTTCGAACTTTTTTTGGGTCAAAATTTTTTCGAACTTTTTTTTGGGTCAAAATTTTTTTGGGTCAAAATTTTTTCAAACCTTTTTTTGGATCAAAATTTTTTTGGTCCCAAAATTGTTCGAACTTTTTTTTGGTCAAAATTTTTTTGGTCCCAAAATTTTTCGAACTTTTTTTTGGGTCAAAATTTTTTTGGTCCCAAAATTTTTCGAACTTTTTTTTGGGTCAAAATTTTTTTGGGTTCAATATTTTTCAAACTTTTTTTTGGGTCAAAATTTTTTTGGTCCCAAAATTTTTCGAACTTTTTTTTTGGTCAAAATTTTCTCGAAGTTTTTTTTGTGTCAAAATTTTTTTGGTCCCAAAATTTTTCAAACTTTTTTTTGGTTCAAATTTTTTTGTGTCAAAATTTTTTTGGTCCCAAAATTTTTCAATTTTTTTTTTTTGGCTCAAAATTTTTTTGGTCCCAAAATTTTTCAAACTTTTTTTTGGGTCAAAATTTTTTTGAAGTTTTTTTTGGTGTCAAAATTTTTTTGGTCCCAAAATTTTTCAAACTTTTTTTTGGCTCAAAATTTTTTTGGTCCCAAAATTTTTCGTACTTTTTTTTTGGTCCCAAAATTTTTTTGGTCCCAAAATTTTTTCGAAGTTTTTTTTGGGTCAAATTTTTTTTGGTCCCAAAATTTTTCAAACTTTTTTTTGGCTCAAATTTTTTTTGGGTCAAAATTTTTCCGAACTTTTTTTTGGGTCAAAATTTTTTTGGTCCCAAAATTTTTCGAACTTTTTTTTGGGTCAAAATTTTTTCGAAGTTTTTTTTGGGTCAAAATTTTTTTGGTCCCAAAATTTTTCGAACTTTTTTTTGGGTCAAAATTTTTATGGTCCCAAAATTTTTCGAACTTTTTTTTGGGTCAAAATTTTTTTGGGTCAAAAATGTTTCTAACTTTTTTTTGGGTCAAAATTTTTTTGGTCCCAAAATTTTTCGAACTTTTTTTTGGGTCAAATTTTTTTCGAAGTTTTTTTTGGGTCAAAATTTTTTTGGTCCCAAAATTTTTCAAACTTTTTTTTGCGTCAAAATGTTTTCGAAGTTTTTTTTGGGTCAAAATTTTTTTGGTCCCAAAATTTTTCAAACTTTTTTTTTGGCTCAAAATTTTTTTGGTCCCAAAATTTTTCGAACTTTTTTTTGGGTCAAAATTTTTTTGAAGTTTTTTTTTTGTGTCAAAATTTTTTTGGTCCCAAAATTTTTCAAACTTTTTTTGGCTCAAAATTTTTTTGGTCCCAAAATTTTTCGTACTTTTTTTTTGGTTAAAATTTTTTTGGCCCCAAAATTTTTAAAACTTTTTTTTGGCTCAAATTTTTTTTGGGTCAAAATTTTTTCGAAGTTTTTTTTGGGTCAAATTTTTTTTTTGTCCCAAAATTTTTCAAACTTTTTTTTGGATCAAAATTTTCTCGAAGTTTTTTTTGTGTCAAAATTTTTTTGGTCCCAAAATTTTTCAAACTTTTTTTTGGCTCAAAATTTTTTCGAAGTTTTTTTTGGATCAAATTTTTTTTGGTCCCAAAATTTTTCGAACTTTTTTTTGGGTCAAAAGTTTTTCGAAGTTTTTTTTGGGTCAAAATTTTTTTGGTCCCAAAATTTTTCAAACTTTTTTTTGGCTCAAAATTTTTTTGGGTCAAAAATTTTTCGAACTTTTTTTTGGATCAAATTTTTTTTGGTCCCAAAATTTTTCAAACTTTTTTTTGTCTCAAAATTTTTTTGGTCCCAAAATTTTCAAACTTTTTTTTGGCTCAAAATTTTTTTGGGTCAAAAAATTTTCAAATTTTTTTTTGGGTCAAAATTTTTTTGGTCCCAAAATTTTTCGAACTTTTTTTTGGGTCAAAATTTTTTCGAAGTTTTTTTTGGGTCAAAATTTTTTTGGTCAAAAAAATTTTCAAACTTTTTTTGGGGTCAAAATTTTTTTGGGTCAAATTTTTTTCAAACTTTTTTTTGGGTCAAAATTTTTTTGGGTCAAAATTTTTTCGAACTTTTTTTTGGGTCAAAATTTTTTTGGGTTCAATATTTTTCGAACTTTTTTTTTAGTCAAAATTTTTTTGGTCCCAAAATTTTCGAACGTTTTTTTGGGTCAAAATTTTTTTGGTCCCAAAATTTTTCGAACTTTTTTTGGGTCAAAATTTTTTCGAACTTTTTTTTGGGTCAAAATTTTTTTGGGTCAAAATTTTTTCAAACTTTTTTTTGGGTCAAAATTTTTTTGGTCCCAAAATTGTTCGAACTTTTTTTTGGTCAAAATTTTTTTGGTCCCAAAATTTTTCGAACTTTTTTTTGGGTCAAAATTTTTTTGGTCCCAAAATTTTTCGAACTTTTTTTTGGGTCAAAATTTTTTTGGGTTCAATATTTTACAAACTTTTTTTTGGGTCAAAATTTTTTTGGTCCCAAAATTTTTCGAACTTTTTTTTTGGTCAAAATTTTCTCGAAGTTTTTTTTGTGTCAAAATTTTTTTGGTCCCAAAATTTTTCAAACTTTTTTTTGGTTCAAATTTTTTTAGGTCAAAATTTTTTTGGTCCCAAAATTTTTCAAACTTTTTTTTTGGCTCAAAATTTTTTTGGTCCCAAAATTTTTCAAACTTTTTTTTGGGTCAAAATTTTTTTGAAGTTTTTTTTTGTGTCAAAATTTTTTTGGTCCCAAAATTTTTCAAACTTTTTTTTGGCTCAAAATTTTTTTGGTCCCAAAATTTTTCGTACTTTTTTTTTGGTCCCAAAATTTTTTTGGTCCCAAAATTTTTTCGAAGTTTTTTTTGGGTCAAATTTTTTTTGGTCCCAAAATTTTTCAAACTTTTTTTTGGCTCAAATTTTTTTTGAGTCAAAATTTTTCCGAACTTTTTTTTGGGTCAAAATTTTTTTGGTCCCAAAATTTTTCGAACTTTTTTTTGGGTCAAAATTTTTTCGAAGTTTTTTTTGGGTCAAAATTTTTTTGGTCCCAAAATTTTTCGAACTTTTTTTTGGGTCAAAATTTTTATGGTCCCAAAATTTTTCGAACTTTTTTTTGGGTCAAAATTTTTTTGGGTCAAAAATGTTTCTAACTTTTTTTTGGGTCAAAATTTTTTTGGTCCCAAAATTTTTCGAACTTTTTTTTGGGTCAAATTTTTTTCGAAGTTTTTTTTGGGTCAAAATTTTTATGGTCCCAAAATTTTTCGAACTTTTTTTTGATTCAAAATTTTTTTGGTCCCAAAATTTTTGGAACTTTTTTTTGGGTCAAAATTTTTTTTGGGTCAAAAATTTTTCTAACTTTTTTTTGGGTCAAAATTTTTTTGGTCCCAAAATTTTTCGAACTTTTTTTTGGGTCAAATTTTTTTTGGTCCCAAAATTTTTCAAACTTTTTTTTGGGTCAAAATTTTTTTGGGTCAAAATTTTTTCGAACTTTTTTTTGGGTCAAAATTTTTTTGGGTTCAATATTTTTCGAACTTTTTTTTGAGTCAAAATTTTTTTGGTCCCAAAATTTTCGAACGTTTTTTTGGGTCAAAATTTTTTTGGTCCCAAAATTTTTCGAACTTTTTTTGGGTCAAAATTTTTTCGAACTTTTTTTTGGGTCAAAATTTTTTTGGGTCAAAATTTTTTCAAACTTTTTTTTGGATCAAAATTTTTTTGGTCCCAAAATTGTTCGAACTTTTTTTTGGTCAAAATTTTTTTGGTCCCAAAATTTTTCGAACTTTTTTTTGGGTCAAAATTTTTTTGGTCCCAAAATTTTTCGAACTTTTTTTTGGGTCAAAATTTTTTTGGGTTCAATATTTTTCAAACTTTTTTTTGGGTCAAAATTTTTTTGGTCCCAAAATTTTTCGAACTTTTTTTTTGGTCAAAATTTTCTCGAAGTTTTTTTTGTGTCAAAATTTTTTTGGTCCCAAAATTTTTCAAACTTTTTTTTGGTTCAAATTTTTTTGTGTCAAAATTTTTTTGGTCCCAAAATTTTTCAATTTTTTTTTTTTGGCTCAAAATTTTTTTGGTCCCAAAATTTTTCAAACTTTTTTTTGGGTCAAAATTTTTTTGAAGTTTTTTTTGGTGTCAAAATTTTTTTGGTCCCAAAATTTTTCAAACTTTTTTTTGGCTCAAAATTTTTTTGGTCCCAAAATTTTTCGTACTTTTTTTTTGGTCCCAAAATTTTTTTGGTCCCAAAATTTTTTCGAAGTTTTTTTTGGGTCAAATTTTTTTTGGTCCCAAAATTTTTCAAACTTTTTTTTGGCTCAAATTTTTTTTGGGTCAAAATTTTTCCGAACTTTTTTTTGGGTCAAAATTTTTTTGGTCCCAAAATTTTTCGAACTTTTTTTTGGGTCAAAATTTTTTCGAAGTTTTTTTTGGGTCAAAATTTTTTTGGTCCCAAAATTTTTCGAACTTTTTTTTGGGTCAAAATTTTTATGGTCCCAAAATTTTTCGAACTTTTTTTTGGGTCAAAATTTTTTTGGGTCAAAAATGTTTCTAACTTTTTTTTGGGTCAAAATTTTTTTGGTCCCAAAATTTTTCGAACTTTTTTTTGGGTCAAATTTTTTTCGAAGTTTTTTTTGGGTCAAAATTTTTTTGGTCCCAAAATTTTTCAAACTTTTTTTTGCGTCAAAATGTTTTCGAAGTTTTTTTTGGGTCAAAATTTTTTTGGTCCCAAAATTTTTCAAACTTTTTTTTTGGCTCAAAATTTTTTTGGTCCCAAAATTTTTCGAACTTTTTTTTGGGTCAAAATTTTTTTGAAGTTTTTTTTTGTGTCAAAATTTTTTTGGTCCCAAAATTTTTCAAACTTTTTTTGGCTCAAAATTTTTTTGGTCCCAAAATTTTTCGTACTTTTTTTTTGGTTAAAATTTTTTTGGCCCCAAAATTTTTAAAACTTTTTTTTGGCTCAAATTTTTTTTGGGTCAAAATTTTTTCGAAGTTTTTTTTGGGTCAAATTTTTTTTTGGTCCCAAAATTTTTCAAACTTTTTTTTGGATCAAAATTTTCTCGAAGTTTTTTTTGTGTCAAAATTTTTTTGGTCCCAAAATTTTTCAAACTTTTTTTTGGCTCAAAATTTTTTCGAAGTTTTTTTTGGATCAAATTTTTTTTGGTCCCAAAATTTTTCGAACTTTTTTTTGGGTCAAAAGTTTTTCGAAGTTTTTTTTGGGTCAAAATTTTTTTGGTCCCAAAATTTTTCAAACTTTTTTTTGGCTCAAAATTTTTTTGGGTCAAAAATTTTTCGAACTTTTTTTTGGATCAAATTTTTTTTGGTCCCAAAATTTTTCAAACTTTTTTTTGTCTCAAAATTTTTTTGGTCCCAAAATTTTCAAACTTTTTTTTGGCTCAAAATTTTTTTGGGTCAAAAAATTTTCAAATTTTTTTTTGGGTCAAAATTTTTTTGGTCCCAAAATTTTTCGAACTTTTTTTTGGGTCAAAATTTTTTCGAAGTTTTTTTTGGGTCAAAATTTTTTTGGTCAAAAAAATTTTCAAACTTTTTTTTGGCTCAAAATTTTTTTGGTTCAAAAAATTTTCTAATTTTTTTTTTGGGTCAAAATTTTTTTGGTCCCAAAATTTTTCGAACTTTTTTTTGGTCCCAAAAATTTTTCAAACTTTTTTTTGGGTCAAAATTTTTTTGGTCCCAAAATTTTTCGAAATTTTTTTTGGGTCAAACTTTTTTTGGTCCCAAAATTTTTTGAACTTTTCTATGGGTCAAAATTTTTTTGGTCCCAAAATTTTTCAAACTTTTTTTTGGGTCAAAATTTTTTTGGTCCCAAATTTTTTTGAACTTTTTTTTAGTCAAAATATTTTGGTCCCAAAATTTTTCAAACTTTTTTTTGGCTCAAAATTATTTTGGTCCCAAAATTTTTCGAACATTTTTTTGGATCAAATTTTTTTTGGTCCCAAAATTTTTCGAACTTTTTTTGGGGTCAAAATTTTTTTGGGTCAAAATTTTTTCGAACTTTTTTTTGGGTCAAAATTTTTTTGGGTTCAATATTTTTCTAACTTTTTTTTGGGTCAAAATTTTTATGGTCCCAAAATTTTTCGAACTTTTTTTTGAGTCAAAATTTTTTTGGTCCCAAAATTTTTCGAACTTTTTTTTGGGTCAAAATTTTTTTGGTCCCAAAATTTTTCGAACTTTTTTTTGGGTCAAATTTTTTTTGGTCCCAAAATTTTTCAAACTTTTTTTTGGGTCAAAATTTTTTTGGGTCAAAATTTTTCCAAACTTTTTTTTGGGTCAAAATTTTTTTGGTCCCAAAATTTTTCGAACTTTTTTTTGGGTCAAAATTTTTTCGAAGTTTTTTTTGGGTCAACATTTTTTTAGTCCCAAAATTTTTCGAACTTTTTTTTGGGTCAAAATTTTTTCGAAGTTTTTTTTGGGTCAAAATTTTTTTGGTCAAAAAATTTTTCAAACTTTTTTTTGGCTCAAAATTTTTTTGGGTCAAAAAATTTTCTAACTTTTTTTTGGGTCAAAATTTTTTTGGTCCCAAAATTTTTCGAACTTTTTTTTGGTCCCAAAATTTTTCAAACTTTTTTTTGGGTCAAAATTTTTTTGGTCCCAAAATTTTTCGAACTTTTTTGGGTCAAAATTTTTTTGGTCCCAAAATTTTTCGAAATTTTTTTTGGGTCAAACTTTTTTTGGTCCCAAAATTTTTTGAACTTTTCTATGGGTCAAAATTTTTTTGGTCCCAAAATTTTTCAAACTTTTTTTTGGGTCAAAATTTTTTTGGTCCCAAAATTTTTTGAACTTTTTTTTGGTCAAAATTTTTTGGTCCCAAAATTTTTCAAACTTTTTTTTGGCTCAAAATTTTTTTGGTCCCAAAATTTTTCCGAACTTTTTTTTGGGTCAAAATTTTTTTGGTCCCAAAATTTTTCGAACTTTTTTTTGGGTCAAAAGTTTTTCGAAGTTTTTTTTGGGTCAAAATGTTTTTGGTCCCAAAATTTTTCAAACTTTTTTTTGGTCCCAAAATTTTTCAAACTTTTTTTTGGGTCAAAATTTTTTTGGTCCCAAAATTTTTCGAAATTTTTTTTGGGTCAAACTTTTTTTGGTCCCAAAATTTTTTGAACTTTTCTATGGGTCAAAATTTTTTTGGTCCCAAAATTTTTCAAACTTTTTTTTGGGTCAAAATTTTTTTGGTCCCAATTTTTTTTGAACTTTTTTTTGGTCAAAATTTTTTGGTCCCAAAATTTTTCAAACTTTTTTTTGGCTCAAAATTTTTTTGGTCCCAAAATTTTTCGAACATTTTTTTGGATCAAATTTTTTTTGGTCCCAAAATTTTTCGAACTTTTTTTGGGGTAAAAATTTTTTTGGGTCAAAATTTTTTCGAACTTTTTTTTGGGTCAAAATTTTTTTGGGTTCAATATTTTTCTAACTTTTTTTTGGGTCAAAATTTTTATGGTCCCAAAATTTTTCGAACTTTTTTTTGAGTCAAAATTTTTTTGGTCCCAAAATTTTTCGAACTTTTTTTTGGGTCAAAATTTTTTTGGGTCAAAAATTTTTCTAACTTTTTTTTGGGTCAAAATTTTTTTGGTCCCAAAATTTTTCGAACTTTTTTTTGGGTCAAATTTTTTTTGGTCCCAAAATTTTTCAAACTTTTTTTTGGGTCAAAATTTTTTTGGGTCAAAATTTTTCCAAACTTTTTTTTGGGTCAAAATTTTTTTGGTCCCAAAATTTTTCAAACTTTTTTTTGGGTCAAAATTTTTTCGAAGTTTTTTTTGGGTCAACATTTTTTTGGTCCCAAAATTTTTCGAACTTTTTTTTGGGTCAAAATTTTTTCGAAGTTTTTTTTGGGTCAAAATTTTTTTGGTCAAAAAATTTTTCAAACTTTTTTTTGGCTCAAAATTTTTTTGGGTCAAAAAATTTTCTAACTTTTTTTTGGGTCAAAATTTTTTTGGTCCCAAAATTTTTCGAACTTTTTTTTGGTCCCAAAATTTTTCAAACTTTTTTTTGGGTCAAAATTTTTTTGGTCCCAAAATTTTTCGAACTTTTTTGGGTCAAAATTTTTTTGGTCCCAAAATTTTTCGAAATTTTTTTTGGGTCAAACTTTTTTTGGTCCCAAAATTTTTTGAACTTTTCTATGGGTCAAAATTTTTTTGGTCCCAAAATTTTTCAAACTTTTTTTTGGGTCAAAATTTTTTTGGTCCCAAAATTTTTTGAACTTTTTTTTGGTCAAAATTTTTTGGTCCCAAAATTTTTCAAACTTTTTTTTGGCTCAAAATTTTTTTGGTCCCAAAATTTTTCCGAACTTTTTTTTGGGTCAAAATTTTTTTGGTCCCAAAATTTTTCGAACTTTTTTTTGGGTCAAAAGTTTTTCGAAGTTTTTTTTGGGTCAAAATGTTTTTGGTCCCAAAATTTTTCAAACTTTTTTTTGGCTCAAAAAATTTTCGAACTTTTTTTTGGATCAAATTTTTTTTGGTCCCAAAATTTTTCGAACTTTTTTTTGGGTCAAAAGTTTTTCGAAGTTTTTTTTGGGTCAAAATTTTTTTGGTCCCAAAATTTTTCAAACTTTTTTTTGGCTCAAAATTTTTTTGGGTCAAAAATTTTTCGAACTTTTTTTTGGATCAAATTTTTTTTGGTCCCAAAATTTTTCAAACTTTTTTTTGTCTCAAAATTTTTTTGGTCCGAAAATTTTTCGAACATTTTTTTGGATCAAATTTTTTTTGGTCCCAAAACTTTTCAAACTTTTTTTGGGGTCAAAATTTTTTTGGGTCAAAATTTTTTCGAACTTTTTTTTGGGTCAAAATTTTTTTGGGTTCAATATTTTTCTAACTTTTTTTTGGGTCAAAATTTTTATGGTCCCAAAATTTTTCGAACTTTTTTTTGAGTCAAAATTTTTTTGGTCCCAAAATTTTTCGAACTTTTTTTTGGGTCAAAATTTTTTTGGGTCAAAAATTTTTCTAACTTTTTTTTGGGTCAAAATTTTTTTGGTCCCAAAATTTTTCGAACTTTTTTTTGGGTCAAATTTTTTTTGGTCCCAAAATTTTTCAAACTTTTTTTTGGGTCAAAATTTTTTTGGGTCAAAATTTTTTCGAACTTTTTTTTGGGTCAAAATTTTTTTGGTCCCAAAATTTTTCGAACTTTTTTTTGAGAAAAAAAAATTTTTCGAAGTTTTTTTTGGGTCAAAATTTTTTTGGTCCCAAAATTTTTCGAACTTTTTTTTGGGTCAAAATTTTTTCGAAGTTTTTTTTGGGTCAAAATTTTTTTGGTCAAAAAATTTTTCAAACTTTTTTTTGGCTCAAAATTTTTTTGGGTCAAAAAATTTTCTGATTTTTTTTTGGGTCAAAATTTTTATGGTCCCAAAATTTTTCAAACTTTTTTTTGGGTCAAAATTTTTTTGTTCCCAAAATTTTTCGAAATTTTTTTTGGGTCAAACTTTTTTTGGTCCCAAAATTTTTTGAACTTTTCTATGGGTCAAAATTTTTTTGGTCCCAAAATTTTTCAAACTTTTTTTTGGGTCAAAATTTTTTTGGTCCCAAAATTTTTTGAACTTTTTTTTGGTCAAAATTTTTTTGGTCCCAAAATTTTTCAAACTTTTTTTTGGCTCAACATTTTTTTGGTCCCAAAATTTTTCGAACATTTTTTTGGATCAAATTTTTTTTGGTCCCAAAGTTTTTCAAACTTTTTTTGGGGTCAAAATTTTTTTGGGTCAAAATTTTTTCGAACTTTTTTTTGGGTCAAAATTTTTATGGTCCCAAAATTTTTCGAACTTTTTTTGAGTCAAAATTTTTTTGGTCCCAAAATTTTTCGAACTTTTTTTTGGGTCAAAATTTTTTTGGGTCAAAAATTTTTCTAACTTTTTTTTGGGTCAAAATTTTTTTGGTCCCAAAATTTTTCGAACTTTTTTTTGGGTCAAATTTTTTTTGGTCCCAAAATTTTTCAAACTTTTTTTTGGGTCAAAATTTTTTTGGGTCAAAATTTTTCCGAACTTTTTTTTGGGTCAAAATTTTTTTGGTCCCAAAATTTTTCGAACTTTTTTTTGGGTCAAAATTTTTTCGAAGTTTTTTTTGGGTCAACATTTTTTTGGTCCCAAAATTTTTCGAACTTTTTTTTGGGTCAAAATTTTTTCGAAGTTTTTTTTGGGTCAAAATTTTTTTGGTCAAAAAATTTTTCAAACTTTTTTTTGGCTCAAAATTTTTTTGGTCCCAAAATTTTTCGAACTTTTTTTTGGTCGCAAAATTTTTCAAACTTTTTTTTGGCTCAAAATTTTTTTGGTCCCAAAATTTTTCGAACATTTTTTTGGATCAAATTTTTTTTGGTCCCAAAATTTTTCAAACTTTTTTTGGGGTCAAAATTTTTTTGGGTCTAAATTTTTTCGAACTTTTTTTTGGGTCAAAATTTTTATTGTCCCAAAATTTTTCGAACTTTTTTTTGAGTCAAAATTTTTTTGGTCCCAAAATTTTTCGAACTTTTTTTTGGGTCAAAATTTTTTTGGGTCAAAAATTTTTCTAACTTTTTTTTGGGTCAAAATTTTTTTGGTCCCAAAATTTTTCGAACTTTTTTTTGGGTCAAATTTTTTTTGGTCCCAAAATTTTTCAAACTTTTTTTTGGGTCAAAATTTTTTTGGGTCAAAATTTTTCCGAACTTTTTTTTGGGTCAAAATTTTTTTGGTCCCAAAATTTTTCGAACTTTTTTTTGGGTCAAAATTTTTTCGAAGTTTTTTTTGGGTCAACATTTTTTTGGTCCCAAAATTTTTCGAACTTTTTTTTGGGTCAAAATTTTTTCGAAGTTTTTTTTGGGTCAAAATTTTTTTGGTCAAAAAATTTTTCAAACTTTTTTTTGGCTCAAAATTTTTTTGGGTCAAAAAATTTTCTAACTTTTTTTTGGCTCAAAATTTTTTTGGTCCCAAAATTTTTCGAACTTTTTTTTTATCGCAAAATTTTTCAAACTTTTTTTTGGGTCAAAATTTTTTTGGTCCCAAAATTTTTCGAACTTTTTTGGGTCAAAATTTTTTTGGTCCCAAAATTTTTCGAAATTTTTTTTGGGTCAAACTTTTTTTGGTCCCAAAATTTTTTGAACTTTTCTATGGGTCAAAATTTTTTTGGTCCCAAAATTTTTCAAACTTTTTTTTGGGTCAAAATTTTTTTGGTCCCAAAATTTTTTGAACTTTTTTTTGGTCAAAATTTTTTTGGTCCCAAAATTTTTCAAACTTTTTTTTGGCTCAAAATTTTTTTGGTCCCAAAATTTTTCGTACTTTTTTTTTGGGTCAAAATTTTTTTGGTCCCAAAATTTTTCAAACTTTTTTTTTGGCTCAAAATTTTTTTGGTCCCAAAATTTTTCAAACTTTTGTTTGGGTCAAAATTTTTTCGAAGTTTTTTTTTGGGTCAAAATTTTTTTGGTCCCAAAATTTTTCAAACTTTTTTTGGTCCCAAACGTTTTCGTACTTTTTTTTTGGTCAAAATTTTTTTGGTCCCAAAATTTTTCAAACTTTTTTTTGGGTCAAAATTTTTTTGGTCCCAAAATTTTTCGAACTTTTTTTTGGGTCAAAGTTTTTTTTGGTCCCAAAATTTTTCGAACTTTTTTGGCTCAAAATTTTTTTGGTCCCAAAATTTTTCGAACTTTTTTTTGGGTCAAAATTTTTTTGGTCCCAAAATTTTTCGAACTTTTTTTTGGTCAAAATTTTTTTGGTCCCAAAATTTTTCAAACTTTTTTTTGGGTCAAAATTTTTTTGGTCCCAAAATTTTTCGAACTTTTTTTTGGGTCAAAGTTTTTTTTGGTCCCAAAATTTTTCGAACTTTTTTGGGTCAAAATTTTTTGGTCCCAAAATTTTTCGAACTTTTTTTTGGGTCAAAATTTTTTTGGTCCAAAAATTTTTTGGACTTTTTTGGCTCAAAATTGTTTTGGTCCCAAAATTTTTCGAACTTTTTTTTGGGTCAAAATTTTTTTGGTCCCAAAATTTTTCGAACTTTTTTTGGGGTCAAAATTTTTTTGGTCCCAAAATTTTTCGAACTTTTTTTTGGTCAAAATTTTTTTGGTCCCAAAATTTTTCGAACTTTTTTTTTGGCTCAAAATTTTTTTTGGTCCCAAAAGTTTTCGAACTTTTTTTGCTCAAAATTTTTTTGGTCCCAAAATTTTTCGAACTTTTTTTTGGGTCAAAATTTTTCGTACTTTTTTTTTGGTCAAAATTTTTTTGGTCCCAAAATTTTTCGAACTTTTTTTTGGCTCAAAAAATTTTCGAACTTTTTTTTGGATCAAATTTTTTTTGGTCCCAAAATTTTTTGAACTTTTTTTTGGTCAAAATTTTTTTGGTCCCAAAATTTTTCAAACTTTTTTTTGGCTCAAAATTTTTTTGGTCCCAAAATTTTTCCGAACTTTTTTTTGGGTCAAAATTTTTTTGGTCCCAAAATTTTTCGAACTTTTTTTTGGGTCAAAAGTTTTTCGAAGTTTTTTTTGGGTCAAAATGTTTTTGGTCCCAAAATTTTTCAAACTTTTTTTTGGCTCAAAAAATTTTCGAACTTTTTTTTGGATCAAATTTTTTTTGGTCCCAAAATTTTTCGAACTTTTTTTTGGGTCAAAAGTTTTTCGAAGTTTTTTTTGGGTCAAAATTTTTTTGGTCCCAAAATTTTTCCAACTTTTTTTTGGCTCAAAAGTTTTTTGGGTCAAAAATTTTTCGAACTTTTTTTTGATCAAATTTTTTTTGGTCCCAAAATTTTTCAAACTTTTTTTTGTCTCAAAATTTTTTTGGTCCTAAAATTTTTCGAACATTTTTTTGGATCAAATTTTTTTTGGTCCCAAAATTTTTCAAACTTTTTTTGGGGTCAAAATTTTTTTGGGTCAAAATTTTTTCGAACTTTTTTTTGGGTCAAAATTTTTTTGGGTTCAATATTTTTCTAACTTTTTTTTGGGTCAAAATTTTTATGGTCCCAAAATTTTTCGAACTTTTTTTTGAGTCAAAATTTTTTTGGTCCCAAAATTTTTCGAACTTTTTTTTGGGTCAAAATTTTTTTGGGTCAAAAATTTTTCGAACTTTTTTTTGGGTCAAAATTTTTTTGGTCCCAAAATTTTTCGAACTTTTTTTTGGGAAAAAAAATTTTTTCGAAGTTTTTTTTGGGTCAAAATTTTTTTGGTCCCAAAATTTTTCGAACTTTTTTTTGGGTCAAAATTTTTTCGAAGTTTTTTTTGGGTCAAAATTTTTTTGGTCAAAAAATTTTTCAAACTTTTTTTTGGCTCAAAATTTTTTTGGGTCAAAAAATTTTCTGATTTTTTTTTGGGTCAAAATTTTTTTGGTCCCAAAATTTTTCGAACTTTTTTTTGGTCCCAAAATTTTTCAAACTTTTTTTTGGGTCAAAATTTTTTTGTTCCCAAAATTTTTCGAAATTTTTTTTGGGTCAAACTTTTTTTGGTCCCAAAATTTTTTGAACTTTTCTATGGGTCAAAATTTTTTTGGTCCCAAAATTTTTCAAACTTTTTTTTGGGTCAAAATTTTTTTGGTCCCAAAATTTTTTGAACTTTTTTTTGGCCAAAAATTTTTGGGCCCAAAATTTTTCAAACTTTTTTTTGGCTCAAAATTTTTTTGGTCCCAAAATTTTTCGAACATTTTTTTGGATCAAATTTTTTTTGGTCCCAAAATTTTTCAAACTTTTTTTGGGGTCAAAATTTTTTTGGGTCAAAATTTTTTCGAACTTTTTTTTGGGTCAAAATTTTTTTGGGTTCAATATTTTTCTAACTTTTTTTTGGGTCAAAATTTTTATGGTCCCAAAATTTTTCGAACTTTTTTTTGAGTCAAAATTTTTTTGGTCCCAAAATTTTTCGAACTTTTTTTTGGGTCAAAATTTTTTTGGGTCAAAAATTTTTCTAACTTTTTTTTGGGTCAAAATTTTTTTGGTCCCAAAATTTTTCGAACTTTTTTTTGGGTCAAATTTTTTTTGGTCCCAAAATTTTTCAAACTTTTTTTTGGGTCAAAATTTTTTTGGGTCAAAATTTTTCCGAACTTTTTTTTGGGTCAAAATTTTTTTGGTCCCAAAATTTTTCGAACTTTTTTTTGGGTCAAAATTTTTTCGAAGTTTTTTTTGGGTCAACATTTTTTTGGTCCCAAAATTTTTCGAAATTTTTTTTGGGTCAAAATTTTTTCGAAGTTTTTTTTGGGTCAAAATTTTTTTGGTCAAAAAATTTTTCAAACTTTTTTTTGGCTCAAAATTTTTTTGGGTCAAAAAATTTTCTAACTTTTTTTTGGCTCAAAATTTTTTTGGTCCCAAAATTTTTCGAACTTTTTTTTGGTCCCAAAATTTTTCAAACTTTTTTTTGGGTCAAAATTTTTTTGGTCCCAAAATTTTTCGAACTTTTTTGGGTCAAAATTTTTTTGGTCCCAAAATTTTTCGAAATTTTTTTTGGGTCAAACTTTTTTTGGTCGCAAAATTTTTTGAACTTTTCTATGGGTCAAAATTTTTTTGGTCCCAAAATTTTTTAAACTTTTTTTTGGGTCAAAATTTTTTTGGTCCCAAAATTTTTTGAACTTTTTTTTGGTCAAAATTTTTTTGGTCCCAAAATTTTTCGAACATTTTTTTGGATCAAATTTTTTTTGGTCCCAAAATTTTTCAAACTTTTTTTGGGGTCAAAATTTTTTTGGGTCAAAATTTTTTCGAACTTTTTTTTGGGTCAAAATTTTTTTGGGTTCAATATTTTTCTAACTTTTTTTTGGGTCAAAATTTTTATGGTCCCAAAATTTTTCGAACTTTTTTTTGAGTCAAAATTTTTTTGGTCCCAAAATTTTTCGAACTTTTTTTTGGGTCAAAATTTTTTTGGGTCAAAATTTTTTCGAACTTTTTTTTGGGTCAAAATTTTTTTGGTCCCAAAATTTTTCGAACTTTTTTTTGGGAAAAAAAAATTTTTCGAAGTTTTTTTTGGGTCAAAATTTTTTTGGTCCCAAAATTTTTCGAACTTTTTTTTGGGTCAAAATTTTTTCGAAGTTTTTTTTGGGTCAAATTTTTTTTGGTCAAAAAATTTTTCAAACTTTTTTTTGGCTCAAAATTTTTTTGGGTCAAAAAATTTTCTGATTTTTTTTTGGGTCAAAATTTTTTTGGTCCCAAAATTTTTCGAACTTTTTTTTGGTCCCAAAATTTTTCAAACTTTTTTTTGGGTCAAAATTTTTTTGTTCCCAAAATTTTTCGAAATTTTTTTTGGGTCAAACTTTTTTTGGTCCCAAAATTTTTTGAACTTTTCTATGGGTCAAAATTTTTTTGGTCCCAAAATTTTTCAAACTTTTTTTTGGGTCAAAATTTTTTTGGTCCCAAAATTTTTTGAACTTTTTTTTGGTCAAAATTTTTTTGGTCCCAAAATTTTTCAAACTTTTTTTTGGCTCAAAATTTTTTTGGTCCCAAAATTTTTCGAACATTTTTTTGGATCAAATTTTTTTTGGTCCCAAAATTTTTCAAACTTTTTTTGGGGTCAAAATTTTTTTGGGTCAAAATTTTTTCGAACTTTTTTTTCGGTCAAAATTTTTTTGGGTTCAATATTTTTCTAACTTTTTTTTGGGTCAAAATTTTTATGGTCCCAAAATTTTTCGAAATTTTTTTTGAGTCAAAATTTTTTTGGTCCCAAAATTTTTCGAACTTTTTTTTGGGTCAAAATTTTTTTGGGTCAAAAATTTTTCTAACTTTTTTTTGGGGCAAAATTTTTTTGGTCCCAAAATTTTTCGAACTTTTTTTTGGGTCAAATTTTTTTTGGTCCCAAAATTTTTCAAACTTTTTTTTGGGTCAAAATTTTTTTGGGTCAAAATTTTTCCGAACTTTTTTTTGGGTCAAAATTTTTTTGGTCCCAAAATTTTTCGAACTTTTTTTTGGGTCAAAATTTTTTCGAAGTTTTTTTTGGGTCAACATTTTTTTGGTCCCAAAATTTTTCGAAATTTTTTTTGGGTCAAAATTTTTTCGAAGTTTTTTTTGGGTCAAAATTTTTTTGGTCAAAAAATTTTTCAAACTTTTTTTTGGCTCAAAATTTTTTTGGGTCAAAAAATTTTCTAACTTTTTTTTGGCTCAAAATTTTTTTGGTCCCAAAATTTTTCGAACTTTTTTTTGGTCCCAAAATTTTTCAAACTTTTTTTTGGGTCAAAATTTTTTTGGTCCCAAAATTTTTCGAACTTTTTTGGGTCAAAATTTTTTTGGTCCCAAAATTTTTCGAAATTTTTTTTGGGTCAAACTTTTTTTGGTCGCAAAATTTTTTGAACTTTTCTATGGGTCAAAATTTTTTTGGTCCCAAAATTTTTCAAACTTTTTTTTGGGTCAAAATTTTTTTGGTCCCAAAATTTTTTGAACTTTTTTTTGGTCAAAATTTTCTTGGTCCCAAAATTTTTCAAACTTTTTTTTGGCTCAAAATTTTTTTGGTCCCAACATTTTTCAAACTTTTTTTTGGCTCAAAATTTTTTTGGTCCCAAAATTTTTCGTACTTTTTTTTTGGGTCAAAATTTTTTTGGTCCCAAAATTTTTCAAACTTTTTTTTTGGCTCAAAATTTTTTTGGTCCCAAAATTTTTCAAACTTTTGTTTGGGTCAAAATTTTTTCGAAGTTTTTTTTTGGGTCAAAATTTTTTTGGTCCCAAAATTTTTCAAACTTTTTTTTTGGGTCAAAATTTTTTTGGTCCCAAAATTTTTCAAACTTTTTTTGGTCCCAAACTTTTTCGTACTTTTTTTTTGGTCAAAATTTTTTTGGTCCCAAAATTTTTCAAACTTTTTTTTGGGTCAAAATTTTTTTGGTCCCAAAATTTTTCGAACTTTTTTTTGGGTCAAAGTTTTTTTTGGTCCCAAAATTTTTCGAACTTTTTTGGCTCAAAATTTTTTTGGTCCCAAAATTTTTCGAACTTTTTTTTGGGTCAAAATTTTTTTGGTCCCAAAATTTTTCGAACTTTTTTTTGGTCAAAATTTTTTTGGTCCCAAAATTTTTCAAACTTTTTTTTGGGTCAAAATTTTTTTGGTCCCAAAATTTTTCGAACTTTTTTTTGGGTCAAAGTTTTTTTTGGTCCCAAAATTTTTCGAACTTTTTTGGGTCAAAATTTTTTTGGTCCCAAAATTTTTCGAACTTTTTTTTGGGTCAAAATTTTTTTGGTCCAAAAATTTTTCGCACTTTTTTGGCTCAAAATTTTTTTGGTCCCAAAATTTTTCGAACTTTTTTTTGGGTCAAAATTTTTTTGGTCCCAAAATTTTTCGAACTTTTTTTGGGGTCAAAATTTTTTTGGTCCCAAAATTTTTCGAACTTTTTTTTGGTCAAAATTTTTTTGGTCCCAAAATTTTTCGAATTTTTTTTTTGGCTCAAAATTTTTTTTGGTCCCAAAATTTTTCGAACTTTTTTTGCTCAAAATTTTTTTGGTCCCAAAATTTTTCGAACTTTTTTTTGGGTCAAAATTTTTCGTACTTTTTTTTTGGTCAAAATTTTTTTGGTCCCAAAATTTTTCGAACTTTTTTTTGGGTCAAAGTTTTTTTTGGTCCCAAAATTTTTCGAACTTTTTTGGGTCAAAATTTTTTTGGTCCCAAAATTTTTCAAACTTTTTTTTTGGCTCAAAATTTTTTTGGTCCCAAAATTTTTCAAACTTTTGTTTGGGTCAAAATTTTTTCGAAGTTTTTTTTTAGGTCAAAATTTTTTTGGTCCCAAAATTTTTCAAACTTTTTTTGGTCCCAAAATTTTTCGTACTTTTTTTTTGGTCAAAATTTTTTTGGTCCCAAAATTTTTCAAACTTTTTTTTGGGTCATTTTTCATGGAAAAAACAAGGTTTCATGAATGGTCAAAATTTTCACCAGAATCACATACAGCGGGTCTACGTTTTTTTCTGATTTGGGTCAAAAATTGAAAAGTGCTTTTTGTCACATTTCTGAGCAACATTTGGCCCAATTTACCATGCCCATGCATATTCCCACTTGTTTGAGTAATTTTTCATGGAAAAAACAAGGTTTCATGAATGGTCAAAATTTTCACCAGAATCACATACCGCGGGTCTACGTTTTTTTCTGATTTGGGTCAAAAATTGAAAAGTGCTTTTTGTCACGTTTCTGAGCAAAATTTGGCCCAATTTACCATGCCCATGCATTTTCCCACTTGTTTGAGTAATTTTTCATGGAAAAAACAAGGTTTCATGAATGGTCAAAATTTTCACCAGAATCACATACCGCGGGGTCTACGTTTTTTTCTGATTTGGGTCAAAAATTGAAAAGTGCTTTTTGTCACATTTCTGAGCAAAATTTGGCCCAATTTACCATGCCCATGCATATTCCCACTTGTTTGAGTAATTTTTCATGGAAAAAACAAGGTTTCATGAATGGTCAAAATTTTCACCAGAATCACATACCGCGGGTCTACGTTTTTTTCTGATTTGGGTCAAAAATTGAAAAGTGCTTTTTGTCACATTTCTGAGCAAAATTTGGCCCAATTTACCATGCCCATGCATTTTCCCACTTGTCTGAGTAACTTTTTATGGAAAAAACAAGGTTTCATGAATGGTCAAAATTTTCACCAGAATCACATACCGCGGGTCTACGTTTTTTTCTGATTTGGGTCAAAAATTGAAAAGTGCTTTTTGTCACATTTCTGAGCAAAATTTGGCCCAATTTACCATGCCCATGCATATTCCCACTTGTTTGAGTAATTTTTCATGGAAAAAACAAGGTTTCATGAATGGTCAAAATTTTCACCAGAATCACATACCACGGGTCTACGTTTTTTTCTGATTTGGGTCAAAAATTGAAAAGTGCTTTTTGTCACATTTCTGAGCAAAATTTGGACCAATTTACCATGCCCATGCATTTTCCCACTTGTTTGAGTAATTTTTTATGGAAAAAACAAGGTTTCATGAATGGTCAAAATTTTCACCAGAATCACATACCGCGGGTCTACGTTTTTTCTGATTTGGGTCAAAAATTGAAAAGTGCTTTTTGTCACGTTTCTGAGCAAAATTTGGCCCAATTTACCATGCCCATGCATTTTCCCACTTGTTTGAGTAATTTTTCATGGAAAAACAAGGTTTCATGAATGGTCAAAATTTTCACCAGAATCACATACCACGGGTCTACGTTTTTTTCTGATTTGGGTCAAAAATTGAAAAGTGCTTTTTGTCACGTTTCTGCGCAAAATTTGGCCCAATTTACCATGCCCATGCATTTTCCCACTTGTTTGAGTAATTTTTCATGGAAAAACAAGGTTTCATGAATGGTCAAAATGTTCACCAGAATCACATATCGCGGGTCTACGTTTTTTTCTGATTTGGGTCAAAAATTGAAAAGTGCTTTTTGTCACATTTCTGAGCAACATTTGGCCCAATTTACCATGCCCATGCATATTCCCACTTGTTTGAGTAATTTTTCATGGAAAAAACAAGGTTTCATGAATGGTCAAAATTTTCACCAGAATCACATACCGCGGGTCTACGTTTTTTTCTGATTTGGGTCAAAAATTGAAAAGTGCTTTTTGTCACGTTTCTGAGCAAAATTCGGCCCAATTTACCATGCCCATGCATTTTCCCACTTGTTTGAGTAATTTGTCATGGAAAAAACAAGGTTTCATGAATGGTCAAAATTTTCACCAGAATCACATACCGCGGGTCTACGTTTTTTTCTGATTTGGGTCAAAAATTGAAAAGTGCTTTTTGTCACATTTCTGAGCAAAATTTGGCCCAATTTACCATGCCCATGCATATTCCCACTTGTTTGAGTAATTTTTGATGGAAAAAACAAGGTTTCATGAATGGTCAAAATTTTCACCAGAATCACATACCGCGAGTCTACGTTTTTTTCTGATTTGGGTCAAAAATTGAAAAGTGCTTTTTGTCACATTTCTGAGCAAAATTTGGCCCAATTTACCATGCCCATGCATTTTCCCACTTGTTTGAGTAACTTTTTATGGAAAAAACAAGGTTTCATGAATGGACAAAATTTTCACCAGAATCACATACCGCGGGTCTACGTTTTTTTCTGATTTGGGTCAAAAATTGAAAAGTGCTTTTTGTCACGTTTCTGCGCAAAATTTGGCCCAATTTACCATGCCCATGCATATTCCCACTTGTTTGAGTAATTTTTCATTGAAAAACAAGTTTTCATTAATGGTCAAAATTTTCACCAGAATCACATACCGCGGGGTCTACGTTTTTTTCTGATTTGGGTCAAAAATTGAAAAGTGCTTTTTGTCACGTTTCTGCGCAAAATTTGGCCCAATTTACCATGCCCATGCATATTCCCACTTGTTTGAGTAATTTTTCATGGAAAAAACAAGGTTTCATGAATGGTCAAAATTTTCACCAGAATCACATACCGCGGGTCTACGTTTTTTTCTGATTTGGGTCAAAAATTGAAAAGTGCTTTTTGTCACATTTCTGAGCAAAATTTGGCCCAATTTACCATGCCCATGCATATTCCCACTTGTTTGAGTAATTGTTCATGGAAAAAACAAGGTTTCATGAATGGTCAAAATTTTCACCAGAATCACATACCACGGGTCTACGTTTTTTTCTGATTTGGGTCAAAAATTGAAAAGTGCTTTTTGTCACATTTCTGAGCAAAATTTGGCCAAATTTACCATGCCCATGCATTTTCCCACTTGTTTGAGTAATTTTTTGAGGAAAAAACAAGGTTTCATGAATGGTCAAAATTTTCACCAGAATCACATACCGCGGGTCTACGTTTTTTTCTGATTTGGGTCAAAAATTGAAAAGTGCTTTTTGTCACGTTTCTGAGCAAAATTTGGCCCAATTTACCATGCCCATGCATTTTCCCACTTGTTTGAGTAATTTTTCATGGAAAAACAAGGTTTCATGAATGGTCAAAATTTTCACCAGAATCACATATCACGGTTCTACGTTTTTTTCTGATTTGGGTCAAAAATTGAAAAGTGCTTTTTGTCACGTTTCTGCGCAAAATTTGGCCCAATTTACCATGCCCATGCATTTTCCCACTTGATTGAATAATTTTTCATGGAAAAAACAAGGTTTCATGAATGGTCAAAATTTTCACCAGAATCACTTACCGCGGGTCTACGTTTTTTTCTGATTTGGGTCAAAAATTGAAAAGTGCTTTTTGTCACGTTTCTGCGTAAAATTTGGCCCAATTTACCATGCCCATGCATTTTCCCACTTGTTTGAGTAATTTTTCATGGAAAAAACAAGGTTTCATGAATGGTCAAAATTTTCACCAGAATCACATACCGCGGGTCTACGTTTTTTTCTGATTTGGGTCAAAAATTGAAAAGTGTTTTTTGTCACATTTCTGAGCAAAATTTGGCCCAATTTACCATGCCCATGCATTTTCCCACTTGTTTGAGTAATTTTTGATGGAAAAAACAAGGTTTCATGAATGGACAAAATGTTCACCAGAATCACATACCGCGGGTCTACGTTTTTTTCTGATTTGGGTCAAAAATTGAAAAGTGCTTTTTGTCACGTTTCTGCGCAAAATTTGGCCCAATTTACCATGCCCATGCATTTTCCCACTTGTTTGAGTAATTTTTCATGGAAAAACAAGGTTTCATGAATGGTCAAAATGTTCACCAGAATCACATACCGCGGGTCTACGTTTTTTTCTGATTTGGGTCAAAAATTGAAAAGTGCTTTTTGTCACGTTTCTGAGCAAAATTTGGCCCAATTTACCATGCCCATGCATATTCCCACTTGTTTGAGTAATTTTTCATGGAAAAAACAAGGTTTCATGAATGGTCAAAATTTTCACCAGAATCACATACCACGGGTCTACGTTTTTTTCTGATTTGGGTCAAAAATTGAAAAGTGCTTTTTGTCACATTTCTGAGCAAAATTTGGCCAAATTTACCATGCCCATGCATTTTCCCACTTGTTTGAGTAATTTTTTGAGGAAAAAAAAAGGTTTCATGAATGGTCAAAATTTTCATCAGAATCACATACCGCGGGTCTACGTTTTTTTCTGATTTGGGTCAAAAATTGAAAAGTGCTTTTTGTCACGTTTCTGAGCAAAATTTGGCCCAATTTACCATGCCCATGCATTTTCCCACTTGTTTGAGTAATTTTTCATGGAAAAACAAGGTTTCATGAATGGTCAAAATTTTCACCAGAATCACATATCACGGTTCTACGTTTTTTTCTGATTTGGGTCAAAAATTGAAAAGTGCTTTTTGTCACGTTTCTGCGCAAAATTTGGCCCAATTTACCATGCCCATGCATTTTCCCACTTGATTGAGTAATTTTTCATGGAAAAAACAAGGTTTCATGAATGGTCAAAATTTTCACCAGAATCACTTACCGCGGGTCTACGTTTTTTTCTGATTTGGGTCAAAAATTGAAAAGTGCTTTTTGTCACGTTTCTGAGCAAAATTTGGCCCAATTTACCATGCCCATGCATATTCCCACTTGTTTGAGTAATTTTTCATGGAAAAAACAAGGTTTCATGAATGGTCAAAATTTTCACCAGAATCACATACCGCGGGTCTACGTTTTTTTCTGATTTGGGTCAAAAATTGAAAAGTGCTTTTTGTCACGTTTCTGAGCAAAATTTGGCCCAATTTACCATGCCCATGCATATTCCCACTTGTTTGAGTAATTTTTCATGGAAAAAACAAGGTTTCATGAATGGTCAAAATTTTCACCAGAATCACATACCGCGGGTCTACGTTTTTTTCTGATTTGGGTCAAAAATTGAAAAGTGCTTTTTGTCACATTTCTGAGCAAAATTTGGCCCAATTTACCATGCCCATGCATTTTCCCACTTGTTTGAGTAATTTTTCATGGAAAAAACAAGGTTTCATGAATGGTCAAAATTTTCACCAGAATCACATACCGCGGGTCTACGTTTTTTTCTGATTTGGGTCAAAAATTGAAAAGTGCTTTTTGTCACATTTCTGAGCAAAATTTGGCCCAATTTACCATGCCCATGCATATTCCCACTTGTTTGAGTAATTTTTGTTGGAAAAAACAAGGTTTCATGAATGGTCAAAATGTTCACCAGAATCACATACCGCGGGTCTACGTTTTTTTCTGATTTGGGTCAAAAATTGAAAAGTGCTTTTTGTCACGTTTCTGAGCAAAATTTGGCCCAATTTACCATGCCCATGCATATTCCCACTTGTTTGAGTAATTTTTCATGGAAAAAACAAGGTTTCTTGAATGGTCAAAATTTTCACCAGAATCACATACCACGGGTCTACGTTTTTTTCTGATTTGGGTCAAAAATTGAAAAGTGCTTTTTGTCACGTTTCTGCGCAAAATTTGGCCAAATTTACCATGCCCATGCATTTTCCCACTTGTTTGAGTAATTTTTCATGGAAAAAACAAGGTTTCATGAATGGTCAAAATTTTCACCAGAATCACATACCGCGGGTCTACGTTTTTTTCTGATTTGGGTCAAAAATTGAAAAGTGCTTTTTGTCACATTTCTGAGCAAAATTTGGCCCAATTTACCATGCCCATGCATTTTCCCACTTGATTGAGTAATTTTTCATGGAAAAAACAAGGTTTCATGAATGGTCAAAATTTTCACCAGAATCACTTACCGCGGGTCTACGTTTTTTTCTGATTTGGGTCAAAAATTGAAAAGTGCTTTTTGTCACGTTTCTGAGCAAAATTTGGCCCAATTTACCATGCCCATGCATATTCCCACTTGTTTGAGTAATTTTTCATGGAAAAAACAAGGTTTCATGAATGGTCAAAATTTTCACCAGAATCACATACCGCGGGTCTACGTTTTTTTCTGATTTGGGTCAAAAATTGAAAAGTGCTTTTTGTCACATTTCTGAGCAAAATTTGGCCCAATTTACCATGCCCATGCATTTTCCCACTTGTTTGAGTAATTTTTCATGGAAAAAACAAGGTTTCATGAATGGTCAAAATTTTCACCAGAATCACATACCGCGGGTCTACGTTTTTTTCTGATTTGGGTCAAAAATTGAAAAGTGCTTTTTGTCACATTTCTGAGCAAAATTTGGCCCAATTTACCATGCCCATGCATATTCCCACTTGTTTGAGTAATTTTTGTTGGAAAAAACAAGGTTTCATGAATGGTCAAAATGTTCACCAGAATCACATACCGCGGGTCTACGTTTTTTTCTGATTTGGGTCAAAAATTGAAAAGTGCTTTTTGTCACGTTTCTGAGCAAAATTTGGCCCAATTTACCATGCCCATGCATATTCCCACTTGTTTGAGTAATTTTTCATGGAAAAAACAAGGTTTCTTGAATGGTCAAAATTTTCACCAGAATCACATACCACGGGTCTACGTTTTTTTCTGATTTGGGTCAAAAATTGAAAAGTGCTTTTTGTCACGTTTCTGCGCAAAATTTGGCCAAATTTACCATGCCCATGCATTTTCCCACTTGTTTGAGTAATTTTTCATGGAAAAAACAAGGTTTCATGAATGGTCAAAATTTTCACCAGAATCACATACCGCGGGTCTACGTTTTTTTCTGATTTGGGTCAAAAATTGAAAAGTGCTTTTTGTCACATTTCTGAGCAAAATTTGGCCCAATTTACCATGCCCATGCATATTCCCACTTGTTTGAGTAATTTTTCATGGAAAAAACAAGGTTTCATGAATGGTCAAAATTTTCACCAGAATCACATGCCACGGGTCTACGTTTTTTTCTGATTTGGGTCAAAAATTGAAAAGTGCTTTTTGTCACATTTCTGAGCAAAATTTGGCCAAATTTACCATGCCCATGCATTTTCCCACTTGTTTGAGTAATTTTTTATGGAAAAAACAAGGTTTCATGAATGGTCAAAATTTTCACCAGAATCACATACCGCGGGTCTACGTTTTTTTCTGATTTGGGTCAAAAATTGAAAAGTGCTTTTTGTCACATTTCTGAGCAAAATTTGGCCCAATTTACCATGCCCATGCATTTTCCCACTTGTTTGAGTAATTTTTCATGGAAAAAACAAGGTTTCATGAATGGTCAAAATTTTCACCAGAATCACATACCGCGGGTCTACGTTTTTTCTGATTTGGGTCAAAAATTGAAAAGTGCTTTTTGTCACATTTCTGAGCAAAATTTGGCCCAATTTACAATGCCCATGCATATTCCCACTTGTTTGAGTAATTTTTCATGGAAAAAACAAGGTTTCATGAATGGTCAAAATTTTCACCAGAATCACATACCGCGGGTCTACGTTTTTTTCTGATTTGGGTTCAAAAATTGAAAAGTGCTTTTTGTCACATTTCTGAGCAAAATTTGGCCCAATTTACCATGCCCATGCATATTCCCACTTGTTTGAGTAATTTTTCATGGAAAAAACAAGGTTTCATGAATGGTCAAAATTTTCACCAGAATCACATGCCACGGGTCTACGTTTTTTTCTGATTTGGGTCAAAAATTGAAAAGTGCTTTTTGTCACATTTCTGAGCAAAATTTGGCCCAATTTACCATGCCCATGCATTTTCCCACTTGTTTGAGTAATTTTTCATGGAAAAAACAAGGTTTCATGAATGGTCAAAATTTTCACCAGAATCACATACCGCGGGTCTACGTTTTTTTTTTTTCTGATTTGGGTCAAAAATTGAAAAGTGCTTTTTGTCACATTTCTGAGCAAAATTTGGCCCAATTTACCATGCCCATGCATATTCCCACTTGTTTGAGTAATTTTTGATGGAAAAAACAAGGTTTCATGAATGGTCAAAATTTTCACCAGAATCACATACCGCGGGTCTACGTTTTTTTCTGATTTGGGTCAAAAATTGAAAAGTGCTTTTTGTCACATTTCTGAGCAAAATTTGGCCCAATTTACCATGCCCATGCATATTCCCACTTGTTTGAGTAATTTTTCATGGAAAAAACAAGGTTTCATGAATGGTCAAAATTTTCACCAGAATCACATACCGCGGGTCTACGTTTTTTTCTGATTTGGGTCAAAAATTGAAAAGTGCTTTTTGTCACGTTTCTGAGCAAAATTTGGCCCAATTTACCATGCCCATGCATTTTCCCACTTGTTTGAGTAATTTTTCATGGAAAAACAAGGTTTCATGAATGGTCAAAATTTTCACCAGAATCACATATCACGGTTCTACGTTTTTTTCTGATTTGGGTCAAAAATTGAAAAGTGCTTTTTGTCACGTTTCTGCGCAAAATTTGGCCCAATTTACCATGCCCATGCATTTTCCCACTTGATTGAGTAATTTTTCATGGAAAAAACAAGGTTTCATGAATGGTCAAAATTTTCACCAGAATCACTTACCGCGGGTCTACGTTTTTTTCTGATTTGGGTCAAAAATTGAAAAGTGCTTTTTGTCACGTTTCTGAGCAAAATTTGGCCCAATTTACCATGCCCATGCATATTCCCACTTGTTTGAGTAATTTTTCATGGAAAAAACAAGGTTTCATGAATGGTCAAAATTTTCACCAGAATCACATACCGCGGGTCTACGTTTTTTTCTGATTTGGGTCAAAAATTGAAAAGTGCTTTTTGTCACGTTTCTGAGCAAAATTTGGCCCAATTTACCATGCCCATGCATATTCCCACTTGTTTGAGTAATTTTTCATGGAAAAAACAAGGTTTCATGAATGGTCAAAATTTTCACCAGAATCACATACCGCGGGTCTACGTTTTTTTCTGATTTGGGTCAAAAATTGAAAAGTGCTTTTTGTCACATTTCTGAGCAAAATTTGGCCCAATTTACCATGCCCATGCATTTTCCCACTTGTTTGAGTAATTTTTCATGGAAAAAACAAGGTTTCATGAATGGTCAAAATTTTCACCAGAATCACATACCGCGGGTCTACGTTTTTTTCTGATTTGGGTCAAAAATTGAAAAGTGCTTTTTGTCACATTTCTGAGCAAAATTTGGCCCAATTTACCATGCCCATGCATATTCCCACTTGTTTGAGTAATTTTTGTTGGAAAAAACAAGGTTTCATGAATGGTCAAAATGTTCACCAGAATCACATACCGCGGGTCTACGTTTTTTTCTGATTTGGGTCAAAAATTGAAAAGTGCTTTTTGTCACGTTTCTGAGCAAAATTTGGCCCAATTTACCATGCCCATGCATATTCCCACTTGTTTGAGTAATTTTTCATGGAAAAAACAAGGTTTCTTGAATGGTCAAAATTTTCACCAGAATCACATACCACGGGTCTACGTTTTTTTCTGATTTGGGTCAAAAATTGAAAAGTGCTTTTTGTCACGTTTCTGCGCAAAATTTGGCCAAATTTACCATGCCCATGCATTTTCCCACTTGTTTGAGTAATTTTTCATGGAAAAAACAAGGTTTCATGAATGGTCAAAATTTTCACCAGAATCACATACCGCGGGTCTACGTTTTTTTCTGATTTGGGTCAAAAATTGAAAAGTGCTTTTTGTCACATTTCTGAGCAAAATTTGGCCCAATTTACCATGCCCATGCATTTTCCCACTTGATTGAGTAATTTTTCATGGAAAAAACAAGGTTTCATGAATGGTCAAAATTTTCACCAGAATCACTTACCGCGGGTCTACGTTTTTTTCTGATTTGGGTCAAAAATTGAAAAGTGCTTTTTGTCACGTTTCTGAGCAAAATTTGGCCCAATTTACCATGCCCATGCATATTCCCACTTGTTTGAGTAATTTTTCATGGAAAAAACAAGGTTTCATGAATGGTCAAAATTTTCACCAGAATCACATACCGCGGGTCTACGTTTTTTTCTGATTTGGGTCAAAAATTGAAAAGTGCTTTTTGTCACATTTCTGAGCAAAATTTGGCCCAATTTACCATGCCCATGCATTTTCCCACTTGTTTGAGTAATTTTTCATGGAAAAAACAAGGTTTCATGAATGGTCAAAATTTTCACCAGAATCACATACCGCGGGTCTACGTTTTTTTCTGATTTGGGTCAAAAATTGAAAAGTGCTTTTTGTCACATTTCTGAGCAAAATTTGGCCCAATTTACCATGCCCATGCATATTCCCACTTGTTTGAGTAATTTTTGTTGGAAAAAACAAGGTTTCATGAATGGTCAAAATGTTCACCAGAATCACATACCGCGGGTCTACGTTTTTTTCTGATTTGGGTCAAAAATTGAAAAGTGCTTTTTGTCACGTTTCTGAGCAAAATTTGGCCCAATTTACCATGCCCATGCATATTCCCACTTGTTTGAGTAATTTTTCATGGAAAAAACAAGGTTTCTTGAATGGTCAAAATTTTCACCAGAATCACATACCACGGGTCTACGTTTTTTTCTGATTTGGGTCAAAAATTGAAAAGTGCTTTTTGTCACGTTTCTGCGCAAAATTTGGCCAAATTTACCATGCCCATGCATTTTCCCACTTGTTTGAGTAATTTTTCATGGAAAAAACAAGGTTTCATGAATGGTCAAAATTTTCACCAGAATCACATACCGCGGGTCTACGTTTTTTTCTGATTTGGGTCAAAAATTGAAAAGTGCTTTTTGTCACATTTCTGAGCAAAATTTGGCCCAATTTACCATGCCCATGCATATTCCCACTTGTTTGAGTAATTTTTCATGGAAAAAACAAGGTTTCATGAATGGTCAAAATTTTCACCAGAATCACATGCCACGGGTCTACGTTTTTTTCTGATTTGGGTCAAAAATTGAAAAGTGCTTTTTGTCACATTTCTGAGCAAAATTTGGCCAAATTTACCATGCCCATGCATTTTCCCACTTGTTTGAGTAATTTTTTATGGAAAAAACAAGGTTTCATGAATGGTCAAAATTTTCACCAGAATCACATACCGCGGGTCTACGTTTTTTTCTGATTTGGGTCAAAAATTGAAAAGTGCTTTTTGTCACATTTCTGAGCAAAATTTGGCCCAATTTACCATGCCCATGCATTTTCCCACTTGTTTGAGTAATTTTTCATGGAAAAAACAAGGTTTCATGAATGGTCAAAATTTTCACCAGAATCACATACCGCGGGTCTACGTTTTTTCTGATTTGGGTCAAAAATTGAAAAGTGCTTTTTGTCACATTTCTGAGCAAAATTTGGCCCAATTTACAATGCCCATGCATATTCCCACTTGTTTGAGTAATTTTTCATGGAAAAAACAAGGTTTCATGAATGGTCAAAATTTTCACCAGAATCACATACCGCGGGTCTACGTTTTTTTCTGATTTGGGTTCAAAAATTGAAAAGTGCTTTTTGTCACATTTCTGAGCAAAATTTGGCCCAATTTACCATGCCCATGCATATTCCCACTTGTTTGAGTAATTTTTCATGGAAAAAACAAGGTTTCATGAATGGTCAAAATTTTCACCAGAATCACATGCCACGGGTCTACGTTTTTTTCTGATTTGGGTCAAAAATTGAAAAGTGCTTTTTGTCACATTTCTGAGCAAAATTTGGCCCAATTTACCATGCCCATGCATTTTCCCACTTGTTTGAGTAATTTTTCATGGAAAAAACAAGGTTTCATGAATGGTCAAAATTTTCACCAGAATCACATACCGCGGGTCTACGTTTTTTTTTTTTCTGATTTGGGTCAAAAATTGAAAAGTGCTTTTTGTCACATTTCTGAGCAAAATTTGGCCCAATTTACCATGCCCATGCATATTCCCACTTGTTTGAGTAATTTTTGATGGAAAAAACAAGGTTTCATGAATGGTCAAAATTTTCACCAGAATCACATACCGCGGGTCTACGTTTTTTTCTGATTTGGGTCAAAAATTGAAAAGTGCTTTTTGTCACATTTCTGAGCAAAATTTGGCCCAATTTACCATGCCCATGCATATTCCCACTTGTTTGAGTAATTTTTCATGGAAAAAACAAGGTTTCATGAATGGTCAAAATTTTCACCAGAATCACATACCGCGGGTCTACGTTTTTTTCTGATTTGGGTCAAAAATTGAAAAGTGCTTTTTGTCACATTTCTGAGCAAAATTTGGCCCAATTTACCATGCCCATGCATTTTCCCACTTGTTTGAGTAATTTTTCATGGAAAAAACAAGGTTTCATGAATGGTCAAAATTTTCACCAGAATCACATACCGCGGGTCTACGTTTTTTCTGATTTGGGTCAAAAATTGAAAAGTGCTTTTTGTCACATTTCTGAGCAAAATTTGGCCCAATTTACCATGCCTATGCATTTTCCCACTTGTTTGAGTAATTTTTCATGGAAAAAACAAGGTTTCATGAATGGTCAAAATTTTCACCAGAATCACATACCGCGGGTCTACGTTTTTTTTTTCTGATTTGGGTCAAAAATTGAAAAGTGCTTTTTGTCACATTTCTGAGCAAAATTTGGCCCAATTTACCATGCCCATGCATTTTCCCACTTATTTGAGTAATTTTTCATGGAAAAAACAAGGTTTCATGAATGGTCAAAATTTTCACAAGAATCACATACCGCGGGTCTACGTTTTTTTTTCTGATTTGGGTCAAAAATTGAAAAGTGCTTTTTGTCACATTTCTGAGCAAAATTTGGCCCAATTTACCATGCCCATGCATATTCCCACTTGTTTGAGTAATTTTTCATGGAAAAAACAAGGTTTCATGAATGGTCAAAATTTTCACCAGAATCACATACCGCGGGTCTACGTTTTTTTCTGATTTGGGTCAAAAATTGAAAAGTGCTTTTTGTCACATTTCTGAGCAAAATTTGGCCCAATTTACCATGCCCATGCATTTTCCCACTTGTTTGAATAATTTTTCATGGAAAAAACTAGGTTTCATGAATGGTCAAAATTTTCACCAGAATCACATACCGCGGGTCTACTTTTTTTTTTTTCTGATTTGGGTCAAAAATTGAAAAGTGCTTTTTGTCACATTTCTGAGCAAAATTTGGCCCAATTTACCATGCCCATGCATTTTCCCACTTGTTTGAATAATTTTTCATGGAAAAAACTAGGTTTCATGAATGGTCAAAATTTTCACCAGAATCACATACCGCGGGTCTACGTTTTTTTTTTCTGATTTGGGTCAAAAATTGAAAAGTGCTTTTTGTCACATTTCTGAGCAAAATTTGGCCCAATTTACCATGCCCATGCATATTCCCACTTGTTTGAGTAATTTTTCATGGAAAAAACAAGGTTTCATGAATGGTCAAAATTTTCACCAGAATCACATACCGCGGGTCTACGTTTTTTTTTTCTGATTTGGGTCAAAAATTGAAAAGTGCTTTTTGTCACATTTCTGAGCAAAATTTGGCCCAATTTACCATGCCCATGCATATTCCCACTTGTTTGAGTAATTTTTCATGGAAAAAACAAGGTTTCATGAATGGTCAAAATTTTCACCAGAATCACATACCGCGGGTCTACGTTTTTTTCTGATTTGGGTCAAAAATTGAAAAGTGCTTTTTGTCACATTTCTGAGCAAAATTTGGCCCAATTTACCATGCCCATGCATTTTCCCACTTGTTTGAGTAATTTTTCATGGAAAAAACAAGGTTTCATGAATGGTCAAAATTTTCACCAGAATCACATACCCCGGGTCTACGTTTTTTTCTGATTTGGGTCAAAAATTGAAAAGTGCTTTTTGTCACATTTCTGAGCAAAATTTGGCCCAATTTACCATGCCCATGCATATTCCCACTTGTTTGAGTAATTTTTCATGGAAAAAACAAGGTTTCATGAATGGTCAAAATTTTCACCAGAATCACATACTGCGGGTCTACGTTTTTTTCTGATTTGGGTCAAAAATTGAAAAGTGCTTTTTGTCACATTTCTGAGCAAAATTTGGCCCAATTTACCATGCCCATGCATATTCCCACTTGTTTGAGTAATTTTTCATGGAAAAAACAAGGTTTCATGAATGGTCAAAATTTTCACCAGAATCACATACCGCGGGTCTACGTTTTTTTCTGATTTGGGTCAAAAATTGAAAAGTGCTTTTTGTCACATTTCTGAGCAGAATTTGGCCCAATTTACCATGCCCATGCATATTCCCACTTGTTTGAGTAATTTTTCATGGAAAAAACAAGGTTTCATGAATGGTCAAAATTTTCACCAGAATCACATACCGCGGGTCTACGTTTTTTTCTGATTTGGGTCAAAAATTGAAAAGTGCTTTTTGTCACATTTCTGAGCAGAATTTGGCCCAATTTACCATGCCCATGCATTTTCCCACTTGTTTGAGTAATTTTTCATGGAAAAAACAAGGTTTCATGAATGGTCAAAATTTTCACCAGAATCACATACCGCGGGGGATGACCCAAATTTTTCTGATTTGGGTCAAAAATTGAAAAGTGCTTTTTGTCACATTTCTGAGAAGAATTTGGCCCAATTTACCATGCCCATGCATTTTCCCACTTGTTTGAGTAATTTTTCATGGAAAAAACAAGGTTTCATGAATGGTCAAAATTTTCACCAGAATCACATACCGCGGGGGATGACCCAAATTTTTCTGATTTGGGTCAAAAATTGAAAAGTGCTTTTTGTCACATTTCTGAGCAAAATTTGGCCCAATTTACCATGCCCATGCATTTTCCCACTTGTTTGAGTAATTTTTCATGGAAAAAACAAGGTTTCATGAATGGTCAAAATTTTCACCAGAATCACATACCGCGGGTCTACGTTTTTTTCTGATTTGGGTCAAAAATTGAAAAGTGCTTTTTGTCACATTTCTGAGCAAAATTTGGCCCAATTTACCACGACCATGCATATTCCCACTTGTTTGAGTAATTTTTCATGGAAAAAACAAGGTTTCATGAATGGTCAAAATTTTCACCAGAATCACATACCGCGGGTCTACGTTTTTTTCTGATTTGGGTCAAAAATTGAAAAGTGCTTTTTGTCACATTTCTGAGCAAAATTTGGCCCAATTTACCATGCCCATGCATATTCCCACTTGTTTGAGTAATTTTTCATGGAAAAAACAAGGTTTCATGAATGGTCAAAATTTTCACCAGAATCACATACCGCGGGTCTACGTTTTTTTCTGATTTGGGTCAAAAATTGAAAAGTGCTTTTTGTCACATTTCTGAGCAAAATTTGGCCCAATTTACCATGCCCATGCATATTCCCACTTGTTTGAGTAATTTTTCATGGAAAAAACAAGGTTTCATGAATGGTCAAAATTTTCACCAGAATCACATACCGCGGGTCTACGTTTTTTTCTGATTTGGGTCAAAAATTAAAAAGTGCTTTTTGTCACATTTCTGAGCAAAATTTGGCCCAATTTACCATGCCCATGCATATTCCCACTTGTTTGAGTAATTTTTCATGGAAAAAACAAGGTTTCATGAATGGTCAAAATTTTCACCAGAATCACATACCGCGGGTCTACGTTTTTTTCTGATTTGGGTCAAAAATTGAAAAGTGCTTTTTGTCACATTTCTGAGCAAAATTTGGCCCAATTTACCATGCCCATGCATATTCCCACTTGTTTGAGTAATTTTTCATGGAAAAAACAAGGTTCCATGAATGGTCAAAATTTTCACCAGAATCACATACCGCGGGTCTACGTTTTTTTCTGATTTGGGTCAAAAATTGAAAAGTGCTTTTTGTCACATTTCTGAGCAAAATTTGGCCCAATTTACCATGCCCATGCATTTTCCCACTTGTTTGAGTAATTTTTCATGGAAAAAACAAGGTTTCATGAATGGTCAAAATTTTCAACAAAATCACATACCGCGGGTCTACGTTTTTTCTGATTTGGGTCAAAAATTTAAAAGTGCTTTTTGTCACATTTCTGAGCAAAATTTGGCCCAATTTACCATGCCTATGCATTTTCCCACTTGTTTGAGTAATTTTTCATGGAAAAAACAAGGTTTCATGAATGGTCAAAA
Source organism: Astyanax mexicanus (assembly GCF_023375975.1). Taxonomy (NCBI): domain Eukaryota; kingdom Metazoa; phylum Chordata; class Actinopteri; order Characiformes; family Acestrorhamphidae; genus Astyanax; species Astyanax mexicanus. Next base: position 24,059,411 of record NC_064414.1, read on the forward strand.
TTTTCACCAGAATCACATACCGCGGGTCTACGTTTTTTTCTGATTTGGGTCAAAAATTGAAAAGTGCTTTTTGTCACATTTCTGAGCAAAATTTGGCCCAATTTACCATGCCCATGCATTTTCCCACTTGTTTGAGTAATTTTTCATGGAAAAAACAAGGTTTCATGAATGGTCAAAATTTTCAACAAAATCACATACCGCGGGTCTACGTTTTTTCTGATTTGGGTCAAAAATTTAAAAGTGCTTTTTGTCACATTTCTGAGCAAAATTTGGCCCAATTTACCATGCCTATGCATTTTCCCACTTGTTTGAGTAATTTTTCATGGAAAAAACAAGGTTTCATGAATGGTCAAAATTTTCACCAGAATCACATACCGCGGGTCTACGTTTTTTTCTGATTTGGGTCAAAAATTGAAAAGTGCTTTTTGTCACATTTCTGAGCAAAATTTGGCCCAATTTACCATGCCCATGCATATTCCCACTTGTTTGAGTAATTTTTCATGGAAAAAACAAGGTTCCATGAATGGTCAAAATTTTCACCAGAATCACATACCGCGGGTCTACGTTTTTTTCTGATTTGGGTCAAAAATTGAAAAGTGCTTTTTGTCACATTTCTGAGCAAAATTTGGCCCAATTTACCATGCCCATGCATTTTCCCACTTGTTTGAGTAATTTTTCATGGAAAAAACAAGGTTTCATGAATGGTCAAAATTTTCAACAAAATCACATACCGCGGGTCTACGTTTTTTCTGATTTGGGTCAAAAATTTAAAAGTGCTTTTTGTCACATTTCTGAGCAAAATTTGGCCCAATTTACCATGCCTATGCATTTTCCCACTTGTTTGAGTAATTTTTCATGGAAAAAACAAGGTTTCATGAATGGTCAAAATTTTCACCAGAATCACATACCGCGGGTCTACGTTTTTTTCTGATTTGGGTCAAAAATTGAAAAGTGCTTTTTGTCACATTTCTGAGCAAAATTTGGCCCAATTTACCATGCCCATGCATTTTCCCACTTGTTTGAGTAATTTTTCATGGAAAAAACAAGGTTTCATGAATGGTCAAAATTTTCAACAAAATCACATACCGCGGGTCTACGTTTTTTCTGATTTGGGTCAAAAATTTAAAAGTGCTTTTTGTCACATTTCTGAGCAAAATTTGGCCCAATTTACCATGCCTATGCATTTTCCCACTTGTTTGAGTAATTTTTCATGGAAAAAACAAGGTTTCATGAATTGTCAAAATTTTCACCAGAATCACATACCGCGGGGTCTACGTTTTTTTCTGATTTGGGTCAAAAATTGAAAAGTGCTTTTTGTCACATTTCTGAGCAAAATTTGGCCCAATTTACCATGCCCATGCATTTTCCCACTTGTTTGAGTAATTTTTCATGGAAAAAACAAGGTTTCATGAATGGTCAAAATTTTCACCAGAATCACATACCGCGGGTCTACGTTTTTTCTGATTTGGGTCAAAAATTGAAAAGTGCTTTTTGTCACATTTCTGAGCAAAATTTGGCCCAATTTACCATGCCTATGCATTTTCCCACTTGTTTGAGTAATTTTTCATGGAAAAAACAAGGTTTCATGAATGGTCAAAATTTTCACCAGAATCACATACCGCGGGTCTACGTTTTTTTCTGATTTGGGTCAAAAATTGTAAAGTGCTTTTTGTCACATTTCTGAGCAAAATTTGGCCCAATTTACCATGCCCATGCATTTTCCCACTTGTTTGAGTAATTTTTCATGGAAAAAACAAGGTTTCATGAATGGTCAAAATTTTCACCAGAATCACATACCGCGGGTCTACGTTTTTTTCTGATTTGGGTCAAAAATTGAAAAGTGCTTTTTGTCACATTTCTGAGCAAAATTTGGCCCAATTTACCATGCCCATGCATATTCCCACTTGTTTGAGTAATTTTTCATGGAAAAAACAAGGTTCCATGAATGGTCAAAATTTTCACCAGAATCACATACCGCGGGTCTACGTTTTTTTCTGATTTGGGTCAAAAATTGAAAAGTGCTTTTTGTCACATTTCTGAGCAAAATTTGGCCCAATTTACCATGCCCATGCATTTTCCCACTTGTTTGAGTAATTTTTCATGGAAAAAACAAGGTTTCATGAATGGTCAAAATTTTCAACAAAATCACATACCGCGGGTCTACGTTTTTTCTGATTTGGGTCAAAAATTTAAAAGTGCTTTTTGTCACATTTCTGAGCAAAATTTGGCCCAATTTACCATGCCCATGCATTTTCCCACTTGTTTGAGTAATTTTTCATGGAAAAAACAAGGTTTCATGAATGGTCAAAATTTTCACCAGAATCACATACCGCGGGTCTACGTTTTTTTTTTTCTGATTTGGGTCAAAAATTGAAAAGTGCTTTTTGTCACATTTCTGAGCAAAATTTGGCCCAATTTACCATGCCCATGCATATTCCCACTTGTTTGAGTAATTTTTGATGGAAAAAACAAGGTTTCATGAATGGTCAAAATTTTCACCAGAATCACATACCGCGGGTCTACGTTTTTTTCTGATTTGGGTCAAAAATTGAAAAGTGCTTTTTGTCACATTTCTGAGCAAAATTTGGCCCAATTTACCATGCCCATGCATATTCCCACTTGTTTGAGTAATTTTTCATGGAAAAAACAAGGTTTCATGAATGGTCAAAATTTTCACCAGAATCACATACCGCGGGTCTACGTTTTTTTCTGATTTGGGTCAAAAATTGAAAAGTGCTTTTTGTCACATTTCTGAGCAAAATTTGGCCCAATTTACCATGCCCATGCATTTTCCCACTTGTTTGAGTAATTTTTCATGGAAAAAACAAGGTTTCATGAATGGTCAAAATTTTCACCAGAATCACATACCGCGGGTCTACGTTTTTTCTGATTTGGGTCAAAAATTGAAAAGTGCTTTTTGTCACATTTCTGAGCAAAATTTGGCCCAATTTACCATGCCTATGCATTTTCCCACTTGTTTGAGTAATTTTTCATGGAAAAAACAAGGTTTCATGAATGGTCAAAATTTTCACCAGAATCACATACCGCGGGTCTACGTTTTTTTTTTCTGATTTGGGTCAAAAATTGAAAAGTGCTTTTTGTCACATTTCTGAGCAAAATTTGGCCCAATTTACCATGCCCATGCATTTTCCCACTTATTTGAGTAATTTTTCATGGAAAAAACAAGGTTTCATGAATGGTCAAAATTTTCACAAGAATCACATACCGCGGGTCTACGTTTTTTTTTCTGATTTGGGTCAAAAATTGAAAAGTGCTTTTTGTCACATTTCTGAGCAAAATTTGGCCCAATTTACCATGCCCATGCATATTCCCACTTGTTTGAGTAATTTTTCATGGAAAAAACAAGGTTTCATGAATGGTCAAAATTTTCACCAGAATCACATACCGCGGGTCTACGTTTTTTTCTGATTTGGGTCAAAAATTGAAAAGTGCTTTTTGTCACATTTCTGAGCAAAATTTGGCCCAATTTACCATGCCCATGCATTTTCCCACTTGTTTGAATAATTTTTCATGGAAAAAACTAGGTTTCATGAATGGTCAAAATTTTCACCAGAATCACATACCGCGGGTCTACGTTTTTTTTTTTCTGATTTGGGTCAAAAATTGAAAAGTGCTTTTTGTCACATTTCTGAGCAAAATTTGGCCCAATTTACCATGCCCATGCATTTTCCCACTTATTTGAGTAATTTTTCATGGAAAAAAACAAGGTTTCATGAATGGTCAAAATTTTCACCAGAATCACATACCGCGGGTCTACGTTTTTTTTTTCTGATTTGGGTCAAAAATTGAAAAGTGCTTTTTGTCACATTTCTGAGCAAAATTTGGCCCAATTTACCATGCCCATGCATATTCCCACTTGTTTGAGTAATTTTTCATGGAAAAAACAAGGTTTCATGAATGGTCAAAATTTTCACCAGAATCACATACCGCGGGTCTACGTTTTTTTCTGATTTGGGTCAAAAATTGAAAAGTGCTTTTTGTCACATTTCTGAGCAAAATTTGGCCCAATTTACCATGCCCATGCATTTTCCCACTTGTTTGAGTAATTTTTCATGGAAAAAACAAGGTTTCATGAATGGTCAAAATTTTCACCAGAATCACATACCGCGGGTCTACGTTTTTTTCTGATTTGGGTCAAAAATTGAAAAGTGCTTTTTGTCACATTTCTGAGCAAAATTTGGCCCAATTTACCATGCCCATGCATATTCCCACTTGTTTGAGTAATTTTTCATGGAAAAAACAAGGTTTCATGAATGGTCAAAATTTTCACCAGAATCACATACTGCGGGTCTACGTTTTTTTCTGATTTGGGTCAAAAATTGAAAAGTGCTTTTTGTCACATTTCTGAGCAAAATTTGGCCCAATTTACCATGCCCATGCATATTCCCACTTGTTTGAGTAATTTTTCATGGAAAAAACAAGGTTTCATGAATGGTCAAAATTTTCACCAGAATCACATACCGCGGGTCTACGTTTTTTTCTGATTTGGGTCAAAAATTGAAAAGTGCTTTTTGTCACATTTCTGAGCAGAATTTGGCCCAATTTACCATGCCCATGCATATTCCCACTTGTTTGAGTAATTTTTCATGGAAAAAACAAGGTTTCATGAATGGTCAAAATTTTCACCAGAATCACATACCGCGGGTCTACGTTTTTTTCTGATTTGGGTCAAAAATTGAAAAGTGCTTTTTGTCACATTTCTGAGCAGAATTTGGCCCAATTTACCATGCCCATGCATTTTCCCACTTGTTTGAGTAATTTTTCATGGAAAAAACAAGGTTTCATGAATGGTCAAAATTTTCACCAGAATCACATACCGCGGGGGATGACCCAAATTTTTCTGATTTGGGTCAAAAATTGAAAAGTGCTTTTTGTCACATTTCTGAGAAGAATTTGGCCCAATTTACCATGCCCATGCATTTTCCCACTTGTTTGAGTAATTTTTCATGGAAAAAACAAGGTTTCATGAATGGTCAAAATTTTCACCAGAATCACATACCGCGGGGGATGACCCAAATTTTTCTGATTTGGGTCAAAAATTGAAAAGTGCTTTTTGTCACATTTCTGAGCAAAATTTGGCCCAATTTACCATGCCCATGCATTTTCCCACTTGTTTGAGTAATTTTTCATGGAAAAAACAAGGTTTCATGAATGGTCAAAATTTTCACCAGAATCACATACCGCGAGTCTACGTTTTTTTCTGATTTGGGTCAAAAATTGAAAAGTGCTTTTTGTCACATTTCTGAGCAAAATTTGGCCCAATTTACCATGACCATGCATATTCCCACTTGTTTGAGTAATTTTTCATGGAAAAAACAAGGTTTCATGAATGGTCAAAATTTTCACCAGAATCACATACCGCGGGTCTACGTTTTTTTCTGATTTGGGTCAAAAATTGAAAAGTGCTTTTTGTCACATTTCTGAGCAAAATTTGGCCCAATTTACCATGCCCATGCATATTCCCACTTGTTTGAGTAATTTTTCATGGAAAAAACAAGGTTTCATGAATGGTCAAAATTTTCACCAGAATCACATACCGCGGGTCTACGTTTTTTTCTGATTTGGGTCAAAAATTAAAAAGTGCTTTTTGTCACATTTCTGAGCAAAATTTGGCCCAATTTACCATGCCCATGCATATTCCCACTTGTTTGAGTAATTTTTCATGGAAAAAACAAGGTTTCATGAATGGTCAAAATTTTCACCAGAATCACATACCGCGGGTCTACGTTTTTTTCTGATTTGGGTCAAAAATTGAAAAGTGCTTTTTGTCACATTTCTGAGCAAAATTTGGCCCAATTTACCATGCCCATGCATATTCCCACTTGTTTGAGTAATTTTTCATGGAAAAAACAAGGTTCCATGAATGGTCAAAATTTTCACCAGAATCACATACCGCGGGTCTACGTTTTTTTCTGATTTGGGTCAAAAATTGAAAAGTGCTTTTTGTCACATTTCTGAGCAAAATTTGGCCCAATTTACCATGCCCATGCATTTTCCCACTTGTTTGAGTAATTTTTCATGGAAAAAACAAGGTTTCATGAATGGTCAAAATTTTCAACAAAATCACATACCGCGGGTCTACGTTTTTTCTGATTTGGGTCAAAAATTTAAAAGTGCTTTTTGTCACATTTCTGAGCAAAATTTGGCCCAATTTACCATGCCTATGCATTTTCCCACTTGTTTGAGTAATTTTTCATGGAAAAAACAAGGTTTCATGAATGGTCAAAATTTTCACCAGAATCACATACCGCGGGTCTACGTTTTTTTCTGATTTGGGTCAAAAATTGAAAAGTGCTTTTTGTCACATTTCTGAGCAAAATTTGGCCCAATTTACCATGCCCATGCATTTTCCCACTTGTTTGAGTAATTTTTCATGGAAAAAACAAGGTTTCATGAATGGTCAAAATTTTCAACAAAATCACATACCGCGGGTCTACGTTTTTTCTGATTTGGGTCAAAAATTTAAAAGTGCTTTTTGTCACATTTCTGAGCAAAATTTGGCCCAATTTACCATGCCTATGCATTTTCCCACTTGTTTGAGTAATTTTTCATGGAAAAAACAAGGTTTCATGAATTGTCAAAATTTTCACCAGAATCACATACCGCGGGGTCTACGTTTTTTTCTGATTTGGGTCAAAAATTGAAAAGTGCTTTTTGTCACATTTCTGAGCAAAATTTGGCCCAATTTACCATGCCCATGCATTTTCCCACTTGTTTGAGTAATTTTTCATAGAAAAAACAAGGTTTCATGAATGGTCAAAATTTTCACCAGAATCACATACCGCGGGTCTACGTTTTTTCTGATTTGGGTCAAAAATTGAAAAGTGCTTTTTGTCACATTTCTGAGCAAAATTTGGCCCAATTTACCATGCCTATGCATTTTCCCACTTGTTTGAGTAATTTTTCATGGAAAAAACAAGGTTTCATGAATGGTCAAAATTTTCACCAGAATCACATACCGCGGGTCTACGTTTTTTTCTGATTTGGGTCAAAAATTGTAAAGTGCTTTTTGTCACATTTCTGAGCAAAATTTGGCCCAATTTACCATGCCCATGCATTTTCCCACTTGTTTGAGTAATTTTTCATGGAAAAAACAAGGTTTCATGAATGGTCAAAATTTTCACCAGAATCACATACCGCGGGTCTACGTTTTTTTCTGATTTGGGTCAAAAATTGAAAAGTGCTTTTTGTCACATTTCTGAGCAAAATTTGGCCCAATTTACCATGCCCATGCATATTCCCACTTGTTTGAGTAATTTTTCATGGAAAAAACAAGGTTTCATGAATGGTCAAAATTTTCACCAGAATCACATACCGCGGGTCTACGTTTTTTTCTGATTTGGGTCAAAAATTGAAAAGTGCTTTTTGTCACATTTCTGAGCAAAATTTGGCCCAATTTACCATGCCCATGCATATTCCCACTTGTTTGAGTAATTTTTCATGGAAAAAACAAGGTTCCATGAATGGTCAAAATTTTCACCAGAATCACATACCGCGGGTCTACGTTTTTTTCTGATTTGGGTCAAAAATTTAAAAGTGCTTTTTGTCACATTTCTGAGCAAAATTTGGCCCAATTTACCATGCCTATGCATTTTCCCACTTGTTTGAGTAATTTTTCATGGAAAAAACAAGGTTTCATGAATGGTCAAAATTTTCACCAGAATCACATACCGCGGGTCTACGTTTTTTTCTGATTTGGGTCAAAAATTGAAAAGTGCTTTTTGTCACATTTCTGAGCAAAATTTGGCCCAATTTACCATGCCCATGCATTTTCCCACTTGTTTGAGTAATTTTTCATGGAAAAAACAAGGTTTCATGAATGGTCAAAATTTTCAACAAAATCACATACCGCGGGTCTACGTTTTTTCTGATTTGGGTCAAAAATTTAAAAGTGCTTTTTGTCACATTTCTGAGCAAAATTTGGCCCAATTTACCATGCCTATGCATTTTCCCACTTGTTTGAGTAATTTTTCATGGAAAAAACAAGGTTTCATGAATTGTCAAAATTTTCACCAGAATCACATACCGCGGGGTCTACGTTTTTTTCTGATTTGGGTCAAAAATTGAAAAGTGCTTTTTGTCACATTTCTGAGCAAAATTTGGCCCAATTTACCATGCCCATGCATTTTCCCACTTGTTTGAGTAATTTTTCATGGAAAAAACAAGGTTTCATGAATGGTCAAAATTTTCACCAGAATCACATACCGCGGGTCTACGTTTTTTCTGATTTGGGTCAAAAATTGAAAAGTGCTTTTTGTCACATTTCTGAGCAAAATTTGGCCCAATTTACCATGCCTATGCATTTTCCCACTTGTTTGAGTAATTTTTCATGGAAAAAACAAGGTTTCATGAATGGTCAAAATTTTCACCAGAATCACATACCGCGGGTCTACGTTTTTTTCTGATTTGGGTCAAAAATTGTAAAGTGCTTTTTGTCACATTTCTGAGCAAAATTTGGCCCAATTTACCATGCCCATGCATTTTCCCACTTGTTTGAGTAATTTTTCATGGAAAAAACAAGGTTTCATGAATGGTCAAAATTTTCACCAGAATCACATACCGCGGGTCTACGTTTTTTTCTGATTTGGGTCAAAAATTGAAAAGTGCTTTTTGTCACATTTCTGAGCAAAATTTGGCCCAATTTACCATGCCCATGCATATTCCCACTTGTTTGAGTAATTTTTCATGGAAAAAACAAGGTTTCATGAATGGTCAAAATTTTCACCAGAATCACATACCGCGGGTCTACGTTTTTTTCTGATTTGGGTCAAAAATTGAAAAGTGCTTTTTGTCACATTTCTGAGCAAAATTTGGCCCAATTTACCATGCCCATGCATATTCCCACTTGTTTGAGTAATTTTTCATGGAAAAAAACAAGGTTTCATGAATGGTCAAAATTTTCACCAGAATCACATACCGCGGGTCTACGTTTTTTTCTGATTTGGGTCAAAAATTGAAAAGTGCTTTTTGTCACATTTCTGAGCAAAATTTGGCCCAATTTACCATGCCCATGCATATTCCCACTTGTTTGAGTAATTTTTCATGGAAAAAACAAGGTTCCATGAATGGTCAAAATTTTCACCAGAATCACATACCGCGGGTCTACGTTTTTTTCTGATTTGGGTCAAAAATTGAAAAGTGCTTTTTGTCACATTTCTGAGCAAAATTTGGCCCAATTTACCATGCCCATGCATTTTCCCACTTGTTTGAGTAATTTTTCATGGAAAAAAACAAGGTTTCATGAATGGTCAAAATTTTCAACAAAATCACATACCGCGGGTCTACGTTTTTTCTGATTTGGGTCAAAAATTTAAAAGTGCTTTTTGTCACATTTCTGAGCAAAATTTGGCCCAATTTACCATGCCTATGCATTTTCCCACTTGTTTGAGTAATTTTTCATGGAAAAAACAAGGTTTCATGAATGGTCAAAATTTTCACCAGAATCACATACCGCGGGTCTATGTTTTTTTCTGATTTGGGTCAAAAATTGAAAAGTGCTTTTTGTCACATTTCTGAGCAAAATTTGGCCCAATTTACCATGCCCATGCATTTTCCCACTTGTTTGAGTAATTTTTCATGGAAAAAACAAGGTTTCATGAATGGTCAAAATTTTCACCAGAATCACATACCGTGGGTCTACGTTTTTTTCTGATTTGGGTCAAAAATTGAAAAGTGCTTTTTGTTACATTTCTGAGCAAAATTTGGCCCAATTTACCATGCCCATGCATATTCCCACTTGTTTGAGTAATTTTTCATGGAAAAAACAAGGTTTCATGAATGGTCAAAATTTTCACCAGAATCACATACCGCGGGTCTACGTTTTTTTCTGATTTGGGTCAAAAATTGAAAAGTGCTTTTTGTCACATTTCTGAGCAAAATTTGGCCCAATTTACCATGCCCATGCATTTTCCCACTTGTTTGAGTAATTTTTCATGGAAAAAAACAAGGTTTCATGAATGGTCAAAATTTTCAACAAAATCACATACCGCGGGTCTACGTTTTTTCTGATTTGGGTCAAAAATTTAAAAGTGCTTTTTGTCACATTTCTGAGCAAAATTTGGCCCAATTTACCATGCCTATGCATTTTCCCACTTGTTTGAGTAATTTTTCATGGAAATAACAAGGTTTCATGAATGGTCAAAATTTTCACCAGAATCACATACCGCGGGTCTATGTTTTTTTCTGATTTGGGTCAAAAATTGAAAAGTGCTTTTTGTCACATTTCTGAGCAAAATTTGGCCCAATTTACCATGCCCATGCATTTTCCCACTTGTTTGAGTAATTTTTCATGGAAAAAACAAGGTTTCATGAATGGTCAAAATTTTCACCAGAATCACATACCGTGGGTCTACGTTTTTTTCTGATTTGGGTCAAAAATTGAAAAGTGCTTTTTGTTACATTTCTGAGCAAAATTTGGCCCAATTTACCATGCCCATGCATATTCCCACTTGTTTGAGTAATTTTTCATGGAAAAAACAAGGTTTCATGAATGGTCAAAATTTTCACCAGAATCACATACCGCGGGTCTACGTTTTTTTCTGATTTGGGTCAAAAATTGAAAAGTGCTTTTTGTCACATTTCTGAGCAAAATTTGGCCCAATTTACCATGCCCATGCATTTTCCAACTTGTTTGAGTAATTTTTCATGGAAAAAACAAGGTTTCATGAATGGTCAAAATTTTCAACAAAATCACATACCGCGGGTCTACGTTTTTTCTGATTTGGGTCAAAAATTTAAAAGTGCTTTTTGTCACATTTCTGAGCAAAATTTGGCCCAATTTACCATGCCTATGCATTTTCCCACTTGTTTGAGTAATTTTTCATGGAAAAAACAAGGTTTCATGAATGGTCAAAATTTTCACCAGAATCACATACCGCGGGTCTACGTTTTTTTCTGATTTGGGTCAAAAATTGAAAAGTGCTTTTTGTCACATTTCTGAGCAAAATTTGGCCCAATTTACCATGCCCATGCATATTCCCACTTGTTTGAGTAACTTTTCATGGAAAAAACAAGGTTTCATGAATGGTCAAAATTTTCACCAGAATCACATACCGCGGGTCTACGTTTTTTTCTGATTTGGGTCAAAAATTGAAAAGTGCTTTTTGTCACATTTCTGAGCAAAATTTGGCCCAATTTACCATGCCCATGCATTTTCCCACTTGTTTGAGTAATTTTTCATGGAAAAAACAAGGTTTCATGAAGGGTCAAAATTTTCACCAGAATCACATACCGCGGGTCTACGTTTTTTTCTGATTTGGGTCAAAAATTGAAAAGTGCTTTTTGTCACATTTCTGAGCAAAATTTGGCCCAATTTACCATGCCCATGCATATTCCCACTTGTTTGACTAATTTTTCATGGAAAAAACAAGGTTTCATGAATGGTCAAAATTTTCACCAGAATCACATACCGCGGGTCTACGTTTTTTTCTGATTTGGGTCAAAAATTGAAAAGTGCTTTTTGTCACATTTCTGAGCAAAATTTGGCCCAATTTACCATGCCCATGCATATTCCCACTTGTTTGAGTAATTTTTCATGGAAAAAACAAGGTTTCATGAATGGCCAAAATTTTCACCAGAATCACATACCGCGGGTCTACGTTTTTTTCTGATATGGGTCAAAAATTGAAAAGTACTTTTTGTCACATTTCTGAGAAAAATTTGGCCCAATTTACCATGCCCATGCATTTTCCCACTTGTTTGAGTAATTTTTCATGGAAAAAAACAAGGTTTCATGACTGGTCAAAATTTTCAACAAAATCACATACCGCGGGTCTACGTTTTTTCTGATTTGGGTCAAAAATTTAAAAGTGCTTTTTGTCACATTTCTGAGCAAAATTTGGCCCAATTTACCATGCCTATGCATTTTCCCACTTGTTTGAGTAATTTTTCATGGAAAAAACAAGGTTTCATGAATGGTCAAAATTTTCACCAGAATCACATACCGCGGGTCTATGTTTTTTTCTGATTTGGGTCAAAAATTGAAAAGTGCTTTTTGTCACATTTCTGAGCAAAATTTGGCCCAATTTACCATGCCCATGCATTTTCCCACTTGTTTGAGTCATTTTTCATGGAAAAAACAAGGTTTCATGAATGGTCAAAATTTTCACCAGAATCACATACCGTGGGTCTACGTTTTTTTCTGATTTGGGTCAAAAATTGAAAAGTGCTTTTTGTTACATTTCTGAGCAAAATTTGGCCCAATTTACCATGCCCATGCATATTCCCACTTGTTTGAGTAATTTTTCATGGAAAAAACAAGGTTTCATGAATGGTCAAAATTTTCACCAGAATCACATACCGCGGGTCTACGTTTTTTTCTGATTTGGGTCAAAAATTGAAAAGTGCTTTTTGTCACATTTCTGAGCAAAATTTGGCCCAATTTACCATGCCCATGCATTTTCCCACTTGTTTGAGTAATTTTTCATGGAAAAAAACAAGGTTTCATGAATGGTCAAAATTTTCAACAAAATCACATACCGCGGGTCTACGTTTTTTCTGATTTGGGTCAAAAATTGAAAAGTGCTTTTTGTCACATTTCTGAGCAAAATTTGGCCCAATTTACCATGCCTATGCATTTTCCCACTTGTTTGAGTAATTTTTCATGGAAAAAACAAGGTTTCATGAATGGTCAAAATTTTCACCAGAATCACATACCGCGGGTCTATGTTTTTTTCTGATTTGGGTCAAAAATTGAAAAGTGCTTTTTGTCACATTTCTGAGCAAAATTTGGCCCAATTTACCATGCCCATGCATTTTCCCACTTGTTTGAGTAATTTTTCATGGAAAAAACAAGGTTTCATGAATGGTCAAAATTTTCACCAGAATCACATACCGTGGGTCTACGTTTTTTTCTGATTTGGGTCAAAAATTGAAAAGTGCTTTTTGTTACATTTCTGAGCAAAATTTGGCCCAATTTACCATGCCCATGCATATTCCCACTTGTTTGAGTAATTTTTCATGGAAAAAACAAGGTTTCATGAATGGTCAAAATTTTCACCAGAATCACATACCGCGGGTCTACGTTTTTTTCTGATTTGGGTCAAAAATTGAAAAGTGCTTTTTGTCACATTTCTGAGCAAAATTTGGCCCAATTTACCATGCCCATGCATTTTCCAACTTGTTTGAGTAATTTTTCATGGAAAAAACAAGGTTTCATGAATGGTCAAAATTTTCAACAAAATCACATACCGCGGGTCTACGTTTTTTCTGATTTGGGTCAAAAATTTAAAAGTGCTTTTTGTCACATTTCTGAGCAAAATTTGGCCCAATTTACCATGCCCATGCATTTTCCCACTTGTTTGAGTAATTTTTCATGGAAAAAACAAGGTTTCATGAATGGTCAAAATTTTCACCAGAATCACATACCGCGGGTCTACGTTTTTTTCTGATTTGGGTCAAAAATTGAAAAGTGCTTTTTGTCACATTTCTGAGCAAAATTTGGCCCAATTTACCATGCCCATGCATATTCCCACTTGTTTGACTAATTTTTCATGGAAAAAACAAGGTTTCATGAATGGTCAAAATTTTCACCAGAATCACATACCGCGGGTCTACGTTTTTTTCTGATTTGGGTCAAAAATTGAAAAGTGCTTTTTGTCACATTTCTGAGCAAAATTTGGCCCAATTTACCATGCCCATGCATATTCCCACTTGTTTGAGTAATTTTTCATGGAAAAAACAAGGTTTCATGAATGGCCAAAATTTTCACCAGAATCACATACCGCGGGTCTACGTTTTTTTCTGATATGGGTCAAAAATTGAAAAGTGCTTTTTGTCACATTTCTGAGCAAAATTTGGCCCAATTTACCATGCCCATGCATTTTCCCACTTGTTTGAGTAATTTTTCATGGAAAAAACAAGGTTTCATGAATGGTCAAAATTTTCACCAGAATCACATACCGCGGGTCTACGTTTTTTTCTGATTTGGGTCAAAAATTGAAAAGTGCTTTTTGTCACATTTCTGAGCAAAATTTGGCCCAATTTACCATGCCTATGCATTTTCCCACTTGTTTGAGTAATTTTTCATGGAAAAAACAAGGTTTCATGAATGGTCAAAATTTTCACCAGAATCACATACCGCGGGTCTACGTTTTTTTCTGATTTGGGTCAAAAATTGTAAAGTGCTTTTTGTCACATTTCTGAGCAAAATTTGGCCCAATTTACCATGCCCATGCATTTTCCCACTTGTTTGAGTAATTTTTCATGGAAAAAACAAGGTTTCATGAATGGTCAAAATTTTCACCAGAATCACACACCGCGGGTCTACGTTTTTTCTGATTTGGGTCAAAAATTGAAAAGTGCTTTTTGTCACATTTCTGAGCAAAATTTGGCCCAATTTACCATGCCCATGCATATTCCCACTTGTTTGAGTAATTTTTCATGGAAAAAACAAGGTTTCATGAATGGTCAAAATTTTCACCAGAATCACATACCGCGGGTCTACGTTTTTTCTGATTTGGATCAAAAATTGAAAAGTGCTTTTTGTCACATTTCTGAGCAAAATTTGGCCCAATTTACCATGCCCATGCATATTCCCACTTGTTTGAGTAATTTTTCATGGAAAAAACAAGGTTTCATGAATGGTCAAAATTTTCACCAGAATCACATACCGCGGGTCTACGTTTTTTTCTGATTTGGGTCAAAAATTGAAAAGTGCTTTTTGTCACATTTCTGAGCAAAATTTGGCCCAATTTACCATGCCCATGCATTTTCCCACTTGTTTGAGTAATTTTTCATGGTAAAAACAAGGTTTCATGAATGGTCAAAATTTTCACCAGAATCACACACCGCGGGTCTACGTTTTTTCTGATTTGGGTCAAAAATTGAAAAGTGCTTTTTGTCACATTTCTGAGCAAAATTTGGCCCAATTTACCATGCCCATGCATATTCCCACTTGTTTGAGTAATTTTTCATGGAAAAAACAAGGTTTCATGAATGGTCAAAATTTTCACCAGAATCACATACCGCGGGTCTACGTTTTTTTCTGATTTGGGTCAAAAATTGAAAAGTGCTTTTTGTCACATTTCTGAGCAAAATTTGGCCCAATTTACCATGCCCATGCATATTCCCACTTGTTTGAGTAATTTTTCATGGAAAAAACAAGGTTTCATGAATGGTCAAAATTTTCACCAGAATCACATACCGCGGGTCTACGTTTTTTTCTGATTTGGGTCAAAAATTGAAAAGTGCTTTTTGTCACATTTCTGAGCAAAATTTGGCCCAATTTACCATGCCCATGCA
This sequence comes from Astyanax mexicanus, assembly GCF_023375975.1. Taxonomy (NCBI): domain Eukaryota; kingdom Metazoa; phylum Chordata; class Actinopteri; order Characiformes; family Acestrorhamphidae; genus Astyanax; species Astyanax mexicanus. Next base: position 24,074,672 of record NC_064414.1, read on the forward strand.
TTTTCCCACTTGTTTGAGTAATTTTTCATGGTAAAAACAAGGTTTCATGAATGGTCAAAATTTTCACCAGAATCACATACCGCTTGGTCTACGTTTTTTTCTGATTTGGGTCAAAAATTGAAAAGTGCTTTTTGTCACATTTCTGAGCAAAATTTGGCCCAATTTACCATGCCCATGCATTTTCCCACTTGTTTGAGTAATTTTTCATGGTAAAAACAAGGTTTCATGAATGGTCAAAATTTTCACCAGAATCACATACCGCAGGTCTACGTTTTTTTCTGATTTGGATCAAAAATTGAAAAGTGCTTTTTGTCACATTTCTGAGCAAAATTTGGCCCAATTTACCATGCCCATGCATATTCCCACTTGTTTGAGTAATTTTTCATGGAAAAAATAAGGTTTCATGAATGGTCAAAATTTTCACCAGAATCACATACCGCTGGTCTACGTTTTTTCTGATTTGTGTCAAAAATTGAAAAGTGCTTTTTGTCACATTTCTGAGCAAAATTTGGCCCAATTTACCATGCCCATGCATATTCCCACTTGTTTGAGTAATTTTTCATGGAAAAAACAAGGTTTCATGAATGGTCAAAATTTTCACCAGAATCACATACCGCGGGTCTACGTTTTTTTCTGATTTGGGTCAAAAATTGAAAAGTGCTTTTTGTCACATTTCTGAGCAAAATTTGGCCCAATTTACCATGCCCATGCATATTCCCACTCGTTTGAGTAATTTTTCATGGAAAAAACAAGGTTTCATGAATGGTCAAAATTTTCACCAGAATCACATACCGCGGGTCTACGTTTTTTCTGATTTGGGTCAAAAATTGAAAAGTGCTTTTTGTCACATTTCTGAGCAAAATTTGGCCCAATTTACCATGCCCATGCATATTCCCACTTGTTTGAGTAATTTTTCATGGAAAAAACAAGGTTTCATGAATGGTCAAAATTTTCACCAGAATCACATACCGCGGGTCTACGTTTTTTTCTGATTTGGGTCAAAAATTGAAAAGTGCTTTTTGTCACATTTCTGAGCAAAATTTGGCCCAATTTACCATGCCCATGCATATTCCCACTTGTTTGAGTAATTTTTCATGGAAAAAACAAGGTTTCATGAATGGTCAAAATTTTCACCAGAATCACATACCGCGGGTCTACGTTTTTTTCTGATTTGGGTCAAAAATTGAAAAGTGCTTTTTGTCACATTTCTGAGCAAAATTTGGCCCAATTTACCATGCCCATGCATATTCCCACTTGTTTGAGTAATTTTTCATGGAAAAAACAAGGTTTCATGAATGGTCAAAATTTTCACCAGTATCACATACCGCGGGTCTACGTTTTTTTCTGATTTGGGTCAAAAATTGAAAAGTGCTTTTTGTCACATTTCTGAGCAAAATATGGCCCAATTTACCATGCCCATGCATATTCCCACTTGTTTGAGTAATTTTTCATGGAAAAAACAAGGTATCATGAATGGTCAAAATTTTCACCAGAATCACATACCGCGGGTCTACGTTTTTTCTGATTTGGGTCAAAAATTGAAAAGTGCTTTTTGTCACATTTCTGAGCAAAATTTGGCCCAATTTACCACGCCCATGCATTTTCCCACTTGTTTGAGTAATTTTTCAGGGAAAAAACAAGGTTTCATGAATGGTCAAAATTTTCAACAAAATCACATACCGCGGGTCTACGTTTTTTCTGATTTGGGTCAAAAATTTAAAAGTGCTTTTTCGAACTTTTTTTGGGGTCAAAATTTTTTTGGTCCCAAAATTTTTCGAACTTTTTTTTGGTCAAAATTTTTTTGGTCCCAAAATTTTTCGAACTTTTTTTTTGGCTCAAAATTTTTTTTGGTCCCAAAATTTTTCGAACTTTTTTTGCTCAAAATTTTTTTGGTCCCAAAATTTTTCAAACTTTTTTTTGGGTCAAAATTTTTCGTACTTTTTTTTTGGTCAAAATTTTTTTGGTCCCAAAATTTTTCGAACTTTTTTTTGGCTCAAAAAATTTTCGAACTTTTTTTTGGATCAAATTTTTTTTGGTCCCAAAATTTTTTGAACTTTTTTTTGGTCAAAATTTTTTTGGTCCCAAAATTTTTCAAACTTTTTTTTGGCTCAAAATTTTTTTGGTCCCAAAATTTTTCCGAACTTTTTTTTGGGTCAAAATTTTTTTGGTCCCAAAATTTTTCGAACTTTTTTTTGGGTCAAAAGTTTTTCGAAGTTTTTTTTGGGTCAAAATGTTTTTGGTCCCAAAATTTTTCAAACTTTTTTTTGGCTCAAAAAATTTTCGAACTTTTTTTTGGATCAAATTTTTTTTGGTCCCAAAATTTTTCGAACTTTTTTTTGGGTCAAAAGTTTTTCGAAGTTTTTTTTGGGTCAAAATTTTTTTGGTCCCAAAATTTTTCAAACTTTTTTTTGGCTCAAAAGTTTTTTGGGTCAAAAATTTTTCGAACTTTTTTTTGATCAAATTTTTTTTGGTCCCAAAATTTTTCAAACTTTTTTTTGTCTCAAAATTTTTTTGGTCCCAAAATTTTTCGAACATTTTTTTGGATCAAATTTTTTTTGGTCCCAAAATTTTTCAAACTTTTTTTGGGGTCAAAATTTTTTTGGGTCAAAATTTTTTCGAACTTTTTTTTGGGTCAAAATTTTTTTGGGTTCAATATTTTTCTAACTTTTTTTTGGGTCAAAATTTTTATGGTCCCAAAATTTTTCGAACTTTTTTTTGAGTCAAAATTTTTTTGGTCCCAAAATTTTTCGAACTTTTTTTTGGGTCAAAATTTTTTTGGGTCAAAAATTTTTCGAACTTTTTTTTGGGTCAAAATTTTTTTGGTCCCAAAATTTTTCGAACTTTTTTTTGGGAAAAAAATTTTTTTCGAAGTTTTTTTTGGGTCAAAATTTTTTTGGTCCCAAAATTTTTCGAACTTTTTTTTGGGTCAAAATTTTTTCGAAGTTTTTTTTGGGTCAAAATTTTTTTGGTCAAAAAATTTTTCAAACTTTTTTTTGGCTCAAAATTTTTTTAGGTCAAAAAATTTTCTGATTTTTTTTTGAGTCAAAATTTTTTTGGTCCCAAAATTTTTCGAACTTTTTTTTGGTCCCAAAATTTTTCAAACTTTTTTTTGGGTCAAAATTTTTTTGTTCCCAAAATTTTTCGAAATTTTTTTTGGGTCAAACTTTTTTTGGTCCCAAAATTTTTTGAACTTTTCTATGGGTCAAAATTTTTTTGGTCCCAAAATTTTTCAAACTTTTTTTTGGGTCAAAATTTTTTTGGTCCCAAAATTTTTTTAACTTTTTTTTGGTCAAAATTTTTTTGGTCCCAAAATTTTTCAAACTTTTTTTTGGCTCAAAATTTTTTTGGTCCCAAAATTTTTCGAACATTTTTTTGGATCAAATTTTTTTTGGTCCCAAAATTTTTCAAACTTTTTTTGGGGTCAAAATTTTTTTGGGTCAAATTTTTTTCGAACTTTTTTTTGGGTCAAAATTTTTTTGGGTTCAATATTTTTCTAACTTTTTTTTGGGTCAAAATTTTTATGGTCCCAAAATTTTTCGAACTTTTTTTTGAGTCAAAATTTTTTTGGTCCCAAAATTTTTCGAACTTTTTTTTGGGTCAAAATTTTTTTGGGTCAAAAATTTTTCTAACTTTTTTTTGGGTCAAAATTTTTTCGAAGTTTTTTTTGGGTCAACATTTTTTTGGTCCCAAAATTTTTCGAAATTTTTTTTGGGTCAAAATTTTTTCGAAGTTTTTTTTGGGTCAAAATTTTTTTGGTCAAAAAATTTTTCAAACTTTTTTTTGGCTCAAAATTTTTTTGGGTCAAAAAATTTTCTAACTTTTTTTTGGCTCAAAATTTTTTTGGTCCCAAAATTTTTCGAACTTTTTTTTGGTCCCAAAATTTTTCAAACTTTTTTTTGGGTCAAAATTTTTTTGGTCCCAAAATTTTTCGAACTTTTTTGGGTCAAAATTTTTTTGGTCCCAAAATTTTTCGAAATTTTTTTTGGGTCAAACTTTTTTTGGTCGCAAAATTTTTTGAACTTTTCTATCGGTCAAAATTTTTTTGGTCCCAAAATTTTTTAAACTTTTTTTTGGGTCAAAATTTTTTTGGTCCCAAAATTTTTTGAACTTTTTTTTGGTCAAAATTTTTTTGGTCCCAAAATTTTTCGAACATTTTTTTGGATCAAATTTTTTTTGGTCCCAAAATTTTTCAAACTTTTTTTGGGGTCAAAATTTTTTTGGGTCAAAATTTTTTCGAACTTTTTTTTGGGTCAAAATTTTTTTGGGTTCAATATTTTTCTAACTTTTTTTTGGGTCAAAATTTTTATGGTCCCAAAATTTTTCGAACTTTTTTTTGAGTCAAAATTTTTTTGGTCCCAAAATTTTTCGAACTTTTTTTTGGGTCAAAATTTTTTTAGGTCAAAAATTTTTCGAACTTTTTTTTGGGTCAAAATTTTTTTGGTCCTAAAATTTTTCGAACTTTTTTTTGGGTCAAATTTTTTTTGGTCCCAAAATTTTTCAAACTTTTTTTTGGGTCAAAATTTTTTTGGGTCAAAATTTTTTCGAACTTTTTTTTGGGTCAAAATTTTTTTGGTCCCAAAATTTTTCGAACTTTTTTTTGGGAAAAAAAATTTTTTCGAAGTTTTTTTTGGGTCAAAATTTTTTTGGTCCCAAAATTTTTCGAACTTTTTTTTGGGTCAAAATTTTTTCGAAGTTTTTTTTTGGTCAAAATTTTTTTGGTCAAAAAATTTTTCAAACTTTTTTTTGGCTCAAAATTTTTTTGGGTCAAAAAATTTTCTGATTTTTTTTTGGGTCAAAATTTTTTTGGTCCCAAAATTTTTCGAACTTTTTTTTGGTCCCAAAATTTTTCAAACTTTTTTTTGGGTCAAAATTTTTTTGTTCCCAAAATTTTTCGAAATTTTTTTTGGGTCAAATTTTTTTTGGTCCCAAAATTTTTCAAACTTTTTTTTGGGTCAAAATTTTTTTGGGTCAAAATTTTTTCGAACTTTTTTTTGGGTCAAAATTTTTTTGGTCCCAAAATTTTTCGAACTTTTTTTTGGGAAAAAAATTTTTTTCGAAGTTTTTTTTGGGTCAAAATTTTTTTGGTCCCAAAATTTTTCGAACTTTTTTTTGGGTCAAAATTTTTTCGAAGTTTTTTTTTGGTCAAAATTTTTTGGTCAAAAAATTTTTCAAACTTTTTTTTGGCTCAAAATTTTTTTGGGTCAAAAAATTTTCTGATTTTTTTTTGGGTCAAAATTTTTTTGGTCCCAAAATTTTTCGAACTTTTTTTTGGTCCCAAAATTTTTCAAACTTTTTTTTGGGTCAAAATTTTTTTGTTCCCAAAATTTTTCGAAATTTTTTTTGGGTCAAACTTTTTTTGGTCCCAAAATTTTTTGAACTTTTCTATGGGTCAAAATTTTTTTGGTCCCAAAATTTTTCAAACTTTTTTTTGGGTCAAAATTTTTTTGGTCCCAAAATTTTTTGAACTTTTTTTTGGTCAAAATTTTTTTGGTCCCAAAATTTTTCAAACTTTTTTTTGGCTCAAAATTTTTTTGGTCCCAAAATTTTTCGAACATTTTTTTGGATCAAATTTTTTTTGGTCCCAAAATTTTTCAAACTTTTTTTGGGGTCAAAATTTTTTTGGGTCAAAATTTTTTCGAACTTTTTTTTGGGTCAAAATTTTTTTAGGTTCAATATTTTTCTAACTTTTTTTTGGGTCAAAATTTTTATGGTCCCAAAATTTTTCGAACTTTTTTTTGAGTCAAAATTTTTTTGGTCCCAAAATTTTTCGAACTTTTTTTTGGGTCAAAATTTTTTTGGGTCAAAAATTTTTCTAACTTTTTTTTGGGTCAAAATTTTTTTGGTCCCAAAATTTTTCGAACTTTTTTTTGGGTCAAATTTTTTTTGGTCCCAAAATTTTTCAAACTTTTTTTTGGGTCAAAATTTTTTTGGGTCAAAATTTTTCCGAACTTTTTTTTGGGTCAAAATTTTTTTGGTCCCAAAATTTTTCGAACTTTTTTTTGGGTCAAAATTTTTTCGAAGTTTTTTTTCGGTCAACATTTTTTTGGTCCCAAAATTTTTCGAAATTTTTTTTGGGTCAAAATTTTTTCGAAGTTTTTTTTGGGTCAAAATTTTTTTGGTCAAAAAATTTTTCAAACTTTTTTTTGGCTCAAAATTTTTTTGGGTCAAAAAATTTTCTAACTTTTTTTTGGCTCAAAATTTTTTTGGTCCCAAAATTTTTCGAACTTTTTTTTGGGTCAAAATTTTTTTGGTCCCAAAATTTTTCGAATTTTTTGGGTCAAAATTTTTTTGGTCCCAAAATTTTTCGAAATTTTTTTTGGGTCAAACTTTTTTTGGTCGCAAAATTTTTTGAACTTTTCTATGGGTCAAAATTTTTTTGGTCCCAAAATTTTTCAAACTTTTTTTTGGGTCAAAATTTTTTTGGTCCCAAAATTTTTTGAACTTTTTTTTGGTCAAAATTTTTTTGGTCCCAAAATTTTTCAAACTTTTTTTTGGCTCAAAATTTTTTTGGTCCCAACATTTTTCAAACTTTTTTTTGGCTCAAAATTTTTTTGGTCCCAAAATTTTTCGTACTTTTTTTTGGTCAAAATTTTTTTGGTCCCAAAATTTTTCAAACTTTTTTTTGGCTCAAAATTTTTTTGGTCCCAACATTTTTCAAACTTTTTTTTGGCTCAAAATTTTTTTGGTCCCAAAATTTTTCGTACTTTTTTTTTGGGTCAAAATTTTTTTGGTCCCAAAATTTTTCAAACTTTTTTTTTGGCTCAAAATTTTTTTGGTCCCAAAATTTTTCAAACTTTTGTTTGGGTCAAAATTTTTTCGAAGTTTTTTTTTGGGTCAAAATTTTTTTGGTCCCAAAATTTTTCAAGCTTTTTTTTTGGGTCAAAATTTTTTTGGTCCCAAAATTTTTCAAACTTTTTTTGGTCCCAAACTTTTTCGTACTTTTTTTTTGGTCAAAATTTTTTTGGTCCCAAAATTTTTCAAACTTTTTTTTGGGTCAAAATTTTTTTGGTCCCAAAATTTTTCGAACTTTTTTTTTGGGTCAAAGTTTTTTTTGGTCCCAAAATTTTTCGAACTTTTTTGGCTCAAAATTTTTTTGGTCCCAAAATTTTTCGAACTTTTTTTTGGGTCAAAATTTTTTTGGTCCCAAAATTTTTCGAACTTTTTTTTGGTCAAAATTTTTTTGGTCCCAAAATTTTTCAAACTTTTTTTTGGGTCAAAATTTTTTTGGTCCCAAAATTTTTCGAACTTTTTTTTGGGTCAAAGTTTTTTTTGGTCCCAAAATTTTTCGAACTTTTTTGGGTCAAAATTTTTTTGGTCCCAAAATTTTTCGAACTTTTTTTTGGGTCAAAATTTTTTTGGTCCAAAAATTTTTCGCACTTTTTTGGCTCAAAATTTTTTTGGTCCCAAAATTTTTCGAACTTTTTTTTGGGTCAAAATTTTTTTGGTCCCAAAATTTTTCGAACTTTTTTTGGGGTCAAAATTTTTTTGGTCCCAAAATTTTTCGAACTTTTTTTTGGTCAAAATTTTTTTGGTCCCAAAATTTTTCGAACTTTTTTTTTGGCTCAAAATTTTTTTTGGTCCCAAAATTTTTCGAACTTTTTTTTGGCTCAAAATTTTTTTGGTCCCAAAATTTTTCAAACTTTTGTTTGGGTCAAAATTTTTTCGAAGTTTTTTTTTGGGTCAAAATTTTTTTGGTCCCAAAATTTTTCAAACTTTTTTTGGTCCCAAAATTTTTCGTACTTTTTTTTTGGTCAAAATTTTTTTGGTCCCAAAATTTTTCAAACTTTTTTTTGGGTCATTTTTCATGGAAAAAACAATACCAATACATACAATACATACCGCGGGTCTACGTTTTTTTCTGATTTGGGTCAAAAATTGAAAAGTGCTTTTTGTCACGTTTCTGAGCAAAATTTGGCCCAATTTACCATGCCCATGCATTTTCCCACTTGTTTGAGTAATTTTTCATGGAAAAAACAAGGTTTCATGAATGGTCAAAATTTTCACCAGAATCACATACCGCGGGTCTACGTTTTTTTCTGATTTGGGTCAAAAATTGAAAAGTGCTTTTTGTCACATTTCTGAGCAAAATTTGGCCCAATTTACCATGCCCATGCATATTCCCACTTGTTTGAGTAATTTTTCATGGAAAAAACAAGGTTTCATGAATGGTCAAAATTTTCACCAGAATCACATACCGCGGGTCTACGTTTTTTTCTGATTTGGGTCAAAAATTGAAAAGTGCTTTTTGTCACATTTCTGAGCAAAATTTGGCCCAATTTACCATGCCCATGCATTTTCCCACTTGTCTGAGTAACTTTTTATGGAAAAAACAAGGTTTCATGAATGGTCAAAATTTTCACCAGAATCACATACCACGGGTCTACTTTTTTTTCTGATTTGGGTCAAAAATTGAAAAGTGCTTTTTGTCACGTTTCTGAGCAAAATTTGGCCCAATTTACCATGCCCATGCATTTTCCCACTTGTTTGAGTAATTTTTCATGGAAAAACAAGGTTTCATGAATGGTCAAAATTTTCACCAGAATCACATACCACGGGTCTACGTTTTTTTCTGATTTGGGTAAAAAATTGAAAAGTGCTTTTTGTCACGTTTCTGCGCAAAATTTGGCCCAATTTACCATGCCCATGCATTTTCCCACTTGTTTGAGTAATTTTTCATGGAAAAACAAGGTTTCATGAATGGTCAAAATTTTCACCAGAATCACATACCGCGGGTCTACGTTTTTTTCTGATTTGGGTCAAAAATTGAAAAGTGCTTTTTGTCACATTTCTGAGCAACATTTGGCCCAATTTACCATGCCCATGCATATTCCCACTTGTTTGAGTAATTTTTCATGGAAAAAACAAGGTTTCATGAATGGTCAAAATTTTCACCAGAATCACATACCACGGGTCTACGTTTTTTTCTGATTTGTGTCAAAAATTGAAAAGTGCTTTTTGTCACATTTCTGAGCAAAATTTGGCCCAATTTACCATGCCCATGCATTTTCCCACTTGTTTGAGTAATTTTTTATGGAAAAAACAAGGTTTCATGAATGGTCAAAATTTTCACCAGAATCACATATCGCGGGTCTACGTTTTTTTCTGATTTGGGTCAAAAATTGAAAAGTGCTTTTTGTCACATTTCTGAGCAACATTTGGCCCAATTTACCATGCCCATGCATATTCCCACTTGTTTGAGTAATTTTTCATGGAAAAAACAAGGTTTCATGAATGGTCAAAATTTTCACCAGAATCACATACCGCGGGTCTACGTTTTTTTCTGATTTGGGTCAAAAATTGAAAAGTGCTTTTTGTCACGTTTCTGAGCAAAATTCGGCCCAATTTACCATGCCCATGCATTTTCCCACTTGTTTGAGTAATTTGTCATGGAAAAAACAAGGTTTCATGAATGGTCAAAATTTTCACCAGAATCACATACCGCGGGTCTACGTTTTTTTCTGATTTGGGTCAAAAATTGAAAAGTGCTTTTTGTCACATTTCTGAGCAAAATTTGGCCCAATTTACCATGCCCATGCATATTCCCACTTGTTTGAGTAATTTTTGATGGAAAAAACAAGGTTTCATGAATGGTCAAAATTTTCACCAGAATCACATACCGCGAGTCTACGTTTTTTTCTGATTTGGGTCAAAAATTGAAAAGTGCTTTTTGTCACATTTCTGAGCAAAATTTGGCCCAATTTACCATGCCCATGCATTTTCCCACTTGTTTGAGTAACTTTTTATGGAAAAAACAAGGTTTCATGAATGGACAAAATTTTCACCAGAATCACATACCGCGGGTCTACGTTTTTTTCTGATTTGGGTCAAAAATTGAAAAGTGCTTTTTGTCACGTTTCTGCGCAAAATTTGGCCCAATTTACCATGCCCATGCATATTCCCACTTGTTTGAGTAATTTTTCATTGAAAAACAAGTTTTCATTAATGGTCAAAATTTTCACCAATATCACATACCACGGGTCTACGTTTTTTTCTGATTTGGGTCAAAAATTGAAAAGTGCTTTTTGTCACGTTTCTGCGCAAAATTTGGCCCAATTTACCATGCCCATGCATATTCCCACTTGTTTGAGTAATTTTTCATGGAAAAAACAAGGTTTCATGAATGGTCAAAATTTTCACCAGAATCACATACCGCGGGTCTACGTTTTTTTCTGATTTGGGTCAAAAATTGAAAAGTGCTTTTTGTCACATTTCTGAGCAAAATTTGGCCCAATTTACCATGACCATGCATATTCCCACTTGTTTGAGTAATTTTTCATGGAAAAAACAAGGTTTCATGAATGGTCAAAATTTTCACCAGAATCACATACCGCGGGTCTACGTTTTTTTCTGATTTGGGTCAAAAATTGAAAAGTGCTTTTTGTCACATTTCTGAGCAAAATTTGGCCCAATTTACCATGCCCATGCATATTCCCACTTGTTTGAGTAATTTTTCATGGAAAAAACAAGGTTTCATGAATGGTCAAAATTTTCACCAGAATCACATACCGCGGGTCTACGTTTTTTTCTGATTTGGGTCAAAAATTGAAAAGTGCTTTTTGTCACATTTCTGAGCAAAATTTGGCCCAATTTACCATGCCCATGCATATTCCCACTTGTTTGAGTAATTTTTCATGGAAAAAACAAGGTTCCATGAATGGTCAAAATTTTCACCAGAATCACATACCGCGGGTCTACGTTTTTTTCTGATTTGGGTCAAAAATTGAAAAGTGCTTTTTGTCACATTTCTGAGCAAAATTTGGCCCAATTTACCATGCCCATGCATTTTCCCACTTGTTTGAGTAATTTTTCATGGAAAAAACAAGGTTTCATGAATGGTCAAAATTTTCAACAAAATCACATACCGCGGGTCTACGTTTTTTTCTGATTTGGGTCAAAAATTGAAAAGTGCTTTTTGTCACATTTCTGAGCAAAATTTGGCCCAATTTACCATGCCCATGCATTTTCCCACTTGTTTGAGTAATTTTTCATGGAAAAACAAGGTTTCATGAATGGTCAAAATGTTCACCAGAATCACATACCGCGGGTCTACGTTTTTTTCTGATTTGGGTCAAAAATTGAAAAGTGCTTTTTGTCACATTTCTGAGCAAAATTTGGCCCAATTTACCATGCCCATGCATATTCCCACTTGTTTGAGTAATTTTTCATGGAAAAAACAAGGTTTCATGAATGGTCAAAATTTTCACCAGAATCACATATCGCGGGTCTACGTTTTTTTCTGATTTGGGTCAAAAATTGAAAAGTGCTTTTTGTCACATTTCTGAGCAACATTTGGCCCAATTTACCATGCCCATGCATATTCCCACTTGTTTGAGTAATTTTTCATGGAAAAAACAAGGTTTCATGAATGGTCAAAATTTTCACCAGAATCACATACCGCGGGTCTACGTTTTTTTCTGATTTGGGTCAAAAATTGAAAAGTGCTTTTTGTCACGTTTCTGAGCAAAATTCGGCCCAATTTACCATGCCCATGCATTTTCCCACTTGTTTGAGTAATTTGTCATGGAAAAAACAAGGTTTCATGAATGGTCAAAATTTCACCAGAATCACATACCGCGGGTCTACGTTTTTTTCTGATTTGGGTCAAAAATTGAAAAGTGCTTTTTGTCACATTTCTGAGCAAAATTTGGCCCAATTTACCATGCCCATGCATATTCCCACTTGTTTGAGTAATTTTTGATGGAAAAAACAAGGTTTCATGAATGGTCAAAATTTTCACCAGAATCACATACCGCGAGTCTACGTTTTTTTCTGATTTGGGTCAAAAATTGAAAAGTGCTTTTTGTCACATTTCTGAGCAAAATTTGGCCCAATTTACCATGCCCATGCATTTTCCCACTTGTTTGAGTAACTTTTTATGGAAAAAACAAGGTTTCATGAATGGACAAAATTTTCACCAGAATCACATACCGCGGGTCTACGTTTTTTTCTGATTTGGGTCAAAAATTGAAAAGTGCTTTTTGTCACGTTTCTGCGCAAAATTTGGCCCAATTTACCATGCCCATGCATATTCCCACTTGTTTGAGTAATTTTTCATTGAAAAACAAGTTTTCATTAATGGTCAAAATTTTCACCAATATCACATACCACGGGTCTACGTTTTTTTCTGATTTGGGTCAAAAATTGAAAAGTGCTTTTTGTCACGTTTCTGCGCAAAATTTGGCCCAATTTACCATGCCCATGCATATTCCCACTTGTTTGAGTAATTTTTCATGGAAAAAACAAGGTTTCATGAATGGTCAAAATTTTCACCAGAATCACATACCGCGGGTCTACGTTTTTTTCTGATTTGGGTCAAAAATTGAAAAGTGCTTTTTGTCACATTTCTGAGCAAAATTTGGCCCAATTTACCATGCCTATGCATTTTCCCACTTGTTTGAGTAATTTTTCATGGAAAAAACAAGGTTTCATGAATGGTCAAAATTTTCACCAGAATCACATACCGCGGGTCTACGTTTTTTTCTGATTTGGGTCAAAAATTGAAAAGTGCTTTTTGTCACATTTCTGAGCAAAATTTGGCCCAATTTACCATGACCATGCATATTCCCACTTGTTTGAGTAATTTTTCATGGAAAAAACAAGGTTTCATGAATGGTCAAAATTTTCACCAGAATCACATACCGCGGGTCTACGTTTTTTTCTGATTTGGGTCAAAAATTGAAAAGTGCTTTTTGTCACATTTCTGAGCAAAATTTGGCCCAATTTACCATGCCCATGCATATTCCCACTTGTTTGAGTAATTTTTCATGGAAAAAACAAGGTTTCATGAATGGTCAAAATTTTCACCAGAATCACATACCGCGGGTCTACGTTTTTTTCTGATTTGGGTCAAAAATTGAAAAGTGCTTTTTGTCACATTTCTGAGCAAAATTTGGCCCAATTTACCATGCCCATGCATATTCCCACTTGTTTGAGTAATTTTTCATGGAAAAAACAAGGTTCCATGAATGGTCAAAATTTTCACCAGAATCACATACCGCGGGTCTACGTTTTTTTCTGATTTGGGTCAAAAATTGAAAAGTGCTTTTTGTCACATTTCTGAGCAAAATTTGGCCCAATTTACCATGCCCATGCATTTTCCCACTTGTTTGAGTAATTTTTCATGGAAAAAACAAGGTTTCATGAATGGTCAAAATTTTCAACAAAATCACATACCGCGGGTCTACGTTTTTTCTGATTTGGGTCAAAAATTTAAAAGTGCTTTTTGTCACATTTCTGAGCAAAATTTGGCCCAATTTACCATGCCTATGCATTTTCCCACTTGTTTGAGTAATTTTTCATGGAAAAAACAAGGTTTCATGAATGGTCAAAATTTTCACCAGAATCACATACCGCGGGTCTACGTTTTTTTCTGATTTGGGTCAAAAATTGAAAAGTGCTTTTTGTCACATTTCTGAGCAAAATTTGGCCCAATTTACCATGCCCATGCATTTTCCCCACTTGTTTGAGTAATTTTTCATGGAAAAAACAAGGTTTCATGAATGGTCAAAATTTTCAACAAAATCACATACCGCGGGTCTACGTTTTTTCTGATTTGGGTCAAAAATTTAAAAGTGCTTTTTGTCACATTTCTGAGCAAAATTTGGCCCAATTTACCATGCCTATGCATTTTCCCACTTGTTTGAGTAATTTTTCATGGAAAAAACAAGGTTTCATGAATTGTCAAAATTTTCACCAGAATCACATACCGCGGGGTCTACGTTTTTTTCTGATTTGGGTCAAAAATTGAAAAGTGCTTTTTGTCACATTTCTGAGCAAAATTTGGCCCAATTTACCATGCCCATGCATTTTCCCACTTGTTTGAGTAATTTTTCATGGAAAAAACAAGGTTTCATGAATGGTCAAAATTTTCACCAGAATCACATACCGCGGGTCTACGTTTTTTCTGATTTGGGTCAAAAATTGAAAAGTGCTTTTTGTCACATTTCTGAGCAAAATTTGGCCCAATTTACCATGCCCATGCATTTTCCCACTTGTTTGAGTAATTTTTCATGGAAAAAACAAGGTTTCATGAATGGTCAAAATTTTCACCAGAATCACATACCGCGGGTCTACGTTTTTTTCTGATTTGGGTCAAAAATTGTAAAGTGCTTTTTGTCACATTTCTGAGCAAAATTTGGCCCAATTTACCATGCCCATGCATTTTCCCACTTGTTTGAGTAATTTTTCATGGAAAAAACAAGGTTTCATGAATGGTCAAAATTTTCACCAGAATCACATACCGCGGGTCTACGTTTTTTTCTGATTTGGGTCAAAAATTGAAAAGTGCTTTTTGTCACATTTCTGAGCAAAATTTGGCCCAATTTACCATGCCCATGCATATTCCCACTTGTTTGAGTAATTTTTCATGGAAAAAACAAGGTTTCATGAATGGTCAAAATTTTCACCAGAATCACATACCGCGGGTCTACGTTTTTTTCTGATTTGGGTCAAAAATTGAAAAGTGCTTTTTGTCACATTTCTGAGCAAAATTTGGCCCAATTTACCATGCCCATGCATATTCCCACTTGTTTGACTAATTTTTCATGGAAAAAACAAGGTTTCATGAATGGTCAAAATTTTCACCAGAATCACATACCGCGGGTCTACGTTTTTTTCTGATTTGGGTCAAAAATTGAAAAGTGCTTTTTGTCACATTTCTGAGCAAAATTTGGCCCAATTTACCATGCCCATGCATTTTCCCACTTGTTTGAGTAATTTTTCATGGAAAAAAACAAGGTTTCATGAATGGTCAAAATTTTCAACAAAATCACATACCGCGGGTCTACGTTTTTTCTGATTTGGGTCAAAAATTTAAAAGTGCTTTTTGTCACATTTCTGAGCAAAATTTGGCCCAATTTACCATGCCTATGCATTTTCCCACTTGTTTGAGTAATTTTTCATGGAAAAAACAAGGTTTCATGAATGGTCAAAATTTTCACCAGAATCACATACCGCGGGTCTATGTTTTTTTCTGATTTGGGTCAAAAATTGAAAAGTGCTTTTTGTCACATTTCTGAGCAAAATTTGGCCCAATTTACCATGCCCATGCATTTTCCCACTTGTTTGAGTAATTTTTCATGGAAAAAACAAGGTCTCATGAATGGTCAAAATTTTCACCAGAATCACATACCGTGGGTCTACGTTTTTTTCTGATTTGGGTCAAAAATTGAAAAGTGCTTTTTGTTACATTTCTGAGCAAAATTTGGCCCAATTTACCATGCCCATGCATATTCCCACTTGTTTGAGTAATTTTTCATGGAAAAAACAAGGTTTCATGAATGGTCAAAATTTTCACCAGAATCACATACCGCGGGTCTACGTTTTTTTCTGATTTGGGTCAAAAATTGAAAAGTGCTTTTTGTCACATTTCTGAGCAAAATTTGGCCCAATTTACCATGCCCATGCATTTTCCAACTTGTTTGAGTAATTTTTCATGGAAAAAACAAGGTTTCATGAATGGTCAAAATTTTCAACAAAATCACATACCGCGGGTCTACGTTTTTTCTGATTTGGGTCAAAAATTTAAAAGTGCTTTTTGTCACATTTCTGAGCAAAATTTGGCCCAATTTACCATGCCTATGCATTTTCCCACTTGTTTGAGTAATTTTTCATGGAAAAAACAAGGTTTCATGAATGGTCAAAATTTTCACCAGAATCACATACCGCGGGTCTACGTTTTTTTCTGATTTGGGTCAAAAATTGAAAAGTGCTTTTTGTCACATTTCTGAGCAAAATTTGGCCCAATTTACCATGCCCATGCATATTCCCACTTGTTTGAGTAACTTTTCATGGAAAAAACAAGGTTTCATGAATGGTCAAAATTTTCACCAGAATCACATACCGCGGGTCTACGTTTTTTTCTGATTTGGGTCAAAAATTGAAAAGTGCTTTTTGTCACATTTCTGAGCAAAATTTGGCCCAATTTACCATGCCCATGCATTTTCCCACTTGTTTGAGTAATTTTTCATGGAAAAAACAAGGTTTCATGAATGGTCAAAATTTTCACCAGAATCACATACCGCGGGTCTACGTTTTTTTCTGATTTGGGTCAAAAATTGAAAAGTGCTTTTTGTCACATTTCTGAGCAAAATTTGGCCCAATTTACCATGCCCATGCATATTCCCACTTGTTTGACTAATTTTTCATGGAAAAAACAAGGTTTCATGAATGGTCAAAATTTTCACCAGAATCACATACCGCGGGTCTACGTTTTTTTCTGATTTGGGTCAAAAATTGAAAAGTGCTTTTTGTCACATTTCTGAGCAAAATTTGGCCCAATTTACCATGCCCATGCATATTCCCACTTGTTTGACTAATTTTTCATGGAAAAAACAAGGTTTCATGAATGGTCAAAATTTTCACCAGAATCACATACCGCGGGTCTACGTTTTTTTCTGATTTGGGTCAAAAATTGAAAAGTGCTTTTTGTCACATTTCTGAGCAAAATTTGGCCCAATTTACCATGCCCATGCATATTCCCACTTGTTTGAGTAATTTTTCATGGAAAAAACAAGGTTTCATGAATGGCCAAAATTTTCACCAGAATCACATACCGCGGGTCTACGTTTTTTTCTGATATGGGTCAAAAATTGAAAAGTGCTTTTTGTCACATTTCTGAGCAAAATTTGGCCCAATTTACCATGCCCATGCATTTTCCCACTTGTTTGAGTAATTTTTCATGGAAAAAACAAGGTTTCATGAATGGTCAAAATTTTCACCAGAATCACATACCGCGGGTCTACGTTTTTTTCTGATTTGGGTCAAAAATTGAAAAGTGCTTTTTGTCACATTTCTGAGCAAAATTTGGCCCAATTTACCATGCCTATGCATTTTCCCACTTGTTTGAGTAATTTTTCATGGAAAAAACAAGGTTTCATGAATGGTCAAAATTTTCACCAGAATCACATACCGCGGTTCTACGTTTTTTTCTGATTTGGGTCAAAAATTGTAAAGTGCTTTTTGTCACATTTCTGAGCAAAATTTGGCCCAATTTACCATGCCCATGCATTTTCCCACTTGTTTGAGTAATTTTTCATGGAAAAAACAAGGTTTCATGAATGGTCAAAATTTTCACCAGAATCACACACCGCGGGTCTACGTTTTTTCTGATTTGGGTCAAAAATTGAAAAGTGCTTTTTGTCACATTTCTGAGCAAAATTTGGCCCAATTTACCATGCCCATGCATATTCCCACTTGTTTGAGTAATTTTTCATGGAAAAAACAAGGTTTCATGAATGGTCAAAATTTTCACCAGAATCACATACCGCGGGTCTACGTTTTTTCTGATTTGGATCAAAAATTGAAAAGTGCTTTTTGTCACATTTCTGAGCAAAATTTGGCCCAATTTACCATGCCCATGCATATTCCCACTTGTTTGAGTAATTTTTCATGGAAAAAACAAGGTTTCATGAATGGTCAAAATTTTCACCAAAATCACATACCGCGGGTCTACGTTTTTTTCTGATTTGGGTCAAAAATTGAAAAGTGCTTTTTGTCACATTTCTGAGCAAAATTTGGCCCAATTTACCATGCCCATGCATTTTCCCACTTGTTTGAGTAATTTTTCATGGTAAAAACAAGGTTTCATGAATGGTCAAAATTTTCACCAGAATCACATACCGCGGGGTCTACGTTTTTTTCTGATTTGGGTCAAAAATTGAAAAGTGCTTTTTGTCACATTTCTGAGCAAAATTTGGCCCAATTTACCATGCCCATGCATATTCCCACTTGTTTGAGTAATTTTTCATGGAAAAAACAAGGTTTCATGAATGGTCAAAATTTTCACCAGAATCACATACCGCGGGTCTACGTTTTTTTCTGATTTGGGTCAAAAATTGAAAAGTGCTTTTTGTCACATTTCTGAGCAAAATTTGTCCCAATTTACCATGCCCATGCATTTTCCCACTTGTTTGAGTAATTTTTCATGGAAAAAACAAGGTTTCATGAATGGTCAAAATTTTCACCAGAATCACATACCGTGGGTCTACGTTTTTTTCTGATTTGGGTCAAAAATTGAAAAGTGCTTTTTGTTACATTTCTGAGCAAAATTTGGCCCAATTTACCATGCCCATGCATTTTCCCACTTGTTTGACTAATTTTTCATGGAAAAAACAAGGTTTCATGAATGGTCAAAATTTTCACCAGAATCACATACCGCGGGTCTACGTTTTTTTCTGATTTGGGTCAAAAATTGAAAAGTGCTTTTTGTCACATTTCTGAGCAAAATTTGGCCCAATTTACCATGCCCATGCATATTCCCACTTGTTTGAGTAATTTTTCATGGAAAAAACAAGGTTTCATGAATGGCCAAAATTTTCACCAGAATCACATACCGCGGGTCTACGTTTTTTTCTGATATGGGTCAAAAATTGAAAAGTGCTTTTTGTCACATTTCTGAGCAAAATTTGGCCCAATTTACCATGCCCATGCATTTTCCCACTTGTTTGAGTAATTTTTCATGGAAAAAACAAGGTTTCATGAATGGTCAAAATTTTCACCAGAATCACATACCGCGGGTCTACGTTTTTTTCTGATTTGGGTCAAAAATTGAAAAGTGCTTTTTGTCACATTTCTGAGCAAAATTTGGCCCAATTTACCATGCCTATGCATTTTCCCACTTGTTTGAGTAATTTTTCATGGAAAAAACAAGGTTTCATGAATGGTCAAAATTTTCACCAGAATCACATACCGCGGGTCTACGTTTTTTTCTGATTTGGGTCAAAAATTGTAAAGTGC
This sequence comes from Astyanax mexicanus, assembly GCF_023375975.1. NCBI lineage: Eukaryota > Metazoa > Chordata > Actinopteri > Characiformes > Acestrorhamphidae > Astyanax > Astyanax mexicanus. The sequence continues at coordinate 24,093,407 of NC_064414.1, forward strand.
TTTTTGTCACATTTCTGAGCAAAATTTGGCCCAATTTACCATGCCCATGCATTTTCCCACTTGTTTGAGTAATTTTTCATGGAAAAAACAAGGTTTCATGAATGGTCAAAATTTTCACCAGAATCACACACCGCGGGTCTACGTTTTTTCTGATTTGGGTCAAAAATTGAAAAGTGCTTTTTGTCACATTTCTGAGCAAAATTTGGCCCAATTTACCATGCCCATGCATATTCCCACTTGTTTGAGTAATTTTTCATGGAAAAAACAAGGTTTCATGAATGGTCAAAATTTTCACCAGAATCACATACCGCGGGTCTACGTTTTTTCTGATTTGGATCAAAAATTGAAAAGTGCTTTTTGTCACATTTCTGAGCAAAATTTGGCCCAATTTACCATGCCCATGCATATTCCCACTTGTTTGAGTAATTTTTCATGGAAAAAACAAGGTTTCATGAATGGTCAAAATTTTCACCAGAATCACATACCGCGGGTCTACGTTTTTTTCTGATTTGGGTCAAAAATTGAAAAGTGCTTTTTGTCACATTTCTGAGCAAAATTTGGCCCAATTTACCATGCCCATGCATTTTCCCACTTGTTTGAGTAATTTTTCATGGTAAAAACAAGGTTTCATGAATGGTCAAAATTTTCACCAGAATCACATACCGCGGGGTCTACGTTTTTTTCTGATTTGGGTCAAAAATTGAAAAGTGCTTTTTGTCACATTTCTGAGCAAAATTTGGCCCAATTTACCATGCCTATGCATTTTCCCACTTGTTTGAGTAATTTTTCATGGAAAAAACAAGGTTTCATGAATGGTCAAAATTTTCACCAGAATCACATACCGCGGGTCTACGTTTTTTTCTGATTTGGGTCAAAAATTGTAAAGTGCTTTTTGTCACATTTCTGAGCAAAATTTGGCCCAATTTACCATGCCCATGCATTTTCCCACTTGTTTGAGTAATTTTTCATGGAAAAAACAAGGTTTCATGAATGGTCAAAATTTTCACCAGAATCACACACCGCGGGTCTACGTTTTTTCTGATTTGGGTCAAAAATTGAAAAGTGCTTTTTGTCACATTTCTGAGCAAAATTTGGCCCAATTTACCATGCCCATGCATATTCCCACTTGTTTGAGTAATTTTTCATGGAAAAAACAAGGTTTCATGAATGGTCAAAATTTTCACCAGAATCACATACCGCGGGTCTACGTTTTTTTCTGATTTGGGTCAAAAATTGAAAAGTGCTTTTTGTCACATTTCTGAGCAAAATTTGGCCCAATTTACCATGCCCATGCATATTCCCACTTGTTTGAGTAATTTTTCATGGAAAAAACAAGGTTTCATGAATGGTCAAAATTTTCACCAGAATCACATACCGCGGGTCTACGTTTTTTTCTGATTTGGGTCAAAAATTGAAAAGTGCTTTTTGTCACATTTCTGAGCAAAATTTGGCCCAATTTACCATGCCCATGCATTTTCCCACTTGTTTGAGTAATTTTTCATGGTAAAAACAAGGTTTCATGAATGGTCAAAATTTTCACCAGAATCACATACCGCGGGTCTACGTTTTTTTCTGATTTGGGTCAAAAATTGAAAAGTGCTTTTTGTCACATTTCTGAGCAAAATTTGGCCCAATTTACCATGCCCATGCATTTTCCCACTTGTTTGAGTTATTTTTCATGGTAAAAACAAGGTTTCATGAATGGTCAAAATTTTCACCAGAATCACATACCGCGGGTCTACGTTTTTTTCTGATTTGGATCAAAAATTGAAAAGTGCTTTTTGTCACATTTCTGAGCAAAATTTGGCCCAATTTACCATGCCCATGCATATTCCCACTTGTTTGAGTAATTTTTCATGGAAAAAATAAGGTTTCATGAATGGTCAAAATTTTCACCAGAATCACATACCGCTGGTCTACGTTTTTTCTGATTTGGGTCAAAAATTGAAAAGTGCTTTTTGTCACATTTCTGAGCAAAATTTGGCCCAATTTACCATGCCCATGCATATTCCCACTTGTTTGAGTAATTTTTCATGGAAAAAACAAGGTTTCATGAATGGTCAAAATTTTCACCAGAATCACATACCGCGGGTCTACGTTTTTTTCTGATTTGGGTCAAAAATTGTAAAGTGCTTTTTGTCACATTTCTGAGCAAAATTTGGCCCAATTTACCATGCCCATGCATTTTCCCACTTGTTTGAGTAATTTTTCATGGAAAAAACAAGGTTTCATGAATGGTCAAAATTTTCACCAGAATCACACACCGCGGGTCTACGTTTTTTCTGATTTGGGTCAAAAATTGAAAAGTGCTTTTTGTCACATTTCTGAGCAAAATTTGGCCCAATTTACCATGCCCATGCATATTCCCACTTGTTTGAGTAATTTTTCATGGAAAAAACAAGGTTTCATGAATGGTCAAAATTTTCACCAGAATCACATACCGCGGGTCTACGTTTTTTCTGATTTGGATCAAAAATTGAAAAGTGCTTTTTGTCACATTTCTGAGCAAAATTTGGCCCAATTTACCATGCCCATGCATATTCCCACTTGTTTGAGTAATTTTTCATGGAAAAAACAAGGTTTCATGAATGGTCAAAATTTTCACCAGAATCACATACCGCGGGTCTACGTTTTTTTCTGATTTGGGTCAAAAATTGAAAAGTGCTTTTTGTCACATTTCTGAGCAAAATTTGGCCCAATTTACCATGCCCATGCATTTTCCCACTTGTTTGAGTAATTTTTCATGGTAAAAACAAGGTTTCATGAATGGTCAAAATTTTCACCAGAATCACATACCGCGGGGTCTACGTTTTTTTCTGATTTGGGTCAAAAATTGAAAAGTGCTTTTTGTCACATTTCTGAGCAAAATTTGGCCCAATTTACCATGCCTATGCATTTTCCCACTTGTTTGAGTAATTTTTCATGGAAAAAACAAGGTTTCATGAATGGTCAAAATTTTCACCAGAATCACATACCGCGGGTCTACGTTTTTTTCTGATTTGGGTCAAAAATTGTAAAGTGCTTTTTGTCACATTTCTGAGCAAAATTTGGCCCAATTTACCATGCCCATGCATTTTCCCACTTGTTTGAGTAATTTTTCATGGAAAAAACAAGGTTTCATGAATGGTCAAAATTTTCACCAGAATCACACACCGCGGGTCTACGTTTTTTCTGATTTGGGTCAAAAATTGAAAAGTGCTTTTTGTCACATTTCTGAGCAAAATTTGGCCCAATTTACCATGCCCATGCATATTCCCACTTGTTTGAGTAATTTTTCATGGAAAAAACAAGGTTTCATGAATGGTCAAAATTTTCACCAGAATCACATACCGCGGGTCTACGTTTTTTTCTGATTTGGGTCAAAAATTGAAAAGTGCTTTTTGTCACATTTCTGAGCAAAATTTGGCCCAATTTACCATGCCCATGCATATTCCCACTTGTTTGAGTAATTTTTCATGGAAAAAACAAGGTTTCATGAATGGTCAAAATTTTCACCAGAATCACATACCGCGGGTCTACGTTTTTTTCTGATTTGGGTCAAAAATTGAAAAGTGCTTTTTGTCACATTTCTGAGCAAAATTTGGCCCAATTTACCATGCCCATGCATTTTCCCACTTGTTTGAGTAATTTTTCATGGTAAAAACAAGGTTTCATGAATGGTCAAAATTTTCACCAGAATCACATACCGCGGGTCTACGTTTTTTTCTGATTTGGGTCAAAAATTGAAAAGTGCTTTTTGTCACATTTCTGAGCAAAATTTGGCCCAATTTACCATGCCCATGCATTTTCCCACTTGTTTGAGTTATTTTTCATGGTAAAAACAAGGTTTCATGAATGGTCAAAATTTTCACCAGAATCACATACCGCGGGTCTACGTTTTTTTCTGATTTGGATCAAAAATTGAAAAGTGCTTTTTGTCACATTTCTGAGCAAAATTTGGCCCAATTTACCATGCCCATGCATATTCCCACTTGTTTGAGTAATTTTTCATGGAAAAAATAAGGTTTCATGAATGGTCAAAATTTTCACCAGAATCACATACCGCTGGTCTACGTTTTTTCTGATTTGGGTCAAAAATTGAAAAGTGCTTTTTGTCACATTTCTGAGCAAAATTTGGCCCAATTTACCATGCCCATGCATATTCCCACTTGTTTGAGTAATTTTTCATGGAAAAAACAAGGTTTCATGAATGGTCAAAATTTTCACCAGAATCACATACCGCGGGTCTACGTTTTTTTCTGATTTGGGTCAAAAATTGAAAAGTGCTTTTTGTCACATTTCTGAGCAAAATTTGGCCCAATTTACCATGCCCATGCATATTCCCACTCGTTTGAGTAATTTTTCATGGAAAAAACAAGGTTTCATGAATGGTCAAAATTTTCACCAGAATCACATACCGCGGGTCTACGTTTTTTCTGATTTGGGTCAAAAATTGAAAAGTGCTTTTTGTCACATTTCTGAGCAAAATTTGGCCCAATTTACCATGCCCATGCATATTCCCACTTGTTTGAGTAATTTTTCATGGAAAAAACAAGGTTTCATGAATGGTCAAAATTTTCACCAGAATCACATACCGCGGGTCTACGTTTTTTTCTGATTTGGGTCAAAAATTGAAAAGTGCTTTTTGTCACATTTCTGAGCAAAATTTGGCCCAATTTACCATGCCCATGCATATTCCCACTTGTTTGAGTAATTTTTCATGGAAAAAACAAGGTTTCATGAATGGTCAAAATTTTCACCAGAATCACATACCGCGGGTCTACGTTTTTTTCTGATTTGGGTCAAAAATTGAAAAGTGCTTTTTGTCACATTTCTGAGCAAAATTTGGCCCAATTTACCATGCCCATGCATATTCCCACTTGTTTGAGTAATTTTTCATGGAAAAAACAAGGTTTCATGAATGGTCAAAATTTTCACCAGTATCACATACCGCGGGTCTACGTTTTTTTCTGATTTGGGTCAAAAATTGAAAAGTGCTTTTTGTCACATTTCTGAGCAAAATATGGCCCAATTTACCATGCCCATGCATATTCCCACTTGTTTGAGTAATTTTTCATGGAAAAAACAAGGTATCATGAATGGTCAAAATTTTCACCAGAATCACATACCGCGGGTCTACGTTTTTTCTGATTTGGGTCAAAAATTGAAAAGTGCTTTTTGTCACATTTCTGAGCAAAATTTGGCCCAATTTACCACGCCCATGCATTTTCCCACTTGTTTGAGTAATTTTTCAGGGAAAAAACAAGGTTTCATGAATGGTCAAAATTTTCAACAAAATCACATACCGCGGGTCTACGTTTTTTCTGATTTGGGTCAAAAATTTAAAAGTGCTTTTTCGAACTTTTTTTGGGGTCAAAATTTTTTTGGTCCCAAAATTTTTCGAACTTTTTTTTGGTCAAAATTTTTTTGGTCCCAAAATTTTTCGAACTTTTTTTTTGGCTCAAAATTTTTTTTGGTCCCAAAATTTTTCGAACTTTTTTTGCTCAAAATTTTTTTGGTCCCAAAATTTTTCAAACTTTTTTTTGGGTCAAAATTTTTCGTACTTTTTTTTTGGTCAAAATTTTTTTGGTCCCAAAATTTTTCGAACTTTTTTTTGGCTCAAAAAATTTTCGAACTTTTTTTTGGATCAAATTTTTTTTGGTCCCAAAATTTTTTGAACTTTTTTTTGGTCAAAATTTTTTTGGTCCCAAAATTTTTCAAACTTTTTTTTGGCTCAAAATTTTTTTGGTCCCAAAATTTTTCCGAACTTTTTTTTGGGTCAAAATTTTTTTGGTCCCAAAATTTTTCGAACTTTTTTTTGGGTCAAAAGTTTTTCGAAGTTTTTTTTGGGTCAAAATGTTTTTGGTCCCAAAATTTTTCAAACTTTTTTTTGGCTCAAAAAATTTTCGAACTTTTTTTTGGATCAATTTTTTTTTGGTCCCAAAATTTTTCGAACTTTTTTTTGGGTCAAAAGTTTTTCGAAGTTTTTTTTGGGTCAAAATTTTTTTGGTCCCAAAATTTTTCAAACTTTTTTTTGGCTCAAAAGTTTTTTGGGTCAAAAATTTTTCGAACTTTTTTTTGATCAAATTTTTTTTGGTCCCAAAATTTTTCAAACTTTTTTTTGTCTCAAAATTTTTTTGGTCCCAAAATTTTTCGAACATTTTTTTGGATCAAATTTTTTTTGGTCCCAAAATTTTTCAAACTTTTTTTGGGGTCAAAATTTTTTTGGGTCAAAATTTTTTCGAACTTTTTTTTGGGTCAAAATTTTTTTGGGTTCAATATTTTTCTAACTTTTTTTTGGGTCAAAATTTTTATGGTCCCAAAATTTTTCGAACTTTTTTTTGAGTCAAAATTTTTTTGGTCCCAAAATTTTTCGAACTTTTTTTTGGGTCAAAATTTTTTTGGGTCAAAAATTTTTCGAACTTTTTTTTGGGTCAAAATTTTTTTGGTCCCAAAATTTTTCGAACTTTTTTTTGGGAAAAAAAATTTTTTCGAAGTTTTTTTTGGGTCAAAATTTTTTTGGTCCCAAAATTTTTCGAACTTTTTTTTGGGTCAAAATTTTTTCGAAGTTTTTTTTGGGTCAAAATTTTTTTGGTCAAAAAATTTTTCAAACTTTTTTTTGGCTCAAAATTTTTTTAGGTTAAAAAATTTTCTGATTTTTTTTTGGGTCAAAATTTTTTTGGTCCCAAAATTTTTCGAACTTTTTTTTGGGTCAAACTTTTTTTGGTCCCAAAATTTTTTGAACTTTTCTATGGGTCAAAATTTTTTTGGTCCCAAAATTTTTCAAACTTTTTTTTGGGTCAAAATTTTTTTGGTCCCAAAATTTTTTTAACTTTTTTTTGGTCAAAATTTTTTTGGTCCCAAAATTTTTCAAACTTTTTTTTGGCTCAAAATTTTTTTGGTCCCAAAATTTTTCGAACATTTTTTTGGATCAAATTTTTTTTGGTCCCAAAATTTTTCAAACTTTTTTTGGGGTCAAAATTTTTTTGGTCCCAAAATTTTTCGAACTTTTTTTTGGGAAAAAAAATTTTTTCGAAGTTTTTTTTGGGTCAAAATTTTTTTGGTCCCAAAATTTTTCGAACTTTTTTTTGGGTCAAAATTTTTTCGAAGTTTTTTTTGGGTCAAAATTTTTTTGGTCAAAAAATTTTTCAAACTTTTTTTTGGCTCAAAATTTTTTTAGGTCAAAAAATTTTCTGATTTTTTTTTGGGTCAAAATTTTTTTGGTCCCAAAATTTTTCGAACTTTTTTTTGGTCCGAAAATTTTTCAAACTTTTTTTTGGGTCAAAATTTTTTTGTTCCCAAAATTTTTCGAAATTTTTTTTGGGTCAAACTTTTTTTGGTCCCAAAATTTTTTGAACTTTTCTATGGGTCAAAATTTTTTTGGTCCCAAAATTTTTCAAACTTTTTTTTGGGTCAAAATTTTTTTGGTCCCAAAATTTTTTTAACTTTTTTTTGGTCAAAATTTTTTTGGTCCCAAAATTTTTCAAACTTTTTTTTGGCTCAAAATTTTTTTGGTCCCAAAATTTTTCGAACATTTTTTTGGATCAAATTTTTTTTGGTCCCAAAATTTTTCAAACTTTTTTTGGGGTCAAAATTTTTTTGGGTCAAATTTTTTTCGAACTTTTTTTTGGGTCAAAATTTTTTTGGGTTCAATATTTTTCTAACTTTTTTTTGGGTCAAAATTTTTATGGTCCCAAAATTTTTCGAACTTTTTTTTGAGTCAAAATTTTTTTGGTCCCAAAATTTTTCGAACTTTTTTTTGGGTCAAAATTTTTTTGGGTCAAAAATTTTTCTAACTTTTTTTTGGGTCAAAATTTTTTTGGTCCCAAAATTTTTCGAACTTTTTTTTGGGTCAAATTTTTTTTGGTCCCAAAATTTTTCAAACTTTTTTTTGGGTCAAAATTTTTTTGGGTCAAAATTTTTCCGAACTTTTTTTTGGGTCAAAATTTTTTTGGTCCCAAAATTTTTCGAACTTTTTTTTGGGTCAAAAATTTTTCTAACTTTTTTTTGGGTCAAAATTTTTTTGGTCCCAAAATTTTTCGAACTTTTTTTTGGGTCAAATTTTTTTTGGTCCCAAAATTTTTCAAACTTTTTTTTGGGTCAAAATTTTTTTGGGTCAAAATTTTTCCGAACTTTTTTTTGGGTCAAAATTTTTTTGGTCCCAAAATTTTTCGAACTTTTTTTTGGGTCAAAATTTTTTCGAAGTTTTTTTTCGGTCAACATTTTTTTGGTCCCAAAATTTTTCGAAATTTTTTTTGGGTCAAAATTTTTTCGAAGTTTTTTTTGGGTCAAAATTTTTTTGGTCAAAAAATTTTTCAAACTTTTTTTTGGCTCAAAATTTTTTTGGGTCAAAAAATTTTCTAACTTTTTTTTGGCTCAAAATTTTTTTGGTCCCAAAATTTTTCGAACTTTTTTTTGGGTCAAAATTTTTTTGGTCCCAAAATTTTTCGAATTTTTTGGGTCAAAATTTTTTTGGTCCCAAAATTTTTCGAAATTTTTTTTGGGTCAAACTTTTTTTGGTCGCAAAATTTTTTGAACTTTTCTATGGGTCAAAATTTTTTTGGTCCCAAAATTTTTCAAACTTTTTTTTGGGTCAAAATTTTTTTGGTCCCAAAATTTTTTGAACTTTTTTTTGGTCAAAATTTTTTTGGTCCCAAAATTTTTCAAACTTTTTTTTGGCTCAAAATTTTTTTGGTCCCAACATTTTTCAAACTTTTTTTTGGCTCAAAATTTTTTTGGTCCCAAAATTTTTCGTACTTTTTTTTGGTCAAAATTTTTTTGGTCCCAAAATTTTTCAAACTTTTTTTTGGCTCAAAATTTTTTTGGTCCCAACATTTTTCAAACTTTTTTTTGGCTCAAAATTTTTTTGGTCCCAAAATTTTTCGTACTTTTTTTTTGGGTCAAAATTTTTTTGGTCCCAAAATTTTTCAAACTTTTTTTTTGGCTCAAAATTTTTTTGGACCCAAAATTTTTCAAACTTTTGTTTGGGTCAAAATTTTTTCGAAGTTTTTTTTTGGGTCAAAATTTTTTTGGTCCCAAAATTTTTCAAACTTTTTTTTTGGGTCAAAATTTTTTTGGTCCCAAAATTTTTCAAACTTTTTTTGGTCCCAAACTTTTTCGTACTTTTTTTTTGGTCAAAATTTTTTTGGTCCCAAAATTTTTCAAACTTTTTTTTGGGTCAAAATTTTTTTGGTCCCAAAATTTTTCGAACTTTTTTTTGGGTCAAAGTTTTTTTTGGTCCCAAAATTTTTCGAACTTTTTTGGCTCAAAATTTTTTTGGTCCCAAAATTTTTCGAACTTTTTTTTGGGTCAAAATTTTTTTGGTCCCAAAATTTTTCGAACTTTTTTTTGGTCAAAATTTTTTTGGTCCCAAAATTTTTCAAACTTTTTTTTGGGTCAAAATTTTTTTGGTCCCAAAATTTTTCGAACTTTTTTTTGGGTCAAAGTTTTTTTTGGTCCCAAAATTTTTCGAACTTTTTTGGGTCAAAATTTTTTTGGTCCCAAAATTTTTCGAACTTTTTTTTGGGTCAAAATTTTTTTGGTCCAAAAATTTTTCGCACTTTTTTGGCTCAAAATTTTTTTGGTCCCAAAATTTTTCGAACTTTTTTTTGGGTCAAAATTTTTTTGGTCCCAAAATTTTTCGAACTTTTTTTGGGGTCAAAATTTTTTTGGTCCCAAAATTTTTCGAACTTTTTTTTGGTCAAAATTTTTTTGGTCCCAAAATTTTTCGAACTTTTTTTTTGGCTCAAAATTTTTTTTGGTCCCAAAATTTTTCGAACTTTTTTTTGGCTCAAAATTTTTTTGGTCCCAAAATTTTTCAAACTTTTGTTTGGGTCAAAATTTTTTCGAAGTTTTTTTTTGGGTCAAAATTTTTTTGGTCCCAAAATTTTTCAAACTTTTTTTGGTCCCAAAATTTTTCGTACTTTTTTTTTGGTCAAAATTTTTTTGGTCCCAAAATTTTTCAAACTTTTTTTTGGGTCATTTTTCATGGAAAAAACAATACCAATACATACAATACATACCGCGGGTCTACGTTTTTTTCTGATTTGGGTCAAAAATTGAAAAGTGCTTTTTGTCACGTTTCTGAGCAAAATTTGGCCCAATTTACCATGCCCATGCATTTTCCCACTTGTTTGAGTAATTTTTCATGGAAAAAACAAGGTTTCATGAATGGTCAAAATTTTCACCAGAATCACATACCGCGGGTCTACGTTTTTTCCTGATTTGGGTCAAAAATTGAAAAGTGCTTTTTGTCACATTTCTGAGCAAAATTTGGCCCAATTTACCATGCCCATGCATATTCCCACTTGTTTGAGTAATTTTTCATGGAAAAAACAAGGTTTCATGAATGGTCAAAATTTTCACCAGAATCACATACCGCGGGTCTACGTTTTTTTCTGATTTGGGTCAAAAATTGAAAAGTGCTTTTTGTCACATTTCTGAGCAAAATTTGGCCCAATTTACCATGCCCATGCATTTTCCCACTTGTCTGAGTAACTTTTTATGGAAAAAACAAGGTTTCATGAATGGTCAAAATTTTCACCAGAATCACATACCGCGGGTCTACTTTTTTTTCTGATTTGGGTCAAAAATTGAAAAGTGCTTTTTGTCACGTTTCTGAGCAAAATTTGGCCCAATTTACCATGCCCATGCATTTTCCCACTTGTTTGAGCAATTTTTCATGGAAAAACAAGGTTTCATGAATGGTCAAAATTTTCACCAGAATCACATACCACGGGTCTACGTTTTTTTCTGATTTGGGTAAAAAATTGAAAAGTGCTTTTTGTCACGTTTCTGCGCAAAATTTGGCCCAATTTACCATGCCCATGCATATTCCCACTTGTTTGAGTAATTTTTCATGGAAAAAACAAGGTTTCATGAATGGTCAAAATTTTCACCAGAATCACATACCACGGGTCTACGTTTTTTTCTGATTTGGGTCAAAAATTGAAAAGTGCTTTTTGTCACGTTTCTGAGCAAAATTTGGCCCAATTTACCATGCCCATGCATTTTCCCACTTGTTTGAGTAATTTTTCATGGAAAAACAAGGTTTCATGAATGGTCAAAATTTTCACCAGAATCACATACCGCGGGTCTACGTTTTTTTCTGATTTGGGTCAAAAATTGAAAAGTGCTTTTTGTCACATTTCTGAGCAACATTTGGCCCAATTTACCATGCCCATGCATATTCCCACTTGTTTGAGTAATTTTTCATGGAAAAAACAAGGTTTCATGAATGGTCAAAATTTTCACCAGAATCACATACCACGGGTCTACGTTTTTTTCTGATTTGGGTCAAAAATTGAAAAGTGCTTTTTGTCACATTTCTGAGCAAAATTTGGCCCAATTTACCATGCCCATGCATTTTCCCACTTGTTTGAGTAATTTTTTATGGAAAAAACAAGGTTTCATGAATGGTCAAAATTTTCACCAGAATCACATACCGCGGGTCTACGTTTTTTCTGATTTGGGTCAAAAATTGAAAAGTGCTTTTTGTCACGTTTCTGAGCAAAATTTGGCCCAATTTACCATGCCCATGCATTTTCCCACTTGTTTGAGTAATTTTTCATGGAAAAACAAGGTTTCATGAATGGTCAAAATTTTCACCAGAATCACATACCACGGGTCTACGTTTTTTTCTGATTTGGGTCAAAAATTGAAAAGTGCTTTTTGTCACGTTTCTGCGCAAAATTTGGCCCAATTTACCATGCCCATGCATTTTCCCACTTGTTTGAGTAATTTTTCATGGAAAAACAAGGTTTCATGAATGGTCAAAATGTTCACCAGAATCACATACCGCGGGTCTACGTTTTTTTCTGATTTGGGTCAAAAATTGAAAAGTGCTTTTTGTCACATTTCTGAGCAAAATTTGGCCCAATTTACCATGCCCATGCATATTCCCACTTGTTTGAGTAATTTTTCATGGAAAAAACAAGGTTTCATGAATGGTCAAAATTTTCACCAGAATCACATATCGCGGGTCTACGTTTTTTTCTGATTTGGGTCAAAAATTGAAAAGTGCTTTTTGTCACATTTCTGAGCAACATTTGGCCCAATTTACCATGCCCATGCATATTCCCACTTGTTTGAGTAATTTTTCATGGAAAAAACAAGGTTTCATGAATGGTCAAAATTTTCACCAGAATCATATACCGCGGGTCTACGTTTTTTTCTGATTTGGGTCAAAAATTGAAAAGTGCTTTTTGTCACGTTTCTGAGCAAAATTCGGCCCAATTTACCATGCCCATGCATTTTCCCACTTGTTTGAGTAATTTGTCATGGAAAAAACAAGGTTTCATGAATGGTCAAAATTTTCACCAGAATCACATACCGCGGGTCTACGTTTTTTTCTGATTTGGGTCAAAAATTGAAAAGTGCTTTTTGTCACATTTCTGAGCAAAATTTGGCCCAATTTACCATGCCCATGCATATTCCCACTTGTTTGAGTTAATTTTGAATGAAAAAACAAGGTTTCATGAATGGTCAAAATTTTCACCAGAATCACATACCGCGAGTCTACGTTTTTTTCTGATTTGGGTCAAAAATTGAAAAGTGCTTTTTGTCACATTTCTGAGCAAAATTTGGCCCAATTTACCATGCCCATGCATTTTCCCACTTGTTTGAGTAACTTTTTATGGAAAAAACAAGGTTTCATGAATGGACAAAATTTTCACCAGAATCACATACCGCGGGTCTACGTTTTTTTCTGATTTGGGTCAAAAATTGAAAAGTGCTTTTTGTCACGTTTCTGCGCAAAATTTGGCCCAATTTACCATGCCCATGCATATTCCCACTTGTTTGAGTAATTTTTCATTGAAAAACAAGTTTTCATTAATGGTCAAAATTTTCACCAATATCACATACCACGGGTCTACGTTTTTTTCTGATTTGGGTCAAAAATTGAAAAGTGCTTTTTGTCACGTTTCTGCGCAAAATTTGGCCCAATTTACCATGCCCATGCATATTCCCACTTGTTTGAGTAATTTTTCATGGAAAAAACAAGGTTTCATGAATGGTCAAAATTTTCACCAGAATCACATACCGCGGGTCTACGTTTTTTTCTGATTTGGGTCAAAAATTGAAAAGTGCTTTTTGTCACATTTCTGAGCAAAATTTGGCCCAATTTACCATGCCCATGCATATTCCCACTTGTTTGAGTAATTTTTCATGGAAAAAACAAGGTTTCATGAATGGTCAAAATTTTCACCAGAATCACATACCGCGGGTCTACGTTTTTTTCTGATTTGGGTCAAAAATTGAAAAGTGCTTTTTGTCACATTTCTGAGCAAAATTTGGCCCAATTTACCATGCCCATGCATATTCCCACTTGTTTGAGTAATTTTTCATGGAAAAAACAAGGTTTCATGAATGGTCAAAATTTTCACCAGAATCACATACCGCGGGTCTACGTTTTTTTCTGATTTGGGTCAAAAATTGAAAAGTGTTTTTTGTCACATTTCTGAGCAAAATTTGGCCCAATTTACCATGCCCATGCATTTTCCCACTTGTTTGAGTAATTTTTCATGGAAAAAACAAGGTTTCATGAATGGTCAAAAATTTCACCAGAATCACATACCGCGGGTCTACGTTTTTTTCTGATTTGGGTCAAAAATTGAAAAGTACTTTTTGTCACATTTATTAGCAAAATTTGGCCCAATTTACCATGCCCATGCATATTCCCACTTGTTTGAGTAATTTTTCATGGAAAAAACAAGGTTTCATGAATGGTCAAAATTTTCACCAGAATCACATACCGCGGGTCTACGTTTTTTTCTGATTTGGGTTAAAAATTTAAAAGTGCTTTTTGTCACATTTCTGAGCAAAATTTGGCCAAATTTACCATGCCCATGCATTTTCCCACTTGTTTGAGTAATTTTTTGAGGAAAAAACAAGGTTTCATGAATGGTCAAAATTTTCACCAGAATCACATACCGCGGGTCTACGTTTTTTTCTGATTTGGGTCAAAAATTGAAAAGTGCTTTTTGTCACGTTTCTGAGCAAAATTTGGCCCAATTTACCATGCCCATGCATTTTCCCACTTGTTTGAGTAATTTTTCATGGAAAAACAAGGTTTCATGAATGGTCAAAATTTTCACCAGAATCACATATCACGGTTCTACATTTTTTTCTGATTTGGGTCAAAAATTGAAAAGTGCTTTTTGTCACGTTTCTGCGCAAAATTTGGCCCAATTTACCATGCCCATGCATTTTCCCACTTGATTGAGTAATTTTTCATGGAAAAAACAAGGTTTCATGAATGGTCAAAATTTTCACCAGAATCACTTACCGCGGGTCTACGTTTTTTTCTGATTTGGGTCAAAAATTGAAAAGTGCTTTTTGTCACGTTTCTGCGTAAAATTTGGCCCAATTTACCATGCCCATGCATTTTCCCACTTGTTTGAGTAATTTTTCATGGAAAAAACAAGGTTTCATGAATGGTCAAAATTTTCACCAGAATCACATACCGCGGGTCTACGTTTTTTTCTGATTTGGGTCAAAAATTGAAAAGTGTTTTTTGTCACATTTCTGAGCAAAATTTGGCCCAATTTACCATGCCCATGCATTTTCCCACTTGTTTGAGTAATTTTTGATGGAAAAAACAAGGTTTCATGAATGGACAAAATGTTCACCAGAATCACATACCGCGGGTCTACGTTTTTTTCTGATTTGGGTCAAAAATTGAAAAGTGCTTTTTGTCACATTTCTGAGCAAAATTTGGCCCAATTTACCATGCCCATGCATTTTCCCACTTGTTTGAGTAATTTTTCATGGAAAAAACAAGGTTTCATGAATGGTCAAAATTTTCACCAGAATCACATACCGCGGGTCTACGTTTTTTTCTGATTTGGGTCAAAAATTGAAAAGTGCTTTTTGTCACATTTCTGAGCAAAATTTGGCCCAATTTACCATGCCCATGCATATTCCCACTTGTTTGAGTAATTTTTCATGGAAAAAACAAGGTTTCATGAATGGTCAAAATTTTCACCAGAATCACATACCGCGGGTCTACGTTTTTTTCTGATTTGGGTCAAAAATTGAAAAGTGCTTTTTGTCACATTTCTGAGCAAAATTTGGCCCAATTTACCATGCCCATGCATATTCCCACTTGTTTGAGTAATTTTTGTTGGAAAAAACAAGGTTTCATGAATGGTCAAAATTTTCACCAGAATCACATACCGCGGGTCTACGTTTTTTTCTGATTTGGGTCAAAAATTGAAAAGTGCTTTTTGTCACGTTTCTGAGCAAAATTTGGCCCAATTTACCATGCCCATGCATTTTCCCACTTGTTTGAGTAATTTTTCATGGAAAAACAAGGTTTCTTGAATGGTCAAAATTTTCACCAGAATCACATACCACGGGTCTACGTTTTTTTCTGATTTGGGTCAAAAATTGAAAAGTGCTTTTTGTCACGTTTCTGCGCAAAATTTGGCCCAATTTACCATGCCCATGCATATTCCCACTTGTTTGAGTAATTTTTCATGGAAAAAACAAGGTTTCATGAATGGTCAAAATTTTCACCAGAATCACATGCCACGGGTCTACGTTTTTTTCTGATTTGGGTCAAAAATTGAAAAGTGCTTTTTGTCACATTTCTGACCAAAATTTGGCCAAATTTACCATGCCCATGCATTTTCCCACTTGTTTGAGTAATTTTTTATGGAAAAAACAAGGTTTCATGAATGGTCAAAATTTTCACCAGAATCACATACCGCGGGTCTACGTTTTTTTCTGATTTGGGTCAAAAATTGAAAAGTGCTTTTTGTCACATTTCTGAGCAAAATTTGGCCCAATTTACCATGCCCATGCATTTTCCCACTTGTTTGAGTAATTTTTCATGGAAAAAACAAGGTTTCATGAATGGTCAAAATTTTCACCAGAATCACATACCGCGGGTCTACGTTTTTTCTGATTTGGGTCAAAAATTGAAAAGTGCTTTTTGTCACATTTCTGAGCAAAATTTGGCCCAATTTACAATGCCCATGCATATTCCCACTTGTTTGAGTAATTTTTCATGGAAAAAACAAGGTTTCATGAATGGTCAAAATTTTCACCAGAATCACATACCGCGGGTCTACGTTTTTTCTGATTTGGGTCAAAAATTGAAAAGTGCTTTTTGTCACATTTCTGAGCAAAATTTGGCCCAATTTACCATGCCCATGCATATTCCCACTTGTTTGAGTAATTTTTCATGGAAAAAACAAGGTTTCATGAATGGTCAAAATTTTCACCAGAATCACATACCGCGGGTCTACATTTTTTTCTGATTTGGGTCAAAAATTGAAAAGTGCTTTTTGTCACATTTCTGAGCAAAATTTGGCCCAATTTACCATGCCCATGCATATTCCCACTTGTTTGAGTAATTTTTCATGGAAAAAACAAGGTTTCATGAATGGTCAAAATTTTCACCAGAATCACATACCGCGGGTCTACGTTTTTTTCTGATTTGGGTCAAAAATTGAAAAGTGCTTTTTGTCACATTTCTGAGCAAAATTTGGCCCAATTTACCATGCCCGTGCATTTTCCCACTTGTTTGAGTAATTTTTCATGGAAAAAACTAGGTTTCATGAATGGTCAAAATTTTCACCAGAATCACATACCGCGGGTCTACGTTTTTTTCTGATTTGGGTCAAAAATTGAAAAGTGCTTTTTGTCACATTTCTGAGCAAAATTTGGCCCAATTTACCATGCCCATGCATTTTCCCACTTGTTTGAGTAATTTTTCAAGAAAAAACAAGGTTTCATGAATGGTCAAAATTTTCACCAGAATCACATACCGCGGGTCTACGTTTTTTCTGATTTGGGTCAAAAATTGAAAAGTGCTTTTTGTCACATTTCTGAGCAAAATTTGGCCCAATTTACCATGCCCATGCATATTCCCACTTGTTTGAGTAATTTTTCATGGAAAAAACAAGGTTCCATGAATGGTCAAAATTTTCACCAGAATCACATACCTCGGGTCTACGTTTTTTTCTGATTTGGGTCAAAAATTGAAAAGTGCTTTTTGTCACATTTCTGAGCAAAATTTTGCCCAATTTACCATGCCCGTGCATTTTCCCACTTGTTTGAGTAATTTTTCATGGAAAAAACTAGGTTTCATGAATGGTCAAAATTTTCACCAGAATCACATACCGCGGGTCTACGTTTTTTTTTTCTGATTTGGGTCAAAAATTGAAAAGTGCTTTTTGTCACATTTCTGAGCAAAATTTGGCCCAATTTACCATGCCCATGCATTTTCCCACTTGTTTGAGTAATTTTTCATGGAAAAAACAAGGTTTCATGAATGGTCAAAATTTTCACCAGAATCACATACCGCGGGTCTACGTTTTTTTTTTTTCTGATTTGGGTCAAAAATTGAAAAGTGCTTTTTGTCACATTTCTGAGCAAAATTTGGCCCAATTTACCATGCCCATGCATATTCCCACTTGTTTGAGTAATTTTTCATGGAAAAAACAAGGTTTCATGAATGGTCAAAATTTTCACCAGAATCACATACCGCGGGTCTACGTTTTTTTCTGATTTGGGTCAAAAATTGAAAAGTGCTTTTTGTCACATTTCTGAGCAAAATTTGGCCCAATTTACCATGCCCATGCATATTCCCACTTGTTTGAGTAATTTTTCATGGAAAAAACAAGGTTTCATGAATGGTCAAAATTTTCACCAGAATCACATACCGCGGGTCTACGTTTTTTTCTGATTTGGGTCAAAAATTGAAAAGTGCTTTTTGTCACATTTCTGAGCAAAATTTGGCCCAATTTACCATGCCCATGCATTTTCCCACTTCTTTGAGTAATTTTTCATGGAAAAAACAAGGTTTCATGAATGGTCAAAATTTTCACCAGAATCACATACCGCGGGTCTACGTTTTTTCTGATTTGGGTCAAAAATTGAAAAGTGCTTTTTGTCACATTTCTGAGCAAAATTTGGCCCAATTTACCATGCCTATGCATTTTCCCACTTGTTTGAGTAATTTTTCATGGAAAAAACAAGGTTTCATGAATGGTCAAAATTTTCACCAGAATCACATACCGCGGGTCTACGTTTTTTTTTTCTGATTTGGGTCAAAAATTGAAAAGTGCTTTTTGTCACATTTCTGAGCAAAATTTGGCCCAATTTACCATGCCCATGCATTTTCCCACTTATTTGAGTAATTTTTCATGGAAAAAACAAGGTTTCATGAATGGTCAAAATTTTCACAAGAATCACATACCGCGGGTCTACGTTTTTTTTTCTGATTTGGGTCAAAAATTGAAAAGTGCTTTTTGTCACATTTCTGAGCAAAATTTGGCCCAATTTACCATGCCCATGCATATTCCCACTTGTTTGAGTAATTTTTCATGGAAAAAACAAGGTTTCATGAATGGTCAAAATTTTCACCAGAATCACATACCGCGGGTCTACGTTTTTTTCTGATTTGGGTCAAAAATTGAAAAGTGCTTTTTGTCACATTTCTGAGCAAAATTTGGCCCAATTTACCATGCCCATGCATTTTCCCACTTGTTTGAATAATTTTTCATGGAAAAAACTAGGTTTCATGAATGGTCAAAATTTTCACCAGAATCACATACCGCGGGTCTACGTTTTTTTTTTCTGATTTGGGTCAAAAATTGAAAAGTGCTTTTTGTCACATTTCTGAGCAAAATTTGGCCCAATTTACCATGCCCATGCATTTTCCCTCTTATTTGAGTAATTTTTCATGGAAAAAACAAGGTTTCATGAATGGTCAAAATTTTCACCAGAATCACATACCGCGGGTCTACGTTTTTTTTTTTCTGATTTGGGTCAAAAATTGAAAAGTGCTTTTTGTCACATTTCTGAGCAAAATTTGGCCCAATTTACCATGCCCATGCATATTCCCACTTGTTTGAGTAATTTTTCATGGAAAAAACAAGGTTTCATGAATGGTCAAAATTTTCACCAGAATCACATACCGCGGGTCTACGTTTTTTTCTGATTTGGGTCAAAAATTGAAAAGTGCTTTTTGTCACATTTCTGAGCAAAATTTGGCCCAATTTACCATGCCCATGCATTTTCCCACTTGTTTGAGTAATTTTTCATGGAAAAAACAAGGTTTCATGAATGGTCAAAATTTTCACAAGAATCACATACCGCGGGTCTACGTTTTTTTTTTCTGATTTGGGTCAAAAATTGAAAAGTGCTTTTTGTCACATTTCTGAGCAAAATTTGGCCCAATTTACCATGCCCATGCATATTCCCACTTGTTTGAGTAATTTTTCATGGAAAAAACAAGGTTTCATGAATGGTCAAAATTTTCACCAGAATCACATACCGCGGGTCTACGTTTTTTTCTGATTTGGGTCAAAAATTGAAAAGTGCTTTTTGTCACATTTCTGAGCAAAATTTGGCCCAATTTACCATGCCCATGCATTTTCCCACTTGTTTGAATAATTTTTCATGGAAAAAACTAGGTTTCATGAATGGTCAAAATTTTCACCAGAATCACATACCGCGGGTCTACGTTTTTTTTTTCTGATTTGGGTCAAAAATTGAAAAGTGCTTTTTGTCACATTTCTGAGCAAAATTTGGCCCAATTTACCATGCCCATGCATTTTCCCACTTATTTGAGTAATTTTTCATGGAAAAAACAAGGTTTCATGAATGGTCAAAATTTTCACCAGAATCACATACCGCGGGTCTACGTTTTTTTCTGATTTGGGTCAAAAATTGAAAAGTGCTTTTTGTCACATTTCTGAGCAAAATTTGGCCCAATTTACCATGCCCATGCATTTTTCCACTTGTTTGAGTAATTTTTCATGGAAAAAACAAGGTTTCATGAATGGTCAAAATTTTCACAAGAATCACATACCGCGGGTCTACGTTTTTTTTTCTGATTTGGGTCAAAAATTGAAAAGTGCTTTTTGTCACATTTCTGAGCAAAATTTGGCCCAATTTACCATGCCCATGCATATTCCCACTTGTTTGAGTAATTTTTCATGGAAAAAACAAGGTTTCATGAATGGTCAAAATTTTCACCAGAATCACATACCGCGGGTCTACGTTTTTTTCTGATTTGGGTCAAAAATTGAAAAGTGCTTTTTGTCACATTTCTGAGCAAAATTTGGCCCAATTTACCATGCCCATGCATTTTCCCACTTGTTTGAATAATTTTTCATGGAAAAAACTAGGTTTCATGAATGGTCAAAATTTTCACCAGAATCACATACCGCGGGTCTACGTTTTTTTTTTTCTGATTTGGGTCAAAAATTGAAAAGTGCTTTTTGTCACATTTCTGAGCAAAATTTGGCCCAATTTACCATGCCCATGCATTTTCCCACTTATTTGAGTAATTTTTCATGGAAAAAACAAGGTTTCATGAATGGTCAAAATTTTCACCAGAATCACATACCGCGGGTCTACGTTTTTTTTTTTCTGATTTGGGTCAAAAATTGAAAAGTGCTTTTTGTCACATTTCTGAGCAAAATTTGGCCCAATTTACCATGCCCATGCATATTCCCACTTGTTTGAGTAATTTTTCATGGAAAAAACAAGGTTTCATGAATGGTCAAAATTTTCACCAGAATCACATACCGCGGGTCTACGTTTTTTTCTGATTTGGGTCAAAAATTGAAAAGTGCTTTTTGTCACATTTCTGAGCAAAAATTTGCCCAATTTACCATGCCCATGCATATTCCCACTTGTTTGAGTAATTTTTCATGGAAAAAACAAGGTTTCATGAATGGTCAAAATTTTCACCAGAATCACATACCGCGGGTCTACGTTTTTTTCTGATTTGGGTCAAAAATTGAAAAGTGCTTTTTGTCACATTTCTGAGCAAAATTTGGCCCAATTTACCATGCCCATGCATTTTCCCACTTGTTTGAGTAATTTTTCATGGAAAAAACAAGGTTTCATGAATGGTCAAAATTTTCACAAGAATCACATACCGCGGGTCTACGTTTTTTTTTTCTGATTTGGGTCAAAAATTGAAAAGTGCTTTTTGTCACATTTCTGAGCAAAATTTGGCCCAATTTACCATGCCCATGCATATTCCCACTTGTTTGAGTTATTTTTCATGGAAAAAACAAGGTTTCATGAATGGTCAAAATTTTCACCAGAATCACATACCGCGGGTCTACGTTTTTTTCTGATTTGGGTCAAAAATTGAAAAGTGCTTTTTGTCACATTTCTGAGCAAAATTTGGCCCAATTTACCATGCCCATGCATTTTCCCACTTGTTTGAGTAATTTTTCATGGAAAAAACAAGGTTTCATGAATGGTCAAAATTTTCACCAGAATCACATACCCCGGGTCTACGTTTTTTTCTGATTTGGGTCAAAAATTGAAAAGTGCTTTTTGTCACATTTCTGAGCAAAATTTGGCCCAATTTACCATGCCCATGCATATTCCCACTTGTTTGAGTAATTTTTCATGGAAAAAACAAGGTTTCATGAATGGTCAAAATTTTCACCAGAATCACATACTGCGGGTCTACGTTTTTTTCTGATTTGGGTCAAAAATTGAAAAGTGCTTTTTGTCACATTTCTGAGCAAAATTTGGCCCAATTTACCATGCCCATGCATATTCCCACTTGTTTGAGTAATTTTTCATGTAAAAAACAAGGTTTCATGAATGGTCAAAATTTTCACCAGAATCACATACCGCGGGGGATGACCCAAATTTTTCTGATTTGGGTCAAAAATTGAAAAGTGCTTTTTGTCACATTTCTGAGCAAAATTTGGCCCAATTTACCATGCCTATGCATTTTCCCACTTGTTTGAGTAATTTTTCATGGAAAAAACAAGGTTTCATGAATGGTCAAAATTTTCACCAGAATCACATACCGCGGGTCTACGTTTTTTTCTGATTTGGGTCAAAAATTGAAAAGTGCTTTTTGTCACATTTCTGAGCAAAATTTGGCCCAATTTACCATGACCATGCATATTCCCACTTGTTTGAGTAATTTTTCATGGAAAAAACAAGGTTTCATGAATGGTCAAAATTTTCACCAGAATCACATACCGCGGGTCTACGTTTTTTTCTGATTTGGGTCAAAAATTGAAAAGTGCTTTTTGTCACATTTCTGAGCAAAATTTGGCCCAATTTACCATGCCCATGCATATTCCCACTTGTTTGAGTAATTTTTCATGGAAAAAACAAGGTTTCATGAATGGTCAAAATTTTCACCAGAATCACATACCGCGGGTCTACGTTTTTTTCTGATTTGGGTCAAAAATTGAAAAGTGCTTTTTGTCACATTTCTGAGCAAAATTTGGCCCAATTTACCATGCCCATGCATTTTCCCACTTGTTTGAGTAATTTTTCATGGAAAAAACAAGGTTTCATGAATGGTCAAAATTTTCACCAGAATCACATACCGCGGGGGATGACCCAAATTTTTCTGATTTGGGTCAAAAATTGAAAAGTGCTTTTTGTCACATTTCTGAGCAAAATTTGGCCCAATTTACCATGCCTATGCATTTTCCCACTTGTTTGAGTAATTTTTCATGGAAAAAACAAGGTTTCATGAATGGTCAAAATTTTCACCAGAATCACATACCGCGGGTCTACGTTTTTTTCTGATTTGGGTCAAAAATTGAAAAGTGCTTTTTGTCACATTTCTGAGCAAAATTTGGCCCAATTTACCATGCCCATGCATTTTCCCACTTGTTTGAGTAATTTTTCATGGAAAAAACAAGGTTTCATGAATGGTCAAAATTTTCACCAGAATCACATACCGCGGGTCTACGTTTTTTTCTGATTTGGGTCAAAAATTGAAAAGTGCTTTTTGTCACATTTCTGAGCAAAATTTGGCCCAATTTACCATGACCATGCATATTCCCACTTGTTTGAGTAATTTTTCATGGAAAAAACAAGGTTTCATGAATGGTCAAAATTTTCACCAGAATCACATACCGCGGGTCTACGTTTTTTTCTGATTTGGGTCAAAAATTGAAAAGTGCTTTTTGTCACATTTCTGAGCAAAATTTGGCCCAATTTACCATGCCCATGCATATTCCCACTTGTTTGAGTAATTTTTCATGGAAAAAACAAGGTTTCATGAATGGTCAAAATTTTCACCAGAATCACATACTGCGGGTCTACGTTTTTTTCTGATTTGGGTCAAAAATTGAAAAGTGCTTTTTGTCACATTTCTGAGCAAAATTTGGCCCAATTTACCATGCCCATGCATATTCCCACTTGTTTGAGTAATTTTTCATGGAAAAAACAAGGTTTCATGAATGGTCAAAATTTTCACCAGAATCACATACCGCGGGGGATGACCCAAATTTTTCTGATTTGGGTCAAAAATTGAAAAGTGCTTTTTGTCACATTTCTGAGCAAAATTTGGCCCAATTTACCATGCCTATGCATTTTCCCACTTGTTTGAGTAATTTTTCATGGAAAAAACAAGGTTTCATGAATGGTCAAAATTTTCACCAGAATCACATACCGCGGGTCTACGTTTTTTTCTGATTTGGGTCAAAAATTGAAAAGTGCTTTTTGTCACATTTCTGAGCAAAATTTGGCCCAATTTACCATGACCATGCATATTCCCACTTGTTTGAGTAATTTTTCATGGAAAAAACAAGGTTTCATGAATGGTCAAAATTTTCACCAGAATCACATACCGCGGGTCTACGTTTTTTTCTGATTTGGGTCAAAAATTGAAAAGTGCTTTTTGTCACATTTCTGAGCAAAATTTGGCCCAATTTACCATGCCCATGCATATTCCCACTTGTTTGAGTAATTTTTCATGGAAAAAACAAGGTTTCATGAATGGTCAAAATTTTCACCAGAATCACATACCGCGGGTCTACGTTTTTTTCTGATTTGGGTCAAAAATTGAAAAGTGCTTTTTGTCACATTTCTGAGCAAAATTTGGCCCAATTTACCATGCCCATGCATTTTCCCACTTGTTTGAGTAATTTTTCATGGAAAAAACAAGGTTTCATGAATGGTCAAAATTTTCACCAGAATCACATACCGCGGGGGATGACCCAAATTTTTCTGATTTGGGTCAAAAATTGAAAAGTGCTTTTTGTCACATTTCTGAGCAAAATTTGGCCCAATTTACCATGCCTATGCATTTTCCCACTTGTTTGAGTAATTTTTCATGGAAAAAACAAGGTTTCATGAATGGTCAAAATTTTCACCAGAATCACATACCGCGGGTCTACGTTTTTTTCTGATTTGGGTCAAAAATTGAAAAGTGCTTTTTGTCACATTTCTGAGCAAAATTTGGCCCAATTTACCATGCCCATGCATTTTCCCACTTGTTTGAGTAATTTTTCATGGAAAAAACAAGGTTTCATGAATGGTCAAAATTTTCACCAGAATCACATACCGCGGGTCTACGTTTTTTTCTGATTTGGGTCAAAAATTGAAAAGTGCTTTTTGTCACATTTCTGAGCAAAATTTGGCCCAATTTACCATGACCATGCATATTCCCACTTGTTTGAGTAATTTTTCATGGAAAAAACAAGGTTTCATGAATGGTCAAAATTTTCACCAGAATCACATACCGCGGGTCTACGTTTTTTTCTGATTTGGGTCAAAAATTGAAAAGTGCTTTTTGTCACATTTCTGAGCAAAATTTGGCCCAATTTACCATGCCCATGCATATTCCCACTTGTTTGAGTAATTTTTCATGGAAAAAACAAGGTTTCATGAATGGTCAAAATTTTGACCAGAATCACATACCGCGGGTCTACGTTTTTTTCTGATTTGGGTCAAAAATTGAAAAGTGCTTTTTGTCACATTTCTGAGCAAAATTTGGCCCAATTTACCATGCCCATGCATTTTCCCACTTGTTTGAGTAATTTTTCATGGAAAAAACAAGGTTTCATGAATGGTCAAAATTTTCAACAAAATCACATACCGCGGGTCTACGTTTTTTCTGATTTGGGTCAAAAATTTAAAAGTGCTTTTTGTCACATTTCTGAGCAAAATTTGGCCCAATTTACCATGCCTATGCATTTTCCCACTTGTTTGAGTAATTTTTCATGGAAAAAACAAGGTTTCATGAATGGTCAAAATTTTCACCAGAATCACATACCGCGGGTCTACGTTTTTTTCTGATTTGGGTCAAAAATTGAAAAGTGCTTTTTGTCACATTTCTGAGCAAAATTTGGCCCAATTTACCATGCCCATGCATTTTCCCACTTGTTTGAGTAATTTTTCATGGAAAAAACAAGGTTTCATGAATGGTCAAAATTTTCACCAGAATCACATACCGCGGGTCTACGTTTTTTTCTGATTTGGGTCAAAAATTGAAAAGTGCTTTTTGTCACATTTCTGAGCAAAATTTGGCCCAATTTACCATGCCCATGCATATTCCCACTTGTTTGAGTAATTTTTCATGGAAAAAACAAGGTTTCATGAATGCTCAAAATTTTCACCAAAATCACATACCGCGGGTCTACGTTTTTTTCTGATTTGGGTCAAAAATTGAAAAGTGCTTTTTGTCACATTTCTGAGCAAAATTTGGCCCAATTTACCATGCCCATGCATATTCCCACTTGTTTGAGTAATTTTTCATGGAAAAAACAAGGTTTCATGAATGGTCAAAATTTTCACCAGAATCACATACCGCGGGTCTACGTTTTTTTCTGATTTGGGTCAAAAATTTAAAAGTGCTTTTTGTCACATTTCTGAGCAAAATTTGGCCCAATTTACCATGCCCATGCATATTCCCACTTGTTTGAGTAATTTTTCATGGAAAAAACAAGGTTTCATGAATGGTCAAAATTTTCACCAGAATCACATACCGCGGGTCTACGTTTTTTTCTGATTTGGGTCAAAAATTGAAAAGTGCTTTTTGTCACATTTCTGAGCAAAATTTGGCCCAATTTACCATGCCCATGCATATTCCCACTTGTTTGAGTAATTTTTCATGGAAAAAACAAGGTTTCATGAATGGTCAAAATTTTCACCAGAATCACATACCGCGGGGTCTACGTTTTTTTCTGATTTGGGTCAAAAATTGAAAAGTGCTTTTTGTCACATTTCTGAGCAAAATTTGGCCCAATTTACCATGCCCATGCATATTCCCACTTGTTTGACTAATTTTTCATGGAAAAAACAAGGTTTCATGAATGGTCAAAATTTTCACCAGAATCACATACCGCAGGTCTACGTTTTTTTCTGATTTGGGTCAAAAATTGAAAAGTGCTTTTTGTCACATTTCTGAGCAAAATTTGGCCCAATTTACCATGCCCATGCATATTCCCACTTGTTTGAGTAATTTTTCATGGAAAAAACAAGGTTTCATGAATGGTCAAAATTTTCACCAGAATCACATACCGCGGGTCTACGTTTTTTTCTGATTTGGGTCAAAAATTGAAAAGTGCTTTTTGTCACATTTCTGAGCAAAATTTGGCCCAATTTACCATGCCCATGCATATTCCCACTTGTTTGACTAATTTTTCATGGAAAAAACAAGGTTTCATGAATGGTCAAAATTTTCACCAGAATCACATACCGCGGGTCTACGTTTTTTTCTGATTTGGGTCAAAAATTGAAAAGTGCTTTTTGTCACATTTCTGAGCAAAATTTGGCCCAATTTACCATGCCCATGCATATTCCCACTTGTTTGAGTAATTTTTCATGGAAAAAACAAGGTTTCATGAATGGTCAAAATTTTCACCAGAATCACATACCGCGGGTCTACGTTTTTTTCTGATTTGGGTCAAAAATTGAAAAGTGCTTTTTGTCACATTTCTGAGCAAAATTTGGCCCAATTTACCATGCCCATGCATATTCCCACTTGTTTGACTAATTTTTCATGGAAAAAACAAGGTTTCATGAATGGTCAAAATTTTCACCAGAATCACATACCGCGGGTCTACGTTTTTTTCTGATTTGGGTCAAAAATTGAAAAGTGCTTTTTGTCACATTTCTGAGCAAAATTTGGCCCAATTTACCATGCCCATGCATATTCCCACTTGTTTGAGTAATTTTTCATGGAAAAAACAAGGTTTCATGAATGGTCAAAATTTTCACCAGAATCACATACCGCGGGTCTACGTTTTTTTCTGATTTGGGTCAAAAATTGAAAAGTGCTTTTTGTCACATTTCTGAGCAAAATTTGGCCCAATTTACCATGCCCATGCATTTTCCCACTTGTTTGAGTAATTTTTCATGGAAAAAACAAGGTTTCATGAATGGTCAAAATTTTCACCAGAATCACATACCGCGGGGGATGACCCAAATTTTTCTGATTTGGGTCAAAAATTGAAAAGTGCTTTTTGTCACATTTCTGAGCAAAATTTGGCCCAATTTACCATGCCTATGCATTTTCCCACTTGTTTGAGTAATTTTTCATGGAAAAAACAAGGTTTCATGAATGGTCAAAATTTTCACCAGAATCACATACCGCGGGTCTACGTTTTTTTCTGATTTGGGTCAAAAATTGAAAAGTGCTTTTTGTCACATTTCTGAGCAAAATTTGGCCCAATTTACCATGCCCATGCATTTTCCCACTTGTTTGAGTAATTTTTCATGGAAAAAACAAGGTTTCATGAATGGTCAAAATTTTCACCAGAATCACATACCGCGGGTCTACGTTTTTTTCTGATTTGGGTCAAAAATTGAAAAGTGCTTTTTGTCACATTTCTGAGCAAAATTTGGCCCAATTTACCATGACCATGCATATTCCCACTTGTTTGAGTAATTTTTCATGGAAAAAACAAGGTTTCATGAATGGTCAAAATTTTCACCAGAATCACATACCGCGGGTCTACGTTTTTTTCTGATTTGGGTCAAAAATTGAAAAGTGCTTTTTGTCACATTTCTGAGCAAAATTTGGCCCAATTTACCATGCCCATGCATATTCCCACTTGTTTGAGTAATTTTTCATGGAAAAAACAAGGTTTCATGAATGGTCAAAATTTTGACCAGAATCACATACCGCGGGTCTACGTTTTTTTCTGATTTGGGTCAAAAATTGAAAAGTGCTTTTTGTCACATTTCTGAGCAAAATTTGGCCCAATTTACCATGCCCATGCATTTTCCCACTTGTTTGAGTAATTTTTCATGGAAAAAACAAGGTTTCATGAATGGTCAAAATTTTCAACAAAATCACATACCGCGGGTCTACGTTTTTTCTGATTTGGGTCAAAAATTTAAAAGTGCTTTTTGTCACATTTCTGAGCAAAATTTGGCCCAATTTACCATGCCTATGCATTTTCCCACTTGTTTGAGTAATTTTTCATGGAAAAAACAAGGTTTCATGAATGGTCAAAATTTTCACCAGAATCACATACCGCGGGTCTACGTTTTTTTCTGATTTGGGTCAAAAATTGAAAAGTGCTTTTTGTCACATTTCTGAGCAAAATTTGGCCCAATTTACCATGCCCATGCATTTTCCCACTTGTTTGAGTAATTTTTCATGGAAAAAACAAGGTTTCATGAATGGTCAAAATTTTCACCAGAATCACATACCGCGGGTCTACGTTTTTTTCTGATTTGGGTCAAAAATTGAAAAGTGCTTTTTGTCACATTTCTGAGCAAAATTTGGCCCAATTTACCATGCCCATGCATATTCCCACTTGTTTGAGTAATTTTTCATGGAAAAAACAAGGTTTCATGAATGCTCAAAATTTTCACCAAAATCACATACCGCGGGTCTACGTTTTTTTCTGATTTGGGTCAAAAATTGAAAAGTGCTTTTTGTCACATTTCTGAGCAAAATTTGGCCCAATTTACCATGCCCATGCATATTCCCACTTGTTTGAGTAATTTTTCATGGAAAAAACAAGGTTTCATGAATGGTCAAAATTTTCACCAGAATCACATACCGCGGGTCTACGTTTTTTTCTGATTTGGGTCAAAAATTTAAAAGTGCTTTTTGTCACATTTCTGAGCAAAATTTGGCCCAATTTACCATGCCCATGCATATTCCCACTTGTTTGAGTAATTTTTCATGGAAAAAACAAGGTTTCATGAATGGTCAAAATTTTCACCAGAATCACATACCGCGGGTCTACGTTTTTTTCTGATTTGGGTCAAAAATTGAAAAGTGCTTTTTGTCACATTTCTGAGCAAAATTTGGCCCAATTTACCATGCCCATGCATATTCCCACTTGTTTGAGTAATTTTTCATGGAAAAAACAAGGTTCCATGAATGGTCAAAATTTTCACCAGAATCACATACCGCGGGTCTACGTTTTTTTCTGATTTGGGTCAAAAATTGAAAAGTGCTTTTTGTCACATTTCTGAGCAAAATTTGGCCCAATTTACCATGCCCATGCATTTTCCCACTTGTTTGAGTAATTTTTCATGGAAAAAACAAGGTTTCATGAATGGTCAAAATTTTCAACAAAATCACATACCGCGGGTCTACGTTTTTTCTGATTTGGGTCAAAAATTTAAAAGTGCTTTTTGTCACATTTCTGAGCAAAATTTGGCCCAATTTACCATGCCTATGCATTTTCCCACTTGTTTGAGTAATTTTTCATGGAAAAAACAAGGTTTCATGAATGGTCAAAATTTTCACCAGAATCACATACCGTGGGTCTACGTTTTTTTCTGATTTGGGTCAAAAATTGAAAAGTGCTTTTTGTTACATTTCTGAGCAAAATTTGGCCCAATTTACCATGCCCATGCATATTCCCACTTGTTTGAGTAATTTTTCATGGAAAAAACAAGGTTTCATGAATGGTCAAAATTTTCACCAGAATCACATACCGCGGGGTCTACGTTTTTTTCTGATTTGGGTCAAAAATTGAAAAGTGCTTTTTGTCACATTTCTGAGCAAAATTTGGCCCAATTTACCATGCCCATGCATATTCCCACTTGTTTGACTAATTTTTCATGGAAAAAACAAGGTTTCATGAATGGTCAAAATTTTCACCAGAATCACATACCGCAGGTCTACGTTTTTTTCTGATTTGGGTCAAAAATTGAAAAGTGCTTTTTGTCACATTTCTGAGCAAAATTTGGCCCAATTTACCATGCCCATGCATATTCCCACTTGTTTGAGTAATTTTTCATGGAAAAAACAAGGTTTCATGAATGGTCAAAATTTTCACCAGAATCACATACCGCGGGTCTACGTTTTTTTCTGATTTGGGTCAAAAATTGAAAAGTGCTTTTTGTCACATTTCTGAGCAAAATTTGGCCCAATTTACCATGCCCATGCATATTCCCACTTGTTTGACTAATTTTTCATGGAAAAAACAAGGTTTCATGAATGGTCAAAATTTTCACCAGAATCACATACCGCGGGTCTACGTTTTTTTCTGATTTGGGTCAAAAATTGAAAAGTGCTTTTTGTCACATTTCTGAGCAAAATTTGGCCCAATTTACCATGCCCATGCATATTCCCACTTGTTTGAGTAATTTTTCATGGAAAAAACAAGGTTTCATGAATGGTCAAAATTTTCACCAGAATCACATACCGCGGGTCTACGTTTTTTTCTGATTTGGGTCAAAAATTGAAAAGTGCTTTTTGTCACATTTCTGAGCAAAATTTGGCCCAATTTACCATGCCCATGCATATTCCCACTTGTTTGACTAATTTTTCATGGAAAAAACAAGGTTTCATGAATGGTCAAAATTTTCACCAGAATCACATACCGCGGGTCTACGTTTTTTTCTGATTTGGGTCAAAAATTGAAAAGTGCTTTTTGTCACATTTCTGAGCAAAATTTGGCCCAATTTACCATGCCCATGCATATTCCCACTTGTTTGAGTAATTTTTCATGGAAAAAACAAGGTTTCATGAATGGTCAAAATTTTCACCAGAATCACATACCGCGGGTCTACGTTTTTTTCTGATTTGGGTCAAAAATTGAAAAGTGCTTTTTGTCACATTTCTGAGCAAAATTTGGCCCAATTTACCATGCCCATGCATTTTCCCACTTGTTTGAGTAATTTTTCATGGAAAAAACAAGGTTTCATGAATGGTCAAAATTTTCACCAGAATCACATACCGCGGGGGATGACCCAAATTTTTCTGATTTGGGTCAAAAATTGAAAAGTGCTTTTTGTCACATTTCTGAGCAAAATTTGGCCCAATTTACCATGCCTATGCATTTTCCCACTTGTTTGAGTAATTTTTCATGGAAAAAACAAGGTTTCATGAATGGTCAAAATTTTCACCAGAATCACATACCGCGGGTCTACGTTTTTTTCTGATTTGGGTCAAAAATTGAAAAGTGCTTTTTGTCACATTTCTGAGCAAAATTTGGCCCAATTTACCATGCCCATGCATTTTCCCACTTGTTTGAGTAATTTTTCATGGAAAAAACAAGGTTTCATGAATGGTCAAAATTTTCACCAGAATCACATACCGCGGGTCTACGTTTTTTTCTGATTTGGGTCAAAAATTGAAAAGTGCTTTTTGTCACATTTCTGAGCAAAATTTGGCCCAATTTACCATGACCATGCATATTCCCACTTGTTTGAGTAATTTTTCATGGAAAAAACAAGGTTTCATGAATGGTCAAAATTTTCACCAGAATCACATACCGCGGGTCTACGTTTTTTTCTGATTTGGGTCAAAAATTGAAAAGTGCTTTTTGTCACATTTCTGAGCAAAATTTGGCCCAATTTACCATGCCCATGCATATTCCCACTTGTTTGAGTAATTTTTCATGGAAAAAACAAGGTTTCATGAATGGTCAAAATTTTGACCAGAATCACATACCGCGGGTCTACGTTTTTTTCTGATTTGGGTCAAAAATTGAAAAGTGCTTTTTGTCACATTTCTGAGCAAAATTTGGCCCAATTTACCATGCCCATGCATTTTCCCACTTGTTTGAGTAATTTTTCATGGAAAAAACAAGGTTTCATGAATGGTCAAAATTTTCAACAAAATCACATACCGCGGGTCTACGTTTTTTCTGATTTGGGTCAAAAATTTAAAAGTGCTTTTTGTCACATTTCTGAGCAAAATTTGGCCCAATTTACCATGCCTATGCATTTTCCCACTTGTTTGAGTAATTTTTCATGGAAAAAACAAGGTTTCATGAATGGTCAAAATTTTCACCAGAATCACATACCGCGGGTCTACGTTTTTTTCTGATTTGGGTCAAAAATTGAAAAGTGCTTTTTGTCACATTTCTGAGCAAAATTTGGCCCAATTTACCATGCCCATGCATTTTCCCACTTGTTTGAGTAATTTTTCATGGAAAAAACAAGGTTTCATGAATGGTCAAAATTTTCACCAGAATCACATACCGCGGGTCTACGTTTTTTTCTGATTTGGGTCAAAAATTGAAAAGTGCTTTTTGTCACATTTCTGAGCAAAATTTGGCCCAATTTACCATGCCCATGCATATTCCCACTTGTTTGAGTAATTTTTCATGGAAAAAACAAGGTTTCATGAATGCTCAAAATTTTCACCAAAATCACATACCGCGGGTCTACGTTTTTTTCTGATTTGGGTCAAAAATTGAAAAGTGCTTTTTGTCACATTTCTGAGCAAAATTTGGCCCAATTTACCATGCCCATGCATATTCCCACTTGTTTGAGTAATTTTTCATGGAAAAAACAAGGTTTCATGAATGGTCAAAATTTTCACCAGAATCACATACCGCGGGTCTACGTTTTTTTCTGATTTGGGTCAAAAATTTAAAAGTGCTTTTTGTCACATTTCTGAGCAAAATTTGGCCCAATTTACCATGCCCATGCATATTCCCACTTGTTTGAGTAATTTTTCATGGAAAAAACAAGGTTTCATGAATGGTCAAAATTTTCACCAGAATCACATACCGCGGGTCTACGTTTTTTTCTGATTTGGGTCAAAAATTGAAAAGTGCTTTTTGTCACATTTCTGAGCAAAATTTGGCCCAATTTACCATGCCCATGCATATTCCCACTTGTTTGAGTAATTTTTCATGGAAAAAACAAGGTTCCATGAATGGTCAAAATTTTCACCAGAATCACATACCGCGGGTCTACGTTTTTTTCTGATTTGGGTCAAAAATTGAAAAGTGCTTTTTGTCACATTTCTGAGCAAAATTTGGCCCAATTTACCATGCCCATGCATTTTCCCACTTGTTTGAGTAATTTTTCATGGAAAAAACAAGGTTTCATGAATGGTCAAAATTTTCAACAAAATCACATACCGCGGGTCTACGTTTTTTCTGATTTGGGTCAAAAATTTAAAAGTGCTTTTTGTCACATTTCTGAGCAAAATTTGGCCCAATTTACCATGCCTATGCATTTTCCCACTTGTTTGAGTAATTTTTCATGGAAAAAACAAGGTTTCATGAATGGTCAAAATTTTCACCAGAATCACATACCGTGGGTCTACGTTTTTTTCTGATTTGGGTCAAAAATTGAAAAGTGCTTTTTGTTACATTTCTGAGCAAAATTTGGCCCAATTTACCATGCCCATGCATATTCCCACTTGTTTGAGTAATTTTTCATGGAAAAAACAAGGTTTCATGAATGGTCAAAATTTTCACCAGAATCACATACCGCGGGGTCTACGTTTTTTTCTGATTTGGGTCAAAAATTGAAAAGTGCTTTTTGTCACATTTCTGAGCAAAATTTGGCCCAATTTACCATGCCCATGCATATTCCCACTTGTTTGACTAATTTTTCATGGAAAAAACAAGGTTTCATGAATGGTCAAAATTTTCACCAGAATCACATACCGCAGGTCTACGTTTTTTTCTGATTTGGGTCAAAAATTGAAAAGTGCTTTTTGTCACATTTCTGAGCAAAATTTGGCCCAATTTACCATGCCCATGCATATTCCCACTTGTTTGAGTAATTTTTCATGGAAAAAACAAGGTTTCATGAATGGTCAAAATTTTCACCAGAATCACATACCGCGGGTCTACGTTTTTTTCTGATTTGGGTCAAAAATTGAAAAGTGCTTTTTGTCACATTTCTGAGCAAAATTTGGCCCAATTTACCATGCCCATGCATATTCCCACTTGTTTGACTAATTTTTCATGGAAAAAACAAGGTTTCATGAATGGTCAAAATTTTCACCAGAATCACATACCGCGGGTCTACGTTTTTTTCTGATTTGGGTCAAAAATTGAAAAGTGCTTTTTGTCACATTTCTGAGCAAAATTTGGCCCAATTTACCATGCCCATGCATATTCCCACTTGTTTGAGTAATTTTTCATGGAAAAAACAAGGTTTCATGAATGGTCAAAATTTTCACCAGAATCACATACCGCGGGTCTACGTTTTTTTCTGATTTGGGTCAAAAATTGAAAAGTGCTTTTTGTCACATTTCTGAGCAAAATTTGGCCCAATTTACCATGCCCATGCATATTCCCACTTGTTTGACTAATTTTTCATGGAAAAAACAAGGTTTCATGAATGGTCAAAATTTTCACCAGAATCACATACCGCGGGTCTACGTTTTTTTCTGATTTGGGTCAAAAATTGAAAAGTGCTTTTTGTCACATTTCTGAGCAAAATTTGGCCCAATTTACCATGCCCATGCATATTCCCACTTGTTTGAGTAATTTTTCATGGAAAAAAACAAGGTTTCATGAATGGTCAAAATTTTCAACAAAATCACATACCGCGGGTCTACGTTTTTTCTGATTTGGTTCAAAAATTTAAAAGTGCTTTTTGTCACATTTCTGAGCAAAATTTGGCCCAATTTACCATGCCTATGCATTTTCCCACTTGTTTGAGTAATTTTTCATGGAAAAAACAAGGTTTCATGAATGGTCAAAATTTTCACCAGAATCACATACCGCGGGTCTATGTTTTTTTCTGATTTGGGTCAAAAATTGAAAAGTGCTTTTTGTCACATTTCTGAGCAAAATTTGGCCCAATTTACCATGCCCATGCATTTTCCCACTTGTTTGAGTAATTTTTCATGGAAAAAACAAGGTTTCATGAATGGTCAAAATTTTCACCAGAATCACATACCGTGGGTCTACGTTTTTTTCTGATTTGGGTCAAAAATTGAAAAGTGCTTTTTGTTACATTTCTGAGCAAAATTTGGCCCAATTTACCATGCCCATGCATATTCCCACTTGTTTGAGTAATTTTTCATGGAAAAAACAAGGTTTCATGAATGGTCAAAATTTTCACCAGAATCACATACCGCGGGTCTACGTTTTTTTCTGATTTGGGTCAAAAATTGAAAAGTGCTTTTTGTCACATTTCTGAGCAAAATTTGGCCCAATTTACCATGCCCATGCATTTTCCCACTTGTTTGAGTAATTTTTCATGGAAAAAACAAGGTTTCATGAATGGTCAAAATTTTCAACAAAATCACATACCGCGGGTCTACGTTTTTTCTGATTTGGGTCAAAAATTTAAAAGTGCTTTTTGTCACATTTCTGAGCAAAATTTGGCCCAATTTACCATGCCTATGCATTTTCCCACTTGTTTGAGTAATTTTTCATGGAAAAAACAAGGTTTCATGAATGGTCAAAATTTTCACCAGAATCACATACCGCGGGGTCTACGTTTTTTTCTGATTTGGGTCAAAAATTGAAAAGTGCTTTTTGTCACATTTCTGAGCAAAATTTGGCCCAATTTACCATGCCCATGCATTTTCCCACTTGTTTGAGTAATTTTTCATGGAAAAAACAAGGTTTCATGAATGGTCAAAATTTTCACCAGAATCACATACCGCGGGTCTACGTTTTTTCTGATTTGGGTCAAAAATTGAAAAGTGCTTTTTGTCACATTTCTGAGCAAAATTTGGCCCAATTTACCATGCCTATGCATTTTCCCACTTGTTTGAGTAATTTTTCATGGAAAAAACAAGGTTTCATGAATGGTCAAAATTTTCACCAGAATCACATACCGCGGGTCTACGTTTTTTTCTGATTTGGGTCAAAAATTGTAAAGTGCTTTTTGTCACATTTCTGAGCAAAATTTGGCCCAATTTACCATGCCCATGCATTTTCCCACTTGTTTGAGTAATTTTTCATGGAAAAAACAAGGTTTCATGAATGGTCAAAATTTTCACCAGAATCACATACCGCGGGTCTACGTTTTTTTCTGATTTGGGTCAAAAATTGAAAAGTGCTTTTTGTCACATTTCTGAGCAAAATTTGGCCCAATTTACCATGCCCATGCATTTTCCCACTTGTTTGAGTAATTTTTCATGGAAAAAACAAGGTTTCATGAATGGTCAAAATTTTCACCAGAATCACATACCGTGGGTCTACGTTTTTTTCTGATTTGGGTCAAAAATTGAAAAGTGCTTTTTGTTACATTTCTGAGCAAAATTTGGCCCAATTTACCATGCCCATGCATATTCCCACTTGTTTGAGTAATTTTTCATGGAAAAAACAAGGTTTCATGAATGGTCAAAATTTTCACCAGAATCACATACCGCGGGTCTACGTTTTTTTCTGATTTGGGTCAAAAATTGAAAAGTGCTTTTTGTCACATTTCTGAGCAAAATTTGGCCCAATTTACCATGCCCATGCATTTTCCCACTTGTTTGAGTAATTTTTCATGGAAAAAACAAGATTTCATGAATGGTCAAAATTTTCAACAAAATCACATACCGCGGGTCTACGTTTTTTCTGATTTGGGTCAAAAATTTAAAAGTGCTTTTTGTCACATTTCTGAGCAAAATTTGGCCCAATTTACCATGCCTATGCATTTTCCCACTTGTTTGAGTAATTTTTCATGGAAAAAACAAGGTTTCATGAATTGTCAAAATTTTCACCAGAATCACATACCGCGGGGTCTACGTTTTTTTCTGATTTGGGTCAAAAATTGAAAAGTGCTTTTTGTCACATTTCTGAGCAAAATTTGGCCCAATTTACCATGCCCATGCATTTTCCCACTTGTTTGAGTAATTTTTCATGGAAAAAACAAGGTTTCATGAATGGTCAAAATTTTCACCAGAATCACATACCGCGGGTCTACGTTTTTTCTGATTTGGGTCAAAAATTGAAAAGTGCTTTTTGTCACATTTCTGAGCAAAATTTGGCCCAATTTACCATGCCTATGCATTTTCCCACTTGTTTGAGTAATTTTTCATGGAAAAAACAAGGTTTCATGAATGGTCAAAATTTTCACCAGAATCACATACCGCGGGTCTACGTTTTTTTCTGATTTGGGTCAAAAATTGTAAAGTGCTTTTTGTCACATTTCTGAGCAAAATTTGGCCCAATTTACCATGCCCATGCATTTTCCCACTTGTCTGAGTAATTTTTCATGGAAAAAACAAGGTTTCATGAATGGTCAAAATTTTCACCAGAATCACATACCGCGGGTCTACGTTTTTTTCTGATTTGGGTCAAAAATTGAAAAGTGCTTTTTGTCACATTTCTGAGCAAAATTTGGCCCAATTTACCATGCCCATGCATATTCCCACTTGTTTGAGTAATTTTTCATGGAAAAAACAAGGTTTCATGAATGGTCAAAATTTTCACCAGAATCACATACCGCGGGTCTACGTTTTTTTCTGATTTGGGTCAAAAATTGAAAAGTGCTTTTTGTCACATTTCTGAGCAAAATTTGGCCCAATTTACCATGCCCATGCATATTCCCACTTGTTTGACTAATTTTTCATGGAAAAAACAAGGTTTCATGAATGGTCAAAATTTTCACCAGAATCACATACCGCGGGTCTACGTTTTTTTCTGATTTGGGTCAAAAATTGAAAAGTGCTTTTTGTCACATTTCTGAGCAAAATTTGGCCCAATTTACCATGCCCATGCATTTTCCCACTTGTTTGAGTAATTTTTCATGGAAAAAACAAGGTTTCATGAATGGTCAAAATTTTCACCAGAATCACATACCGCGGGTCTACGTTTTTTTCTGATTTGGGTCAAAAATTGTAAAGTGCTTTTTGTCACATTTCTGAGCAAAATTTGGCCCAATTTACCATGCCCATGCATTTTCCCACTTGTTTGAGTAATTTTTCATGGAAAAAACAAGGTTTCATGAATGGTCAAAATTTTCACCAGAATCACATACCGCGGGTCTACGTTTTTTTCTGATTTGGGTCAAAAATTGAAAAGTGCTTTTTGTCACATTTCTGAGCAAAATTTGGCCCAATTTACCATGCCCATGCATTTTCCCACTTGTTTGAGTAATTTTTCATGGAAAAAACAAGGTTTCATGAATGGTCAAAATTTTCACCAGAATCACATACCGTGGGTCTACGTTTTTTTCTGATTTGGGTCAAAAATTGAAAAGTGCTTTTTGTTACATTTCTGAGCAAAATTTGGCCCAATTTACCATGCCCATGCATTTTCCCACTTGTTTGAGTAATTTTTCATGGAAAAAACAAGGTTTCATGAATGGTCAAAATTTTCACCAGAATCACATACCGCGGGGTCTACGTTTTTTTCTGATTTGGGTCAAAAATTGAAAAGTGCTTTTTGTCACATTTCTGAGCAAAATTTGGCCCAATTTACCATGCCCATGCATATTCCCACTTGTTTGAGTAATTTTTCATGGAAAAAACAAGGTTTCATGAATGGTCAAAATTTTCACCAGAATCACATACCGCGGGTCTACGTTTTTTCTGATTTGGGTCAAAAATTGAAAAGTGCTTTTTGTCACATTTCTGAGCAAAATTTGGCCCAATTTACCATGCCTATGCATTTTCCCACTTGTTTGAGTAATTTTTCATGGAAAAAACAAGGTTTCATGAATGGTCAAAATTTTCACCAGAATCACATACCGCGGGTCTACGTTTTTTTCTGATTTGGGTCAAAAATTGAAAAGTGCTTTTTGTCACATTTCTGAGCAAAATTTGGCCCAATTTACCATGCCCATGCATATTCCCACTTGTTTGAGTAATTTTTCATGGAAAAAACAAGGTTTCATGAATGGTCAAAATTTTCACCAGAATCACATACCGCGGGTCTACGTTTTTTTCTGATTTGGGTCAAAAATTGAAAAGTGCTTTTTGTCACATTTCTGAGCAAAGTTTGGCCCAATTTACCATGCCCATGCATATTCCCACTTGTTTGACTAATTTTTCATGGAAAAAACAAGGTTTCATGAATGGTCAAAATTTTCACCAGAATCACATACAGCGGGTCTACGTTTTTTTCTGATTTGGGTCAAAAATTGAAAAGTGCTTTTTGTCACATTTCTGAGCAAAATTTGGCCCAATTTACCATGCCCATGCATATTCCCACTTGTTTGAGTAATTTTTCATGGAAAAAAACAAGGTTTCATGAATGGTCAAAATTTTCACCA
Source organism: Astyanax mexicanus (assembly GCF_023375975.1). NCBI lineage: Eukaryota > Metazoa > Chordata > Actinopteri > Characiformes > Acestrorhamphidae > Astyanax > Astyanax mexicanus. The sequence goes on from NC_064414.1 coordinate 24,132,458, forward strand.
GAATCACATACCGCGGGGTCTACGTTTTTTTCTGATTTGGGTCAAAAATTGAAAAGTGCTTTTTGTCACATTTCTGAGCAAAATTTGGCCCAATTTACCATGCCCATGCATTTTCCCACTTGTTTGAGTAATTTTTCATGGAAAAAACAAGGTTTCATGAATGGTCAAAATTTTCACCAGAATCACATACAGCGGGTCTACGTTTTTTTCTGATTTGGGTCAAAAATTGAAAAGTGCTTTTTGTCACATTTCTGAGCAAAATTTGGCCCAATTTACCATGCCCATGCATATTCCCACTTGTTTGAGTAATTTTTCATGGAAAAAAACAAGGTTTCATGAATGGTCAAAATTTTCACCAGAATCACATACCGCGGGTCTACGTTTTTTTCTGATTTGGGTCAAAAATTGAAAAGTGCTTTTTGTCACATTTCTGAGCAAAATTTGGCCCAATTTACCATGCCCATGCATTTTCCCACTTGTTTGAGTAATTTTTCATGGAAAAAAACAAGGTTTCATGAATGGTCAAAATTTTCAACAAAATCACATACCGCGGGTCTACGTTTTTTCTGATTTGGGTCAAAAATTTAAAAGTGCTTTTTGTCACATTTCTGAGCAAAATTTGGCCCAATTTACCATGCCCATGCATTTTCCCACTTGTTTGAGTAATTTTTCATGGAAAAAACAAGGTTTCATGAATGGTCAAAATTTTCACCAGAATCACATACCGTGGGTCTACGTTTTTTTCTGATTTGGGTCAAAAATTGAAAAGTGCTTTTTGTTACATTTCTGAGCAAAATTTGGCCCAATTTACCATGCCCATGCATATTCCCACTTGTTTGAGTAATTTTTCATGGAAAAAACAAGGTTTCATGAATGGTCAAAATTTTCACCAGAATCACATACCGCGGGTCTACGTTTTTTTCTGATTTGGGACAAAAATTGAAAAGTGCTTTTTGTCACATTTCTGAGCAAAATTTGGCCCAATTTACCATGCCCATGCATTTTCCCACTTGTTTGAGTAATTTTTCATGGAAAAAAACAAGGTTTCATGAATGGTCAACATTTTCAACAAAATCACATACCGCGGGTCTACGTTTTTTCTGATTTGGGTCAAAAATTTAAAAGTGCTTTTTGTCACATTTCTGAGCAAAATTTGGCCCAATTTACCATGCCTATGCATTTTCCCACTTGTTTGAGTAATTTTTCATGGAAAAAACAAGGTTTCATGAATGGTCAAAATTTTCACCAGAATCACATACCGCGGGTCTACGTTTTTTTCTGATTTGGGTCAAAAATTGAAAAGTGCTTTTTGTCACATTTCTGAGCAAAATTTGGCCCAATTTACCATGCCCATGCATATTCCCACTTGTTTGAGTAACTTTTCATGGAAAAAACAAGGTTTCATGAATGGTCAAAATTTTCACCAGAATCACATACCGCGGGTCTACGTTTTTTTCTGATTTGGGTCAAAAATTGAAAAGTGCTTTTTGTCACATTTCTGAGCAAAATTTGGCCCAATTTACCATGCCCATGCATTTTCCCACTTGTTTGAGTAATTTTTCATGGAAAAAACAAGGTTTCATGAATGGTCAAAATTTTCACCAGAATCACATACCGCGGGTCTACGTTTTTTTCTGATTTGGGTCAAAAATTGAAAAGTGCTTTTTGTCACATTTCTGAGCAAAATTTGGCCCAATTTACCATGCCCATGCATATTCCCACTTGTTTGACTAATTTTTCATGGAAAAAACAAGGTTTCATGAATGGTCAAAATTTTCACCAGAATCACATACCGCGGGTCTACGTTTTTTCTGATTTGGGTCAAAAATTGAAAAGTGCTTTTTGTCACATTTCTGAGCAAAATTTGGCCCAATTTACCATGCCCATGCATATTCCCACTTGTTTGAGTAATTTTTCATGGAAAAAACAAGGTTTCATGAATGGCCAAAATTTTCACCAGAATCACATACCGCGGGTCTACGTTTTTTTCTGATATGGGTCAAAAATTGAAAAGTGCTTTTTGTCACATTTCTGAGCAAAATTTGGCCCAATTTACCATGCCCATGCATTTTCCCACTTGTTTGAGTAATTTTTCATGGAAAAAACAAGGTTTCATGAATGGTCAAAATTTTCACCAGAATCACATACCGCGGGTCTACGTTTTTTCTGATTTGGGTCAAAAATTGAAAAGTGCTTTTTGTCACATTTCTGAGCAAAATTTGGCCCAATTTACCATGCCTATGCATTTTCCCACTTGTTTGAGTAATTTTTCATGGAAAAAACAAGGTTTCATGAATGGTCAAAATTTTCACCAGAATCACATACCGCGGGTCTACGTTTTTTTCTGATTTGGGTCGAAAATTGTAAAGTGCTTTTTGTCACATTTCTGAGCAAAATTTGGCCCAATTTACCATGCCCATGCATTTTCCCACTTGTTTGAGTAATTTTTCATGGAAAAAACAAGGTTTCATGAATGGTCAAAATTTTCAACAAAATCACATACCGCGGGTCTACGTTTTTTTCTGATTTGGGTCAAAAATTGTAAAGTGCTTTTTGTCACATTTCTGAGCAAAATTTGGCCCAATTTACCATGCCCATGCATATTCCCACTTGTTTGAGTAATTTTTCATGGAAAAAACAAGGTTTCATGAATGGTCAAAATTTTCACCAGAATCACATACCGCGGGTCTACGTTTTTTCTGATTTGGGTCAAAAATTGAAAAGTGCTTTTTGTCACATTTCTGAGCAAAATTTGGCCCAATTTACCATGCCTATGCATTTTCCCACTTGTTTGAGTAATTTTTCATGGAAAAAACAAGGTTTCATGAATGGTCAAAATTTTCACCAGAATCACATACCGCGGGTCTACGTTTTTTTCTGATTTGGGTCGAAAATTGTAAAGTGCTTTTTGTCACATTTCTGAGCAAAATTTGGCCCAATTTACCATGCCCATGCATTTTCCCACTTGTTTGAGTAATTTTTCATGGAAAAAACAAGGTTTCATGAATGGTCAAAATTTTCAACAAAATCACATACCGCGGGTCTACGTTTTTTTCTGATTTGGGTCAAAAATTGTAAAGTGCTTTTTGTCACATTTCTGAGCAAAATTTGGCCCAATTTACCATGCCCATGCATTTTCCCACTTGTTTGAGTAATTTTTCATGGAAAAAACAAGGTTTCATGAATGGTCAAAATTTTCACCAGAATCACACACCGCGGGTCTACGTTTTTTTCTGATTTGGGTCAAAAATTGAAAAGTGCTTTTTGTCACATTTCTGAGCAAAATTTGGCCCAATTTACCATGCCCATGCATATTCCCACTTGTTTGACTAATTTTTCATGGAAAAAACAAGGTTTCATGAATGGTCAAAATTTTCACCAGAATCACATACCGCGGGTCTACGTTTTTTTCTGATTTGGGTCAAAAATTGAAAAGTGCTTTTTGTCACATTTCTGAGCAAAATTTGGCCCAATTTACCATGCCCATGCATATTCCCACTTGTTTGAGTAATTTTTCATGGAAAAAACAAGGTTTCATGAATGGCCAAAATTTTCACCAGAATCACATACCGCGGGTCTACGTTTTTTTCTGATATGGGTCAAAAATTGAAAAGTGCTTTTTGTCACATTTCTGAGCAAAATTTGGCCCAATTTACCATGCCCATGCATTTTCCCACTTGTTTGAGTAATTTTTCATGGAAAAAACAAGGTTTCATGAATGGTCAAAATTTTCACCAGAATCACATACCGCGGGGTCTACGTTTTTTTCTGATTTGGGTCAAAAATTGAAAAGTGCTTTTTGTCACATTTCTGAGCAAAATTTGGCCCAATTTACCATGCCCATGCATATTCCCACTTGTTTGAGTAATTTTTCATGGAAAAAACAAGGTTTCATGAATGGTCAAAATTTTCACCAGAATCACATACCGCGGGTCTACGTTTTTTTCTGATTTGGGTCAAAAATTGAAAAGTGCTTTTTGTCACATTTCTGAGCAAAATTTGGCCCAATTTACCATGCCCATGCATTTTCCCACTTGTTTGAGTAATTTTTCATGGAAAAAACAAGGTTTCATGAATGGTCAAAATTTTCACCAGAATCACATACCGCGGGTCTACGTTTTTTTCTGATTTGGGTCAAAAATTGTAAAGTGCTTTTTGTCACATTTCTGAGCAAAATTTGGCCCAATTTACCATGCCCATGCATTTTCCCACTTGTTTGAGTAATTTTTCATGGAAAAAACAAGGTTTCATGAATGGTCAAAATTTTCAACAAAATCACATACCGCGGGTCTACGTTTTTTTCTGATTTGGGTCAAAAATTGAAAAGTGCTTTTTGTCACATTTCTGAGCAAAATTTGGCCCAATTTACCATGCCTATGCATTTTCCCACTTGTTTGAGTAATTTTTCATGGAAAAAACAAGGTTTCATGAATGGTCAAAATTTTCACCAGAATCACATACCGCGGGTCTACGTTTTTTTCTGATTTGGGTCAAAAATTGTAAAGTGCTTTTTGTCACATTTCTGAGCAAAATTTGGCCCAATTTACCATGCCCATGCATTTTCCCACTTGTTTGAGTAATTTTTCATGGTAAAAACAAGGTTTCATGAATGGTCAAAATTTTCACCAGAATCACATACCGCGGGGTCTACGTTTTTTTCTGATTTGGGTCAAAAATTGAAAAGTGCTTTTTGTCACATTTCTGAGCAAAATTTGGCCCAATTTACCATGCCCATGCATTTTCCCACTTGTTTGAGTAATTTTTCATGGTAAAAACAAGGTTTCATGAATGGTCAAAATTTTCACCAGAATCACATACCGCGGGGTCTACGTTTTTTTCTGATTTGGGTCAAAAATTGAAAAGTGCTTTTTGTCACATTTCTGAGCAAAATTTGGCCCAATTTACCATGCCCATGCATTTTCCCACTTGTTTGAGTAATTTTTCATGGAAAAAACAAGGTTTCATGAATGGTCAAAATTTTCACCAGAATCACATACCGTGGGTCTACGTTTTTTTCTGATTTGGGTCAAAAATTGAAAAGTGCTTTTTGTTACATTTCTGAGCAAAATTTGGCCCAATTTACCATGCCCATGCATATTCCCACTTGTTTGAGTAATTTTTCATGGAAAAAACAAGGTTTCATGAATGGTCAAAATTTTCACCAGAATCACATACCGCGGGGTCTACGTTTTTTTCTGATTTGGGTCAAAAATTGAAAAGTGCTTTTTGTCACATTTCTGAGCAAAATTTGGCCCAATTTACCATGCCCATGCATTTTCCCACTTGTTTGAGTAATTTTTCATGGAAAAAACAAGGTTTCATGAATGGTCAAAATTTTCACCAGAATCACATACCGCGGGTCTACGTTTTTTTCTGATTTGGGTCAAAAATTGAAAAGTGCTTTTTGTCACATTTCTGAGCAAAATTTGGCCCAATTTACCATGCCCATGCATTTTCCCACTTGTTTGAGTAATTTTTCATGGAAAAAACAAGGTTTCATGAATGGTCAAAATTTTCACCAGAATCACATACCGCGGGTCTACGTTTTTTTCTGATTTGGGTCAAAAATTGTAAAGTGCTTTTTGTCACATTTCTGAGCAAAATTTGGCCCAATTTACCATGCCCATGCATTTTCCCACTTGTTTGAGTAATTTTTCATGGAAAAAACAAGGTTTCATGAATGGTCAAAATTTTCAACAAAATCACATACCGCGGGTCTACGTTTTTTTCTGATTTGGGTCAAAAATTGAAAAGTGCTTTTTGTCACATTTCTGAGCAAAATTTGGCCCAATTTACCATGCCTATGCATTTTCCCACTTGTTTGAGTAATTTTTCATGGAAAAAACAAGGTTTCATGAATGGTCAAAATTTTCACCAGAATCACATACCGCGGGTCTACGTTTTTTTCTGATTTGGGTCAAAAATTGTAAAGTGCTTTTTGTCACATTTCTGAGCAAAATTTGGCCCAATTTACCATGCCCATGCATTTTCCCACTTGTTTGAGTAATTTTTCATGGTAAAAACAAGGTTTCATGAATGGTCAAAATTTTCACCAGAATCACATACCGCGGGGTCTACGTTTTTTTCTGATTTGGGTCAAAAATTGAAAAGTGCTTTTTGTCACATTTCTGAGCAAAATTTGGCCCAATTTACCATGCCCATGCATTTTCCCACTTGTTTGAGTAATTTTTCATGGTAAAAACAAGGTTTCATGAATGGTCAAAATTTTCACCAGAATCACATACCGCGGGGTCTACGTTTTTTTCTGATTTGGGTCAAAAATTGAAAAGTGCTTTTTGTCACATTTCTGAGCAAAATTTGGCCCAATTTACCATGCCCATGCATTTTCCCACTTGTTTGAGTAATTTTTCATGGAAAAAACAAGGTTTCATGAATGGTCAAAATTTTCACCAGAATCACATACCGTGGGTCTACGTTTTTTTCTGATTTGGGTCAAAAATTGAAAAGTGCTTTTTGTTACATTTCTGAGCAAAATTTGGCCCAATTTACCATGCCCATGCATATTCCCACTTGTTTGAGTAATTTTTCATGGAAAAAACAAGGTTTCATGAATGGTCAAAATTTTCACCAGAATCACATACCGCGGGGTCTACGTTTTTTTCTGATTTGGGTCAAAAATTGAAAAGTGCTTTTTGTCACATTTCTGAGCAAAATTTGGCCCAATTTACCATGCCCATGGATTTTCCCACTTGTTTGAGTAATTTTTCATGGAAAAAACAAGGTTTCATGAATGGTCAAAATTTTCACCAGAATCACATACCGCGGGTCTACGTTTTTTCTGATTTGGGTCAAAAATTGAAAAGTGCTTTTTGTCACATTTCTGAGCAAAATTTGGCCCAATTTACCATGCCTATGCATATTCCCACTTGTTTGAGTAATTTTTCATGGAAAAAACAAGGTTTCATGAATGGTCAAAATTTTCACCAGAATCACATACCGCGGGTCTACGTTTTTTTCTGATTTGGGTCAAAAATTGTAAAGTGCTTTTTGTCACATTTCTGAGCAAAATTTGGCCCAATTTACCATGCCCATGCATATTCCCACTTGTTTGAGTAATTTTTCATGGAAAAAACAAGGTTTCATGAATGGTCAAAATTTTCACCAGAATCACATACCGCGGGGTCTACGTTTTTTTCTGATTTGGGTCAAAAATTGAAAAGTGCTTTTTGTCACATTTCTGAGCAAAATTTGGCCCAATTTACCATGCCCATGCATTTTCCCACTTGTTTGAGTAATTTTTCATGGTAAAAACAAGGTTTCATGAATGGTCAAAATTTTCACCAGAATCACATACCGCGGGTCTACGTTTTTTTCTGATTTGGATCAAAAATTGAAAAGTGCTTTTTGTCACATTTCTGAGCAAAATTTGGCCCAATTTACCATGCCCATGCATATTCCCACTTGTTTGAGTAATTTTTCATGGAAAAAATAAGGTTTCATGAATGGTCAAAATTTTCACCAGAATCACATACCGCTGGTCTACGTTTTTTCTGATTTGGGTCAAAAATTGAAAAGTGCTTTTTGTCACATTTCTGAGCAAAATTTGGCCCAATTTACCATGCCCATGCATTTTCCCACTCGTTTGAGTAATTTTTCATGGAAAAAACAAGGTTTCATGAATGGTCAAAATTTTCACCAGAATCACATACCGCGGGTCTACGTTTTTTCTGATTTGGGTCAAAAATTGAAAAGTGCTTTTTGTCACATTTCTGAGCAAAATTTGGCCCAATTTACCATGCCCATGCATATTCCCACTTGTTTGAGTAATTTTTCATGGAAAAAACAAGGTTTCATGAATGGTCAAAATTTTCACCAGAATCACATACCGCGGGTCTACGTTTTTTTCTGATTTGGGTCAAAAATTGAAAAGTGCTTTTTGTCACATTTCTGAGCAAAATTTGGCCCAATTTACCATGCCCATGCATATTCCCACTTGTTTGAGTAATTTTTCATGGAAAAAACAAGGTTTCATGAATGGTCAAAATTTTCACCAGAATCACATACCGCGGGTCTACGTTTTTTTCTGATTTGGGTCAAAAATTGAAAAGTGCTTTTTGTCACATTTCTGAGCAAAATATGGCCTAATTTACCATGCCCATGCATATTCCCACTTGTTTGAGTAATTTTTCATGGAAAAAACAAGGTATCATGAATGGTCAAAATTTTCACCAGAATCACATACCGCGGGTCTACGTTTTTTCTGATTTGGGTCAAAAATTTAAAAGTGCTTTTTGTCACATTTCTGAGCAAAATTTGGCCCAATTTACCATGCCTATGCATTTTCCCACTTGTTTGAGTAATTTTTCATGGAAAAAACAAGGTTTCATGAATGGTCAAAATTTTCACCAGAATCACATACCGCGGGTCCACGTTTTTTTCTGATTTGGGTCAAAAATTGAAAAGTGCTTTTTGTCACATTTCTGAGCAAAATTTGGCCCAATTTACCATGCCCATGCATATTCCCACTTGTTTGAGTAATTTTTCATGGAAAAAACAAGGTTTCATGAATGGTCAAAATTTTCACCAGAATCACATACCGCGGGTCTACGTTTTTTTCTGATTTGGGTCAAAAATTGAAAAGTGCTTTTTGTCACATTTCTGAGCAGAATTTGGCCCAATTTACCATGCCCATGCATTTTCCCACTTGTTTGAGTAATTTTTCATGGAAAAAACAAGGTTTCATGAATGGTCAAAATTTTCACCAGAATCACATACCGCGGGTCTACGTTTTTTTCTGATATGGGTCAAAAATTGAAAAGTGCTTTTTGTCACATTTCTGAGCAAAATTTGGCCCAATTTACCATGCCCATGCATATTCCCACTTGTTTGAGTAATTTTTCATGGAAAAAACAAGGTTTCATGAATGGTCAAAATTTTCACCAGAATCACATACCGCGGGTCTACGTTTTTTTCTGATTTGGGTCAAAAATTGAAAAGTGCTTTTTGTCACATTTCTGAGCAAAATTTGGCCCAATTTACCATGCCCATGCATTTTCCCACTTGTTTGAGTAATTTTTCATGGAAAAAACAAGGTTTCATGAATGGTCAAAATTTTCACCAGAATCACATACCGCGGGGTCTACGTTTTTTTCTGATTTGGGTCAAAAATTGAAAAGTGCTTTTTGTCACATTTCTGAGCAAAATTTGGCCCAATTTACCATGCCCATGCATTTTCCCACTTGTTTGAGTAATTTTTCATGGAAAAAACAAGGTTTCATGAATGGTCAAAATTTTCACCAGAATCACATACCGCGGGTCTACGTTTTTTCTGATTTGGGTCAAAAATTGAAAAGTGCTTTTTGTCACATTTCTGAGCAAAATTTGGCCCAATTTACCATGCCTATGCATTTTCCCACTTGTTTGAGTAATTTTTCATGGAAAAAACAAGGTTTCATGAATGGTCAAAATTTTCACCAGAATCACATACCGCGGGTCTACGTTTTTTTCTGATTTGGGTCAAAAATTGTAAAGTGCTTTTTGTCACATTTCTGAGCAAAATTTGGCCCAATTTACCATGCCCATGCATTTTCCCACTTGTTTGAGTAATTTTTCATGGAAAAAACAAGGTTTCATGAATGGTCAAAATTTTCACCAGAATCACACACCGCGGGTCTACGTTTTTTCTGATTTGGGTCAAAAATTGAAAAGTGCTTTTTGTCACATTTCTGAGCAAAATTTGGCCCAATTTACCATGCCCATGCATATTCCCACTTGTTTGAGTAATTTTTCATGGAAAAAACAAGGTTTCATGAATGGTCAAAATTTTCACCAGAATCACATACCGCGGGTCTACGTTTTTTTCTGATTTGGGTCAAAAATTGAAAAGTGCTTTTTGTCACATTTCTGAGCAAAATTTGGCCCAATTTACCATGCCCATGCATATTCCCACTTGTTTGAGTAATTTTTCATGGAAAAAACAAGGTTTCATGAATGGTCAAAATTTTCACCAGAATCACATACCGCGGGTCTACGTTTTTTTCTGATTTGGGTCAAAAATTGAAAAGTGCTTTTTGTCACATTTCTGAGCAAAATTTGGCCCAATTTACCATGCCCATGCATATTCCCACTTGTTTGAGTAATTTTTCATGGAAAAAAACAAGGTTTCATGAATGGTCAAAATTTTCACCAGAATCACATACCGCGGGTCTACGTTTTTTTCTGATTTGGGTCAAAAATTGAAAAGTGCTTTTTGTCACATTTCTGAGCAAAATTTGGCCCAATTTACCATGCCCATGCATATTCCCACTTGTTTGAGTAATTTTTCATGGAAAAAACAAGGTTTCATGAATGGTCAAAATTTTCACCAGAATCACATACCGCGGGTCTACGTTTTTTTCTGATTTGGGTCAAAAATTGAAAAGTGCTTTTTGTCACATTTCTGAGCAAAATTTGGCCCAATTTACCATGCCCATGCATTTTCCCACTTGTTTGAGTAATTTTTCATGGAAAAAACAAGGTTTCATGAATGGTCAAAATTTTCACCAGAATCACATACCGCGGGTCTACGTTTTTTTCTGATTTGGGTCAAAAATTGAAAAGTGCTTTTTGTCACATTTCTGAGCAAAATTTGGCCCAATTTACCATGCCCATGCATATTCCCACTTGTTTGAGTAATTTTTCATGGAAAAAACAAGGTTTCATGAATGGTAAAAATTTTCACCAGAATCACATACCGCGGGTCTACGTTTTTTTCTGATTTGGGTCAAAAATTGAAAAGTGCTTTTTGTCACATTTCTGAGCAAAATTTGGCCCAATTTACCATGCCCATGCATATTCCCACTTGTTTGAGTAATTTTTCATGGAAAAAACAAGGTTTCATGAATGGTCAAAATTTTCACCAGAATCACATACCGCGGGTCTACGTTTTTTTCTGATATGGGTCAAAAATTGAAAAGTGCTTTTTGTCACATTTCTGAGCAAAATTTGGCCCAATTTACCATGCCCATGCATATTCCCACTTGTTTGAGTAATTTTTCATGGAAAAAACAAGGTTTCATGAATGGTCAAAATTTTCACCAGAATCACATACCGCGGGTCTACGTTTTTTTCTGATTTGGGTCAAAAATTGAAAAGTGCTTTTTGTCACATTTCTGAGCAAAATTTGGCCCAATTTACCATGCCCATGCATTTTCCCACTTGTTTGAGTAATTTTTCATGGAAAAAACAAGGTTTCATGAATGGTCAAAATTTTCACCAGAATCACATACCGTGGGTCTACGTTTTTTTCTGATTTGGGTCAAAAATTGAAAAGTGCTTTTTGTTACATTTCTGAGCAAAATTTGGCCCAATTTACCATGCCCATGCATATTCCCACTTGTTTGAGTAATTTTTCATGGAAAAAACAAGGTTTCATGAATGGTCAAAATTTTCACCAGAATCACATACCGCGGGGTCTACGTTTTTTTCTGATTTGGGTCAAAAATTGAAAAGTGCTTTTTGTCACATTTCTGAGCAAAATTTGGCCCAATTTACCATGCCCATGCATTTTCCCACTTGTTTGAGTAATTTTTCATGGAAAAAACAAGGTTTCATGAATGGTCAAAATTTTCACCAGAATCACATACCGCGGGTCTACGTTTTTTCTGATTTGGGTCAAAAATTGAAAAGTGCTTTTTGTCACATTTCTGAGCAAAACTTGGCCCAATTTACCATGCCTATGCATTTTCCCACTTGTTTGAGTAATTTTTCATGGAAAAAACAAGGTTTCATGAATGGTCAAAATTTTCACCAGAATCACATACCGCGGGTCTACGTTTTTTCTGATTTGGGTCAAAAATTGAAAAGTGCTTTTTGTCACATTTCTGAGCAAAATTTGGCCCAATTTACCATGCCTATGCATTTTCCCACTTGTTTGAGTAATTTTTCATGGAAAAAACAAGGTTTCATGAATGGTCAAAATTTTCACCAGAATCACATACCGCGGGTCTACGTTTTTTTCTGATTTGGGTCAAAAATTGAAAAGTGCTTTTTGTCACATTTCTGAGCAAAATTTGGCCCAATTTACCATGCCCATGCATTTTCCCACTTGTTTGAGTAATTTTTCATGGAAAAAACAAGGTTTCATGAATGGTCAAAATTTTCACCAGAATCACACACCGCGGGTCTACGTTTTTTCTGATTTGGGTCAAAAATTGAAAAGTGCTTTTTGTCACATTTCTGAGCAAAATTTGGCCCAATTTACCATGCCCATGCATTTTCCCACTTGTTTGAGTAATTTTTCATGGAAAAAACAAGGTTTCATGAATGGTCAAAATTTTCACCAGAATCACATACCGCGGGTCTACGTTTTTTTCTGATTTGGGTCAAAAATTGAAAAGTGCTTTTTGTCACATTTCTGAGCAAAATTTGGCCCAATTTACCATGCCCATGCATATTCCCACTTGTTTGAGTAATTTTTCATGGAAAAAACAAGGTTTCATGAATGGTCAAAATTTTCACCAGAATCACATACCGCGGGTCTACGTTTTTTTCTGATTTGGGTCAAAAATTGAAAAGTGCTTTTTGTCACATTTCTGAGCAAAATTTGGCCCAATTTACCATGCCCATGCATTTTCCCACTTGTTTGAGTAATTTTTCATGGAAAAAACAAGGTTTCATGAATGGTCAAAATTTTCACCAGAATCACATACCGCGGGTCTACGTTTTTTTCTGATTTGGGTCAAAAATTGAAAAGTGCTTTTTGTCACATTTCTGAGCAAAATTTGACCCAATTTACCATGCCCATGCATATTCCCACTTGTTTGACTAATTTTTCATGGAAAAAACAAGGTTTCATGAATGGTCAAAATTTTCACCAGAATCACATACCGCGGGTCTACGTTTTTTTCTGATTTGGGTCAAAAATTGAAAAGTGCTTTTTGTCACATTTCTGAGCAAAATTTGGCCCAATTTACCATGCCCATGCATATTCCCACTTGTTTGAGTAATTTTTCATGGAAAAAACAAGGTTTCATGAATGGTCAAAATTTTCACCAGAATCACATACCGCGGGTCTACGTTTTTTTCTGATATGGGTCAAAAATTGAAAAGTGCTTTTTGTCACATTTCTGAGCAAAATTTGGCCCAATTTACCATGCCCATGCATATTCCCACTTGTTTGAGTAATTTTTCATGGAAAAAACAAGGTTTCATGAATGGTCAAAATTTTCACCAGAATCACATACCACGGGTCTACGTTTTTTTCTGATTTGGGTCAAAAATTGAAAAGTGCTTTTTGTCACATTTCTGAGCAAAATTTGGCCCAATTTACCATGCCCATGCATATTCCCACTTGTTTGAGTAATTTTTCATGGAAAAAACAAGGTTTCATGAATGGTCAAAATTTTCACCAGAATCACATACCGTGGGTCTACGTTTTTTTCTGATTTGGGTCAAAAATTGAAAAGTGCTTTTTGTCACATTTCTGAGCAAAATTTGGCCCAATTTACCATGCCCATGCATTTTCCCACTTGTTTGAGTAATTTTTCATGGAAAAAACAAGGTTTCATGAATGGTCAAAATTTTCACCAGAATCACATACCGTGGGTCTACGTTTTTTTCTGATTTGGGTCAAAAATTGAAAAGTGCTTTTTGTTACATTTCTGAGCAAAATTTGGCCCAATTTACCATGCCCATGCATATTCCCACTTGTTTGAGTAATTTTTCATGGAAAAAACAAGGTTTCATGAATGGTCAAAATTTTCACCAGAATCACATACCGCGGGTCTACGTTTTTTCTGATTTGGGTCAAAAATTGAAAAGTGCTTTTTGTCACATTTCTGAGCAAAATTTGGCCCAATTTACCATGCCTATGCATTTTCCCACTTGTTTGAGTAATTTTTCATGGAAAAAACAAGGTTTCATGAATGGTCAAAATTTTCACCAGAATCACATACCGCGGGTCTACGTTTTTTTCTGATTTGGGTCAAAAATTGTAAAGTGCTTTTTGTCACATTTCTGAGCAAAATTTGGCCCAATTTACCATGCCCATGCATTTTCCCACTTGTTTGAGTAATTTTTCGTGGAAAAAACAAGGTTTCATGAATGGTCAAAATTTTCACCAGAATCACACACCGCGGGTCTACGTTTTTTCTGATTTGGGTCAAAAATTGAAAAGTGCTTTTTGTCACATTTCTGAGCAAAATTTGTCCCAATTTACCATGCCCATGCATATTCCCACTTGTTTGAGTAATTTTTCATGGAAAAAACAAGGTTTCATGAATGGTCAAAATTTTCACCAGAATCACATACCGCGGGTCTACGTTTTTTTCTGATTTGGGTCAAAACTTGAAAAGTGCTTTTTGTCACATTTCTGAGCAAAATTTGGCCCAATTTACCATGCCCATGCATATTCCCACTTGTTTGAGTAATTTTTCATGGAAAAAACAAGGTTTCATGAATGGTCAAAATTTTCACCAGAATCACATACCGCGGGTCTACGTTTTTTTCTGATTTGGGTCAAAAATTGAAAAGTGCTTTTTGTCACATTTCTGAGCAAAATTTGGCCCAATTTACCATGCCCATGCATATTCCCACTTGTTTGAGTAATTTTTCATGGAAAAAACAAGGTTTCATGAATGGTCAAAATTTTCACCAGAATCACATACCGCGGGTCTACGTTTTTTTTCTGATTTGGGTCAAAAATTGAAAAGTGCTTTTTGTCACATTTCTGAGCAAAATTTGGCCCAATTTACCATGCCCATGCATTTTCCCACTTGTTTGAGTAATTTTTCATGGAAAAAACAAGGTTTCATGAATGGTCAAAATTTTCACCAGAATCACATACCGCGGGTCTACGTTTTTTTCTGATTTGGGTCAAAAATTGAAAAGTGTTTTTTGTCACATTTCTGAGCAAAATTTGGCCCAATTTACCATGCCCATGCATATTCCCACTTGTTTGAGTAATTTTTCATGGAAAAAACAAGGTTTCATGAATGGTCAAAATTTTCACCAGAATCACATACCGCGGGTCTACGTTTTTTTCTGATTTGGGTCAAAAATTGAAAAGTGCTTTTTGTCACATTTCTGAGCAAAATTTGGCCCAATTTACCATGCCCATGCATATTCCCACTTGTTTGAGTAATTTTTCATGGAAAAAACAAGGTTTCATGAATGGTCAAAATTTTCACCAGAATCACATACCGCGGGTCTTGGTTTTTTTCTGATTTGGGTCAAAAATTGAAAAGTGCTTTTTGTCACATTTCTGAGCAAAATTTGGCCCAATTTACCATGCCCATGCATATTCCCACTTGTTTGAGTAATTTTTCATGGTAAAAACAAGGTTTCATGAATGGTCAAAATTTTCACCAGAATCACATACCGCGGGTCTACGTTTTTTTCTGATTTGGGTCAAAAATTGAAAAGTGCTTTTTGTCACATTTCTGAGCAAAATTTGGCCCAATTTACCATGCCCATGCATATTCCCACTTGTTTGAGTAATTTTTCATGGAAAAAACAAGGTTTCATGAATGGTCAAAATTTTCACCAGAATCACATACCGCGGGTCTACGTTTTTTTCTGATTTGGGTCAAAAATTGAAAAGTGCTTTTTGTCACATTTCTGAGCAAAATTTGGCCCAATTTACCATGCCCATGCATATTCCCACTCGTTTGAGTAATTTTTCATGGAAAAAACAAGGTTTCATGAATGGTCAAAATTTTCACCAGAATCACATACCGCGGGTCTACGTTTTTTTCTGATTTGGGTCAAAAATTGAAAAGTGCTTTTTGTCACATTTCTGAGCAAAATTTGGCCCAATTTACCATGCCCATGCATATTCCCACTCGTTTGAGTAATTTTTCATGAAAAAAACAAGGTTTCATGAATGGTCAAAATTTTCACCAGAATCACATACCGCGGGTCTACGTTTTTTTCTGATTTGGGTCAAAAATTGAAAAGTGCTTTTTGTCACATTTCTGAGCAAAATTTGGCCCAATTTACCATGCCCATGCATATTCCCACTTGTTTGAGTAATTTTTCATGGAAAAAACAAGTTTTCATGAATGGTCAAAATTTTCACCAGAATCACATACCGCGGGTCTACGTTTTTTTCTGATTTGGGTCAAAAATTGAAAAGTGCTTTTTGTCACATTTCTGAGCAAAATTTGGCCCAATTTACCATGCCCATGCATTTTCCCACTTGTTTGAGTAATTTTTCATGGAAAAAACAAGGTTTCATGAATGGTCAAAATTTTCACCAGAATCACATACCGTGGGTCTACGTTTTTTTCTGATTTGGGTCAAAAATTGAAAAGTGCTTTTTGTTACATTTCTGAGCAAAATTTGGCCCAATTTACCATTCCCATGCATATTCCCACTTGTTTGAGTAATTTTTCATGGAAAAAACAAGGTTTCATGAATGGTCAAAATTTTCACCAGAATCACATACCGCGGGGTCTACGTTTTTTTCTGATTTGGGTCAAAAATTGAAAAATGCTTTTTGTCACATTTCTGAGCAAAATTTGGCCCAATTTACCATGCCCATGCATTTTCCCACTTGTTTGAGTAATTTTTCATGGAAAAAACAAGGTTTCATGAATGGTCAAAATTTTCACCAGAATCACATACCGCGGGTCTACGTTTTTTCTGATTTGGGTCAAAAATTGAAAAGTGCTTTTTGTCACATTTCTGAGCAAAATTTGGCCCAATTTACCATGCCCATGCATATTCCCACTTGTTTGAGTAATTTTTCATGGAAAAAACAAGGTTTCATGAATGGTCAAAATTTTCACCAGAATCACATACCGCGGGTCTACGTTTTTTTCTGATTTGGGTCAAAAATTGAAAAGTGCTTTTTGTCACATTTCTGAGCAAAATTTGGCCCAATTTACCATGCCCATGCATATTCCCACTTGTTTGAGTAATTTTTCATGGAAAAAACAAGTTTTCATGAATGGTCAAAATTTTCACCAGAATCACATACCGCGGGTCTACGTTTTTTTCTGATTTGGGTCAAAAATTGAAAAGTGCTTTTTGTCACATTTCTGAGCAAAATTTGGCCCAATTTACCATGCCCATGCATTTTCCCACTTGTTTGAGTAATTTTTCATGGAAAAAACAAGGTTTCATGAATGGTCAAAATTTTCACCAGAATCACATACCGTGGGTCTACGTTTTTTTCTGATTTGGGTCAAAAATTGAAAAGTGCTTTTTGTTACATTTCTGAGCAAAATTTGGCCCAATTTACCATTCCCATGCATATTCCCACTTGTTTGAGTAATTTTTCATGGAAAAAACAAGGTTTCATGAATGGTCAAAATTTTCACCAGAATCACATACCGCGGGGTCTACGTTTTTTTCTGATTTGGGTCAAAAATTGAAAAGTGCTTTTTGTCACATTTCTGAGCAAAATTTGGCCCAATTTACCATGCCCATGCATTTTCCCACTTGTTTGAGTAATTTTTCATGGAAAAAACAAGGTTTCATGAATGGTCAAAATTTTCACCAGAATCACATACCGCGGGTCTACGTTTTTTCTGATTTGGGTCAAAAATTGAAAAGTGCTTTTTGTCACATTTCTGAGCAAAATTTGGCCCAATTTACCATGCCTATGCATTTTCCCACTTGTTTGAGTAATTTTTCATGGAAAAAACAAGGTTTCATGAATGGTCAAAATTTTCACCAGAATCACATACCGCGGGTCTACGTTTTTTTCTGATTTGGGTCAAAAATTGTAAAGTGCTTTTTGTCACATTTCTGAGCAAAATTTGGCCCAATTTACCATGCCCATGCATTTTCCCACTTGTTTGAGTAATTTTTCATGGAAAAAACAAGGTTTCATGAATGGTCAAAATTTTCACCAGAATCACACACCGCGGGTCTACGTTTTTTCTGATTTGGGTCAAAAATTGAAAAGTGCTTTTTGTCACATTTCTGAGCAAAATTTGGCCCAATTTACCATGCCCATGCATATTCCCACTTGTTTGAGTAATTTTTCATGGAAAAAACAAGGTTTCATGAATGGTCAAAATTTTCACCAGAATCACATACCGCGGGTCTACGTTTTTTTCTGATTTGGGTCAAAAATTGAAAAGTGCTTTTTGTCACATTTCTGAGCAAAATTTGGCCCAATTTACCATGCCCATGCATATTCCCACTTGTTTGAGTAATTTTTTAATGGAAAAAACAAGGTTTCATGAATGGTCAAAATTTTCACCAGAATCACATACCGCGGGTCTACGTTTTTTTCTGATTTGGGTCAAAAATTGAAAAGTGTTTTTTGTCACATTTCTGAGCAAAATTTGGCCCAATTTACCATGCCCATGCATTTTCCCACTTGTTTGAGTAATTTTTCATGGAAAAAACAAGGTTTCATGAATGGTCAAAATTTTCACCAGAATCACATACCGCGGGTCTACGTTTTTTTCTGATTTGGGTCAAAAATTGAAAAGTGCTTTTTGTCACATTTCTGAGCAAAATTTGGCCCAATTTACCATGCCCATGCATATTCCCACTTGTTGGAGTAATTTTTCATGGAAAAAACAAGGTTTCATGAATGGTCAAAATTTTCACCAGAATCACATACCGCGGGTCTACGTTTTTTTCTGATTTGGGTCAAAAATTGAAAAGTGTTTTTTGTCACATTTCTGAGCAAAATTTGGCCCAATTTACCATGCCCATGCATATTCCCACTTGTTGGAGTAATTTTTCATGGAAAAAACAAGGTTTCATGAATGGTCAAAATTTTCACCAGAATCACATACCGCGGGTCTACGTTTTTTTCTGATTTGGGTCAAAAATTGAAAAGTGCTTTTTGTCACATTTCTGAGCAAAATTTGGCCCAATTTACCATGCCCATGCATTTTCCCACTCGTTTGAGTAATTTTTCATGGAAAAAACAAGGTTTCATGAATGGTCAAAATTTTCACCAGAATCACATACCGCGGGTCTACGTTTTTTTCTGATTTGGGTCAAAAATTGAAAAGTGCTTTTTGTCACATTTCTGAGCAAAATTTGGCCCAATTTACCATGCCCATGCATATTCCCACTTGTTGGAGTAATTTTTCATGGAAAAAACAAGGTTTCATGAATGGTCAAAATTTTCACCAGAATCACATACCGCGGGTCTACGTTTTTTTCTGATTTGGGTCAAAAATTGAAAAGTGCTTTTTGTCACATTTCTGAGCAAAATTTGGCCCAATTTACCATGCCCATGCATTTTCCCACTCGTTTGAGTAATTTTTCATGGAAAAAACAAGGTTTCATGAATGGTCAAAATTTTCACCAGAATCACATACCGCGGGTCTACGTTTTTTTCTGATTTGGGTCAAAAATTGAAAAGTGCTTTTTGTCACATTTCTGAGCAAAATTTGGCCCAATTTACCATGCCCATGCATATTCCCACTTGTTTGAGTAATTTTTCATGGAAAAAACAAGGTTTCATGAATGGTCAAAATTTTCACCAGAATCACATACCGCGGGTCTACGTTTTTTTCTGATTTGGGTCAAAAATTGAAAAGTGCTTTTTGTCACATTTCTGAGCAAAATTTGGCCCAATTTACCATGCCCATGCATTTTTCCACTTGTTTGAGTAATTTTTCATGGAAAAAACAAGGTTTCATGAATGGTCAAAATTTTCACCAGAATCACATACCGCGGGTCTACGTTTTTTTCTGATTTGGGTCAAAAATTGAAAAGTGCTTTTTGTCACATTTCTGAGCAAAATTTGGCCCAATTTACCATGCCCATGCATTTTCCCACTCGTTTGAGTAATTTTTCATGGAAAAAACAAGGTTTCATGAATGGTCAAAATTTTCACCAGAATCACATACCGCGGGTCTACGTTTTTTTCTGATTTGGGTCAAAAATTGAAAAGTGCTTTTTGTCACATTTCTGAGCAAAA
Organism: Astyanax mexicanus; assembly: GCF_023375975.1. Classification (NCBI taxonomy): domain Eukaryota; kingdom Metazoa; phylum Chordata; class Actinopteri; order Characiformes; family Acestrorhamphidae; genus Astyanax; species Astyanax mexicanus. The sequence continues at coordinate 24,152,298 of NC_064414.1, forward strand.
TTTGGCCCAATTTACCATGCCCATGCATATTCCCACTTGTTTGAGTAATTTTTCATGGAAAAAACAAGGTTTCATGAATGGTCAAAATTTTCACCAGAATCACATACCGCGGGTGTACGTTTTTTTCTGATTTGGGTCAAAAATTGAAAAGTGTTTTTTGTCACATTTCTGAGCAAAATTTGGCCCAATTTACCATGCCCATGCATTTTCCCACTTGTTTGAGTAATTTTTCATGGAAAAAACAAGGTTTCATGAATGGTCAAAATTTTCACCAGAATCACATACCGCGGGTCTACGTTTTTTTCTGATTTGGGTCAAAAATTGAAAAGTACTTTTTGTCACATTTCTGAGCAAAATTTGGCCCAATTTACCATGCCCATGCATATTCCCACTTGTTTGAGTAATTTTTCATGGAAAAAACAAGGTTTCATGAATGGTCAAAATTTTCACCAGAATCACATACCGCGGGTCTACGTTTTTTTCTGATTTGGGTCAAAAATTGAAAAGTGCTTTTTGTCACATTTCTGAGCAAAATTTGGCCCAATTTACCATGCCCATGCATATTCCCACTTGTTTGAGTAATTTTTCATGGAAAAAACAAGGTTTCATGAATGGTCAAAATTTTCACCAGAATCACATACCGCGGGGTCTACGTTTTTTTCTGATTTGGGTCAAAAATTGAAAAGTGCTTTTTGTCACATTTCTGAGCAAAATTTGGCCCAATTTACCATGCCCATGCATTTTCCCACTTGTTTGAGTAATTTTTCATGGAAAAAACAAGGTTTCATGAATGGTCAAAATTTTCACCAGAATCACATACCGCGGGTCTACGTTTTTTCTGATTTGGGTCAAAAATTGAAAAGTGCTTTTTGTCACATTTCTGAGCAAAATTTGGCCCAATTTACCATGCCTATGCATTTTCCCACTTGTTTGAGTAATTTTTCATGGAAAAAACAAGGTTTCATGAATGGTCAAAATTTTCACCAGAATCACATACCGCGGGTCTACGTTTTTTTCTGATTTGGGTCAAAAATTGTAAAGTGCTTTTTGTCACATTTCTGAGCAAAATTTGGCCCAATTTACCATGCCCATGCATTTTCCCACTTGTTTGAGTAATTTTTCATGGAAAAAACAAGGTTTCATGAATGGTCAAAATTTTCACCAGAATCACACACCGCGGGTCTACGTTTTTTCTGATTTGGGTCAAAAATTGAAAAGTGCTTTTTGTCACATTTCTGAGCAAAATTTGGCCCAATTTACCATGCCCATGCATATTCCCACTTGTTTGAGTAATTTTTCATGGAAAAAACAAGGTTTCATGAATGGTCAAAATTTTCACCAGAATCACATACCGCGGGTCTACGTTTTTTTCTGATTTGGGTCAAAAATTGAAAAGTGCTTTTTGTCACATTTCTGAGCAAAATTTGGCCCAATTTACCATGCCCATGCATATTCCCACTTGTTTGAGTAATTTTTTAATGGAAAAAACAAGGTTTCATGAATGGTCAAAATTTTCACCAGAATCACATACCGCGGGTCTACGTTTTTTTCTGATTTGGGTCAAAAATTGAAAAGTGTTTTTTGTCACATTTCTGAGCAAAATTTGGCCCAATTTACCATGCCCATGCATTTTCCCACTTGTTTGAGTAATTTTTCATGGAAAAAACAAGGTTTCATGAATGGTCAAAATTTTCACCAGAATCACATACCGCGGGTCTACGTTTTTTTCTGATTTGGGTCAAAAATTGAAAAGTGCTTTTTGTCACATTTCTGAGCAAAATTTGGCCCAATTTACCATGCCCATGCATATTCCCACTTGTTGGAGTAATTTTTCATGGAAAAAACAAGGTTTCATGAATGGTCAAAATTTTCACCAGAATCACATACCGCGGGTCTACGTTTTTTTCTGATTTGGGTCAAAAATTGAAAAGTGTTTTTTGTCACATTTCTGAGCAAAATTTGGCCCAATTTACCATGCCCATGCATATTCCCACTTGTTGGAGTAATTTTTCATGGAAAAAACAAGGTTTCATGAATGGTCAAAATTTTCACCAGAATCACATACCGCGGGTCTACGTTTTTTTCTGATTTGGGTCAAAAATTGAAAAGTGCTTTTTGTCACATTTCTGAGCAAAATTTGGCCCAATTTACCATGCCCATGCATTTTCCCACTCGTTTGAGTAATTTTTCATGGAAAAAACAAGGTTTCATGAATGGTCAAAATTTTCACCAGAATCACATACCGCGGGTCTACGTTTTTTTCTGATTTGGGTCAAAAATTGAAAAGTGCTTTTTGTCACATTTCTGAGCAAAATTTGGCCCAATTTACCATGCCCATGCATATTCCCACTTGTTGGAGTAATTTTTCATGGAAAAAACAAGGTTTCATGAATGGTCAAAATTTTCACCAGAATCACATACCGCGGGTCTACGTTTTTTTCTGATTTGGGTCAAAAATTGAAAAGTGCTTTTTGTCACATTTCTGAGCAAAATTTGGCCCAATTTACCATGCCCATGCATTTTCCCACTCGTTTGAGTAATTTTTCATGGAAAAAACAAGGTTTCATGAATGGTCAAAATTTTCACCAGAATCACATACCGCGGGTCTACGTTTTTTTCTGATTTGGGTCAAAAATTGAAAAGTGCTTTTTGTCACATTTCTGAGCAAAATTTGGCCCAATTTACCATGCCCATGCATATTCCCACTTGTTTGAGTAATTTTTCATGGAAAAAACAAGGTTTCATGAATGGTCAAAATTTTCACCAGAATCACATACCGCGGGTCTACGTTTTTTTCTGATTTGGGTCAAAAATTGAAAAGTGCTTTTTGTCACATTTCTGAGCAAAATTTGGCCCAATTTACCATGCCCATGCATTTTTCCACTTGTTTGAGTAATTTTTCATGGAAAAAACAAGGTTTCATGAATGGTCAAAATTTTCACCAGAATCACATACCGCGGGTCTACGTTTTTTTCTGATTTGGGTCAAAAATTGAAAAGTGCTTTTTGTCACATTTCTGAGCAAAATTTGGCCCAATTTACCATGCCCATGCATTTTCCCACTCGTTTGAGTAATTTTTCATGGAAAAAACAAGGTTTCATGAATGGTCAAAATTTTCACCAGAATCACATACCGCGGGTCTACGTTTTTTTCTGATTTGGGTCAAAAATTGAAAAGTGCTTTTTGTCACATTTCTGAGCAAAATTTGGCCCAATTTACCATGCCCATGCATATTCCCACTTGTTTGAGTAATTTTTCATGGAAAAAACAAGGTTTCATGAATGGTCAAAATTTTCACCAGAATCACATACCGCGGGTGTACGTTTTTTTCTGATTTGGGTCAAAAATTGAAAAGTGTTTTTTGTCACATTTCTGAGCAAAATTTGGCCCAATTTACCATGCCCATGCATTTTCCCACTTGTTTGAGTAATTTTTCATGGAAAAAACAAGGTTTCATGAATGGTCAAAATTTTCACCAGAATCACATACCGCGGGTCTACGTTTTTTTCTGATTTGGGTCAAAAATTGAAAAGTACTTTTTGTCACATTTCTGAGCAAAATTTGGCCCAATTTACCATGCCCATGCATATTCCCACTTGTTTGAGTAATTTTTCATGGAAAAAACAAGGTTTCATGAATGGTCAAAATTTTCACCAGAATCACATACCGCGGGTCTACGTTTTTTTCTGATTTGGGTCAAAAATTGAAAAGTGCTTTTTGTCACATTTCTGAGCAAAATTTGGCCCAATTTACCATGCCCATGCATATTCCCACTTGTTTGAGTAATTTTTCATGGAAAAAACAAGGTTTCATGAATGGTCAAAATTTTCACCAGAATCACATACCGCGGGTGTACGTTTTTTTCTGATTTGGGTCAAAAATTGAAAAGTGTTTTTTGTCACATTTCTGAGCAAAATTTAGCCCAATTTACCATGCCCATGCATATTCCCACTTGTTTGAGTAATTTTTCATGGAAAAAACAAGGTTTCATGAATGGTCAAAATTTTCACCAGAATCACATACCGCGGGTCTACGTTTTTTTCTGATTTGGGTCAAAAATTGAAAAGTGCTTTTTGTCACATTTCTGAGCAAAATTTGGCCCAATTTACCATGCCCATGCATTTTCCCACTCGTTTGAGTAATTTTTCATGGAAAAAACAAGGTTTCATGAATGGTCAAAATTTTCACCAGAATCACATACCGCGGGTCTACGTTTTTTTCTGATTTGGGTCAAAAATTGAAAAGTGCTTTTTGTCACATTTCTGAGCAAAATTTGGCCCAATTTACCATGCCCATGCATATTCCCACTTGTTTGAGTAATTTTTCATGGAAAAAACAAGGTTTCATGAATGGTCAAAATTTTCACCAGAATCACATACCGCGGGTCTACGTTTTTTTCTGATTTGGGTCAAAAATTGAAAAGTGTTTTTTGTCACATTTCTGAGCAAAATTTGGCCCAATTTACCATGCCCATGCATTTTCCCACTTGTTTGAGTAATTTTTCATGGAAAAAACAAGGTTTCATGAATGGTCAAAATTTTCACCAGAATCACATACCGCGGGTCTACGTTTTTTTCTGATTTGGGTCAAAAATTGAAAAGTGCTTTTTGTCACATTTCTGAGCAAAATTTGGCCCAATTTACCATGCCCATGCATATTCCCACTTGTTTGAGTAATTTTTCATGGAAAAAACAAGGTTTCATGAATGGTCAAAATTTTCACCAGAATCACATACCGCGGGTCTACGTTTTTTTCTGATTTGGGTCAAAAATTGAAAAGTGCTTTTTGTCACATTTCTGAGCAAAATTTGGCCCAATTTACCATGCCCATGCATTTTCCCACTTGTTTGAGTAATTTTTCATGGAAAAAACAAGGTTTCATGAATGGTCAAAATTTTCACCAGAATCACATACCGCGGGTCTACGTTTTTTTCTGATTTGGGTCAAAAATTGAAAAGTGCTTTTTGTCACATTTCTGAGCAAAATTTGGCCCAATTTACCATGCCCATGCATATTCCCACTTGTTTGAGTAATTTTTCATGGAAAAAACAAGGTTTCATGAATGGTCAAAATTTTCACCAGAATCACATACCGCGGGTCTACGTTTTTTCTGATTTGGGTCAAAAATTGAAAAGTGCTTTTTGTCACATTTCTGAGCAAAATTTGGCCCAATTTACCATGCCCATGCATTTTCCCACTTGTTTGAGTAATTTTTCATGGAAAAAACAAGGTTTCATGAATGGTCAAAATTTTCACCAGAATCACATACCGCGGGTCTACGTTTTTTTCTGATTTGGGTCAAAAATTGAAAAGTGTTTTTTTGTCACATTTCTGAGCAAAATTTGGCCCAATTTACCATGCCCATGCATATTCCCACTTGTTTGAGTAATTTTTCATGGAAAAAACAAGGTTTCATGAATGGTCAAAATTTTCACCAGAATCACATACCGCGGGTCTACGTTTTTTTCTGATTTGGGTCAAAAATTGAAAAGTGCTTTTTGTTACATTTCTGAGCAAAATTTGGCCCAATTTACCATGCCCATGCATCTTCCCACTTGTTTGAGTAATTTTTCATGGAAAAAACAAGGTTTCATGAATGGTCAAAATTTTCACCAGAATCACATACCGCGGGTCTACGTTTTTTTCTGATTTGGGTCAAAAATTGAAAAGTGCTTTTTGTCACATTTCTGAGTAAAATTTGGCCCAATTTACCATGCCCATGCAAATTCCCACGTGTTTGAGTAATTTTTCATGGAAAAAACAAGGTTTCATGAATGGTCAAAATTTTCACCAGAATCACATACCGCGGGTCTACGTTTTTTTTCTGATTTGGGTCAAAAATTGAAAAATGCTTTTTGTCGCATTTCTGGGCAAAATTTGGCCCAATTTACCATGCCCATGCATTTTCCCACTCGTTTGAGTAATTTTTCATGGAAAAAACAAGGTTTCATGAATGGTCAAAATTTTCACCAGAATCACATACCGCGGGTCTACGTTTTTTTCTGATTTGGGTCAAAATTTGAAAAGTGCTTTTTGTCACATTTCTGAGCAAAATTTGGCCCAATTTACCATGCCCATGCATTTTCCCACTCGTTTGAGTAATTTTTCATGGAAAAAACAAGGTTTCATGAATGGTCAAAATTTTCACCAGAATCACATACCGCGGGTCTACGTTTTTTTCTGATTTGGGTCAAAAATTGAAAAGTGCTTTTTGTCACATTTCTGAGCAAAATTTGGCCCAATTTACCATGCCCATGCATATTCCCACTTGTTTGAGTAATTTTTCATGGAAAAAACAAGGTTTCATGAATGGTCAAAATTTTCACCAGAATCACATACCGCGGGTCTACATTTTTTTCTGATTTGGGTCAAAAATTGAAAAGTGTTTTTTGTCACATTTCTGAGCAAAATTTGGCCCAATTTACCATGCCCATGCATATTCCCACTCGTTTGAGTAATTTTTCATGGAAAAAACAAGGTTTCATGAATGGTAAAAATTTTCACCAGAATCACATACCGCGGGTCTATGTTTTTTTCTGATTTGGGTCAAAAATTGAAAAGTGCTTTTTGTCACATTTCTGAGTAAAATTTGGCCCAATTTACCATGCCCATGCATATTCCCACTTGTTTGAGTAATTTTTCATGGAAAAAACAAGGTTTCATGAATGGTCAAAATTTTCACCAGAATCACATACCGCGGGTCTACGTTTTTTTCTGATTTGGGTCAAAAATTGAAAAGTGCTTTTTGTCACATTTCTGAGCAAAATTTGGCCCAATTTACCATGCCCATGCATCTTCCCACTTGTTTGAGTAATTTTTCATGGAAAAAACAAGGTTTCATGAATGGTCAAAATTTTCACCAGAATCACATACCGCGGGTCTACGTTTTTTTCTGATTTGGGTCAAAAATTGAAAAGTGCTTTTTGTCACATTTCTGAGTAAAATTTGGCCCAATTTACCATGCCCATGCAAATTCCCACGTGTTTGAGTAATTTTTCATGGAAAAAACAAGGTTTCATGAATGGTCAAAATTTTCACCAGAATCACATACCGCGGGTCTATGTTTTTTCTGATTTGGGTCAAAAATTGAAAAGTGCTTTTTGTCACATTTCTGAGCAAAATTTGGCCCAATTTACCATGCCCATGCATTTTCCCACTCGTTTGAGTAATTTTTCATGGAAACAACAAGGTTTCATGAATGGTCAAAATTTTCACCAGAATCACATACCGCGGGTCTACGTTTTTTTCTGATTTGGGTCAAAAATTGAAAAGTGCTTTTTGTCACATTTCTGAGCAAAATTTGGCCCAATTTACCATGCCCATGCAAATTCCCACGTGTTTGAGTAATTTTTCATGGAAAAAACAAGGTTTCATGAATGGTCAAAATTTTCACCAGAATCACATACCGCGGGTCTAAGTTTTTTCTGATTTGGGTCAAAAATTGAAAAGTGCTTTTTGTCACATTTCTGAGCAAAATTTGGCCCAATTTACCATGCCCATGCATTTTCCCACTCGTTTGAGTAATTTTTCATGGAAAAAACAAGGTTTCATGAATGGTCAAAATTTTCACCAGAATCACATACCGCGGGTCTACGTTTTTTTCTGATTTGGGTCAAAAATTGAAAAGTGCTTTTTGTCACATTTCTGAGTAAAATTTGGCCCAATTTACCATGCCCATGCATATTTCCACTCGTTTGAGTAATTTTTCATGGAAAAAACAAGGTTTCATGAATGGTCAAAATTTTCACCAGAATCACATACCGCGGGTCTAAGTTTTTTTCTGATTTGGGTCAAAAATTGAAAAGTGCTTTTTGTCACATTTCTGAGCAAAATTTGGCCCAATTTACCATGCCCATGCATTTTCCCACTCGTTTGAGTAATTTTTCATGGAAAAAACAAGGTTTCATGAATGGTCAAAATTTTCACCAGAATCACATACCGCGGGTCGACATTTTTTTCTGATTTGGGTCAAAAATTGAAAAGTGTTTTTTGTCACATTTCTGAGCAAAATTTGGCCCAATTTACCATGCCCATGCATATTCCCACTCGTTTGAGTAATTTTTCATGGAAAAAACAAGGTTTCATGAATGGTCAAAATTTTCACCAGAATCACATACCGCGGGTCTACGTTTTTTTCTGATTTGGTTCAAAAATTGGAAAGTGCTTTTTGTCACATTTCTGAGTAAAATTTGGCCCAATTTACCATGCCCATGCATATTCCCACTCGTTTGAGTAATTTTTCATGGAAAAAACAAGGTTTCATGAATGGTCAAAATTTTCACCAGAATCACATACCGCGGGTCTACGTTTTTTTCTGATTTGGGTCAAAAATTGAAAAATGCTTTTTGTCACATTTCTGGGCAAAATTTGGCCCAATTTACCATGCCCATGCATTTTCCCACTCGTTTGAGTAATTTTTCATGGAAAAAACAAGGTTTCATGAATGGTCAAAATTTTCACCAGAATCACATACCGCGGGTCTACGTTTTTTCTGATTTGGGTCAAAAATTGAAAAGTGCTTTTTGTCACATTTCTGAGCAAAATTTGGCACAATTTACCATGCCCATGCATCTTCCCACTTGTTTGAGTAATTTTTCATGGAAAAAACAAGGTTTCATGAATGGTCAAAATTTTCACCAGAATCACATACCGCGGGTCTACGTTTTTTCTGATTTGGGTCAAAAATTGAAAAGTGCTTTTTGTCACATTTCTGAGCAAAATTTGGCACAATTTACCATGCCCATGCATCTTCCCACTTGTTTGAGTAATTTTTCATGGAAAAAACAAGGTTTCATGAATGGTCAAAATTTTCACCAGAATCACATACCGCGGGTCTACGTTTTTTTCTGATTTGGGTCAAAAATTGAAAAGTGTTTTTTGTCACATTTCTGAGCAAAATTTGGCCCAATTTACCATGCCCATGCATATTCCCACTTGTTTGAGTAATTTTTCATGGAAAAAACAAGGTTTCATGAATGGTCAAAATTTTCACCAGAATCACATACCGCGGGTCTACGTTTTTTTCTGATTTGGGTCAAAAATTGAAAAATGCTTTTTGTCACATTTCTGAGCAAAATTTGGCCCAATTTACCATGCCCATGCATTTTCCCACTCGTTTGAGTAATTTTTCATGGAAAAAACAAGGTTTCATGAATGGTCAAAATTTTCACCAGAATCACATACCGCGGGTCTACGTTTTTTTCTGATTTGGGTCAAAAATTGAAAAGTGCTTTTTGTCACATTTCTGAGCAAAATTTGGCACAATTTACCATGCCCATGCATTTTCCCGCTTGTTTGAGTAATTTTTCATGGAAAAAACAAGGTTTCATGAATGGTCAAAATTTTCACCAGAATCACATACCGCGGGTCTACGTTTTTTTCTGATTTGGGTCAAAAATTGAAAAGTGCTTTTTGTCACATTTCTGAGCAAAATTTGGCCCAATTTACCATGCCCATGCATATTTCCACTTGTTTGAGTAATTTTTCATGGAAAAAACAAGGTTTCATGAATGGTCAAAATTTTCACCAGAATCACATACCGCGGGTCTACGTTTTTTTCTGATTTGGGTCAAAAATTGAAAAGTTCTTTTTGTCACATTTCTGAGCAAAATTTGGCCCAATTTACCATGCCCATGCATTTTCCCACTCGTTTGAGTAATTTTTCATGGAAAAAACAAGGTTTCATGAATGGTCAAAATTTTCACCAGAATCACATACCGCGGGTCTACGGTTTTTTCTGATTTGGGTCAAAAATTGAAAAGTGCTTTTTGTCACATTTCTGAGCAAAATTTGGCCCAATTTACCATGCCCATGCTTATTCCCACTTGTTTGAGTAATTTTTCATGGAAAAAACAAGGTTTCATGAATGGTCAAAATTTTCACCAGAATCACATACCGCGGGTCTACATTTTTTTCTGATTTGGGTCAAAAATTGAAAAGTGTTTTTTGTCACATTTCTGAGCAAAATTTGGCCCAATTTACCATGCCCATGCATATTCCCACTCGTTTGAGTAATTTTTCATGGAAAAAACAAGGTTTCATGAATGGTCAAAATTTTCACCAGAATCACATACCGCGGGTCTACGTTTTTTTCTGATTTGGGTCAAAAATTGAAAAGTGCTTTTTGTCACATTTCTGAGTAAAATTTGGCCCAATTTACCATGCCCATGCATATTCCCACTTGTTTGAGTAATTTTTCATGGAAAAAACAAGGTTTCATGAATGGTCAAAATTTTCACCAGAATCACATACCGCGGGTCTACGTTTTTTTCTGATTTGGGTCAAAAATTGAAAAATGCTTTTTGTCACATTTCTGGGCAAAATTTGGCCCAATTTACCATGCCCATGCATTTTCCCACTCGTTTGAGTAATTTTTCATGGAAAAAACAAGGTTTCATGAATGGTCAAAATTTTCACCAGAATCACATACCGCGGGTCTACGTTTTTTTCTGATTTGGGTCAAAAATTGAAAAGTGCTTTTTGTCACATTTCTGAGCAAAATTTGGCCCAATTTACCATGCCCATGCATATTTCCACTTGTTTGAGTAATTTTTCATGGAAAAAACAAGGTTTCATGAATGGTCAAAATTTTCACCAGAATCACATACCGCGGGTCTAAGTTTTTTTCTGATTTGGGTCAAAAATTGAAAAGTGCTTTTTGTCACATTTCTGAGCAAAATTTGGCCCAATTTACCATGCCCATGCATTTTCCCACTCGTTTGAGTAATTTTTCATGGAAAAAACAAGGTTTCATGAATGGTCAAAATTTTCACCAGAATCACATACCGCGGGTCTACGTTTTTTTCTGATTTGGGTCAAAAATTGAAAAGTGCTTTTTGTCACATTTCTGAGCAAAATTTGGCCCAATTTACCATGCCCATGCATATTCCCACTTGTTTGAGTAATTTTTCATGGAAAAAACAAGGTTTCATGAATGGTCAAAATTTTCACCAGAATCACATACCGCGGGTCTACGTTTTTTTCTGATTTGGGTCAAAAATTGAAAAGTGCTTTTTGTCACATTTCTGAGTAAAATTTGGCCCAATTTACCATGCCCATGCATATTCCCACTTGTTTGAGTAATTTTTCATGGAAAAAACAAGGTTTCATGAATGGTCAAAATTTTCACCAGAATCACATACCGCGGGTCTACGTTTTTTTCTGATTTGGGTCAAAAATTGAAAAATGCTTTTTGTCACATTTCTGGGCAAAATTTGGCCCAATTTACCATGCCCATGCATTTTCCCACTCGTTTGAGTAATTTTTCATGGAAAAAACAAGGTTTCATGAATGGTCAAAATTTTCACCAGAATCACATACCGCGGGTCTAAGTTTTTTTCTGATTTGGGTCAAAAATTGAAAAGTGCTTTTTGTCACATTTCTGAGCAAAATTTGGCCCAATTTACCATGCCCATGCATTTTCCCACTCGTTTGAGTAATTTTTCATGGAAAAAACAAGGTTTCATGAATGGTCAAAATTTTCACCAGAATCACATACCGCGGGTCTAAGTTTTTTTCTGATTTGGGTCAAAAATTGAAAAGTGCTTTTTGTCACATTTCTGAGCAAAATTTGGCCCAATTTACCATGCCCATGCATATTCCCACTTGTTTGAGTAATTTTTCATGGAAAAAACAAGGTTTCATGAATGGTCAAAATTTTCACCAGAATCACATACCGCGGGTCTACGTTTTTTTCTGATTTGGGTCAAAAATTGAAAAGTGCTTTTTGTCACATTTCTGAGCAAAATTTGGCCCAATTTACCATGCCCATGCATATTCCCACTTGTTTGAGTAATTTTTCATGGAAAAAACAAGGTTTCATGAATGGTCAAAATTTTCACCAGAATCACATACCGCGGGTCTACATTTTTTTCTGATTTGGGTCAAAAATTGAAAAGTGTTTTTTGTCACATTTCTGAGCAAAATTTGGCCCAATTTACCATGCCCATGCATATTCCCACTCGTTTGAGTAATTTTTCATGGAAAAAACAAGGTTTCATGAATGGTCAAAATTTTCACCAGAATCACATACCGCGGGTCTACGTTTTTTTCTGATTTGGGTCAAAAATTGAAAAGTGCTTTTTGTCACATTTCTGAGCAAATTTTGTCCCAATTTACCATGCCCATGCATATTCCCACTCGTTTGAGTAATTTTTCATGGAAAAAACAAGGTTTCATGAATGGTCAAAATTTTCACCAGAATCACATACCGCGGGTCTACGTTTTTTTCTGATTTGGGTCAAAAATTGAAAAGTGCTTTTTGTCACATTTCTGAGTAAAATTTGGCCCAATTTACCATGCCCATGCATATTCCCACTTGTTTGAGTAATTTTTCATGGAAAAAACAAGGTTTCATGAATGGTCAAAATTTTCACCAGAATCACATACCGCGGGTCTACGTTTTTTTCTGATTTGGGTCAAAAATTGAAAAGTGCTTTTTGTCACATTTCTGAGCAAAATTTGGCCCAATTTACCATGCCCATGCATATTCCCACTCGTTTGAGTAATTTTTCATGGAAAAAACAAGGTTTCATGAATGGTCAAAATTTTCACCAGAATCACATACCGCGGGTCTACGTTTTTTTCTGATTTGGGTCAAAAATTGAAAAGTGCTTTTTGTCACATTTCTGAGTAAAATTTGGCCCAATTTACCATGCCCATGCATATTCCCACTCGTTTGAGTAATTTTTCATGGAAAAAACAAGGTTTCATGAATGGTCAAAATTTTCACCAGAATCACATACCGCGGGTCTACGTTTTTTTCTGATTTGGGTCAAAAATTGAAAAGTGCTTTTTGTCACATTTCTGAGTAAAATTTGGCCCAATTTACCATGCCCATGCATATTCCCACTTGTTTGAGTAATTTTTCATGGAAAAAACAAGGTTTCATGAATGGTCAAAATTTTCACCAGAATCACATACCGCGGGTCTACGTTTTTTTCTGATTTGGGTCAAAAATTGAAAAGTGCTTTTTGTCACATTTCTGAGCAAAATTTGGCCCAATTTACCATGCCCATGCATATTCCCACTCGTTTGAGTAATTTTTCATGGAAAAAACAAGGTTTCATGAATGGTCAAAATTTTCACCAGAATCACATACCGCGGGTCTACGTTTTTTTCTGATTTGGGTCAAAAATTGAAAAGTGCTTTTTGTCACATTTCTGAGTAAAATTTGGCCCAATTTACCATGCCCATGCATATTCCCACTTGTTTGAGTAATTTTTCATGGAAAAAACAAGGTTTCATGAATGGTCAAAATTTTCACCAGAATCACATACCGCGGGTCTACGTTTTTTTCTGATTTGGGTCAAAAATTGAAAAGTGCTTTTTGTCACATTTCTGAGCAAAATTTGGCCCAATTTACCATGCCCATGCATTTTCCCACTCGATTGAATAATTTTTCATGGAAAAAACAAGGTTTCATGAATGGTCAAAATTTTCACCAGAATCACATACCGCGGGTCTACGTTTTTTTCTGATTTGGGTCAAAAATTGAAAAGTGCTTTTTGTCACATTTCTGAGCAAAATTTGGCCCAATTTACCATGCCCATGCATATTCCCACTTGTTTGAGTAATTTTTCATGGAAAAAACAAGGTTTCATGAATGGTCAAAATTTTCACCAGAATCACATACCGCGGGTCTACGTTTTTTTCTGATTTGGGTCAAAAATTGAAAAGTGCTTTTTGTCACATTTCTGAGCAAAATTTGGCCCAATTTACCATGCCCATGCATTTTCCCACTCGTTTGAGTAATTTTTCATGGAAAAAACAAGGTTTCATGAATGGTCAAAATTTTCACCAGAATCACATACCGCGGGTCGACGTTTTTTTCTGATTTGGGTCAAAAATTGAAAAGTGCTTTTTGTCACATTTCTGAGCAAAATTTGGCCCAATTTACCATGCCCATGCATATTCCCACTTGTTTGAGTAATTTTTCATGGAAAAAACAAGGTTTCATGAATGGTCAAAATTTTCACCAGAATCACATACCGCGGGTCTACGTTTTTTTCTGATTTGGGTCAAAAATTGAAAAGTGCTTTTTGTCACATTTCTGAGCAAAATTTGGCCCAATTTACCATGCCCATGCATTTTCCCACTTGTTTGAGTAATTTTTCATGGAAAAAACAAGGTTTCATGAATGGTCAAAATTTTCACCAGAATCACATACCGCGGGTCTACGTTTTTTTCTGATTTGGGTCAAAAATTGAAAAGTGCTTTTTGTCACATTTCTGAGCAAAATTTGGCCCAATTTACCATGACCATGCATATTCCCACTTGTTTGAGTAATTTTTCATGGAAAAAACAAGGCTTCATGAATGGTCAAAATTTTCACCAGAATCACATACCGCGGGTCTACGTTTTTTTTCTGATTTGGGTCAAAAATTGAAAAGTGCTTTTTGTCACATTTCTGAGCAAAATTTGGCCAAATTTACCATGCCCATGCATTTTCCCACTCGTTTGAGAAATTTTTCATGGAAAAAACAAGGTTTCATGAATGGTCAAAATTTTCACCAGAATCACATACCGCGGGTCTACGTTTTTTTCTGATTTGGGTCAAAAATTGAAAAGTGTTTTTTGTCACATTTCTGAGCAAAATTTGGCCCAATTTACCATGCCCATGCATTTTCCCACTTGTTTGAGTAATTTTTCATGGAAAAAACAAGGTTTCATGAATGGTCAAAATTTTCACCAGAATCACATACCGCGGGTCTACGTTTTTTTCTGATTTGGGTCAAAAATTGAAAAGTGCTTTTTGTCACATTTCTGAGCAAAATTTGGCCCAATTTACCATGACCATGCATATTCCCACTTGTTTGAGTAATTTTTCATGGAAAAAACAAGGTTTCATGAATGGTCAAAATTTTCACCAGAATCACATACCGCGGGTCTACGTTTTTTTTCTGATTTGGGTCAAAAATTGAAAAGTGCTTTTTGTCACATTTCTGAGCAAAATTTGGCCAAATTTACCATGCCCATGCATTTTCCCACTCGTTTGAGTAATTTTTCATGGAAAAAACAAGGTTTCATAAATGGTCAAAATTTTCACCAGAATCACATACCGCGGGGTCTACGTTTTTTTCTGATTTGGGTCAAAAATTGAAAAGTGTTTTTTGTCACATTTCTGAGCAAAATTTGGCCCAATTTACCATGCCCATGCATTTTCCCACTTGTTTGAGTAATTTTTCATGGAAAAAACAAGGTTTCATGAATGGTCAAAATTTTCACCAGAATCACATACCGCGGGTCTACGTTTTTTTCTGATTTGGGTCAAAAATTGAAAAGTGCTTTTTGTCACATTTCTGAGCAAAATTTGGCCCAATTTACCATGCCCATGCATATTCCCACTTGTTTGAGTAATTTTTCATGGAAAAAACAAGGTTTCATGAATGGTCAAAATTTTCACCAGAATCACATACCGCGGGTCTACGTTTTTTTCTGATTTGGGTCAAAAATTGAAAAGTGCTTTTTGTCACATTTCTGAGCAAAATTTGGCCCAATTTACCATGCCCATGCATATTCCCACTTGTTTGAGTAATTTTTCATGGAAAAAACAAGGTTTCATGAATGGTCAAAATTTTCACCAGAATCACATACCGCGGGTCTACGTTTTTTTCTGATTTGGGTCAAAAATTGAAAAGTGCTTTTTGTCACATTTCTGAGCAAAATTTGGCCCAATTTACCATGCCCATGCATTTTCCCACTCGTTTGAGTAATTTTTCATGGAAAAAACAAGGTTTCATGAATGGTCAAAATTTTCACCAGAATCACATACCGCGGGTCTACGTTTTTTTCTGATTTGGGTCAAAAATTGAAAAGTGCTTTTTGTCACATTTCTGAGCAAAATTTGGCCCAATTTACCATGCCCATGCATATTCCCACTTGTTTGAGTAATTTTTCATGGAAAAAACAAGGTTTCATGAATGGTCAAAATTTTCACCAGAATCACATACCGCGGGTCTACGTTTTTTTCTGATTTGGGTCAAAAATTTAAAAGTGCTTTTTGTCACATTTCTGAGCATAATTTGGCCCAATTTACCATGCCCATGCATTTTCCCACTTGTTTGAGTAATTTTTCATGGAAAAAACAAGGTTTCATGAATGGTCAAAATTTTCACCAGAATCACATACCGCGGGTCTACGTTTTTTTCTGATTTGGGTCAAAAATTGAAAAGTGCTTTTTGTCACATTTCTGAGCAAAATTTGGCCCAATTTACCATGCCCATGCATTTTCCCACTCGTTTGAGTAATTTTTCATGGAAAAAACAAGGTTTCATGAATGGTCAAAATTTTCACCAGAATCACATACCGCGGGTCTACGTTTTTTTCTGATTTGGGTCAAAAATTGAAAAGTGTTTTTTGTCACATTTCTGAGCAAAATTTGGCCCAATTTACCATGCCCATGCATTTTCCCACTTGTTTGAGTAATTTTTCATGGAAAAAACAAGGTTTCATGAATGGTCAAAATTTTCACCAGAATCACATACCGCGGGTCTACGTTTTTTTCTGATTTGGGTCAAAAATTGAAAAGTGCTTTTTGTCACATTTCTGAGCAAAATTTGGCCCAATTTACCATGCCCATGCATATTCCCACTTGTTGGAGTAATTTTTCATGGAAAAAACAAGGTTTCATGAATGGTCAAAATTTTCACCAGAATCACATACCGCGGGTCTACGTTTTTTTCTGATTTGGGTCAAAAATTGAAAAGTGCTTTTTGTCACATTTCTGAGCAAAATTTGGCCCAATTTACCATGCCCATGCATTTTCCCACTCGTTTGAGTAATTTTTCATGGAAAAAACAAGGTTTCATGAATGGTCAAAATTTTCACCAGAATCACATACCGCGGGTCTACGTTTTTTTCTGATTTGGGTCAAAAATTGAAAAGTGTTTTTTGTCACATTTCTGAGCAAAATTTGGCCCAATTTACCATGCCCATGCATTTTCCCACTTGTTTGAGTAATTTTTCATGGAAAAAACAAGGTTTCATGAATGGTCAAAATTTTCACCAGAATCACATACCGCGGGTCTACGTTTTTTTCTGATTTGGGTCAAAAATTGAAAAGTGCTTTTTGTCACATTTCTGAGCAAAATTTGGCCCAATTTACCATGCCCATGCATATTCCCACTTGTTTGAGTAATTTTTCATGGAAAAAACAAGGTTTCATGAATGGTCAAAATTTTCACCAGAATCACATACCGCGGGTCTACGTTTTTTTCTGATTTGGGTCAAAAATTGAAAAGTGCTTTTTGTCACATTTCTGAGCAAAATTTGGCCCAATTTACCATGCCCATGCATTTTCCCACTTGTTTGAGTAATTTTTCATGGAAAAAACAAGGTTTCATGAATGGTCAAAATTTTCACCAGAATCACATACCGCGGGTCTACGTTTTTTTCTGATTTGGGTCAAAAATTGAAAAGTGCTTTTTGTCACATTTCTGAGCAAAATTTGGCCCAATTTACCATGCCCATGCATTTTCCCACTTGTTTGAGTAATTTTTCATGGAAAAAACAAGGTTTCATGAATGGTCAAAATTTTCACCAGAATCACATACCGCGGGTCTACGTTTTTTTCTGATTTGGGTCAAAAATTGAAAAGTGCTTTTTGTCACATTTCTGAGCAAAATTTGGCCCAATTTACCATGCCCATGCATATTCCCACTTGTTTGAGTAATTTTTCATGGAAAAAACAAGGTTTCATGAATGGTCAAAATTTTCACCAGAATCACATACCGCGGGTCTACGTTTTTTCTGATTTGGGTCAAAAATTGAAAAGTGCTTTTTGTCACATTTCTGAGCAAAATTTGGCCCAATTTACCATGCCCATGCATTTTCCCACTCGTTTGAGTAATTTTTCATGGAAAAAACAAGGTTTCATGAATGGTCAAAATTTTCACCAGAATCACATACTGCGGGTCTACGTTTTTTTCTGATTTGGGTCAAAAATTGAAAAGTGTTTTTTTGTCACATTTCTGAGCAAAATTTGGCCCAATTTACCATGCCCATGCATATTCCCACTTGTTTGAGTAATTTTTCATGGAAAAAACAAGGTTTCATGAATGGTCAAAATTTTCACCAGAATCACATACCGCGGGTCTACGTTTTTTTCTGATTAGGGTCAAAAATTGAAAAGTGCTTTTTGTCACATTTCTGAGTAAAATTTGGCCCAATTTACCATGCCCATGCAAATTCCCACGTGTTTGAGTAATTTTTCATGGAAAAAACAAGGTTTCATGAATGGTCAAAATTTTCACCAGAATCACATACCGCGGGTCTACGTTTTTTCTGATTTGGGTCAAAAATTGAAAAGTGCTTTTTGTCACATTTCTGAGCAAAATTTGTCCCAATTTACCATGCCCATGCATCTTCCCACTTGTTTGAGTAATTTTTCATGGAAAAAACAAGGTTTCATGAATGGTCAAAATTTTCACCAGAATCACATACCGCGGGTCTACGTTTTTTTCTGATTTGGGTCAAAAATTGAAAAGTGTTTTTTGTCACATTTCTGAGCAAAATTTGGCCCAATTTACCATGCCCATGCATATTCCCACTTGTTTGAGTAATTTTTCATGGAAAAAACAAGGTTTCATGAATGGTCAAAATTTTCACCAGAATCACATACCGCGGGTCTACGTTTTTTCTGATTTGGGTCAAAAATTGAAAAATGCTTTTTGTCACATTTCTGGGCAAAATTTGGCCCAATTTACCATGCCCATGCATTTTCCCACTCGTTTGAGTAATTTTTCATGGAAAAAACAAGGTTTCATGAATGGTCAAAATTTTCACCAGAATCACATACCGCGGGTCTACGTTTTTTTCTGATTTGGGTCAAAATTTGAAAAGTGCTTTTTGTCACATTTCTGAGCAAAATTTGGCCCAATTTACCATGCCCATGCATATTTCCACTTGTTTGAGTAATTTTTCATGGAAAAAACAAGGTTTCATGAATGGTCAAAATTTTCACCAGAATCACATACCGCCGGTCTACGTTTTTTTCTGATTTGGGTCAAAAATTGAAAAGTGCTTTTTGTCACATTTCTGAGCAAAATTTGGCCCAATTTACCATGCCCATGCATATTTCCACTTGTTTGAGTAATTTTTCATGGAAAAAACAAGGTTTCATGAATGGTCAAAATTTTCACCAGAATCACATACCGCGGGTCTAAGTTTTTTTCTGATTTGGGTCAAAAATTGAAAAGTGCTTTTTGTCACATTTCTGAGCAAAATTTGGCCCAATTTACCATGCCCATGCATATTCCCACTTGTTTGAGTAATTTTTCATGGAAAAAACAAGGTTTCATGAATGGTCAAAATTTTCACCAGAATCACATACCGCGGGTCTACGTTTTTTCTGATTTGGGTCAAAAATTGAAAAGTGCTTTTTGTCACATTTCTGAGCAAAATTTGGCCCAATTTACCATGCCCATGCATTTTCCCACTCGTTTGAGTAATTTTTCATGGAAAAAACAAGGTTTCATGAATGGTCAAAATTTTCACCAGAATCACATACCGCGGGTCTACGTTTTTTTCTGATTTGGGTCAAAAATTGAAAAGTGTTTTTTGTCACATTTCTGAGCAAAATTTGGCCCAATTTACCATGCCCATGCATATTCCCACTTGTTTGAGTAATTTTTCATGGAAAAAACAAGGTTTCATGAATGGTCAAAATTTTCACCAGAATCACATACCGCGGGTCTACGTTTTTTCTGATTTGGGTCAAAAATTGAAAAGTGCTTTTTGTCACATTTCTGAGCAAAATTTGGCCCAATTTACCATGCCCATGCATTTTCCCACTCGTTTGAGTAATTTTTCATGGAAAAAACAAGGTTTCATGAATGGTCAAAATTTTCACCAGAATCACATACCGCGGGTCTACGTTTTTTTCTGATTTGGGTCAAAAATTGAAAAGTGTTTTTTGTCACATTTCTGAGCAAAATTTGGCCCAATTTACCATGCCCATGCATTTTCCCACTTGTTTGAGTAATTTTTCATGGAAAAAACAAGGTTTCATGAATGGTCAAAATTTTCACCAGAATCACATACCGCGGGTCTACGTTTTTTTCTGATTTGGGTCAAAAATTGAAAAGTGTTTTTTGTCACATTTCTGAGCAAAATTTGGCCCAATTTACCATGCCCATGCATATTTCCACTTGTTTGAGTAATTTTTCATGGAAAAAACAAGGTTTCATGAATGGTCAAAATTTTCACCACAATCACATACCGCGGGTCTACGTTTTTTTCTGATTTGGGTCAAAAATTGAAAAGTGCTTTTTGTCACATTTCTGAGCAAAATTTGGCCCAATTTACCATGCCCATGCATATTCCCACTTGTTTGAGTAATTTTTCATGGAAAAAACAAGGTTTCATGAATGGTCAAAATTTTCACCAGAATCACATACTGCGCGTCTACGTTTTTTTCTGATTTGGGTCAAAAATTGAAAAGTGTTTTTTTTCACATTTCTGAGCAAAATTTGGCCCAATTTACCATGCCCATGCATATTCCCACTTGTTTGAGTAATTTTTCATGGAAAAAACAAGGTTTCATGAATGGTCAAAATTTTCACCAGAATCACATACCGCGGGTCTACGTTTTTTTCTGATTTGGGTCAAAAATTGAAAAGTGCTTTTTGTCACATTTCTGAGTAAAATTTGGCCCAATTTACCATGCCCATGCAAATTCCCACGTGTTTGAGTAATTTTTCATGGAAAAAACAAGGTTTCATGAATGGTCAAAATTTTCACCAGAATCACATACCTCGGGTCTACGTTTTTTCTGATTTGGGTCAAAAATTGAAAAGTGCTTTTTGTCACATTTCTGAGCAAAATTTGGCCCAATTTACCATGCCCATGCATCTTCCCACTTGTTTGAGTAATTTTTCATGGAAAAAACAAGGTTTCATGAATGGTCAAAATTTTCACCAGAATCACATACCGCGGGTCTACGTTTTTTTCTGATTTGGGTCAAAAATTGAAAAATGCTTTTTGTCACATTTCTGGGCAAAATTTGGCCCAATTTACCATGCCCATGCATTTTCCCACTCGTTTGAGTAATTTTTCATGGAAAAAACAAGGTTTCATGAATGGTCAAAATTTTCACCAGAATCACATACCGCGGGTCTACGTTTTTTTCTGATTTGGGTCAAAATTTGAAAAGTGCTTTTTGTCACATTTCTGAGCAAAATTTGGCACAATTTACCATGCCCATGCATTTTCCCGCTTGTTTGAGTAATTTTTCATGGAAAAAACAAGGTTTCATGAATGGTCAAAATTTTCACCAGAATCACATACCGCCGGTCTACGTTTTTTTCTGATTTGGGTCAAAAATTGAAAAGTGCTTTTTGTCACATTTCTGAGCAAAATTTGGCCCAATTTACCATGCCCATGCATATTTCCACTTGTTTGAGTAATTTTTCATGGAAAAAACAAGGTTTCATGAATGGTCAAAATTTTCACCAGAATCACATACCGCGGGTCTAAGTTTTTTTCTGATTTGGGTCAAAAATTGAAAAGTGCTTTTTGTCACATTTCTGAGCAAAATTTGGCCCAATTTACCATGCCCATGCATTTTCCCACTCGTTTGAGTAATTTTTCATGGAAAAAACAAGGTTTCATGAATGGTCAAAATTTTCACCAGAATCACATACCGCGGGTCTACGTTTTTTTCTGATTTGGGTCAAAAATTGAAAAGTGTTTTTTGTCACATTTCTGAGTAAAATTTGGCCCAATTTACCATGCCCATGCATATTCCCACTTGTTTGAGTAATTTTTCATGGAAAAAACAAGGTTTCATGAATGGTCAAAATTTTCACCAGAATCACATACCGCGGGTCTACGTTTTTTTCTGATTTGGGTCAAAAATTTAAAAGTGTTTTTTGTCACATTTCTGAGTAAAATTTGGCCCAATTTACCATGCCCATGCAAATTCCCACGTGTTTGAGTAATTTTTCATGGAAAAAACAAGGTTTCATGAATGGTCAAAATTTTCACCAGAATCACATACCGCGGGTCTACGTTTTTTTCTGATTTGGGTCAAAAATTGAAAAGTGCTTTTTGTCACATTTCTGAGCAAAATTTGGCACAATTTACCATGCCCATGCATTTTCCCGCTTGTTTGAGTAATTTTTCATGGAAAAAACAAGGTTTCATGAATGGTCAAAATTTTCACCAGAATCACATACCGCGGGTCTACGTTTTTTCTGATTTGGGTCAAAAATTGAAAAGTGCTTTTTGTCACATTTCTGAGCAAAATTTGGCCCAATTTACCATGCCCATGCAAATTCCCACATGTTTGAGTAATTTTTCATGGAAAAAACAAGGTTTCATGAATGGTCAAAATTTTCACCAGAATCACATACCGCGGGTCTACGTTTTTTCTGATTTGGGTCAAAAATTGAAAAGTGCTTTTTGTCACATTTCTGAGCAAAATTTGGCCCAATTTACCATGCCCATGCATCTTCCCACTTGTTTGAGTAATTTTTCATGGAAAAAACAAGGTTTCATGAATGGTCAAAATTTTCACCAGAATCACATACCGCGGGTCTACGTTTTTTTCTGATTTGGGTCAAAAATTGAAAAGTGTTTTTTGTCACATTTCTGAGCAAAATTTGGCCCAATTTACCATGCCCATGCATATTCCCACTTGTTTGAGTAATTTTTCATGGAAAAAACAAGGTTTCATGAATGGTCAAAATTTTCACCAGAATCACATACCGCGGGTCTACGTTTTTTTCTGATTTGGGTCAAAATTTGAAAAGTGCTTTTTGTCACATTTCTGGGCAAAATTTGGCCCAATTTACCATGCCCATGCATTTTCCCACTCGTTTGAGTAATTTTTCATGGAAAAAACAAGGTTTCATGAATGGTCAAAATTTTCACCAGAATCACATACCGCGGGTCTACGTTTTTTTCTGATTTGGGTCAAAATTTGAAAAGTGCTTTTTGTCACATTTCTGAGCAAAATTTGGCACAATTTACCATGCCCATGCATTTTCCCGCTTGTTTGAGTAATTTTTCATGGAAAAAACAAGGTTTCATGAATGGTCAAAATTTTCACCAGAATCACATACCGCAGGTCTACGTTTTTTTCTGATTTGGGTCAAAAATTGAAAAGTGCTTTTTGTCACATTTCTGAGCAAAATTTGGCCCAATTTACCATGCCCATGCATATTTCCACTTGTTTGAGTAATTTTTCATGGAAAAAACAAGGTTTCATGAATGGTCAAAATTTTCACCAGAATCACATACCGCGGGTCTAAGTTTTTTTCTGATTTCGGTCAAAAATTGAAAAGTGCTTTTTGTCACATTTCTGAGCAAAATTTGGCCCAATTTACCATGCCCATGCATATTCCCACTCGTTTGAGTAATTTTTCATGGAAAAAACAAGGTTTCATGAATGGTCAAAATTTTCACCAGAATCACATACCGCGGGTCTACATTTTTTTCTGATTTGGGTCAAAAATTGAAAAGTGTTTTTTGTCACATTTCTGAGCAAAATTTGGCCCAATTTACCATGCCCATGCATATTCCCGCTTGTTTGAGTAATTTTTCATGGAAAAAACAAGGTTTCATGAATGGTCAAAATTTTCACCAGAATCACATACCGCGGGTCTACGTTTTTTTCTGATTTGGGTCAAAAATTGAAAAGTGCTTTTTGTCACATTTCTGAGCAAAATTTGGCCCAATTTACCATGCCCATGCATATTTCCACTTGTTTGAGTAATTTTTCATGGAAAAAACAAGGTTTCATGAATGGTCAAAATTTTCACCAGAATCACATACCGCGGGTCTAAGTTTTTTTCTGATTTGGGTCAAAAATTGAAAAGTGCTTTTTGTCACATTTCTGAGCAAAATTTGGCCCAATTTACCATGCCCATGCATATTCCCACTTGTTTGAGTAATTTTTCATGGAAAAAACAAGGTTTCATGAATGGTCAAAATTTTCACCAGAATCACATACCGCGGGTCTACATTTTTTTCTGATTTGGGTCAAAAATTGAAAAGTGTTTTTTGTCACATTTCTGAGCAAAATTTGGCCCAATTTACCATGCCCATGCATATTCCCACTCGTTTGAGTAATTTTTCATGGAAAAAACAAGGTTTCATGAATGGTCAAAATTTTCACCAGAATCACATACCGCGGGTCTACGTTTTTTTCTGATTTGGGTCAAAAATTGAAAAGTGCTTTTTGTCACATTTCTGAGTAAAATTTGGCCCAATTTACCATGCCCATGCATATTCCCACTTGTTTGAGTAATTTTTCATGGAAAAAACAAGGTTTCATGAATGGTCAAAATTTTCACCAGAATCACATACCGCGGGTCTACGTTTTTTTCTGATTTGGGTCAAAAATTGAAAAATGCTTTTTGTCACATTTCTGGGCAAAATTTGGCCCAATTTACCATGCCCATGCATTTTCCCACTCGTTTGAGTAATTTTTCATGGAAAAAACAAGGTTTCATGAATGGTCAAAATTTTCACCAGAATCACATACCGCGGGTCTACGTTTTTTTCTGATTTGGGTCAAAATTTGAAAAGTGCTTTTTGTCACATTTCTGAGCAAAATTTGGCACAATTTACCATGCCCATGCATTTTCCCGCTTTTTTGAGTAATTTTTCATGGAAAAAACAAGGTTTCATGAATGGTCAAAATTTTCACCAGAATCACATACCGCGGGTCTACGTTTTTTTCTGATTTGGGTCAAAAATTGAAAAGTGCTTTTTGTCACATTTCTGAGCAAAATTTGGCCCAATTTACCATGCCCATGCATCTTCCCACTTGTTTGAGTAATTTTTCATGGAAAAAACAAGGTTTCATGAATGGTCAAAATTTTCACCAGAATCACATACCGCGGGTCTACGTTTTTTTCTGATTTGGGTCAAAAATTGAAAAGTGTTTTTTGTCACATTTCTGAGCAAAATTTGGCCCAATTTACCATGCCCATGCATATTCCCACTTGTTTGAGTAATTTTTCATGGAAAAAACAAGGTTTCATGAATGGTCAAAATTTTCACCAGAATCACATACCGCGGGTCTACGTTTTTTTCTGATTTGGGTCAAAAATTGAAAAATGCTTTTTGTCACATTTCTGGGCAAAATTTGGCCCAATTTACCATGCCCATGCATTTTCCCACTCGTTTGAGTAATTTTTCATGGAAAAAACAAGGTTTCATGAATGGTCAAAATTTTCACCAGAATCACATACCGCGGGTCTACGTTTTTTTCTGATTTGGGTCAAAATTTGAAAAGTGCTTTTTGTCACATTTCTGAGCAAAATTTGGCACAATTTACCATGCCCATGCATTTTCCCGCTTGTTTGAGTAATTTTTCATGGAAAAAACAAGGTTTCATGAATGGTCAAAATTTTCACCAGAATCACATACCGCGGGTCTACGTTTTTTTCTGATTTGGGTCAAAAATTGAAAAGTGTTTTTTGTCACATTTCTGAGCAAAATTTGGCCCAATTTACCATGCCCATGCATATTCCCACTTGTTTGAGTAATTTTTCATGGAAAAAACAAGGTTTCATGAATGGTCAAAATTTTCACCAGAATCACATACCGCGGGTCTACGTTTTTTTCTGATTTGGGTCAAAAATTGAAAAGTGCTTTTTGTCACATTTCTGAGTAAAATTTGGCCCAATTTACCATGCCCATGCAAATTCCCACGTGTTTGAGTAATTTTTCATGGAAAAAACAAGGTTTCATGAATGGTCAAAATTTTCACCAGAATCACATACCGCGGGTCTACGTTTTTTCTGATTTGGGTCAAAAATTGAAAAGTGCTTTTTGTCACATTTCTGAGCAAAATTTGGCCCAATTTACCATGCCCATGCATCTTCCCACTTGTTTGAGTAATTTTTCATGGAAAAAACAAGGTTTCATGAATGGTCAAAATTTTCACCAGAATCACATACCGCGGGTCTACGTTTTTTTCTGATTTGGGCCAAAAATTGAAAAGTGTTTTTTGTCACATTTCTGAGCAAAATTTGGCCCAATTTACCATGCCCATGCATATTCCCACTTGTTTGAGTAATTTTTCATGGAAAAAACAAGGTTTCATGAATGGTCAAAATTTTCACCAGAATCACATACCGCGGGTCTACGTTTTTTTCTGATTTGGGTCAAAAATTGAAAAATGCTTTTTGTCACATTTCTGGGCAAAATTTGGCCCAATTTACCATGCCCATGCATTTTCCCACTCGTTTGAGTAATTTTTCATGGAAAAAACAAGGTTTCATGAATGGTCAAAATTTTCACCAGAATCACATACCGCGGGTCTACGTTTTTTTCTGATTTGGGTCAAAATTTGAAAAGTGCTTTTTGTCACATTTCTGAGCAAAATTTGGCCCAATTTACCATGCCCATGCATATTTCCACTTGTTTGAGTAATTTTTCATGGAAAAAACAAGGTTTCATGAATGGTCAAAATTTTCACCAGAATCACATACCGCGGGTCTAAGTTTTTTTCTGAGTTGGGTCAAAAATTGAAAAGTGCTTTTTGTCACATTTCTGAGCAAAATTTGGCCCAATTTACCATGCCCATGCATATTTCCACTTGTTTGAGTAATTTTCCATGGAAAAAACAAGGTTTCATGAATGGTCAAAATTTTCACCAGAATCACATACCGCCGGTCTACGTTTTTTTCTGATTTGGGTCAAAAATTGAAAAGTGCTTTTTGTCACATTTCTGAGCAAAATTTGGCCCAATTTACCATGCCCATGCATATTTCCACTTGTTTGAGTAATTTTTCATGGAAAAAACAAGGTTTCATGAATGGTCAAAATTTTCACCAGAATCACATACCGCGGGTCTAAGTTTTTTTCTGAGTTGGGTCAAAAATTGAAAAGTGCTTTTTGTCACATTTCTGAGCAAAATTTGGCCCAATTTACCATGCCCATGCATATTCCCACTTGTTTGAGTAATTTTTCATGGAAAAAACAAGGTTTCATGAATGGTCAAAATTTTCACCAGAATCACATACCGCGGGTCTACGTTTTTTCTGATTTGGGTCAAAAATTGAAAAGTGCTTTTTGTCACATTTCTGAGCAAAATTTGGCCCAATTTACCATGCCCATGCATTTTCCCACTCGTTTGAGTAATTTTTCATGGAAAAAACAAGGTTTCATGAATGGTCAAAATTTTCACCAGAATCACATACCGCGGGTCTACGTTTTTTTCTGATTTGGGTCAAAAATTGAAAAGTGTTTTTTGTCACATTTCTGAGCAAAATTTGGCCCAATTTACCATGCCCATGCATATTCCCACTTGTTTGCGTAATTTTTCATGGAAAAAACAAGGTTTCATGAATGGTCAAAATTTTCACCAGAATCACATACCGCGGGTCTACTTTTTTTTCTGATTTGGGTCAAAAATTGAAAAGTGCTTTTTGTCACATTTCTGAGTAAAATTTGGCCCAATTTACCAAGCCCATGCAAATTCCCACGTGTTTGAGTAATTTTTCATGGAAAAAACAAGGTTTCATGAATGGTCAAAATTTTCACCAGAATCACATACCGCGGGTCTACGTTTTTTCTGATTTGGGTCAAAAATTGAAAAGTGCTTTTTGTCACATTTCTGAGCAAAATTTGGCCCAATTTACCATGCCCATGCATCTTCCCACTTGTTTGAGTAATTTTTCATGGAAAAAACAAGGTTTCATGAATGGTCAAAATTTTCACCAGAATCACATACCGCGGGTCTACGTTTTTTTCTGATTTGGGTCAAAAATTGAAAAGTGTTTTTTGTCACATTTCTGAGCAAAATTTGGCCCAATTTACCATGCCCATGCATTTTCCCACTCGTTTGAGTAATTTTTCATGGAAAAAACAAGGTTTCATGAATGGTCAAAATTTTCACCAGAATCACATACCGCGGGTCTACGTTTTTTTCTGATTTGGGTCAAAAATTGAAAAATGCTTTTTGTCACATTTCTGGGCAAAATTTGGCCCAATTTACCATGCCCATGCATTTTCCCACTCGTTTGAGTAATTTTTCATGGAAAAAACAAGGTTTCATGAATGGTCAAAATTTTCACCAGAATCACATACCGCGGGTCTACGTTTTTTTCTGATTTGGGTCAAAATTTGAAAAGTGCTTTTTGTCACATTTCTGAGCAAAATTTGGCCCAATTTACCATGCCCATGCATTTTCCCGCTTGTTTGAGTAATTTTTCATGGAAAAAACAAGGTTTCATGAATGGTCAAAATTTTCACCAGAATCACATACCGCGGGTCTACGTTTTTTTCTGATTTGGGTCAAAAATTGAAAAGTGCTTTTTGTCACATTTCTGAGCAAAATTTGGCCCAATTTACCATGCCCATGCATATTTCCACTTGTTTGAGTAATTTTTCTTGGAAAAAACAAGGTTTCATGAATGGTCAAAATTTTCACCAGAATCACATACCGCGGGTCTACATTTTTTTCTGATTTGGGTCAAAAATTGAAAAGTGTTTTTTGTCACATTTCTGAGCAAAATTTGGCCCAATTTACCATGCCCATGCATATTCCCACTCGTTTGAGTAATTTTTCATGGAAAAAACAAGGTTTCATGAATGGTCAAAATTTTCACCAGAATCACATACCGCGGGTCTACGTTTTTTTCTGATTTGGGTCAAAAATTGAAAAGTGCTTTTTGTCACATTTCTGAGTAAAATTTGGCCCAATTTACCATGCCCATGCATATTCCCACTTGTTTGAGTAATTTTTCATGGAAAAAACAAGGTTTCATGAATGGTCAAAATTTTCACCAGAATCACATACCGCGGGTCTACGTTTTTTTCTGATTTGGGTCAAAAATTGAAAAATGCTTTTTGTCACATTTCTGGGCAAAATTTGGCCCAATTTACCATGCCCATGCATTTTCCCACTCGTTAGAGTAATTTTTCATGGAAAAAACAAGGTTTCATGAATGGTCAAAATTTTCACCAGAATCACATACCGCGGGTCTACGTTTTTTTCTGATTTGGGTCAAAATTTGAAAAGTGCTTTTTGTCACATTTCTGAGCAAAATTTGGCACAATTTACCATGCCCATGCATTTTCCCGCTTGTTTGAGTAATTTTTCATGGAAAAAACAAGGTTTCATGAATGGTCAAAATTTTCACCAGAATCACATACCGCGGGTCTACGTTTTTTTCTGATTTGGGTCAAAAATTGAAAAGTGCTTTTTGTCACATTTCTGAGCAAAATTTGGCCCAATTTACCATGCCCATGCATCTTCCCACTTGTTTGAGTAATTTTTCATGGAAAAAACAAGGTTTCATGAATGGTCAAAATTTTCACCAGAATCACATACCGCGGGTCTACGTTTTTTTCTGATTTGGGTCAAAAATTTAAAAGTGTTTTTTGTCACATTTCTGAGCAAAATTTGGCCCAATTTACCATGCCCATGCATATTCCCACTTGTTTGAGTAATTTTTCATGGAAAAAACAAGGTTTCATGAATGGTCAAAATTTTCACCAGAATCACATACCGCGGGTCTACGTTTTTTTCTGAATTGGGTCAAAAATTGAAAAATGCTTTTTGTCACATTTCTGGGCAAAATTTGGCCCAATTTACCATGCCCATGCATTTTCCCACTTGTTTGAGTAATTTTTCATGGAAAAAACAAGGTTTCATGAATGGTCAAAATTTTCACCAGAATCACATACCGCGGGTCTACGTTTTTTTCTGATTTGGGTCAAAAATTGAAAAGTGCTTTTTGTCACATTTCTGAGCAAAATTTGGCCCAATTTACCATGCCCATGCATATTTCCACTTGTTTGAGTAATTTTTCATGGAAAAAACAAGGTTTCATGAATGGTCAAAATTTTCACCAGAATCACATACCGCGGGTCTAAGTTTTTTTCTGATTTGGGTCAAAAATTGAAAAGTGCTTTTTGTCACATTTCTGAGCAAAATTTGGCCCAATTTACCATGCCCATGCATATTCCCACTTGTTTGAGTAATTTTTCATGGAAAAAACAAGGTTTCATGAATGGTCAAAATTTTCACCAGAATCACATACCGCGGGTCTACATTTTTTTCTGATTTGGGTCAAAAATTGAAAAGTGTTTTTTGTCACATTTCTGAGCAAAATTTGGCCCAATTTACCATGCCCATGCATATTCCCACTCGTTTGAGTAATTTTTCATGGAAAAAACAAGGTTTCATGAATGGTCAAAATTTTCACCAGAATCACATACCGCGGGTCTAAGTTTTTTTCTGATTTGGGTCAAAAATTGAAAAGTGCTTTTTGTCACATTTCTGAGCAAAATTTGGCCCAATTTACCATGCCCATGCATTTTCCCACTCGTTTGAGTAATTTTTCATGGAAAAAACAAGGTTTCTTGAATGGTCAAAATTTTCACCAGAATCACATACCGCGGGTCTACGTTTTTTTCTGATTTGGGTCAAAAATTGAAAAGTGTTTTTTGTCACATTTCTGAGCAAAATTTGGCCCAATTTACCATGCCCATGCATTTTCCCACTTGTTTGAGTAATTTTTCATGGAAAAAACAAGGTTTCATGAATGGTCAAAATTTTCACCAGAATCACATACCGCGGGTCTACGTTTTTTCTGATTTGGGTCAAAAATTGAAAAGTACTTTTTGTCACATTTCTGAGCAAAATTTGGCCCAATTTACCATGCCCATGCATATTCCCACTTGTTTGAGTAATTTTTTCATGGAAAAAACAAGGTTTCATGAATGGTCAAAATTTTCACCAGAATCACATACCGCGGGTCTACGTTTTTTTCTGATTTGGGTCAAAAATTGAAAAGTGCTTTTTGTCACATTTCTGAGCAAAATTTGGCCCAATTTACCATGCCCATGCATTTTCCCACTTGTTTGAGTAATTTTTCATGGAAAAAACAAGGTTTCATGAATGGTCAAAATTTTCACCAGAATCACATACCGTGGGTCTACGTTTTTTTCTGATTTGGGTCAAAAATTGAAAAGTGCTTTTTGTCACATTTCTGAGCAAAATTTGGCCCAATTTACCATGCCCATGCATTTTCCCACTCGTTTGAGTAATTTTTCATGGAAAAAACAAGGTTTCATGAATGGTCAAAATTTTCACCAGAATCACATACCGCGGGTCTACGTTTTTTTCTGATTTGGGTCAAAAATTGAAAAGTGCTTTTTGTCACATTTCTGAGCAAAATTTGGCCCAATTTACCATGCCCATGCATTTTCCCACTCGTTTGAGTAATTTTTCATGGAAAAAACAAGGTTTCATGAATGGTCAAAATTTTCACCAGAATCACATACCGCGGGTCTACGTTTTTTTCTGATTTGGGTCAAAAATTGAAAAGTGCTTTTTGTCACATTTCTGAGCAAAATTTGGCCCAATTTACCATGCCCATGCATATTCCCACTTGTTTGAGTAATTTTTCATGGAAAAAACAAGGTTTCATGAATGGTCAAAATTTTCACCAGAATCACATACCGCGGGTCTACGTTTTTTTCTGATTTGGGTCAAAAATTGAAAAGTGCTTTTTGTCACATTTCTGAGCAAAATTTGGCCCAATTTACCATACCCATGCATATTCCCACTTGTTTGAGTAATTTTTCATGGAAAAAACAAGGTTTCATGAATGGTCAAAATTTTCACCAGAATCACATACCGCGGGTCTACGTTTTTTTCTGATTTGGGTCAAAAATTGAAAAGTGCTTTTTGTCACATTTCTGAGCAAAATTTGGCCCAATTTACCATGCCCATGCATTTTCCCACTCGTTTGAGTAATTTTTCATGGAAAAAACAAGGTTTCATGAATGGTCAAAATTTTCACCAGAATCACATACCGCGGGTCTACGTTTTTTTCTGATTTGGGTCAAAAATTGAAAAGTGCTTTTTGTCACATTTCTGAGCAAAATTTGGCCCAATTTACCATGCCCATGCATATTCCCACTTGTTTGAGTAATTTTTCATGGAAAAAACAAGGTTTCATGAATGGTCAAAATTTTCACCAGAATCACATACCGCGGGTCTACGTTTTTTTCTGATTTGGGTCAAATATTGAAAAGTGTTTTTTGTCACATTTCTGAGCAAAATTTGGCCCAATTTACCATGCCCATGCATTTTCCCACTTGTTTGAGTAATTTTTCATGGAAAAAACAAGGTTTCATGAATGGTCAAAATTTTCACCAGAATCACATACCGCGGGTCTACGTTTTTTCTGATTTGGATCAAAAATTGAAAAGTGCTTTTTGTCACATTTCTGAGCAAAATTTGGCCCAATTTACCATGCCCATGCATTTTCCCACTCGTTTGAGTAATTTTTCATGGAAAAAACAAGGTTTCATGAATGGTCAAAATGTTCACCAGAATCACATACCGCGGGTCTACGTTTTTTTCTGATTTGGGTCAAAAATTGAAAAGTGCTTTTTGTCACATTTCTGAGCAAAATTTGGCCCAATTTACCATGCCCATGCATTTTCACACTTGTTTGAGTAATTTTTCATGGAAAAAACAAGGTTTCATGAATGGTCAAAATTTTCACCAGAATCACATACCGCGGGTCTACGTTTTTTTCTGATTTGGGTCAAAAATTGAAAAGTGCTTTTTGTCACATTTCTGAGCAAAATTTGGCCCAATTTACCATGCCCATGCATTTTCCCACTCGTTTGAGTAATTTTTCATGGAAAAAACAAGGTTTCATGAATGGTCAAAATTTTCACCAGAATCACATACCGCGGGTCTACGTTTTTTTCTGATTTGGGTCAAAAATTGAAAAGTGCTTTTTGTCACATTTCTGAGCAAAATTTGGCCCAATTTACCATGCCCATGCATTTTCCCACTCGTTTGAGTAATTTTTCATGGAAAAAACAAGGTTTCATGAATGGTCAAAATTTTCACCAGAATCACATACCGCGGGTCTACGTTTTTTTCTGATTTGGGTCAAAAATTGAAAAGTGCTTTTTGTCACATTTCTGAGCAAAATTTGGCCCAATTTACCATGCCCATGCATATTCCCACTTGTTTGAGTAATTTTTCATGGAAAAAACAAGGTTTCATGAATGGTCAAAATTTTCACCAGAATCACATACCGCGGGTCTACGTTTTTTTCTGATTTGGGTCAAAAATTGAAAAGTGTTTTTTGTCACATTTCTGAGCAAAATTTGGCCCAATTTACCATGCCCATGCATTTTCCCACTTGTTTGAGTAATTTTTCATGGAAAAAACAAGGTTTCATGAATGGTCAAAATTTTCACCAGAATCACATACCGCGGGTCTACGTTTTTTTCTGATTTGGGTCAAAAATTGAAAAGTGTTTTTTGTCACATTTCTGAGCAAAATTTGGCCCAATTTACCATGCCCATGCATTTTCCCACTTGTTTGAGTAATTTTTCATGGAAAAAACAAGGTTTCATGAATGGTCAAAATTTTCACCAGAATCACATACCGCGGGTCTACGTTTTTTTCTGATTTGGGTCAAAAATTGAAAAGTACTTTTTGTCACATTTCTGAGCAAAATTTGGCCCAATTTACCATGCCCATGCATATTCCCACTTGTTTGAGTAATTTTTCATGGAAAAAACAAGGTTTCATGAATGGTCAAAATTTTCACCAGAATCACATACCGCGGGTCTACGTTTTTTTCTGATTTGGGTCAAAAATTGAAAAGTGCTTTTTGTCACATTTCTGAGCAAAATTTGGCCCAATTTACCATGCCCATGCATTTTCACACTTGTTTGAGTAATTTTTCATGGAAAAAACAAGGTTTCATGAATGGTCAAAATTTTCACCAGAATCACATACCGCGGGTCTACGTTTTTTTCTGATTTGGGTCAAAAATTGAAAAGTGCTTTTTGTCACATTTCTGAGCAAAATTTGGCCCAATTTACCATGCCCATGCATTTTCCCACTCGTTTGAGTAATTTTTCATGGAAAAAACAAGGTTTCATGAATGGTCAAAATTTTCACCAGAATCACATACCGCGGGTCTACGTTTTTT
The DNA here is from genome assembly GCF_023375975.1 of Astyanax mexicanus. Taxonomy (NCBI): domain Eukaryota; kingdom Metazoa; phylum Chordata; class Actinopteri; order Characiformes; family Acestrorhamphidae; genus Astyanax; species Astyanax mexicanus. Next base: position 24,186,232 of record NC_064414.1, read on the forward strand.
TCTGATTTGGGTCAAAAATTGAAAAGTGCTTTTTGTCACATTTCTGAGCAAAATTTGGCCCAATTTACCATGCCCATGCATTTTCCCACTTGTTTGAGTAATTTTTCATGGAAAAAACAAGGTTTCATGAATGGTCAAAATTTTCACCAGAATCACATACCGCGGGTCTACGTTTTTTTCTGATTTGGGTCAAAAATTGAAAAGTGTTTTTTGTCACATTTCTGAGCAAAATTTGGCCCAATTTACCATGCCCATGCATTTTCCCACTTGTTTGAGTAATTTTTCATGGAAAAAACAAGGTTTCATGAATGGTCAAAATTTTCACCAGAATCACATACCGCGGGTCTACGTTTTTTTCTGATTTGGGTCAAAAATTGAAAAGTGTTTTTTGTCACATTTCTGAGCAAAATTTGGCCCAATTTACCATGCCCATGCATTTTCCCACTTGTTTGAGTAATTTTTCATGGAAAAAACAAGGTTTCATGAATGGTCAAAATTTTCACCAGAATCACATACTGCGGGTCTACGTTTTTTTCTGATTTGGGTCAAAAATTGAAAAGTACTTTTTGTCACATTTCTGAGCAAAATTTGGCCCAATTTACCATGCCCATGCATATTCCCACTTGTTTGAGTAATTTTTCATGGAAAAAACAAGGTTTCATGAATGGTCAAAATTTTCACCAGAATCACATACCGCGGGTCTACGTTTTTTTCTGATTTGGGTCAAAAATTGAAAAGTGCTTTTTGTCACATTTCTGAGCAAAATTTGGCCCAATTTACCATGCCCATGCATTTTCACACTTGTTTGAGTAATTTTTCATGGAAAAAACAAGGTTTCATGAATGGTCAAAATTTTCACCAGAATCACATACCGCGGGTCTACGTTTTTTTCTGATTTGGGTCAAAAATTGAAAAGTGCTTTTTGTCACATTTCTGAGCAAAATTTGGCCCAATTTACCATGCCCATGCATTTTCCCACTCGTTTGAGTAATTTTTCATGGAAAAAACAAGGTTTCATGAATGGTCAAAATTTTCACCAGAATCACATACCGCGGGTCTACGTTTTTTTCTGATTTGGGTCAAAAATTGAAAAGTGCTTTTTGTCACATTTCTGAGCAAAATTTGGCCCAATTTACCATGCCCATGCATTTTCCCACTTGTTTGAGTAATTTTTCATGGAAAAAACAAGGTTTCATGAATGGTCAAAATTTTCACCAGAATCACATACCGCGGGTCTACGTTTTTTTCTGATTTGGGTCAAAAATTGAAAAGTGTTTTTTGTCACATTTCTGAGCAAAATTTGGCCCAATTTACCATGCCCATGCATTTTCCCACTTGTTTGAGTAATTTTTCATGGAAAAAACAAGGTTTCATGAATGGTCAAAATTTTCACCAGAATCACATACCGCGGGTCTACGTTTTTTTCTGATTTGGGTCAAAAATTGAAAAGTGTTTTTTGTCACATTTCTGAGCAAAATTTGGCCCAATTTACCATGCCCATGCATTTTCCCACTTGTTTGAGTAATTTTTCATGGAAAAAACAAGGTTTCATGAATGGTCAAAATTTTCACCAGAATCACATACTGCGGGTCTACGTTTTTTTCTGATTTGGGTCAAAAATTGAAAAGTACTTTTTGTCACATTTCTGAGCAAAATTTGGCCCAATTTACCATGCCCATGCATATTCCCACTTGTTTGAGTAATTTTTCATGGAAAAAACAAGGTTTCATGAATGGTCAAAATTTTCACCAGAATCACATACCGCGGGTCTACGTTTTTTTCTGATTTGGGTCAAAAATTGAAAAGTGCTTTTTGTCACATTTCTGAGCAAAATTTGGCCCAATTTACCATGCCCATGCATTTTCCCACTCGTTTGAGTAATTTTTCATGGAAAAAACAAGGTTTCATGAATGGTCAAAATTTTCACCAGAATCACATACCGCGGGTCTACGTTTTTTTCTGATTTGGGTCAAAAATTGAAAAGTGCTTTTTGTCACATTTCTGAGCAAAATTTGGCCCAATTTACCATGCCCATGCATTTTCCCACTCGTTTGAGTAATTTTTCATGGAAAAAACAAGGTTTCATGAATGGTCAAAATTTTCACCAGAATCACATACCGCGGGTCTACGTTTTTTTCTGATTTGGGTCAAAAATTGAAAAGTGCTTTTTGTCACATTTCTGAGCAAAATTTGGCCCAATTTACCATGCCCATGCATATTCCCACTTGTTTGAGTAATTTTTCATGGAAAAAACAAGGTTTCATGAATGGTCAAAATTTTCACCAGAATCACATACCGCGGGTCTACGTTTTTTTCTGATTTGGGTCAAAAATTGAAAAGTGCTTTTTGTCACATTTCTGAGCAAAATTTGGCCCAATTTACCATGCCCATGCATTTTCCCACTCGTTTGAGTAATTTTTCATGGAAAAAACAAGGTTTCATGAATGGTCAAAATTTTCACCAGAATCACATACCGCGGGTCTACGTTTTTTTCTGATTTGGGTCAAAAATTTAAAAGTGCTTTTTGTCACATTTCTGAGCAAAATTTGGCCCAATTTACCATGCCCATGCATTTTCCCACTTGTTTGAGTAATTTTTCATGGAAAAAACAAGGTTTCATGAATGGTCAAAATTTTCACCAGAATCACATACCGCGGGTCTACGTTTTTTTCTGATTTGGGTCAAAAATTGAAAAGTACTTTTTGTCACATTTCTGAGCAAAATTTGGCCCAATTTACCATGCCCATGCATATTCCCACTTGTTTGAGTAATTTTTCATGGAAAAAACAAGGTTTCATGAATGGTCAAAATTTTCACCAGAATCACATACCGCGGGTCTACGTTTTTTTCTGATTTGGGTCAAAAATTGAAAAGTGCTTTTTGTCACATTTCTGAGCAAAATTTGGCCCAATTTACCATGCCCATGCATTTTCCCACTCGTTTGAGTAATTTTTCATGGAAAAAACAAGGTTTCATGAATGGTCAAAATTTTCACCAGAATCACATACCGCGGGTCTACGTTTTTTTCTGATTTGGGTCAAAAATTGAAAAGTGCTTTTTGTCACATTTCTGAGCAAAATTTGGCCCAATTTACCATGCCCATGCATTTTCCCACTCGTTTGAGTAATTTTTCATGGAAAAAACAAGGTTTCATGAATGGTCAAAATTTTCACCAGAATCACATACCGCGGGTCTACGTTTTTTTCTGATTTGGGTCAAAAATTGAAAAGTGCTTTTTGTCACATTTCTGAGCAAAATTTGGCCCAATTTACCATGCCCATGCATTTTCCCACTCGTTTGAGTAATTTTTCATGGAAAAAACAAGGTTTCATGAATGGTCAAAATTTTCACCAGAATCACATACCGCGGGTCTACGTTTTTTTCTGATTTGGGTCAAAAATTGAAAAGTGCTTTTTGTCACATTTCTGAGCAAAATTTGGCCCAATTTACCATGCCCATGCATATTCCCACTTGTTTGAGTAATTTTTCATGGAAAAAACAAGGTTTCATGAATGGTCAAAATTTTCACCAGAATCACATACCGCGGGTCTACGTTTTTTTCTGATTTGGGTCAAAAATTGAAAAGTGCTTTTTGTCACATTTCTGAGCAAAATTTGGCCCAATTTACCATGCCCATGCATTTTCCCACTCGTTTGAGTAATTTTTCATGGAAAAAACAAGGTTTCATGAATGGTCAAAATTTTCACCAGAATCACATACCGCGGGTCTACGTTTTTTTCTGATTTGGGTCAAAAATTGAAAAGTGCATTTTGTCACATTTCTGAGCAAAATTTGGCCCAATTTACCATGCCCATGCATATTCCCACTTGTTTGAGTAATTTTTCATGGAAAAAACAAGGTTTCATGAATGGTCAAAATTTTCACCAGAATCACATACCGCGGGTCTACGTTTTTTTCTGATTTGGGTCAAAAATTGAAAAGTGCTTTTTGTCACATTTCTGAGCAAAATTTGGCCCAATTTACCATGCCCATGCATATTCTCACTTGTTTGAGTAATTTTTCATGGAAAAAACAAGGTTTCATGAATGGTCAAAATTTTCACCAGAATCACATACCGCGGGTCTACGTTTTTTTCTGATTTGGGTCAAAAATTGAAAAGTGCTTTTTGTCACATTTCTGAGCAAAATTTGGCCCAATTTACCATGCCCATGCATTTTCACACTTGTTTGAGTAATTTTTCATGGAAAAAACAAGGTTTCATGAATGGTCAAAATTTTCACCAGAATCACATTCCGCGGGTCTACGTTTTTTTCTGATTTGGGTCAAAAATTGAAAAGTGTTTTTTGTCACATTTCTGAGCAAAATTTGGCCCAATTTACCATGCCCATGCATTTTCCCACTTGTTTGAGTAATTTTTCATGGAAAAAACAAGGTTTCATGAATGGTCAAAATTTTCACCAGAATCACATACCGCGGGTCTACGTTTTTTTCTGATTTGGGTCAAAAATTGAAAAGTACTTTTTGTCACATTTCTGAGCAAAATTTGGCCCAATTTACCATGCCCATGCATATTCCCACTTGTTTGAGTAATTTTTCATGGAAAAAACAAGGTTTCATGAATGGTCAAAATTTTCACCAGAATCACATACCGCGGGTCTACGTTTTTTTCTGATTTGGGTCAAAAATTGAAAAGTGCTTTTTGTCACATTTCTGAGCAAAATTTGGCCCAATTTACCATGCCCATGCATATTCCCACTTGTTTGAGTAATTTTTCATGGAAAAAACAAGGTTTCATGAATGGTCAAAATTTTCACCAGAATCACATACCGCGGGTCTACGTTTTTTTCTGATTTGGGTCAAAAATTGAAAAGTGCTTTTTGTCACATTTCTGAGCAAAATTTGGCCCAATTTACCATGCCCATGCATTTTCCCACTCGTTTGAGTAATTTTTCATGGAAAAAACAAGGTTTCATGAATGGTCAAAATTTTCACCAGAATCACATACCGCGGGTCTACGTTTTTTTCTGATTTGGGTCAAAAATTGAAAAGTGCTTTTTGTCACATTTCTGAGCAAAATTTGGCCCAATTTACCATGCCCATGCATATTCCCACTTGTTTGAGTAATTTTTCATGGAAAAAACAAGGTTTCATGAATGGTCAAAATTTTCACCAGAATCACATACCGCGGGTCTATGTTTTTTCTGATTTGGGTCAAAAATTGAAAAGTGCTTTTTGTCACATTTCTGAGCAAAATTTGGCCCAATTTACCATGCCCATGCATATTCCCACTTGTTTGAGTAATTTTTCATGGAAAAAACAAGGTTTCATGAATGGTCAAAATTTTCACCAGAATCACATACCGCGGGTCTACGTTTTTTTCTGATTTGGGTCAAAAATTGAAAAGTGTTTTTTGTCACATTTCTGAGCAAAATTTGGCCCAATTTACCATGCCCATGCATTTTCCCACTCGTTTGAGTAATTTTTCATGGAAAAAACAAGGTTTCATGAATGGTCAAAATTTTCACCAGAATCACATACCGCGGGTCTACGTTTTTTTCTGATTTGGGTCAAAAATTGAAAAGTGCTTTTTGTCACATTTCTGAGCAAAATTTGGCCCAATTTACCATGCCCATGCATTTTCACACTTGTTTGAGTAATTTTTCATGGAAAAAACAAGGTTTCATGAATGGTCAAAATTTTCACCAGAATCACATTCCGCGGGTCTACGTTCTGATTTGGGTCAAAAATTGAAAAGTGCTTTTTGTCACATTTCTGAGCAAAATTTGGCCCAATTTACCATGCCCATGCATTTTCCCACTTGTTTGAGTAATTTTTCATGGAAAAAACAAGGTTTCATGAATGGTCAAAATTTTCACCAGAATCACATACCGCGGGTCTACGTTTTTTTCTGATTTGGGTCAAAAATTGAAAAGTACTTTTTGTCACATTTCTGAGCAAAATTTGGCCCAATTTACCATGCCCATGCATATTCCCACTTGTTTGAGTAATTTTTCATGGAAAAAACAAGGTTTCATGAATGGTCAAAATTTTCACCAGAATCACATACCGCGGGTCTACGTTTTTTTCTGATTTGGGTCAAAAATTGAAAAGTGCTTTTTGTCACATTTCTGAGCAAAATTTGGCCCAATTTAGCATGCCCATGCATATTCCCACTTGTTTGAGTAATTTTTCATGGAAAAAACAAGGTTTCATGAATGGTCAAAATTTTCACCAGAATCACATACCGCGGGTCTACGTTTTTTTCTGATTTGGGTCAAAAATTGAAAAGTGCTTTTTGTCACATTTCTGAGCAAAATTTGGCCCAATTTACCATGCCCATGCATATTCCCACTTGTTTGAGTAATTTTTCATGGAAAAAACAAGGTTTCATGAATGGTCAAAATTTTCACCAGAATCACATACCGCGGGTCTACGTTTTTTTCTGATTTGGGTCAAAAATTGAAAAGTGCTTTTTGTCACATTTCTGAGCAAAATTTGGCCCAATTTACCATGCCCATGCATTTTCCCACTCGTTTGAGTAATTTTTCATGGAAAAAACAAGGTTTCATGAATGGTCAAAATTTTCACCAGAATCACATACCGCGGGTCTACGTTTTTTTCTGATTTGGGTCAAAAATTGAAAAGTGCATTTTGTCACATTTCTGAGCAAAATTTGGCCCAATTTACCATGCCCATGCATATTCCCACTTGTTTGAGTAATTTTTCATGGAAAAAACAAGGTTTCATGAATGGTCAAAATTTTCACCAGAATCACATACCGCGGGTCTACGTTTTTTTCTGATTTGGGTCAAAAATTGAAAAGTGCTTTTTGTCACATTTCTGAGCAAAATTTGGCCCAATTTACCATGCCCATGCATATTCTCACTTGTTTGAGTAATTTTTCATGGAAAAAACAAGGTTTCATGAATGGTCAAAATTTTCACCAGAATCACATACCGCGGGTCTACGTTTTTTTCTGATTTGGGTCAAAAATTGAAAAGTGCTTTTTGTCACATTTCTGAGCAAAATTTGGCCCAATTTACCATGCCCATGCATTTTCACACTTGTTTGAGTAATTTTTCATGGAAAAAACAAGGTTTCATGAATGGTCAAAATTTTCACCAGAATCACATTCCGCGGGTCTACGTTTTTTTCTGATTTGGGTCAAAAATTGAAAAGTGTTTTTTGTCACATTTCTGAGCAAAATTTGGCCCAATTTACCATGCCCATGCATTTTCCCACTTGTTTGAGTAATTTTTCATGGAAAAAACAAGGTTTCATGAATGGTCAAAATTTTCACCAGAATCACATACCGCGGGTCTACGTTTTTTTCTGATTTGGGTCAAAAATTGAAAAGTACTTTTTGTCACATTTCTGAGCAAAATTTGGCCCAATTTACCATGCCCATGCATATTCCCACTTGTTTGAGTAATTTTTCATGGAAAAAACAAGGTTTCATGAATGGTCAAAATTTTCACCAGAATCACATACCGCGGGTCTACGTTTTTTTCTGATTTGGGTCAAAAATTGAAAAGTGCTTTTTGTCACATTTCTGAGCAAAATTTGGCCCAATTTACCATGCCCATGCATATTCCCACTTGTTTGAGTAATTTTTCATGGAAAAAACAAGGTTTCATGAATGGTCAAAATTTTCACCAGAATCACATACCGCGGGTCTACGTTTTTTTCTGATTTGGGTCAAAAATTGAAAAGTGCTTTTTGTCACATTTCTGAGCAAAATTTGGCCCAATTTACCATGCCCATGCATTTTCCCACTCGTTTGAGTAATTTTTCATGGAAAAAACAAGGTTTCATGAATGGTCAAAATTTTCACCAGAATCACATACCGCGGGTCTACGTTTTTTTCTGATTTGGGTCAAAAATTGAAAAGTGCTTTTTGTCACATTTCTGAGCAAAATTTGGCCCAATTTACCATGCCCATGCATATTCCCACTTGTTTGAGTAATTTTTCATGGAAAAAACAAGGTTTCATGAATGGTCAAAATTTTCACCAGAATCACATACCGCGGGTCTACGTTTTTTCTGATTTGGGTCAAAAATTGAAAAGTGCTTTTTGTCACATTTCTGAGCAAAATTTGGCCCAATTTACCATGCCCATGCATATTCCCACTTGTTTGAGTAATTTTTCATGGAAAAAACAAGGTTTCATGAATGGTCAAAATTTTCACCAGAATCACATACCGCGGGTCTACGTTTTTTTCTGATTTGGGTCAAAAATTGAAAAGTGTTTTTTGTCACATTTCTGAGCAAAATTTGGCCCAATTTACCATGCCCATGCATTTTCCCACTCGTTTGAGTAATTTTTCATGGAAAAAACAAGGTTTCATGAATGGTCAAAATTTTCACCAGAATCACATACCGCGGGTCTACGTTTTTTTCTGATTTGGGTCAAAAATTGAAAAGTGCTTTTTGTCACATTTCTGAGCAAAATTTGGCCCAATTTACCATGCCCATGCATTTTCACACTTGTTTGAGTAATTTTTCATGGAAAAAACAAGGTTTCATGAATGGTCAAAATTTTCACCAGAATCACATTCCGCGGGTCTACGTTCTGATTTGGGTCAAAAATTGAAAAGTGCTTTTTGTCACATTTCTGAGCAAAATTTGGCCCAATTTACCATGCCCATGCATTTTCCCACTTGTTTGAGTAATTTTTCATGGAAAAAACAAGGTTTCATGAATGGTCAAAATTTTCACCAGAATCACATACCGCGGGTCTACGTTTTTTTCTGATTTGGGTCAAAAATTGAAAAGTACTTTTTGTCACATTTCTGAGCAAAATTTGGCCCAATTTACCATGCCCATGCATATTCCCACTTGTTTGAGTAATTTTTCATGGAAAAAACAAGGTTTCATGAATGGTCAAAATTTTCACCAGAATCACATACCGCGGGTCTACGTTTTTTTCTGATTTGGGTCAAAAATTGAAAAGTGCTTTTTGTCACATTTCTGAGCAAAATTTGGCCCAATTTAGCATGCCCATGCATATTCCCACTTGTTTGAGTAATTTTTCATGGAAAAAACAAGGTTTCATGAATGGTCAAAATTTTCACCAGAATCACATACCGCGGGTCTACGTTTTTTTCTGATTTGGGTCAAAAATTGAAAAGTGCTTTTTGTCACATTTCTGAGCAAAATTTGGCCCAATTTACCATGCCCATGCATTTTCACACTTGTTTGAGTAATTTTTCATGGAAAAAACAAGGTTTCATGAATGGTCAAAATTTTCACCAGAATCACATACCGCGGGTCAACGTTTTTTTCTGATTTGGGTCAAAAATTGAAAAGTGCTTTTTGTCACATTTCTGAGCAAAATTTGGCCCAATTTACCATGCCCATGCATATTCCCACTTGTTTGAGTAATTTTTCATGGAAAAAACAAGGTTTCATGAATGGTCAAAATTTTCACCAGAATCACATACCGCGGGTCTACGTTTTTTTCTGATTTGGGTCAAAAATTGAAAAGTGCTTTTTGTCACATTTCTGAGCAAAATTTGGCCCAATTTACCATGCCCATGCATATTCCCACTTGTTTGAGTAATTTTTCATGGAAAAAACAAGGTTTCATGAATGGACAAAATTTTCACCAGAATCACATACCGCGGGTCTACGTTTTTTTTCTGATTTGGGTCAAAAATTGAAAAGTGCTTTTTGTCACATTTCTGAGCAAAATTTGGCCAAATGTACCATGCCAATGCATTTTCCCACTCGTTTGAGTAATTTTTCATGGAAAAAACAAGGTTTCATGAATGGTCAAAATTTTCACCAGAATCACATACCTGTCTACCTGTCTACGTTTTTTTCTGATTTGGGTCAAAAATTGAAAAGTGTTTTTTGTCACATTTCTGAGCAAAATTTGGCCCAATTTACCATGCCCATGCATTTTCCCACTTGTTTGAGTAATTTTTCATGGAAAAAACAAGGTTTCATGAATGGTCAAAATTTTCACCAGAATCACATACCGCGGGTCTACGTTTTTTTCTGATTTGGGTCAAAAATTGAAAAGTGCTTTTTGTCACATTTCTGAGCAAAATTTGGCCCAATTTACCATGCCCATGCATATTCCCACTTGTTTGAGTAATTTTTCATGGAAAAAACAAGGTTTCATGAATGGTCAAAATTTTCACCAGAATCACATACCGCGGGTCTACGTTTTTTTTCTGATTTGGGTCAAAAATTGAAAAGTGCTTTTTGTCACATTTCTGAGCAAAATTTGGCCAAATGTACCATGCCAATGCATTTTCCCACTCGTTTGAGTAATTTTTCATGGAAAAAACAAGGTTTCATGAATGGTCAAAATTTTCACCAGAATCACATACCTGTCTACCTGTCTACGTTTTTTTCTGATTTGGGTCAAAAATTGAAAAGTGTTTTTTGTCACATTTCTGAGCAAAATTTGGCCCAATTTACCATGCCCATGCATTTTCCCACTTGTTTGAGTAATTTTTCATGGAAAAAACAAGGTTTTATGAATGGTCAAAATTTTCACCAGAATCACATACCGCGGGTCTACGTTTTTTTCTGATTTGGGTCAAAAATTGAAAAGTGCTTTTTGTCACATTTCTGAGCAAAATTTGGCCCAATTTACCATGCCCATGCATATTCCCACTTGTTTGAGTAATTTTTCATGGAAAAAACAAGGTTTCATGAATGGTCAAAATTTTCACCAGAATCACATACCGCGGGTCTACGTTTTTTTTCTGATTTGGGTCAAAAATTGAAAAGTGCTTTTTGTCACATTTCTGAGCAAAATTTGGCCAAATGTACCATGCCAATGCATTTTCCCACTCGTTTGAGTAATTTTTCATGGAAAAAACAAGGTTTCATGAATGGTCAAAATTTTCACCAGAATCACATACCTGTCTACCTGTCTACGTTTTTTTCTGATTTGGGTCAAAAATTGAAAAGTGTTTTTTGTCACATTTCTGAGCAAAATTTGGCCCAATTTACCATGCCCATGCATTTTCCCACTTGTTTGAGTAATTTTTCATGGAAAAAACAAGGTTTTATGAATGGTCAAAATTTTCACCAGAATCACATACCGCGGGTCTACGTTTTTTTCTGATTTGGGTCAAAAATTGAAAAGTGCTTTTTGTCACATTTCTGAGCAAAATTTGGCCCAATTTACCATGCCCATGCATATTCCCACTTGTTTGAGTAATTTTTCATGGAAAAAACAAGGTTTCATGAATGGTCAAAATTTTCACCAGAATCACATACCGCAGGTCTACGTTTTTTTCTGATTTGGGTCAAAAATTGAAAAGTGCTTTTTGTCACATTTCTGAGCAAAATTTGGCCCAATTTACCATGCCCATAAATTTTCCCACTTGTTTGAGTAATTTTTCATGGAAAAAACAAGGTTTCATGAATGGTCAAAATTTTCACCAGAATCACATACCGCGGGTCTACGTTTTTTTTCTGATTTGGGTCAAAAATTGAAAAGTGCTTTTTGTCACATTTCTGAGCAAAATTTGGCCAAATGTACCATGCCAATGCATTTTCCCACTCGTTTGAGTAATTTTTCATGGAAAAAACAAGGTTTCATGAATGGTCAAAATTTTCACCAGAATCACATACCTGTCTACCTGTCTACGTTTTTTTCTGATTTGGGTCAAAAATTGAAAAGTGTTTTTTGTCACATTTCTGAGCAAAATTTGGCCCAATTTACCATGCCCATGCATTTTCCCACTTGTTTGAGTAATTTTTCATGGAAAAAACAAGGTTTCATGAATGGTCAAAATTTTCACCAGAATCACATACCGCGGGTCTACGTTTTTTTCTGATTTGGGTCAAAAATTGAAAAGTGCTTTTTGTCACATTTCTGAGCAAAATTTGGCCCAATTTACCATGCCCATGCATATTCCCACTTGTTTGAGTAATTTTTCATGGAAAAAACAAGGTTTCATGAATGGTCAAAATTTTCACCAGAATCACATACCGCGGGTCTACGTTTTTTTTCTGATTTGGGTCAAAAATTGAAAAGTGCTTTTTGTCACATTTCTGAGCAAAATTTGGCCAAATGTACCATGCCAATGCATTTTCCCACTCGTTTGAGTAATTTTTCATGGAAAAAACAAGGTTTCATGAATGGTCAAAATTTTCACCAGAATCACATACCTGTCTACCTGTCTACGTTTTTTTCTGATTTGGGTCAAAAATTGAAAAGTGCTTTTTGTCACATTTCTGAGCAAAATTTGGCCCAATTTACCATGCCCATGCATATTCCCACTTGTTTGAGTAATTTTTCATGGAAAAAACAAGGTTTCATGAATGGTCAAAATTTTCACCAGAATCACATACCGTGGGTCTACGTTTTTTTCTGATTTGGGTCAAAAATTGAAAAGTGCTTTTTGTCACATTTCTGAGCAAAATTTGGCCCAATTTACCATGCCCATGCATTTTCCCACTCGTTTGAGTAATTTTTCATGGAAAAAACAAGGTTTCATGAATGGTCAAAATTTTCACCAGAATCACATACCGCGGGTCTACGTTTTTTTCTGATTTGGGTCAAAAATTGAAAAGTGCTTTTTGTCACATTTCTGAGCAAAATTTGGCCCAATTTACCATGCCCATGCATATTCCCACTTGTTTGAGTAATTTTTCATGGAAAAAACAAGGTTTCATGAATGGTCAAAATTTTCACCAGAATCACATACCGCGGGTCTACGTTTTTTTCTGATTTGGGTCAAAAATTGAAAAGTGTTTTTTGTCACATTTCTGAGCAAAATTTGGCCCAATTTACCATGCCCATGCATTTTCCCACTTGTTTGAGTAATTTTTCATGGAAAAAACAAGGTTTCATGAATGGTCAAAATTTTCACCAGAATCACATACCGCGGGTCTACGTTTTTTTCTGATTTGGGTCAAAAATTGAAAAGTGCTTTTTGTCACATTTCTGAGCAAAATTTGGCCCAATTTACCATGCCCATGCATTTTCCCACTCGTTTGAATAATTTTTCATGGAAAAAACAAGGTTTCATGAATGGTCAAAATTTTCACCAGAATCACATACCGCGGGTCTACGTTTTTTTCTGATTTGGGTCAAAAATTGAAAAGTGCTTTTTGTCACATTTCTGAGCAAAATTTGGCCCAATTTACCATGCCCATGCATTTTCCCACTCGTTTGAGTAATTTTTCATGGAAAAAACAAGGTTTCATGAATGGTCAAAATTTTCACCAGAATCACATACCGCGGGTCTACGTTTTTTTCTGATTTGGGTCAAAAATTGAAAAGTGCTTTTTGTCACATTTCTGAGCAAAATTTGGCCCAATTTACCATGCCCATGCATATTCCCACTTGTTTGAGTAATTTTTCATGGAAAAAACAAGGTTTCATGAATGGTCAAAATTTTCACCAGAATCACATACCGCGGGTCTACGTTTTTTTCTGATTTGGGTCAAAAATTGAAAAGTGCTTTTTGTCACATTTCTGAGCAAAATTTGGCCCAATTTACCATGCCCATGCATTTTCCCACTCGTTTGAGTAATTTTTCATGGAAAAAACAAGGTTTCATAAATGGTCAAAATTTTCACCAGAATCACATACCGCGGGTCTACGTTTTTTTCTGATTTGGGTCAAAAATTGAAAAGTGCTTTTTGTCACATTTCTGAGCAAAATTTGGCCCAATTTACCATGCCCATGCATATTCCCACTCGTTTGAGTAATTTTTCATGGAAAAAACAAGGTTTCATGAATGGTCAAAATTTTCACCAGAATCACATACCTGTCTACCTGTCTACGTTTTTTTCTGATTTGGGTCAAAAATTGAAAAGTGTTTTTTGTCACATTTCTGAGCAAAATTTGGCCCAATTTACCATGCCCATGCATTTTCCCACTTGTTTGAGTAATTTTTCATGGAAAAAACAAGGTTTCATGAATGGTCAAAATTTTCACCAGAATCACATACCGCGGGTCTACGTTTTTTTCTGATTTGGGTCAAAAATTGAAAAGTGCTTTTTGTCACATTTCTGAGCAAAATTTGGCCCAATTTACCATGCCCATGCATTTTCCCACTTGTTTGAGTAATTTTTCATGGAAAAAACAAGGTTTCATGAATGGTCAAAATTTTCACCAGAATCACATACCGCGGGTCTACGTTTTTTTCTGATTTGGGTCAAAAATTGAAAAGTGCTTTTTGTCACATTTCTGAGCAAAATTTGGCCCAATTTACCATGCCCATGCATATTCCCACTCGTTTGAGTAATTTTTCATGGAAAAAACAAGGTTTCATGAATGGTCAAAATTTTCACCAGAATCACATACCTGTCTACCTGTCTACGTTTTTTTCTGATTTGGGTCAAAAATTGAAAAGTGTTTTTTGTCACATTTCTGAGCAAAATTTGGCCCAATTTACCATGCCCATGCATATTCCCACTCGTTTGAGTAATTGATCATGGAAAAAACAAGGTTTCATGAATGGTCAAAATTTTCACCAGAATCACATACCGCGGGTCTACGTTTTTTTCTGATTTGGGTCAAAAATTGAAAAGTGCTTTTTGTCACATTTCTGAGCAAAATTTGGCCCAATTTACCATGCCCATGCATTTTCCCACTCGTTTGAGTAATTTTTCATGGAAAAAACAAGGTTTCATGAATGGTCAAAATTTTCACCAGAATCACATACCGCGGGTCTACGTTTTTTTCTGATTTGGGTCAAAAATTGAAAAGTGCTTTTTGTCACATTTCTGAGCAAAATTTGGCCCAATTTACCATGCCCATGCATATTCCCACTTGTTTGAGTAATTTTTCATGGAAAAAACAAGGTTTCATGAATGGTCAAAATTTTCACCAGAATCACATACCGCGGGTCTACGTTTTTTTGTGATTTGGGTCAAAAATTGAAAAGTGTTTTTTGTCACATTTCTGAGCAAAATTTGGCCCAATTTACCATGCCCATGCATTTTCCCACTTGTTTGAGTAATTTTTCATGGAAAAAACAAGGTTTCATCAATGGTCAAAATTTTCACCAGAATCACATACCGCGGGTCTACGTTTTTTTCTGATTTGGGTCAAAAATTGAAAAGTGCTTTTTGTCACATTTCTGAGCAAAATTTGGCCCAATTTACCATGCCCATGCATATTCCCACTTGTTTGAGTAATTTTTCATGGAAAAAACAAGGTTTCATGAATGGTCAAAATTTTCACCAGAATCACATACCGCGGGTCTACGTTTTTTTCTGATTTGGGTCAAAAATTGAAAAGTGCTTTTTGTCACATTTCTGAGCAAAATTTGGCCCAATTTACCATGCCCATGCATTTTCCCACTCGTTTGAGTAATTTTTCATGGAAAAAACAAGGTTTCATGAATGGTCAAAATTTTCACCAGAATCACATACCGCGGGTCTACGTTTTTTTCTGATTTGGGTCAAAAATTGAAAAGTGCTTTTTGTCACATTTCTGAGCAAAATTTGGCCCAATTTACCATGCCCATGCATTTTCCCACTCGTTTGAGTAATTTTTCATGGAAAAAACAAGGTTTCATGAATGGTCAAAATTTTCACCAGAATCACATACCGCGGGTCTACGTTTTTTTCTGATTTGGGTCAAAAATTGAAAAGTGCTTTTTGTCACATTTCTGAGCAAAATTTGGCCCAATTTACCATGCCCATGCATATTCCCACTTGTTTGAGTAATTTTTCATGGAAAAAACAAGGTTTCATGAATGGTCAAAATTTTCACCAGAATCACATACCGCGGGTCTACGTTTTTTTCTGATTTGGGTCAAAAATTGAAAAGTGCTTTTTGTCACATTTCTGAGAAAAATTTGGCCCAATTTACCATGCCCATGCATATTCCCACTTGTTTGAGTAATTTTTCATGGAAAAAACAAGGTTTCATGAATGGTCAAAATTTTCACCAGAATCACATACCGCGGGTCTACGTTTTTTTCTGATTTGGGTCAAAAATTGAAAAGTGCTTTTTGTCACATTTCTGAGCAAAATTTGGCCCAATTTACCATGCCCATGCATTTTCCCACTCGTTTGAGTAATTTTTCATGGAAAAAACAAGGTTTCATGAATGGTCAAAATTTTCACCAGAATCACATACCGCGGGTCTACGTTTTTTTCTGATTTGGGTCAAAAATTGAAAAGTACTTTTTGTCACATTTCTGAGCAAAATTTGGCCCAATTTACCATGCCCATGCATATTCCCACTTGTTTGAGTAATTTTTCATGGAAAAAACAAGGTTTCATGAATGGTCAAAATTTTCACCAGAATCACATACCAGAATCACATCAAAAATTGAAAAGTGCTTTTTGTCACATTTCTGAGCAAAATTTGGCCCAATTTACCATGCCCATGCATTTTCCCACTCGTTTGAGTAATTTTTCATGGAAAAACAAGGTTTCATGAATGGTCAAAATTTTCACCAGACTCACATACCGCGGGTCTACGTTTTTTTCTGATTTGGGTCAAAAATTGAAAAGTGCTTTTTGTCACATTTCTGAGCAAAATTTGGCCCAATTTACCATGCCCATGCATATTCCCACTTGTTTGAGTAATTTTTCATGGAAAAAACAAGGTTTCATGAATGGTCAAAATTTTCACCAGAATCACATACCGCGGGTCTACGTTTTTTTCTGATTTGGGTCAAAAATTGAAAAGTGCTTTTTGTCACATTTCTGAGCAAAATTTGGCCCAATTTACCATGCCCATGCATATTCCCACTTGTTTGAGTAGTTTTTCATGGAAAAAACAAGGTTTCATGAATGGTCAAATTTTTCACCAGAATCACATACCGCGGGTCTACGTTTTTTTCTGATTTGGGTCAAAAATTGAAAAGTGCTTTTTGTCACATTTCTGAGCAAAATTTGGCCCAATTTACCATGCCCATGCATTTTCCCACTCGTTTGAGTAATTTTTCATGGAAAAAACAAGGTTTCATGAATGGTCAAAATTTTCACCAGAATCACATACCGCGGGTCTACGTTTTTTTCTGATTTGGGTCAAAAATTGAAAAGTGCTTTTTGTCACATTTCTGAGCAAAATTTGGCCCAATTTACCATGCCCATGCATTTTCCCACTCGTTTGAGTAATTTTTCATGGAAAAAACAAGGTTTCATGAATGGTCAAAATTTTCACCAGAATCACATACCGCGGGTCTACGTTTTTTTCTGATTCGGGTCAAAAATTGAAAAGTGCTTTTTGTCACATTTCTGAGCAAAATTTGGCCCAATTTACCATGCCCATGCATATTCCCACTTGTTTGAGTAATTTTTCATGGAAAAAACAAGGTTTCATGAATGGTCAAAATTTTCACCAGAATCACATACCGCGGGTCTACGTTTTTTTCTGATTTGGGTCAAAAATTGAAAAGTGCTTTTTGTCACATTTCTGAGCAAAATTTGGCCCAATTTACCATGCCCATGCATATTCCCACTTGTTTGAGTAATTTTTCATGGAAAAAACAAGGTTTCATGAATGGTCAAAATTTTCACCAGAATCACATACCGCGGGTCTACGTTTTTTTCTGATTTGGGTCAAAAATTGAAAAGTGTTTTTTGTCACATTTCTGAGCAAAATTTGGCCCAATTTACCATGCCCATGCATTTTCCCACTCGTTTGAGTAATTTTTCATGGAAAAAACAAGGTTTCATCAATGGTCAAAATTTTCACCAGAATCACATACCGCGGGTCTACGTTTTTTTCTGATTTGGGTCAAAAATTGAAAAGTGCTTTTTGTCACATTTCTGAGCAAAATTTGGCCCAATTTACCATGCCCATGCATATTCCCACTTGTTTGAGTAATTTTTCATGGAAAAAACAAGGTTTCATGAATGGTCAAAATTTTCACCAGAATCACATACCGCGGGTCTACGTTTTTTTCTGATTTGGGTCAAAAATTGAAAAGTGCTTTTTGTCACATTTCTGAGCAAAATTTGGCCCAATTTACCATGCCCATGCATTTTCCCACTCGTTTGAGTAATTTTTCATGGAAAAAACAAGGTTTCATGAATGGTCAAAATTTTCACCAGAATCACATACCGCGGGTCTACGTTTTTTTCTGATTTGGGTCAAAAATTGAAAAGTGCTTTTTGTCACATTTCTGAGCAAAATTTGGCCCAATTTACCATGCCCATGCATTTTCCCACTCGTTTGAGTAATTTTTCATGGAAAAAACAAGGTTTCATGAATGGTCAAAATTTTCACCAGAATCACATACCGCGGGTCTACGTTTTTTTCTGATTTGGGTCAAAAATTGAAAAGTGCTTTTTGTCACATTTCTGAGCAAAATTTGGCCCAATTTACCATGCCCATGCATATTCCCACTTGTTTGAGTAATTTTTCATGGAAAAAACAAGGTTTCATGAATGGTCAAAATTTTCACCAGAATCACATACCGCGGGTCTACGTTTTTTTCTGATTTGGGTCAAAAATTGAAAAGTACTTTTTGTCACATTTCTGAGCAAAATTTGGCCCAATTTACCATGCCCATGCATATTCCCACTTGTTTGAGTAATTTTTCATGGAAAAAACAAGGTTTCATGAATGGTCAAAATTTTCACCAGAATCACATACCAGAATCACATCAAAAATTGAAAAGTGCTTTTTGTCACATTTCTGAGCAAAATTTGGCCCAATTTACCATGCCCATGCATATTCCCACTTGTTTGAGTAGTTTTTCATGGAAAAAACAAGGTTTCATGAATGGTCAAATTTTTCACCAGAATCACATACCGCGGGTCTACGTTTTTTTCTGATTTGGGTCAAAAATTGAAAAGTGCTTTTTGTCACATTTCTGAGCAAAATTTGGCCCAATTTACCATGCCCATGCATTTTCCCACTCGTTTGAGTAATTTTTCATGGAAAAAACAAGGTTTCATGAATGGTCAAAATTTTCACCAGAATCACATACCGCGGGTCTACGTTTTTTTCTGATTTGGGTCAAAAATTGAAAAGTGCTTTTTGTCACATTTCTGAGCAAAATTTGGCCCAATTTACCATGCCCATGCATTTTCCCACTCGTTTGAGTAATTTTTCATGGAAAAAACAAGGTTTCATGAATGGTCAAAATTTTCACCAGAATCACATACCACGGGTCTACGTTTTTTTCTGATTTGGGTCAAAAATTGAAAAGTGCTTTTTGTCACATTTCTGAGCAAAATTTGGCCCAATTTACCATGCCCATGCATATTCCCACTTGTTTGAGTAATTTTTCATGGAAAAAACAAGGTTTCATGAATGGTCAAAATTTTCACCAGAATCACATACCGCGGGTCTACGTTTTTTTCTGATTTGGGTCAAAAATTGAAAAGTGCTTTTTGTCACATTTCTGAGCAAAATTTGGCCCAATTTACCATGCCCATGCATATTCCCACTTGTTTGAGTAATTTTTCATGGAAAAAACAAGGTTTCATGAATGGTCAAAATTTTCACCAGAATCACATACCGCGGGTCTACGTTTTTTTCTGATTTGGGTCAAAAATTGAAAAGTGCTTTTTGTCACATTTCTGAGCAAAATTTGGCCCAATTTACCATGCCCATGCATTTTCCCACTCGTTTGAGTAATTTTTCATGGAAAAAACAAGGTTTCATGAATGGTCAAAATTTTCACCAGAATCACATACCGCGGGTCTACGTTTTTTTCTGATTTGGGTCAAAAATTGAAAAGTGCTTTTTGTCACATTTCTGAGCAAAATTTGGCCCAATTTACCATGCCCATGCATATTCCCACTTGTTTGAGTAATTTTTCATGGAAAAAACAAGGTTTCATGAATGGTCAAAATTTTCACCAGAATCACATACCGCGGGTCTACGTTTTTTTCTGATTTGGGTCAAAAATTGAAAAGTGTTTTTTGTCACATTTCTGAGCAAAATTTGGCCCAATTTACCATGCCCATGCATTTTCCCACTTGTTTGAGTAATTTTTCATGGAAAAAACAAGGTTTCATGAATGGTCAAAATTTTCACCAGAATCACATACCGCGGGTCTACGTTTTTTCTGATTTGGGTCAAAAATTGAAAAGTACTTTTTGTCACATTTCTGAGCAAAATTTGGCCCAATTTACCATGTCCATGCATATTCCCACTTGTTTGAGTAATTTTTTCATGGAAAAAACAAGGTTTCATGAATGGTCAAAATTTTCACCAGAATCACATACCGCGGGTCTACGTTTTTTTCTGATTTGGGTCAAAAATTGAAAAGTGCTTTTTGTCACATTTCTGAGCAAAATTTGGCCCAATTTACCATGCCCATGCATTTTCACACTTGTTTGAGTAATTTTTCATGGAAAAAACAAGGTTTCATGAATGGTCAAAATTTTCACCAGAATCACATACCGCGGGTCTACGTTTTTTTCTGATTTGGGTCAAAAATTGAAAAGTGCTTTTTGTCACATTTCTGAGCAAAATTTGGCCCAATTTACCATGCCCATGCATTTTCCCACTCGTTTGAGTAATTTTTCATGGAAAAAACAAGGTTTCATGAATGGTCAAAATTTTCACCAGAATCACATACCGCGGGTCTACGTTTTTTTCTGATTTGGGTCAAAAATTGAAAAGTGCTTTTTGTCACATTTCTGAGCAAAATTTGGCCCAATTTACCATGCCCATGCATTTTCCCACTCGTTTGAGTAATTTTTCATGGAAAAAACAAGGTTTCATGAATGGTCAAAATTTTCACCAGAATCACATACCGCGGGTCTACGTTTTTTTCTGATTTGGGTCAAAAATTGAAAAGTGCTTTTTGTCACATTTCTGAGCAAAATTTGGCCCAATTTACCATGCCCATGCATATTCCCACTTGTTTGAGTAATTTTTCATGGAAAAAACAAGGTTTCATGAATGGTCAAAATTTTCACCAGAATCACATACCGCGGGTCTACGTTTTTTTCTGATTTGGGTCAAAAATTGAAAAGTGCTTTTTGTCACATTTCTGAGCAAAATTTGGCCCAATTTACCATACCCATGCATATTCCCACTTGTTTGAGTAATTTTTCATGGAAAAAACAAGGTTTCATGAATGGTCAAAATTTTCACCAGAATCACATACCGCGGGTCTACGTTTTTTTCTGATTTGGGTCAAAAATTGAAAAGTGCTTTTTGTCACATTTCTGAGCAAAATTTGGCCCAATTTACCATGCCCATGTAAGGGGTCGGCCAGTGCTGCCAGCGGCCAGCAGGGGGCGAGCACAAAAACCCCAGAATGCCAGAAGGTAATCAGTGCAAACGAGACACACCTGCTGGTACTGGTATATAAGACCAAGGAAAGCAGCACCCTCTTGCCACACCTTTGTAGAGGGGTGACCGGTAACATAGGGTACTGAAGAAAATAAAAGAAAATAAAAGGAAAAGAAAAGATCTCATAAAAAAGAGAGGAAAATAAGAGATCTGAAGAGAAAGCAAAAACTTACAAAAGAAACAAAGAAACAAAGAAATAAAGAAATAAGAAATAAGAAATAAAGAAAGAAAGAAAGAAAAAGAAAAGAGCTCCAAAGAAATAGACTTCTTTTAGCAAGTCTGTCCTAAATTTCCTTTTTAGTTTGTTTGCCTTTCCTTTGTTTGAGCAATGCCATGTGGCATCTCCTTTGTTTAGTTTTCCCGCCTTTTTCCCTCCTCAGTTAAGAGGGTGTTATTCCAACAGCTGCCTGTCCTTGCCAGTGGCGCAGGAGTAGAGTGTTGGCCCAGCACTGTCAAGGTTGGGAGTTCGAGCCCAGCATAAAGCAGTCCCTCTCACACCACTTCACATCCATAAATCCTTACATAATCCTTACACAAATATTACTTACCTCTTTGCACTTGGGTCCAGTCCTTAATAGTCCCGTGACAGAAAGGTGTGGCCAACATGGACCCAGCAGAGGCAGAACAGTTTAAGGTAGCCCTTCAGAATCAGGGTGCTACCATTGGGCAACATGAACAGCTGCTGCAGCAAATGGCCCAGCAACTGTCAGTGCTGGTTGAGGCCCTCCAAGTTAGAGCTCCTGCAATCCCCACTCCACCTACTGTGGCAGCTCCCACAGAAGCACCTTCACCTGCCATGCCCAGCCCTGTTAGTGGGGATTCTCATGTGGCTAACCCAGAAAGGTATGCTGGGGATCCAGAAGGCTGCAGAGGGTTCTTGTTACAATGCTCTTTGGTTTTTGAGCAGCAGCCCTCTCGTTTCCCCACAGAGAGATCCAAGGTGGCCTACATGATCTCCCTGTTAACTGGGCGGGCACTGGCATGGGCCACAGCCCTGTGGGAGCAGGCCTCCCCAGACTGTGACACAGGCACAGGATTTGCAGCAGCAATGAGGCAAACGTTTTACAACCCTGTTGGAGGCAGAGAAGCCGCTTCCCGCCTGTTGGCCTTGTCCCAGGGCTCACGGTCAGTGGCAGATTATGCCATTGCATTTCGTACCTTGGCTGCTGAAAGTGGCTGGAACAATGAGGCACTCCGGGCTGTGTTTCAACAGGGGTTAAATGGCAGACTGAAGGACGAGCTCGCTACTAGAGAGTTGCCATCCACTTTAGAAGGTCTCTATGACGTATGCATCCGTCTAGACACTCGCATATGTCAGAGAGACCTAGACCGCAAGGGCGAGTCTCGTGCTTCGTCCTCCCATCCACCCTGGCGCTCAGCCTCGGGTCAGTCACCGGTTAGCCTGGAACTGCCTGAGCCCATGCAGTTGGGTGGGGCCTCCCTTTCCAACCAAGCTTCAGGATTACGCACTCTGGGGAACAGGTGTTCCCGCAGTGGTGCACAACCATCGGGAAATGGTCAGGCCCGTCCCGGCCAGGGGGACCGGTGAGGGGCCAGAGTTTCTTCCCCAGGACATCAGGGCTCCAATTAAAGGCTTCCTTGTCATGGGGGCCCTGCCAACATACCACCCTGTTAGCCTTTATTGATTCAGGGGCAGCAGGATGTTTTATAGACTCATCCTTGGCAGCCAGTCTCGGTCTGCCTCTGGAGCCCCTAGAACGCCCTCTACCTATCATGGCTATAGATGGCCGAGCCCTGGGTTCTGGACATATAACACATTGTACTGGTCCTATCACATTGCGGGTAGGGCCTCATAGTGAGAACATAGTGTTATATGTAACCCAAGCCCCCAATCTGCAATTAGTGCTGGGGTTCCCCTGGTTAGAACAACATAACCCCCGCATTGATTGGTCCACTAAATCTGTGTTTGCTTGGGGTCCCCAGTGCAAAGGGCACTGTCTGAACAACCTGAGGTCCCCCCATAAGATTCTGACTACCCAGAGCCCTGAGAAACAGGATCTTAGGGGGGTTCCCCAGGAATATTGGGACCTCCAGGAGGTTTTCAGTAAGGCAAAGGCCCAGGTCTTGCCTCCACACAGGGAGTATGACTGTGCGATTAACCTCCTCCCGGGTACTACACCACCAAGGGGGCGGTTGTTTGCCCTTTCAGCCCCTGAGCGCTCAGCTATGGATGCTTATGTTCGGGAGGCATTAGAATTGGGCTTTATCCGCCCTTCTTCTTCACCTGCAGGGGCAAGCTTTTTCTTTGTGGGCAAGAAGGATGGGGGCCTTCGCCCCTGTGTGGATTACAGGGGTCTTAATTCCATCACTGTGAAAGACCGCTACCCCCTGCCACTCATGTCATCAGCGTTTGAGGCACTGCAACAAGCCACCATATTTACTAAACTGGACTTGCGCAGTGCCTACAACCTGATACGTGTTAAGCAGGGGGATGAGTGGAAGACAGCATTCATCACTCCTACTGGGCATTATGAGTACCAGGTTATGCCTTTTGGACTCATGAATGCCCCTGCTGTCTTCCAACGCTTTATTAATGAAGTACTGAGGGAGGCTCTGGGTCATTATGTATATGTATACCTCGATGACATACTTATATACAGTAGGACCCCTAAGGAACACATCGGGCATGTCAGGCGAGTTCTCCAGCTGCTACTGCAGAACCGTCTGTACATCAAGCTGGAGAAGTCTGAATTCCATGCCTCCACAGTGTCGTTCCTGGGCTTTGTGGTGTCCAAAGGCACCCTCCGTATGGACCCAGCCAAGATCAAGGCCGTGGTGGACTGGCCCCGTCCTACCTCTCTTCGGTTGGTCCAGCGGTTCCTGGGGTTTGCCAACTTTTTCCGGCGCTTTGTGCGGAATTTCAGTTCTGTGGCAGCCCCGCTTACTGCCCTTACCCGGAAGACCCCAGGCCCATTTCGTTGGACCACTGAGGCCCAAGAGGCCTTTGACGATATCAAGGCACGGCTGACGTCCCCCCCAGTCCTCCAGTTGCCTGATCCAGAAGAACCGTTTGTCATCGAGGTAGATGCCTCAGATGTTGGCGTGGGAGCGGTACTCTCCCAGCGCCTAGGCCCAGCCAAGAAGCTCCATCCCTGTGCATTTTACTCTCACCGGCTCACACCGGCTGAGCGTAATTATGATGTGGGGGATAAGGAGCTTCTGGCCGTTAAGCTTGCCCTCCAGGAGTGGAGGCACTGGCTTGAGGGGGCGAAACATCCCTTTGTTGTCTGGACCGATCATAAGAACCTAGCCTATATTCAGCAAGCTAAGCGACTGAACCCCCGCCAAGCGAGGTGGGCAATGTTTTTCTGCCGCTTTGACTTTGTGCTGTCCTATAGGCCAGGTTCCAAAAACATCAAGCCAGATGCTCTCTCCAGGCAGTGGGCACCTCTGGGGTCCGACCCTATCCCAGAGCCTATTATTCCTGCTCCTCGTATCATAGCCCCTCTCCAGTGGGAACTGGAGACCACCATCCAGGAGGCACTTAGACAAGAGCCGGATCCAGGGGGTATTCCTCCTAATAAGATGTATATTCCTACTGCGGCGAGGAGGCAAGTCATGTCCTGGGGGCATGCCTCACCATTTTCAGGGCATCCAGGGGTGACAAGGACCCTGGAATTCTTGCGCAGGAGGTTTTGGTGGCCGAGTATGGAGAAGGATCTTCGTGCCTTTATTGCTGCATGTGAGACATGTGCACGCAACAAAACACCCCGGTCAAGACCTCAAGGCCTTCTTCATCCACTGCCCATCCCATCACGCCCATGGTCCCATGTCTCCCTGGACTTTGTTACTGGCCTGCCCCCCTCCAAGGGTAACACAGTCATTCTGGTCCTTGTCGACCGTTTCTCCAAGGCCTGCAAGTTTGTGGCATTGCCCAAGCTGCCATCGGCCAAGGAGACAGCGGCACTCCTGTTACAGCACGTGGTCAGGATACATGGGATGCCAAGTGATCTGGTGTCCGACCGGGGACCCCAGTTCACAAGCCGTTTCTGGAAGGCCTTTTGCCGGCTTATGGGGGCCTCTGTGAGTCTCTC
The DNA here is from genome assembly GCF_023375975.1 of Astyanax mexicanus. NCBI lineage: Eukaryota > Metazoa > Chordata > Actinopteri > Characiformes > Acestrorhamphidae > Astyanax > Astyanax mexicanus. The sequence continues at coordinate 24,211,450 of NC_064414.1, forward strand.
CTCTGGATTTCATCCAGAGTCCAATGGTCAGACCGAGAGGGTCAATCAGGACCTTGGCCGGACTCTGCGATGTTTGACCTCTACCAACCCCTCCTCTTGGGCGGATCACCTGTCATGGGCGGAATATGCCCATAACACCCTCTGGCATTCATCCTTGGGCATGTCACCCTTTGAATGCCAGTTCGGGTTCCCACCGCCCATGTTTGCCGAGCAGGAGCGGGAGGTAGGGGTCCCTGCTGCTGAACATTTTGTGCGGCGTTGCCGGAGAGCCTGGCAAAAGGCTCGGGCATCTCTCCTGAGAACGACTGAGGCAAGGAAACGAGTTGCTGACCGCAAAAGACGGGGTGCACCAACTTTCCGTCCAGGTCAGCGAGTCTGGCTGTCAGCTAAAGACCTTCCACTTCGGGTAGAATCCCGAAAGTTGGCACCACGGTTTGTGGGGCCGTTTAAGGTAGATCGGCGTATTAACCCAGTTACTTACCGGTTGCACTTACCACCATCTATGCGCATCCACCCTACATTCCATGTTTCTCGCCTCAGACCCTTCCTTTGTGGGGCTGGGGCTCCTCCGGCCCATCCTCCAGCTCCTCGTCTTATTGATGGCTCCCCAGCATATACTGTTCGCCGCCTCCTGGACTGCCGCAAAGTGCAGGGTGGTACCCAGTATCTGGTAGATTGGGAGGGCTACGGGCCAGAGGAACGGTCTTGGGTTCCAGCACGCCACATTCTTGACCCAGAACTTATCAGGGAGTTCCGACAAGCACGTGCTGCGGGCTTGGGTACTTCTGGGGCCGTCCCTAGGGGAGGGGGCCCTGTAAGGGGTCGGCCAGTGCTGCCAGCGGCCAGCAGGGGGCGAGCACAAAAACCCCAGAATGCCAGAAGGTAATCAGTGCAAACGAGACACACCTGCTGGTACTGGTATATAAGACCAAGGAAAGCAGCACCCTCTTGCCACACCTTTGTAGAGGGGTGACCGGTAACATAGGGTACTGAAGAAAATAAAAGAAAATAAAAGGAAAAGAAAAGATCTCATAAAAAAGAGAGGAAAATAAGAGATCTGAAGAGAAAGCAAAAACTTACAAAAGAAACAAAGAAACAAAGAAATAAAGAAATAAGAAATAAGAAATAAAGAAAGAAAGAAAGAAAAAGAAAAGAGCTCCAAAGAAATAGACTTCTTTTAGCAAGTCTGTCCTAAGTTTCCTTTTTAGTTTGTTTGCCTTTCCTTTGTTTGAGCAATGCCATGTGGCATCTCCTTTGTTTAGTTTTCCCGCCTTTTTCCCTCCTCAGTTAAGAGGGTGTTATTCCAACAGCTGCCTGTCCTTGCCAGTGGCGCAGGAGTAGAGTGTTGGCCCAGCACTGTCAAGGTTGGGAGTTCGAGCCCAGCATAAAGCAGTCCCTCTCACACCACTTCACATCCATAAATCCTTACATAATCCTTACACAAATATTACTTACCTCTTTGCACTTGGGTCCAGTCCTTAATAGTCCCGTGACAGCCCATGCATTTTCCCACTCGTTTGAGTAATTTTTCATGGAAAAAACAAGGTTTCATGAATGGTCAAAATTTTCACCAGAATCACATACCGCGGGTCTACGTTTTTTTCTGATTTGGGTCAAAAATTGAAAAGTGCTTTTTGTCACATTTCTGAGCAAAATTTGGCCCAATTTACCATGCCCATGCATATTCCCACTAGTTTGAGTAATTTTTCATGGAAAAAACAAGGTTTCATGAATGGTCAAAATTTTCACCAGAATCACATACCGCGGGTCTACGTTTTTTTCTGATTTGGGTCAAAAATTGAAAAGTGTTTTTTGTCACATTTCTGAGCAAAATTTGGCCCAATTTACCATGCCCATGCATTTTCCCACTCGTTTGAGTAATTTTTCATGGAAAAAACAAGGTTTCATGAATGGTCAAAATTTTCACCAGAATCACATACCGCGGGTCTACGTTTTTTTCTGATTTGGGTCAAAAATTGAAAAGTGCTTTTTGTCACATTTCTGAGCAAAATTTGGCCCAATTTACCATGCCCATGCATTTTCCCACTTGTTTGAGTAATTTTTCATGGAAAAAACAAGGTTTCATGAATGGTCAAAATTTTCACCAGAATCACATACCGCGGGTCTACGTTTTTTTCTGATTTGGGTCAAAAATTGAAAAGTGTTTTTTGTCACATTTCTGAGCAAAATTTGGCCCAATTTACCATGCCCATGCATTTTCCCATTTGTTTGAGTAATTTTTCATGGAAAAAACAAGGTTTCATGAATGGTCAAAATTTTCACCAGAATCACATACCGCGGGTCTACGTTTTTTTCTGATTTGGGTCAAAAATTGAAAAGTGTTTTTTGTCACATTTCTGAGCAAAATTTGGCCCAATTTACCATGCCCATGCATTTTCCCACTTGTTTGAGTAATTTTTCATGGAAAAAACAAGGTTTCATGAATGGTCAAAATTTTCACCAGAATCACATACCGCGGGTCTACGTTTTTTTCTGATTTGGGTCAAAAATTGAAAAGTACTTTTTGTCACATTTCTGAGCAAAATTTGGCCCAATTTACCATGCCCATGCATATTCCCACTTGTTTGAGTAATTTTTCATGGAAAAAACAAGGTTTCATGAATGGTCAAAATTTTCACCAGAATCACATACCGCGGGTCTACGTTTTTTTCTGATTTGGGTCAAAAATTGAAAAGTGCTTTTTGTCACATTTCTGAGCAAAATTTGGCCCAATTTACCATGCCCATGCATTTTCCCACTCGTTTGAGTAATTTTTCATGGAAAAAACAAGGTTTCATGAATGGTCAAAATTTTCACCAGAATCACATACCGCGGGTCTACGTTTTTTTCTGATTTGGGTCAAAAATTGAAAAGTGCTTTTTGTCACATTTCTGAGCAAAATTTGGCCCAATTTACCATGCCCATGCATTTTCCCACTCGTTTGAGTAATTTTTCATGGAAAAAACAAGGTTTCATGAATGGTCAAAATTTTCACCAGAATCACATACCGCGGGTCTACGTTTTTTTCTGATTTGGGTCAAAAATTGAAAAGTGCTTTTTGTCACATTTCTGAGCAAAATTTGGCCCAATTTACCATGCCCATGCATATTCCCACTTGTTTGAGTAATTTTTCATGGAAAAAACAAGGTTTCATGAATGGTCAAAATTTTCACCAGAATCACATACCGCGGGTCTACGTTTTTTTCTGATTTGGGTCAAAAATTGAAAAGTGTTTTTTGTCACATTTCTGAGCAAAATTTGGCCCAATTTACCATGCCCATGCATTTTCCCACTTGTTTGAGTAATTTTTCATGGAAAAAACAAGGTTTCATGAATGGTCAAAATTTTCACCAGAATCACATACCGCGGGTCTACGTTTTTTTCTGATTTGGGTCAAAAATTGAAAAGTACTTTTTGTCACATTTCTGAGCAAAATTTGGCCCAATTTAATATTGCCCATGCATATTCCCACTTGTTTGAGTAATTTTTCATGGAAAAAACAAGGTTTCATGAATGGTCAAAATTTTCACCAGAATCACATTCCGCGGGTCTACGTTCTGATTTGGGTCAAAAATTGAAAAGTGCTTTTTGTCACATTTCTGAGCAAAATTTGGCCCAATTTACCATGCCCATGCATATTCCCACTTGTTTGAGTAATTTTTCATGGAAAAAACAAGGTTTCATGAATGGTCAAAATTTTCACCAGAATCACATACCAGAATCACATCAAAAATTGAAAAGTGCTTTTTGTCACATTTCTGAGCAAAATTTGGCCCAATTTACCATGCCCATGCATTTTCCCACTTGTTTGAGTAATTTTTCATGGAAAAAACAAGGTTTCATGAATGGTCAAAATTTTCACCAAAATCACATACCGCGGGTCTACGTTTTTTTTCTGATTTGGGTCAAAAATTGAAAAGTACTTTTTGTCACATTTCTGAGCAAAATTTGGCCCAATTTACCATGCCCATGCATATTCCCACTTGTTTGAGTAATTTTTCATGGAAAAAACAAGGTTTCATGAATGGTCAAAATTTTCACCAGAATCACATACCGCGGGTCTACGTTTTTTTCTGATTTGGGTCAAAAATTGAAAAGTGCTTTTTGTCACATTTCTGAGCAAAATTTGGCCCAATTTACCATGCCCATGCATTTTCCCACTCGTTTGAGTAATTTTTCATGGAAAAAACAAGGTTTCATGAATGGTCAAAATTTTCACCAGAATCACATACCGCGGGTCTACGTTTTTTTCTGATTTGGGTCAAAAATTGAAAAGTGCTTTTTGTCACATTTCTGAGCAAAATTTGGCCCAATTTACCATGCCCATGCATTTTCCCACTCGTTTGAGTAATTTTTCATGGAAAAAACAAGGTTTCATGAATGGTCAAAATTTTCACCAGAATCACATACCGCGGGTCTACGTTTTTTTCTGATTTGGGTCAAAAATTGAAAAGTGCTTTTTGTCACATTTCTGAGCAAAATTTGGCCCAATTTACCATGCCCATGCATATTCCCACTTGTTTGAGTAATTTTACATGGAAAAAACAAGGTTTCATGAATGGTCAAAATTTTCACCAGAATCACATACCGCGGGTCTACGTTTTTTTCTGATTTGGGTCAAAAATTGAAAAGTGCTTTTTGTCACATTTCTGAGCAAAATTTGGCCCAATTTACCATGCCCATGCATTTTCCCACTCGTTTGAGTAATTTTTCATGGAAAAAACAAGGTTTCATGAATGGTCAAAATTTTCACCAGAATCACATACCGCGGGTCTACGTTTTTTTCTGATTTGGGTCAAAAATTGAAAAGTACTTTTTGTCACATTTCTGAGCAAAATTTGGCCCAATTTAATATTGCCCATGCATATTCCCACTTGTTTGAGTAATTTTTCATGGAAAAAACAAGGTTTCATGAATGGTCAAAATTTTCACCAGAATCACATACCGCGGGTCTACGTTTTTTTCTGATTTGGGTCAAAAATTGAAAAGTGCTTTTTGTCACATTTCTGAGCAAAATTTGGCCCAATTTACCATGCCCATGCATTTTCACACTTGTTTGAGTAATTTTTCATGGAAAAAACAAGGTTTCATGAATGGTCAAAATTTTCACCAGAATCACATTCCGCGGGTCTACGTTCTGATTTGGGTCAAAAATTGAAAAGTGCTTTTTGTCACATTTCTGAGCAAAATTTGGCCCAATTTACCATGCCCATGCATATTCCCACTTGTTTGAGTAATTTTTCATGGAAAAAACAAGGTTTCATGAATGGTCAAAATTTTCACCAGAATCACATACCAGAATCACATCAAAAATTGAAAAGTGCTTTTTGTCACATTTCTGAGCAAAATTTGGCCCAATTTACCATGCCCATGCATTTTCCCACTCGTTTGAGTAATTTTTCATGGAAAAAACAAGGTTTCATGAATGGTCAAAATTTTCACCAGAATCACATACCGCGGGTCTATGTTTTTTTCTGATTTGGGTCAAAAATTGAAAAGTGCTTTTTGTCACATTTCTGAGCAAAATTTGGCCCAATTTACCATGCCCATGCATATTCCCACTTGTTTGAGTAATTTTTCATGGAAAAAACAAGGTTTCATGAATGGTCAAAATTTTCACCAGAATCACATACCGCGGGTCTACGTTTTTTTCTGATTTGGGTCAAAAATTGAAAAGTGCTTTTTGTCACATTTCTGAGCAAAATTTGGCCCAATTTACCATGCCCATGCATTTTCCAACTTGTTTGAGTAATTTTTCATGGAAAAAACAAGGTTTCATGAATGGTCAAAATTTTCACCAGAATCACATACCGCGGGTCTACGTTTTTTTCTGATTTGGGTCAAAAATTGAAAAGTGCTTTTTGTCACATTTCTGAGCAAAATTTGGCCCAATTTACCATGCCCATGCATATTCCCTCTTGTTTGAGTAATTTTTCATGGACAAAACAAGGTTTCATGAATGGTCAAAATTTTCACCAGAATCACATACCGCGGGTCTACGTTTTTTTCTGATTTGGGTCAAAAATTGAAAAGTGCTTTTTGTCACATTTCTGAGCAAAATTTGGCCCAATTTACCATGCCCATGCATTTTCCCACTCGTTTGAGTAATTTTTCATGGAAAAAACAAGGTTTCATGAATGGTCAAAATTTTCACCAGAATCACATACCGCGGGTCTACGTTTTTTTCTGATTTGGGTCAAAAATTGAAAAGTGCTTTTTGTCACATTTCTGAGCAAAATTTGGAACAATTTACCATGCCCATGCATTTTCCCACTCGTTTGAGTAATTTTTCATGGAAAAAACAAGGTTTCATGAATGGTCAAAATTTTCACCAGAATCACATACCGCGGGTCTACGTTTTTTTCTGATTTGGGTCAAAAATTGAAAAGTGCTTTTTGTCACATTTCTGAGCAAAATTTGGAACAATTTACCATGCCCATGCATTTTCCCACTCGTTTGAGTAATTTTTCATGGAAAAAACAAGGTTTCATGAATGGTCAAAATTTTCACCAGAATCACATACCGCGGGTCTACGTTTTTTTCTGATTTGGGTCAAAAATTGAAAAGTGCTTTTTGTCACATTTCTGAGCAAAATTTGGAACAATTTACCATGCCCATGCATTTTCCCACTCGTTTGAGTAATTTTTCATGGAAAAAACAAGGTTTCATGAATGGTCAAAATTTTCACCAGAATCACATACCGCGGGTCTACGTTTTTTTCTGATTTGGGTAAAAAATTGAAAAGTGCTTTTGGTCACATTTCTGAGCAAAATTTGGCCCAATTTACCATGCCCATGCATTTTCCCACTCGTTTGAGTAATTTTTCATGGAAAAAACAAGGTTTCATGAATGGTCAAAATTTTCACCAGAATCACATACCGCGGGTCTACGTTTTTTTCTGATTTGGGTCAAAAATTGAAAAGTGCTTTTTGTCACATTTCTGAGCAAAATTTGGCCCAATTTACCATGCCCATGCATATTCCCACTTGTTTGAGTAATTTTTCATGGAAAAAACAAGGTTTCATGAATGGTCAAAATTTTCACCAGAATCACATACCGCGGGTCTACGTTTTTTTCTGATTTGGGTAAAAAATTGAAAAGTGCTTTTTGTCACATTTCTGAGCAAAATTTGGCCCAATTTACCATGCCCATGCATTTTCCCACTCGTTTGAGTAATTTTTCATGGAAAAAACAAGGTTTCATGAATGGTCAAAATTTTCACCAGAATCACATACCGCGGGTCTACGTTTTTTTCTGATTTGGGTCAAAAATTGAAAAGTGCTTTTTGTCACATTTCTGAGCAAAATTTGGCCCAATTTACCATGCCCATGCATATTCCCACTTGTTTGAGTAATTTTTCATGGACAAAACAAGGTTTCATGAATGGTCAAAATTTTCATCAGAATCACATACCGCGGGTCTACGTTTTTTTCTGATTTGGGTCAAAAATTGAAAATTGCTTTTTGTCACATTTCTGAGCAAAATTTGGCCCAATTTACCATGCCCATGCATTTTCCCACTCGTTTGAGTAATTTTTCATGGAAAAAACAAGGTTTCATGAATGGTCAAAATTTTCACCAGAATCACATACCGCGGGTCTACGTTTTTTTCTGATTTGGGTCAAAAATTGAAAAGTGCTTTTTGTCACATTTCTGAGCAAAATTTGGCCCAATTTACCATGCCCATGCATTTTCCCACTCGTTTGAGTAATTTTTCATGGAAAAAACAAGGTTTCATGAATGGTCAAAATTTTCACCAGAATCACATACCGCGGGTCTACGTTTTTTTCTGATTTGGGTCAAAAATTGAAAAGTGCTTTTGGTCACATTTCTGAGCAAAATTTGGCCCAATTTACCATGCCCATGCATTTTCCCACTCGTTTGAGTAATTTTTCATGGAAAAAACAAGGTTTCATGAATGGTCAAAATTTTCACCAGAATCACATACCGCGGGTCTACGTTTTTTTCTGATTTGGGTCAAAAATTGAAAAGTGCTTTTTGTCACATTTCTGAGCAAAATTTGGCCCAATTTACCATGCCCATGCATATTCCCACTTGTTTGAGTAATTTTTCATGGAAAAAACAAGGTTTCATGAATGGTCAAAATTTTCACCAGAATCACATACCGCGGGTCTACGTTTTTTTCTGATTTGGGTCAAAAATTGAAAAGTGCTTTTTGTCACATTTCTGAGCAAAATTTGGCCCAATTTACCATGCCCATGCATTTTCCCACTCGTTTGAGTAATTTTTCATGGAAAAAACAAGGTTTCATGAATGGTCAAAATTTTCACCAGAATCACATACCGCGGGTCTACGTTTTTTTCTGATTTGGGTCAAAAATTGAAAAGTGCTTTTTGTCACATTTCTGAGCAAAATTTGGCCCAATTTACCATGCCCATGCATTTTCCCACTTGTTTGAGTAATTTTTCATGGAAAAAACAAGGTTTCATGAATGGTCAAAATTTTCACCAGAATCACATACCGCGGGTCTACGTTTTTTTCTGATTTGGGTCAAAAATTGAAAAGTGCTTTTTGTCACATTTCTGAGCAAAATTTGGCCCAATTTACCATGCCCATGCATATTCTCACTTGTTTGAGTAATTTTTCATGGAAAAAACAAGGTTTCATGAATGGTCAAAATTTTCACCAGAATCACATACCGCGGGTCTACGTTTTTTTCTGATTTGGGTCAAAAATTGAAAAGTGCTTTTTGTCACATTTCTGAGCAAAATTTGGCCCAATTTACCATGCCCATGCATTTTCCCACTCGTTTGAGTAATTTTTCATGGAAAAAACAAGGTTTCATGAATGGTCAAAATTTTCACCAGAATCACATACCGCGGGTCTACGTTTTTTTCTGATTTGGGTCAAAAATTGAAAAGTGCTTTTTGTCACATTTCTGAGCAAAATTTGGCCCAATTTACCATGCCCATGCATTTTCACACTTGTTTGAGTAATTTTTCATGGAAAAAACAAGGTTTCATGAATGGTCAAAATTTTCACCAGAATCACATTCCGCGGGTCTACGTTTTTTTCTGATTTGGGTCAAAAATTGAAAATTGTTTTTTGTCACATTTCTGAGCAAAATTTGGCCCAATTTACCATGCCCATGCATTTTCACACTTGTTTGAGTAATTTTTCATGGAAAAAACAAGGTTTCATGAATGGTCAAAATTTTCACCAGAATCACATACCGCGGGTCTACGTTTTTTTCTGATTTGGGTCAAAAATTGAAAAGTACTTTTTGTCACATTTCTGAGCAAAATTTGGCCCAATTTACCATGCCCATGCATATTCCCACTTGTTTGAGTAATTTTTCATGGAAAAAACAAGGTTTCATGAATGGTCAAAATTTTCACCAGAATCACATACCGCGGGTCTACGTTTTTTTCTGATTTGGGTCAAAAATTGAAAAGTGCTTTTTGTCACATTTCTGAGCAAAATTTGGCCCAATTTACCATGCCCATGCATATTCCCACTTGTTTGAGTAATTTTTCATGGAAAAAACAAGGTTTCATGAATGGTCAAAATTTTCACCAGAATCACATACCGCGGGTCTACGTTTTTTTCTGATTTGGGTCAAAAATTGAAAAGTGCTTTTTGTCACATTTCTGAGCAAAATTTGGCCCAATTTACCATGCCCATGCATTTTCACACTTGTTTGAGTAATTTTTCATGGAAAAAACAAGGTTTCATGAATGGTCAAAATTTTCACCAGAATCACATACCGCGGGGTCTACGTTTTTTTCTGATTTGGGTCAAAAATTGAAAAGTGCTTTTTGTCACATTTCTGAGCAAAATTTGGCCCAATTTACCATGCCCATGCATTTTCCCACTCGTTTGAGTAATTTTTCATGGAAAAAACAAGGTTTCATGAATGGTCAAAATTTTCACCAGAATCACATACCGCGGGTCTACGTTTTTTTCTGATTTGGGTCAAAAATTGAAAAGTGCTTTTTGTCACATTTCTGAGCAAAATTTAGCCCAATTTACCATGCCCATGCATTTTCCCACTCGTTTGAGTAATTTTTCATGGAAAAAACAAGGTTTCATGAATGGTCAAAATTTTCACCAGAATCACATACCGCGGGTCTACGTTTTTTTCTGATTTGGGTCAAAAATTGAAAAGTGCTTTTTGTCACATTTCTGAGCAAAATTTGGCCCAATTTACCATGCCCATGCATATTCCCACTTGTTTGAGTAATTTTTCATGGAAAAAACAAGGTTTCATGAATGGTCAAAATTTTCACCAGAATCACATACCGCGGGTCTACGTTTTTTTCTGATTTGGGTCAAAAATTGAAAAGTGCTTTTTGTCACATTTCTGAGCAAAATTTGGCCCAATTTACCATGCCCATGCATATTCCCACTTGTTTGAGTAATTTTTCATGGAAAAAACAAGGTTTCATGAATGGTCAAAATTTTCACCAGAATCACATACCGCGGGTCTACGTTTTTTTCTGATTTGGGTCAAAAATTGAAAAGTGTTTTTTGTCACATTTCTGAGCAAAATTTGGCCCAATTTACCATGCCCATGCATTTTCCCACTTGTTTGAGTAATTTTTCATGGAAAAAACAAGGTTTCATGAATGGTCAAATTTTTCACCAGAATCACATACCGCGGGTCTACGTTTTTTTCTGATTTGGGTCAAAAATTGAAAAGTACTTTTTGTCACATTTCTGAGCAAAATTTGGCCCAATTTACCATGCCCATGCATATTCCCACTTGTTTGAGTAATTTTTCATGGAAAAAACAAGGTTTCATGAATGGTCAAAATTTTCACCAGAATCACATACCGCGGGTCTACGTTTTTTTCTGATTTGGGTCAAAAATTGAAAAGTGCTTTTTGTCACATTTCTGAGCAAAATTTGGCCCAATTTACCATGCCCATGCATATTCCCACTTGTTTGAGTAATTTTTCATGGAAAAAACAAGGTTTCATGAATGGTCAAAATTTTCACCAGAATCACATACCGCGGGTCTACGTTTTTTTCTGATTTGGGTCAAAAATTGAAAAGTACTTTTTGTCACATTTCTGAGCAAAATTTGGCCCAATTTACCATGCCCATGCATATTCCCACTTGTTTGAGTAATTTTTCATGGAAAAAACAAGGTTTCATGAATGGTCAAAATTTTCACCAGAATCACATTCCGCGGGTCTACGTTCTGATTTGGGTCAAAAATTGAAAAGTGCTTTTTGTCACATTTCTGAGCAAAATTTGGCCCAATTTACCATGCCCATGCATATTCCCACTTGTTTGAGTAATTTTTCATGGAAAAAACAAGGTTTCATGAATGGTCAAAATTTTCACCAGAATCACATACCAGAATCACATCAAAAATTGAAAAGTGCTTTTTGTCACATTTCTGAGCAAAATTTGGCCCAATTTACCATGCCCATGCATATTCCCACTTGTTTGAGTAATTTTTCATGGAAAAAACAAGGTTTCATGAATGGTCAAAATTTTCACCAGAATCACATACCGCGGGTCTACGTTTTTTTCTGATTTGGGTCAAAAATTGAAAAGTGCTTTTTGTCACATTTCTGAGCAAAATTTGGCCCAATTTACCATGCCCATGCATATTCCCACTTGTTTGAGTAATTTTTCATGGAAAAAACAAGGTTTCATGAATGGTCAAAATTTTCACCAGAATCACATACCGCGGGTCTACGTTTTTTTCTGATTTGGGTCAAAAATTGAAAAGTGCTTTTTGTCACATTTCTGAGCAAAATTTGGCCCAATTTACCATGCCCATGCATTTTCCCACTCGTTTGAGTAATTTTTCATGGAAAAAACAAGGTTTCATGAATGGTCAAAATTTTCACCAGAATCACATACCGCGGGTCTACGTTTTTTTCTGATTTGGGTCAAAAATTGAAAAGTGCTTTTTGTCACATTTCTGAGCAAAATTTGGCCCAATTTACCATGCCCATGCATATTCCCACTTGTTTGAGTAATTTTTCATGGAAAAAACAAGGTTTCATGAATGGTCAAAATTTTCACCAGAATCACATACCGCGGGTCTACGTTTTTTTCTGATTTGGGTCAAAAATTGAAAAGTGCTTTTTGTCACATTTCTGAGAAAAATTTGGCCCAATTTACCATGCCCATGCATATTCCCACTCGTTTGAGTAATTTTTCATGGAAAAAACAAGGTTTCATGAATGGTCAAAATTTTCACCAGAATCACATACCGCGGGTCTACGTTTTTTTCTGATTTGGGTCAAAAATTGAAAAGTGCTTTTTGTCACATTTCTGAGCAAAATTTGGCCCAATTTACCATGCCCATGCATTTTCCCACTCGTTTGAGTAATTTTTCATGGAAAAAACAAGGTTTCATGAATGGTCAAAATTTTCACCAGAATCACATACCGCGGGTCTACGTTTTTTTCTGATTTGGGTCAAAAATTGAAAAGTACTTTTTGTCACATTTCTGAGCAAAATTTGGCCCAATTTACCATGCCCATGCATATTCCCACTTGTTTGAGTAATTTTTCATGGAAAAAACAAGGTTTCATGAATGGTCAAAATTTTCACCAGAATCACATACCAGAATCACATCAAAAATTGAAAAGTGCTTTTTGTCACATTTCTGAGCAAAATTTGGCCCAATTTACCATGCCCATGCATTTTCCCACTCGTTTGAGTAATTTTTCATGGAAAAAACAAGGTTTCATGAATGGTCAAAATTTTCACCAGAATCACATACCGCGGGTCTACGTTTTTTTCTGATTTGGGTCAAAAATTGAAAAGTGCTTTTTGTCACATTTCTGAGCAAAATTTGGCCCAATTTACCATGCCCATGCATTTTCCCACTCGTTTGAGTAATTTTTCATGGAAAAAACAAGGTTTCATGAATGGTCAAAATTTTCACCAGAATCACATACCGCGGGTCTACGTTTTTTTCTGATTTGGGTCAAAAATTGAAAAGTGCTTTTTGTCACATTTCTGAGCAAAATTTGGCCCAATTTACCATGCCCATGCATATTCCCACTTGTTTGAGTAATTTTTCATGGAAAAAACAAGGTTTCATGAATGGTCAAAATTTTCACCAGAATCACATACCGCGGGTCTACGTTTTTTTCTGATTTGGGTCAAAAATTGAAAAGTGCTTTTTGTCACATTTCTGAGCAAAATTTGGCCCAATTTACCATGCCCATGCATTTTCCCACTCGTTTGAGTAATTTTTCATGGAAAAAACAAGGTTTCATGAATGGTCAAAATTTTCACCAGAATCACATACCGCGGGTCTACGTTTTTTTCTGATTTGGGTCAAAAATTGAAAAGTGCTTTTTGTCACATTTCTGAGCAAAATTTGGCCCAATTTACCATGCCCATGCATATTCCCACTTGTTTGAGTAATTTTTCATGGAAAAAACAAGGTTTCATGAATGGTCAAAATTTTCACCAGAATCACATACCGCGGGTCTACGTTTTTTTCTGATTTGGGTCAAAAATTGAAAAGTGTTTTTTGTCACATTTCTGAGCAAAATTTGGCCCAATTTACCATGCCCATGCATTTTCCCACTTGTTTGAGTAATTTTTCATGGAAAAAACAAGGTTTCATGAATGGTCAAAATTTTCACCAGAATCACATACCGCGGGTCTACGTTTTTTTCTGATTTGGGTCAAAAATTGAAAAGTACTTTTTGTCACATTTCTGAGCAAAATTTGGCCCAATTTACCATGCCCATGCATATTCCCACTTGTTTGAGTAATTTTTTCATGGAAAAAACAAGGTTTCATGAATGGTCAAAATTTTCACCAGAATCACATACCGCGGGTCTACGTTTTTTTTCTGATTTGGGTCAAAAATTGAAAAGTGCTTTTTGTCACATTTCTGAGCAAAATTTGGCCCAATTTACCATGCCCATGCATTTTCCCACTCGTTTGAGTAATTTTTCATGGAAAAAACAAGGTTTCATGAATGGTCAAAATTTTCACCAGAATCACATACCGCGGGTCTACGTTTTTTTCTGATTTGGGTCAAAAATTGAAAAGTGCTTTTTGTCACATTTCTGAGCAAAATTTGGCCCAATTTACCATGCCCATGCATATTCCCACTTGTTTGAGTAATTTTTCATGGAAAAAACAAGGTTTCATGAATGGTCAAAATTTTCACCAGAATCACATACCGCGGGTCTACGTTTTTTTCTGATTTGGGTCAAAAATTGAAAAGTGCTTTTTGTCACATTTCTGAGCAAAATTTGGCCCAATTTACCATGCCCATGCATATTCCCACTTGTTTGAGTAATTTTTCATGGAAAAAACAAGGTTTCATGAATGGTCAAAATTTTCACCAGAATCACATACCGCGGGTCTACGTTTTTTTCTGATTTGGGTCAAAAATTGAAAAGTGTTTTTTGTCACATTTCTGAGCAAAATTTGGCCCAATTTACCATGCCCATGCATTTTCCCACTTGTTTGAGTAATTTTTCATGGAAAAAACAAGGTTTCATGAATGGTCAAAATTTTCACCAGAATCACATACCGCGGGTCTACGTTTTTTTCTGATTTGGGTCAAAAATTGAAAAGTACTTTTTGTCACATTTCTGAGCAAAATTTGGCCCAATTTACCATGCCCATGCATATTCCCACTTGTTTGAGTAATTTTTCATGGAAAAAACAAGGTTTCATGAATGGTCAAAATTTTCACCAGAATCACATACCGCGGGTCTACGTTTTTTTCTGATTTGGGTCAAAAATTGAAAAGTGTTTTTTGTCACATTTCTGAGCAAAATTTGGCCCAATTTACCATGCCCATGCATTTTCCCACTTGTTTGAGTAATTTTTCATGGAAAAAACAAGGTTTCATGAATGGTCAAAATTTTCACCAGAATCACATACCGCGGGTCTACGTTTTTTTCTGATTTGGGTCAAAAATTGAAAAGTACTTTTTGTCACATTTCTGAGCAAAATTTGGCCCAATTTACCATGCCCATGCATATTCCCACTTGTTTGAGTAATTTTTCATGGAAAAAACAAGGTTTCATGAATGGTCAAAATTTTCACCAGAATCACATACCGCGGGTCTACGTTTTTTTCTGATTTGGGTCAAAAATTGAAAAGTGCTTTTTGTCACATTTCTGAGCAAAATTTGGCCCAATTTACCATGCCCATGCATTTTCACACTTGTTTGAGTAATTTTTCATGGAAAAAACAAGGTTTCATGAATGGTCAAAATTTTCACCAGAATCACATTCCGCGGGTCTACGTTCTGATTTGGGTCAAAAATTGAAAAGTGCTTTTTGTCACATTTCTGAGCAAAATTTGGCCCAATTTACCATGCCCATGCATATTCCCACTTGTTTGAGTAATTTTTCATGGAAAAAACAAGGTTTCATGAATGGTCAAAATTTTCACCAGAATCACATACCAGAATCACATCAAAAATTGAAAAGTGCTTTTTGTCACATTTCTGAGCAAAATTTGGCCCAATTTACCATGCCCATGCATTTTCCCACTCGTTTGAGTAATTTTTCATGGAAAAAACAAGGTTTCATGAATGGTCAAAATTTTCACCAGAATCACATACCGCGGGTCTACGCTTTTTTCTGATTTGGGTCAAAAATTGGAAATTGCTTTTTGTCACATTTCTGAGCAAAATTTGGCCCAATTTACCATGCCCATGCATATTCCCACTTGTTTGAGTAATTTTTCATGGAAAAAACAAGGTTTCATGAATGGTCAAAATTTTCACCAGAATCACATACCGCGGGTCTACGTTTTTTTCTGATTTGGGTCAAAAATTGAAAAGTGCTTTTTGTCACATTTCTGAGCAAAATTTGGCCCAATTTACCATGCCCATGCATTTTCCCACTCGTTTGAGTAATTTTTCATGGAAAAAACAAGGTTTCATGAATGGTCAAAATTTTCACCAGAATCACATACCGCGGGTCTACGTTTTTTTCTGATTTGGGTCAAAAATTGAAAAGTGCTTTTTGTCACATTTCTGAGCAAAATTTGGCCCAATTTACCATGCCCATGCATTTTCCCACTCGTTTGAGTAATTTTTCATGGAAAAAACAAGGTTTCATGAATGGTCAAAATTTTCACCAGAATCACATACCGCGGGTCTACGTTTTTTTCTGATTTGGGTCAAAAATTGAAAAGTGCTTTTTGTCACATTTCTGAGCAAAATTTGGCCCAATTTACCATGCCCATGCATATTCCCACTTGTTTGAGTAATTTTTCATGGAAAAAACAAGGTTTCATGAATGGTCAAAATTTTCACCAGAATCACATACCGCGGGTCTACGTTTTTTTCTGATTTGGGTCAAAAATTGAAAAGTGCTTTTTGTCACATTTCTGAGAAAAATTTGGCCCAATTTACCATGCCCATGCATATTCCCACTCGTTTGAGTAATTTTTCATGGAAAAAACAAGGTTTCATGAATGGTCAAAATTTTCACCAGAATCACATACCGCGGGTCTACGTTTTTTTCTGATTTGGGTCAAAAATTGAAAAGTGCTTTTTGTCACATTTCTGAGCAAAATTTGGCCCAATTTACCATGCCCATGCATTTTCCCACTCGTTTGAGTAATTTTTCATGGAAAAAACAAGGTTTCATGAATGGTCAAAATTTTCACCAGAATCACATACCGCGGGTCTACGTTTTTTTCTGATTTGGGTCAAAAATTGAAAAGTACTTTTTGTCACATTTCTGAGCAAAATTTGGCCCAATTTACCATGCCCATGCATATTCCCACTTGTTTGAGTAATTTTTCATGGAAAAAACAAGGTTTCATGAATGGTCAAAATTTTCACCAGAATCACATACCAGAATCACATCAAAAATTGAAAAGTGCTTTTTGTCACATTT
Source organism: Astyanax mexicanus (assembly GCF_023375975.1). Classification (NCBI taxonomy): domain Eukaryota; kingdom Metazoa; phylum Chordata; class Actinopteri; order Characiformes; family Acestrorhamphidae; genus Astyanax; species Astyanax mexicanus. The sequence continues at coordinate 24,228,275 of NC_064414.1, forward strand.
CTGAGCAAAATTTGGCCCAATTTACCATGCCCATGCATTTTCCCACTCGTTTGAGTAATTTTTCATGGAAAAAACAAGGTTTCATGAATGGTCAAAATTTTCACCAGAATCACATACCGCGGGTCTACGTTTTTTTCTGATTTGGGTCAAAAATTGAAAAGTGCTTTTTGTCACATTTCTGAGCAAAATTTGGCCCAATTTACCATGCCCATGCATTTTCCCACTCGTTTGAGTAATTTTTCATGGAAAAAACAAGGTTTCATGAATGGTCAAAATTTTCACCAGAATCACATACCGCGGGTCTACGTTTTTTTCTGATTTGGGTCAAAAATTGAAAAGTGCTTTTTGTCACATTTCTGAGCAAAATTTGGCCCAATTTACCATGCCCATGCATATTCCCACTTGTTTGAGTAATTTTTCATGGAAAAAACAAGGTTTCATGAATGGTCAAAATTTTCACCAGAATCACATACCGCGGGTCTACGTTTTTTTCTGATTTGGGTCAAAAATTGAAAAGTGCTTTTTGTCACATTTCTGAGCAAAATTTGGCCCAATTTACCATGCCCATGCATATTCCCACTTGTTTGAGTAATTTTTCATGGAAAAAACAAGGTTTCATGAATGGTCAAAATTTTCACCAGAATCACATACCGCGGGTCTACGTTTTTTTCTGATTTGGGTCAAAAATTGAAAAGTGCTTTTTGTCACATTTCTGAGCAAAATTTGGCCCAATTTACCATGCCCATGCATTTTCCCACTCGTTTGAGTAATTTTTCATGGAAAAAACAAGGTTTCATGAATGGTCAAAATTTTCACCAGAATCACATACCGCGGGTCTACGTTTTTTTCTGATTTGGGTCAAAAATTGAAAAGTGCTTTTTGTCACATTTCTGAGCAAAATTTGGCCCAATTTACCATGCCCATGCATTTTCCCACTCGTTTGAGTAATTTTTCATGGAAAAAACAAGGTTTCATGAATGGTCAAAATTTTCACCAGAATCACATACCGCGGGTCTACGTTTTTTTCTGATTTGGGTCAAAAATTGAAAAGTACTTTTTGTCACATTTCTGAGCAAAATTTGGCCCAATTTACCATGCCCATGCATATTCCCACTTGTTTGAGTAATTTTTCATGGAAAAAACAAGGTTTCATGAATGGTCAAAATTTTCACCAGAATCACATACCAGAATCACATCAAAAATTGAAAAGTGCTTTTTGTCACATTTCTGAGCAAAATTTGGCCCAATTTACCATGCCCATGCATTTTCCCACTCGTTTGAGTAATTTTTCATGGAAAAAACAAGGTTTCATGAATGGTCAAAATTTTCACCAGAATCACATACCGCGGGTCTACGTTTTTTTCTGATTTGGGTCAAAAATTGAAAAGTGCTTTTTGTCACATTTCTGAGCAAAATTTGGCCCAATTTACCATGCCCATGCATTTTCCCACTCGTTTGAGTAATTTTTCATGGAAAAAACAAGGTTTCATGAATGGTCAAAATTTTCACCAGAATCACATACCGCGGGTCTACGTTTTTTTCTGATTTGGGTCAAAAATTGAAAAGTGCTTTTTGTCACATTTCTGAGCAAAATTTGGCCCAATTTACCATGCCCATGCATATTCCCACTTGTTTGAGTAATTTTTCATGGAAAAAACAAGGTTTCATGAATGGTCAAAATTTTCACCAGAATCACATACCGCGGGTCTACGTTTTTTTCTGATTTGGGTCAAAAATTGAAAAGTGCTTTTTGTCACATTTCTGAGCAAAATTTGGCCCAATTTACCATGCCCATGCATATTCCCACTTGTTTGAGTAATTTTTCATGGAAAAAACAAGGTTTCATGAATGGTCAAAATTTTCACCAGAATCACATACCGCGGGTCTACGTTTTTTTCTGATTTGGGTCAAAAATTGAAAAGTGCTTTTTGTCACATTTCTGAGCAAAATTTGGCCCAATTTACCATGCCCATGCATTTTCCCACTCGTTTGAGTAATTTTTCATGGAAAAAACAAGGTTTCATGAATGGTCAAAATTTTCACCAGAATCACATACCGCGGGTCTACGTTTTTTTCTGATTTGGGTCAAAAATTGAAAAGTGCTTTTTGTCACATTTCTGAGAAAAATTTGGCCCAATTTACCATGCCCATGCATTTTCCCACTCGTTTGAGTAATTTTTCATGGAAAAAACAAGGTTTCATGAATGGTCAAAATTTTCACCAGAATCACATACCGCGGGTCTACGTTTTTTTCTGATTTGGGTCAAAAATTGAAAAGTACTTTTTGTCACATTTCTGAGCAAAATTTGGCCCAATTTACCATGCCCATGCATATTCCCACTTGTTTGAGTAATTTTTCATGGAAAAAACAAGGTTTCATGAATGGTCAAAATTTTCACCAGAATCACATACCAGAATCACATCAAAAATTGAAAAGTGCTTTTTGTCACATTTCTGAGCAAAATTTGGCCCAATTTACCATGCCCATGCATTTTCCCACTCGTTTGAGTAATTTTTCATGGAAAAAACAAGGTTTCATGAATGGTCAAAATTTTCACCAGAATCACATACCGCGGGTCTACGTTTTTTTCTGATTTGGGTCAAAAATTGAAAAGTGCTTTTTGTCACATTTCTGAGCAAAATTTGGCCCAATTTACCATGCCCATGCATTTTCCCACTCGTTTGAGTAATTTTTCATGGAAAAAACAAGGTTTCATGAATGGTCAAAATTTTCACCAGAATCACATACCGCGGGTCTACGTTTTTTTCTGATTTGGGTCAAAAATTGAAAAGTGCTTTTTGTCACATTTCTGAGCAAAATTTGGCCCAATTTACCATGCCCATGCATATTCCCACTTGTTTGAGTAATTTTTCATGGAAAAAACAAGGTTTCATGAATGGTCAAAATTTTCACCAGGATCACATACCGCGGGTCTACGTTTTTTTCTGATTTGGGTCAAAAATTGAAAAGTGCTTTTTGTCACATTTCTGAGCAAAATTTGGCCCAATTTACCATGCCCATGCATTTTCCCACTCGTTTGAGTAATTTTTCATGGAAAAAACAAGGTTTCATGAATGGTCAAAATTTTCACCAGAATCACATACCGCGGGTCTACGTTTTTTTCTGATTTGGGTCAAAAATTGAAAAGTGCTTTTTGTCACATTTCTGAGCAAAATTTGGCCCAATTTACCATGCCCATGCATATTCCCACTTGTTTGAGTAATTTTTCATGGAAAAAACAAGGTTTCATGAATGGTCAAAATTTTCACCAGAATCACATACCGCGGGTCTACGTTTTTTTCTGATTTGGGTCAAAAATTGAAAAGTGCTTTTTGTCACATTTCTGAGCAAAATTTGGCCCAATTTACCATGCCCATGCATATTCCCACTTGTTTGAGTAATTTTTCATGGAAAAAACAAGGTTTCATGAATGGTCAAAATTTTCACCAGAATCACATACCGCGGGTCTACGTTTTTTTCTGATTTGGGTCAAAAATTGAAAAGTGCTTTTTGTCACATTTCTGAGCAAAATTTGGCCCAATTTACCATGCCCATGCATTTTCCCACTCGTTTGAGTAATTTTTCATGGAAAAAACAAGGTTTCATGAATGGTCAAAATTTTCACCAGAATCACATACCGCGGGTCTACGTTTTTTTCTGATTTGGGTCAAAAATTGAAAAGTGCTTTTTGTCACATTTCTGAGAAAAATTTGGCCCAATTTACCATGCCCATGCATTTTCCCACTCGTTTGAGTAATTTTTCATGGAAAAAACAAGGTTTCATGAATGGTCAAAATTTTCACCAGAATCACATACCGCGGGTCTACGTTTTTTTCTGATTTGGGTCAAAAATTGAAAAGTACTTTTTGTCACATTTCTGAGCAAAATTTGGCCCAATTTACCATGCCCATGCATATTCCCACTTGTTTGAGTAATTTTTCATGGAAAAAACAAGGTTTCATGAATGGTCAAAATTTTCACCAGAATCACATACCAGAATCACATCAAAAATTGAAAAGTGCTTTTTGTCACATTTCTGAGCAAAATTTGGCCCAATTTACCATGCCCATGCATTTTCCCACTCGTTTGAGTAATTTTTCATGGAAAAAACAAGGTTTCATGAATGGTCAAAATTTTCACCAGAATCACATACCGCGGGTCTACGTTTTTTTCTGATTTGGGTCAAAAATTGAAAAGTGCTTTTTGTCACATTTCTGAGCAAAATTTGGCCCAATTTACCATGCCCATGCATTTTCCCACTCGTTTGAGTAATTTTTCATGGAAAAAACAAGGTTTCATGAATGGTCAAAATTTTCACCAGAATCACATACCGCGGGTCTACGTTTTTTTCTGATTTGGGTCAAAAATTGAAAAGTGCTTTTTGTCACATTTCTGAGCAAAATTTGGCCCAATTTACCATGCCCATGCATATTCCCACTTGTTTGAGTAATTTTTCATGGAAAAAACAAGGTTTCATGAATGGTCAAAATTTTCACCAGGATCACATACCGCGGGTCTACGTTTTTTTCTGATTTGGGTCAAAAATTGAAAAGTGCTTTTTGTCACATTTCTGAGCAAAATTTGGCCCAATTTACCATGCCCATGCATATTCCCACTTGTTTGAGTAATTTTTCATGGAAAAAACAAGGTTTCATGAATGGTCAAAATTTTCACCAGAATCACATACCGCGGGTCTACGTTTTTTTCTGATTTGGGTCAAAAATTGAAAAGTGCTTTTTGTCACATTTCTGAGCAAAATTTGGCCCAATTTACCATGCCCATGCATTTTCCCACTCGTTTGAGTAATTTTTCATGGAAAAAACAAGGTTTCATGAATGGTCAAAATTTTCACCAGAATCACATACCGCGGGTCTACGTTTTTTTCTGATTTGGGTCAAAAATTGAAAAGTGCTTTTTGTCACATTTCTGAGCAAAATTTGGCCCAATTTACCATGCCCATGCATATTCCCACTTGTTTGAGTAATTTTTCATGGAAAAAACAAGGTTTCATGAATGGTCAAAATTTTCACCAGAATCACATACCGCGGGTCTACGTTTTTTTCTGATTTGGGTCAAAAATTGAAAAGTGTTTTTTGTCACATTTCTGAGCAAAATTTGGCCCAATTTACCATGCCCATGCATTTTCCCACTTGTTTGAGTAATTTTTCATGGAAAAAACAAGGTTTCATGAATGGTCAAAATTTTCACCAGAATCACATACCGCGGGTCTACGTTTTTTTCTGATTTGGGTCAAAAATTGAAAAGTACTTTTTGTCACATTTCTGAGCAAAATTTGGCCCAATTTACCATGCCCATGCATATTCCCACTTGTTTGAGTAATTTTTTCATGGAAAAAACAAGGTTTCATGAATGGTCAAAATTTTCACCAGAATCACATACCGCGGGTCTACGTTTTTTTCTGATTTGGGTCAAAAATTGAAAAGTGCTTTTTGTCACATTTCTGAGCAAAATTTGGCCCAATTTACCATGCCCATGCATTTTCACACTTGTTTGAGTAATTTTTCATGGAAAAAACAAGGTTTCATGAATGGTCAAAATTTTCACCAGAATCACATACCGCGGGTCTACGTTTTTTTCTGATTTGGGTCAAAAATTGAAAAGTGCTTTTTGTCACATTTCTGAGCAAAATTTGGCCCAATTTACCATGCCCATGCATTTTCCCACTCGTTTGAGTAATTTTTCATGGAAAAAACAAGGTTTCATGAATGGTCAAAATTTTCACCAGAATCACATACCGCGGGTCTACGTTTTTTTCTGATTTGGGTCAAAAATTGAAAAGTGCTTTTTGTCACATTTCTGAGCAAAATTTGGCCCAATTTACCATGCCCATGCATTTTCCCACTCGTTTGAGTAATTTTTCATGGAAAAAACAAGGTTTCATGAATGGTCAAAATTTTCACCAGAATCACATACCGCGGGTCTACGTTTTTTTCTGATTTGGGTCAAAAATTGAAAAGTGCTTTTTGTCACATTTCTGAGCAAAATTTGGCCCAATTTACCATGCCCATGCATATTCCCACTTGTTTGAGTAATTTTTCATGGAAAAAACAAGGTTTCATGAATGGTCAAAATTTTCACCAGAATCACATACCGCGGGTCTACGTTTTTTTCTGATTTGGGTCAAAAATTGAAAAGTGCTTTTTGTCACATTTCTGAGCAAAATTTGGCCCAATTTACCATACCCATGCATATTCCCACTTGTTTGAGTAATTTTTCATGGAAAAAACAAGGTTTCATGAATGGTCAAAATTTTCACCAGAATCACATACCGCGGGTCTACGTTTTTTTCTGATTTGGGTCAAAAATTGAAAAGTGCTTTTTGTCACATTTCTGAGCAAAATTTGGCCCAATTTACCATGCCCATGCATTTTCCCACTCGTTTGAGTAATTTTTCATGGAAAAAACAAGGTTTCATGAATGGTCAAAATTTTCACCAGAATCACATACCGCGGGTCTACGTTTTTTTCTGATTTGGGTCAAAAATTGAAAAGTGCTTTTTGTCACATTTCTGAGCAAAATTTGGCCCAATTTACCATGCCCATGCATATTCCCACTTGTTTGAGTAATTTTTCATGGAAAAAACAAGGTTTCATGAATGGTCAAAATTTTCACCAGAATCACATACCGCGGGTCTACGTTTTTTTCTGATTTGGGTCAAAAATTGAAAAGTGTTTTTTGTCACATTTCTGAGCAAAATTTGGCCCAATTTCCCATGCCCATGCATTTTCCCACTTGTTTGAGTAATTTTTCATGGAAAAAACAAGGTTTCATGAATGGTCAAAATTTTCACCAGAATCACATACCGCGGGTCTACGTTTTTTTCTGATTTGGGTCAAAAATTGAAAAGTGTTTTTTGTCACATTTCTGAGCAAAATTTGGCCCAATTTACCATGCCCATGCATTTTCCCACTTGTTTGAGTAATTTTTCATGGAAAAAACAAGGTTTCATGAATGGTCAAAATTTTCACCAGAATCACATACCGCGGGTCTACGTTTTTTTCTGATTTGGGTCAAAAATTGAAAAGTACTTTTTGTCACATTTCTGAGCAAAATTTGGCCCAATTTACCATGCCCATGCATATTCCCACTTGTTTGAGTAATTCTTCATGGAAAAAACAAGGTTTCATGAATGGTCAAAATTTTCACCAGAATCACATACCGCGGGTCTACGTTTTTTTCTGATTTGGGTCAAAAATTGAAAAGTGCTTTTTGTCACATTTCTGAGCAAAATTTGGCCCAATTTACTATGCCCATGCATTTTCACACTTGTTTGAGTAATTTTTCATGGAAAAAACAAGGTTTCATGAATGGTCAAAATTTTCACCAGAATCACATACCGCGGGTCTACGTTTTTTTCTGATTTGGGTCAAAAATTGAAAAGTGCTTTTTGTCACATTTCTGAGCAAAATTTGGCCCAATTTACCATGCCCATGCATTTTCCCACTCGTTTGAGTAATTTTTCATGGAAAAAACAAGGTTTCATGAATGGTCAAAATTTTCACCAGAATCACATACCGCGGGTCTACGTTTTTTTCTGATTTGGGTCAAAAATTGAAAAGTGCTTTTTGTCACATTTCTGAGCAAAATTTGGCCCAATTTACCATGCCCATGCATTTTCCCACTTGTTTGAGTAATTTTTTAATGGAAAAAACAAGGTTTCATGAATGGTCAAAATTTTCACCAGAATCACATACCGCGGGTCTACGTTTTTTTCTGATTTGGGTCAAAAATTGAAAAGTGTTTTTTGTCACATTTCTGAGCAAAATTTGGCCCAATTTACCATGCCCATGCATTTTCCCACTTGTTTGAGTACTTTTTCATGGAAAAAACAAGGTTTCATGAATGGTCAAAATTTTCACCAGAATCACATACCGCGGGTCTACGTTTTTTTCTGATTTGGGTCAAAAATTGAAAAGTGTTTTTTGTCACATTTCTGAGCAAAATTTGGCCCAATTTACCATGCCCATGCATTTTCCCACTTGTTTGAGTAATTTTTCATGGAAAAAACAAGGTTTCATGAATGGTCAAAATTTTCACCAGAATCACATACCGCGGGTCTACGTTTTTTTCTGATTTGGGTCAAAAATTGAAAAGTACTTTTTGTCACATTTCTGAGCAAAATTTGGCCCAATTTACCATGCCCATGCATATTCCCACTTGTTTGAGTAATTTTTCATGGAAAAAACAAGGTTTCATGAATGGTCAAAATTTTCACCAGAATCACATACCGCGGGTCTACGTTTTTTTCTGATTTGGGTCAAAAATTGAAAAGTGCTTTTTGTCACATTTCTGAGCAAAATTTGGCCCAATTTACCATGCCCATGCATTTTCCCACTCGTTTGAGTAATTTTTCATGGAAAAAACAAGGTTTCATGAATGGTCAAAATTTTCACCAGAATCACATACCGCGGGTCTACGTTTTTTTCTGATTTGGGTCAAAAATTGAAAAGTGCTTTTTGTCACATTTCTGAGCAAAATTTGGCCCAATTTACCATGCCCATGCATATTCCCACTTGTTTGAGTAATTTTTCATGGAAAAAACAAGGTTTCATGAATGGTCAAAATTTTCACCAGAATCACATACCGCGGGTCTACGTTTTTTTCTGATTTGGGTCAAAAATTGAAAAGTGCTTTTTGTCACATTTCTGAGCAAAATTTGGCCCAATTTACCATGCCCATGCATATTCCCACTTGTTTGAGTAATTTTTCATGGAAAAAACAAGGTTTCATGAATGGTCAAAATTTTCACCAGAATCACATACCGCGGGTCTACGTTTTTTTCTGATTTGGGTCAAAAATTGAAAAGTGTTTTTTGTCACATTTCTGAGCAAAATTTGGCCCAATTTACCATGCCCATGCATTTTCCCACTTGTTTGAGTAATTTTTCATGGAAAAAACAAGGTTTCATGAATGGTCAAAATTTTCACCAGAATCACATACCGCGGGTCTACGTTTTTTTCTGATTTGGGTCAAAAATTGAAAAGTGTTTTTTGTCACATTTCTGAGCAAAATTTGGCCCAATTTACCATGCCCATGCATTTTCCCACTTGTTTGAGTAATTTTTCATGGAAAAAACAAGGTTTCATGAATGGTCAAAATTTTCACCAGAATCACATACCGCGGGTCTACGTTTTTTTCTGATTTGGGTCAAAAATTGAAAAGTACTTTTTGTCACATTTCTGAGCAAAATTTGGCCCAATTTACCATGCCCATGCATATTCCCACTTGTTTGAGTAATTTTTCATGGAAAAAACAAGGTTTCATGAATGGTCAAAATTTTCACCAGAATCACATACCGCGGGTCTACGTTTTTTTCTGATTTGGGTCAAAAATTGAAAAGTGCTTTTTGTCACATTTCTGAGCAAAATTTGGCCCAATTTACTATGCCCATGCATTTTCACACTTGTTTGAGTAATTTTTCATGGAAAAAACAAGGTTTCATGAATGGTCAAAATTTTCACCAGAATCACATACCGCGGGTCTACGTTTTTTTCTGATTTGGGTCAAAAATTGAAAAGTGCTTTTTGTCACATTTCTGAGCAAAATTTGGCCCAATTTACCATGCCCATGCATTTTCCCACTCGTTTGAGTAATTTTTCATGGAAAAAACAAGGTTTCATGAATGGTCAAAATTTTCACCAGAATCACATACCGCGGGTCTACGTTTTTTTCTGATTTGGGTCAAAAATTTAAAAGTGCTTTTTGTCACATTTCTGAGCAAAATTTGGCCCAATTTACCATGCCCATGCATTTTCCCACTTGTTTGAGTAATTTTTCATGGAAAAAACAAGGTTTCATGAATGGTCAAAATTTTCACCAGAATCACATACCGCGGGTCTACGTTTTTTTCTGATTTGGGTCAAAAATTGAAAAGTGTTTTTTGTCACATTTCTGAGCAAAATTTGGCCCAATTTACCATGCCCATGCATTTTCCCACTTGTTTGAGTAATTTTTCATGGAAAAAACAAGGTTTCATGAATGGTCAAAATTTTCACCAGAATCACATACCGCGGGTCTACGTTTTTTTCTGATTTGGGTCAAAAATTGAAAAGTACTTTTTGTCACATTTCTGAGCAAAATTTGGCCCAATTTACCATGCCCATGCATATTCCCACTTGTTTGAGTAATTTTTCATGGAAAAAACAAGGTTTCATGAATGGTCAAAATTTTCACCAGAATCACATACCGCGGGTCTACGTTTTTTTCTGATTTGGGTCAAAAATTGAAAAGTGCTTTTTGTCACATTTCTGAGCAAAATTTGGCCCAATTTACTATGCCCATGCATTTTCACACTTGTTTGAGTAATTTTTCATGGAAAAAACAAGGTTTCATGAATGGTCAAAATTTTCACCAGAATCACATACCGCGGGTCTACGTTTTTTTCTGATTTGGGTCAAAAATTGAAAAGTGCTTTTTGTCACATTTCTGAGCAAAATTTGGCCCAATTTACCATGCCCATGCATTTTCCCACTCGTTTGAGTAATTTTTCATGGAAAAAACAAGGTTTCATGAATGGTCAAAATTTTCACCAGAATCACATACCGCGGGTCTACGTTTTTTTCTGATTTGGGTCAAAAATTTAAAAGTGCTTTTTGTCACATTTCTGAGCAAAATTTGGCCCAATTTACCATGCCCATGCATTTTCCCACTTGTTTGAGTAATTTTTCATGGAAAAAACAAGGTTTCATGAATGGTCAAAATTTTCACCAGAATCACATACCGCGGGTCTACGTTTTTTTCTGATTTGGGTCAAAAATTGAAAAGTGTTTTTTGTCACATTTCTGAGCAAAATTTGGCCCAATTTACCATGCCCATGCATTTTCCCACTTGTTTGAGTAATTTTTCATGGAAAAAACAAGGTTTCATGAATGGTCAAAATTTTCACCAGAATCACATACCGCGGGTCTACGTTTTTTTCTGATTTGGGTCAAAAATTGAAAAGTGTTTTTTGTCACATTTCTGAGCAAAATTTGGCCCAATTTACCATGCCCATGCATTTTCCCACTTGTTTGAGTAATTTTTCATGGAAAAAACAAGGTTTCATGAATGGTCAAAATTTTCACCAGAATCACATACCGCGGGTCTACGTTTTTTTCTGATTTGGGTCAAAAATTGAAAAGTGTTTTTTGTCACATTTCTGAGCAAAATTTGGCCCAATTTACCATGTCCATGCATTTTCCCACTTGTTTGAGTAATTTTTCATGGAAAAAACAAGGTTTCATGAATGGTCAAAATTTTCACCAGAATCACATACCGCGGGTCTACGTTTTTTTCTGATTTGGGTCAAAAATTGAAAAGTACTTTTTGTCACATTTCTGAGCAAAATTTGGCCCAATTTACCATGCCCATGCATATTCCCACTTGTTTGAGTAATTTTTCATGGAAAAAACAAGGTTTCATGAATGGTCAAAATTTTCACCAGAATCACATACCGCGGGTCTACGTTTTTTTCTGATTTGGGTCAAAAATTGAAAAGTGCTTTTTGTCACATTTCTGAGCAAAATTTGGCCCAATTTACCATGCCCATGCATTTTCCCACTCGTTTGAGTAATTTTTCATGGAAAAAACAAGGTTTCATGAATGGTCAAAATTTTCACCAGAATCACATACCGCGGGTCTACGTTTTTTTCTGATTTGGGTCAAAAATTGAAAAGTGCTTTTTGTCACATTTCTGAGCAAAATTTGGCCCAATTTACCATGCCCATGCATTTTCCCACTCGTTTGAGTAATTTTTCATGGAAAAAACAAGGTTTCATGAATGGTCAAAATTTTCACCAGAATCACATACCGCGGGTCTACGTTTTTTTCTGATTTGGGTCAAAAATTGAAAAGTGCTTTTTGTCACATTTCTGAGCAAAATTTGGCCCAATTTACCATGCCCATGCATATTCCCACTCGTTTGAGTAATTTTTCATGGAAAAAACAAGGTTTCATGAATGGTCAAAATTTTCACCAGAATCACATACCGCGGGTCTACGTTTTTTTCTGATTTGGGTCAAAAATTGAAAAGTGCTTTTTGTCACATTTCTGAGCAAAATTTGGCCCAATTTACCATGCCCATGCATTTTCCCACTCGTTTGAGTAATTTTTCATGGAAAAAACAAGGTTTCATGAATGGTCAAAATTTTCACCAGAATCACATACCGCGGGTCTACGTTTTTTTCTGATTTGGGTCAAAAATTGAAAAGTGCTTTTTGTCACATTTCTGAGCAAAATTTGGCCCAATTTACCATGCCCATGCATATTCCCACTTGTTTGAGTAATTTTTCATGGAAAAAACAAGGTTTCATGAATGGTCAAAATTTTCACCAGAATCACATACCGCGGGTCTACGTTTTTTTCTGATTTGGGTCAAAAATTGAAAAGTGTTTTTTGTCACATTTCTGAGCAAAATTTGGCCCAATTTACCATGCCCATGCATTTTCCCACTTGTTTGAGTAATTTTTCATGGAAAAAACAAGGTTTCATGAATGGTCAAAATTTTCACCAGAATCACATACCGCGGGTCTACGTTTTTTTCTGATTTGGGTCAAAAATTGAAAAGTGCTTTTTGTCACATTTCTGAGCAAAATTTGGCCCAATTTACCATGCCCATGCATTTTCACACTTGTTTGAGTAATTTTTCATGGAAAAAACAAGGTTTCATGAATGGTCAAAATTTTCACCAGAATCACATTCCGCGGGTCTACGTTCTGATTTGGGTCAAAAATTGAAAAGTGCTTTTTGTCACATTTCTGAGCAAAATTTGGCCCAATTTACCATGCCCATGCATATTCCCACTTGTTTGAGTAATTTTTCATGGAAAAAACAAGGTTTCATGAATGGTCAAAATTTTCACCAGAATCACATACCAGAATCACATCAAAAATTGAAAAGTGCTTTTTGTCACATTTCTGAGCAAAATTTGGCCCAATTTACCATGCCCATGCATTTTCCCACTCGTTTGAGTAATTTTTCATGGAAAAAACAAGGTTTCATGAATGGTCAAAATTTTCACCAGAATCACATACCGCGGGTCTACGTTTTTTTCTGATTTGGGTCAAAAATTGAAAAGTGCTTTTTGTCACATTTCTGAGCTAAATTTGGCCCAATTTACCATGCCCATGCATATTCCCACTTGTTTGAGTAATTTTTCATGGAAAAAACAAGGTTTCATGAATGGTCAAAATTTTCACCAGAATCACATACCGCGGGTCTACGGTTTTTTCTGATTTGGGTCAAAAATTGAAAAGTGCTTTTTGTCACATTTCTGAGCAAAATTTGGCCCAATTTACCATGCCCATGCATTTTCCAACTTGTTTGAGTAATTTTTCATGGAAAAAACAAGGTTTCATGAATGGTCAAAATTTTCACCAGAATCACATACCGCGGGTCTACGTTTTTTTCTGATTTGGGTCAAAAATTGAAAAGTGCTTTTTGTCACATTTCTGAGCAAAATTTGGCCCAATTTACCATGCCCATGCATATTCCCTCTTGTTTGAGTAATTTTTCATGGACAAAACAAGGTTTCATGAATGGTCAAAATTTTCACCAGAATCACATACCGCAGGTCTACGTTTTTTTCTGATTTGGGTCAAAAATTGAAAAGTGCTTTTTGTCACATTTCTGAGCAAAATTTGGCCCAATTTACCATGCCCATGCATTTTCCCACTCGTTTGAGTAATTTTTCATGGAAAAAACAAGGTTTCATGAATGGTCAAAATTTTCACCAGAATCACATACCGCGGGTCTACGTTTTTTTCTGATTTGGGTCAAAAATTGAAAAGTGCTTTTTGTCACATTTCTGAGCAAAATTTGGCCCAATTTACCATGCCCATGCATTTTCCCACTCGTTTGAGTAATTTTTCATGGAAAAAACAAGGTTTCATGAATGGTCAAAATTTTCACCAGAATCACATACCGCGGGTCTACGTTTTTTTCTGATTTGGGTCAAAAATTGAAAAGTGCTTTTGGTCACATTTCTGAGCAAAATTTGGCCCAATTTACCATGCCCATGCATATTCCCACTTGTTTGAGTAATTTTTCATGGAAAAAACAAGGTTTCATGAATGGTCAAAATTTTCACCAGAATCACATACCGCGGGTCTACGTTTTTTTCTGATTTGGGTCAAAAATTGAAAAGTGCTTTTGGTCACATTTCTGAGCAAAATTTGGCCCAATTTACCATGCCCATGCATTTTCCCACTCGTTTGAGTAATTTTTCATGGAAAAAACAAGGTTTCATGAATGGTCAAAATTTTCACCAGAATCACATACCGCGGGTCTACGTTTTTTTCTGATTTGGGTCAAAAATTGAAAAGTGCTTTTTGTCACATTTCTGAGCAAAATTTGGCCCAATTTACCATGCCCATGCATTTTCCCACTCGTTTGAGTAATTTTTCATGGAAAAAACAAGGTTTCATGAATGGTCAAAATTTTCACCAGAATCACATACCGCGGGTCTACGTTTTTTTCTGATTTGGGTCAAAAATTGAAAAGTGCTTTTTGTCACATTTCTGAGCAAAATTTGGCCCAATTTACCATGCCCATGCATTTTCCCACTCGTTTGAGTAATTTTTCATGGAAAAAACAAGGTTTCATGAATGGTCAAAATTTTCACCAGAATCACATACCAGAATCACATCAAAAATTGAAAAGTGCTTTTTGTCACATTTCTGAGCAAAATTTGGCCCAATTTACCATGCCCATGCATTTTCCCACTCGTTTGAGTAATTTTTCATGGAAAAAACAAGGTTTCATGAATGGTCAAAATTTTCACCAGAATCACATACCGCGGGTCTACGCTTTTTTCTGATTTGGGTCAAAAATTGGAAATTGCTTTTTGTCACATTTCTGAGCAAAATTTGGCCCAATTTACCATGCCCATGCATATTCCCACTTGTTTGAGTAATTTTTCATGGAAAAAACAAGGTTTCATGAATGGTCAAAATTTTCACCAGAATCACATACCGCGGGTCTACGTTTTTTTCTGATTTGGGTCAAAAATTGAAAAGTGCTTTTTGTCACATTTCTGAGCAAAATTTGGCCCAATTTACCATGCCCATGCATATTCCCACTTGTTTGAGTAATTTTTCATGGAAAAAACAAGGTTTCATGAATGGTTAAAATTTTCACCAGAATCACATACCGCGGGTCTACGTTTTTTTCTGATTTGGGTCAAAAATTGAAAAGTGTTTTTTGTCACATTTCTCAGCAAAATTTGGCCCAATTTACCATGCCCATGCATTTTCCCACTTGTTTGAGTAATTTTTCATGGAAAAAACAAGGTTTCATGAATGGTCAAAATTTTCACCAGAATCACATACCGCGGGTCTACGTTTTTTTCTGATTTGGGTCAAAAATTGAAAAGTACTTTTTGTCACATTTCTGAGCAAAATTTGGCCCAATTTACCATGCCCATGCATATTCCCACTTGTTTGAGTAATTTTTCATGGAAAAAACAAGGTTTCATGAATGGTCAAAATTTTCACCAGAATCACATACCGCGGGTCTACGTTTTTTTCTGATTTGGGTCAAAAATTGAAAAGTGCTTTTTGTCACATTTCTGAGCAAAATTTGGCCCAATTTACCATGCCCATGCATTTTCCAACTTGTTTGAGTAATTTTTCATGGAAAAAACAAGGTTTCATTAATGGTCAAAATTTTCACCAGAATCACATACCGCGGGTCTACGTTTTTTTCTGATTTGGGTCAAAAATTGAAAAGTGCTTTTTGTCACATTTCTGAGCAAAATTTGGCCCAATTTACCATGCCCATGCATTTTCCCACTCGTTTGAGTAATTTTTCATGGAAAAAACAAGGTTTCATGAATGGTCAAAATTTTCACCAGAATCACATACCGCGGGTCTACGTTTTTTTCTGATTTGGGTCAAAAATTGAAAAGTGCTTTTTGTCACATTTCTGAGCAAAATTTGGCCCAATTTACCATGCCCATGCATTTTCCCACTCGTTTGAGTAATTTTTCATGGAAAAAACAAGGTTTCATGAATGGTCAAAATTTTCACCAGAATCACATACCGCGGGTCTACGTTTTTTTCTGATTTGGGTCAAAAATTGAAAAGTGCTTTTTGTCACATTTCTGAGCAAAATTTGGCCCAATTTACCATGCCCATGCATATTCCCACTCGTTTGAGTAATTTTTCATGGAAAAAACAAGGTTTCATGAATGGTCAAAATTTTCACCAGAATCACATACCGCGGGTCTACGTTTTTTTCTGATTTGGGTCAAAAATTGAAAAGTGCTTTTTGTCACATTTCTGAGCAAAATTTGGCCCAATTTACCATGCCCATGCATTTTCCCACTCGTTTGAGTAATTTTTCATGGAAAAAACAAGGTTTCATGAATGGTCAAAATTTTCACCAGAATCACATACCGCGGGTCTACGTTTTTTTCTGATTTGGGTCAAAAATTGAAAAGTGCTTTTTGTCACATTTCTGAGCAAAATTTGGCCCAATTTACCATGCCCATGCATTTTCCCACTCGTTTGAGTAATTTTTCATGGAAAAAACAAGGTTTCATGAATGGTCAAAATTTTCACCAGAATCACATACCGCGGGTCTACGTTTTTTTCTGATTTGGGTCAAAAATTGAAAAGTGCTTTTTGTCACATTTCTGAGCAAAATTTGGCCCAATTTACCATGCCCATGCATATTCTCACTTGTTTGAGTAATTTTTCATGGAAAAAACAAGGTTTCATGAATGGTCAAAATTTTCACCAGAATCACATACCGCGGGTCTACGTTTTTTTCTGATTTGGGTCAAAAATTGAAAAGTGCTTTTTGTCACATTTCTGAGCAAAATTTGGCCCAATTTACCATGCCCATGCATTTTCCCACTCGTTTGAGTAATTTTTCATGGAAAAAACAAGGTTTCATGAATGGTCAAAATTTTCACCAGAATCACATACCGCGGGTCTACGTTTTTTTCTGATTTGGGTCAAAAATTGAAAAGTGCTTTTTGTCACATTTCTGAGCAAAATTTGGCCCAATTTACCATGCCCATGCATTTTCACACTTGTTTGAGTAATTTTTCATGGAAAAAACAAGGTTTCATGAATGGTCAAAATTTTCACCAGAATCACATTCCGCGGGTCTACGTTTTTTTCTGATTTGGGTCAAAAATTGAAAAGTGTTTTTTGTCACATTTCTGAGCAAAATTTGGCCCAATTTACCATGCCCATGCATTTTCCCACTTGTTTGAGTAATTTTTCATGGAAAAAACAAGGTTTCATGAATGGTCAAAATTTTCACCAGAATCACATACCGCGGGTCTACGTTTTTTTCTGATTTGGGTCAAAAATTGAAAAGTGCTTTTGGTCACATTTCTGAGCAAAATTTGGCCCAATTTACCATGCCCATGCATTTTCCCACTCGTTTGAGTAATTTTTCATGGAAAAAACAAGGTTTCATGAATGGTCAAAATTTTCACCAGAATCACATACCGCGGGTCTACGTTTTTTTCTGATTTGGGTCAAAAATTGAAAAGTGCTTTTTGTCACATTTCTGAGCAAAATTTGGCCCAATTTACCATGCCCATGCATATTCCCACTCGTTTGAGTAATTTTTCATGGAAAAAACAAGGTTTCATGAATGGTCAAAATTTTCACCAGAATCACATACCGCGGGTCTACGTTTTTTTCTGATTTGGGTCAAAAATTGAAAAGTGCTTTTTGTCACATTTCTGAGCAAAATTTGGCCCAATTTACCATGCCCATGCATTTTCCCACTCGTTTGAGTAATTTTTCATGGAAAAAACAAGGTTTCATGAATGGTCAAAATTTTCACCAGAATCACATACCGCGGGTCTACGTTTTTTTCTGATTTGGGTCAAAAATTGAAAAGTGCTTTTTGTCACATTTCTGAGCAAAATTTGGCCCAATTTACCATGCCCATGCATTTTCCCACTCGTTTGAGTAATTTTTCATGGAAAAAACAAGGTTTCATGAATGGTCAAAATTTTCACCAGAATCACATACCGCGGGTCTACGTTTTTTTCTGATTTGGGTCAAAAATTGAAAAGTGCTTTTTGTCACATTTCTGAGCAAAATTTGGCCCAATTTACCATGCCCATGCATATTCTCACTTGTTTGAGTAATTTTTCATGGAAAAAACAAGGTTTCATGAATGGTCAAAATTTTCACCAGAATCACATACCGCGGGTCTACGTTTTTTTCTGATTTGGATCAAAAATTGAAAAGTGCTTTTTGTCACATTTCTGAGCAAAATTTGGCCCAATTTACCATGCCCATGCATTTTCCCACTCGTTTGAGTAATTTTTCATGGAAAAAACAAGGTTTCATGAATGGTCAAAATTTTCACCAGAATCACATACCGCGGGTCTACGTTTTTTTCTGATTTGGGTCAAAAATTGAAAAGTGCTTTTTGTCACATTTCTGAGCAAAATTTGGCCCAATTTACCATGCCCATGCATTTTCACACTTGTTTGAGTAATTTTTCATGGAAAAAACAAGGTTTCATGAATGGTCAAAATTTTCACCAGAATCACATTCCGCGGGTCTACGTTTTTTTCTGATTTGGGTCAAAAATTGAAAAGTGTTTTTTGTCACATTTCTGAGCAAAATTTGGCCCAATTTACCATGCCCATGCATTTTCCCACTTGTTTGAGTAATTTTTCATGGAAAAAACAAGGTTTCATGAATGGTCAAAATTTTCACCAGAATCACATACCGCGGGTCTACGTTTTTTTCTGATTTGGGTCAAAAATTGAAAAGTACTTTTTGTCACATTTCTGAGCAAAATTTGGCCCAATTTACCATGCCCATGCATATTCCCACTTGTTTGAGTAATTTTTCATGGAAAAAACAAGGTTTCATGAATGGTCAAAATTTTCACCAGAATCACATACCGCGGGTCTACGTTTTTTTCTGATTTGGGTCAAAAATTGAAAAGTGCTTTTTGTCACATTTCTGAGCAAAATTTGGCCCAATTTACCATGCCCATGCATTTTCCCACTCGTCTGAGTCATTTTTCATGGAAAAAACAAGGTTTCATGAATGGTCAAAATTTTCACCAGAATCACATACCGCGGGTCTACGTTTTTTTCTGATTTGGGTCAAAAATTGAAAAGTGCTTTTTGTCACATTTCTGAGCAAAATTTGGCCCAATTTACCATGCCCATGCATTTTCCCACTCGTTTGAGTAATTTTTCATGGAAAAAACAAGGTTTCATGAATGGTCAAAATTTTCACCAGAATCACATACCGCGGGTCTACGTTTTTTTCTGATTTGGGTCAAAAATTGAAAAGTGCTTTTGGTCACATTTCTGAGCAAAATTTGGCCCAATTTACCATGCCCATGCATTTTCCCACTCGTTTGAGTAATTTTTCATGGAAAAAACAAGGTTTCATGAATGGTCAAAATTTTCACCAGAATCACATACCGCGGGTCTACGTTTTTTTCTGATTTGGGTCAAAAATTGAAAAGTGCTTTTTGTCACATTTCTGAGCAAAATTTGGCCCAATTTACCATGCCCATGCATATTCCCACTCGTTTGAGTAATTTTTCATGGAAAAAACAAGGTTTCATGAATGGTCAAAATTTTCACCAGAATCACATACCGCGGGTCTACGTTTTTTTCTGATTTGGGTCAAAAATTGAAAAGTGCTTTTTGTCACATTTCTGAGCAAAATTTGGCCCAATTTACCATGCCCATGCATTTTCCCACTCGTTTGAGTAATTTTTCATGGAAAAAACAAGGTTTCATGAATGGTCAAAATTTTCACCAGAATCACATACCGCGGGTCTACGTTTTTTTCTGATTTGGGTCAAAAATTGAAAAGTGCTTTTTGTCACATTTCTGAGCAAAATTTGGCCCAATTTACCATGCCCATGCATATTCTCACTTGTTTGAGTAATTTTTCATGGAAAAAACAAGGTTTCATGAATGGTCAAAATTTTCACCAGAATCACATACCGCGGGTCTACGTTTTTTTCTGATTTGGGTCAAAAATTGAAAAGTGCTTTTTGTCACATTTCTGAGCAAAATTTGGCCCAATTTACCATGCCCATGCATTTTCCCACTCGTTTGAGTAATTTTTCATGGAAAAAACAAGGTTTCATGAATGGTCAAAATTTTCACCAGAATCACATACCGCGGGTCTACGTTTTTTTCTGATTTGGGTCAAAAATTGAAAAGTGCTTTTTGTCACATTTCTGAGCAAAATTTGGCCCAATTTACCATGCCCATGCATTTTCACACTTGTTTGAGTAATTTTTCATGGAAAAAACAAGGTTTCATGAATGGTCAAAATTTTCACCAGAATCACATACCGCGGGTCTACGTTTTTTTCTGATTTGGGTCAAAAATTGAAAAGTGCTTTTTGTCACATTTCTGAGCAAAATTTGGCCCAATTTACCATGCCCATGCATTTTCCCACTCGTCTGAGTCATTTTTCATGGAAAAAACAAGGTTTCATGAATGGTCAAAATTTTCACCAGAATCACATACCGCGGGTCTACGTTTTTTTCTGATTTGGGTCAAAAATTGAAAAGTGCTTTTTGTCACATTTCTGAGCAAAATTTGGCCCAATTTACCATGCCCATGCATTTTCCCACTCGTTTGAGTAATTTTTCATGGAAAAAACAAGGTTTCATGAATGGTCAAAATTTTCACCAGAATCACATACCGCGGGTCTACGTTTTTTTCTGATTTGGGTCAAAAATTGAAAAGTGCTTTTGGTCACATTTCTGAGCAAAATTTGGCCCAATTTACCATGCCCATGCATATTCCCACTCGTTTGAGTAATTTTTCATGGAAAAAACAAGGTTTCATGAATGGTCAAAATTTTCACCAGAATCACATACCGCGGGTCTACGTTTTTTTCTGATTTGGGTCAAAAATTGAAAAGTGCTTTTTGTCACATTTCTGAGCAAAATTTGGCCCAATTTACCATGCCCATGCATTTTCCCACTCGTTTGAGTAATTTTTCATGGAAAAAACAAGGTTTCATGAATGGTCAAAATTTTCACCAGAATCACATACCGCGGGTCTACGTTTTTTTCTGATTTGGGTCAAAAATTGAAAAGTGCTTTTTGTCACATTTCTGAGCAAAATTTGGCCCAATTTACCATGCCCATGCATTTTCCCACTCGTTTGAGTAATTTTTCATGGAAAAAACAAGGTTTCATGAATGGTCAAAATTTTCACCAGAATCACATACCGCGGGTCTACGTTTTTTTCTGATTTGGGTCAAAAATTGAAAAGTGCTTTTTGTCACATTTCTGAGCAAAATTTGGCCCAATTTACCATGCCCATGCATATTCTCACTTGTTTGAGTAATTTTTCATGGAAAAAACAAGGTTTCATGAATGGTCAAAATTTTCACCAGAATCACATACCGCGGGTCTACGTTTTTTTCTGATTTGGGTCAAAAATTGAAAAGTGCTTTTTGTCACATTTCTGAGCAAAATTTGGCCCAATTTACCATGCCCATGCATTTTCCCACTCGTTTGAGTAATTTTTCATGGAAAAAACAAGGTTTCATGAATGGTCAAAATTTTCACCAGAATCACATACCGCGGGTCTACGTTTTTTTCTGATTTGGGTCAAAAATTGAAAAGTGCTTTTTGTCACATTTCTGAGCAAAATTTGGCCCAATTTACCATGCCCATGCATTTTCACACTTGTTTGAGTAATTTTTCATGGAAAAAACAAGGTTTCATGAATGGTCAAAATTTTCACCAGAATCACATTCCGCGGGTCTACGTTTTTTTCTGATTTGGGTCAAAAATTGAAAAGTGTTTTTTGTCACATTTCTGAGCAAAATTTGGCCCAATTTACCATGCCCATGCATTTTCCCACTTGTTTGAGTAATTTTTCATGGAAAAAACAAGGTTTCATGAATGGTCAAAATTTTCACCAGAATCACATACCGCGGGTCTACGTTTTTTTCTGATTTGGGTCAAAAATTGAAAAGTACTTTTTGTCACATTTCTGAGCAAAATTTGGCCCAATTTACCATGCCCATGCATATTCCCACTTGTTTGAGTAATTTTTCATGGAAAAAACAAGGTTTCATGAATGGTCAAAATTTTCACCAGAATCACATACCGCGGGTCTACGTTTTTTTCTGATTTGGGTCAAAAATTGAAAAGTGCTTTTTGTCACATTTCTGAGCAAAATTTGGCCCAATTTACCATGCCCATGCATATTCCCACTTGTTTGAGTAATTTTTCATGGAAAAAACAAGGTTTCATGAATGGTCAAAATTTTCACCAGAATCACATACCGCGGGTCTACGTTTTTTTCTGATTTGGGTCAAAAATTGAAAAGTGCTTTTTGTCACATTTCTGAGCAAAATTTGGCCCAATTTACCATGCCCATGCATTTTCCCACTCGTCTGAGTAATTTTTCATGGAAAAAACAAGGTTTCGTGAATGGTCAAAATTTTCACCAGAATCACATACCGCGGGTCTACGTTTTTTTCTGATTTGGGTCAAAAATTGAAAAGTGCTTTTTGTCACATTTCTGAGCAAAATTTGGCCCAATTTACCATGCCCATGCATTTTCCCACTCGTTTGAGTAATTTTTCATGGAAAAAACAAGGTTTCATGAATGGTCAAAATTTTCACCAGAATCACATACCGCGGGTCTACGTTTTTTTCTGATTTGGGTCAAAAATTGAAAAGTGCTTTTTGTCACATTTCTGAGCAAAATTTGGCCCAATTTACCATGCCCATGCATATTCCCACTTGTTTGAGTAATTTTTCATGGAAAAAACAAGGTTTCATGAATGGTCAAAATTTTCACCAGAATCACATACCGCGGGTCTACGTTTTTTTCTGATTTGGGTCAAAAATTGAAAAGTGCTTTTTGTCACATTTCTGAGCACAATTTGGCCCAATTTACCATGCCCATGCATTTTCCCACTCGTTTGAGTAATTTTTCATGGAAAAAACAAGGTTTCATGAATGGTCAAAATTTTCACCAGAATCACATACCGCGGGTCTACGTTTTTTTCTGATTTGGGTCAAAAATTGAAAAGTGCTTTTTGTCACATTTCTGAGCAAAATTTGGCCCAATTTACCATGCCCATGCATTTTCCCACTTGTTTGAGTAATTTTTCATGGAAAAAACAAGGTTTCATGAATGGTCAAAATTTTCACCAGAATCACATACCGCGGGTCTACGTTTTTTTCTGATTTGGGTCAAAAATTGAAAAGTGTTTTTTGTCACATTTCTGAGCAAAATTTGGCCCAATTTACCATGCCCATGCATTTTCCCACTTGTTTGAGTAATTTTTCATGGAAAAAACAAGGTTTCATGAATGGTCAAAATTTTCACCAGAATCACATACCGCGGGTCTACGTTTTTTTCTGATTTGGGTCAAAAATTGAAAAGTACTTTTTGTCACATTTCTGAGCAAAATTTGGCCCAATTTACCATGCCCATGCATATTCCCACTTGTTTGAGTAATTTTTCATGGAAAAAACAAGGTTTCATGAATGGTCAAAATTTTCACCAGAATCACATACCGCGGGTCTACGTTTTTTTCTGATTTGGGTCAAAAATTGAAAAGTGCTTTTTGTCACATTTCTGAGCAAAATTTGGCCCAATTTACCATGCCCATGCATATTCCCACTTGTTTGAGTAATTTTTCATGGAAAAAACAAGGTTTCATGAATGGTCAAAATTTTCACCAGAATCACATACCTGTCTACCTGTCTACGTTTTTTTCTGATTTGGGTCAAAAATTGAAAAGTGTTTTTTGTCACATTTCTGAGCAAAATTTGGCCCAATTTACCATGCCCATGCATTTTCCCACTTGTTTGAGTAATTTTTCATGGAAAAAACAAGGTTTCATGAATGGTCAAAATTTTCACCAGAATCACATACCTGTCTACCTGTCTACGTTTTTTTCTGATTTGGGTCAAAAATTGAAAAGTGCTTTTTGTCACATTTCTGAGCAAAATTTGGCCCAATTTACCATGCCCATGCATATTCCCACTTGTTTGAGTAATTTTTCATGGAAAAAACAAGGTTTCATGAATGGTCAAAATTTTCACCAGAATCACATACCGCGGGTCTACGTTTTTTTCTGATTTGGGTCAAAAATTGAAAAGTGTTTTTTGTCACATTTCTGAGCAAAATTTGGCCCAATTTACCATGCCCATGCATTTTCCCACTTGTTTGAGTAATTTTTCATGGAAAAAACAAGGTTTCATGAATGGTCAAAATTTTCACCAGAATCACATACCGCGGGTCTACGTTTTTTTCTGATTTGGGTCAAAAATTGAAAAGTACTTTTTGTCACATTTCTGAGCAAAATTTGGCCCAATTTACCATGCCCATGCATATTCCCACTTGTTTGAGTAATTTTTCATGGAAAAAACAAGGTTTCATGAATGGTCAAAATTTTCACCAGAATCACATACCGCGGGTCTACGTTTTTTTCTGATTTGTGTCAAAAATTGAAAAGTGCTTTTTGTCACATTTCTGAGCAAAATTTGGCCCAATTTACCATGCCCATGCATTTTCACACTTGTTTGAGTAATTTTTCATGGAAAAAACAAGGTTTCATGAATGGTCAAAATTTTCACCAGAATCACATTCCGCGGGTCTACGTTCTGATTTGGGTCAAAAATTGAAAAGTGCTTTTTGTCACATTTCTGAGCAAAATTTGGCCCAATTTACCATGCCCATGCATATTCCCATTTGTTTGAGTAATTTTTCATGGAAAAAACAAGGTTTCATGAATGGTCAAAATTTTCACCAGAATCACATACCAGAATCACATCAAAAATTGAAAAGTGCTTTTTGTCACATTTCTGAGCAAAATTTGGCCCAATTTACCATGCCCATGCATTTTCCCACTCGTTTGAGTAATTTTTCATGGAAAAAACAAGGTTTCATGAATGGTCAAAATTTTCACCAGAATCACATACCGCGGGTCTACGTTTTTTTCTGATTTGGGTCAAAAATTGAAAAGTGCTTTTGGTCACATTTCTGAGCAAAATTTGGCCCAATTTACCATGCCCATGCATTTTCCCACTCGTTTGAGTAATTTTTCATGGAAAAAACAAGGTTTCATGAATGGTCAAAATTTTCACCAGAATCACATACCGCGGGTCTACGTTTTTTTCTGATTTGGGTCAAAAATTGAAAAGTGCTTTTTGTCACATTTCTGAGCAAAATTTGGCCCAATTTACCATGCCCATGCATATTCCCACTTGTTTGAGTAATTTTTCATGGAAAAAACAAGGTTTCATGAATGGTCAAAATTTTCACCAGAATCACATACCGCGGGTCTACGTTTTTTTCTGATTTGGGTCAAAAATTGAAAAGTGCTTTTTGTCACATTTCTGAGCAAAATTTGGCCCAATTTACCATGCCCATGCATATTCTCACTTGTTTGAGTAATTTTTCATGGAAAAAACAAGGTTTCATGAATGGTCAAAATTTTCACCAGAATCACATACCGCGGGTCTACGTTTTTTTCTGATTTGGGTCAAAAATTGAAAAGTGCTTTTTGTCACATTTCTGAGCAAAATTTGGCCCAATTTACCATGCCCATGCATTTTCCCACTCGTTTGAGTAATTTTTCATGGAAAAAACAAGGTTTCATGAATGGTCAAAATTTTCACCAGAATCACATACCGCGGGTCTACGTTTTTTTCTGATTTGGGTCAAAAATTGAAAAGTGCTTTTTGTCACATTTCTGAGCAAAATTTGGCCCAATTTACCATGCCCATGCATTTTCCCACTCGTTTGAGTAATTTTTCATGGAAAAAACAAGGTTTCATGAATGGTCAAAATTTTCACCAGAATCACATACCGCGGGTCTACGTTTTTTTCTGATTTGGGTCAAAAATTGAAAAGTGCTTTTTGTCACATTTCTGAGCAAAATTTGGCCCAATTTACCATGCCCATGCATATTCCCACTTGTTTGAGTAATTTTTCATGGAAAAAACAAGGTTTCATGAATGGTCAAAATTTTCACCAGAATCACATACCGCGGGTCTACGTTTTTTTCTGATTTGGGTCAAAAATTGAAAAGTGCTTTTTGTCACATTTCTGAGCAAAATTTGGCCCAATTTACCATGCCCATGCATTTTCCCACTTGTTTGAGTAATTTTTCATGGAAAAAACAAGGTTTCATGAATGGTCAAAATTTTCACCAGAATCACATACCGCGGGTCTACGTTTTTTTCTGATTTGGGTCAAAAATTGAAAAGTACTTTTTGTCACATTTCTGAGCAAAATTTGGCCCAATTTACCATGCCCATGCATATTCCCACTTGTTTGAGTAATTTTTCATGGAAAAAACAAGGTTTCATGAATGGTCAAAATTTTCACCAGAATCACATACCGCGGGTCTACGTTTTTTTCTGATTTGGGTCAAAAATTGAAAAGTGCTTTTTGTCACATTTCTGAGCAAAATTTGGCCCAATTTACCATGCCCATGCATATTCCCACTTGTTTGAGTAATTTTTCATGGAAAAAACAAGGTTTCATGAATGGTCAAAATTTTCACCAGAATCACACACATACCGCGGGTCTACGTTTTTTTCTGATTTGGGTCAAAAATTGAAAAGTGTTTTTTGTCACATTTCTGAGCAAAATTTGGCCCAATTTACCATGCCCATGCATTTTCCCACTTGTTTGAGTAATTTTTCATGGAAAAAACTAGGTTTCATGAATGGTCAAAATTTTCACCAGAATCACATACCGCGGGTCTACGTTTTTTTCTGATTTGGGTCAAAAATTGAAAAGTACTTTTTGTCACATTTCTGAGCAAAATTTGGCCCAATTTACCATGCCCATGCATATTCCCACTTGTTTGAGTAATTTTTCATGGAAAAAACAAGGTTTCATGAATGGTCAAAATTTTCACCAGAATCACATACCGCGGGTCTACGTTTTTTTCTGATTTGGGTCAAAAATTGAAAAGTGCTTTTTGTCACATTTCTGAGCAAAATTTGGCCCAATTTACCATGCCCATGCATTTTCCCACTTGTTTGAGTAATTTTTCATGGAAAAAACAAGGTTTCATGAATGGTCAAAATTTTCACCAGAATCACATTCCGCGGGTCTACGTTCTGATTTGGGTCAAAAATTGAAAAGTGCTTTTTGTCACATTTCTGAGCAAAATTTGGCCCAATTTACCATGCCCATGCATATTCCCACTTGTTTGAGTAATTTTTCATGGAAAAAACAAGGTTTCATGAATGGTCAAAATTTTCACCAGAATCACATACCAGAATCACATCAAAAATTGAAAAGTGCTTTTTGTCACATTTCTGAGCAAAATTTGGCCCAATTTACCATGCCCATGCATTTTCCCACTCGTTTGAGTAATTTTTCATGGAAAAAACAAGGTTTCATGAATGGTCAAAATTTTCACCAGAATCACATACCGCGGGTCTACGTTTTTTTCTGATTTGGGTCAAAAATTGAAAAGTGCTTTTTGTCACATTTCTGAGCAAAATTTGGCCCAATTTACCATGCCCATGCATATTCCCACTTGTTTGAGTAATTTTTCATGGAAAAAACAAGGTTTCATGAATGGTCAAAATTTTCACCAGAATCACATACCGCGGGTCTACGTTTTTTTCTGATTTGGGTCAAAAATTGAAAAGTGCTTTTTGTCACATTTCTGAGCAAAATTTGGCCCAATTTACCATGCCCATGCATATTCCCACTTGTTTGAGTAATTTTTCATGGAAAAAACAAGGTTTCATGAATGGTCAAAATTTTTACCAGAATCACATACCGCGGGTCTACGTTTTTTTCTGATTTGGGTCAAAAATTGAAAAGTACTTTTTGTCACATTTCTGAGCAAAATTTGGCCCAATTTACCATGCCCATGCATATTCCCACTTGTTTGAGTAATTTTTCATGGAAAAAACAAGGTTTCATGAATGGTCAAAATTTTCACCAGAATCACATACCGCGGGTCTACGTTTTTTTCTGATTTGGGTCAAAAATTGAAAAGTGCTTTTTGTCACATTTCTGAGCAAAATTTGGCCCAATTTACCATGCCCATGCATATTCCCACTTGTTTGAGTAATTTTTCATGGAAAAAACAAGGTTTCATGAATGGTCAAAATTTTCACCAGAATCACATACCGCGGGTCTACGTTTTTTTCTGATTTGGGTCAAAAATTGAAAAGTGCTTTTTGTCACATTTCTGAGCAAAATTTGGCCCAATTTACCATGCCCATGCATTTTCACACTTGTTTGAGTAATTTTTCATGGAAAAAACAAGGTTTCATGAATGGTCAAAATTTTCACCAGAATCACATTCCGCGGGTCTACGTTCTGATTTGGGTCAAAAATTGAAAAGTGCTTTTTGTCACATTTCTGAGCAAAATTTGGCCCAATTTACCATGCCCATGCATATTCCCACTTGTTTGAGTAATTATTCATGGAAAAAACAAGGTTTCATGAATGGTCAAAATTTTCACCAGAATCACATACCAGAATCACATCAAAAATTGAAAAGTGCTTTTTGTCACATTTCTGCGCAAAATTTGGCCCAATTTACCATGCCCATGCATTTTCCCACTCGTTTGAGTAATTTTTCATGGAAAAAACAAGGT
Source organism: Astyanax mexicanus (assembly GCF_023375975.1). Classification (NCBI taxonomy): domain Eukaryota; kingdom Metazoa; phylum Chordata; class Actinopteri; order Characiformes; family Acestrorhamphidae; genus Astyanax; species Astyanax mexicanus. The sequence goes on from NC_064414.1 coordinate 24,256,857, forward strand.
TTCATGAATGGTCAAAATTTTCACCAGAATCACATACCGCGGGTCTACGTTTTTTTCTGATTTGGGTCAAAAATTGAAAAGTGCTTTTTGTCACATTTCTGAGCAAAATTTGGCCCAATTTACCATGCCCATGCATTTTCCCACTTGTTTGAGTAATTTTTCATGGAAAAAACAAGGTTTCATGAATGGTCAAAATTTTCACCAGAATCACACACATACCGCGGGTCTACGTTTTTTTCTGATTTGGGTCAAAAATTGAAAAGTGTTTTTTGTCACATTTCTGAGCAAAATTTGGCCCAATTTACCATGCCCATGCATTTTCCCACTTGTTTGAGTAATTTTTCATGGAAAAAACAAGGTTTCATGAATGGTCAAAATTTTCACCAGAATCACATACCGCGGGTCTACGTTTTTTTCTGATTTGGGTCAAAAATTGAAAAGTACTTTTTGTCACATTTCTGAGCAAAATTTGGCCCAATTTACCATGCCCATGCATTTTCCCACTCGTTTGAGTAATTTTTCATGGAAAAAACAAGGTTTCATGAATGGTCAAAATTTTCACCAGAATCACATACCGCGGGTCTACGTTTTTTTCTGATTTGGGTCAAAAATTGAAAAGTGCTTTTTGTCACATTTCTGAGCAAAATTTGGCCCAATTTACCATGCCCATGCATATTCCCACTTGTTTGAGTAATTTTTCATGGAAAAAACAAGGTTTCATGAATGGTCAAAATTTTCACCAGAATCACATACCGCGGGTCTACGTTTTTTTCTGATTTGGGTCAAAAATTGAAAAGTGCTTTTTGTCACATTTCTGAGCAAAATTTGGCCCAATTTACCATGCCCATGCATTTTCCAACTTGTTTGAGTAATTTTTCATGGAAAAAACAAGGTTTCATGAATGGTCAAAATTTTCACCAGAATCACATACCGCGGGTCTACGTTTTTTTCTGATTTGGGTCAAAAATTGAAAAGTGCTTTTTGTCACATTTCTGAGCAAAATTTGGCCCAATTTACCATGCCCATGCATATTCCCACTTGTTTGAGTAATTTTTCATGGACAAAACAAGGTTTCATGAATGGTCAAAATTTTCACCAGAATCACATACCGCGGGTCTACGTTTTTTTCTGATTTGGGTCAAAAATTGAAAAGTGCTTTTTGTCACATTTCTGAGCAAAATTTGGCCCAATTTACCATGCCCATGCATATTCCCACTCGTTTGAGTAATTTTTCATGGAAAAAACAAGGTTTCATGAATGGTCAAAATTTTCACCAGAATCACATACCGCGGGTCTACGTTTTTTTCTGATTTGGGTCAAAAATTGAAAAGTGCTTTTGGTCACATTTCTGAGCAAAATTTGGCCCAATTTACCATGCCCATGCATTTTCCCACTCGTTTGAGTAATTTTTCATGGAAAAAACAAGGTTTCATGAATGGTCAAAATTTTCACCAGAATCACATACCGCGGGTCTACGTTTTTTTCTGATTTGGGTCAAAAATTGAAAAGTGCTTTTTGTCACATTTCTGAGCAAAATTTGGCCCAATTTACCATGCCCATGCATTTTCCCACTCGTTTGAGTAATTTTTCATGGAAAAAACAAGGTTTCATGAATGGTCAAAATTTTCACCAGAATCACATACCGCGGGTCTACGTTTTTTTCTGATTTGGGTCAAAAATTGAAAAGTGCTTTTTGTCACATTTCTGAGCAAAATTTGGCCCAATTTACCATGCCCATGCATATTCCCACTTGTTTGAGTAATTTTTCATGGAAAAAACAAGGTTTCATGAATGGTCAAAATTTTCACCAGAATCACATACCGCGGGTCTACGTTTTTTTCTGATTTGGGTCAAAAATTGAAAAGTGCTTTTTGTCACATTTCTGAGCAAAATTTGGCCCAATTTACCATTCCCATGCATTTTCCCACTTGTTTGAGTAATTTTTCATGGAAAAAACAAGGTTTCATGAATGGTCAAAATTTTCACCAGAATCACATACCGCGGGTCTACGTTTTTTTCTGATTTGGGTCAAAAATTGAAAAGTGCTTTTTGTCACATTTCTGAGCAAAATTTGGCCCAATTTACCATGCCCATGCATATTCTCACTTGTTTGAGTAATTTTTCATGGAAAAAACAAGGTTTCATGAATGGTCAAAATTTTCACCAGAATCACATACCGCGGGTCTACGTTTTTTCTGATTTGGGTCAAAAATTGAAAAGTGCTTTTTGTCACATTTCTGAGCAAAATTTGGCCCAATTTACCATGCCCATGCATTTTCCCACTTGTTTGAGTAATTTTTCATGGAAAAAACAAGGTTTCATGAATGGTCAAAATTTTCACCAGAATCACATACCGCGGGTCTATGTTTTTTTCTGATTTGGGGCAAAAATTGAAAAGTGCTTTTTGTCACATTTCTGAGCAAAATTTGGCCCAATTTACCATGCCCATGCATATTCTCACTTGTTTGAGTAATTTTTCATGGAAAAAACAAGGTTTCATGAATGGTCAAAATTTTCACCAGAATCACATACCGCGGGTCTACGTTTTTTTCTGATTTGGGTCAAAAATTGAAAAGTGCTTTTTGTCACATTTCTGAGCAAAATTTGGCCCAATTTACCATGCCCATGCATTTTCCCACTTGTTTGAGTAATTTTTCATGGAAAAAACAAGGTTTCATGAATGGTCAAAATTTTCACCAGAATCACATACCGCGGGTCTACGTTTTTTTCTGATTTGGGTCAAAAATTGAAAAGTGCTTTTTGTCACATTTCTGAGCAAAATTTGGCCCAATTTACCATGCCCATGCATATTCTCACTTGTTTGAGTAATTTTTCATGGAAAAAACAAGGTTTCATGAATGGTCAAAATTTTCACCAGAATCACATACCGCGGGTCTACGTTTTTTTCTGATTTGGGTCAAAAATTGAAAAGTGCTTTTTGTCACATTTCTGAGCAAAATTTGGCCCAATTTACCATGTCCATGCATTTTCCCACTCGTTTGAGTAATTTTTCATGGAAAAAACAAGGTTTCATGAATGGTCAAAATTTTCACCAGAATCACATACCGCGGGTCTACGTTTTTTTCTGATTTGGGTCAAAAATTGAAAAGTGCTTTTTGTCACATTTCTGAGCAAAATTTGGCCCAATTTACCATGCCCATGCATTTTCCCACTCGTTTGAGTAATTTTTCATGGAAAAAACAAGGTTTCATGAATGGTCAAAATTTTCACCAGAATCACATACCGCGGGTCTACGTTTTTTTCTGATTTGGGTCAAAAATTGAAAAGTGCTTTTTGTCACATTTCTGAGCAAAATTTGGCCCAATTTACCATGCCCATGCATATTCCCACTTGTTTGAGTAATTTTTCATGGAAAAAACAAGGTTTCATGAATGGTCAAAATTTTCACCAGAATCACATACCGCGGGTCTACGTTTTTTTCTGATTTGGGTCAAAAATTGAAAAGTGCTTTTTGTCACATTTCTGAGCAAAATTTGGCCCAATTTACCATGCCCATGCATTTTCCCACTCGTTTGAGTAATTTTTCATGGAAAAAACAAGGTTTCATGAATGGTCAAAATTTTCACCAGAATCACATACCGCGGGTCTACGTTTTTTTCTGATTTGGGTCAAAAATTGAAAAGTGCTTTTTGTCACATTTCTGAGCAAAATTTGGCCCAATTTACCATGCCCATGCATATTCCCACTTGTTTGAGTAATTTTTCATGGAAAAAACAAGGTTTCATGAATGGTCAAAATTTTCACCAGAATCACATACCGCGGGTCTACGTTTTTTTCTGATTTGGGTCAAAAATTGAAAAGTTCTTTTTGTCACATTTCTGAGCAAAATTTGGCCCAATTTACCATGCCCATGCATTTTCCCACTCGTTTGAGTAATTTTTCATGGAAAAAACAAGGTTCCATGAATGGTCAAAATTTTCACCAGAATCACATACCGCGGGTCTACGTTTTTTTCTGATTTGGGTCAAAAATTGAAAAGTGTTTTTTGTCACATTTCTGAGCAAAATTTGGCCCAATTTACCATGCCCATGCATTTTCCCACTTGTTTGAGTAATTTTTCATGGAAAAAACAAGGTTTCATGAATGGTCAAAATTTTCACCAGAATCACATACCGCGGGTCTACGTTTTTTTCTGATTTGGGTCAAAAATTGAAAAGTGCTTTTTGTCACATTTCTGAGCAAAATTTGGCCCAAATTACCATGCCCATGCATATTCCCACTTGTTTGAGTAATTTTTCATGGAAAAAACAAGGTTTCATGAATGGTCAAAATTTTCACCAGAATCACATACCGCGGGTCTACGTTTTTTTCTGATTTGGGTCAAAAATTGAAAAGTGCTTTTTGTCACATTTCTGAGCAAAATTTGGCCCAATTTACCATGCCCATGCATTTTCCCACTCGTTTGAGTAATTTTTCATGGAAAAAACAAGGTTTCATGAATGGTCAAAATTTTCACCAGAATCACATACCGCGGGTCTACGTTTTTTTCTGATTTGGGTCAAAAATTGAAAAGTGCTTTTTGTCACATTTCTGAGCAAAATTTGGCCCAATTTACCATGCCCATGCATTTTTCCACTTGTTTGAGTAATTTTTCATGGAAAAAACAAGGTTTCATGAATGGTCAAAATTTTCACCAGAATCACATACCGCGGGTCTACGTTTTTTTCTGATTTGGGTCAAAAATTGAAAAGTGCTTTTTGTCACATTTCTGAGCAAAATTTGGCCCAATTTACCATGCCCATGCATTTTTCCACTTGTTTGAGTAATTTTTCATGGAAAAAACAAGGTTTCATGAATGGTCAAAATTTTCACCAGAATCACATACCGCGGGTCTACGTTTTATTCTGATTTGGGTCAAAAATTGAAAAGTGCTTTTTGTCACATTTCTGAGCAAAATTTGGCCCAATTTACCATGCCCATGCATTTTTCCACTTGTTTGAGTAATTTTTCATGGAAAAAACAAGGTTTCATGAATGGTCAAAACTTTCACCAGAATCACATACCGCGGGTCTAAGTTTTTTTCTGATTTGGGTCAAAAATTGAAAAGTGCTTTTTGTCACATTTCTGAGCAAAATTTGGCCCAATTTACCATGCCCATGCATTTTCCCACTCGTTTGAGTAATTTTTCATGGAAAAAACAAGGTTTCATGAATGGTCAAAATTTTCACCAGAATCAAATACCGCGGGTCTACGTTTTATTCTGATTTGGGTCAAAAATTGAAAAGTACTTTTTGTCACATTTCTGAGCAAAATTTGGCCCAATTTACCATGCCCATGCATATTCCCACTTGTTTGAGTAATTTTTCATGGAAAAAACAAGGTTTCATGAATGGTCAAAATTTTCACCAGAATCACATACCGCGGGTCTAAGTTTTTTTCTGATTTGGGTCAAAAATTGAAAAGTGCTTTTTGTCACATTTCTGAGCAAAATTTGGCCCAATTTACCATGCCCATGCATTTTCCCACTCGTTTGAGTAATTTTTCATGGAAAAAACAAGGTTTCATGAATGGTCAAAATTTTCACCAGAATCAAATACCGCGGGTCTACGTTTTTTTCTGATTTGGGTCAAAAAATGAAAAGTACTTTTTGTCACATTTCTGAGCAAAATTTGGCCCAATTTACCATGCCCATGCATATTCCCACTTGTTTGAGTAATTTTTCATGGAAAAAACAAGGTTTCATGAATGGTCAAAATTTTCACCAGAATCACATACCGCGGGTCTACGTTTTTTTCTGATTTGGGTCAAAAATTGAAAAGTGCTTTTTGTCACATTTCTGAGCAAAATTTGGCCCAATTTACCATGCCCATGCATTTTCACACTTGTTTGAGTAATTTTTCATGGAAAAAACAAGGTTTCATGAATGGTCAAAATTTTCACCAGAATCACATACCGCGGGTCTACGTTTTTTTCTGATTTGGGTCAAAAATTGAAAAGTGCTTTTTGTCACATTTCTGAGCAAAATTTGGCCCAATTTACCATGCCCATGCATTTTCCCACTCGTTTGAGTAATTTTTCATGGAAAAAACAAGGTTTCATGAATGGTCAAAATTTTCACCAGAATCACATACCGCGGGTCTACGTTTTTTTCTGATTTGGGTCAAAAATTGAAAAGTGCTTTTTGTCACATTTCTGAGCAAAATTTGGCCCAATTTACCATGCCCATGCATATTCCCACTTGTTTGAGTAATTTTTCATGGAAAAAACAAGGTTTCATGAATGGTCAAAATTTTCACCAGAATCACATACCGCGGGTCTACGTTTTTTTCTGATTTGGGTCAAAAATTGAAAAGTGCTTTTTGTCACATTTCTGAGCAAAATTTGGCCCAATTTACCATGCCCATGCATTTTCCCACTCGTTTGAGTAATTTTTCATGGAAAAAACAAGGTTTCATGAATGGTCAAAATTTTCACCAGAATCACATACCGCGGGTCTACGTTTTTTTCTGATTTGGGTCAAAAATTGAAAAGTGCTTTTTGTCACATTTCTGAGCAAAATTTGGCCCAATTTACCATGCCCATGCATATTCCCACTTGTTTGAGTAATTTTTCATGGAAAAAACAAGGTTTCATGAATGGTCAAAATTTTCACCAGAATCACATACCGCGGGTCTACGTTTTTTTCTGATTTGGGTCAAAAATTGAAAAGTGCTTTTTGTCACATTTCTGAGCAAAATTTGGCCCAATTTACCGTGCCCATGCATTTTCCCACTTGTTTGAGTAATTTTTCATGGAAAAAACAAGGTTTCATGAATGGTCAAAATTTTCACCAGAATCACATACCGCGGGTCTACGTTTTTTTCTGATTTGGGTCAAAAATTGAAAAGTGCTTTTTGTCACATTTCTGAGCAAAATTTGGCCCAATTTACCATGCCCATGCATATTCCCACTTGTTTGAGTAATTTTTCATGGAAAAAACAAGGTTTCATGAATGGTCAAAATTTTCACCAGAATCACATACCGCGGGTCTACGTTTTTTTCTGATTTGGGTCAAAAATAAAAAAAAGTGCTTTTTGTCACATTTCTGAGCAAAATTTGGCCCAATTTACCATGCCCATGCATTTTCCCACTCGTTTGAGTAATTTTTCATGGAAAAAACAAGGTTTCATGAATGGTCAAAATTTTCACCAGAATCACATACCGCGGGTCTACGTTTTTTTCTGATTTGGGTCAAAAATTGAAAAGTGCTTTTTGTCACATTTCTGAGCAAAATTTGGCCCAATTTACCATGCCCATGCATATTCCCACTTGTTTGAGTAATTTTTCATGGAAAAAACAAGGTTTCATGAATGGTCAAAATTTTCACCAGAATCACATACCGCGGGTCTACGTTTTTTTCTGATTTGGGTCAAAAATTGAAAAGTGCTTTTTGTCACATTTCTGAGTAAAATTTGGCCCAATTTACCATGCCCATGCATATTCCCACTTGTTTGAGTAATTTTTCATGAAAAAACAAGGTTTCATGAATGGTCAAAAATTTCACCAGAATCACATACCGCGGGTCTACGTTTTTTTCTGATTTGGGTCAAAAATTGAAAAGTGCTTTTTGTCACATTTCTGAGCAAAATTTGGCCCAATTTACCATGCCCATGCATATTCCCACTTGTTTGAGTAATTTTTCATGGAAAAAACAAGGTTTCATGAATGGTCAAAATTTTCACCAGAATCACATACCGCGGGTCTACGTTTTTTTCTGATTTGGGTCAAAAATTGAAAAGTGCTTTTTGTCCCATTTCTGAGCAAAATTTGGCCCAATTTACCATGCCCATGCATATTCCCACTTGTTTGAGTAATTTTTCATGGAAAAAACAAGGTTTCATGAATGGTCAAAAATTTCACCAGAATCACATACCGCGGGTCTACGTTTTTTTCTGATTTGGGTCAAAAATTGAAAAGTGTTTTTGTCACATTTCTGAGCAAAATTTGGCCCAATTTACCATGCCCATGCATTTTCCCACTTGTTTGAGTAATTTTTCATGGAAAAAACAAGGTTTCATGAATGGTCAAAATTTTCACCAGAATCACATTCCGCGGGTCTACGTTCTGATTTGGGTCAAAAATTGAAAAGTGCTTTTTGTCACATTTCTGAGTAAAATTTGGCCCAATTTACCATGCCCATGCATATTCCCACTTGTTTGAGTAATTTTTCATGGAAAAAACAAGGTTTCATGAATGGTCAAAATTTTCACCAGAATCACATACCGCGGTTCTACGTTTTTTTCTGATTTGGGTCAAAAATTGAAAAGTGCTTTTTGTCACATTTCTGAGCAAAATTTGGCCCAATTTACCATGCCCATGCATATTCCCACTTGTTTGAGTAATTTTTCATGGAAAAAACAAGGTTTCATGAATGGTCAAAATTTTCACCAGAATCACATACCGCGGGTCTACGTTTTTTTCTGATTTGGGTCAAAAATTGAAAAGTACTTTTTGTCACATTTCTTAGCAAAATTTGGCCCAATTTACCATGCCCATGCATATTCCCACTTGTTTGAGTAATTTTTCATGGAAAAAACAAAGTTTCATGAATGGTCAAAATTTTCACCAGAATCACATACCGCGGGTCTACGTTTTTTTCTGATTTGGGTCAAAAATTGAAAAGTACTTTTTGTCACATTTCTTAGCAAAATTTGGCCTAATTTACCATGCCCATGCATTTTCCCACTTGTTTGAGTAATTTTTCATGGAAAAAACAAGGTTTCATGAATGGTCAAAATTTTCACCAGAATCACATACCGCGGGTCTACGTTTTTTTCTGATTTGGGTCAAAAATTGAAAAGTGCTTTTTGTCACATTTCTGAGCAAAATTTGGCCCAATTTACCATGCCCATGCATATTCCCACTTGTTTGAGTAATTTTTCATGGAAAAAACAAGGTTTCATGAATGGTAAAAATTTTCACCAGAATCACAAACCGCGGGTCTACGTTTTTTTCTGATTTGGGTCAAAAATTGAAAAGTGCTTTTTGTCACATTTCTGAGCAAAATTTGGCCCAATTTACCATGCCCATGCATTTTCCCACTCGTTTGAGTAATTTTTCATGGAAAAAACAAGGTTTCATGAATGGTCAAAATTTTCACCAGAATCACATACCGCGGGTCTACGTTTTTTTCTGATTTGGGTCAAAAATTGAAAAGTGCTTTTTGTCACATTTCTGAGCAAAATTTGGCCCAATTTACCATGCCCATGCATATTCCCACTTGTTTGAGTAATTTTTCATGGAAAAAACAAGGTTTCATGAATGGTCAAAATTTTCACCAGAATCACATACCGCGGGTCTACGTTTTTTTCTGATTTGGGTCAAAAATTGAAAAGTGCTTTTTGTCACATTTCTGAGCAAAATTTGGCCCAATTTACCATGCCCATGCATATTCCCACTTGTTTGAGTAATTTTTCATGGAAAAAACAAGGTTTCATGAATGGTCAAAATTTTCACCAGAATCACATACCACGGGTCTACGTTTTTTTCTGATTTGGGTCAAAAATTGAAAAGTGCTTTTTGTCACATTTCTGAGCAAAATTTGGCCCAATTTACCATGCCCATGCATTTTCCCACTCGTTTGAGTAATTTTTCATGGAAAAAACAAGGTTTCATGAATGGTCAAAATTTTCACCAGAATCACATACCGCGGGTCTACGTTTTTTTCTGATTTGGGTCAAAAATTGAAAAGTGCTTTTTGTCACATTTCTGAGCAAAATTTGGCCCAATTTACCATGCCCATGCATATTCCCACTTGTTTGAGTAATTTTTCATGGAAAAAACAAGGTTTCATGAATGGTCAAAATTTTCACCAGAATCACATACCGCGGGTCTACGTTTTTTTCTGATTTGGGTCAAAAATTGAAAGTGCTTTTTGTCACATTTCTGAGCAAAATTTGGCCCAATTTACCATGCCCATGCATTTTCCCACTTGTTTGAGTAATTTTTCATGGAAAAAACAAGGTTTCATGAATGGTCAAAATTTTCACCAGAATCACATACCGCGGGTCTACGTTTTTTTCTGATTTGGGTCAAAAATTGAAAAGTGCTTTTTGTCACATTTCTGAGCAAAATTTGGCCCAATTTACCATGCCCATGCATATTCCCACTTGTTTGAGTAATTTTTCATGGAAAAAACAAGGTTTCATGAATGGTCAAAATTTTCACCAGAATCACATACCGCGGGTCTACGTTTTTTTCTGATTTGGGTCAAAAATTGAAAAGTGCTTTTTGTCACATTTCTGAGCAAAATTTGGCCCAATTTACCATGCCCATGCATATTCCCACTTGTTTGAGTAATTTTTCATGGAAAAAACAAGGTTTCATGAATGGTAAAAATTTTCACCAGAATCACATACGTTTTTTTCTGATTTGGGTAAAAAATTGAAAAGTGCTTTTTGTCACATTTCTGAGCAAAATTTGGCCCAATTTACCATGCCCATGCATATTCCCACTTGTTTGAGTAATTTTTCATGGAAAAAACAAGGTTTCATGAATGGTCAAAATTTTCACCAGAATCACATACCGTGGGTCTACGTTTTTTTCTGATTTGGGTCAAAAATTGAAAAGTGCTTTTTGTCACATTTCTGAGCAAAATTTGGCCCAATTTACCATGCCCATGCATATTCCCACTTGTTTGAGTAATTTTTCATGGAAAAAACAAGGTTTCATGAATGGTCAAAATTTTCACCAGAATCACATACCACGGGTCTACGTTTTTTTCTGATTTGGGTCAAAAATTGAAAAGTGCTTTTTGTCACATTTCTGAGCAAAATTTGGCCCAATTTACCATGCCCATGCATTTTCCCACTCGTTTGAGTAATTTTTCATGGAAAAAACAAGGTTTCATGAATGGTCAAAATTTTCACCAGAATCACATACCGCGGGTCTACGTTTTTTTCTGATTTGGGTCAAAAATTGAAAAGTGCTTTTTGTCACATTTCTGAGCAAAATTTGGCCCAATTTACCATGCCCATGCATATTCCCACTTGTTTGAGTAATTTTTCATGGAAAAAACAAGGTTTCATGAATGGTCAAAATTTTCACCAGAATCACATACCGCGGGTCTACGTTTTTTCTGATTTGGGTCAAAAATTGAAAAGTGCTTTTTGTCACATTTCTGAGCAATATTTGGCCCAATTTACCATGCCCATGCATATTCCCACTTGTTTGAGTAATTTTTCATGGAAAAAACAAGGTTTCATGAATGGTCAAAATTTTCACCAGAATCACATACCGCGGGTCTACGTTTTTTTCTGATTTGGGTCAAAAATTGAAAAGTGCTTTTTGTCACATTTCTGAGTAAAATTTGGCCCAATTTACCATGCCCATGCATATTCCCACTTGTTTGAGTAATTCTTCATGGAAAAAACAAGGTTTCATGAATGGTCAAAATTTTCACCAGAATCACATACCGCGGGTCTACGTTTTTTTCTGAAAAGTGCTTTTTGTCACATTTCTGAGCAAAATTTGGCCCAATTTACCATGCCCATGCATATTCCCACTTGTTTGAGTAATTTTTCATGGAAAAAACAAGGTTTCATGAATGGTCAAAATTTTCACCAGAATCACATACCGCGGGTCTACGTTTTTTTCTGATTTGGGTCAAAAATTGAAAAGTGCTTTTTGTCACATTTCTGAGCAAAATTTGGCCCAATTTACCATGCCCATGCATATTCCCACTTGTTTGAGTAATTTTTCATGGAAAAAACAAGGTTTCATGAATGGTCAAAATTTTCACCAGAATCACATACCACGGGTCTACGTTTTTTTCTGATTTGGGTCAAAAATTGAAAAGTGCTTTTTGTCACATTTCTGAGCAAAATTTGGCCCAATTTACCATGCCCATGCATTTTCCCACTCGTTTGAGTAATTTTTCATGGAAAAAACAAGGTTTCATGAATGGTCAAAATTTTCACCAGAATCACATACCGCGGGTCTACGTTTTTTTCTGATTTGGGTCAAAAATTGAAAAGTGCTTTTTGTCACATTTCTGAGCAAAATTTGGCCCAATTTACCATGCCCATGCATATTCCCACTTGTTTGAGTAATTTTTCATGGAAAAAACAAGGTTTCATGAATGGTCAAAATTTTCACCAGAATCACATACCGCGGGTCTACGTTTTTTTCTGATTTGGGTCAAAAATTGAAAGTGCTTTTTGTCACATTTCTGAGCAAAATGTGGCCCAATTTACCATGCCCATGCATTTTCCCACTTGTTTGAGTAATTTTTCATGGAAAAAACAAGGTTTCATGAATGGTCAAAATTTTCACCAGAATCACATACCGCGGGTCTACGTTTTTTTCTGATTTGGGTCAAAAATTGAAAAGTGCTTTTTGTCACATTTCTGAGCAAAATTTGGCCCAATTTACCATGCCCATGCATATTCCCACTTGTTTGAGTAATTTTTCATGGAAAAAACAAGGTTTCATGAATGGTCAAAATTTTCACCAGAATCACATACCGCGGGTCTACGTTTTTTTCTGATTTGGGTCAAAAATTGAAAAGTGCTTTTTGTCACATTTCTGAGCAAAATTTGGCCCAATTTACCATGCCCATGCATATTCCCACTTGTTTGAGTAATTTTTCATGGAAAAAACAAGGTTTCATGAATGGTAAAAATTTTCACCAGAATCACATACCGCGGGTCTACGTTTTTTTCTGATTTGGGTCAAAAATTGAAAAGTGCTTTTTGTCACATTTCTGAGCAAAATTTGGCCCAATTTACCATGCCCATGCATATTCCCACTTGTTTGAGTAATTTTTCATGGAAAAAACAAGGTTTCATGAATGGTCAAAATTTTCACCAGAATCACATACCGTGGGTCTACGTTTTTTTCTGATTTGGGTCAAAAATTGAAAAGTGCTTTTTGTCACATTTCTGAGCAAAATTTGGCCCAATTTACCATGCCCATGCATATTCCCACTTGTTTGAGTAATTTTTCATGGAAAAAACAAGGTTTCATGAATGGTCAAAATTTTCACCAGAATCACATACCACGGGTCTACGTTTTTTTCTGATTTGGGTCAAAAATTGAAAAGTGCTTTTTGTCACATTTCTGAGCAAAATTTGGCCCAATTTACCATGCCCATGCATTTTCCCACTCGTTTGAGTAATTTTTCATGGAAAAAACAAGGTTTCATGAATGGTCAAAATTTTCACCAGAATCACATACCGCGGGTCTACGTTTTTTTCTGATTTGGGTCAAAAATTGAAAAGTGCTTTTTGTCACATTTCTGAGCAAAATTTGGCCCAATTTACCATGCCCATGCATATTCCCAGTTGTTTGAGTAATTTTTCATGGAGAAAACAAGGTTTCATGAATGGTCAAAATTTTCACCAGAATCACATACCGCGGGTCTACGTTTTTTTCTGATTTGGGTCAAAAATTGAAAAGTGCTTTTTGTCACATTTCTGAGCAAAATTTGGCCCAATTTACCATGCCCATGCATATTCCCACTTGTTTGAGTAATTTTTCATGGAAAAAACAAGGTTTCATGAATGGTCAAAATTTTCACCAGAATCACATTCCGCGGGTCTACGTTCTGATTTGGGTCAAAAATTGAAAAGTGCTTTTTGTCACATTTCTGAGCAAAATTTGGCCCAATTTACCATGCCCATGCATTTTCCCACTCGTTTGAGTAATTTTTCATGGAAAAAACAAGGTTTCATGAATGGTCAAAATTTTCACCAGAATCACATACCGCGGGTCTACATTTTTTCTGATTTGGGTCAAAAATTGAAAAGTGCTTTTTGTCACATTTCTGAGCAAAATTTGGTCCAATTTACCATGCCCATGCATATTCCCACTTGTTTGAGTAATTTTTCATGGAAAAAACAAGGTTTCATGAATGGTCAAAATTTTCACCAGAATCACATACCGCGGGTCTACGTTTTTTTCTGATTTGGGTCAAAAATTGAAAAGTGCTTTTTGTCACATTTCTGAGCAAAATTTGGCCCAATTTACCATGCCCATGCATATTCCCACTTGTTTGAGTAATTTTTCATGGAAAAACAAGGTTTCATGAATGGTCAAAATTTTCACCAGAATCACATACCGCGGGTCTACGTTTTTTTCTGATTTGGGTCAAAAATTGAAAAGTGCTTTTTGTCACATTTCTGAGTAAAATTTGGCCCAATTTACCATGCCCATGCATATTCCCACTTGTTTGAGTAATTTTTCATGGAAAAAACAAGGTTTCATGAATGGTCAAAATTTTCACCAGAATCACATACCGCGGGTCTACGTTTTTTTCTGATTTGGGTCAAAAATTGAAAAGTGCTTTTTGTCACATTTCTGAGCAAAATTTGGCCCAATTTACCATGCCCATGCATATTCCCACTTGTTTGAGTAATTTTTCATGGAAAAAACAAGGTTTCATGAATGGTAAAAATTTTCACCAGAATCACATACCGCGGGTCTACGTTTTTTTCTGATTTGGGTCAAAAATTGAAAAGTGTTTTTTGTCACATTTCTGAGCAAAATTTGGCCCAATTTACCATGCCCGTGCATTTTCCCACTTGTTTGAGTAATTTTTCATGGAAAAAACAAGGTTTCATGAATGGTCAAAAATTTCACCAGAATCACATACCGCGGGTCTACGTTTTTTTCTGATTTGGGTCAAAAATTGAAAAGTACTTTTTGTCACATTTCTTAGCAAAATTTGGCCCAATTTACCATGCCCATGCATATTCCCACTTGTTTGAGTAATTTTTCATGGAAAAAACAAGGTTTCATGAATGGTCAAAATTTTCACCAGAATCACATACCGCAGGTCTACATTTTTTTCTGATTTGGGTCAAAAATTGAAAAGTGCTTTTTGTCACATTTCTGAGCAAAATTTGGCCCAATTTACCATGCCCATGCATATTCCCACTTGTTTGAGTAATTTTTCATGGAAAAAACAAGGTTTCATGAATGGTCAAAATTTTCACCAGAATCACATACCGCGGGTCTACGTTTTTTTCTGATTTGGGTCAAAAATTGAAAAGTGCTTTTTGTCACATTTCTGAGCAAAATTTGGCCCAATTTACCATGCCCATGCATATTCCCACTTGTTTGAGTAATTTTTCATGGAAAAAACAAGGTTTCATGAATGGTCAAAATTTTCACCAGAATCACATACCACGGGTCTACGTTTTTTTCTGATTTGGGTCAAAAATTGAAAAGTGCTTTTTGTCACATTTCTGAGCAAAATTTGGCCCAATTTACCATGCCCATGCATTTTCCCACTTGTTTGAGTAATTTTTCATGGAAAAAACAAGGTTTCATGAATGGTCAAAATTTTCACCAGAATCACATTCCGCGGGTCTACGTTCTGATTTGGGTCAAAAATTGAAAAGTGCTTTTTGTCACATTTCTGAGTAAAATTTGGCCCAATTTACCATGCCCATGCATATTCCCACTTGTTTGAGTAATTTTTCATGGAAAAAACAAGGTTTCATGAATGGTCAAAATTTTCACCAGAATCACATACCGCGGTTCTACGTTTTTTTCTGATTTGGGTCAAAAATTGAAAAGTGCTTTTTGTCCCATTTCTGAGCAAAATTTGGCCCAATTTACCATGCCCATGCATATTCCCACTTGTTTGAGTAATTTTTCATGGAAAAAACAAGGTTTCATGAATGGTCAAAATTTTCACCAGAATCACATACCGCGGGTCTACGTTTTTTTCTGATTTGGGTCAAAAATTGAAAAGTGCTTTTTGTCACATTTCTAAGCAAAATTTGGGCCAATTTACCATGCCCATGCATATTCCCACTTGTTTGAGTAATTTTTCATGGAAAAAACAAGGTTTCATGAATGGTCAAAATTTTCACCAGAATCACATACCGCGGGTCTACGTTTTTTTCTGATTTGGGTCAAAAATTGAAAAGTGCTTTTTGTCACATTTCTGAGCAAAATTTGGCCCAATTTACCATGCCCATGCATTTTCCCACTCGTTTGAGTAATTTTTCATGGAAAAAACAAGGTTTCATGAATGGTCAAAATTTTCACTAGAATCACATACCGCGGGTCTACGTTTTTTTCTGATTTGGGTCAAAAATTGAAAAGTGCTTTTTGTCACATTTCTGAGCAAAATTTGGCCCAATTTATCATGCCCATGCATTTTCCCGCTTGTTTGAGTAATTTTTCATGGAAAAAACAAGGTTTCATGAATGGTCAAAATTTTCACCAGAATCACATACCGCGGGTCTACGTTTTTTCTGATTTGGGTCAAAAATTGAAAAGTGCTTTTTGTCACATTTCTGAGCAAAATTTGGCCCAATTTACCATGCCCATGCATATTCCCACTCGTTTGAGTAATTTTTCATGGAAAAAACAAGGTTTCATGAATGGTCAAAATTTTCACCACAATCACATACCGCGGGTTTACGTTTTTTTCTGATTTGGGTCAAAAATTGAAAAGTGCTTTTTGTCACATTTCTGAGCAAAATTTGGCCCAATTTACCATGCCCATGCATATTCCCACTTGTTTGAGTAATTTTTCATGGAAAAAACAAGGTTTCATGAATGGTCAAAATTTTCACCAGAATCACATACCGCGGGTCTACGTTTTTTTCTGATTTGGGTCAAAAATTGAAAAGTGCTTTTTGTCACATTTCTGAGCAAAATTTGGCCCAATTTACCATGCCCATGCATTTTCCCGCTTGTTTGAGTAATTTTTCATGGAAAAAACAAGGTTTCATGAATGGTCAAAATTTTCACCAGAATCACATACCGCGGGTCTACGTTTTTTTCTGATTTGGGTCAAAAATTGAAAAGTGCTTTTTGTCACATTTCTGAGCAAAATTTGGCCCAATTTACCATGCCCATGCATATTCCCACTTGTTTGAGTAATTTTTCATGGAAAAAACAAGGTTTCATGAATGGTCAAAATTTTCACCAGAATCACATACCGCGGGTCTACGTTTTTTTCTGATTTGGGTCAAAAATTGAAAAGTGCTTTTTGTCACATTTCTGAGCAAAATTTGGCCCAATTTACCATGCCCATGCATATTCCCACTTGTTTGAGTAATTTTTCATGGAAAAAACAAGGTTTCATGAATGGTCAAAATTTTCACCAGAATCACATACCGCGGGTCTACGTTTTTTTCTGATTTGGGTCAAAAATTGAAAAGTGCTTTTTGTCACATTTCTGAGCAAAATTTGGCCTAATTTACCATGCCCATGCATATTCCCACTTGTTTGAGTAATTTTTCATGGAAAAAACAAGGTTTCATGAATGTTCAAAATTTTCACCAGAATCACATACAGCGGGTCTACGTTTTTTTCTGATTTGGGTCAAAAATTGAAAAGTGCTTTTTGTCACATTTCTGAGCAAAATTTGGCCCAATTTACCATGCCCATGCATATTCCCACTTGTTTGAGTAATTTTTCATGGAAAAAACAAGGTTTCATGAATGGTCAAAATTTTCACCAGAATCACATTCCGCGGGTCTACGTTCTGATTTGGGTCAAAAATTGAAAAGTGCTTTTTGTCACATTTCTGAGTAAAATTTGGCCCAATTTACCATGCCCATGCATATTCCCACTTGTTTGAGTAATTTTTCATGGAAAAAACAAGGTTTCATGAATGGTCAAAATTTTCACCAGAATCACATACCGCGGTTCTACGTTTTTTTCTGATTTGGGTCAAAAATTGAAAAGTGCTTTTTGTCCCATTTCTGAGCAAAATTTGGCCCAATTTACCATGCCCATGCATATTCCCACTTGTTTGAGTAATTTTTCATGGAAAAAACAAGGTTTCATGAATGGTCAAAATTTTCACCAGAATCACATACCGCGGGTCTACGTTTTTTTCTGATTTGGGTCAAAAATTGAAAAGTGCTTTTTGTCACATTTCTGAGCAAAATTTGGGCCAATTTACCATGCCCATGCATATTCCCACTTGTTTGAGTAATTTTTCATGGAAAAAACAAGGTTTCATGAATGTTCAAAATTTTCACCAGAATCACATACCGCGGGTCTACGTTTTTTTCTGATTTGGGTCAAAAATTGAAAAGTGCTTTTTGTCACATTTCTGAGCAAAATTTGGCCCAATTTACCATGCCCATGCATTTTCCCACTCGTTTGAGTAATTTTTCATGGAAAAAACAAGGTTTCATGAATGGTCAAAATTTTCACTAGAATCACATACCGCGGGTCTACGTTTTTTTCTGATTTGGGTCAAAAATTGAAAAGTGCTTTTTGTCACATTTCTGAGCAAAATTTGGCCCAATTTATCATGCCCATGCATTTTCCCGCTTGTTTGAGTAATTTTTCATGGAAAAAACAAGGTTTCATGAATGGTCAAAATTTTCACCAGAATCACATACCGCGGGTCTACGTTTTTTCTGATTTGGGTCAAAAATTGAAAAGTGCTTTTTGTCACATTTCTGAGCAAAATTTGGCCCAATTTACCATGCCCATGCATATTCCCACTCGTTTGAGTAATTTTTCATGGAAAAAACAAGGTTTCATGAATGGTCAAAATTTTCACCACAATCACATACCGCGGGTTTACGTTTTTTTCTGATTTGGGTCAAAAATTGAAAAGTGCTTTTTGTCACATTTCTGAGCAAAATTTGGCCCAATTTACCATGCCCATGCATATTCCCACTTGTTTGAGTAATTTTTCATGGAAAAAACAAGGTTTCATGAATGGTCAAAATTTTCACCAGAATCACATACCGCGGGTCTACGTTTTTTTCTGATTTGGGTCAAAAATTGAAAAGTGCTTTTTGTCACATTTCTGAGCAAAATTTGGCCCAATTTACCATGCCCATGCATATTCCCACTTGTTTGAGTAATTTTTCATGGAAAAAACAAGGTTTCATGAATGGTCAAAATTTTCACCAGAATCACATACCGCGGGTCTACGTTTTTTTCTGATTTGGGTCAAAAATTGAAAAGTGCTTTTTGTCACATTTCTGAGCAAAATTTGGCCCAATTTACCATGCCCATGCATATTCCCACTTGTTTGAGTAATTTTTCATGGAAAAAACAAGGTTTCATGAATGGTCAAAATTTTCACCAGAATCACATACCGCGGGTCTACGTTTTTTTCTGATTTGGGTCAAAAATTGAAAAGTGCTTTTTGTCACATTTCTGAGCAAAATTTGGCCTAATTTACCATGCCCATGCATATTCCCACTTGTTTGAGTAATTTTTCATGGAAAAAACAAGGTTTCATGAATGTTCAAAATTTTCACCAGAATCACATACAGCGGGTCTACGTTTTTTTCTGATTTGGGTCAAAAATTGAAAAGTGCTTTTTGTCACATTTCTGAGCAAAATTTGGCCCAATTTACCATGCCCATGCATATTCCCACTTGTTTGAGTAATTTTTCATGGAAAAAACAAGGTTTCATGAATGGTCAAAATTTTCACCAGAATCACATACCGCGGGTCTACGTTTTTTTCTGATTTGGGTCAAAAATTGAAAAGTGCTTTTTGTCACATTTCTGAGCAAAATTTGGCCCAATTTACCATGCCCATGCATTTTCCCACTCGTTTGAGTAATTTTTCATGGAAAAAACAAGGTTTCATGAATGGTCAAAATTTTCACCAGAATCACATACTACGTTTTTTTCTGATTTGGGTCAAAAATTGAAAAGTGCTTTTTGTCACATTTCTGAGCAAAATTTGGCCCAATTTACCATGCCCATGCATATTCCCACTCGTTTGAGTAATTTTTCATGGAAAAAACAAGGTTTCATGAATGGTCAAAATTTTCACTAGAATCACATACCGCGGGTCTACGTTTTTTTCTGATTTGGGTCAAAAATTGAAAAGTGCTTTTTGTCACATTTCTGAGCAAAATTTGGCCCAATTTACCATGCCCATGCATATTGCCACTTGTTTGAGTAATTTTTCATGGAAAAAGCAAGGTTTCATGAATGGTCAAAATTTTCACCAGAATCACATACCGCGGGTCTACGTTTTTTTCTGATTTGGGTCAAAAATTGAAAAGTGCTTTTTGTCACATTTCTGAGCAAAATTTGGCCCAATTTACCATGCCCATGCATTTTCCCGCTTGTTTGAGTAATTTTTCATGGAAAAAACAAGGTTTCATGAATGGTCAAAATTTTCACCAGAATCACATACCGCGGGTCTACGTTTTTTCTGATTTGGGTCAAAAATTGAAAAGTGCTTTTTGTCACATTTCTGAGCAAAATTTGTCCCAATTTCCATGCCCATGCATATTCCCACTCGTTTGAGTAATTTTTCATGGAAAAAACAAGGTTTCATGAATGGTCAAAATTTTCACTAGAATCACATACCGCGGGTCTA
Organism: Astyanax mexicanus; assembly: GCF_023375975.1. Taxonomy (NCBI): domain Eukaryota; kingdom Metazoa; phylum Chordata; class Actinopteri; order Characiformes; family Acestrorhamphidae; genus Astyanax; species Astyanax mexicanus. Next base: position 24,277,134 of record NC_064414.1, read on the forward strand.
CGTTTTTTTCTGATTTGGGTCAAAATTTGAAAAGTGCTTTTTGTCACATTTCTGTGCAAAATTTGTCCCAATTTACCATGCCCATGCATATTCCCACTTGTTTGAGTAATTTTTCATGGAAAAAACAAGGTTTCATGAATGGTCAAAATTTTCACCAGAATCACATACCGCGGGTCTACGTTTTTTTCTGATTTGGGTCAAAAATTGAAAAGTGCTTTTTGTCACATTTCTGAGCAAAATTTGGCCCAATTTACCATGCCCATGCATTTTCCCACTCGTTTGAGTAATTTTTCATGGAAAAAACAAGGTTTCATGAATGGTCAAAATTTTCACCATTATCACATACCGCGGGTCTACGTTTTTTCTGATTTGGGTCAAAAATTGAAAAGTGCTTTTTGTCACATTTCTGAGCAAAATTTGTCCCAATTTACCATGCCCGTGCATATTCCCACTCGTTTGAGTAATTTTTCATGGAAAAAACAAGGTTTCATGAATGGTCAAAATTTTCACTAGAATCACATACCGCGGGTCTACGTTTTTTTCTGATTTGGGTCAAAAATTGAAAAGTGCTTTTTGTCACATTTCTGAGCAAAATTTGGCCCAATTTACCATGCCCATGCATTTTCCCACTCGTTTGAGTAATTTTTCATGGAAAAAACAAGGTTTCATGAATGGTCAAAATTTTCACCAGTATCACATACCACCGGTCTACGTTTTTTTCTGATTTGGGTCAAAAATTTAAAAGTGCTTTTTGTCACATTTCTGAGCAAAATTTGTCCCAATTTACCATGCCCGTGCATATTCCCACTTGTTTGAGTAATTTTTCATGGAAAAAACAAGGTTTCATGAATGGTCAAAATTTTCACCAGAATCACATACTACGTTTTTTTCTGATTTGGGTCAAAAATTGAAAAGTGCTTTTTGTCACATTTCTGAGCAAAATTTGGCCCAATTTACCATGCCCATGCATATTCCCACTCGTTTGAGTAATTTTTCATGGAAAAAACAAGGTTTCATGAATGGTCAAAATTTTCACTAGAATCACATACCGCGGGTCTACGTTTTTTTCTGATTTGGGTCAAAAATTGAAAAGTGCTTTTTGTCACATTTCTGAGCAAAATTTGGCCCAATTTACCATGCCCATGCATATTGCCACTTGTATGAGTAATTTTTCATGGAAAAAGCAAGGTTTCATGAATGGTCAAAATTTTCACCAGAATCACATTCCGCGGGTCTACGTTTTTTTCTGATTTGGGTCAAAAATTGAAAAGTGCTTTTTGTCACATTTCTGAGCAAAATTTGGCCCAATTTACCATGCCCATGCATTTTCCCGCTTGTTTGAGTAATTTTTCATGGAAAAAACAAGGTTTCATGAATGGTCAAAATTTTCACCAGAATCACATACCGCGGGTCTACGTTTTTTCTGATTTGGGTCAAAAATTGAAAAGTGCTTTTTGTCACATTTCTGAGCAAAATTTGTCCCAATTTCCATGCCCATGCATATTCCCACTTGTTTGAGTAATTTTTCTTGGAAAAAACAAGGTTTCATGAATGGTCAAAATTTTCACCATTATCACATACCGCGGGTCTACGTTTTTTCTGATTTGGGTCAAAAATTGAAAAGTGCTTTTTGTCACATTTCTGAGCAAAATTTGGCCCAATTTACCATGCCCATGCATATTCCCACTTGTTTGAGTAATTTTTCATGGAAAAAACAAGGTTTCATGAATGGTCAAAATTTTCACCAGAATCACATACCGCGGGTCTACGTTTTTTTCTGATTTGGGTCAAAAATTGAAAAGTGCTTTTTGTCACATTTCTGAGCAAAATTTGGCCCAATTTACCATGCCCATGCATTTTCCCACTCGTTTGAGTAATTTTTCATGGAAAAAACAAGGTTTCATGAATGGTCAAAATTTTCACCAGTATCACATACCACCGGTCTACGTTTTTTTCTGATTTGGGTCAAAAATTTAAAAGTGCTTTTTGTCACATTTCTGAGCAAAATTTGTCCCAATTTACCATGCCCGTGCATATTCCCACTTGTTTGAGTAATTTTTCATGGAAAAAACAAGGTTTCATGAATGGTCAAAATTTTCACCAGAATCACATACCGCGGGTCTACGTTTTTTCTGATTTGGGTCAAAAATTGAAAAGTGCTTTTTGTCACATTTCTGAGCAAAATTTGTCCCAATTTACCATGCCCATGCATATTCCCACTTGTTTGAGTAATTTTTCATGGAAAAAACAAGGTTTCATGAATGGTAAAAATTTTCACCAGAATCACATACCGCAGGTCTACATTTTTTTCTGATTTGGGTCAAAAATTGAAAAGTGCTTTTTGTCACATTTCTGAGCAAAATTTGGGCCAATTTACCATGCCCATGCATTTTCCCACTCGTTTGAGTAATTTTTCATGGAAAAAACAAGGTTTCATGAATGGTCAAAATTTTCACCAGAATCACATACCGCGGGTCTACGTTTTTTTCTGATTTGGGTCAAAAATTGAAAAGTGCTTTTTGTCACATTTCTGAGCAAAATTTGGCCCAATTTACCATAACCATGCATATTCCCACTTGTTCGAGTAATTTTTCATGGAAAAAACAAGGTTTCATGAATGGTCAAAATTTTCACCAGAATCACATACCGCGGGTCTACGTTTTTTTCTGATTTGGGTCAAAAATTGAAAAGTGCTTTTTGTCACATTTCTGAGCAAAATTTGGCCCAATTTACCATGCCCATGCATTTTCCCACTCGTTTGAGTAATTTTTCATGGAAAAAACAAGGTTTCATGAATGGTCAAAATTTTCACCAGAATCACATACCACGGGTCTACGTTTTTTTCTGATTTGGGTCAAAAATTGAAAAGTGCTTTTTGTCACATTTCTGAGCAAAATTTGGCCCAATTTACCATGCCCATGCATATTCCCACTTGTTTGAGTAATTTTTCATGGAAAAAACAAGGTTTCATGAATGGTCAAAATTTTCACCAGAATCACATACCTCGGGTCTACGTTTTTTCTGATTTGGGTCAAAAATTGAAAAGTGCTTTTTGTCACATTTCTGAGCAAAATTTGTCCCAATTTACCATGCCCGTGCATATTCCCACTTGTTTGAGTAATTTTTCATGGAAAAAACAAGGTTTCATGAATGGTCAAAATTTTCACCAGAATCACATACCGCGGGTCTACGTTTTTTTCTGATTTGGGTCAAAAATTGAAAAGTGCTTTTTGTCACATTTCTGAGCAAAATTTGGCCCAATTTACCATGCCCATGCATTTTCCCACTTGTTTGAGTAATTTTTCATGGAAAAAACAAGGTTTCATGAATGGTCAAAATTTTCACCAGAATCACATACCGCGGGTCTACGTTTTTTTCTGATTTGGGTCAAAAATTGAAAAGTGCTTTTTGTCACATTTCTGAGCAAAATTTGGCCCAATTTACCATGCCCATGCATTTCCCCACTTGTTTGAGTAATTTTTTCATGGAAAAAACAAGGTTTCATGAATGGTCAAAATTTTCACCAGAATCACATACCGCGGGTCTACGTTTTTTTCTGATTTGGGTCAAAAATTGAAAAGTGCTTTTTGTCACATTTCTGAGCAAAATTTGGCCCAATTTACCATGCCCATGCATTTCCCCACTTGTTTGAGTAATTTTTTCATGGAAAAAACAAGGTTTCATGAATGGTCAAAATTTTCACCAGAATCACATACCGCGGGTCTACATTTTTTTCTGATTTGGGTCAAAAATTGAAAAGTGCTTTTTGTCACATTTCTGAGCAAAATTTGGGCCAATTTACCATGCCCATGCATTTTCCCACTCGTTTGAGTAATTTTTCATGGAAAAAACAAGGTTTCATGAATGGTCAAAATTTTCACCAGAATCACATACCGCGGGTCTACGTTTTTTTCTGATTTGGGTCAAAAATTGAAAAGTGCTTTTTGTCACATTTCTGAGCAAAATTTGGCCCAATTTACCATGCCCATGCATATTCCCACTTGTTTGAGTAATTTTTCATGGAAAAAACAAGGTTTCATGAATGGTCAAAATTTTCACCAGAATCACATACCGCGGGTCTATGTTTTTTTCTGATTTGGGTCAAAAATTGAAAAGTGCTTTTTGTCACATTTCTGAGCAAAATTTGGCCCAATTTACCATGCCCATGCATTTTCCCACTCGTTTGAGTAATTTTTCATGGAAAAAACAAGGTTTCATGAATGGTCAAAATTTTCACCAGAATCACATACCGCGGGTCTACGTTTTTTTCTGATTTGGGTCAAAAATTGAAAAGTGCTTTTTGTCACATTTCTGAGCAAAATTTGGCCCAATTTACCATGCCCATGCATTTTCCCACTCGTTTGAGTAATTTGTCACAGAAAAAACAAGGTTTCATGAATGGTCAAAATTTTCACCAGAATCACATACCGCGGGTCTACGTTTTTTTCTGATTTGGGTCAAAAATTGAAAAGTGCTTTTTGTCACATTTCTGAGCAAAATTTGGCCCAATTTACCATGCCCATGCATTTTCCCACTTGTTTGAGTAATTTTTTCATGGAAAAAACAAGGTTTCATGAATGGTCAAAATTTTCACCAGAATCACATACCGCGGGTCTACATTTTTTTCTGATTTGGGTCAAAAATTGAAAAGTGCTTTTTGTCACATTTCTGAGCAAAATTTGGCCCAATTTACCATAACCATGCATATTCCCACTTGTTCGAGTAATTTTTCATGGAAAAAACAAGGTTTCATGAATGGTCAAAAGTTTCACCAGAATCACATACCGCGGGTCTACGTTTTTTTCTGATTTGGGTCAAAAATTGAAAAGTGCTTTTTGTCACATTTCTGAGCAAAATTTGGCCCAATTTACCATGCCCGTGCATATTCCCACTTGTTTGAGTAATTTTTCATGGAAAAAACAAGGTTTCATGAATGGTCAAAATTTTCACCAGAATCACATACCGCGGGTCTACGTTTTTTTCTGATTTGGGTCAAAAATTGAAAAGTGCTTTTTGTCACATTTCTGAGCAAAATTTGGCCCAATTTACCATGCCCATGCATATTCCCACTTGTTTGAGTAATTTTTCATGGAAAAAACAAGGTTTCATGAATGGTCAAAATTTTCACCAGAATCACATACCGCGGGTCTACGTTTTTTTCTGATTTGGGTCAAAAATTGAAAAGTGCTTTTTGTCACATTTCTGAGCAAAATTTGGCCCAATTTACCATGCCCATGCATTTCCCCACTTGTTTGAGTAATTTTTTCATGGAAAAAACAAGGTTTCATGAATGGTCAAAATTTTCACCAGAATCACATACCGCGGGTCTACGTTTTTTTCTGATTTGGGTCAAAAATTGAAAAGTGC